>NC_091254.1:85857500-87107500 GCF_042477335.2 Ovis canadensis
GAGCAAGCATCTTTTAATTTCATGGCTGCAGTCACAACCTACAGTGAGTTTGGAGCCCCCCAAAGGAAAGCCTATCATTGTTTCCACTGTTTCCCTATCTATTTACCATGAAGTGATGGGACAAGATGCCATGATCTTAGTTTCCTGAACCTTGCACTTTAAGCCAACTTTTTAGCTCTCCTCTTTCACTTTCATCAAGAGGCTCTTTAGTTCTTCACTTTTTGTCATAAGGGTGGTATATAGGGAAAGGTATGCAGAAAGAAAGCTTGGTCTCGATAAGGGTCAAGACTGCTGACCCTGCAGGACTCTGCATCTTCCATTATTCTCTATGTACAACTCAGGGTATAAAAAAAGTTCCCTTTGAAAATAAAGTTACAGGCCTTGCTCACTGAAGCTTGGTCTCCCTGTGTCATTCTTTCTCTCTTTCTTTCTCTCTTTCTCTTTCCTTTTCAGGTTGATCCCCTGGAGCCCAGGGGCCCTCTGGGTTCACTTTCCTGACTGGGCTTCTAAGACCCTCTTGAGAGGGTGCCCAAGGTAGGGCACCTTTGCCATACCGAGAGGGCATCTGTGGCCAACGTGGACAGAACAAGTTCTGTACTGGTGCTTTATTGGCTTTCTGTGTAAACAAAGGAATATCAACCTCTTTCTCTCCTTTCTTTTCTTTTTTTTTTTTATAATTTACTTTTTTATTGAGGGGACATTTGGTTTATTAACACTATATTTGTTTCTTTTTAAAAAATTTTTTATTTTTACTTTATTTTACTTTACAATACTGTATTGGTTTTGCCATACATTGACATGATCCGCCACGGGTGTACATGTGATCCCAAACATGAACCCCCCTCCCACCTCCCTCCCCACAACATCCCTCTGGGTCATCCCTGTGCACCAGCCCCAAGCATGCTGTAACCTGCATTGGACATAGACTGGTGATTTGATTCTTACCCGATAGTATACATGTTTCAATGCCATTCTCCCAAATCACCCCACCCTCTCCCTCTCCCTCTGAATCCAGAAGTCCACTATACACATCTGTGTCTTTTTTGCTGTCTTGAATACAGGGTCATCATTGCCATCTTTCTAAATTCCATATATATGTGTTAGTATACTATATTGGTGTTTTTCTTTCTGGCTTACTTCACTCTGTATGCAACATCCTTTCTCTCTCTCTCTTTCCTGACACCAATGCTGTTCATCCTGAGGGAACCCCTGGATCCTGCTGGGGCTGGAACCCGGTAGGTTTTACTAGATGGACCTTCGTTAACAAAGCAATGTCTCTGTTTTTTTTTTTTTTGCTGTTGTTGTTTGTTTGTTTTTTTAATATAAATGTATTTATTTTAATATGCTGTCTAGGTTAGTCACAACTTTTCATCCAAGGAGTAAGTGTCTTTTAATTTCATGGCTGCAGTCACCATCTGCAGTAATTGGAGAGCCTCTAAAAACAAAGCCTGCCATTGTTCCCATTGTTTCCCCATCTATTTGCCCTAAAGTGATGGGACCAGATGCCATGGCCTTAGTTTCCTTAATGTTGAGCTTTAAGCCAACTTTTTAGCTCTCCTCTTTCACTTTCATCAAGAGGCTCGTTAGTTCTTCACTTTCTGCCATAAGGGTGGTGTCATCTGCATATCTGAAGTTATTGATATTTCTCCCAGAAATCTTGATCACAGTTTGTGCTTCATCCAGCCCAGCATTTCTCATGATGTACTCTGAATATAAGTTAAATAAGCAGGGTGGCAATATACAGCTTTGATGTATTCCTTTCCCGATTTGGAACCAGCCTGTTGTTCCATGTCCAATTTTTATTGCTTCTTCCTGACCTGCATATAGATTTCTCAGGAGGAAGATCAGGTGGTCTGGTATTCCCATCACTTGAAGGATTTTCCACAGTTTGTTGTGACCCACAGAGTCAAAGGCTTTAGTGTAGTCAATAAAGCAGAAGTATATGTTTTCCTGGAACTCTCTTGCTTTTTCCATGATCCAGCGGATGTTGGCAATTTGATCTTTGGTTCCTATGCCTTTTCTAAATCCAGCTGCTTAAACATCTGGGAGTTCACGGTTCACATACCGTTGAAGCCCGGCTTGGAGAATTTTGAGCATTACTTTACTAGCATGTGAGATGAGTGCTATTATGCAGTAGTTAGAACATTCTTTGGCTTTGCCTTTCTTTGGGATTGGAAAGAAAACTGACCTTTAATAGTCCTGTGGCCACTGCTGAATTTTCCAAATTTGCTGGTATATTGAGTGCAGCACTTTGACAGCATCATCTTTCAGGATTTGAAATAGCTCCACTGGGATTCCATCACCTCCACTAGCTTTGTTCATAGTGATGCTTCCTAAGGCCCACTTGACTTTACATTCCAGGATATCTGGCTCTAGGTGAGTGATCACACCATCGTGATTATCTTGGTGTTGAATATCTTTTTCTGTATAGTTCTTCTGTGTATTCTTGCCACCTCTTCTTAATATCTTCTGCTTCTGTTAGGTCCATACAATCTCTGTCCTTTATTGAGCCCATCTTTGCATGAAATGTTCCCTTGGTATCTCTAATTTTCTCAAAGAGATCTCTAGTCTTTCCCATTCTATTGTTTTCCTCTATTTCTTTGCACTGATCACTGAGGAAGACTTTCTTATCTCTCCTTGCTATTCTTTGGAACTCTGCATTCAAATGGGTATATCTTTCCTTTTTCCCTTTCCCTTTAGCTTATTTTCTTTTCCCAGCTACTTGTAAGGCCTCCTCAGACAACCATTTTACCTTTTTGCATTTCTTTTTCAGCAGAGATAAATTTGTATAGAGATGGGGGAAAATATATCACCAGTAGTTTGTTTCCTCCTGTAGCTTAAGAGAGAGATAAAAAATGTCTGACACTTGCAACCTACTCCCTCCATTTAGAGACCCCTGGTCTTCCTTCCTGTTACACTCTCACCTCCAATTTTACATGTTGAAGTCCTATATCCCCCAGTACCAAGGAATTTGACTGCGTTTGGAGACAGCATCTTTAAAGAGGCAATAAAGTTAAAATGAAATCAGACAAGTGGGTCCTAATCTAACAGACTGGAATTTTCATAAGAAGAGACCAGGACACAGGCTTACACAGAGGGAAGTGCATGTGAGATGCAGAGAGAAGATGGTGTCTACAAAGGCAAGGAGAGAGACCCCAGAGGAAAGCAACCCTGCTGACACCTTGACCTCAGACTTCCAACCTCCAGGGCTGTGAGGATATAAGGTTCTGTGTTTAAGTTGCCTACTCTTTGGTCTTTGTATGGCAGCCCTAGCAAACTACTGCCCCCTTTAGCTTTAGGTATCTAAAAGGTACTTTCTCTATTCATGGATCATCCAAAAGGGTCAATCAGACAGTGATAAGCTCACCTGAGCTACGAGTTCAAGAAACTGTGATGTGGAAGCACCTTCTCCCAGATGTTGGGTTTTCTTTTCAGATGAATGAATTCTGTTCTATTAGTGAAAACCTTATGACTTAGGCTAACGCTCCCTATGTTATAGCTCTGAACAACGCATTGATACCTGATGCCTGCACATTCAAAAAACTGATAATCTGACATTTTATCCTCCTAGGAGGATGCAGAGTATGCATAAATAATGTCAAGATGGGATGAGAATTAAGAAATGAGTTTCTTTCTGTAGAGGTGACCTGAGCCAGTGGTAGGACTGAAATCCAAAAGTGAGGTTCTGTCAACCTGTGAACTTCGGTGACTGGCCCTACCTTGGCGACCAAGTGACAGGAGCAGTGTTCCCAGGCTTGACACAGAGAGCAGTGCCCAGGACAGTACCAGCCTCCCCAGAAATGCCCCCTTGGCGCTCCCTAGACCAGCTCTGTGACCTTGAGTGAGCCCTGGACCCACTTTCCTCATCGTGGCATTGGATAAAAATGGACATCCAGGAGATTAAGTGAAATCATACACGTGAGATCTGTAGAAAATAAATTATAAAGGACTACACAATGCCGGGGTCCAGCCCCGGTGGATCCAGGGTGATTCGAAGGTGGGGGGACGGAGTTGGCATCTTTGGAAAAATACATATTTAATCACAGATATGGAGAGATTAGAAATGGATAGTGTTGTAGGAAGATTAGTGGAGAAAAGGAGGCTGAATAATTTGGACTACGTGGAATAGCATCCATGCTCCAGATGGGAATTCAGCCAGAAAAACGGGAGCAAGAAAGAAGCGACATGGGGGAATCAGTCTTTCTGGAAACTGATCCGATTTCTTTATTTTTGGGTTTGCTTATATACCTTTTGTTACACATAGGGATGAATACAGAGTCACGTGGGGGTCAGCAGTCCTGACCTTTGTCAAAATCAGGTGTTCACATAAATGTATTAAAAAAAAAGGTCTTAGGAATATTACATCATCTTCTGGCCATGAGTGAGACCTGCTGACATTTTATGATCCTTTCTTTCTGATAACCAAAAAAACTTATTTCTTCCAAGGGTGTTTTTTCTTAAACCAGGTACCACCCTCCAAATAAAGTTACATTCCTACAGGGTGAGGGTGTAGTGAGTTACAATCAAGAAAGGAATTTATTTAACCCAAGGTTAACATGATTAGTCTCAAAGGTCAATACTTATTTCTCCTATATGCTTAAAGGTTAATACTTATTTCTCCTATATGTTAGTTATATTCATTATAAGTGTAGGGAACATGGAGATTTAGCAGCAAACATCAGCCCAACAAATGAAAATCCTTTCACCAATGCTCCCCTTAAGATCTATTTAGTCTTAAGATATGATAAAGTTACATTCTTACATAGCAAGGACACAGTGATTTATAACAAAGTACAGTGATCTATTACAAAAGAGAAAATCCATTAACTCAAAAAGTCTAGTATTGCTAACATCAAAAACTACTATATTTCCTTTGCTATATTCCAAATACATTGATTAATATATTCCCAGGTGCCTAAGGATATAGAGGCCTAGCGGCGATCATTGACTCAACAAGAAGAAAAAGTCCTATGCTAATTAAGGCTCTCAAAATACTCCAAAACTCTCTGTGCTGTTTATGGTTGAGAGGTAGTAAACAATCATATGCCTAGTGGCAGCAGTATGGATAATCCTGTCACACAAGCTAGTCTGTCAGCAGAGAGGTTTGACCTGAGACATCCTTGTCCCACCCAGAGCAGGGAATTAGCAGCAATTATTGACACAACAAATGAAGAACCCTTCACCAATATAATTCCTAACCAACACACTATACTAATAATTTCTAACTCCCCAAAAGAATTTGCCTTTAGTAAGTCTAAAACATCTCGTGCCTCTCAGGTTGGGAGGCTGTAAGCAATCACATGTGGCCGGACAAACCTATACAAGTGGGCTAGATAACCTTCAGAGGAGTCCGTAAGCTGAAACACTCTTGTCACGCCCAGGAATTTTTATTGCTTTGGAGCTGCACGTTTACTCCTTCTCCGAGAGAAACGGTTATGGGGGAGAGCCCCCCGTAAAGTCAGAGGTGTAGGTGAGAGCATAAAACAGACTCTGGTTTTGGGGTTAGATGCTCGGGAACAGGGGGTTTCCTGAGGCTTGATCACTCCTTTGCATATGCCAAGCCTCCTTCCTCATGACCTTTGCCATGGGCGGAATTCCTCATGCTGGCCCCCGGCAACACAAAGGTAACTTATGATTAATACTGTTAGAGTAGGTGCAGGATTACTAGACCAGGAATCACAAGATTTCTAATTCTATGACCTAACTCTGCTTCAGTATGTATGTTACACTTGATTTAAAATATTTACTGAATGAATAAATATATAATTCTGTGTCTGCTGCAGACTGGCTTAACACCAGTTATATACATAGGACCACCATCTTTCCAAAGCACTTTAGTTTCCTCACCTGTACAAAGACAGGGTTGAATCATATTATCTTATTATTAGACCAATCTAAATTCTGTGTTCTATTTCTCTTTACTCAATGTCATGATAATATAGTTCTAAAATGAAGACTTTGACATACAGTTGGGAACACCTCTTTTTGATGTGAAATGACTAAAGTCAAAAGAGCAAAAGGGTTTGGGAGATTCCCGGCTCTCGAGGTCTCAGGAGGGATGGTCTGATTGGGAGATACTCTAGTGGATAAAAGCACTCTGTGAATTTCAGGCATTAAAAAAAACACAGAGCTCCTTGTTCAGCTTCTCAACATTTGCACACATGTAAGTACTTATGCAAAGTTCAGAACACAGACTTCCTTGTCCCTAAACCTAAGCACAAACTCTAACTCTGCCAACTCTTCAGCCAGCTCTGGGACCCAGGACGTCTGCTACCCAATGAGCAGTGGAAGGTCCTGCTCTGCATTTCCTCATTTCTAGAGAGGACTGAGAGGAGACAGTGAGGAACTCAGGCCACATTTTAGATAAATCTTTCATATAGAAGTATTTAAGATACTGGGATATATTTTCTTTAAGACATTTTAAATATTACACAAATAATCTTATTCTATTTACAAGTGAAAATCTGGGAGAGACAGAAAAGAATGAAGAATGGAAAATACACCCATAATTTAACACCCAGAGATAAATTTTTGATGGGGAAGCCACATCCCACCCTGAGCCATGCATCTTAAGGGGCAAGAACACCAGACATTCCTTCCCTCCCTCTATCTTTCCATCAACCCCAATCCCAGTCCCACCTGGTTCCAAAAAGACTTACAGATGGCTGCATGACAGTGGCTAAGCCTCTTAAATCAGACCTTGGTTACCATTTCACCTCTGTTAGGAAGATACCATATGACTTGAGTGTTACCCATCGAGCCCCTTCCTCACACCACATACCATGCTTAGTGCCTCACACACCTCATCTCTGAGAAAGTGCTCTGTAACCTTCATGCATCATTCAGACTACAGTGTGAAGGTATTGTGAGTTCTTGATTTGTCCTGATAACAATTTCATCTTCCAGAATATAGAGGAAGCATGGGAGGCAAATGGACCTAATTCTAAACAATAAAGAATGATGGAGAAAGTGATAATTTCAGGTAAGAGTTTTCTTTACAGATTAGGAAACAGAATAGACCTACACCTTTCTCTGGAAGATTTTCCTAGAATCAAAATATTCTAAGATTTTTCCCCTTAAACTCTGAAATTTCCTGGATATTTCTCAACAGAACTTGTATCACAAATATACTGAGCACCAATCAGAATGAATGTAAAGGGTCTGCAAAATGAATGTTCAGTGCTCCATGAGAATCTCAACTCAGAGTCCGAACATGTGGAACGTCGATCCAAAATCTCTGTCTCAGGCACAGGTATGTGCACACAGAAGGGTTCACCCATCCCAATCCCACCGCCAGCACTGCTGCAGATTCTCAGCAGACGTGCCTTCCACCTGCCACATGTTGTTAAGATCCAGTCATGAAACTTCCTCTCTGGTGACTAATTGAAAAGAGCACAGAGTGCTTGTTCCCAGACCCTTGGTGGAGAGCCTGTGAAGAGTGCACCCTGGAGGCGAATTTTAATTACAGCTTCCGGCAGCAGGCTCACCTATTTTGCCTTTTTGGTGAGGCGAGCAGCTTCCTTCTTGCCCAGTTGTTGCAGCATCTGGTAAAATAGGCTGTCTCTATTTTGTAGCAAAATAGATGGCCAATTACATTCTTTCTTTGTCCCTGAATCCAAAACCTGTTAACAGCAGAAAGAAACCCATTAGCACACAATATCTCCCAGTAACATAACTCAGACAATATTTCAAAAGGGGGCAGGTCAGGGAGAATTTGGGCGGTAGGACTAGAGGTATTTAAGTGGTTTGATTCCCCTGTTTTACGAGGGCGACAAGGGCCCAGCCCGGCCTTTCATTATTATATGGTTATAGCAAAGGAAGAAAATGAAAAGTTTAGAATATGATTACTGGAACTGAACAGTCTGTAGCACTTTATATTCTTCCCAGGGCATTTGGGGTTGTTATCATTAGTTAATGCTTTTAGTTCTCAGACTCTGAGCTCTGAGGGCTATTTATATAGATACACAGAGTTGGGAAATGTCTTGATTCAAGAAAATCAGACTGCATTTATCTAAAAAGTAGGTTGACATCATACAAACCACATGGCAGTGTCCTGACAACAAATTAATTGTCAAGTTGATTTGACAACCTGAACAATATTTGGGGGGGAAAAAGTAAACGCTTCTGGAATTTCATTAGGGTCCTGGATTATGTCAGCCCCTACTGGAAGAACTAATGCTGAAGCTGAAACTCCATTACTTTGGCCACCTAATGGAAAGAGCTGATTTACTGCAAAAGACCCTGATGCTGGGAAAGATTGAAGGCAGGAGGAGAAGACAACGGCAGAGGATGAGATGGTTGGATAACATCACCAATTCAATGGACATGAGTTTGAGCAAACTCTGGTAAGTAGTAAAGGACAGGAAAGTCTGGAGTCCTGCAGTCCATGGGGTCACAAAGGGTCAGAAACCGAGAGACTGAGTGACTGAACAGCAACAAGAGGGGCAGAATCCCTTGTTCAAGAGGTTAAGATGCTTCCTGAAGTTGGCTGTGGCTATAGTTTATTATTATGAGAGTGGAAGGCTTTCAAAAAGAGCTGCTATACAAGTGGCTTTTGCAGAACTGCTGTGCACAGAAGGAACTTCTAGAAATCCAGTTTTCTTTTTGGATAAGACTATAAAAGCAAATAAGAAATTGAGCTCGAAGTTGAAGTGATCACAGCCTGCACAGTACATGGGGCAGCCCAACCTGAACTGCCCAGGATCTGAATATGTTTTCACAAATTACCTTTATTTGCTTCTTTCCCTTTCTTTCTCAAGCTGCCTGCCTTTCACCCTTTTTACTGCTCATTAACAAACCTGCTAATTGGAAATTGAAAGGGAGAGGAAGGGGCTCTTAACTCTGCCTTTCTACCTATGAGTGACCTTGGTTAATGGTTATCGAGGGGGAAAAAGTACCTGAAACAATTGACCCCAATAATAGAACTACAAAAACAGTTCTGATGTTAAGTAGAATTTAATTCTTCATTTAGGTCACATTTAGAATAAATGTATCTAAAGAGAATATGTGGTATGGGCTTACCTGGTGGCTTAGTGGTAAAAGAATCTGCCTGCCAATGCAGGAGTCACAGGTTTGATCCCTAGTCCGGGAAGACCCCACATGCTGTGGAGCAAATAAGTTCATGCACCACAACTACTGAGCCCACATGTCACAACTACTGAAGCCTGAGCACCTAGAGCCTGTGCTCCACACAACAGAAGCCTCTGCAAGAAGTCTGCACATTTGCCACAACTAGAGAAAAGCCCAAATAGCAATGAAGACCAAGCACAGCCAAACATAAATTAATAATATTATTTTTTTTAAAAAAAAGAAGAGAATATGCTGGAACTCTAAACAAGACACAAGTTATTTTTTCTACACGTAGGTATTGCAGTTAACTTCCTCCTTTGTATTTAACTGGAACCATTTTTTAAGTCTCACAAAGGTCATATTCCTATTAATCTTTTGTTTATACTTCGAATCATTGTTAAGAGCACCTTTCTCAAAAGAATCCAAGAATAATTGAATGCCTCATCCACATAATGAATTTTCTGTATGTCAATTGGGCATGTCAATTTAGATGCCCTGAACGTGCAGTTTTACTTAAGCATAGCATAGATAGAACATAACTGTTCCTCCTGATGTTGAAGAAGAAAAACTACAGTTTTAAAACACAGGTCTCCAAATATCTGTGTTCAATTAATCTATGAAAGATTAGGTAAGAATATATATTGAAGAAAAGACAGTCTCTTTGCTAGATAGTTCTGGGAAAGCTGCATACCTGGAAATGAAAGAAATTAGAATATTCCCTCATACCACACATAAAAATAAACTCAAAATAGTTTAAAGAACTAAGATTAGACTGGGTACTATAAAAAAAAAAAAAAAGGAAAACACAGGTAGAGAACACTTTGACATAAATCGCAGCAATATTTTCTTTGATCAGTCTCCCAAAGCAAAAGAAATAAAAGCAAAAATAAACTGGATCTAATTAAACTTAAAAGGCAAGACATAGCCAGAAACAGAATTTACCAACTTAGCTTTTACATTTAGTAGCTTGGTCAAAGATTCCAGATATTTCAGAACAAATAAACATAAATCAAATATAAATTTTCTTGTTGTACAGAAAAATAGGTATATCCTTGGATTTTTTTCATCCCCTATAAGAAAAATCTTGTATAATTTCCCACTATGTCCCCGCCCTTTCTGTAACACAAGTTAAACTATAAACTAAATCACACATTAAAATTGGTGTGATAATAATCCCTGAACCCCAGGATCTCTCCAGGAAATCCAATCTTGAATTACTTATCAAGCTCTAGTAGGTTAAGTAAAAATTATGTTCGACAAATAAGTGAGTTACATAAGCTCAATGAAGATGTGTTTATCAAACCTGTTTATGTGCAGATATTCCTGGTAGCTGTCTAGACATAAAAATTAAATGGACCCACTGCAAGATAACTTGATCCATTCATTGGCAAGATGCCATCAGTAAAAAAGAGGAATGCAAGGAGAGGTGGGTAAGTGCATGGAGAGGTGGGGGGCAGGAGAGGATGGAGTTAAAGCCTGATAAGAAATGATGACAGCAATAGAGAGAGAGCCCCACTTATCGACAAGTAGAGTTGCACGGGGAAGGTCTGCATCATATCTCTGTTTCTGGTCGCCAGGTGATGACACAGGGACCACTGTCCAAACTTGCATCGTGAGTCCCTCATTGTTAACATGGGTGCCCGTGATTTTCTAGGTGACGGGGCAACATGGAAAGAATTAGCTCAAAATCCTTTCCTAGATCTTGAAATAATAAATTAGTCTCTCACTAGGGGGGTGATGAAGGCTGGGTCATGTTCACCTCCACAGTCACTTTCCCAAATCTGCTGCATTTGCTCATAAGCACTCCCCTCTTAAAGTAATCTCTTCCCCCGACCTGGGCTTTCTACCACCATATTAGTTATTTTCCTTTGAAAACTTGAGTGAAATCTTTTGGAGTTTTTGAAGGAGTTTCCACTTCTGAAATATTCTAATTGCAGCCATGTAGGCTTCTGAAAGAAATGTTTCGTGAAAGTGAAAAACAGAACTTAAGTAAAACTCTAGTTAGGTATGAGCTGTTTTGTGCTTTCCAGGTGGGGATATTACAACAGTTTCTGGTTTTGATTTCTCTGGGAAAAATTCTACTGACAAGAGGTTTGTGTTGAGGAAGAAACATAAAGAACATAACATCATAAGACTGACTATAAACCAAAGAGGTGGAATCTGAGTTTCCTGTCCCTGGTTTTGATTCTTCATCATTCATTTCCAAAGAATTCTCTAGCTGCAGACAGTGAAAATGTTGACCAAAAACAACAATACTGTTAATGCAAGTGCAGACGGTCACATGCCTCTTTGTTCATGGTTCTAGGGAGAATTCAGGTGATATGAAGGCTGCAGTGTGCAGGAATTGGAGGCAACAGCTGTGCTATTGGCTGCAAAGAAAGCAGGTCACAAGCACCCAGCTAATCCTAAAATCTGTAGAAAGAACCCTCTAATGTAGAGACAGTAGTGAGTCTTAGGAGAAAAGGATTTCTAATGTGTCTGTCTTGCTCCACTATTTTGGAGCAAATGAGGATGATTAACTTAGTTGCTGTTATGACTTTTATGCTTAATCATAACTTAGATGCTGTTATGACATCCTTAAGATACTTTAAGAGAATTTCTTTGGAAAATAAAATTCTGAAATGGTTTAATGAACCAAAACTGGATATATCCCTTCAGAGAGCCAACACATACACAAAGCTATTAACTGGGTCACAGTTGTTTCCCAACAAGACTTTTCTCTTGTTCACTTACACTAAGCAAAACCATACCCATCTAATCATTTCAATATTTTTGAATAAAAGTGATAATTTAAAAAATATATAATCTCTAAAGTAAAAGTTTTAGTTGCTCAGTCATGTCCGACTCTTTGCGACCCCATGGACTGTAGTCTGCTAGGTTCCTCTGTCCATGGATTTTTCCAGGCAAGAATACTGGAGTGAGTAGCCCTTCCCTTCTGCAGAGGATCTTCCTGATCCAGGGATCAAACCTGGGTCTCCTGCATTGCAGGCAGATTCTTAACAGTCTGAGCCACCAGGGAAGCCCATATTATGTCAAAGTTTCAGATTAATTATACTCGATCTCTAAGGTGAAATTTTAGGTAGCTATTAAAACCGTGTTATAGAAAATTAATGATATGGGGGATTTTAAGAATATATTGTTGCTATAAAATTCTGCTGATGAAATACTCTGTTTTGCATAAGACTAATTATCAAACTATTAATAGTTTTAATTTTATCCAAATAATATTATAGCACTATACAACTGTTACTTTCTGGTGGTGTGTATTTTGTAATCTTACTTTAAGAGATTTAAAAAAAAATTCCTATTTTTACCTTGTACATTTATTGCCTTTTTGTAACAAAAAATATTTTTATGAGTTAGGCTCTTCATTTTAAAAAACAGAATAAAAGAAAATACCCATCTATTTTTGTGCCGAAGTATTCATCAGTGCAACAGTATGTAATTATTACATACCTTAACATATGCAGTGACAGGACTTTATGGTGAGAGCACTGTTGGTTATGCCCTTTGTCAGCATCTGTCACTTCCCCAGCCCCTCCCCTAGGCTGGCAGCCCTCCCTGTGAAGCATCAGGCTTTGCAGCAGATTGACTTGTCTTTATATCCTTAAAGCTTTCAGAACACACAATCACTTGCTTTCCAGAAAGGAACTAGTATAGGCATCCCTCAGAGCTACTGCGGGTTCAGTTTCAGAACACCAGAATATAGTGAATATTTCAGTAAAGTGAGTCACGGGAATTTTCTAGTTTTCCAGGGCGTATAGAAGTTATGTTTACACTATACTATACCCAAGCATGTATACAACAGCATTATGTCTGAACAGAAAATAACATACAGACCTTAACTTAAAAATAAGGCATTGCTAAAATATATTAACCATCATCAGAGACTTCAGTAAGTCGTAGTAGTAATATCAAAGATCATTGATGTTACAGATCACCAAAGCAACTGCAATGATAGTGAAAATGTTTGGGATATTGTGAGAATTACCAAAAGGTGACACAGAGATAAGGAATAAGCAGATGCTGATGGAAAAATGGTGCTTATAGACTTGCTCGATGAAGGTTCATGACAAGCTTTCAATTTGTAAAATGGCAGTATCTGGGAAGCACAATAAAACAAGGTATGTCTATAGTTCTAAAGGAAAGGAAAGGAAAGTGAAGCCGCTCAGTCGTGTCCGACTCTTTGCGACCCCATGGACTGTAGCCTATCAGGTTCCTCCCTCCATGGGATTTTCCAGGCAAGTGTGCTGGAGTGGATTGCCATTTCCTTCTCCAGGGGATCTTTCTGACCCAGGAATCGAACCTAGGTCTCCCACACTGCAGGCAGACACTTTACCATCTGAGCCTTCAAGGAAGCAAGCAATAAAAATAAGATTGCCTCAAAAATTGAGAAAGAACATTATTTGTGATGTTTTTGCTACATTGAAAGCCAACTGGTGATTAGAACCTCTAGAATAACATATAGGCTTTACACCTGGGGTGAATGGAGCACAGAGGACAATCCCCAACCCTGAAGCTGGGGGATGCCTGAATCTTGGTGCCCTGAAGTCTAATCCTGTTATTCTTACCAGAGGAATAAGCAACCACAACCAACTCAGACTGAGATGCAAACACGGGGCCAAGGTTACATCTCCTGGGGGACCTCCCCATGACATCACTGATGACCTCAAGCGGGGAACCTTAAACTGAAGGTCTCCCAACACAGGAGTGGGAAGAACAGCTCCACAGTGAAGGGTAAGATCCTTTCTGGAAACAAGGTCATTCATCACAAAGGTGACAGGCTCCAAACAGAACCCTTGCCTTTCCCTTCTCCCTTCATCTTCCACATTCACCCAGATGCTCAGTCTCTGTACCCAGAAACCAGCATCAACCTCTCTCTCTACCCTCAGAGCCCATGTTCAATCCATCACACGGTCCACTTGGCTCCACTTCCATCTCACCATTTCCACTGCAGGCACCTTAGACTAAGCCAACAGTCTAGAGAGGGCACATTGTAAGAGAGTGAACATTGAATTTGGAGAACTGAAAGACCATCAGTGTGATTTTAGCTGTAAAGGAGGAAGGAGAACAGAGTGAGACAAAACTAGAAAGTTGGGGAGAGATGGGCAGTGAGCTGCTTCATGAAACTACTTTAAATATTTGTTCATAGACATTGACCAAGGGAGAAAAATTGTGAGGTTATAGAAATTTATAACCTCCTTACCAGGAGATATTGGTAAGTAAAAGATGCTTGTTCCTTGGAAGAAAAGTTATGACAAACCTAGACAGTGCATTACAAAGTAGAGACACTGCTTTGCTGACAAAGGCCCATATAGTCAAAGCTATGGTTTTTCCAGAAGTCATGTATGGATGTGAAAGCTGGACCATAAAAAAGGCTGGGTGCCAGTCTAAGAACTGATGCTTTTGAATTGTGGTGCTGGAGAACTCTTGAGTTCCCTGGACTGCAGATCAAACCAGTCAATCCCAAAGGAAATCACCTTGACTATTCACTGGAAGGACTGATGCTGCAGCTGAAGCCCTAATAATTTGGCCACCTGATGCAAAGAGCCAACTCGCTGGAAAAGACTCTGATGATGGGAAAGATTGGGAGAAGGAGGAGAAGCGGACAACAGAAGGTGAGATGGTTGGATGGGATCACCGACTCAATGAACATGAGTTTGGGTGAGCTCTGGGAGATAGCGAAAGACAGTGAAGCCTGGCATGCTGCAGTCCATGGGGATGCAAAGAGTTGGACATGACTGAATGACTGAACAACAAACTAGTAAGTAAAGCATTTTAAAAAATGAATGTATTTTGATAATATCAAGAAAGCTGACTGGTTGAGAGGGTATAGATGTTCACATCTGCAGATCAGGTGCTGAGTGATAACACCTTAGGACGGACCAGGTGACATGTCCTCCTAATTCTGTCCTTCTTCAGTTTCCCTAACCAACCACCCATTTCAAGCTGACAGTACTTCTAAGAATTAGGTGATAAAAAGAATCTGCTACCATGAATGTCATTAATGCTATAATACCAAAAACCAAAAATAAATCTTCAGGGTACATTTAGGAACTAAGAATTTAATTGAACAGACCCTTAACTGAGCTGGAGATCAAGCCATCTTTCTGCTGCTATGTCTAAAGCCTGACAAAGAACTCGAAATAGGTTAATTTCACAGCATAACTTATTTGTTATGGAAAAATGGTGCATTGGGGGACAGTCTTTGAAATACAATGTTGAGAGGTAAGACCAACAAAGTGACAGGTAAAAACTAGAAATAAAAGGTTACTTTTCCAATTAGCATTCAAGAACACAAAATGAAGGAATAAAGATGCCTGACACAAAACATTTATAGACATTAAGAGTCACTATTGGGCAATCTTGAATGTCACCAGTCTCTCATGAAAGTCTGTAGGTAGAGCCTGCTTCCTACCGTGATGTCTAGTCCAGGTAGCCATACACACTGCTTGGAGCCTAGAGCATCCCTTTGGTTAGGGATGCCCCTCTCCTGTCCGCCTTCCCAGAGGAAGGCACGTCCAGCTTGGGGAGTGAGACTACAGGCACTGCCTCAGTGCTGACAGCCTGGTATCCACTCAGTGCCCCACTGACGATCCCATCTGACAATGCATCTGAAGTAAGGACAGGAGGTGATATTCCAGAAGCTGCCCAAGAAGTCAAAAGAGATGGTACTATTATCCTTAGACATAAGGAACTGTGGGTATTAATGACCACTCATCAGTGATTATTACCTGTTTTGTGTGGACCATCAACATACCTTAAAGTATCTTGCATTCCCTGAGATTATTTGCTGCCAAAGTTTTTCCTTTGAGGAATGCTTTCCTTATATTATAAAGCCACATCCCATTTCTTATTTATTGAAACTGAGCAAGCAACAGAGGGAAAGGACAAGGAAAAAGATAAAACAAAAAAGAGAAAGAAAAGGAATAGATGGAGGAAGGAAATAAAGCTAAGGAAGGAAATATTACATTCCTAAGGAAGAAAGAGCCAACCAAATCTGGAAAGGAAGATACTAGACAGATATCCAGAGATCAAAGCCTGGAGCTTGCCGTGTGTAAAGAACAGAGCTATTGTTAAGATACTCGCAGGTTGTTTATTTAGTCTCTTATCTCTGATTTGCCTTTCTTTCCAAACTCTCATCTGTGATGCATAAGCTGGGCTCTGCAAGTCACTGCAAGAGTTCAGAGACCCTTTTGCCAGGTGGCCTTTGTTAGGGCCTGCCAGTAGGGGGCACTAGAGGGAGACTGAAGGTGGGAAACACCGCTAATGCTCTACCTGATTCTGCTACTAGCGGCATCTCAGCACTGGGACCTGACTCCAGCTCCCGGCTATTAGCACATGGAGAACCAGCCTCATCCTGCCCCCTCACAGATATGACCAGCAACCGGGCAGTGACCTCTCCTCAGAGGTACGAGCATCAGTTCTTTAGGGCCTCTCTTCCTAGTTCTCAGGTCTGGAGACCTGTCTGAGGTTATGGTAGCTGCTTTCTAAAATCATTACCCCAGTGTTTCACTTTTCTAGCCCTCTAATCCCTATGTAATACATTTCTTATATTAAATCCTTTCAGTTAAAAAATAGTGTTTTTCTCATTAGGCTGTTTCTTCTCATGGACTCCTAAGAAATTCTACAACTTTAGCCATCAACCTCCTGGCAGTCTAAATTCGAGCTATTACTTTGATAAAGGAATCCAAAAATGCTGAAACAACTATGACACAGAGAACATGACTGTGTTCTACCCCACTAAAATATGGAGCTATAACTTGGGTTTGGAATATTTTAACAGTTGGCCATCATAAAGAAATGACAACTCAAACTTTTAATATGAAAATATAAGATTATTGGATATATTATTTAATAGTACATTCTAAAAGTATAGTTAAGTACTTGAGTAATTTTCAGGAATGAGAGAAGAAACTAAGAGAAACATTAATGGAGGTTCCTATCAAATTTTACAAGGAAGGATACATTGAAAATTGAACATAAATGGTGAAAATGGTGAGGGTCTTACCATTATCCAATCAGAGTCAATAACGGTGCTCAACCTGTGTGCAATGATCACCACAGTGCACTGGGCAAATCTCTCACAAATTTTTTTTTGTATGAACTCATCAGTTCTAGAAACAAAGAAGTTTATTTAGTTCAGTAAAGACAGGAAAAGCAGAGTTAAGACTTAAAAATAGCCTATGATATTTTTACAATGTTTTTAAAAGTCAATATAGTCTTTAACATATAGTCTTTTTCCTAAAAAAACTAAGTAAAAACCCTACTTAGAAATTTACTATTTTTCATAAAATGATGGAAAATTAGTCTTCCCTCAAAATTGCTTGAAACTATCAGGAGCTGGATTTAGGAATTCAGCTCTCTTATGATGCCTCATAACAACATTGACACCATAAAATATATCTTGGTTTTATCCTTTGTTTTCTGGAATTAATATTATCAACAGATATCCATGAGGCCAAGCGAGCACTTAGAAACATTTTGAAGATTCACTAAATGTTTTCCATTTACCACATTTACAAGTCAGATTCAAGATTTCCTGGGGCTCAGGTCCACACCTTGGATCCACATATGATGTGGCTTTGTCCAGAATCAATATCTGATTCTTCCTGAGAAGAGCCCTGGCAAGGCACACCAGTTGTTTCTGACCAACACTCAAGTTCAATCCAGATTCTGCTAATTCAGTATTCATTTTAGCAGGAAGACTTTCAATGGATTCTTTAAGTTGTACCTGTGGATACAGAAAGAATGACATTTTTCTAAGCAAACTGCTACTGAAGTAGACAAGCCTCTTAGATACTAGAGCTTTGACACCCTTAGGACTTCTTATGTATCTTACATGTACAGCCGGATGAAGGGGAGAGCTCCTTCCAGTGAATGTTCACTTAGAAAGATGATGGAGTCAAGTCAGGAGAGAAAGATCTCAGTGTCGCCCATTCCCACCACAGGGCATCCACCAGAAACCCCACCTAGGGGTTAGTTAAGGAAGTCTCTCAAAAAGTGAAGCGATTTCTCCCAATGTGATTTAAACAGAAAGGTTAAAAGGATCTATATGGTTCAGTCAAGTTTCCCAAAGTACATTTTGCATAGGAGTTGGTACACTAGAGAAAAACCTTCAAAAATTTTACAGAAGATCTGGTTCTCTGAAGATATAGTCTTATTGGCCCTTTACTATTTTGTAAAGTTTAATATATGCAAGTTTCAAACAATGGCAAACTGCCCCTTATACATTAGTAATCCTGGAGCCTTTTCTGATGATGGTTCTTTCCCAATTTAATCCTATAAACAGTGGACCAATCAAATTCATTTTCTTCAGTGTTATAAATGCATTGTAGTGAATGAAAACACATGAAAAATAAAACACAACATCTTATTTTCCCCAGCATATGAATATAGGTTGCTGTTGTTCAGTCACTGAGTCGTGCCTAACACTTTGCAACTGCTTGGACAGCAGTACACCAGGGGTTCCTTGCCCTTCACTGTTTCTTGGAGTTTGCTGAAACCCATGTCCATTACGTCAGTGATGCCATCCAACCATCTTGTCCCCTTTTGTACCCTTCTCAACCTGACTCCATCTTTTCCAGCATCGGGGGCTTTTCCACTGAGTTGTCTCTTCACGTCAGGTGACCAAAGTACTGGAGCTTCAGCTTCATCATCAGTCCTTCCAAGGAAAATTCAGGGTTGATTTCCTTTAGGATTGACTTTCTTTACCTGCTTGTGGTCCAAGGGACTCACAACTATCTTCTCCAGAACTGCAGTTCAAGAGCATCAGCTCTTCAGCACTCAGCCTTATTTATGGTCCAACTTTCACACTGGTACATGACTACTGGGAAAACCATAGGTTTGACTACATGGACTTTGTCAGCAAGTGATGTTTCTGCTTTTTAATATTCTGTCTAGGTTTGTTATAACTCCTTTTCCCAGGAGCAAGCATCTTTTAATTTCATGGCTGCAGTCACCATCTGCAGTGATTTTGGAAATAAAGTCTGTTATTGTTTCCACTATGTCCCCATATATTGCAATGAAGTGATGAGATAGGATGCCATGATCTTAGTTTCTTGAATGTTGAACTTTAAGCCAGCTTTTTCACACTCCTCTTTCACTTTTGTCAAGAAGATCTTTAGTTCCTCTTCACTTTCTACCATTAGGGTGGTGTCAGGTGCATATCTGACATCATTGATATTTCTCTCAGCAATCTTGATGCCAGCTTCATCCAGCCTGTCATTTCGCATGATGTACTTTGCATATAAGTCAAATAAGCAAGGTGACAATGTATAGCCTTGATGTACTCCTTTCCCAATTTGGAACCAGTCCAAATTGTTGCTTTGGAACCACCTGTTCCCCGTATGGTTCTAACCGTTGCTTCTTGACCTGAATACAGGTTTCGCAGGAGGCAAGTAAGGTGTCTGGTATTCCTATCTTTTTAAGAATTTTCCACAGTTTGTTGTGATCCACACAGTGAAAGGCTATAGTGCAGTCAATGAAAAAGACATTTTTCTGGAATTCTCTTGCTTTTTCGATGATCCAATGGATGTTGGCAATTTGATCTCCAGTGTCTCTGGCTTTTCTAAATCCACGCTTGGTTCATACACAGTTGAAGCTTAGCATGAAGAATTTTGAGCATTACCTTGCTAGCATGGGAAATGAGTGCAATTGTGTGGTAATTTGAACATTTCTTGGCACTGCCCTTCTATGGGTATGGAATGAAGACTGACCTTACCAGTCCTGTGGCCACTGCTGAGTCTTCCAAATTTGCTGGCATTTGAATGCAGCACTAGAACAGCATCATCTTTTAGGATTTAAAATCAGTTCAGTTCAGTCACTCTGTCGTGTTCAACTCTTTGCAACTACATGGACTGCAGTATAGCAGGCCTCCCTGTCCATCACCAACTCCCAGAGTTTACTCAAACTCATGTTCATTGAGTCAGTGAGGCTATCCAACCATCTCATCCTTTGTTCACCCCTTCTCCTCCTGTCTTCGATCTTTCCCAGCATCAGGCTTTTTTCAAATGAGTCAGTTCTTTGCATCAGGTGGCTAAAGTACTGGAGTTTCAGCTTCAAGATCAGTCCTTCCAATGAATATTCAGGACTGATTTCTTTTAGGATGGATTGGTTGGATCTCCTTGCAGTCCAAGGGACTCACAAGAGTCTTCTCCAAAACCGCAGTTCAAAAGCATCAATATTTCACTGCTCAGCTTTCTTTATAGTACAACTCTCACATTCATATGTGACTACTGGAAAAACCATAGCATTGACTAGATGGACTGTTGTTGGCAAAGTAATGTTTCTGCTTTTTAATATACTAAGTTGGTCATAACTTTCCTTCCAAGGAGTAAGCATCTTTTAATTTCATGGCTGCAGTCACCATCTGCAGTGATTTTGGAGCCCCCCAAAATAAAGTCTGCCACTGTTTCCACTGTTTCCCCATTTATTTGCTATTAAGTAATGGGACCAGATGTCATGATCTTCGTTTTCTGAATGTTGAGCTTTAAGCCAAGTTTTTTTGCTCTCCTCTTTCACTTTCATCAAGAGGCTCTTTAGTTCTTCTTCACTTTCTGCCACAATGGTGCTGTCACCTGCACATCTGAATTTATTGACATTTTTCCTGGAAGTCTTGATTCCAGCTTGTGCTTCCTCCAGCCCAGTATTTCTCATGATGTACTCTGCTGCGGGGCCCTAAATCAGAAACCTTGAAAAAGAAGGGCTAGCTTTGTGGTTTGGAGCTGAGATGGCAACTGGCGGAAGAGATAGGGGTGTGGTCTATGTTACAGTTTTTGATTGGCTCTCTTGATTTCCGTGCATGTGGACAGCGTGATCACCATAGACTCCTGTTACAATGAAGCACATGATGACCTGACCTTTAACGTGATTGGTGCAACTATGGCATATTACGATTTGACCTTTAACGTGATTGGTGCAACTATGGAAAGTCCCTCGCAAAACCCCCTTGCTTGCCTATATAAACCAAGAGTTTGTGGCAATAAAGCGGAACTGCTTAGACTAACCCCTGTCACGTCTGATTGACGTCTGATTGACGTCTGATTGTCTATCGCTTGCCGAGGGGCTGGGTTGGCAGACAGCAGGCTCACCTCTCCTCAGGACCCCTCCACTTTGCTGAGGGAAGTTCCACTACCTCTCTCTTTCTGCGGAGCGCCCCCCCCCCCCCCCCCCCGCACTCTGCATATAAGTTAAATGAGCAGGGTGACAATATGCAGCCTTGATGTACTCCTTTTCCTGTTTGGAACCAGTCTGTTGTTCCATGTCCAGTTCTAACTGTTGCTTCCGGACCTGCATAAAGATTTCTCAAGAGGCAGGTCAGGTGGACTTGTATTTCCATCTCTTTCAGAATTTTCCAGTTTATTGTGATCCACACAATAAAAGGCATTGGCAGAGTCATAAAGTAGAAATAGAGGTTTTTCTGGAACTCTCTTGCTTTTCTGATGATCCAGCAGATGTTGGCCATTTCATCTCTGGTTCCTCTGCCTTTTCTAAAACCAGCTTGAACATCTGGAAGTTTACGGTTCACATATTGTTGAAGCCTTGCTTGGAGAATTATGAGCATTACATTACTGTTGTATGAGATGAGTACAATTGTGCAGAGTTTGAGCATTCTTTGGCATGACCTTTCTTTGAGACTGAAATGAAAACTGATATTTTCCAGTCCTATGGACACTGCTGAGTTTCCCAAATTTGCCAGCATACCCAGTGCAGCACTTTCACAGAATCATCTTTTACGATTTGAAATAGCTCAACTGGAATTCTATCACCTCCATTAGCTTTGTTAATAGTGATGCTTCCTAAGGCCCACTTGACTTCATATTCCAGGATGCCTGGCTCTAGGTGAGTGATCACACCATCCTGATTATCTGGGTTATGAAGATCTTTTTTATACAGTTCTTCTGTGTATTGTTGCCACCTCTTCTTAATATCTTTTGCTTCTGTTAGGTCTATACCATTTCTGTCCTTTATTGAGCCCATTTTTACATGAAATGTTCCCTTGGTATCTCTAATTTTCTTGAAGAGATCTCTAGTCTTTCCATTCTATTGTTTTCCTCTATTTCTTTGCATTGATCACTGAGGAAGGCTTTCTTTTTTTATTTTTTTTGGAGGTTAATTACTTTATAATATTGTATTGGTTTTGCCATACATCAATATGAATCTGCCACAGGTATACATGTGTTCCCCATCCTGAATCCCCCCTCCCACCCCCCTCCCTGTGCCATCCCTCTGGGTCGTCTCAGTGCAGTTGTATAAAGGATATATTCTTATAAAAGTAACTGGCTCCAAAACATCATATCACATTTTAAACAAAGGAAAGCACTGAAAAAGTCATAATTTAAGAAAAATAAAACAAATAACTACTATTCAAAACTATACATCTCAGTATCGAATACTTCAGATTGATTTTGAGCTTGTGAAAATAATAGAATACAGCAAAACTGAAGAATACACTGGCCTCTAAGGCAGCCTGCCTCCAGCATCGCTTTGTGCACTCTGTGTAGTGGCTGCTGACGCCCCTCACAGGAGGGGAACACAGAGGTCAGGTGGTTTCCACGTTTGGTGGAAATTTCTTACTTTTCAAATAGAAAATCTGGTGTGGGTCAGAACGAGACACTGAAATGCAAACAACAGACGGGGAAGAGCTTTTACTAGAGCAGGGCCAGCAGCAAAGGAAGTCCACCTAATACAAGGCCAGGGGAAATGGACATGTGACCTGTTGCCACCGTAAGGACCGAACCCCGTGGTTCCTGATGCACAGGCTGCTGACGCCCAGTTTTCTGTATCTTTGCTTCCTGTGTGATGAGACACACTTGTGTCCTAACAGAGACACTATCAATGTCAGACATTTAACTGTATGATTTCTTCCCAGTTTGACAGGACATTTTTGTTATTGTTTAGTTGCTAAGTCATAGACCTTATAGATTGTAGCCCACCAGGTTCCTCTGTCCATGGGATTTCCCAGGCAAGAATATTGGGTAGGTTACCATTTCCTCCTCCAGGGAATCTTCCCAACTCAGGGATCAACCCCACTTCTCCTCCATTGCAGGCAGACTCTTTATCACTGAGCAACTGTGGAAGCCCCCATACTTTACTCTTAATTCCAAATCCCAGTATCTAAGGTGTTTTGTTTTTGCTTTTAAACAGAAGCAACACATCAATGATTCATTTCCAGAGTTTTATCTACTATGACCTTTTAACCTCTGAGTGATAAAGTGCTTCATCTTCAGGCACTACTCATGTTATATTTTTGGAGCTGCCTTTGCTTTTTAGCACCCCAATAGCACCGATTTCTGATGAACTTTTATCAGTTTACAGTAAGTTGGCAAATTTCAGTACATGAAAAATGTATTTTCAGCATATTTAGAAAAATAACCAAAATGAGACAGGCAGCATCCATAGAACTGTCTTCCTTCTGAATGTCCATTACTGCCAATGAAGGAGGAAACAGAACTAGAGGACCTTAAAAAAAAATTTAAGCCATCATTTCCATTTAATTGAAGTTCATAAAGAGGAAAACATAGTGGTTCCCTCCTACTCATTCTCAGGTTAACTCTGTGAGTTTGGGTTCACATATCCAGTTAGGCATCATTTACAAATTAATAACTAGGGTTTCTGGTTCGCTTAAAACATGACTTCATTGATTTAGTGATACCTCTTGATGAGGGTGAAGGAGGAGAGTGAAAAAACTGGCTTAAAACTCAACATTAAGAAAACTAAGATCATGGCATCCAGTCCCATCATTTCACGGCAAATAGGAGGGGAAAAGGTAGAAGCAGTGGCATATTTCTTCTTCTTGGGCTCTAAAATCAGTGCAGATTGTGACTGTAGCCTTGAAATTGGAAAATGGTTGCTTCTTGGCAGGAAAGCTATGGCAAAACTAGATAGCGTGTTAAAAGGCGAAGATATCACTTTGAGAAAGGTCCATATAATCAAACCTATGGTCTTTCCAGTAGTCATGTACAGATGCAAGAGCTGGGCAATAACGGAGTGCTGAAGAGTCAATGCTTTTGAACTGTGGTACTGGAGAACACTATTGAGAGTCCCTTGGAAAACAAGGAGATCAAACTAGTCAATGTTAAAGGAAATCAACCCTGAATGTTCTCTGGAAAGACTGATGCTGAAGCTCCAATATTTTGGCCACCTGATGTAAACAGTTGACTCATTGGAAAAGACCCTGATGCTGGGAAACATTGAAGGCAGAAGGAGAAGAGGGATCAGAGGATGAGATGGCTGGATGGCATCATCGACTCAATGGACATGAACTTGGGTAAACTCCAGGAGATGGTGAGGGACAAGGAAGCCTGGCATGCTGTAGTCCATGGGGTCACAAAGAGTCAGAGGTGACTTAGCAACTGAACAACAATAACTTAGAGTGATAAATCACCCCTTTATCCAGATCCTCTAGGAATTATTTCTTTATCACATTTGTATGTTTTTCAATGAATGATTTGGTAAGTTTTCTTTTAAAATAGTCATAAGGAATCAATTCCTAGAGAAACATAATGATGGGATGATTTCTCTAAGTGATATCACCAAAGTTAACAGGCTTAATTCCAGAAGCAATACATGGAAACCACACACTTGACTTTGTGAAATAAACTCACATTTCTTTCTTTTTATAGAAAGTTCCAAATGTAGTTTAAATAGAAGTAGATCTGAGTATTTTTATAATTTAGATTGCCTATAAAAATAGGCAAAGTATATAAAAATACTTCAGTATTTTTATAATTTAGATTGCCTCTCTGTCCATGGAACAATATGTTCTAAAATTCTAGAGTAAGGCTACTTGAGAATCTGTGAAAAAAGATCTCAATCTGGGAAACAAATAGAAAAATAATTCACCAGTACTTCCAGTTATTGTTTTTAAGATGTGTCCCAATTTCACCATTAAATTTGTCCTATGAATTCGAGTAGTGGATCATCCTATCATTCTTTGTGTTTAATGGTTAAATGCTCTACACGCCTCTTCTCTTGTAGAATTTTACTGTAAAAGACTCACAAACTTAAATGAAATCAGAGGTGCACTGTTTTTCAGGCAAGAGAAGGTGAAGCAATCGACTCAACCTAAGAAAACAAAATCCACATGCTGCTGAAACGCAGGGTGGGTGTATAAAGACTCAGTCATGACATCCTTCAGAAACCAGAATTAGTAGCTGGAAATGGTCATACCTGCAAATCTGCCTGCTCATAGTCAAGGTTCGTCTGTATATTACAGATTTCAGAGCTTCCCTAGAAGGGTGACACTAAATGATAAACACACCAATTCAAACCAATGTGAACAATCAATCTCTCAAATTTGTGTAACAACAACAACAACAAAAGACTTAAAAAATATGCCACACTTCTCTGAAATGAAAAGGTCAATCAAACATTTAGTAGTTATTTAGGTAGAGCATTTTCCCTGTGTTCTCCTCTAAGAGTCTGGTCTTACATTTAGGTTTTCAATCCATTTTGAGTTTAGTTTTGTATGTATCAGGGAGTGTTCTAATTTTATTCTTTTACACATAGCTGTCCAGTTTTCCCAGCACCACTTACTGAAGAGACCACCTTTTCTCCATTGTATATTCTTGCCTCCTATGTTATAGATTAGTTGGCTACGGGTTTGCGAGTTCATCTCTGGGCTCTCTAGCCTGCTCCATTGATCTGTATTTCTGTTTTTGTGCCAGTGCCATACCAACTTGATTACTCTAGCTCTGTACTACAAACTTTTTTGCCAACTCAATAATACATTCTGAAGTCAGGGAACCTAGTTTCTCCAGCTTCGCTTTTCTTTCTTAAGACTGCTTTGGTTACTTGGGGTCTTTTGTGTTTCCATTAAAACTGTAAGATTTTTGGCTCTAATTCTATGCAAAATGCCATTGGTAATTTGTCAGAGATTGTACTGAATCTGTAGATTCTTTGGGTAGTATAGTCATTTTCACAATATTGTTTCTTCCAATCCAAGAACATGGTATATCCCTCCATCTGGTTTGCATCATTGATTTCTTTTGTCAGTATCTTGTAGTTTTTGTTTTTTTTTTAATTATTTATTTATTTATTTATTGTCTCCACTCAGGAGATGTTTCCTAAGACCAGAGGAATAAAATGAATATTGGAGTGTAATGGAGTAATTAATTCACTAGGTCACTAGTAGAATTTGATCCCACAGTTTTAACATCTACTTGAGTACTCTGCTAAGGACAAGATAATGTGTCTATTTGTTCAGGGTTCTAGGAAAATAGCTAAAATGCAAACATGTCACATTATATTGTTGCTTTTCATCATCATCAATACACACATTTTTAAGCGCACCCATGTCATCAGTGTTTTCTTAGGAGGTTACCGAAGTCAGTGAAACTGATATGCTCCCCTTAATTATCTGCAAAGCTCTCAATGTAAACACACATATACTGATGCTAACAAGTTAATTACAGTTACTATTAATAAATTACCTCTTCTAAGGCATTCCACAGTTCGTTATCCGTATGCTCATGGTAGGGATCCAGATTTTCCCTCATTGTTCCAGTGAATAAAACAGGCTCCTAAATATGCCAAAACAGTGAGTGTTATTACCTTAACCTCTTTTTATTTTATTCTAATGTGTACAGACTGTCAAAATTAAAATAGAAAAACATCTAAATTCATTAATTATTAATGATAAAGTTGCAACTGTATGTTTACAAAACAGTATCTCTAAAATAATTTTCCATTGTACAAAGTGTGCTACAAAATATCTTCTGAACTACTGAACACTAACAGAAGAAAGTGTTGAAGAAGTATTTTTTCATCTTAATGAAAAAACTGAAGAAAAGGGAAGATTTGATTTTTTTTTTTAAATACCACCCTGGTAATAAATATCTGTTTAAACACTCACACAAAGTGAGGAAATAATTACATGAGAAATTTAACATCAAGATCTACATAAATTAACTGTCAAGCCTGGTGTGACTGAGAAATATCAACAGCATGATTAGTAGAGGTTTGTGCCTCAAAGAAAACCATTAAATATTTACACATTAGCACTGAAGACTAAACTAGGTTATTTTCTCCATTGGTCAGACTGTCTTCTAGGATCTGGAATCTCTCCACATGTGTGAAATGAACATCCGCACATGTGCAAGGAGAACATGCTCCTGGGGTCTACAGCACCCCTGTCCATGGAGAGATCACCTCTGATTTTGGCAGCAGCTGGTCCCCGCATTCTCTCACATGTGTGTCAGGAGGACCTGCCTCACATTCATTATTAACTGCAAGGCCAGGAGGACCTGAAACCCACTGTGACCTATGTCATGATACTTTAATTTAAATAGTTCTTCCTATTCATCTGCTTCAGGAGGAGCCACAAGTAAATTACTCTGGAATATATGTCTCCTCTTGGCCTCAAGAGAGAATGCTGTACATAAGCTCATGTAGGCCATTTACATTTTCCTCTGGAAGGCTTAGTAAGCCAGGCCATAACAATATGGGCAGCAGTGAAGAGCCCAAAAGGCTCCTTTCAGTGAAGGGGGGAGGACAAGAGGAGGCAAAGTTGTGGGAACAAGAGGAGACCTGACACTTCCACAAGTGCCCGGAACTGCTCAGAATGCCCAAGTTTAAATCCCGCCTGGCCTTGGGGTTGGGCTTTCCTCCTCACTTCACAAAACCCTGAGAGGGAAAACGAAGAAGATAGACATTTCTTTTCCCTAATCATGAGGAAGAATGATACTCAGGGAGCCTTCCAAACCTTCCTTCAATATGGTCTCAGGTTTAAGTCTGGTGAGAGAGAAATGAATACAGAAAACGCAGGGTGTGCCACCAAAAAAAGACATACCCCTGAGCAAAATCCACAGTTAAAAAGACATTATAAAGGGAGATTTAGTCACACCAAGTTGATTAAATGGCCAAAATGCTTCCAAAGCACTGAAAATCACTAGTCATACAATATTTCAGAATGAGTACTGAACTAAACTATCTTGAGACCAAATTTAAGGTTTCCCTTAAAACTCAAATTTAGGATCAAAGAGTAAACAACCATCTAAACAATGGTAATCGTTCCTTGCCAGGGGAATAACCATCATTCTACTTCAGATTTTTATAAAAACTTGTTACTGTTTGTAATTATCAACCTTAAAATTCCCACATGCTGGTGATTTCTCATCCTTCAGCTGTCTCCATGAGGTTTACACAAGCGATGTAGTCAGGCGAGGGTAGGCTGGCCCCCAATATTCTTCCTCCTTCCTTTCTCCATCTTCCCTCCATTTTCCAGGTCCTTTCAAGTAAGCAGGCTACTCCCTGCATATAATCTCAACTGGTGGACATATTTAACTACTTCAGATCCTGAGCACAAAGAACACACATACTTCAGCTACCTGTTATGTTTAAGGAAATTATTTAAGAAGAACTTTAATTTTAGATTATTCCTAAAATTTTGAGCAGAAGTTTTGGAGTACCTTCTTAAGAACATTGTATTCATCTTTGAATGTTCCCCCCATGACTGATGGTCTATGTTCCCACTCCCCTGTCTCTGCTCCTACCCAGGTCCTTGTTACCATCACATCTCCCCCAGTTCTGACCTGTTCATGCGGGGTCAGTAGTGATGGAGATGAGCCTGGGAGGAAGAGAGACCACCATGGAAGCTCCCTGCTGCTGCCAGGATCACAGGGACCAGGAATCCAGGGAAGACACTGTGGGCCTGGCTCAGCTAGAGGGGCAACTCAAAGAAACAGCACTGGGCTCCCCCCTCTGCAGAGTCTGTTCTTAGCTTCCTAATTTCCATACATTGGGGTGTTGAGACACAAGCATCACTGCTTCCTACTCATTTGAGGGGAAGACGAATGTAAGTTTTTACACTTAGACAAGTAAATTCAAAGTAACAGACTTTCTCCACCTCTGCAGCTAGCAAAACGCTGTAAAGACAAAGGGCTCTTGGTTGGGGAGGGATAACATTTTGAGTATCTTCTCCGGACACATAACAGCCCATGACATACAAGTGCATAAACCCACTTCTAAACTGATATTGTCCAAATGAAACACAGAGCAATAGGAGTAGTATCTTCTGGCTTTGATCTATACTTACTTAGTCTTTCTATGGTTTGGGGAGTGGGACAGTAGGAAAAATGGGGAAAATATCTGATGAGTACAACACAGGTGAAGAATTGATGGTTTTAAACTGTGGTGTTGCAGAAGATTCTTGAGAGTTCTTTGGACTGCAAGGAGATCAAACCAGTCAGTCCTAAAGGAAATCAACACTGAATGTTCACTGGAAGGACTGACACTGAAGCTGAAGCTTCAATACTTTGGCCATCTGATGTGAAGAGCTGACTCATTGGAAAAGACCCTAATGCTGGGAAAGACTGAAAGCAGGAGGAGAAAGGGATGATTGGATGGCATCACCGAGTCAATGGACATGAGTTTAAGCAAGCTCCAGGAATCCTGGACAGGGATTCCTGGTGTGCTGCAGTCCATGGGGTCACAAAGAGTCAGACACAACTGGGAAGTGGACAAAGTGGAAACTGGAGAGCATAGGTCTCTGTCATATACTAGTACTTTGGAATCTACTCTGCTGTGATGGGAGTCTTTGGAGATAAAACTGAAACTCTTCGCTATACAACTGAAACACTGTGAATCAACTATACTTCAATTTTTAAAAGTAGACACACATAAAATTAGAATCCTGGCTCTGCCCCTTACTTGAAAAGTAGGATAAGCTCCCAGTGACTCAGTTTTTAAATCTGTCAGATAAGGATAGCAACAAATTGTAAGGATTAAGCAGGAAATGGTGGGATAAGAAACTAAGATGTGTTAATGATTCCATAAATGTTAGGAATTATTATTAATACTCGTGTAACTTGTCAGGGACTGTAACGAGCACTAGAGGAACAGAAATGAGAGATAAAGGCCCTGTTCTCAAAGAGAGAAAGAAAATAGTCAAGAGTGTGGGGAGGGCTGAGAAAAAGGCTGGAGGTCTTGGTGGGGGATTGGAAAGTAAGAGTGTGTATAAGGTGATGGTCAGGAAAGAAGCTGGTGAGAAGAAAGACAGAAATAAAAATACAAAAAAATTTTAGTCTGATTTCTTGCTCTTGGTGGAAAATGTTAGATACATTTCTCTGTGGTGCTTTTCCTCAAAATTCCTATTGCGTTTTCTTGTTTGTTTGTTTTTATTTTCTGTTTCTTTGCTTTACTATTCATATTTATGTAACAATTTAGTTTTCATTATTAAACAATGAATATAAAGAAAATCATCAAAGACAATGAACACATAAACAGAAATTAAAGAGAAAAGTCATTTCAAAAGGTGTTACTCTTTATACTTAAGTAGAAATAATACCCAAAAGGCCAGTGCCCTGATTCTTAAGAATAATAACAGTTCCTGATGACTGAGCATTCCTAAGAATGACACAAGGGCACAAACATTATCTCACTAAGTTACCTCTTCACCACAAATCTATGGGTCAATGATTTCCAGACCAGGTTTAAGGAGGAGAATGTTGAAGCTTGGCAGCCAAGTGACATCATCAAGGCCCCACAGTTGATGAGGCAGAGCAGGAATAAACTGTGGGTCACATTGACACCTTGTCTACACTCTGAACCATTCTAGCCCTCTCTGCCTCCTGAATGGCTTCCTGGGAACTTTTGCACATTGCAAGTTCTCTCCAGAGTTTCTCTCTTTAATCAACCAACACTCACCTTGGAGACAAAGGCATATAAAGTGGAATCTACATGGATACAAAGGTTAGCACTATTCTGTAAACACACTCTCTGGAGTGTGTACCTAGAACATGCTCCAAGGAAGGATGGAAATCAACAGAACAGAACCAAAACATGCTGAGGTCAAGGCATGTTTAGTCTTTGCTCAGATGTGCTTCCAAATATTATTGGCAGAGCCAAGATAATCCAATGTTATTTATTTACAGTTATTTTGTGTATACAAGCATGCAACTTTTTCCTATTAAGAAGCATTAAAAATAATGCAGGCATGTTTCTAAAGCTTTGCATCCAAGGATGTGGAAGGACTTTACAGACATGCCCTTTATTTCTACTAACAAATCTCACATGGCCATTTCAGAGATGAGTACCAACAAAACATAAGACTCGAGAATCTAAGCTTATTCATTTTCTACTGTAACCATAAGTCATAAATCTTATAGCCAGAGGAAATCTTTAAATATGGGGACTGAATGTGCTAAAAAGTTCTTCCCATTTTTCCTGAAAGGGATACCTTTGAAAAAAATTTTTTTCAATTGTGATAAAATATACACAAAATTTGCTAGATTAACCACTTTAAGTGCACAGTCCAGTGATGCTAAATACATTCACATTGTTGTACAGCCATCACCACCACCCAGCTGCAGATCTCCTTTCATCCTGAAGAACTGAAACTCTGTGCCCTTTAAACAAGTCCCCTCTCCTGGCCATTCCTGGCACCCACCATTCTGCATCCTGTATCCATGAATTTGCTACTCTAGGTAACTATTATTAGTAGAATCATACAGTATATGTCCTTTGTAAATGACTTATTTCACTTAGCTTAATTTTTTTCAAGGTTCACCTGTGCTGTAGCATGTGTCAGAATTTTCTTCTTTATTAAGGCTGAGTAATATTCTACTGTATGTATGCACACCGCATTTTGTTTGTTCACTCATCTGCCAATGGACCCTTGCGTGCCTCCACCTTTTGCTGTTGAGAATAATGCTGCTATAACATGCATGTTCCAGTATCTCTTCAAGACCTTTCTTCCAGTTTGGGGGGTTTTATACTCTAAAGCAGAATTGCTAGGTCATATACTATGGTTTTTCCATGTATGGATATGAGAGTTGGACTGTGAAGAAAGCTGAGGGCCGAAAAACTGATGCTTTTGAACTGTGGTGTTGGAGAATACTCTTGAGAGTCCCTTGGACTCCAAGGAGATCTAACCAGTCCATCCTAAAGGAGATCAGCCCTGGGACTTCTTTGGAAGGAATGATGCTAAAGCTGAAACTCCAGTACTTGGGCCACCTCATGCGAAGAGGTGACTCATTGGAAAAGACTCTGATGCTGGGAGGGATTGGGGGCGGGAGGAGAAGGGGACAACAGAGGATGAAATGGCTGGATGGCATCACCTACTCAATGGACAGGAGTTTAAATGAACTCCGGGAGTTGGTGATGGACAGCTAGGCCTGGCGTGCTGTGATTCATGGGGTTGCAAAGAGTCGGACACGACTAAGAGACTGAACTGAACTTAACTGATGATAATTCCATCATTAACTTTTCAGAGCAACCACCAAGTTGATTTCCATAGTAGCTGGACTATTTTACATTCCTATCAGCAATGAACAAGGATTCTGATTTGTCTACATCCTTGCCAATACTTATCATTTTCTTTTGGAAGGAAGGTCTCTTTTCTTTTATAGCAGACATCTTAAGGGGTGTGAGGTGGCATTTCACTAGAGTCTGAAAAGAATATCTTGGTTTCAAAATTACTTAGAGTAATTTCAGGTATTTTTGAGGTCACGGGCAGGTAGCAACAGCTGTCCCCAAGTCCACATTCACCTCCCTTTGGGTGCCATGTTGTACTTGCTTCCTGATAAACAGGTATTTCAGGACACATTGCACTCACATTCTAGGAAGCACATTTGCTTGGCTCATTCTCTCTCCTCTCCTCTCCTCTCTGTTTCTCATCTCAAGAGAGTATTTTTCTGAGCTTCCTTTGATGAGCAAATGATTACTACATATATAAATTAAAAACTCATTTTTTTAAAAATAAGCAAGTCTGTCAAAGTAGAGGGCAGGATGATAGATGAGGACACAGGATCTAGGTTGTGCTTGGCTATATACCTGGAGGATAGTAATTTCTCAGTAACTATCACAGAATTATGTTGAGTGAATGAACCACAAGGAATGACAGGAGTGTCTACTCATCCATATAATCCAGTCTCCAAACTCTCCCTGAAAGTTATACTATTTTATGAAGAAGAAGGAAAAAACACAGAATCAGAGCCCAGGAAGAGATGGCCAACTCAGCACTCCACCATCACAGCAGGCACATATGGGTCTACATGAAGCTCTTCACACTCACTCACCTATTTTGTCCTCACAACAGATTGAGGGGGTGATCCTGTTATCTGCCTTGTAAGACAGAGAAACCCAGGTACATAGAGACAGAATTCTGAGTCCCCTGCTCTTCCTCACTATTCTGTATTGCCTCCCTGGTGAAAATTATTCATTAATGGCTAAATTGTCAAAGTCTCCCAAAGCATCTACAGAGCCTCTAATTCTCAAAGCCCCACAATTTCACAGAAAGTTCCCTGAGGAGATAATCACTTTTTAAAAGATGTCCTAATTTCCCACAGCAAAATTGTATCTGTAAGACACTTATTAATAAAATTCTTGTTTCCCTATAGGAAATTCTCCAGTGCTAAGCAAACTATTTATCCTTCTGTTTTCAGAATTATGTGATTATCAGTGGATAACATTGTGGAAACTGAGGAAATCTGAGTCCAGAAATCTATCTCAGTAAGTTATTAAATCACATGCACACAAAACTAACAGATGGGGGAAAAAAAAAAACAAACAAAAACAAAAAACCCTGGTATCCAATGAAAGTGTATGTTGAAAATACCTCCTGCTAAAAATATGCTCTATTGGGGAAAAAAAGGATCAATTCATTCACTTAACTTGAAAAGACCAATCGAATTAAAAGCACTTGAACTTTAGACACCTTATGAAAAGAACATGTGAGAGTGTTCTGCTGTGCATACCTGAAGTGCAACTGACATTTTCTTCCTTAAATCGTGAAGTCCAATACTGGTTGTCAAGATTCCATCAATGAGAATGCCACCTTCAGGTTCTGACAATCTAAAAAGGGCAGCAGTGAGGGAACTTTTCCCAGCTCCTGATCTTCCCACGATGCCAACCTGTAAAGAGAGCCAGGGGGATGAAGGATTAACAGGATGCACAAAACCCAGGAGAACCGATTGTTGAAGACCAATTTTAAAAGTTCTATTATATTTAAAGGATAGTCTATAAGTTTCTCAAGCAAGGCCCTGCTGACATTTTGGACCAGATAATTTGTTGCTGATGGTCAGGAGCCTGTCTTGTATATCGTAGGATGATTAACAGTAGCCATGAATCCACTAGATACCAAATGCAACCCCCAGAACTGTGGCAAACAAAAATGACAGAAATTCACAAATGTCCCTGATTGAGATTACCATCATCCCAAGAATATACAATATAAACTGTAGTGACTTTCATGCCTTCTAAAAATGTCAGGCAATTTTATTCAGATTTCCATAAATAAATGTTTAATATGCTGAAAATTGTTTTCTATAATTATCACATAGTATCTGTTGTGTGGTATGTTAAAGGGGGAGACATGTATATGTATGTGGTATGTATGTGTGTGTGTATATGTATGTAACTAACATTCATAAATAAAGGAAGAAGATGACTTAAAAAAAAAAATAACCTGACTGTAGTGAAAAACCAGCAGTCTCCTAAGTGGTCCATAAGAAGTCAGCTTTAAAATTAGTTTTATTCCTACTCCCTGGGTAATTTGACCTTGAGAATTACATGGGTATTTTTACAGAGATGTCGACAAGGCAAGTCAGAAGTGTTATACACAAACAAGTACTCACTTTCTCAGGGATATGTTATTTATTTAAGAGGAATTATTCTTTGGTAGAAAAATGAAATCACTCCCTGATACTAACTACATTAATTATATTCTATCTTGAAAGGAAACATGTTCAAATGTAAAATTCAGGTCTCAGTCTTGAAAGACAGAGGCCAATAGGCAAAATACACACAATGAGATCAACAACAACACAAACAACATTTGCTGTTTACATGGGACCTTTCATTGGAGCAGGTCAAAAGGCATTTTATCAATTCATTAATATTTACAACTGAACCTTGGAAAAATATATGTCAAGAATCAATATTTATTAAAACTAAAGCAGAGAGAAATTAAATGCACTAACAGCAAGATTAAAGAATCAATACAACGTAGGTAAAATGCTGGTGGTTGGTCGTTTAGTTGCTAAGTTGTGTCTGACTCTTGCAACCCATGGACTGTAGCCCGCCAGGCTCCTCTGTTCATGGGATTCTCCAGGCAAGAATACTGGAGTGGGTTGCCATTTCCTTCTAGATAAAATGCTGGTGGGGAATAAAATCTCATTCAAATATATATGCAGCAACTGGTCTTTTTTACCAATGAATTTTTAAGTGAAAGAAAGTATTAGTTGATCAGTCGTGTCCAACTCTTTGCAATCCCATGGACAGTAGACTGCCATGCTCCTCTGTCCATGGAATCTTCCAGGCAAGAATACTAGAGTGGGGTGCCATTTCCTACTCCAGGGGATCTTCCTGATCCAGGGATGGAACCCAGGTCCCTGCCTTGCAGGCAGATTCTTTATTGTCTGAGCCACCAGGGAACCCCAACTACAAATTCTCTGAAGGGAGTTTTCCAAGAGATGATTTCATCTCTATTTAAAATCTGGAATTGATGAGGGTGTAAGATATGCTTGAATCATTTGTAAATCAGTAAAGTTTTAAAACTCATGGCTTTAAAAAGATAACTAAATCTTTCTGAGCAATATAATCAGAATGCTTGGAACTTTTCATGTTTTTTTATTCAAATACATCTAAAGTTTCAAATCAGTATGTCAAATTAATCATGGCATTTCAAAAAAGAATTTATCTTTGTAGAGATTAAACACAAGAAAAGTGGGTTTAGCTAACTTTATTATCTTATAAAGATAATACAATGACCATAAGCCATTTTGTTGTTGTTCAGTCGCTCTGTTGTAACTGACTCTTTGTGACCCTGTGGACTGCAGCATGCCAGCTTTCCCTGTCTTTCACTATCTCCTGAAGTTTGCTCAAACTCATGTCCATTGAATTGCTGATGCCACCCAACCATCTCATCCTCTGTTGTCCCCTTCTCCTCCTGCCTTCAATCTTTCTCAGCATCAGGCTCTTTTCCAATGAATTGGCTCATCACATCAGGTGGCCAAAGTATTGGAGCTTCAGCTTCAGCATTAGTTGATTTCCTTTAGGATGGACTGGTTGGATCTCTTTGCAATCCAAGGGACTCTCAAGAGTCTTCTCCAGCTCCCCAGTTCAAAAGCATCAATTCTTCAGTGCCCAGCCTTCTTTAAGGCCCAACTCTTACATCTGTACATGACTACTAAAAAAAACATAGCTTTGATTATACACATCTCTGTTGGCAAAGTAATGTCTCTGCTTTTTAATATGCTGTCTAGGTTTGTCATAGCTTTTCTTCCAAGGAGCAAGCATCTTCTAATTTCATGACTGCAGTCACCATCCAGAGTGATTTTGGAGCCTAAGGAAATAAAGCCTATCACTGTTTCCATTGTTTCCCCATTTATTTGCCATGAAGTGATGGGACCAAATGCCGTGAACTTAGTTTTTTGCATGTTGAATTTTAAGCCAGCTTTTTCACTCTCCTCTTTCACTTTCATCAAGAGGCTCTTTAGTTCCTCTTTGCTTTCTGCCATTCGGGTGGTATCATCTGCTTATCTGAAGTTACTGATATTTCTCTTGACATCTTGATTCCAGCTTGAGCTTCATCCAGCCCAGCATTTCACATGCTGTACTCTGCATGTAAGTTGAATAAGCAGGGTAACAATGTAGAGCCTTGAAGTACTCCTTTCCTAATTTTGAACCAGTCTGTTGTTCCATGTCTAGTTCTAACTGTTGCTTCTTGATCTGCATACAGGCTTCTCAGGACATTTTGTACCTTATGTTAAACCCTAATTCATATAATACAGATAGGCCATTCTCTGCCTACAGGCAGGTCGTAGTGTGTATATATGTGGCTCATGTGTTCTGTGTACGGGCAGGCCTCAAAGATATTTTGGATTTGGCTCCAGACCACCTCAATAATGTGAGTATCAAAATAAAGCAAGTAATATGAATTTTTTTTTCTTTCTCTATGCAAATAAAAGTTATATTTATACTATGTTTTAGTCTAATGATGTACAATAGCATTATATGTAAAAAAGTGTATATGGCTTAACTTCCATTACTTTATTGCTAAAAGAACGCTAACCATCTGATCATTTACAGGGTAGAAGCATTAAAAACCACTAATCATAGATCAGAATAATACATATAATAATAATTAAATGGTTTGAAATATTGCAAGAATTATCAAAATGTGGCAGAGACATGAAGTGAGTAAATGCTATAGGAAAAATGATGCCAGTGTACTTGCCTGACAACATTGCCATAAATGCTCAATTTTTTTTTAAGCATTATCTGAGAAGCACAGTAAAACAGGTGTGCCTGTATTTCTGAGTGTTCTCATACATAAATCAACACACATCAGGACACAGGTGGGAACTGATCTGTGAGAATGTGTATATGTTCCCATGTTATCAGCTCCACTGAAATTGATCCTTCTGTGCAAACAGGAACATCTGTAAACTTTGGGCAAATGGTCTGAGATATGTAGGGACCACAGGACTGCTCATGACCACAGGACTGTGAGTTTCAAACTCCAGTGAAGACAACTAAAAAGCCAGGGGACTTCCCTGCCATTCCAATGGTTAAGATTCTGTGCTTCCACTGCAGGAGGCGTGGATTCGATCCCAGGTCAGGGAACTAAGATCCCACATGTTGCATGGCCACAGGGCCCCCAAAAGAAAAAGACAACTCAAAGAAAACCTGACTCTGATAATTCCTAGAGTTCGTTCATAAAGCGATAGTCTGAACGTCTTTTCTGGGTAACCAAAGGGTTTTACCAATTGCACAGGGAGAATGTCACCAGTATCAGTAACTTCACATTCTTCAATCTAAAGACACCTTCCTGATGGCTCAGTGATAAAGAATCTGCCTGCGAATGCAGGAGACGTGGGTTCAATTCCTAGTCTAGGAGAATCCTACATGCTGCAGAGCAACAAGCCCATGCGCCACAACTATTGAACCTGCTCTCTAGAACCCGGGAACCACGACTGTGAGCCTACATGCTTCAACTGTGGAAGCCCTCGCACCCTATAGCCCTTGTTCTTAACAAGAGAGGACACCACAGTGAGAAGCTCACATGTGGCAACTAGAGAAAAGCCAGAGCAGCAACAGAGACCCAGCCCAGCCAAAAATAAATAAGTAGATACAATTATAAAGATACTTGGAGAAAATCTTCTGTCATTTGCTTGCAGTGGTCCCTTTCTGTTTTTCCAACCAGGCTGGCCTCTGATGATGACACAGTTTGTTAGACACTTGCTCCTGGATCTCTCTTCACACATCAAACTCAACATAATCAACAAGCAATGCAGCACACAAAACAAGTCCTTCATCCATCTTCCTTACTTTACTCTCATTACTTCTTTCCCAGGATCATAGTGTATAAAAAACAAATTAAAATAAACTCTTTCCTTAATCACAATCAGTGCAGATGAATTTGAAAAGTAAATAAATGCTAGCTATACCCCAGCATTCTGAAAAAAAAAAATTCTTATAATGATGTTTTTACTTTCTAGGCTCCTGCATGTGTTCTTTTTGTTGTTGTTGTTCTATTTCTTTTTGTATGTATTCTTAAAAACACATGTTCACATATTTAAACAAAATGGGATTAATGTGAACCTACTGTTATGTGTGCTTTCATTTCATATTTCATAAAAATATTTACTTTAATGGTTGCATAATATTATAGTACATGTGATATTTTGTTTAACAAATCCTTTACTGCTGGATATTTAGGCAGCGTCAAGTAGTTTGTTATTATAAATAACTCTGTGCTAAATATCCCTGAAGCTATATCTTTGCAAACAACCTTAATCATTTCCTTCACATAAATTCTCAGATATGGAATTGCTGAGAGTCATGTATGAACCCCTTGGACAGCAAGTATGAATCCCTTGGACAGCAAGGAGATCAAACCAGTCAATCCTAAAGGAAATCAGTCCTGACTATTCATTGGAAGGACTGATGCTGAAGTTGAAACTTCAATACTTTGGCCACCTGACACAGAGTCAACTCATTGGAAAAGACACTGATGCTGGGAAAAATTGAAAGCAGGAGGAGAAGGGGATGACAGATGATGAGATGGCTGGATGGCATCACTGATACAATGAGCATGAACTTGGGCAAACTGCAGGAGATGGTGAGGGACAGAGAAGCTGGTGTGTGTCATTCCATGGGGTTGCAAAGAGTTGGACATGACTAGGTGACTGAACAACAACAAAGTATGAACATTTTCAGAGGAAGCTATTAAGCTGGTAACCTACCCTCCAGAAGTATAATACCATTTTCTACTCCCACCCATTTCCCTGCCTGTTCACAAATCCCAGTGTTACAGCTTTGTTTTAATCGACATTAATTTGATCCCAAAAAGTGTAATCACTTTCCCAGAATGTCTTGCTGGAGGCATAACAGTTCCTGGCTCCCTGACCCCCTGCACCTGCCCACTCTGGTCCATGTGCTCTCACTTCTCAGATTAAACTGAATGCCAGCTCAGCACTCAACACTCCACTCCAGGACGTCTCTTCTACAAAACTAACATCTCCCTCCTTCATGTACATGAGTCAGAGTCCTTGGCATCACTAGCTAGTGGTGAGGGTTGAATGTAAAAATGTGTGTTACACACCTGGTAGTTTATTTTCCTGAGTGCTATGCAGGTGTCTAGGCCTTCATCCACTCGATCAGGGCGTCACACTTTGGCTTATCCTGGTCTCAGCTCCCAGAATGCCTTCCATATGCATTTCCAGCTGCTGAAACCCTAACCACACATCACTAAGTCTGTCTCACATGTATAATTCCTTGGAAATGCTCTCCGTGTCTCCTCATGTGGGCTTGTTCCAACTCTAACAGATGTTATGTCATTTTTTTAATAAATGTCTATAAAAATTATGACCTCGTTCTAGCTTACAAAGCTGATATAGTAATTTTCTTGTTTCTTCAACTAGACTGTATATGTTGACATCAGGATCTGTACTGGATTTGACTTTTTCTTATTTGTATTACCTGTGGTGTCCTGAGACAAAGACACTTCCACTGGGAGATGAGATTTTTAACTCAAGCCAGAGAAACTTATGGGAAATTTATTACCATATTATTTAGGTATAAGATAAATCAGACAGAAACAAATACAGTAGATGGATCCTGTAGCCATAAATACAACTTCAAATGGCCAACACCTCATTCTCATGGGACAGACAACACCTCCACAGCGTAAGTGGTTATGGTCATTTTACACCCTATGAAAATGATGACCATTTTTGTCCAAGCAATTATTCTGGATGCTTTACATGTCTTATCTTGTTTAAGTTGTACATCAACCCTACAGGTTACATCCTTTCGCTTCCATTTTGCATAAGAAAAGATTGAGGCTTAAATAAATTAGTCTGTCTGGATATCAGAGCCCATAAGTAGCAGGATGGGACTCACATCCACATCTGTTGGCCTCTTTTCCATCTGCTGATGGGACTCCTTATCACCTGGAAGGCCTGGCACCTTACCATGCCCCTCTGTGTAGATAGAACAGAGAAAGTGGGGAGAGGTGTAGCTGCAGTTAAAGGAACAGGCCTACCATAGAGATCTTGTGGTCAGAGACTTAAAGCATGACATGGACACAGGCATACATGTGGTGAGTGAGAGCAAAGAGGGTACCTGAGGGCAGGTGGACCAGCTGTCAGCAGGAAGACCCGGCACCCACAGCCAGACTGAGAGAGAAACCTGCAGCTAAGTGGGGCACATGATGCCTGGGGAACAGGCCAAACAGACCTCGTGCCCTGCTTGGAGCAGCAAGACTCATTTTTGATCCCATCAGGTTGTGAAACAGCCACACATATACTGCTGCACGGGGCTGTCTCTGACTCCAGGTCCAGGCAGGGCTGAGCCCGTGGAAAATCCCTCTGGTCCCTGCAGGAGGCTGGTGTGGGGAAGGATAGACAGCAGGATGAAAACTGCCTGTAATGAAGACAGACTCCACTGGAAAAATGCAAAGAAATGAGGCAGAATCACACAGAATTAGATTATAATGCAAAGGTACAACTTTTAGAGCATAAAAGTAAGTAAATCTAGGGGCACAGAACATTCTAGAGCCTCTTGCTCAGTCACAACAGAGACTTGGGAATTCTTGAGTTCAATTTCAAACTGTCAAAGACATGTCTTGGGAATCACAGGTTATCACTCATCAAAAACTGCCCATGAGAGAGAAAGGAAGAGGTCATGTTCAGATATGAATCTGAGTCAGGAGGTCTGGGTGGACCTGAGACTCTACATTTCTAAGAAGCTCCGGGAGAGGCAGATGCTGCTGGCCCTGGCACCACTGTCTGAGTCACAGGGAATTAGGAAGCCAGCAGGAGAAGGGGATAATCTGGGAGGGAGAGGAGCGGGTTTTAAGAAAATATTGTGTAAAAAAAGAAAAAAATGTAGGAAACTAATATTTTTGCACATTATAGCATGATCTACTAAGCATCTGTAAAAATGTATCATCCAAATAATTGCTGTGAGCAAAAACAAAGCAAAATCAATCTACCTCAAGAGCTGGAAAATACTTTATTGCTCAGGATTATCTAAAATGATCAAATCAACCACAAAATCATCTAAATGAAAAATGCAGCCCATGTTCAGACTCTAGCCATGAAGTCTAGGGTGCTATTTACCTCATGTTGATTTTTTTTCTGTTTGGCTGTGCTGGGTCCTGATTGCTCTGCACGAGCTGTCCCTAGTTGTGATAAGTGGGGGCTACTCCTGCAGTGCACGGGCTTCTCACTGAGGGGGCTTCTGTTGTTGCTGAGCAAAGACTTCAGGAGTTGTGGCACGTGGGCTCAGTAGTTGTGGTGCAGGGCTTAGTTGCTCTGCAGCATGCGGAATCTTCCCAGACCAGGGATTGAACCAGTGTCCCCTGCATTGGCAAGTGAATTTTTATCTGCTGCACCTGGGAAGTCCTGGGTCTTCATTTTTACTTGCCATTTCTTCTGTGAATTAAATTCCTGCATAGTACCTACTATCCTCTCCTACTGACTCTAACTTCTAGAAACAGGGACAGAAGAGGAAGGAAAGAAAATAAAGACCCACTTCTTGTGTGCTGGTTCACTCCCACGTCCCCTGTCCCCACACCCCCACCTCCACCCCAGACAATAGCTTCTCTCAATCAAATCCAGCACCAAAGGGGTGTCCTGGAGTGACAGGGGCTGGGACAGGTGAGCAGGAGAGGGAACCTGGGATATAAACAGGAAGAGTGAAATCAATTCATGAACACACTGCCTGGGTATCATTTCCAAACACAGAGATGAAGTCAACAGTGATACTGAGAGTAGACCAAGGTACAGATCAAAAGTCAAGTTACTGGAGTTATTATTCAGTCTCAAAATTCAATTTTCCCTCAAACATTTTAGAATCTTAATGATCCTATGATTTACAGGTTTTAAGAAGGAAGAATAAGAATCTGTTATGTTCCTAAGTTGTACTACAGACTTTCCTAGATAATTCATATCTTATGGCTTTGGGGAAAATTTAAAACAAGTACAGGTGAACAGAATTATATTTACAACAGAAAATTGGACAGACACATTGTCTGAGAGTAAGTAAACATCACATACAGTGCTCTCAGGGACAAGACTGTATCAAGAGCTGTGATTAATGTTTTCCTGACATGGCAGTTCACCTTTTTCCTGACCTACAATGGAACTGGAAATATTGAGGACCAGTTTTTGCCCTGTGACTAACTGAAGCTGTTCCCTGGGTAACATTCAGGCATTAAGTTGAATATTCTTTTATGTTACAAGGGCTTCATTTGTTAAATTATAGCTATTGTCCACTAGATGGATCTGTGGGGTGGTAAGAGTTTTACAGGGCAGTTCTTTCAGTTATTTACAGAGTTGTTATGTGTTTGTGTGTGTGTGTTGGTTTCCACTTGCTCACACCTGTGTTATTCACCTACCCTCACAACCAGCAGTCCCTCAGCACCCTCTCTGTGCCCTGCAGAATGCTACCCTCTGGGAACAAAGATGAAAACAAGATACTCTCTGACTAAAAAACCTCAAGGTACTATGAGATACAGATCCCAAGTTGCAAAGCATGCCACAGGTGCTATCTCTTATTTTAATCATGATAAAATTCACATAACATAAAATTTAACTATTTAACCATTTTTAAGTGGACAGTTTGGTGTTCAGTACATTCACATTGCTGTGCAACCAAGTTTGAGAATTTTTTTTTTCTGCCTCATAAAACTGAAATTCCTACCCGTTAAACAAACAACTCCCCATTTACTCTCCCTAAGTTCCTAGAGACCACCATCCTACTTCCTGTTTTCTTGAATTTGACCACTCTTGGAACCTCACATATGTGAAATCAGAGTATTCATTCCTTTTGTGTCTGGCTTATTTCATTTAGCAAGATGTCATCAAGGTTTATCCACAGGTCAGAATTTTCTTCCTTTTTAAGGCCAAATAATACTTCATTGTAAGGATTTAGTTCCTTCCAACTTTTGGCTGCTATGAACATAGCTGTACCATAAACGCTGCCTTAAAAGAATATATAAGACACTAAGGAAGAACTCAAGGTCTCAAAGATGCATTCAAGTTGACTCAGAAAATGCAGAGAGTTTCACCACCCAGATGACGGAGGGCCTGGGTCTCTGAGGCTGAGGGGCAGCGTGTGCACTGGGAACAGGGAGGACGTGGTGCTTTGGGAGAAACTACACACGATCCACATGCGGTGGCGGGGGAGTTGTCAGACACACTGGCTGCAGAAGGCAGTGGGGAAGAGCTCCTAACACCTTGTTTGTTTTGGCTTAGTGTCATCTTCAAGATTCTGTCCTGATCCCAGCTGAGGGCCTCAATCTGAGTGTGGAAGGAACATCACAAGCAGGCATGGATGCTGACAGGTCCAGGATACCAGCCTCTCTGCCATCTCCCACACAGATCTTCTTTGCTCCCATCAATTTGCTTTTGACCCTGAGTCAATCTCTAGACCTTGCCTCCATCTCATACCATGATTCCTCACTGCTGACTGGGTCATTATTGAGGCTCTTCTCTGGTGGACACAAGCTCACCTCACAGTCCCTGCTGGAGCGGACTTGAGGCTATGCTATGGTTCCAGCAGCAGCTCACCCAGCCCAGTAAGGATCAGATCTGGGCTAAAGAAAGAAGCAGTCTGTGGGGGGAGGGCAGGGGGCTGGCAGCTCAGTGTGGGTGAGTGGAGGACAAGTCTGCAGGAAGAGCTAAAGGACAGAGAAGGAGGCTGAAACCAGAGGGCACCAGAGGGAGGAGGAGGCGATCTCAGGAATACGAATAAGAAAAGATGGAAAGGAATGAGATATTGGAGAGTTAGGGCCAGGAAGACAAGGCTGACGTCCCAGACTTTGCATGAATAATCAGGTGTCACATATAGTGTCCTGAGTCACGTTAAGATGGAGCCCTGGACCCCAGGGCCCATCAACCATCACGAGGGAGCTCACAACACAGGGAAGACATTTCCTGGGATCCCCATCCCATGGTCAGTTTCCAAGAAAGATTCACCTACAATGTCACTGATCTAATCTGCATCCATTAGGAACAGAGTCCCCCTGACACACTGACAAGTCAAGAGTAGATGTGGTGCTAAATCTTTAGCCAGATTTTAAAGAGGCAAATGGCTTAAACTAACCTTTAGTCCTCGGTAAAAGTCTGCATAGATGTTCCTCAATACCAGAGGCCCGTCCAACTTATGCCTGAAGTTCACATTGTTAAAGGAAATCAATCCCTTGTTGGGCCAGGATGGCGGTGGACGATACTCGAGTTCCCAGGATGCTTCTTTCACAAGGTCTGTATATTCAATCACCCTTTCTACTGAAATCATCTGAAACACATATGACATCTCATGAGTTAGTATCAGAAAGTCTTGTTTATGGATGTTCAGAGACTGTAAATGAAACCTTCTGCTTTTATACAGTGCAGAACATCCCAGGTCTCAGCATCCACAAAGGACAGAAGTAGGAGTCTGATGAGGCCTTGGATGATTTGAAAACTTGTTCATCATCTTCAACACTTTTACACATGACTACTTCCTTCAGTTTTATATTAAAGTTAAAAAATTAAAGAAATGCATAGTAAGATTTTATTGATCCTCCTTTCACATCTGAATAAAATTTTTTTTTCAAAGAAAATAATACTTATGGACACCAATTAGTAATGTGTGGCTACAGAAGGGCCACGTGTTACAAATGAACAGAACTGGATGGTCATCAAATCTAATTTTAATAATCAGTCGTTTTCTACTCTGTTATGAGCTTCCCTGATAGTTCAGTTGGTAAAGAGTCTCCCTGCAACGCAGGAGACCCCAGTTCGATTCCTGGGTCCAGAAGTTCCCCTGAAGAAGGGATAGGCTACCTACTCCAGTATTCTTGGGCTTGCCTTGTGGCTCAGCTGGTAAAGAATCTTCCTGCAATGCGGGAGACCTGGGTTTGATACCTGTGTTGGGAAGCTCCCCTGGAGAAGGGAAAGGCTACCCACTCCAGTATTCTGGCCTGGAGAATTCTATAGACTGCATAGTCCATGGGGTCGAAAAGAGTTGGACACAACTGAGAGACTTTCACTATTTCTACTCTGTTAGAAGAAAGAAATGGAAAAACTATTTTTATTGCTTTTCTCCCTTTAGGAGAAGGTACAAATATTCAAAAGTGTGTAATATACACATCGATTAAGGTCTTCTGAACAACTATGACTCCACACCTTAGCACATTCTGAGAGGGAGCCTATCCTACCAGGAAGAGGGGCCACCAGCAAATTCAGTGTTCAACTCACACAAGAATAAATGATAAAATGGGGGAGGGGTGGAGGAACATAGTAATTAAATAAACCTCAAAATACTGGATTATTTTCTTTTACCAAAAACGAGGAATTACCCATTAAGAAACAAATACAAACAAGCTGCTAAAAAATTAGCTTATATTGCCTCCAGAATTTCAGAACCTCTCTCCTACAGAGACATTTATTGTATTTGAAGACAGTTTGTGATGAATACAAAACCTTCTGACATGGCATACACATGACTGAGAAAAATATGTACATATTTTATTTTACATTAACTTTAAGGACATGGAAAGTGAAACTGAAAGTTGCTCAGTCGTGCTCGACGCTTTGCAACCCCATGGACTGTAGCCCGCCAGGCTCCTCTGTCCATGGGGATTCTCCAGGCAAGAATACTGGAGTAGCCATTTCCTTTTCCAGGGGATCTTCTCAACCCAGGGATCGAAACTGAGTCTCTTGTGGCTCCTGTGTTGTAGGCGGATTCTTTACCATCTGAGCTACCAGGGAAGCCCTTAAGAAGATGGAAGAGAATGTAAAAAACTTTGTAAAATGATGTAAAAGTAACAGTTTCATTATTTTACATAAGAATTGCTTCTGTGTCAAATAACAGCAAGGAGACTGAAAAGAGTAAGAACAGAAAGATAAACATCACCATGTTCTCAACTTCCACACTTTGCCTGACGCACCACTGGGACATCCTGGTAAGTGTGATGGTGAGCGACAGCACCAGGCCAACATGCCCAGCATCCAAGGCTAAATGAGGAAGAAGAAGGATAAAGTCAGTCTACTTCTCAACCCCTCACAAGTTCCTCCTGTCACTCTACAAAGACGACACCTTTATTTTTATGATTTTTATTAGAATCATAGTTGATTTACAAAGTTGTGTTAGTTTCAGGTGTACAGTAAAGTGAATTAGCCAGACATATATGTAATATGTCATTACAGAGTATTAAATAGATTTCCCTGTGCTATATAGGAGAGCTTTTTTGTTATATATTTTATATATAGTGTGAGAAGACTCCTTTATAATATTTAAATCATTTGCATGTAATGATAGTATTACTGATTATACTACCTCTGTTATATGAGACAATAATAAAGTAAAAAAAAAAAAAAACACTATGAGAGACTTCCCTGGTGGTCCAATAGCTAAGACTCTGAGCTCCCAATGCAGGGGCCCTGGTTCAATCCCTGGTCAGGGAACTAGATAGACTCCACGTGCCATAACTAAGAGTTCACATCCTGCAACTTAAGTCCTGCCTGTTACAACTAAGACTGAAGATCCTGTGTGCCCCAACTAAGACCCAGTATAGCCACATAAATAAGTAAAAAAAAATTTTTTTAATATTATGAATTTAGAAAGAACTAACAAAGTTGTTAAACAGAGGATGAGATGGTTGCATGGCATCACCAACTCAAGGGACATGAGTTTGAGTAAACTCCAGGAGTTGGTGATGGACAGGGAGGTCTGGCGTGCTGCAGTTCATAGATGGGACTGCAAAGAGTCAGACATGACTGAGCGACTAAACTGAACTGAACTGAACAAAGTTGTTGTTCAGTCACTAAGTCATGTCTGACTCTGTGTCGCCATGGACTGCAGCACACTAGGATTCCCTGTCCTTCATTATCTCCCGGAGTTTGCTCAAACTCATGTCCACTGAGTTAGTGATGCCATCCAACCACCTCATCCTCTGCCACCCACTTCTCCTCCTGCCTTCAATCTTTCCAGCATCAGGGTCTTCTCTAATGAGTCAGCTCTTCGCATCAGGTGGTCAAAGTATTGGAGCTTTAGCTTCAGCAACAGTCCTTCCAGTGAATATTCAGGGCTGATTTCCTTTCGGACTGACTGATTTGATCTCCTTATAGCGCAAAGGACTCTTGAGAGTCTTCAACACCACAGCTTGAAAGCATCAATTCTTCGGCCCTCAGCCTTTTCAATGGCCCAACTCTTAACATCCTTTGACAACTCTCACATGACTACTGGAAAAAATATAGCTTTCACAATATGGAACTTTGCTGGCAAAATGACATCTCTGCTTAGTAACATTCTGTCTAGATTTGTCATAGCTTTCATTCATGGCTGCAGTCACACTTTGAAGTGATTTTTGGAACCCAAGAAAATAAAGTCTGTCACTGCTTTCAATTTTTCCCCAGATGGGACCAGACATCATGATCTTAGTTTTTTGAAAGCTGAGTTTTAACCTAGCTTTTTCACTCTGCTCTGTCACTTTCATCAAGAGGTTCTTCACTTTCAGTCATTAGAGTGGTATCATCTGCATATGTGAGGTTATTGATACTTCTCCCAGAAATCCTGATTCCAGGTTGAGCTTCATCCAGCCCAGCATTTTGCATGATGTATTCATCATATAAATTAAATAAACATAGTGAAAATGTACATCCTTGTCATTCTCCTTTTCCAATTTTGAACCAGTCTGTTGTTCTACATCAGTTCTAACTGTTTCTTCTTGACCTGCACACAAGTTTCTCAGGAGACAGGTAAGATGGTCTGGTATTCCTATCTCTTTCAGAATTTTCCACAGTTTCTTGTGATCTACACAGTCAAAGCCTTTCTTTCTTTTTTTTTTCCTAAAAGGTTCATTTTTTAAATTTATTTTTCCATCTTTTTGCTTTTTTTAAAAATTTACTTTATTTTACTTTACAATATTGTATTGGTTTTGCCATACATCAACATGAATCCACCACAGGTGTACATGTGTTCGCATTCCTGAACCCCCCTCCCACATCCCACTCCATACCATCTCTCTTGGTCATCCCAGTGCACCAGCCTCAAGCATCTTGTATCCTGCATAGAACCTAGACTGGCTATTCGTTTCTTACATGCTATTATACATGTTTCAATGCCATTCTCCCAAATCATCCCACCCTCTCCCTCTCCCACAGAGTCTAAAAGACTGTTATATACATCTGTGTCTCTTTTGCTGTCTCACATACAGGGTTATCATTACCATCTTTCTAAATTCCATATATATATGTGTTAGTATATTGTATTGGTGTTCTTCTTTCTGGCTTACTTCACTCTGTATAATAGGCACCAGTTTCATCTACCTCATTAGAACTAATTCTAATGCATTCTTTTTAATGGCTGAGTAATACTCCATTGTGTATATGGACCACAGCTTTCTTATCCATTCATCTGCTGATGGACATCTAGGTTGCTTCCATGTTCTGGGTATTATAAACAGTGCTGCAATGAACATTGGGGTACACATGTCTCTTTCAATTCTGGTTTCCTTGTTGTGTATGCCTAGCAGTGGGATTGCTGGGTCATAAGGCAGTTCTATTTGCAGTTTTTTAAGGAATCTCCACACTGTTCTCCATAGTGGCTGTACTAGTTTGCATTCCCACCAACAGTGTAAGAGGGTTCCCTTTTCTCCACACCCTCTCCAGCATTTATTGCTTATAGACTTTTGGATCATAGCCATTCTGATTGGTGTGAAACGGTACCTCATTGTGGTCTTGATTTGCATTTCTCTGATAATGAGTGATGTTGAGCATCTTTTCATGTGTTTGTTAGCCATCTGTATGTCTTCTTTGGAGAAATGTCTATTTAGTTCTCAATGCCTTTCACATAGCCAATGAAGCAGATGTTTTTCTGTAATTCCCTTGTTTTCTCTATGATCCAGTGAATATTGGCAATTTGATCTCTGTTTCCTCTGCCTTTTGTAAACCCAGCTTGTACAGCTGGAAGTTCCTGGTTCATGTACTGTTGAAATCTTATTTGAAGGGCTTTGAGTATAAACTTACTAGTATGCAGAATGAGTGCAATTGCATGATAGCTTGAACATTCTTTGGCATTGCCTTTCTTTGGGACTGGAATGAAAACTGACCTTTTCCAATCCTGTGGCCACTGTTGAGTTTTCCAAATTTGCTGGTATATTGAGTGCAGCACTTCAACAGAATCATCTTTAAGGATTTTAAATTGCTCAGCTGGAATTCCATTTCCTTCACTAGCTTTGTTCGTAGTAATGCTTTGAAGTTAAGGCCCACTTGACTTCACAGGCCAGGATATCTGGCTTAGGTGAGTGACCACACCATCATGGCCATCCAGGTCATTAAGATCTTTTTTGTACAGTTCTTCTGTGTATTCTTGCCAACTCATCCTAATCTCTTCTACTTCTCTTAGGTCCTTTCCATTTTTGTCTTTTATCATATTACTCCCACCTGGACTGAGGTACCCTTGACAGTGTACTATAGGTGAGGATGTCATTGTTCAGAGTTTTGTCCATATGCTTCAATTATCATTATGTAATTTCACTTTCTATGTCCAATATAGCTGCAGTTGGAATTCCAAAAACAAGGTAATGGGTTTTTCAAAACAAGGCAGTGCTTTTAAATCTAAACTATTACTCTCATTTTTGCATTATTAAAGACTGTGATTCAGGGTTCTTGCTATGGAATAGTGAGGGATGGCGAATTCATGCCACACATTCCAACAACTGCTCATCTGGGACCCACACAGCAGTGAGGATACTGTTTTTGCTACAGAGACTCTTTCTCACACCAGTACACCAGACCCCTACAACCAAGAGATCCAAGTAGGCCCTAAAGTTATAACCTAAGCTGTACAGAAAGCTTAATAATAAACCTGGTTCTCTCTATCCAACTACAGGACACTACCTGGTATGTTCAGAAGGTCATCTTGCTACAGTTATGTAGACCTCAACCCATTCAAAGAAAAATAAAAATATAAAATATCTCCATGATGACCTACTGTAAACAAACAAACAAACAAACTACTTAAAGCAATCTACAGATTCAGTGTAATCCCTATCAAATTACCAATGGCATTTTTCACAGAATTAGACACAAAATTTACATTTTGTAGGGAAACACAAAATAACATGAATAGCCAATGTAATCTTGAGAAAAACAAAGAAGAAACTGGATGCTTGGGGCTGGTGCACTGAGACGACCCAGAGGGATGGTGTGGGGAGGGAGGAGGAAGGGGGTTTAGGATGGGGAACACGTGTATACCCGTGGCGGATTCATGTTGATGTATGGCAAAACCAATACAATATTGAAAAGCAATTAACCTCCAATTAAAATAAATAAATTAATATTTAAAAAAAAGAAAAATGAAGCTAGGAGGAATCATGCTCTATGTTTTCAGACCATACCACAAAGCTACAGTAACTGAAAGTGCCACCAAATGCTAGTGGCACCAAAATCAGAAATACAGATCAACAGGATAGGACAGAAAGCCCAGAGATAAACCCATGTGCCTATGATCACCTATGACAAAGAAAGCAAGAATAGACAATGGAGAAAAGACAGTCTCTTCAATAAGTGGTGCTGGGAAAGCTGGACAGCTACATGTAAAAGAATAAACTTAGAACATTCCTTAACACCATACACAAAAATAAACTCAAAATGGATTACAGACATAAATGTAAGACCAGACACTACAAAACTTTTAGATGAAAACACAGGGAGAACTCTTTCTGACATAAATTGCAGCAAGCTTTCTTTTTACCCACCTCCTAGAGCAATGAAAATAAAATAAAACATAAACCAATGAGACCCAATTAATATTAAAAACTTTTGCACAGCAAAGAAAACCATAAAAAATACCAAAGACAACCTAAAGAATGGGAGGAAATATTTGCAAACAAAGTGACTTAAAAGGGATTACTCTCCAAAATATACAAACAGTCCATGCACTTCAATATTAAACAATAAATAAACAACAAAATTTTTAAAATGGGTAGAAGACTAAGTGACATTCTCCAAAGAGCACATACAGATGGCCAAAAAGCACATGAAAAGATGGTCAACATCTTTAATTATTAGAGAAATGCATATCAAAACTACAGTGAAAAAAAATGAAAAAAAAAAAACTACAGTGAGGTTTCACCTCACATCAGTCAGAATGACCATCATCAAAAAACTTACAAACAATAAATACTGGAGAGATGTGGAGAAAAGGGCACCCTCCAACACTGTTTGTGGGAATGTAAACTGGTAGAGCCACTATGGAGAAAAATATGGAGCTTCCTTTAAAAACTAAAAATAGAGCTACCATATGATCCAGCAATCCCACTCCTGGGCATATATCCAGAGAAAACCATAACGCCAAAAGATGCATCCACCCTAATGTTCACTGCAGCACTATTCACAGTAGCCGGGACATGGAAGCAACCTAAATGTCCATCAACAGAGCAATGGAAAAGGAAGATGTGCTATCATACATACAATGGAATATTACCCAGCCATAGCAAAGGGAGAAATAAATAATGCCATTTGCAGCAACTTGGCTGGACCTAGAGATAGTCATACTGAGTGAAGTAAGTCAGACAGAGAAAAACAGAATATGATATTGCTTATATATGGATTATAACAAAAGGCTATAAATGAACTTATCTACAAAACAGACATAGAGTAACAGATGTAGAAAATAAACTTACAGTTACCAGGGGTAAGGGAGGGGAGGGATAAATTGGAAGACTCAGATTTACACATACATACTACTATATATAAAATATTAAAATAGATAATAAGAACTACTGTAAAGTACAGAGAACTCTGTAATGACCTACCTGGAAAAGGACCTAAAAAAGGGTAGATATATGTCTATGCATAGCAGATTGACTTTGCTATACACTGGAAACTAAAACAACAGTGTAAATGAACTATACCCCAGTAAAACTTAAAATAAAAATGAAAGAATGGCCTGAGCAAGTCAAAGCAGGGGCCCAAGGCACCACAGGTCTGCTGGAGCAGGCATGTTCATACCTGGTCTTTGCTCCTGAGGATTCCAAAAGTCAAAAACAGAAATTCTTTTCTAAAAGACAATTCATTTGAAGTATTAATCAAAATGGAAATTATTTTAAAAACACATGCACCCCAATGTTCATGGGTATGCAAAGAGAATCTTTAAGAAGTGGATATATGTACAACAGATTCACTTGGCTATACACCTGAAACTAACACATTGTAAATCAACCACATGCCAATCAAAAAAAAATTTTAATGGCCTCAACAAGGACCTACTGTAAATAAATAAGTAAATGGAAAAAAAGATAAAAATTCTCATCAAGACACAAATGACTTCACATGGACCTCACTGTGGAGTCACATATGCAGACACTTTAATACAATTCATTAGAACCAAAGAGTATACATATTAGACAAGATGACAAGAGTTTAATAACTACAAATAAAGCTATATACTGTAAACATACCACAAATATTCACATCTGTACTTACATTCTACCAGGATCAGGGCCCCAAAGGCAACAACAGTGACAAAGATGGCACAGATGACATCTAGATACACAGCGAGCCATCGGGACGTCGTCAAAAGCAGGAACCACGCCTCTGGGTTTGTGAACCATAATAAGTGCAATACATAAACAGAGAAACCATGTTAGCTGCTTCTCACGAGGGAGAGCATTTTCTCAGTCGAGCTACAGAAGATTTTACACAGGTAGGACAGCAAAGTTACACACCCAAGGAACCTGAAGATTCCGGAAAACTAGGTTCTAACACAAGACAATGTATGGGACACACAGGAATCAGTCCAGGAAGCATGCACTGAAAACGTCAACCCACAGGTTATCAACAGAAACAGGATCACAAGAAGGAAGATGGAAAATCGCCTCATCAGTGCCTTTCCTGCAGTGCTGGGCCTCAGGGTGAAGATCATCCTCTCACAGGGCCGACTGCTCCCAGCTCTCACACAGCAGACAGCACAGCTCACACTTTGATTCCAGCACCTTCTTCCCTCACTACAGGGCCCTGTGGTGTTTATTCTTAGGAGTCGGCATCTATGTGACCATCAGCTAACAGGATCTGCATGTGACTTTCAAAATGCCATTTTTATCTTCAAAATACAACAATTATTGGAAAGTTTGGCTTGGATTTTATAGACTTAGAGGAAATTCTGAATTTTCTACCTAGGAAAAAAACTTCACTGATAAAAACATAATCAAGTGGGTGGCAAATCAGGAAATTATTTCCTCAATAACTTCTGCCACCCTCCATGCCCTGAAAAGAGTCAGCAAACTGTAACCTGGAGGGTGAGAACAGCCACCACCTGGTTCTGAAAATAAAGTTTCATTGGAACATAGGTGCCGCCATTTGCTGATGTATTATCTTTGCCTGTCTTTGTGCTACAACCGCAAAGGTGAGTAGTTGCAACAGACACAGTATAGCACACAAGCCTACAATATTTTCTATCTGGATCTTTGCAAAAAAGAAAAGTTTGCTGACTCTTGCCCTAAAGAGACAGAAGTCCACAGGGCACAGTGACGCAAGGACAATGCAAGTCAGTTCGGGGAGCAAAGCATGTGGTGATGGGGAAGAGGGATAGACAGAGGGATGCTAAGAGGAAGGGGTGGGGGAGGCAGGTGTGCAGAGAGGGATGAGGGGTGACACAGAGAGAGGTGTGGGCAGCCAAGCCACCTGAGAGGGAGGTCAGCCTCAGAAGGGAGCACATCCCATCCTTTGAAATCATCTCCAGAAACTTATAGACCTGAGTGCAAATCCTGGTGTGCATCAAACAGTTCCTGAAACTTCTGTTCAGCTTTGCACGCCCGGATGGTCCAGAGTCCCCGGAGAGAAGATGCTAAGTGAGAAAATACCGGGCTCCATGCTGGGGAAGCAGAAACAGACACAGGACAAAGAAAATCAGGGAGGCTGGACGCGAGGAAACCACTGCCTCCCGGGCGCTGTGGTCACACGTCCTGGCAAAGGGAATCCTCCATGTGACCCTGAACTCCTGCTCACACCAAGTTTCACTTTAATGACCTGGGAATGAGAGATTCTCTTTGAAACTATATTTGATCAAATTCAAATCACAGCTAGATTTAGGTAAAGAAATTCTTGTTCTTTCATCAAGATCCTCTCAAAGACACCTCCCTCCAAATTTTTCTGGCATCTCATCAGGTGGAAATTGTCCACAATTTCTAATAAGCATATTGAAGTATAGTTGATTTACAATAATGTGCTACTTTCAGGTATACAGTATAGTCATTCAGTTATCAGTGTACCAGAGACCTGCTTTGCAACGACTGTTGAATGACTCCATTTCATGAGTGGCCTCAAACCATAAAACGTCTGAAGCCCTGTCTACACAGAAGACTGGATGGAGCTTATCACTTCCTCTTCTGCCTCCCCAGGTCCCACCATCCTACTCAGTTATACAGGTAGAACATCACACACACGCCTGGACTCTACTGCTCCCCATCCTTCCTAACACCTCACCAAACTCGACCTCACAGGAGGTTAGCTGCTTCTCCTGATGAGTGAAAATATCTTCTACAGATTTTATGAAACTGATGATCACTATCCTTTTTGCAAATAAAGATAAGTACCTCAAGTGTTTATTATTAAAAACAAAACATACAAATGCCACAATTAAAGAAAAACTCCTTTGACTGGATGAACTGACATTTTTTCCCACTTAATAGATACAGAGAAGCAAGGGACTTAATATGCGTCTGTTCTTGGCTTGGTTTCTAGAGGGTTAAGTTGGTATTAATTTGCAATAATTATTCATGGTTGAGGTCTCTGATACAAACATATTCTCTCCTTACTTTTTGGCTATTGTTTTATAACTTTTGAAAAATATATAGCAATCTATTTTCCTTATTTTTGTTTTAATATTGATAAAAAATGTGCATTAATAAGAGAAATTAGATTATTTCATCATCTGTGATTACCTGTAGAATAGACTGATGTGTTTCCCAGCATTCTGTTTTTTGCCTCACCTTGCAGGATCTGGTTTCCCAACCAGGGACAGAAGTGGCAGCCCCTGCAGCGGAAGCACAGGACCACCAGGGTCCTGTTCCCCATTATTCTAAAACTAGGAAGGTGAATGGAGTAATCTACTAAATGCATACTGAACAGATCCCACTCCTGAGTTCTCCTAGAGGATTATTTTCAGCATCATTTATATGAATAGTTTTGAGAAAGGGGTGTACAAACAGTGTGGTGTCACCCCAAATATTGACAATGACAAAGAGCAAACCTGAAAGCAACAGGGCTTATCTTTTCAGCAGGGCTTCCCTGGAGGCTTAGACATTAAAGAATCCACCAGCAATGCAGGAGACCTGGGTTCAGTCCCTGGGTCAGGAAAATCCTCTGGAGAAGGGAATGGCTATCCACTCCAGTATTCTTGCCTGGGGAATTCCATGCACAGAAGAGTCTGGTGGGCTACAGTCCATGTGGTCGCAAAGAGTCAGACATGACCGAGTGACCAACACACATCTTTTCAATACATTTAACAACTGCAACTTACTAGAACATGTGAAAGAATGTATTCTGCAAATATATTACTTCTGACATATATTTCCTGAGGTCTCTTGTCCTTTCCTTGTCATTTCTGGTAACCTTAGGAGAAGAACAATTCTCTATTTTCCTTCTACATTAGTTTCAACATGATGAAAACTTTCAACAATAATATTAATAGAGTGGATACTCTGTGTTAGGAAGTGTTTCATGAACAAGACAGAAATGGTCCCTGTCCTCATGGTGCTCACATCCATCCTTCTTGGGCTAAAATGCAAAGTGCAGCTGACCCGCCACCAGCTCCATCTGCCTTAAGGGCCAAACCTACAGGGGCCAGAACATTCAATCACCTAATGTTAACAGTGAGAAATTCCACAGAACAGTCTGCAGAGTTTCAGGGGTCTGGTTAATTGCAGTATGAATGGAAGACAGGCTGCACTGCCCTCCCAACCTGAGAGCCCTGGTACTCACTTGTACATTCCAGGCGTTTCACATCTCGTGACGTCTCTAAGAAATATCGCCGAAGAAAAAAGGAAATGATGCCAAGGGGAATCACAGGTATAGCAATCCAAGGAATTGCAGCCACCATCACGCCCACCACACCAATCATAAGTAGAAATGTCTGAAATAGCGAAAATACAGAGGCCTTCATGTCAAGGATAATTTTCAAAGGTAAACTTTAGTGATTTGTTAGGAATAAACTCCTTTCCTTGAAACTTGATGAAACAGCAGGGAATGCTTTCCCTCCCAAAGAAATACAATTATAGGTGGTCCTCATGATGTTTATTGCATGCACCTAACACTCTGATAAGAACTTTCTAGGTGTCAGCTATTGTGATACACTCAGTAGCCCTTTGAGGCAGGCATTACTATTTTTAACAGATGAGACTATTTGGGGCTCAGAGAGTAGGAGCTGAATCTCAAACTTTCAGGAGTCAGCAGGTGTTAATAGAGAGATGAGTGAGCAGGCATCACAGATGAGGAATCCAGATGCCTCAGCTATCCATGTAGGGATAAAGAAGTGGTTAATTAAAAATTCAATGTAACATATCTAGTAACAGTATTATCTAATTTTACAAATGAAGACAGTGAGGCACAGGGAGAGAAAAAGCAACTTGATGGAGACTGCAAAGCCTAAGTCACGAAGATGGGAAGCCCATGTTATGAGCTATTATGACATATTTAAGCTTGCCCCCAACTTACAGCCATCTTTCTATCATTATAGTAAGTATTTAAAATGCCCATTCCAAAGGTTAACTATTATAACAACACCAGGTTCCATTTACAATGTAGGCACTGTGTGTAAGGCCCTGTGCTGAGTTCCATGAACATTCTCTTAATTATCACATTATCCCATGAGATGATTTTCTCTTGGGAAATGACCTGGGTCTAAAAAGACAACAGGTAGAATAGAAAACAAAATCATTGGTTGATGCTGATTTAAGCATCCATCTTTATCAGGAAAAGTATGATACCCTGGAATGCAGTATCAGGCAATAAGAATGAAATCAACATTTAGTGTCTGCCTGCTGTGAAAGTCAGGTGAGGTGCTAGGGACTTGCAGATTCTCCCAGTCTGGGCCAAGGCCTCTGAAGTTTACAATCTCAGGTAGATACAAATCGATTGTGATCTGCACAGGGTGCTGGGGAAACACAGGGAAGAATCCCCAAATATTTTTAGACCATTCTAAGACTTATGACTGATTTTAAAGGCTTGTTTAACAGATAGAAAGAATGGCATGAATGATTTGCAGGCAATAATCACAGTTGATTGAAATTTTGACCAAAATGGAGCTGGGATGAGAAGGTTGAGATGCTTGTCTGAGTTAACACTGGCTGTTCTTTAAGGTAAGAAATATGAGGTTGGGAGGGTAAGTGATTGTCCTAAAGTTTCCCAGGAAGGTATTGCTTATCCTAGAGAAAGAGAGGAGCAGTTTGTGCTCAGGGAATCCCAGAGCCACAGCTGCAGGCAGGAGGAACAAACAACCAGAACTGTGACTCTGTGGCCAGGAGCCCTTGGGGAGCAAACTGCATGATCTGGATGGAGACCCATGTGCTTTTCCTGTTTCTCCCCATCTCTGCTGTGGTATCAAAAGAAAACTCAGAGTGAAGAGCATGGAGTTCTGAAGGAATAAATGCTAATCATAAGTGGAGAAAAATAGGGCTGTCTGACCTCTCCTATTAGACCTATAGAAAACAATTTCTTACAGTCACTGGCTTGACTGTGCGTCCTACCACACTACAAACTTCATGTTCATGGGGAGGAGTCCTTCTGGCTCCTTCTATGTCTAGCCTTTAGGTCACTTGGCTTGCCATTGTTGTTTGTTAAAAAAAAAAAAATACTAAAATGTCAATTTAAAAAATCCAAATTACTGGTTTTTAGCAGATTTCAATAATCTGGGTCTCCACAGGTGGCTTCCCTGGTGAATCAGTCATTAAAGAATCTGACTGCTATGCAGGAGACCCGGGTTTGATTACTGGGTCAGGAAGTTCCCCTGGAGAAGGGAATGGCAATCCACTCCAGTATTCGTGCCTGGAACATCCCATGGACAGAGGAACCTGGCAGGCTAGAGTCCATGGAGTCAAAGAGTCAGACAAGACTGAGAGACTAAACCACTCCAGGTGAGGGCCTTTTATGACTAACCCAGCCCAGCACTAACCTGGGAAGCAGAGGTAACATCAAAGTGAAGAGCTCCATGGAAGCTGTGCCAATGCTTTTTCCTTAGGTACCCACTGAAGACCCATTACTAATGCTCTCAGAAGCTCTGGAGTTAGGTTCAGATTTCATGGCCCTAAATTCTAAGGCAATTTAAAGAGGTTGTATCTAACAGTTTTGTTACACACACACACACACACACACACACACACACACACACACACACACACACACACACACACACACACACACACACACACACACACCATACTGGTTTCCCTAGTGACTCAGATGGTAAAGAATCTGTCTGTAATGCAGGAGACCCAGGTTTGATCCCTGGGTTTGGAAGATCCCCTGGAGAAGGGACAGGCAACCCACTCCAGTATTCTTGCCTGGAGAATACCATGGACAGAGGATCCTGGAAGGCTACAGTTTATGGGGTCCCAAGAGCTGGACATGACTGAGCACTTTTCCTTTCATATGTATATACATTTGTGAATCTTTTATTGCCAGCCATTTCAAACCCTTTACAGAAGTTCGTAGAAGATGAAAATAGTATCTAAGCAAAAAGTCAACTTCTGAAGGACACAAAAGATCCTAGTGTACAATAAACACAAAATAAATCCCTTCCTTGAAGCCAACTTCATTTCTTTCTCCTACATTCCCAGGAATTCCAAAAAAGCCCAATTCAAGCTACACACACAATTCCCCCTCATCTGGTTGGACTCCAGACCCATCTGATGGACCATATCATCACGGCCAATGCTCTGCACCTCTGTCACACTATGAAACAGAGACAATGATGGGTATATAGAAAGAAGTATACTGACCCAGAAGCAAGTGACCGAGGTCCTGATATCCCTCCAATAAGGAGAATCATTATTTTCATATATGTCCCATTTGGAGCACATCATTTGGGAAATTCTATCCAAAGTCTATGTATCTACATGAACAAATAAAAAAAAATTCTTAGATGAAATCTTTCACTTGAGAGAAAATGATGATTTTTCACAATTCAGAAAAATTCTTTAGTTTGCAGAGAATGACAGTCTATACCTGGAGGAGATTCCATTAGCCCAATATTGTGGTGAGATAGGGCTTCCCTGGAGATTCAGATGGTAAAGAATCCACCTGCAACATAGGAGACCTGGGTTTGATTCCTCAGTTAGGAAGATCCCCTGGAGAAGGGCATGGCAACTCTCTCCAGTATTCTTGCCCAGAGAAACCCCAGGAAAGAGGAGCCTGACTGGTTACAGTCTATGAGGTTGGAAAGAGTCAGACACAACTAAGTGACTAGGCACACGAACTTAACACAAACAAAGGGGCAGTGAAGTCTTCACGTAAGCAGATAGAGTAGCTTGCATATTTCAGGAACTTTAGAGATTAGCTCTGGTTCTCAGATTCCTCCTTCATCACCTCTGTTTCTCCTTTGATATCACCCAACTCATTTCAGTTCAGTTCAGTTTAGTTCAGTTGCTAAGTCATGTGAGGTTCTTTGCATCCCATGGACCACAGCACGCCAGGCCTCCCCGTCCGTCACCAACACCGGGAGTATACTCAAACTCGTGTCCATCGAGTTGGTGATGCCATCCAGCCATCTCATCCTCTGTCGTCCCCTTCTCCTCCTGCTTTCAATCATTCCCAGCATCAGGGTCTTTCCCAATTAGTCAGTTCTTTGTATTGGGTGGCCAAAGTATTGGAGCTTCAGCTTCAGCATATGTCCTTCCAATGAATACTTAAGACTGCTCTCCTTTAGGTTGGAATGGTTGGATCTCCTTGCAGTCCAAGAGACTCTCAAGAGTTTTCTCCAACACTACAGTTCAAAAGCATCAGTTCTTCAACACTCAACTTTCTTTTTACTCCACTCTCACATCCATACGTGAGTACTGGAAAAACCACAGCCTTGACGAGATGGATCTTAGTTGGCAAAGTAATGTACCTGCTTCTAAATATGCTGTCTAGGTTGGTCATAACTGTTCTTCCAAGGAGCAAGCTTCTTTTAATTTCATGGCTGCAGTCACCATCTGCAGTAATTTTGGAGCCTAAAAAAATAAAGTCAGTCACTGTTTCCTCTATTTCCCCATCTGTTTGCCATGAAGTGATGGGAGCAGATGCCATGATCTTTGTTTTCTAATGGTGAGCTTTAAGCCAACATTTTCACTCTCTTCTTTCACTTTCATCAAGAGGCCCTTTAGTTCTTCTTCACTTTCTTCCATAAGGGTGGTGCCATCACCATATCTGAGGTTATTGATATATGTTCTGGAAATCTTGATTGCAGTTTGCGCTTCATCCATCCCAGCATTTCTCCTGATGTCAATTCAGTTCAGGTCAGTCCCTCAGTCGTGTCCGACTCTTTGCGACCCCAAGAATCCCAGCACGCCAGGCCTCCCTGTCCATCACCAACTCCCAGAGTTCACTCAGACTCACATCCATCGAGTCCATGATATCATCCAGCCATCTAATCCTCGGTCGTCCCCTTCTCCTCCTGCCCCCAATCCCTCCTAGCATCAGAGTCTTTTTCAATGAGTCAACTCTTCACATGAGGTGGCCAAAGTACTGGAGCTTCAGCTTTAGCATCATTCCTTCCAAAGAAATCCCAAGGTTGATCTCCTTCAGAATGGACTGGTTGGATCTCCTTGCAGTCCAAGGGACTCTCAAGAGTCTTCTCCAACACCACAGTTCAAAAGCATCAATTCTTCGGCACTCAGCCTTCTTCACAGTCCAACTCTCACATCCATACATGACCACAGGAAAAACCATAGCCTTGACTAGACGGACCTTAGTCGGCAAAGTAATGTCTCCACTTTTGAATATACTATCTAGGCTCATAACTTTCCTTCCAAGGAGTAAGCATCTTTTAATTTCATGGCTGCGTCACCATCTGCAGTGATTTTGGAGCCCAAAAAAATAAAGCCTGACACTGTTTCCACTCTCTCCCCATCTATTTCCCATGAAGTGATGGGACTGGATGCCATGATCTTCGTTTTCTGAATGTTGAGCTTTAAGCCAACTTTTTTGCTCTCCTCTTTCACTTTCATCAAGAGGCTTTTTAGCTCCTCTTCACTTTCTGCAATAAGGGTGGTGTCATCTGCATATCTGAGGTTATTGATATTTCTCCCAGCAATCTTGATTCCAGCTTGTGTTTCTTCCAGTCCAGCGTTTCTCATGACGTACTCTGCATACAAGTTAAATAAGCAGGGTGACAATATACAGCCTTGACGTACTCCTTTTCCAATTTGGAACCAGTCTGTTGTTTCATGTCCAGTTCTAACTGTTGCTTCCTGATCTGCATACAGATTTCTCAAAAGGCAGGTTAGGTGGTCTGGTATTTCCATCTCTTTCAGAATTTTCCACAGTTGATTGTGATCCACATAGTCAAAGGCTTTCGCATAGTCAATAAAGCAGAAAGATGCTTTTCTGGAACTCCCTTGCTTTTTCCATGATCCAGCAGATGTAGGCAATTTGATCTCTGGTTCCTCTGACTTTTCTAAAACCAGCTTGAACATCAGGGAGTTCACAGTTCACGTATTGCTGAAGTCTAGCTTGTAGAATTTTGTGCATTACTTTACTAGCGTGTGAGATGAGTGCAATTGTGCAGTAGTTTGAGCATTCTTTGGCATTGCCTTTCTTTGGGATTGGAATGAAACTGACCTTTTCCAGACCTGTGGCCACTGCTGAGTTTTCCAAATTTGCTGGCATATTGAGTGCAGCACTTTCACAGCATCATCTTTCAGGATTTGAAACAGCTCAACTGGAATTCCATCACCTCCACTAGCTTTGTTCACAGTGATGATTTCTAAGGCCCACTTGACTTCACATTCCAGGATGTCTGGCTCTAGATTAGTGATCACATCATCATGATTCTCTGGGTCATGAAGATTTTTTTTCTACAGTTCTTCTGTGTATTCTTGCCACCTCTTCTTAATATCTTCTGCCTCTGTTAGGTCCAGACTATTTCTGTCCTTTATCGAGCCCATCTTTGCATGAAATGTTCCCTTGGTATCCCTAATTTTCTTGAAGAGATCTCTAGTCTTTCCCATTCTGTTGTTTTCCTCTATTTCTTTGCATTGATCGCTGAGGAAGGCTTTCTTATCTCTTCTTGCTATTCTTTGGAACTCTGCATTCAGATGCTTATATCTTTCCTTTACTCCTTTGCTTTTCACCTCTCTTCTTTTCACAGCTATTTGTAAGGCCTCCCCAGACAGCCATTTTGCTTTTTTGCATTTCTTTTCCATGAGGATGGTCTTGATTCCTGTCTCCTGTACAATGTCATGAACCTCATTCCATAGTTCATCAGGCACTCTATCTATCAGATCTAGGTCCTTAAAACTATTTCTCACTTCCACTGTATGATCATAAGGGATTTGATTTAGGTCATACCTGAATGGCCTAGCAGTTTTCCCTACTTTCTTCAAATTGAGTCTGAATTTGGTAATAAGGAGTTCATGATCTGAGCTACAGTCAGCTCCTGGTCTTGTTTTTTGTTGACTGTATAGAGCTTCTCCATCTTTGGCTGAAAAAATATAATCAATCTGATTTCGGTGTTGACCATCTGGTGTTGTCCATGTGTAGAGTCTTCTCTTGTGTTGTTGGAAGAGGGTGTTTGCTATGACCAGTGCATTTTCTTGGCAAAATATTAGTCTTTGCCCTGCTTCATTCCGCATTCCAAGGCCAAATTTGCCCGTTACTCCAAGTGTTTCCTGACTTCCTACTTTCCAGTCCCCTATAATGAAAAGGACATCTTTTTTGGGTGTTAGTTCTAAAAGGGCTTGTAGGTCTTCATAAAACCATTCAACTTCAGCTTCTTCAGTGTTACTGGTTGGGGCATAGACTTGGATAACTGTGATATTGAATGGTTTGCTTGGAGACGAAGAGAGATCATTCCTAGAGGAGCTATCCCACATTGAAGGTCAGGAATGGCGGCGGTAAGGAGATACAACTCGTCCAAGGTAAGGAGCAGTGGCTGTGCTTTGCTGGAGCAGCTGTGAAGAGATACCCCATGCCCAAGGTAAGAGAAACCCAAGTAAGATGGTAGGTGTTGCAAGAGGGCATCAGAGGGCAGACACACTGAAACCATACTCACAGAAAACTAGTCAATCTAATCACACTAGGACCACAGCCTTGTCTAACTTAATGAAACCAAGCCATGCCTGTGGGGCAACCCAAGATGGGCAGGTCATGGTGGAGAGGTCTGACAGAATGTGGCCCACTGGAGAAGGGATTGGCAAGCCACTTCATTATTCTTGCCTTGAGAACCCCATGAACAGTATGAAAAGGCAAAATGATAAGATACCAAAAGAGGAACTCCTAGGTCATTAGGTGCCCAATATGCTACTGGAGATCAGTGGAGAAATAACTCCAGAAAGAATGAAGGGATGGAGCCAAAGTAAAAACAATACCCAGTTGTGGATGTGACTGGTGATAGAAGCAAGATCCAATGCTGTAAAGAGCAATATTGCATAGGAACCTGGAATGTCAGGTCCATGAATCAAGGCAAATTGGAAGTGGTCAACCATAGATGGCAAGAGTGAACGTCGACATTCTAGGAATCAGCGAACTAAAATGGACTGGAATGGGTGAATTTAACTCAGATAGCCATTATATCTACTAGTGCAGGCAGGGACCCCTCAGAAGAAATGGAGTAGCCATCATGGGCAACCAAAGAGTCCAAAATGCAGTACGTGGATGTAATCTCCTGATGTACTCTGCATATAAGTTGAATAAGCAGGGTGACAATATACAGCCTTGATGGACTCCTTCTCCTATTTGGAACCAGTCTGTTGTTTCAAGAACAGTTATAACTGTTGCTTCCTGACCTGTAAACAGATTTCTCAAGAGGCATGTCAGGTGGTCCTGTATTCCAATCTCTTTCAGAATTCTCCACAGTTTATTGTGATCCACACAGACAAAGGCTTTGGCATAGTCAATAAAGCAGAAATAGATGTTTTTCTGGAACACTCTTGCTTTTTTGATGATACAGCAGATGTTGGCAATTTGATCTCTGTTTCCTCTGCCTTTTTGAAAACGAGCTTGAACATCTGGAAGTTCACGGTTCAAGTATTGCTAAAGCCTGGCTTGGAGAATTTCGAGCATTACTTTACTAGTGTGTGAGAAGAGTGCAATTGTGCCTTAGTTTGAGCATTCTTTGACATTGCCTTTCTTTGAGACTGAAATGAAAACTGACCTTTTCCAATCCTGTGGCCACTGCTGAGTTTTCCAAATTTGCTGGAATATTCAGCACAGCACTTTCACAGCATCATCTTTTAGGATTTGAAATAGCTCAACTGGAATTCCTTCACCTCCACTAGCTTTGTTCATATTGATGCTTTCTAAGGCCCACTTGACTTCACATTCCAGGATGTCTGGCTCTAGGTGAGTGATCACACCATCATGATTATCTGGGTCATGAAGATCTTTTTTGTACATTTCTTCTGTGTATTCTTGCTGCCTCTTCTTAATATCTTCTGCTTCTGTTGTGTCCATACCATTTCATGCCCATCTTTGCATGAAATGTTCCCTTGGTATGTCTAAATTTCTTAAAGAGATCTCTAGTCTTTCCATTCTATTGTTTTCCTCTGTTTCTTTGCACTGATCATGGAAGACCAAGGAAGGCTTTCTTATCTCTCCTTGCTATTCTTTGGAACTCTGCATTCAAATGGATGCATTTTTCCTTTTCTCCTTTGCTTTTCACTTCTCTTCTTTGCCCAGCTATTTGTAAGGCCTCTCCAGAGAGCCATTTTGCTTTTTTGCATTTCTTTTTCTTGGGGATGGTCTTGATCCCTGTCTCCTGTACAGTGTCACAAACTTCTGTTCATAGTTCATCAGGCACACTGTCTATCAGTTCTAGTCCCTTAAATCTATTTCTCACTTCCACTGTATAATCATAAGGGATTTGATCTAGGTCATCGTGAATGGTCTAGTGGTTTTCCCTACTTTCTTCAATTTAAGTCTGAATTTGGTAATAAGGAGTTCATGATCTGAGCCACAGTCAGCTCCTGGTCTTGTTTTTGCTAACTGTATAGAGCTTCTCCATCTTTGGCTTCAAAGAATATAATCAATCTGATTTTGGTGTTGGCTATCTGGTGATGTCCATGTGTAGAGTCTTCTCTTGTGTTGTCGGAAGTTGGTGTTTGCTATGACCATTGTGTTATCTTGCCAAAACTCTATTAGTCTTTGCCCTGTTTCATTCTGTACTCCAAGGCCAAATTTGCCTGTTACTCCAGGTGTTTCTTGACTTCCTACTTTTGCATTCCAATCCCCTATAAAGAAAAGGACATCTTTTGGGGGCATTAGTTCTAAAAGATCTTGTAAGTCTTTATAGAACTGTTCAACTTCAGCTTCTTCAACATTACTGATTGGGGCATAGACTTGGGTTACTGTGATGTTGAATGGTTTGCCTTGGAAACGTACAGAGATCATTCTGTCGTTTTTGAGACTGCACCCACATACTGCATTTTGGACTCTTTTGTTGACTATCATGGCTACTCCATTTCTTCTAAGGGATTCCTGCCCACAGTAGTAAATATAATGGTCATCTGAGTCAAATTTTCCCATTCTAGTCCATTTTAGTTTGCTGATTCCTAAAACGTCGATGTTCACTCTTGCCATCTTCTGTTTGACCACTTCCAATTTGCCTTGATTCATGGACCTAACATTCCAGGTTCTTATGCAGTATTCCTCTTTACAGCATTGGACCTTGCTTCTATCACCAATCACATCCACAAGTGTGCGTTGTTTTTGCTTTGGCTCCATCCCTTCATTCTTTCTGGAGTTATTTCTCCACTGATCTCCAGTAGCATATTGGGCACCTACCAACCTGAAGAGTTCATCTTTCAGTGTCCTATCTTTTTGGTTGGACTTCCTTTGTGGCTCAGCTGGTAAAGAATTCAACTCATTTAACTCTGTTAATTCACAACATTATAAAACATTGGTGAGTCTTATCTATATGATGAGATCTATACAAACCCTGGTTTTCCTTGGTGACTCAGATGTTAAAGAATCTGCAATGCAGGAGACCCGGGTTCGATCCCTGGGTCAGGAAAATCCCCTGGAAAAGAGAATGGCATCCCACTCCATTATTCTTGCCTGGAGAATTCCATGGACAGAGGAGGCTAGCAGTCTACAGTCCATGAGATTGCAAAGAATTGGACACAACTGAGTGACTAACACACGCACACACACATACAAAGCCTAAGACTAAGCTTTTCTAAACCTGGCCTTTGCTTGGGATACATTCATCACATTCTTCATCCCTCATTTCGCTGCCCTGGATATTTTCACAACCATGTCAGCTCTGGGACCTGGGTATCCTTCAATTCGCCCCCAAATGAGAGTCACAGCTAACTCCACTGTAGAGTGAATAGTGGGGTTTGGTTCACAGTTTGCTAACCAGCACAGCAGGAAGCTTTAGGGAAACATGGTGTGTCTCTTCCTTCATGTTTAGTGTATCTCATTGATCAAATGCTTCCTTTCCACTTTTGTCAGGGTTCAATGTTATTACAAAATTTAAGTCTAGAGTCCTCTTATTTTATAATTTATCAAGGTACACCTTAAAAAGAAGAGCACTATAAAAGTATATCAAATGGAAACTAATCAACATTCAATGATAACCTATATGAGAAAAGAATACAAAAAAGAATGAATATATGTAATGTATAACTGAATCGCATTGCTATACATCTGAAACAAACACAACGTTGTAAAACAACTATATTCCAATAAAATTATAATTTGTTTAAATTAAAAAGGTCTTTTAAAAACCTAAAAGTCAAGGGTTTTGAGATCCATCTTATAAATTAAAAAACCCAGCATATTAAATTATGTAGAAGAATGAAAATAAGAAAAAAACAGACTCTTGAGAGTCCCTGGGACAGCAAGGAGATCAAACCAGTCAATTCCAAAGGAAATCAATGCTGATTACTCATTGGAAAGACTGGATGCTGAAGCTCTGATACTTTGGCTGCCTGATGAGAAGAGCTGATTCATTGGAAAAGACCCTGATGCTGGGAAAGATTGAAGGCAGGAGGAAAAGGGAGTGACTGAGGATGAGATGGTTGGATTGCATCATCAACTCAAAGGACATGAGTTTGAGCAACCTCTGGGAGACAGTGAAGGACAGGCAAGCCTGGTGTGCTGCAGTCCATGAGGCCGCAAAAAGCCAGATACAACTAAGCATCTAAATTACAAAAGATCCGAATGAAAAAGAAAGCTAACTTCCAAGCAGAAAAATCAACAAACACAAAGCGTGGTTCTTTGAAATCACCTCAAAATGCAAAAGAAAAAAAGGGGGGAGGGGGGAGGGAATTTACCATTCACATGAATTAAAAGAGGATAATGCAAAAGATTGGGCTTCCCTGGTGGCTCAGATGGTAAAGAATCTGCTTGCAATATGGGAGACCCAGGTTTGAGCCCTGGGTTGGGAAGATTCCCTGGAAAAGGAAATGGCACCCTACTCCAGTATTCTGACCTGAAGAATCCCATGGATAGAGGAGCCTGACAGGCTACAATCCATGGGGTTGCAAAGAGTCAGACATGACTAAGGAACTAACACTTCAGCTTTCACTTTAATATAAAAGATACATGGGCATTACAAAGAGAATATAACAAACACCATGCAGATTCAATTTTTAAATTTTTAAATTTTAATGTAAAGGACAAATATCTTTAAAAATGACATACAAGAATAACATAATGACATAGAAAATCTGCATAAGTGCATATTGATTTAAGAATTTGAATCCTTTATTTTATTTTACTTTATTTTATTGACATAACGTGCAACTTGTGGGATCTTAGCTTTCTTACCAGCAACTGAAACCAGGCCCATAGCAATGAAAGTACCAACTCGTGACCACTGGACCACCAGGGAATTCACTGAATACATAATTTTTAAATTTCCCACAGAAAAGACTTTAAGTCTAGAGGGCTTCACAAAACACTAGGCAGAAAAGTCTTACCAAAGTTTCCAGGGTACATGAGTCCAGCAATATCATGATATAAAAAACAGATAAAGACATTAAAGGAAGGAAAATTACAAAACAAACTGTCTTGGGATATTAAACAACATACTAGTGAACTGAATCTAGCAATATAAAAAAGATAATACTGCAAATCTAACTTGCCTGGGCAAGTCCAAAATTCTCAGAGTCGCCTGTTACAGAGGACAGGCTGGAACCCTTGGGCAGGAGCTGATGCTGTTGTCCACAAGCAGAATTTATTTTTACTTCAGAGAAGTCTTAGCTCTTAAAGCTTTACAGCTGACTGAACTGTGTCCACTGGACTATGTTGGATAATTGTCCTTACTTAAATTCAACTGATTATGGACTTCAATCACATCTACAAAATACCTACAGAGCAACACACAGATCACTTTTTATTGAATAACTGAGGAATGTAGTCTGGTCAAGCTGACACATTAAGCTGACCATTAAAAATGGAAATATTTCCCCTGTATTTTCATAAGCCTACAAAAGAATTGATACTTCTGAACTGTGGTGTTAGAGAAGACTCTTGAGTGTCCCTTGGACTGCAAGGAGAACCAATCAGTCAATCCTAAAGAAAATCAGTCCTGAATATTCAGGAAGGACTGATGCTGAAGCTGAAAGTCCAATACTTTGGCCACGTGATGGGAAGAATTGACTCATTGGAAAAGACCCTGATGCTGGGAAGAATGACAGAGGATGAGATAGCTGGATGGCATCACAGACTTGATGGACATGAGTTTGAGTAAGTTCTAGGAGTTGGTTATGGACAGGGAAGCCTGGTGTGCTGCAGTCTATGGAGTCACAAAAAGTCAGACATGACTGAGCAACTGAACTCACTGAGATAATTCTGATACCAAAAGCTGATAAAATATTTTAAGAAAAGCAAATTATACACTAATATCCTTCATGAACAACAGGTATAAAAATTTTTCAGAAACTACACACAGCAATACATAAAAAAGATGCTACATTATGACCAAGTAAAGTTTTTTCCAGGAATGTTAAGTTTAACTTTCAAATACCAATCACTATAATTCACATTAAAATAGTAAAGATAAATAATCATATGACTATCTGAAGAGATGCAGAAGAAATATTTGTTAAAATTCAACACCTATTCTTCATTTTTTTAAAAGTAAAATAATTGGCAATTGAGGAATTAAAAGAAACATTTTCATGTTGATATATGGCAAAACCAATACAATATTGTAAAGTAATTAACCTCTAATTAAAATAAATAAATTTATATTTTAAAAAAAGAGAAATCTTTTTCAATCTGATAACAGATACCTACCTAAAAATTTGCAATTAATATTATTTGTAATGAAAAAATATTGAAAGTTTTTGCCCTAGGAGTACAAGATTATCTTATCTAACCAATTCTCTTCAACATTAACTGGAAACTCTAGCCGCAAGTCAAGAAAAGGAAATAAAAGTCATAAATATTGGAAATGAAGATACAAAATTGTCATTATTTACAGCTGAAATGATTGTATATGGACAAAACCCAATATCTAAAAAGGTAGAACATAAAAAGATATCTTCACACTCCTAAGGATATACAGATTTCTTAGGATACAAAATATCAACTACAAAAGAATAAAAAGTAAGCATTAGACTTCATCAAAATTAAACCTTGATCTCCACTAGGGATATAAATGGTAAGCCACTGATAGGAATATCCACAAAGCACTAGCATTAAATATATATTTAAACTAAACATCCCCAAGGGGGATTTGAGGAAGGGGTTGAGGAAGGGATCCACAGAAATCCACAGAAATCTCAAAATGACAAAGTCAGTGTTCAGTGGGAAAGGCTGGGATACTCTCTACACACTTTCCCTGACATCTCCACACAATGAAATGCAAGGGTCAGTGGTGCCGAGGCAAGTAAAGTCTATAAAAGCAAGTGACCCATAATAACCTATTACACTCAGTCTCCGGCTTCGTTCCCAATATCCAGATGCACTGGCCTGTTCTTTTGCGCTCCCCTCTCTGGAAGGTAATGACTGAGGACACTTCCTTCACATTTCCTTTTTCTTGGGCATTTTCACTTCATAAAGCTGCAGTCAGTGTGTTCTGTGTGTGCTGAGGAGGGAATGACACGGTCCCTGGTGGTCCCACCACAGTCGGCATTAGTGGCTCAAGTGCATTTGCCCTTTGTGTCCATGAAAGGACGTGAAGACTCAATTCAGCCCTGACAAGTTGCTGATTTTCTTCTCTCTTTTTTTTTTTTTTTCCTGAATGAGGGGTATGTAGGGAATAAGCATTTTGCAACTTAATTTTCCTCAATAAATCACAGCATTTTGCTGAGAGCAGCTGTGTGCAAGTTCACAAGCTCCGAGCAGTCCCAGACTTTTTTTTGGAAAATTAAAATGCCTAAATCTAACTTCTACATCTCACCTTCATTTTCACTCATTTAGCAGTAGGAAGACTCCTTGGAGTTGATGATTTCAATGACAAGAATTATACATAATTGAGACTTCTTACTCTCAGTGTTATTTTGGACTTTGGCAAATTGTATGAAAATTACATTACTCAAATATTTAATGCTCAATGGTGTATCTTGAAAACAACTGATTTTGATTCTGTGAGTCTACATAAGAAAGTATCCATCAAAATCTTCAAGGACTACAAACCTAGAATCTCTGTGATACAAACTCATGAGATGATATTTATGGGCCTGAAAACTGTCTTTGACAATAACTTTAATGCAACGTAATGCCACTTTGCCAAAGGCAAAAAGAGAAGAGGGGGGCAGAGAATGAGATGGCTGCATGACATCACCGATTCATTGGACATGAACTTGGGCAAACTCCGGGAGATAGTGAGGAACAGGAAGGCCTGCTGTGCTGCAGTTCATGGACTCACAAATGCCACTGTCATCGGTCTATTTCTCTTACCTAAAACACACATGTGGTATTTTAAAAATAGTTACCCATTACTTAGTGTTCAACATGCATTTAGATATTATGAAAAAATTAATTAAAATGAATTTCATTTTGTCTTCCCAACAAACCTTAGGAAGCAGGTATTACTTTCTCCATTTTACAGAAAGCAGAGTGTGGCTTTGTGGGGCAGAGACGGTAAGAGGGAGAGCTGGGATGGGGGCTTGGAAAGGAAGACTGCGGGGCTCTGCACTGTACCACACTTTAAAGCTGTTGGCATCATGAATGATTATCAAGTGCAATCACACCACATAATTTGACTTTTTTATGCTGCTTTCCTTTGTCCTTTGAAATGGTGAACAACTCCAATTTGCCCAACCACTCATATAATGTGACTGAACAGGCTGGTAGCTGTGAGAGTCAGTGTACAGGATGGTGCACAAACTCATGCTCGTCTCTCTGTTGGGATGTGGTCTCTGAGTGACATCACCTGAGGGGGTGGACTATCCTGCAGTGTGGACCACTACTCAGAGTCCAGGGTTTTCCTTAGCCACATTTGGCACCACTATCACAAAATATTAAATAAATTGTCTGAAATTTCATTTAAGGGAGTGAGAATAAATTAGATGATGGAAAGCATATGGAATAAACATTTTAAAAGTAATAAAAATAAAAATTATCAAGAATCTTCTAAAGTTTATCAAATACAACAAGGATAAGCAAAATCATCAAAAATGAGTTTGAACACCAGTGCACTAACACAGCTGAACAATGCCCTTCCAGACCCTTCCCTTCCCCCCTGTCAGCTGGTGATAGAGAGAAAGACTGGTCCCACACAGGAACTCTGCTTCCACCATCTACAGTGGCCTTTCCCTCTAATCTGAGATCAAAGGTAACCTCTTAGAAGCTCTGCCACTTCCTGGACCAGGTTCCCTAACTGTCTCCAACCTCCACATCCAGTTTGCCTTCCAGAACTTCCTCCACAGGGCTCCCACAGTTAGGATCCCAAAGTCATCAAGGGGTGAATCTCTGGATGTCTTCCTTCCCTGGGTGGGGAGGAGACCCATGAGGGGAGGGCTTCATGCCTGATTCACCCCTGTACTTCACAGCCTCGATCCTTGTTTGTTGAAAGGAAGGATGGAAGAGAGGGGAAAATCATCAATCTTACTCCCCTCTCAGAAACTAAAATCTCAAACAACAGGCAAGAGCTTCTCAGACCCTGAATTCCAGATGGGCCTCTCTCCTGATTCATTCAAATTCTTTCCAGCCAGTCTTCACCTCAACTCCCTCCAAGCCTCCCTCCAAAGGACTGGATTTGCAGTTCTTTGCTCTCTAACTCCTTGGGTCACCACACGCCTCCTGATTCCAAATCAACCAACAAGTTTCCGTGGACTCACCTTCTCAGTTGCACTGAACAGACCTCTTCTTCCTCAGGTCTCCACCGTATCTCCTCCTCTCATCCTTGCTGTTCATTATGCATCTTCAGTACTTCCCTTCTCTCTCTGCTTTCTCCCTGAATATCAGGGCTTCCCTAAGCTTCTGATCTGGGCTCCTAAAATGCTTTCCTCTCTCTGGGCAACCTTATCCATCCCCACAGATTAAGCTACTTGCTCAGTGAAGAATACGCAGGCTCCATGCTCATCCCAGGTCTCTCTCTCAAAGAGCACTCTTACTTCTAATGAACTACAGGACACCTCCACCAAACTTCAAGATAATTGACAAGTGGTAGAGGAAGGACTGGAAATCAGCTAGACTAGATTTTTTTCTTCTCTTTAATGAGAGTATTTCCTGCTGAAATCAGGTAGCATCTACCTCTGTCCCTCTATATGCCATCCAAAAATATGTGACAAATTCTGATTATGATGACTGACTAACCATATGCTAAGCACAAGGCGGAAACCCAACCTTGGCCTAGCTTGCTGTAGCAAAGAAACAGAAATTTTCACAAAATCCTTTCAAAGTAATTTACAATCACTGTCAAAATGTGACACTGTTTTTAGGGAAAAATTGTTTCCCGGGATAAATTATGTAGCTAAACCCAGCAGGGCACATTTATGAAATAAGTTTGCAGAAGAGAACAAAAAAAACAATCAGACATCTTTGCAGTAAAAGTCCTCTGCCTCCGAGTCTCAGCTTAGTTCACATTGGCAACAGTGGAAGCCTTGCCCACAGGCTGCACTGTCTGTAGGACACTGTTGCACTGTTCATTGCTGCATTTGTGTGCAGCTCTTGATAAATGCATTTCATTTCCAAAATTAACACTTGGAAAGAAAAAGTAAATGCCCCACAGGCTTAATCACTGATAAATAGACAGAATAACAGAGGCAAAAAAAAAAAAAAAAAAAAAAAAACACCACTCCATAAGAGCAACAACACTGAATGTGAAGATGAGAGCAGAGATGACCTAACATTATTTCTTAGAACCTCAAGTTCACAGACTAACTGAGGCTAGACAGAAGGTATTCCTGTAGGTCTCTTTCTCTCTCTCTTTTTAAGACACCTTAAGACACTTGTGAAAAGAAAAACTGCCTACATAAACAAAAGACATTTTCTGAGATGACTTTGATCCCGGAATCAAATTATTGGCTTAAAAGCTTTTGTGTCTTCAAAGTTGCTCTCTATGGTCCTTCTTGCACTTCTCAGGTGGCTCAGTGTTAAGAATCTGCCTGCAATGCAGCAGATGCAGGAGACACGAGTTTGATCTCAGGGTTAGGAATATCCCCTGGACAAGGAAATGGCAACCCACTCCACTATTCTTGCCTGAGATATCCCATGGATGGAGGAGCCTAGCAGGCTACAAACCATGGGATCACAAAAGAGCTGGACACAACTTAGCAACTAAACAACACTGTCCTTGTTAAATTATTATTTTCACCTTATTTTTAGCCAATCTTTTCTTTGTAAGTAACCACACCTGAAAGTGAAAATGAAGTCACTCAGTCATGTCTGACTCTTTGCGACCCCGTGGACTGTAGCCTACCAGGCTCCTCCATCCATGGGATTCTCCAGGCAAGAGTACTGGAGAGGGTTGCCATTTCCTTCTCCAGGAGATCTTCCCAACCCAGGGATCGAACCCGGGTCTCCTACACTGCAGGCAGATGCTTTAACCTCTGAGCCACCAGTGAATATACTCTGGTTTCTCTTCATAAACACATAACCATACCTGGCTTTATCCAAATAAAATGGTGCAGCAAATATTTGTCCCCTGTGGGAATACAATGCATTATGCTCATGCTCGGTTGTGTCCGACTCTTTGCAGCCCCATGGACTAATAGCCCGTCAGGCTCCTCTGTCTGTTGAATTTTGTAGGCAAGAATACTGAAGTGGGTTCCCATTCTCTTCTCCAGGGCATGTTCCCAACCCAGGGATCGATTCCACGTCTCTTGCATCTCCTGCATTGGCAGAACTGATGCTTTTGAACTGTGGTACTGGAGAGGACTCTTGAGAGTCCCTTGGACTGCAAGGAGATCCAACCAGTCCATCCTAAAGGAGATCAGTCCTGGGTGTTCATTGGAAGGACTGATGTTGAAGCTGAAACTCCAATACTTTGGCCACCTCATGTGAAGAACTGACTCATTTGAAAAGACTCTGATGCTAGGAAAGATTGAGGGCAGGAGGATAAGGGGACGACAGAGGATGAGATGGTTGGATGGCATCACTGACTCAATGGACATGAGTTTGGGTAAACTCTGGGAGCTGGTGATGGACAGGGAGGCCTGGCATGCTGCAGTTCATGGGGTCGCAAAGAGCCAGACACGACTGAGCAACTGAACTGAACTGAGCCACCTGGGAAGCCCAATACAATGCATAATTTAGTTAATCTAGGCTATCTTTCCATGAGAGGTGATTATTTTTATATTACAAAATGGGCTCATAGTAAAGGGAATCCATGCCAGACACCTTGGAGGCAGAGGGAGAACCACTTACCCAGCATGTCACTGCTTCAGACCAACATTGACATGACTGTGTAGACATGCCTGCCCCAGGGGTTACTCATGCTAACTCACCCTCCTAATCAGAACTGCACCTCTTTCTCACAAACACAGTCTTCACTGAAGATAACAGGACACACTACCAGGCTGAAAGGCCCACCCTCAGCCTCTGTGAAAAATCCTTGAGAAACAGGCACTCTGTTCTTCCCTGTGAGAACTCTGGTAGGACTGGTACATTACCTGGATGAAATCAAGAAATATCAGAGGCAGCAAGTCATCCATATGCCCAACATCTTTGGAGAAACGATTCAGAATTCTTCCTGCAAGAACAGGATATGAGAAATTACTCACTCCCTCAGGAGCTTTAAGAGAAATAATTCATGAACATATCAAAACAATATTTTTTAAGACTATGTATTTTGTGTCTTCCCTGGTGGTACAGTGACCCAGTGCAGGGGACATGTGTTCAATCCCTGGTCTGGAAAGATTCCACATGCTGCAGAGCAACTAAGCCTATGCGGCAGAACTACTGAAGCTCATGTGCCTAGAGCCTGAGCTCTGCAACAGAAAAAGCCACCACAATGTGAACCCAGGCACTGCAATGGGGAGTAACCCTTGCTCGCTGTAACTAGAGAAAGCCCACATGCAGCAACAAAGACCCAATGAAACTAAAAATAAATAAATAAATCTTTTTAAAAAAAACTACATATATTAAATATTTAATATATTGGGCTTCCCCAGGGACTCAGTGCTAAAGAATCCATATGCCAATGCAGGAGATATAAGAGACAGAGGTTCAATCCCTGGGTCAGGAAGATCCCCTGGAGGAGGAAATGGCAACCCACTCCAGTATTCTTGCCTGGGAAATCCCATGGACAGAGAAGCCTGGCAGGCTACAGTCCATGGGACTACAAAAGAGTCGGTCATGACATAGCGGTAAAACAACAAATTTAATATATTACAAATTCATATTAAATAAGCCAATGTCAGTGGTAAAAAGAAAGATACAATAGGATGATACCTACAGAGAAACAAAAATACCACCAAATGGCAGTGGGTGGGGAGTTGAAACTTAGCCCTGATTTTTAAAAGAATGGGAGAACCTTGTGGCAGTATCAGGAAGAATGGTGGATTTGGGAGTTGCCTCCCTTTAGGTCCATCCCATCTAAGGCTCACTCCAAGTGCTAAATCTGTAAGTAAACAGTTGCAAAATACCTAAGTTAATCCTAATTGTCACATCAATTTTGCTTTATTATCAAGATTAATTTTGTCAAGGGATGCTTTCTATAATAAACATAATTATATCCTCTCTGTAATTTTTTTCCCTCCAAATGGCTCACAGCACATTTTGGGAAATTTTGGATCGTGGCCATTTCCAAGTTGTGAGTTTACCACTGGCTTAGTAGTCACTGTTTTCAGAGGTGTACCAGGTGCGACAAGCGCAGACTTTCAAATAAGCATCTAAGAAGACCACAGGGATGTAGGCAGGAAAACAGAAATATTACTAAATGACTTAAGAATCATTTATCATTGATTTTATTTCCCTTCTCAGAATCCACAATAATAGTATATCCTTAAGGCTGCAGGATAGAATATGGGAATTTCTGGTAAATATCTGGTGAAAACTAAAAATGTCACATCAGTAAACAAAGGATGCTGCACCCACCAGGACTCTGCAGCCACCCCTGCAAAGGTGGGGCACCCTGAGGAGACTCAGGATGAGAAAGCACAGGATGCTGGCCCCAGACAGGGGAGATGCACACCACAGGAACTGTGCAGGGAGGAGCCAATACTGACTCCATGCTGGATCTGCTTCTTTGACCACTGCTGGCCATTGCTTTGGTCAGGAAACCCTGCCCCTCTGCATGAATGTTAAACCAAAGTGGCTTTTGTCAGCTCACAGGGAGACAGTCTGACCCTCACCACCTGTCAATGGCTGCAGAAAAGAAAAAATGAACAAATACCCTCTTATTGTGCAAGATAAATGGCCTTTTGACTTTACTTCCTCACCTCCTCTCCTCTCTGTTCTATAAAAGAACGAGGCATCCAGATCCCAATCAGATGGCTATTGTGAGACATCAGTCTGCCATCTTCTCAGTCTGCCAGGTTTCCAGATAAAGTCATTATTCTTTGCCTTAACATATCGTCTGTAAGACTTATCTGCATTGTGAGGCGAGCAGAGCGAGCCTGAACTTGGTAACAAGTAATACCACTCTGTGTGGTTCTCTCTTCATGCCATCACATACCAGAAACAAAAACCACCATAAACAGTCTATTACAAATTCTACTTTTGAAAATAAACACAGAGAAGAATTCAGTTTAATATACCACTAGAAGAGTAAATAACTGGCCCCTAAACCTTTGGGCCCATCTTTGCAGTCTTTATTTGAGCTTCTGTTTTCTAGAAGGGATGAAGTTCTGATAATAGGCACAGGAGGGGGAGACAAGATACACACTATGCACGCTTGCTGCTCTAGGATTAGTGACCTTAAAGATTTAAACTTGGTTCCAAATCCTTGAATAATAAATCAGCATCTGGAGAAGCCTACAGGTCATCAAGGGCCTTTTTAACAGTGGTCATAACCTGTGATAACAGAAATTCAGTCGCATCTGATGCTCCCAAATTTACAATTGTAGTTTCCACATTAACAGGAAACGTAGAGTAACTTTACAGCCATAATAGCAAAGACTCTTCCAATCACTTCCTCACTCCAGCTTCATAATAAGATGAGATTGTGTGGGCCTCTGCAGTTTACCATCCTGTGCTCCTCACAGTGCCTGGACTAAAGAACATGTGTTGAATAAATCTGCACAAGATGCTGCACCAAACAGTCTTATTTAATCCTCACAACAGTCTTGTGAAACAGGAAGGGCAGCAGTTAATCCCATTTCACAGGAGAGGAAGTCCCCAGACACCATGTTGACATCCTCACTGAGGTTCATTAGGCACTGACCCTGTGCTAAGTGCTGTGAATGTATTAACCTGCTTCATGCCCACAACATCAAGATATCAGTAAGTGTGTGAACCGTATCCTCATTTTATAGGTAAGAAAATTGAGACACAGAGAAATTAAATAACTAGCATAAAAGTATTAACATAACTATACCTGGCTATTACTATTAGTAACTATCTCCAGGACTGAACCAAGAAAGTTGGCTCCAGGGTCCATACTTATAACCATGACAACATCCTGCCTGGAGATTTGCCTGCCCAGTAGTATCCACCTACTTTGGCCTCGATCACACAGATAGTTGATGCGCAGGCCAAGGCTACTGCTGTCCTCTCTTCAGTCACATCCCTGCCTCAACAGGCCCTGTCAATCATCATCTGCAAAAAAACAAGCTGCCCTGGGCCTCGGCACAAGTCTAACCAACTGAGCAGAGTGGGCATGTGCACTGATGAACTAGCTCTTCATAGGAACCCAGGTCAGGGTTCCTTCCAAAGCAAGACAGGTTGAAGGCCTCAGGGTGTAGGAAGCAACCACTGGGAACCCTTCAGGGACACTCTTACTTAATAATGAAGATCCACCTGCTAGGTACCACAAGACATCTTTAAGGTAACAAAAATTCCATTGTAAAACTAGAGAGTTGATTTCATTGAAGAGGATGTTTACATTTCACTGATCTTGTATTTTAATTAATCTTACATTACCATTTAGGTAAACCTCAAAATATGAGCACACGTCAGAGCTCTGTGGTCCCAGAAATGGATGAGCAATGAAAGAAACAAACACACAGGCTGTCTTCTGCAGAAATGTTCCTGGAAGATGGTCCTTCCTAGTTAGCTTAACATCATGTAACATAGCCAACATTTTAACAACTAGTCAAAAACATTTCAACACATTTTCATCATCTGTTGGGTGTTTCATATGCCACAGAACAAATGGACTCCTAAATCATCCTGCAAAGTAAACATTCATGTATTTTTACAGACATGCATAAATTGGAGTAAAAGCTGATATGCCCCTATATTCAGATTTTCTCTGGTAGGAAAAATTACCAGTGAAGCTTTTTATAGAAAATGAATAAACATACACAGTGATTTTCTTCCAAGCATCTCTTCCACTTTCAAATATGAAAATGCAAATAGGCACATAATGTGTTAACAGACATATTCTTTAACAAATTTCATGTCTGACTTACCTATTGGATTTCTATGGAAGAACAATACTGGAGCTCTTAAAATGGACTCCACCATTTTGTTGTGCAAAGCTCGTGAAGAATTAACAAGGATGTAGAATATCAACAGAGACCTTGTGATACCAAAAAGGACAGTAGACACAGTTAACCCTGAAATAAAGAAACATGACTCAGCACAAGATCTCTGTCTTATCCTCAACCATGCTAAAACATGGCAGGCAGTTTAAAAAGATACTGTGCATTTTATTCTAAAAAATAAAACTTGTATAGAGATTTACATATATACAGAATAAAAAACATATATATATATATATATATATATATATATATATATATATATATATAAAGTAGGTTATCTAAGACTTTAATGCTCTCAAAAATACATTTATAAAACAAATATAAAAATTTTTCCTCCCACTAAATAGAAACAACATGGGGGAAAAATCATGTGTAAACTACAGCTTCATTCTGGGCTTGCCTAATTCAATTACAAGTAAATGAAAGGGAAAGTGTTAGTTGCTCAGTCAAGTCATACTCTTTGTGACCCCACGGACCGTAGTCCCCAGGCTCCTCTATCCATGGCAAGGATTCTGGAGTGGATTGCTATTCCCTTCTCCAATGCTTTGCTACCAGCACATGAATTAACAGGGAAAAGGAGAAATGATCTACCATTTTCTTGTAATTTACAAGGAAATATACTTGCATGTAAAGTAGCTTTTTAAGAACCTATTGTATAACACAGGGAACTCTACTTAATGTTCTGTGGTGACCTAATTGGGAAGGAAATCCAAAGAGAGGATAAAGGTTCAACTGGTTCACTTGGCTGTACAACATAAATTAATACAACATTGGAAAGCAACTATGATAAAAATTAATAAAAATTTAAAATATTAAAAATAAAGTAGCTACTTCTATGCCCAAGTCACTATAAAGAGCATGAAAAGACCATGTTAAGTTGCAAGTGGACAATCTCTTTCATAACTGAACTGCAAGAAACTACAAATTGTCTTTTGACATGAGATAATCTAAGCAAGATAATCTAAACTAATCTCTCACTCTTTTATAGAACCCCAAAGCATTTGTAAATAAATATAATCATTTAAATTTGTCTTATCAATGACATAAATGAGCACTACTATGCATATAAAAATTAAAATAGTCCTCCAAACATCTCTTCAACTCACAATGCTATATAGAGTGGGGATAAATTTGGCAAAATATATTCCATCAAGTACTTTTTTCCATTCAGCTGGCACACCAGTATTATTTAAATTCTGAAAGCTGGTAAAATTCTTAAATTCCATCAACAGGCATTTGCCTTAGCCCACAATCTTATATGAATGTGTAACAGAATCCCTTCCTTCTTTAAGCCCTCATTGTCCATCAATTCAGAAGGTAAACAGCTGATAGATTCAAGTTTCTTATCAAGTGATCAATAAAACAAATATAAATATTCAATGAGTGGATATTTACATAACTTACTCTTTGCAGAAAGTTTTTCCAAGCATTTCCTCTGAGGATATTTAAATTTTTACTTATTTAAAAAAATTATTGGGGTATAGTTGCTTTACAATGTTGTGTTAGTTTCTGCTGTTCAACAAAGTAAATCATTATATGTATACATATATCCCCTCCGTCTTGGACCTCCTTTCTCCCCATCCCTCCCCTCTAGGTCATCACAGTGTACTGAGCTGAGCACCCTGTGCTATACAGCAGCTTCCCATAGCTATCTGTTTTACACATGGTAGTGTGTATATCTCAATCCTAATCTTCCCATCCATCTCTCTCACTTCCCCACTGTCAGGGAATGTTTAACAGGAGGATTCCTACATGCTGTTTTTCATAAATCCTCTGTTCCTTATCAGTTTCTGGCAACAGAAACTGAGTGGAACAGCCTTCTGCTCCCAGGACTGAGGTCATAGGATGAGACATGCGTGGATCTCCTTCCAGTAAACATTCTCGTTACGACAAAACTGTTTGGTCTCGATCCTCTTTCTTGAGATATGGATTGTCTCCTGACCTTATGACCATTGTTAATCCCTTGATCCCTTGGTAACGGTTGCTGTACATTTGGTTTTCTGATCTTTATCCTTGTTGAAAGAAATTCCTTGTACAACAGCCTATATATACTCACAGAAAGAGCATTAAAGCACTTTTGCTCCATCAGAGCTTCGGTTCCCATGTCTTTCTTTCTCTCTCTCTCTCTCTCTCCTTCCCTCCAGCTCTCTCTCTTTTACTATCTATCATCAACTCCAGACCACCAGGTTCTGGTCCATTAAAGGACCGCAACACCCCACTCCCGCTCTGTGTCAAACATCTATTCTCTACATCTACAACTCTATTCATCCCCTGCAAATAGGTTCATCTGTACCTTTTTTTTTTTTATTCCATGTTGTTGTTCAGTCACCAAGTCACGTCCAACACTCCATAACCCCACTGACTGCAGCATGCCAGGCTTCCCTGTCCCTCACCATCTCCCTGAGTTTACCCAAGTTCATGAGTTGGTGATGCCATCCAACCAGCTCAACCTCTGTCACTCTCTTGTCCTTTTGCCTTCAGCCTTTCCCAGCATCAGGGTCTTTTCCAGTGAGTCAGCTGCTTGCATCAGGAGGCCAAAGTATTGGAGCTTCATCTTCAGCATCAGTACTTCCAATGAGTACTCAGGGTTGATTTCCTCTTAGACTGACTGTTTTGATCTCACTGCTGTCCAAGGGACTCTCAACCTCAAGTCTTCTCTAGCACCACAGGTCTAAAGCATCAATTCTTCAGTGCTCAGCCTTCTTTATAGTCCAGCTCTCACATCTGTACATGACTACTGGAAAGACCATAGCCTTGAGTATAGGCCCTTTGTTGGCAAAGTGATGTCACTGCTTTTTAACATACTGTCGAGGTTTGTCATAGCTTTTCTGCCAAGAAGAAATTGTCTTCTGATTTCATGGCTGAAGTCACCATCCACACTGACTTTAGAACCCAAGAAGAGGAAATCTGTCACTGCTCCCACATTTTCCCCTTCGTCTGCCATGAAGTGATGGGACTGGATGCCATCATCTTAGGTTTTTTTTAATATTCAGTTTTAGAGGCTCTTTAGTTCCTTTTTGCTTTCTGCCATTAGAGTGCTATCACCCACATATCTGAGGTTGATATTCTCTAGAAATCTTAATCCCAGTGACACCCATCCAGCCTGGCATTTCACATGATGTGCTCTGTGTATAATTTAAATAAATGGGGTGACAATAAACAGCCTTGTTGTACTCCTTTCTCAATCCTGAAACAACCAGTTGTTCCATACAGGGTTCTAACTGTTGCTTCTTGATCTGCATACAGGTTTCTCAGGAGAGAGGTAAGAAGGTCTGGTATTCCCATCTCTTTAATAGTTTTCCATAGTTGTTATAACACAGTCAAAGGCTTTAGCTTAGTTAGTGAAACAGAGGTAGATGCTTTTCTGGAATTCCCTTGCTTTCTCTATGATCCATCAAATGTTGGCAATTTGATGTCTGGTTTCTCTGCCTTTTCTAAATGCAGCTTGAACATCTGGAAGTTCTCAGTTCACATGATGCTGAAACACAGCTTGAAGGATTTTGAGCATAATGTTAGTAGCATGGGAGATGAGTGTAATTCTCTGGTGGACTGAAAATTCTTTAGTACTACCCTTCTTGGGAACTGGGATGAGGATTGACCTTTTCCAGTCCTGTGGCCACTGCTGGATTTTCCAAATTTGCTGACATATTGAGTGCAGCAATTAAAATCTTTGAGGATTTTAAATAGCTCTACTGGAATTCCATCACCTCTAGTAGCTTTATAGGCAGCCATGCTTCCTAAGGCTCACTTGATTTCACACTCCAGAATGTCTAGTTCTGAGTGACAGACTACATTATGGTGGTTATCCAGGTCATTAAGATTTTTATTGTATAGTTCTGTGTATTCTCCCATCTCTTCTTGATATCTTCTTTTTCAGTTAGGTCATTACCATTTCTGTACTTTTTTGTACCCATCTTTGGATGAAATGTTCCTTTGATATTTCTAAGTTCCTTGAAGAGATCTCTAGCCTTACCCTTTTTGTTGTTTTTCCTCTATTTCTTTGTAGAAAGAAAGGCTACAAAGAAAGACTTCCAATCTCTCCTTGCTATTCTTTGGGACTCTGCATTTAGTTCTAGGAGACGTTCTAAGTCTTCATAGAACTGATCAACTTCAGCTTCTTCAGTCAGTGGCTGGAGCATAGACTTGGATTACTGAGATGCTGAATGGTTTGCCTTGGAAATGAACCAAGATCATTGTGTCACTTTTAAGGTTGCACCCAAGAACTGCATTTTGGACTCTTGCTGATTATGAGGGCTATTCCATTTCTTCTAAGCAATTCTTGCCCACAGTAGTAGATACAATGGTCATCTTTATTAAATTCACCCATTCTGTCCATTTTAGTTCACTGATTCTTAAGATGTCTATGTTTACTCTTACCATCTCCTGCTTGACCATGTCCAATTTACCTTGATTCATGGACCTAACATTCCAGGGTCCTATGCAATACTGTTCTTCCCAGCATCTGATTCTACTTTCCCCACCAGACACATCCACAACTGAACATGTTTCCACTGTGGCCCAGCCACTTCATTCTGTCTGGAGCTATTAGTAGTTGTCTTCTGCATATTGGACACCTTCTGACCCGGGGGGGTAATTTTTGGTGTCATATCTTTTTGCCTTTTTATGCAGTTCATGAGTTTCTCATGGCTAGTACACTGGAGTGGTTTGCCATTCTCTCCTCCAGTGGATTACATTTTGTCAGAACTCTCCACTATGGCCCGTCTGTCTTAGGTGACCCTACATGGCATAACTCATAGCTTCATTGAGTTATGCAAGCCCCTTCACCATGATAAGGCAGTTATCCATGAAGAGGCTGGATTCCATATATATATATATATGCATTAATATAAGTATTTTTTCTGTTTTTCTCTTTCTGACTTACTTTACTTTGTATGACACACTCTAGGTCCATCCACCTTTCGACAAATGACCCAATCTCATTCCTTTCTATGGATAAGTAATATTCCAGTGTACATGTGTTAGTCACTCAGTCATGTCCAATTCTTTGCAACCCCATGGACTGTAGCCCACCAGGCTCCTCTGTCTATGGGATTCTCCGAGCATGAATACTAGAGTGGACTGCCATTCCCTTATCCAGGGGTTCTTCCTGACCCAGGGATGAGACTCAGGTCTTCAGCATTGCAGGCAAATTATTTACCATTTGAGCTACCTGGGGAATCCCCCTCCCTTGGTCCAGTGTGTGTGTGTGTGTGTGTGTGGTATATATATATACCATAAATGAGATGAAAAGACAGCCCTGAGAATGGGAGAAAATAATTACAAAATAAGTAACTGACCAGGGATTAATCTCCACAATATACAAACAGCTCATGCAGCTTAATATTAAAAAAAAAAAAAACAACCCAATCAAAAAATGGGCAGAAGACCTATATAGACCTTTCTCCAAAGAAGACATACAGATGGTCAAGAGGCACATGAAAAGATGCTCAATATCATTATTTGAGAAATGCAGATCAAAACTATAATAAAGTATTACCTCACACCAGTCAGAATTGCCATCATCAAAAAATATAAAAACAATAAATGCTAGAGAAGGTATAGAAGAAGAGAACCTTCTTGTACTGTTAGTAGTAATGTAAATTGCTACAGTCACTATGGAGAACAGTATGGAGGTTCCTTAAAAAATTGAAAATAGAACTACCATATGACCCAGAAATCCCTCTACTGGGCATATACCCTGAGAAAACCATAGTTCAAAAAAACACATGCACCCCAGTGTTCATAGCAACACTGTTTACAAAAGCTAGGACATGGAAGCAACCTAAATGTACATCAACCGATAAATGGATAAAGAAAGCATTTAAAATTTTTGTTAAAGACATCCTCTAAATAGTATGTAATGCTATGCTATGCTATATATATATATATATATATATATATATATATATATATATATATCTCCTACATACTCTTGTGAATAGAGACAGTCATGATAATATTAGTCTGGCAAGCCAAATTTTGAATTAATCACACAGTTGGGGAGGAGGTAGCACTGTGATCTCAGGGTAAGAAAGAGAAGGAATCCTAATTCCAGACACTGGACTTTCCCTGCGTAGCTTCTCAAGTTATTAGTGAAGCCCAGGAGATGAGCACTGTGGAAAGGGGAGCTTGGTATACCTTGGAGGGAATAATGCTTTTATCTGGGGTCCAGGCTGCTAGAGGATTTCATCCAAGATCAATAAAAGCCAGGGTTTATTCAGACAGAATTGGAACAACCTGAACCACAGGGTGGGGATTCATTTCTATTCCCCTTGCCCATCCATATAATGATATAAGATTTAGCTAAAGCACCTATTAGAATACACAGTAGCTACATATTTCCAGTGGCTGATTTTCTCAATATGCAATCCTGATTTAACTACCAAAATCCAGTATGGAGCAAGTTAAGAGTCTTCATTCAACCTTTTTTCTCCTAGTAGATCTTTAAAATAATTATTCTAATTAATTCACAGAGTAAATGCAATTCAGACACTCAGTCTGTTAGGACATTACTGAATTATTCTGGAAGCCCTCTTGCTCTCGCAGACTCATTGTAAGCACCTTAAACTTTGGTATTCTAGGGCAGATGACTCAACTTTACCTGAATAAACTCCTAAGCACCAGTTCAGAATAAATACTACATCTTCATCTTCTTTTAAATATCCCCCCAAATACAGGTCACTTTGTACATTCGCCCTATGGGACAGAAAATTAAAAATATTACACTATAGATATACATAGAATTTACACAGATATTGCAAAAAAATTACCTCAATTCAAGAAATGTATATTATGCTGGAAAGTGTTTCCCAGCTCACAAGGCCTTGTCTGTGTCTCCCTTTTAAAAATCTGAATCACAACTTTCAGTTTTCAAAATTATCTGTGGAGACAGACTTAGAAATTGAACTTACAGTTGGCAAGGGGAAGGATAGTTAGAGAGTTTGGGTGTTCGTGCACAAACTGCTAGATTTAAAACAGGAGAAGAGGACGACAGAGGGTGAGATGGCTGGATGGCATCACTGCCTCAATGGCTGTGAGTCTGAGTGAACTCCGGGAGTTGGTGATGGACAGGGAGGCCTGGCGTGCTGCGATTCATGGTGTCGCAAAGAGTCAGACACAACTGAGCGACTGAACTGAACTGAACCAACAAGGACGTACTGTACAACACATGGAACTCTGCTGAATGTTATGTGGCAGATGGGAGGGAAGTTTGGGGGAGAATGGATACATGTATATGTATGGCTGCATCCGTTCACTATTCAAAGGAAAGTATAACACCATTGTTGATTGGCCATTTCCCAATACAATGTTAAAAGTTCAAAAGACTGTTCTGTACATCTGTGTCTCTTTTGCTGTCTCGCATACAGGGTTATTGTTACCTTCTTTCTAAATTCCATATATATGTGTTAGTATACTGTATTGGTGCTCTTCTTTCTGGATTACTTTGGACTCTGTGGGAGAGGGCGAGGGTGGGATGATTTGGGAGAATGGCATTGAAACATGTATAATATCATATATGAAACGAATTGCCAGTCCAGGTTCGATGCATGATGCTGGATGCTTGGGGCTGGTACACTGGGACAACCCAGAGGGCTGGTACAGGGAGGCAGGAGGGAGGAGGGAGGGGGGTTCAGGATGGGGAACACGTGTATACCTGTGGTGGATTCATGTTGATGTATGGCAAAACCAATACAATATTGTAAAGTAATTAACCTCCAATTAAAATTAATAAATTTATATTTTTACAAAGAAGAAAAAAAAAGTTGAAAAAAAGAAAAAAAATTGTCTGTGAAGAAGTTGCTATGGGGGGGACATGGGGAAGAGACCACAGGGGGATCACACACCACCTGTAGGAACTTTCATTTTTCTTCAGGGAAACTACGTGAGGGTCAGTCCCCCTGACTCTGTGGGAAAGTGAGGCTTCGTGTAGACGTTACAGCACTTTCGGTCAGACCAGGAATCACTCACCAGTATGCAAGCCACCAATCCTGCAGGACATAGGCAACCTGGAGCAGGAAACAACAGTCACTCACACACTGACATCACTGAGCCTCACACCCCATTCACCAGGCTGGGGATGGAAAGGCTCCAGAATATGGAGACGGTCCTTCAGGTTCAGGTCTGCACCAAGCCCCACACCCCAGATGACCACAGGTCAGGGGAGGGCATCTTACATGTTAATATCTTTAAAAGAAATCCCTTTTTCCCTAGAAGACTTTGCTCCCCAAATATAATGTACTTCAATGAAAATCCAAGTGGACTCCAAAGTCAGTAATAACAGAACAAATGTTGGGATTTTTCAAAGCAAAAAGCTTGACAGGTACAGTGATGGTCAGTTCTGGGTGTCAGCTTGGCTGGGCCAGTCTCCAGTGATTCAACTAAATACTCATCTGGATGTTGCTGTGAAGGTATTTTGTGGATGTGGTTCACATCCATCATCAGAACTTAAGTAGAGGGGATCATTCTTAACACTATGGTTGCCTCATCCAGTCAGTCAAAGGCCCTTAGAGCAAAACCTGAGACTTCCTAGAAGAGGAAGAAATTCTGTCTCAAGACAGCAGGGTCTGCTCCTGTCTGAGGTTCCAGCCTGCAGGCCTGCCTTTCTGATTTCACATTCACCAAGCTAGGCCGACAATTGCATGAGCCAAGTCTTTGAGATAAATCTCTTAATGCAAATATTTAAAAAGAATTATAAAATATAAATAGCTGCGTGCACAAATCAAAATAAACACCCTTACGTACCTGAGCTATGATGTTTACTAGAATAAGGAAGATGATGACAGGCCAGTCAGCACCAGCTGTGAAGTAATTCTTATAGGTCTTAAAATCAACTTTTCCTTTCAAATGGTCCTCTAGAGGTAGAACAACCTGTATCTTCTCAGTCTAAAAGGGAAAAATGTCAGTGAGAGATGAAATTTTAAAAACTGAACCCCAAATTTCAAGAGTTCAACACTGCCCTCCACTGCAAAGCTGTGGGAAACAGACACATCTCATACACTGGCAGGAGCACAGGATGGTCCACCTCCTATGGAGAAGGGTGTGGGAATATCTGGCCAAACCACATATGTGTTTACCCCTGGACCCAGCCATCCCACTCATAAGAATCTATGAGAAATAATCAAACGCATTCACATGAGGTTATTCACTGTTGGGGAGCTTTACTTAAAATACAAAATGACTCTCAACACACACAAAACAAAATCGATAATGTATAAATGCAGAAACTTCCTCTAAAATAACACACAAAATGATATGGAGCTAATGTATCCCTCTAGATGACTACATCATTCAATGATAGAAACATAAAACATTCTTGGGACTCAAAACACTAGCCAAATACAGTAAACTGAGTTCACAGAGAGTTAGAATAAATAGAAGTTTACATAGCACATTGCAAGCATATTATCTGAATCTATTTGGTTTCTAAATTTCAGAGTAATTCCTGAGTTTAGAAAGTAAATAGCTAATCTGAATACTTATCAGAATCATTCCAGGCTCCTCGGTTTGGATATCAAGGAATATCTGTGTATGTTTTTAAGGGAGATCTACTGCATTTCTGTCTGGAGGACTTGGAATGCATTATGGAGTCACAGAAGCCTAGTATATCCTCGACTCTAGTACATCCTGGCCCCTGGGATTCAAGGTCGATAAGATGTGGTTCTCGGTCTTGAAGGGTAAGAAAGGAGCACGGGAATTAACACCGAAGTGTCTACCATGTGTCAGGTTCTTTGCACATGTTACCTCTGCCTATCACAAACCATCTGACACCAAGGCAAAATAATATCATCAGTTACCTGCAGTGCCAGAACATTCCAACATACAGGAAAAGTAGCTGATTTAACGTGGCAACAGCAGGACTCAGTCTAAGGGGGTCTTCACATTAAGCCTTGGGATGCATAAGGGAAGCCAGGGGCCACCAGCCTGAGTAGGATGTAAATATGGTAAACTGAAGAGTCAATTAGTGTGAGCCACATTCACTCAGAAATTCATTGCAGTGAGCCACTACTGATCTCCATAAGATTCTCCATCCTATACTCAAAGGGGAGCACCAAGCAGGCTTGCTCCCTTCATGCTCTTCTACCAATTCCATGGAACAAGACTTTGGGAACTTAGGGTCTACTTTGGGACAAATGAAGATGTCATGAGCAGAGCAGACTGAAGGTCCCTGAGACCACCAAGAGCAGACAGACCCGGGCACACTGCAGGGTGAGAAACTCACTTCTTGGTCCTCTGGAGCCGCATCTTTCAACGAGGGGCTGGGAGACTGGAAAGACTGAACCAAAGACTCAGAGATCGCAGTGGGAGCTGCTGGACCTGGAGATGGTTCAGACAGCTCATTCCCCTTTTCAAAAAGGGAAAAAACATTTATCCCAGATTTCTGGAACTCAGAGTAAGTTCCTCTTTCCACCATTTTGCCCTAAAATAAAAAAGTTGAGAGGAATTAATTTATATTTGATAATATTAAACCAACCTAAATACTAATCAAGAAAAATTTTCTGGACTTAAATTATGATTTATGAAAAACAGTGATCCCTAGGTCTAGAATTCTTGTGGAGAAATCTAGTTCAGTCAGCTCAGGACAGAACTGAGCATTATGTTCTCTGCCAAACCCTGTCCCTGGGTCAGGTGCTGAGGGATATGAAAGAAACGTGTGCTCTTATGTTAAAAATGGAGGCCATTGACATGACTACCCTTGGCACTTAGGGAAGGAAGAAGTACAGAGGTTGGTGGCAGGATCAGCACAGTTTTATTTTAGACAACATGGGAGTTAAGAGAAGCCTCATATGAGAATTCCAGGAAAGAAATTTAAACTTAGCCCGGAGGCGGGGCCCAGCACATCTGCACGTGGGTGAGAGCCTCTCATGAATCTTCACTGCCCACTGTCACCATCACACTGTCACGTGCCCGGCCTGGATAACAGGAGCCAGCCCCGGACAGAAAACCCACGAGAGGCCTCTCCATGGTCTACACCTGCCACCACACACAGCAAGTTCCCAACTGAAAATTCAATATTCCACCTGATAAGGTAATTAAACAAGGAGGCCATGGGGCTGGGGTGGCTCTAAAGCCTTGGCAGTCTGTGCCTACAAACCAAAACCTAAGTCAGAATCAGTGCACTCAGATCCAATAAATAACTTAGGAACGACCAACCACAAGCAGCCAACCAGGCTTCCCCAAATCAGGCAACTGCTTAAGCCACAGCCAATCAAATCATTTTCTTTGAACACATGTGACACATCCTTGCACAGTTTCCCTCCCTTACAAAGTCACATAAAATAACGTGCAGATGTTTCACTAGTTACTGGCGCTATGAAACCAGACTCAGCTGTATCACTCAGCAGCAAATCAAACATCAGGGAAAAAAATATGTCAGGATGCAAAACTCATCAATTGAGAGCAGCTGTGGTTAAGGCAGCTCAGGTGGAGGGAGCTGGCCAGGACCCTCACTGGGACCACCCCTTCACCCTCTCCCCTGAGGGGCCCACTGGGAGAAACACAGGGAAGCCTTTGGGTACTGTCAGATACTGCAGAACTAGAAAATTATGCAGGATATATTGTGTCTTGCTCCACTCAGGAGGCAAAATTCACACACCTCTTTAATGAAATCACCACTCAACACATCAAATCTGTAACATGCACGATGAATGACTGGTGGTACAAAGACAGCAATTTCACTCAGCAGTCAAGCCCTGACAATTCTGGGGGATGAAGGGACAGCCATCTGCTCTGAAGAGAGGGACTCGACAGTGAGGCTGGTCCCCATCTCAGGCAGGGGTGCTCACCCGTGGCCAAATAGTTGTTTTGTTAGTACTAAAACTGGGGGTAGTGTCCTCAAAGAAAGCAATAAGGGGACCCCAAAACATCTAGAAATAGGCAAAATAGGTTATACTCCTGCCCACTGATCCTGTGCTCATAACACTATGAACCTGGAGTTTACACACTAGAATCACCCCCTCTGCACAAGAAATCAACTGCTCTCAAGCTTGAGAAACCTTAGCCTCCCCCCATTCCTAGAGAGTGGAGAAGGGCTGACGCATGGAACCGCTTCCAGAGAGGCAGGGGTTCTGCATCTTAATAATCTTTCCCGGAGCAGAGATTCTTTTCAGAAGTCAGGGATCTGACCAAGGGCCTGTGGAGCAGTCAGGGGTTAACGACAGAGGTGATGAGACCCAGGGGCAAACAAGCCAAGGAGTGAAGCATCGAACGACCACCAGGTCTGAACCCTTCTCACTACTCTCCACCCACCCCCAGCCATGCCAGGAGGTGTGGACTGGATGGTGCCGCCTCCTCAGAAAGATGTGCTCAAACATGACACCTTATTTGGAAGCAGGGTCTTTGCAGATGTAACCGAGTTAAGATGAGGTCACACTGGAGCAGGGTGTCCCTAAAGCCAGTAAGACCGATGTCACTATGAGAATAGGAGACACAGACTGACCTGGGGACAGCGGTCATGTGACATCAGAGCCAGAGACCACAGCACTGCAGCTGGAAGCCAAGGAACCCAAGGAAGGCCCGTGAGCACCAGAGGCTGGAGGGAAGGACTCTCCCCTGGAGCCTCCAGGAGAGCACGGCCCTGCCAGCACCTGGATTTGGGATGTGAAGCCTCCAGAACAGGGAGACGATAAACTCCTCCTGTCACCCAGCTTGCGGTGCTGTGATACGGCAGCTCTAGAAAGTGAGTCTCTGGCCTGAGCCACACTTCTGTCTCTCAGCTTTACCAAGACTCCTAACTGCTTCTTCTGTCACCCCTCCAGTGACCATCAGAGGAATCTCTTAACTCCCACATCAGACCACATCCCTCCTCTGCTCTGGACCGTCTGATGGCTTCCATCCCACAACTGCCCACTGCCCACTGCTCGGAGACCAGCTCCCTCCCGTCCCCCTGCTCACTCTCCTCAGACACGCTGGTCTTCCTCCAGCCTGACAAGTCGGCTCCTTCCTTAGGACCCCCTGCCTCAGACCCCCTCCCCCTGGTGACTGTGTGGCCACTACCTTCATGTCACTCAGGCCCCGTGAGGCAGCAGCTCCTCAGGGAGGCAGCCAGGATGTCAGCCCACCTCTCTCTGTCACATCCTCCCCATAAGAACAGGAGCCCCATGAGGGCAGGGCCTTGTCCTCCTGCTGCACAGACTCCCACACGTATCAGGCACATAGAGACCTGGGCAGGGAGACCAGCAACTGCAGACACCAGCAGAGAGGACGTCTCTGATCCGGGTGGTTGGCTACCCAACCTCGCTTCTGGAGTTAATGGAAGATGCTCTTTTGGCAAACTATGTATACAATCACCTGGATACCAACAGATCTTAGAATGTCTAATGTCTAAGTGATACACTTTGACTTAAGTCATGGAAGAGGAAAGTGAAAAGTTCTAAATAAAACTGCAACATTACCCTTAACAAATTTCATTAGAATAGTGATGATTCAATAGCCCTGTGGTTGCACTTTTATACACTTTAGGGTCTATGTGGCTTAGAGTGTAATAGTGACATTTCTATAGGGCTTTAGGTTCATCTTCCAAGGCATGAACATCAGCTCTGAGAAGAAGGAGGCAAAAAACTGAAGGAGAAGAGGGTGTTTACCATGAACCCAAAGAGAGTGACCTGCAGGGAGGTCTGCCCTTCAACACACCTGAGTGCTTGCAATTCCATGGATTTCTAGAAAGTACTTACATCTTTCAATATCAGAATCTGACTTGCATCTTTTAGGTGCTGCAGCTGATGAGTGACTAAGATTGTGATCTTCTCCTGCAAGGCCTGATAAATACACCTACAAATGTAAAAGGCATAGAATGCAAAAGCACATTAATGGAATGCCTCAAACTGAAAACATATATTTTTAAAACAGTGAGACAAAGACCACACAGCAGTGAAAGATCTTTAGTTTAAATACCAAATCAATAATAAAAATTAAATAAACATAAATCAATTAATCCAACTATGTTCTTAAATTTATCTGCAGCAAATTTGAATCTACTGCTATAAAAAATTCTTAAAACCAGTCTAGTGAAGGAGGAAAAAACAGCTAAGTTTTTTTCTCTAAAACTCAGTTTAACAATTATTTACATGTTTCATAAAGGAAAACAACTGAGTTATACTGATATCTCAAAACTTGACTAAACTGAAACACTATTTTATCACTATTCGGGAATGGAGGAAGAGGGATCCATGTCATTTAAAAATGTGTACATTCTTAGACAGCTTTCTAGGTGATTATTTATAATTAATGATGCAAATATTCAAAACAAAAAAAAATTAATAGATTCTTGGTAACCTTTGCCAGAGTGCATTTGCTAGACATTTGTTCCCAAAGAATATTAGATAGAAAATGAATGCCAGAGTGGCCTCTATCAGTCACTACAACATTCCTAGTTCCATCCAGGAAGCAAGTCTTTTCTCATTTGGAGTGAACACTTTCCAAATATGAAAGTAAAAGAACAGAATCCAAATGGCCCAAATCACAGTGGAAATCACCCAATGGCTCAGAGCACCCACCAGTTCTCTTAGACAAGACACCCCTCACTGCTGCTGATGCTAAGTTGCTTCAGTCGTGTTCGACTCTGTGTGACCCCATAGATGGCAGCCCACCAGGCTCCTCGTTCCTGGGATTCTCCAGGCAAGAACACTGGAGTGGATTGCCATTTCCTTCTCCAATGCATGGAAGTGCAAAGGGAAAGTAGTTGCTCAGTCGTGTGTGACTCTTAGCGACTCCATGGACCACAGTGTATCAGGCTGCTCCGTCCATGGGATTCTCCAGGCAAGGGTACTGGAGTGGGTTGTCATTGCCTTCTCCAACACCCCTCACTATTCAACCTTAAATTGTTTTCACAGTAAAAAAAAAAACAAAAAAAAAAACCTACATTTCAAATGTAGACCCCTAGGGACTCAGCCCCAGTGTCATCCCGCAGGGTCCACAACTCCTCCAGGGAAGAAAGTGGGTGAGCCTGGGGCCCCGGTGACCACAAGCAGGACTCCAGGCAGGTACTCTGGGAGCCCAAGGCCCTTGCAGAGCAAATCTAAGGAACCTGAGCCAGAGCTCAGCCTGTGAATGAGTCAGATGGAGAGTCTGGAGGCAGCAGACTGCAGCTCAGTCCCTCTCAGGAGCCTTACGACATCAGACAAGTGACTAAACCTCAGTTTCTACGTCTTAGAACATCAATGACAACTCATCCATGTGTTCTGAGAAATCAAACCACCAATCTACTCAGCAAATGTCAGCTTTCTTTTCCACTCCTCCCTAACCAAGAGCAGTCGTGTGCTTTGGACACAGGTCAGAAAACTCTTAAGGGGACATTCTGGACATTGAGTCTGTGATCAGAAACAAGACCCTGGGATGTAAACACATACACCATCCCTTTGCTAAGTCCAAAAGGATTCATTTTTACGTTTTGACATGTGTTAGCTCAGCTTTCATACCAAAGTTTCTTGACTAACACATTTTCAAACTTAGAACTAAAAACTTGGAATTAAATCAGAATTGTTTCTCCTTAATTCATAATTACCTGCCAAAAATCCCTAAATGTTAATCAAATCTGATGGGGTATTGTGCCCAAGGTGAACCAACCCAAAAGTTTTAAGATGTTTTCTTCCTAACATCCCATCACAGATGAGGTAATACAAATAATTACAATGAAGAGATCAGTTAATGGCTTTGAATTTTTCCTAAATGATGCTTTTATCCAAATCACTAGAAAAATACACTATTTTCCAAGTGTTTAAAGATTTCCAAGTCATGCCATAGAAATGACTGAGTCAGCAACAAGTTGTATAACAGTTATTCCAATATAAAGGCTGTGTTAATCCTATAATCCCACATATAATCCTATATAAGGGCTTCATCAAGAGGGAACACATCCCATGCTGGAGGCGATACAAGTGAAACAAAGTCCCCACCTCCATTCATTCAATCAGCAGAGGTTTGCTGAGGAGCCAGGCACTGTCCCAAGTGCTAAGGATCCACCCACACGTCAAGATAAAAGACAATACTCTGCACCGTGTAGAGGACACACTGAACAAGTATAGAAAATACGCTATTTGGCTGTGACCTGTGCTCTCAAGGAAAAATAAGGGCAGCTGCTGTCTTGGATGTGGAGACATGGGAGCCCTGAGACTAACTGGGGAAACATCCTGGAAGGAGGCACAGCAGGTGCAGCGTTCCTGGGACAGAACACACTGGACAGAGGCACCTTCTTGCATTCATAGTTTATGGGTGGCAGGTGATGGTGGTGATTTAGTGGCTAAGTTGTGTCTGACTCTTGCAACTCCATGGACTGTAGCCCGTCAGGCTCCTCTGTCCATGGGGTTTTCCAGGCAAGAATACTGGAGTGGGTTGCCATTTCCTTCTCCAGGGGATCTTCCCGGCCCAGGAATTGCACCCAGGTCTCCTACATTGCAGGTAGATTGTTTCCCAACTAAGCTACAATGGTGGCAGGGGGACTCAGTGCGCCCATTGAGGGCGGGGGGACGACAGAGGGCACGGGCGCCCCCTGGAGGAGTAGGTGGGAATGTCAGGTCCCGTCTTCCACCTTCCTTCTGTGTCCTGAAGCACTGCTCCCTGGCTCTGGGACAGAGGGACCAGTATGTACAGACAGACGGGGTGAGAAAGGACCCCACAGAGCCAGCACAGCTGGATACTGAGTAGGTGTGGGGACAAACTGGAAAGGCTGATGGGGGAAGATGTCAAAGAAGCCTGTTTGAGGACCTGGAGCTGCTTCCTGAATCGGGCGTGGGGGTGGGGGCAGGGTGTCCGTAAAGGACTGGAGCAGGAGGGTGAGCTGTGTAGACAGGGGCGTGGGAGTCTGATCAGGACAGATCCCAAGATCTGATGACGCAGGAGGCAGGGGTCTGGTGATGTGGGGCTGAACCAGGATGGGATCCGTGGCTGGACACAGGGGAGACTGCATCGGTTCACATAAGGTGCCTCACTTCTGCAGCTGATAGAATCCACTATGTTCACAGCATAAAGCTGTAAATGTCATGAACCTCAATGACCATGGATATACATTCATGACTAAAGGAAACTCTTAACAACAAGTAGAAGTGTGACTCATTCAGTTTTAATACAAAACCCTCCCCATGGCCAAGCTTCCACACGACCACCATATCTCACAGCATATTGTTCCATCTGATTCTCTAACTTGAGAACACTCCCCAGTTGCTGCTGAGTGGTTTCCTAAATTGCTTTCACACTCTCTGCCTTAACTTTCCCTAGAGAATGTGCTTCTGATTACAAACAACAGTCTTAAGCTTGCTTCTATCAAGTATATATCCAAAGCGGAACACTCAAAATATTTGAGAGGATTTTATAAATATCTCCAGTGTTTGAAAAAGAACTCAGGAGAACTTCTTCGATCAGCACCCTGTACTTGGCACCAAAATGCCTTGCTATCCCTTCCCTGTGACACGGATGCAGTGACCAGCAGAATCTGCTCCTGCCGTAATGGGGAACTTGTGCAGATGCTCACAAGATAGGGTAACACACATTAGTGAACTCAGAGTGGGGCTGGGAACAAGGAGGCTGAACTACTCATGATGCCAGGAGGGTGGGGGTGGGGAATCTCTGTCACAGCACGAGCTCCAGTCACTGAACTCATGGCAAGACACAAGGCACTTCTCTAAGGGAAAACTCATCAAGTCATGAATGGGAGAGGCTGGGAAAGGGGGGTCAGATCAGAGAGCTGGAGACAATGCCACGTGTCATCTGCCCTGTTCTCTCTTGTTCTCAAGGATTCTGTGCTACTATTCAGGTTTGTATGTATGTTACAATATACCTAACAGGAAATTTACTGTTTCTGCTGTTTTAAGCATAAAACTCAGTGGCATTAAGTACATTCACATTGCTGTGCAACCATCACCACCATCCATCTCCACAACTCTTTTATCACCCCAACAACAAGCACGTTTTATACAAGGGCTGCTGCTAAGTCACTTCAGTCGTGTCCAACTCCGTGTGACCCCATAGACGGGAGCCCACTAGGCTCCTCCGTCCCTTTGATTCTCCAGGCAAGAACACTGGAGTGGGTTGCCATGTCCTTCTCCAATGCATGAAAGTGAAAAGTGAAAGTGAAGTCGCTCAGTCATGCCCGACTCTTATACGAGGGCAGGATCCACCAAAGTTTAACAACACCCACTTAGTGGATGTGGAATCCTAGCTCCTAGCCAGCTCCTAGTGTCTAGAGCCCAGACAGAGCTCCTCACAAGGCCTCCCTCTCACATTTGTTGACTCTGCTGAAGTCTCTACTTTGCTATTCTGGACTTGCTATAAATCAATCATGTCCCCTCAGATTCACATGTGGTCACCGGAGTCATCAGTACCTTAGAATTTGGTGTCATGGACTTTAAAGAGGTAATCATTACCCTTAATTATACTGAATCTAATCTAATCTGACTGGTGAGCTTAGATGAAGAGACTAAGATACAAGGACAGAAAGACAAGCATGTAAATCAATGAAGTTAGAACACACCCCCTTACCATGCACAAAAATAAACTCAAAATGGCTTAAATACTTAATCAAAAGATGTGATGCCATAAAACTACCAGTTGAGATTACAGGCCAAACATTCTGTGACATAGATTATACCAATGTTTCCTTAGGTCAGTCTTCTAAGGCTGCTGCTGCTGCAGCTAAGTCACTTCAGTCGTATACAACTCTGTGCAACCCCATAGACGGCAGCCCACCAGATTCCCCCATCCCTGGGATTCACCAGGCAAGAAAGCTGGAGTGGGTTGCCATTTCCTTCTCCAATGAGTGAAAGTGAAGTCGCTCAGTCATGTCTGACTCATAGTGACCCCAGGCACTGCAACCTACAAGGCTTCTCTGTCCATGGGATTTTCCAGGCAAGAGTACTGGAGTGGGTTACCATTGCCTTCTCCAAGTCTCCTAAGGCAATAGACATATAAGCAAAAATATACAAATGGGGGCTTCGCTGGTGGCTCAGTGGCTAAGAATCCACCTGCCAGTGCAGGAGACATGGAATCCCTTCCTGTCCAGGAAGATCCCATATGTGCAAAGCACCTCAGCCCATGCACCACAACTACTGAGCCTGTGCTCTGGAGCCCAGGAACAGCAACTACTAAGCCCACATACCCTAGAGCCCGGGCTCTGCAATGAGAGAAGCCATCGCCATGAGAAGTGCACGCACCACAGCTAGAGAGCAGCCCCTGCCCGCTGCAACTAGAGAAAACCCCGGCCATGTGAGGACACAGCGAGGGGATGTGGTCAGAAGCCAAGGAGAGAGGTCTCAGGAGGAACCAGACCACCCACACCTTGAACCTGTAGCCTCAAGAACTGTAACAAATTTAATTTCTATTCTTTGAGCACCCCCATCTGTGACAACATGCTATAGACTGAATGTTTTACTCCTCAAAAGTCATCTATTGAGACCTAATCCCAACTGTGTTGGTATTAGGAGGTGGGGCCATCGGGAGGGAGCAGGTCATGAGGGTGGAGCCTCCATGAAAGGGATTAGTGCCCTGATAAAAGGGACCCACATGGCTCCCTCACCTCTGCCACCACATGAGGCTGCAGGAATCAGACCCTCACCAGACTGAATCTTTCAGCACCCTGACTTGGACTTTCCCAGCCTTCAAAACCATGAGAAAAACTTCTGTTACTTCTAAGCCACCCAGTTCTGATTCCTGTGAGAGCAGCCTGGACAGACACAATCCTAGAAACTAACACAGGACCTGACAGAATTCCCAAAGGGCTTCTCTCTGCCGCACACTCCACCTCCTCCAGGCGAGGACGTGCCTGCTAATCTCCTCACAGCCTTGCTTTCTCCTCCATTCACACCCGATTTTCTACTCTTGCTTCAGTACTTCCCACCCAGCCCCGGGCACAGGGAGCTTTCCAACTTCAGTGAAAGCCTCCCGCTGACACTTCCACTTTACATTCAGCACTTACTATCCTGTATTAAAACACTCTAAACCCTGACTCTGCTGAGCTTTCCCCCAGGCATTGTCTTAACAAGCTCCACGTAAAGACGGGTTCCTCAGAGGCAGAAATGAAAGCTGGGCATCCTAGACTCCCTTATTCTGCCCAGTGTGGGTCCTTCCCCTCTCCTGGTTCACTGTCCTCCCTGTAAACTAAGGTTTTGTGCAGTAAAGCATTGATCTCAGGGCACACAGCAGGGTGTTTATAAGTGCAGCTGGAAGGCTCATTGACTTTAACAAAGTGAACAACAGCAAGTGACCTGACCATGAGGCAGATGTGAAGGCTGTTTTAGGGAAAAAAACAAGTTCACAAAGCTTTCAAAAAGGCCAGGCTAGACTTCATAAAAGGCCTCAGTCGGTGTGTGTTAGGACACATTATACAGAGAAAAGAATCAGAGTTGTTCTATTTTAGTCATTGTATAGCCTTCCAGGAGCCACTGACAAGTTCTACATTTTAGAAACAGGAATGAGAGTCAAGACTCAAGCCAGATTGTAGGTCTAAGTATTAATTCTAGTAAGCACCCATGAAATAATATGAAATGATTGAAATCATGCTCAGATGTGGAATACATGATTCTCAAATTCTAGACTTTATTAACTCTAGACTTAATAAAGACTTTATTTCCAAAGTGACAGAATAACAAGCATAAGCCAACAGGGTTGTTCCATGGAAACCCTATGTCAGTACCGAAAACTTCGCTTCTAACGTGCCTTAAGCAAATGATGGAGGAAAAAAACTGGCAGCCAAGTACCAGGTTATAGAGTCTCAGTCTCTGATTTAAAAACTTTACATCATCTTTCTTACTCCTGGGGTCTGAATCCACTTGGAGTATCTGGTAATCAACTGCAAGTAGCAGGAGGGAAACTGCCATCTATGTCACTCCCTAAAGCATGGACCCCACTGGCCCCCACACACTGGAAGCACCTGCTGTATTTTCCTGTCCTGACCTCATCAGGATGCAAGATTTCTCTATGATGGATCTTCTGGGGAGGGAAGGGAGGGGAGGGAGGGACACCAGGGCAGAGGGAGCCGAGTCTCCTGGAGCATAAAGACCTTCCTGAGCTTTCTTCCCTCATCTCTACAGGGCTCTTGGAAAGAAGAAACGATAGAAAACAGGAGCAAACTCACTGTTCGAACAAGTGTCTGCTGACTCCTGCATCCACTGCGCTGAGCGGATCGTCCAGGAGGTAGATGTCTGCATCCTGATACACGGCTCTAGAAAACACAGAGAGACGTCAGGAGAGGACACTTCACACTCCCTGGGTCTCATCTCTAAATCATGATGGTGTCCAACATCATGTTCCTTCTACAAGCCCAGGGAAAGGGCCAAGACCCTGCTTCACACAGACCCACCCGGTGAGCGGGGTCTGCATGCTCACGTCCACTAGGAGCCGCGGAGGAGGAGGGGCAGATGGCAACTGAACCCCACTCACCTGGCGAGGCTGACCCGGGCTTTCTGTCCTTCACTCAGCGGGGTTCCTCGGTCTCCTATCTCAGTTAGATCTCCTTCCTCCAAAAGCTGTAAATCCTATACAGATAGAAAAGGGGAAAAAGAGAAAGATATAAAATGTGGTCTACTACCATCTTACACTCTTAGCATTAGTTCCTCACACAAGTATTTGACTAACGTGCATACATGCTCAGCTGCTAAGTCGTATTCAACTCTTTGTAACCCCATGGACTAGGGCTTGTCAGGCTCTTCTGTCCATGGGATTCTCCAAACAACAACATTGGAGTGGTTTGCTGTTTCCTCCTCCAGGAGATCTTCCTGACCCAGGATCGAATCACTGTCTCCTGTGTCTCCTGCACTGGCAGGTGGATTCTTTCCCACCAAGCTACCTGGGAAGCTAGAGCAGTGGGTATAAGTCAGGGTAACTAAACTGTGACCTTCAACATTAAAAACAAAACAAAACAAAACAAAACCTCTCAGTGTCTTTTGTTTTCATTCTGTAGTTTTGCACAGCATGTATGCGTTTGACCATTTTAACAGATATTTACTGAGGACCTACAGTATGACAGGCATTGTTTTGGGCACAGTGAACTCAGCTGTGAAGAAACAAAGCTCCTAGGGTTTCTTTCCATAATGGAAGATGGACAATATGGAAAATTAACCTGAGCACAAGTACTGAGGACAGGAAGGAAAAGGAAGCTGGCTCAGGGGGATGGAGAGTGAAGGAGGGAAGTGAGTCTGCACTGGGGTGTGAGGGCTCTGCTCAGAGAGGGGTGAGCAGATCTGGGTTGTGGGGGGGGGGGACGGCACTCAGGCAGACCTGGAGAGGCTGCTCCTCACAGAGGGCGGGGGCGAGTGCAGGAGCCACGGGAGGATGCCCAAGGGGTTCAGGACAAGGAGGCAGGAGAGCAGAGTGAGAGTGAGGGGAGTGAGGGCGGAGATAGAGCAGGAGGAGCCTGGGGGCACTCCAGTAATAGGAGGAGGAGGACAGACCTGGTTTGAGGTTTTAAGGAATCACTCCTGTGCTTTACAGAAAACAGACAGTAAGTGGGGAAGGGTGAGGGTGGATACAAGTGAGGAGGCTTCCAGAATAATAGAGGTGAGGGATGATGGTGGTCAGCACCAGAGTGAGAACAGTGTGAATGGAGAGATGGGGTCACACTCCAGGCACAGGTTGAAGGCAGAGTCCGAAAGACCAGCTGACAGGACGGGTGTGGCTGTAAGAGAAGAGGAGACCGTGGTGTTTGGGGTTAGGAAGGGGAAGGACAGGGTCTCCATTTACTGAGCTGGGGAAGATGGTGGATGCAGGTTTAGGGAACTTCGCTCATGGACAACCTGAGATGACCTCCCAGTGGGGTCATGTTGCATTTGTACGTGCAGGTGTGAAGGTCTGTGCTAGAGACACAGGTGTGAGAGCTGGTGGCCTAGGAGGTGAAGGCACAAGACTTGTTATCATCAAGAAATGAGTGTCTCTTAAAAAGACATTTTGCTGATCTCTGCCTCAGCTTCCCACTTTCAGAAAAGGGATAATACCTGAGCCAAGTCTTCACAGCAATACTTAAAGTAAGTGACAGATAAGCTCTGTACAAGAATGCAAGCAGAAAGAGCAAGCTGAGCAGGAAAATAAAAGGAAAGAAACGGTGTGCTCAAAGGACACTCAGCAGATCAGCTGGATTAAGCAGATGCTTGTCTGTGAAAGCAGGAAAAACTCAAAACTAAGAAGGAAATACAGTTGTAACTTGAGGATCTGGGAATCAATCAAAAGTTGAATTTGAATATCATTTAAGAAGTTAATAGACAAATCAGCCTATTTTCCCCAGAGTACCATGGGGGAAAAAAAGAATAAAAAATATTCCCAAAATGACAAGACAGAAATCAGGCTTAAGTAGTTGATCACTCGTTTAGTTGTGTCTGACTCTTTGTGATCCCAAGGAACGCAGCACTCCAGGCTTCCTTGTCCTTTACCATCTCGTGGAGCTTGTTCAAACTCCCACCTACTGAGTCACGGATGCCATCCAAGCATCTCGTCCTTTGTCATCCCATTCTCCTCCTGCATTCAATCTTTTTCAGCATCAGGGTCTTTCCTAATGAGTTGGTTCTTCCCATCAGGTGGTCAAAGAACTGGAGCTTCAGCATCAGTCCTTTCAATTAATATTCAGGGTTGATTTCCTTTACAATTGACTGGTTTGATCTCTTTGCAGTCCAAGGGACTCTCAAATGTCTTCTCCAACACCACAGTTCAAAAGCATCTGTTCTTCTGCACTCAGCTTTCTTTATGGTCCAACTCTCACATCCATACATGACTACTAGAAAAACCATAGCTTTGACTATATGGACATTTGTTAGTAAAGTAATGGCTCGGCCTTTTAATATGCTATCTAGGTTTGTCATAATTTTTCTCCCAAGGAGCAAACATTTTTAATTTCATGACTGCAGTCACCATCTGCAGTGATGTTGGATCCCAAGAAAATAAAGTCTGTCACTGTTTCCATTGTTTCCCCATCTATTGCCATGAAGTGGTGGAACCAGATGCCATGATCTTAGTTTTTTGAATGTTGAGTTTTAAGCCAACTTTATTACTCTCCTCTTTCACCTTCATCAAGAGGCTCTTTAGTTCCCCTTCACTTTCTGTTATAAGGGTGGTGTCATCTGCATATCTGAGGTTACTGATATTTCTCCCGGCAATCTTTATTCCAGCTTGTGCTTCATCCAGTCTGGCATTTCACATGGTGTACTCTGCATGTAAGTTAAATAAGCAGGGTGACAATATACAGCTTTGATGTACTCCTTTCCCAATTTGGAATCAGTCCGTTGTTCCACGTCCAAGTTCTAGCTGTTGCTTCTTGACCTCCATGCAGGTTTCATAGGTGGCTGGTAAGGTGGTCTGGTATTCTCATCTCTTTTAGGAATTTTCCATCCTTTGTTGTGATCCACACAGTGAAAGGCTTTATCATATCAATGAAGCAAAAGTAGATGCTTTTCTGGAATCCTCTTGCTTTTTCTATGATCCAACAGATGTTGGGAATTTAATCTCTGGTTCCTCTGCCTTAGACTCAAGTTGCATGGTATTATATTAGAAGTCTTAGGTTGCCTATAATTGTCAATTGGCACATTCTGCCATAGACAGAGTTTGGAGTTTTTATCACTAAACCCCTCAGGCATCAACCTAGGATGCCCAGCAGTACCTTTCTGCAGTTGAAGCCCTCACTTCCTGTCTTTAGCGCAGCAAATCTGGGGAGAAAGCAAGTAGCACATGGTGCCACCATGATAAACAAGTCCTTTATCTCCCTAAGTTTCATTTTCCTCTTCTATAGAATGTGCTGCAGAAACCAGAGTCACTGGACTCAAGGATGCTGTGAGAATCTAAAGAAGTGTGTGAACATCTCCACAAATGAAAAAAGGACATGAGTTGATTGTAACTTGCTGTTGGTGACTGATCCCTATTTTCTCACCAAGCCAACAGTAGGAGCTTTCAATGAAAAGCTTTCATTGAGCTTTCAATGAAAGCTCATTTCATTTCAAATGAGCTTTGTGTTAAGTTCTCAGCCTCATGCACATACAGAGAATTATTTGACCTCTCTTTCACTGTTCACAGTCCTTGCAAAATGTTCTGCTTAGTTTTTCTGCTTTCATGTTGTTCAAATGGTTTTCTTCTTTAAAAAGCACCACATTGTAATACAGCAATCTTAACCACATTCTAGAAAAAGCACTCACAGCCTCTCTTTCCAGGACATGAGAAACTATCTCGGAGTCTGGTAGTAACACTTCGAGTGTGTTGTTGACTCTGCAAATTATATATGAACAAGCCACCAAGGGGAAAAACATTTTGGAGGATTTGAAGTAAAAGCAAGTAAAGTTTCTTTCTCAGCTGCCATGTTCTGATTAGATCAAAGGGGAAAAGCCTGAGTTGGGCATATATTACAGTTCCTTCCGCTGACAGGAAAGTGTTCTTATTCATATTTGTTACCTCTAAGTTAAGTAAGTAAGTAAGTGCTAGTCAGTCGAGTCCAATTCTGTGATCCCATGGACTATAGCCTACCAGGCTCCTCTGTCCCTGGAATTCTCCAGGCAAGAATACTGGAGTGGGTTGCCACTTTCTTCTCCAGGGGATCTTTCCAACCCAGGGAGTGAACCCAGGTCTTCCTGCATTATAGACAGATTCTTTACCGTCTGAGCCACCAGGGAAGCCCCCAAATTTAACCAATTCTCACTGAAAAGCAGACATACACAGTAGAGGCAAACTAGGAAATGGTGATGCTGGTTTGATGCCATCCATCCAGAAGCACATCAAGGGCCCTTCAGCGATGGTGGGGACTTACAGTAGAAGCACCACGGAGCAGACTGCTGAAATGGTTAATGTGGGCTGGACTTGAGGCCCTGGCAGAGGAGGGCTGGACTCCAGAGTCAAACAGCAGGTGGCCCTGCTTCCTTCACAGCTTTTCTTCCTTGTGGAATCGCCCCTCCTCTCATGGCCTGTCAGCATCCTGCCCATCTTTCCAGGCTCATCACAAGCACACTCTCCCATGGAACCATCCTGGACTCATCTTTCTTCCTGCTAGGTTCTGTTTACATCTCTCATTTCTCATGAAGGACCCGTCTTATTCTGTTCCATCATTTGTACACGTGCACACGCCTTCTCACAGCTCCTGGGGGATAAGATCTGTGCACCAAGCTCTGTTCTGGAACCTGATGCTGATTATCTCTAATCCTCACAGCAAGCTTCACAGTCAGTGTTGGCCCCATTTCACAGATGAAGAAACTGAGAAACTCAGACCACATCACTGGTCTGAGAGCAGTGAGCTTTTAAACAGAAGAGCTGGAATCTGAACCAGTTCATATCAGTTCAGAGCCTTCTGCTCTTTCACATCATGCTGCCCAGTTGGTGACTGAAGGTACGTTTGAAATGAAGACAATACTTAAGTAATTCAAGACTTGAAGGCCTCTACACTTAGACATGTAAGTGTAAATAAACTTACTATCCTATGTCCAAGTAAGTGATCTATGTGGAAAAATATTAAACTAGAATTTATCAATTTGATACCTTTAAATATGTGTTCACTAAACATTTTCAAAAGCCTTAAAGATAACATGGAGACAAATGTTGCACACAATATTGCTTATATTATGGTAACAGAATATTATTATTGTTGATTTATATAATGTACTGTGTGTAGAGCACCTACAGAAATTCCAGCTCAAACAATGGAAGTTAATACTCAAATACCTTCTTTCTTACATGTCACATTTTATGGATGTAATTTTACCAGAAAATGACTGAGCTTATAATCAAAAACTAATTTATTTTCAAAACCATTCTAATACTTACAGAGTGCTTGTTATGTCCTTAGCAAGCAGGTGCTTTAAAATCACAACCACATTTCATCCCCAAAACAAGCAAATGAGGGTGATAGTCTTATTATCTCCATTTTACAGATGAAGTAACAGGCTTGTAAGGATCAAACAGTTAAAACCACACACCTGATCAACAGAGAAACTGGGACTCAATTCCTGAACCTTCTGACTCCTAGACCATGGAGTTGATGCCATCAACCTGAATTGATACTGCCAGTGTGATTACTTCATGTCTCCCTATTTTGTTACAGAAAAGTTTTCAGCTCAATGAACTTAAACGATTACTTCAATAAGATCTAGTATTTTTTTTTCCTTTTTTAAAAAATTTATTACTATTATTATTTTTTTATTTTAATTTTTACTTTATTTTACTTTACAATACTGTATTGGTTTTGCCATACATTGACATGAATCCACCACGGGTGTACATGCATTCCCAAACATGAACCCTCCTCCCACCTCCCTCCCCATAACTTCTCTCTGGGTCATCCCCGTGCACCAGCCCCAAGCATGCTGTATCCTGCATCGGACATAGACTGGCGATTTGATTCTTACATGATAGTATACATGTTTCAATGCCATTCTCCCAAATCATCCCACCCTCTCCCTCTTCCTCTGAGTCCAAAAGTCCTCTATACACATCTGTGTCTTTTTTTTTTGCTGTCTTGCATACAGGGTCATCATTGCCATCTTTCTAAATTCCATATATATGTTAGTATACTGTACTGGTGTTTTTCCTTCTGGCTTACTTCACTCTGTATAATTGGCTCCAGTTTCATCCATCTCATTAGAACTGATTCAAATGTATTCTTCTTAATGGCTGAGTAATACTTCATTGTGTATATGTACCACAGCTTTCTTATCTATTCATCTGCTGATGGACATCTAGGTTGTTTCCGTGACCTGGCTATTATAAATAGTGCTGCGATGAACATTGGGGTACATATGTCTCTTTCAATTCTGGTTTCCTCAGTGTGAATGCCCAGCAGTGGGATTGCTGGGTCATAAGGCAGTTATATTTGCAATTTTTTAAGGAATCTCCACACTGTTCTCCATAGTGGCTGTACTAGTTTGCATTCCCACCAACAGTGTAGGAGGGTTCCCTTTTCTCCACACCCTCTCCAGCATTTATTGCTTGCAGATTTTTGGATCGCAGACATTCTGACTGGTGTGAGATGGTAACTCATTGTGGTTTTGATTTGCATTTCTCTAATAATGAATGATGTTGAGCATCTTTTCATGTGTTTGTTAGCCATCTGTATGTCTTCTTTGGAGAAATGTCTATTTAGTTCTTTGGCCCATTTTTTGATTGGGCCATTTATTTTTCTGGAGTTGAGCTGCATAAGTTGCTTGTATATTTTTGAGATTAGTTGTTTGTCAGTTGCTTCATTTGCTATTATCTTCTCCCATTCAGAAGGCTGTCTTTTCACCTTGCTTATATTTTCCTTTGTGTGCAGAAGCTTTTAATTTTAATTAGATCCCATTTGTTTATTTTTGCTTTTATTTCCAGAATTCTGGGAGGTGGATCATAGAGGATCCTGCTGTGATTTATGTCGGAGAGTGTTTTGCCTATGTTCTCCTCTAGGAGTTTTATAGTTTCTGGTCTTATGTCTAGATCTTTAATCCATTTTGAGTTTATTTTCGTGTGCGGTGTTAGAAAGTGATCTAGTTTCGTTCTTTCACAAGTGGTTGACCAGTTTTCCCATCACCACTTGTTAAAGAGATCGTCTTTACTCCATTGTATATTCTTGCCTCCTTTGTCAAAGATAAGGTGTCCATATCTGTGTGGATTTATCTCTGGGTTTTCTATTTTGTTCCATTGATCTAGATTTCTGTCTTTGTGCCAGTACCATACTGTCTTGATGACTGTGGCTTTGTAGTAGAGCCTGAAGTCAGGCAAGTTGATTCCTCCAGTTCCATTCTTCTTTCTTAAGATTGCTTTGGCTATTGGAGGTTTGTTGTATTTCCATACAAATCTTGAAATGATTTGTTCTAGTTCTGTGAAAAATATCGCTGGTAGCTTGATAGGGATTGCACTGAATTTGTAGATTGCTTTGGGTAGTATACTCATTTTCACTATATTGATTCTTCCGATCCATGAACATGGTATATTTCTCCATCTATTAGTGTCCTCTTTGATTTCTTTCATCAGTGTTTTATAGTTTTCTATATATAGGTCCTTAGTTTCTTTAGGTAGATATATTCCTAAGTATTTTATTCTTTTCGTTGCAATGGTGAATGGAACTGTTTCCTTAATTTCTTTTTCTACTTTCTCATTATTAGTGTATAGGAATGCAAGGGATTTCTGTGTGTTGATTTTATATCCTGCAACTTTACTATGTTCATTGATTAGCTCTAGTAATTTTCTGGTGGAGTCATTAGGGTTTTCTATGTAGAGGATCATGTCATCTGCAAACAATGAGAGTTTTACTTCTTCTTTTCCAATTTGGATTCCTTTTATTTCTTTTTCTGCTCTGATTGCTGTGGCCAAAACTTCCAGAACTATGTTGAATAGTAGTGGTGAAAGTGGGCATCCTTTTCATTATTATTTTTACTTTACAATATTGTATTGGTTTTGCCACAGATTAACATGAATCCGCCACAGGTGTACACATGTTCCCAATCCCGAAACCCCCTCCCACCTCCCCCCCCACACACCATCCATCTAGTATAATACCTCTCGTTGTTTTTAACATATGTTATATAAAAAATGTTGCTTTTAAAAAGATGGTAAATTATGATCTTACATGCAAGGCAGCAAAGGAGACTGATGTAAAGAACAGACTTTTGGGCTCAGTGGAAGAAGGTGAAGGTGGGATGATTTGAGAGAATAGCTTGAACATATACATTAACATATGTAAAATAGATGACCAGTGCAAGTTTGATGCATGAAGTAGGGCACCCAAAGTCAGTACTCTGGGACAACCCAGAGGGATAGGGTGGGTAGAGAGGTGGGAGGTGTGTTCAGGATGGGGGAACATATGTATACCCATGGCAAATTCATGTTGATGTATGGCAAAAATCATCACAATATTGTAATAATCCTCCAATTAAAATAAAAAAATATTTATAATTTTAATAAAAAATAGATGTTGCTTTTTTATGGCTTTTCCTCCAAGATTTGGGGAGGTGAGAGTAAGGAGAACAATAAGGAGAAATCTTTATTATATTTATATGGATGGAGAGAAAAAGGTTAGAAACAGCAACAATGACTACCACTTACTGAAACCCTGGCTTATTTACATTTCACAGGCATTTTCTATAATCTTTACAGTAATCCCACCCCTCCCCCATTTAATAAGAAAGGAAACTGAGACAAACACCTGGAGTCACTACCCAGGACTGCTTCTCTCCAAAGGCCAAGCCTTTTCTACTGCACTGTCTATGCCATCTCTGTGTCTACAGAATGCCATGATTTTCTGTGCCTGCCTTACGTCCGTCCACTGAGACCTGGAATCCAAAAGGAGATAAGCAGATACTATCATAACTTACTAACTAGTTCCCAGGTGTCGTAAAGACCTTGCTAACCTCTTGTTAATCAAAGTCATAGATGACATTTCAGAGCAGCAACAAAACCCTCTGACCCAAGGTCTTCATTTTACTGCAGAAATGTCAGAGGTCCAGCAGGTAACAGGACATGTCCAGAGTGACAGTGGGCAAGTGATGAACCCAGGGCCAGAACTTTCCTCTCTGCTACTTCTCCACGCTGGGCCTCCCTTCCTACCAAGGAGGGAATGGGCACAAGGGACCCCAACTCCATGTCCCAACTATGCAGCAGAACAGGAGAGCAGTCCATGTTTATAGACGTCAAATCATGTACAGAAGAACTGCTGTGCATCCCAGTCCTGCAGGGCACATTCCACCAAAGTCTGTGCTGCCCACATGCCCCATCTGGGTGAAGCCCCAGAACACTGCCCACATCAGTGGTCCAGTCACCCCATGAGGCTGCGACAAAGCACTGGTCCCGAGTATCTGCAATTGAGCTACAAATGTAGAGATGAGGTGTCTCATCTGTCCCGGCCTCAGTTCTACTAACCATAAAATGAAGATGGGAATATCGAAGATACTCATAAAGAATGAATAACTCATAAACCTTTTTACATGTGTGCATGCACATGTGTGAAAGGCAGAGAAATGATTTGCACGTGGACTGTGAATTAATGGGAGCTACTGTACTCACTGTTCTGCACTTGCTTTCCCTTCTTATATGGTATCTGCTGCTAAGTCGCTTCAGGAATGTCTGACTCTGTGCGACCCCTTAGACGGCAGCCCACCAGCGTCCCCTGTCCCTGGGATTCTCCAGACAAGAACACTGGAGTGGGTTGCCATTTCCTTCTCTAATGCAGCAAAGTGAAAAGTGAAAGTGAAGTCACTCAGTTGTGCCCGACTCGTAGCAACCCCATGGACTACAGCCCATCAGGCTCCTCCGTCCATGGGATTTTCCAGGCAAGAGTACTGGAGTTGGATTGCCATTGCCTTCTCTGTATATGGTATCTAGACCATTTAATAAAAATCTAGCTCATCCCTGCTAACTTGACATCATTTCTGCAAATGTACAGTCACCCATGAACAAGAACCTAGAGTAAAGAAGAGAGCCCATTAAACAAGCAATTGTGCGTGTCCACATCATTGTAAAATGCTGCTCACCTGATGCAGGGCTTCCCAGGTGGTGCTGGTGGTAATGAACCCACCCACCAATGCAGGAGACAGAGACTCGGGTTTGATTCCTGGGTTGGGAGGATCCCCTGGGGAAGGAAATGACAATCCACTCCAGTATTCTTGCCTGGAGAATCCTATGGACAGAGGAGTCTGGCGGGCTATAGTTCATAGGGCCGCAGAGCTGGACACGACTGAAGTGACTTAGCATGAACACACACACCTGATGCAACCTATGATGTCCCAGCCGTTGTTCCAGGAGAATTACTATTTTTTCACAAAGCAGGTCTGGAGCCTTCAACACCTCACCTTTGAATATCTGTCCCGGTCTTTTCCTCACAGTACAAAAGGGCAGTCAGATGTCCAGATTGCGCTAAACAGATCCCGGGGGAGAACTTTAATGCTATTATTCACTGATTTTTTACAATCCAAAGAGTAACATAGTATTTAACATTATGTACTCTTTCTCCTTTCTTTTTGTCAATTGTATTTTCCTATCTCTTAAGTTTAGGTCTCATCATTTACTCACTAATCTTATTTAATTCCCAAAATACAGTCAAACCTTTCATCTTACCATTCTCTGTGAAACTCAGTGCCATTTCTGAAAACAATCTCCCTCAGTGAAATGACGTAGTATTAAAAAGAAATTTTAAACCATTCCAGTTTCCTTAAATAATAAATTACAAGTCAAAAATGAAGTGTTGAGAAAACCTCACAGACTGAACGGGACCAAGGAGGCATCAGCCAAGTGCAGGGGCAGACCTTGTGTGGGTTCCAACAGTGGGGAAGATTTCTCAGTGAGATGATCAGCAGCATGTAAACACAGACGAGCAGGTGGCTGATACCCAGGAACTTGAGGTATTTTTCAGATGAAATAAAGCAGTGATTATTTTCCCCAAAGGTTTCCTATCTTTTAGAGAAAAATAATGAAATGTTTACAGATGAACTGATCTGAGGTCTAGGATCTGCTCCACGATACTCAGGTGGAGGTGGGGCTGGCAGGGGTATAGATGCAGCGAGACTGGCCACCAGTTGATTCTGGCTGAAGCTAGGGGTGGGTACATGAGGGTTCATTACACCATGCTCTCTGTTTTTGTAAATATTTATAACTTTCCATTAAAAAATGTTGAAAGTGAATGAAAACTTCACAGAAAGAAACAATCCCCCCTCCATATAATGTATTCAGTGTTACTCACCTATAAGAATTGAAACGACGGCATATGTAAATACATATGCTTATCCTGCTGATTTAGCCAGAAGACCAACTTAAACATTAAGCAACGTTCAAAAATCTATTTCTTAAAAAGAACCTTTAACAAACCTTGTAGTGTAAACCACTATCATCGTTTGAAATTCAAGTATATGCACCTCAGTAGTCATTACTCACCTCTTCCAAAGCACAAGCCCTTATTACTTCTTCATATCTGTCTTCTTCATATTTCTTCCCAAATAAAATGTTACTCTTTATAGTCCCTGGAAACACCCAGGGCTGCTGAGAAACATAGGCGATCCTCCCGTGCACGCTGACCTTCCCCTGGCTCCGGGGCAGCTCCCCCAGCAGAGCGCTTAATAGTGATGACTGCAACAGACAGCAACACACACATGTGAACAGGCAGCACTCAGGATGGAACACGCCCCGCAGCACAGCCGACCCCACCCTGGCGGTTGACACATGATAGAACCCGTTCCTTCAACAGGATAAAGTACAGCCCTCACAGTTAAGATCAAAAAAAAAAAAAGTGAAAATAACACTAATGGTCAATGAAAACGACTGATAAGGAATATATTAATAGTATAAACAATCTATTCTGCCAGAGTATCCCCCCAGGTGAAATTCTACTCAGCAAAGAATAACTGAGAATGTTTAACATCCTTCTCTCAGAGAAGGCAATGGCAACCCACTCCAGTACTCTTGCCTGGAAAACCCCATGGACAGAGGAGCCTGGTGGGCTGCAGTCCATGGGGTCGCTAAGAGCTGGACATGACTGAGCAACTTCCCTTTCACTTTTCACTTTCCTGCATTGGAGAAGGAAATGGCAACCCACTCCAGTGTTCTTGCCTGGAGAATCCCAGGGAAGGGGGAGACTGGTGGGCTGCTGTCTATGGGGTTGCACAGATTTGGACACGACTGAAGCAACTTAGCAGCAGTAGCAGCAGCAGCAACATCCTTCTCTAGCAGAGCCCAGCAGGATGTGGATTTGATAGATCTGATGTTTAGTGCAATTGTTCCTGCATCTGGTATCATTTACTTGACAAACTCTTGTTCTTAAAAACCTATGTGTGACGATATAGCCAAAGATGATTAACTGAAAGAACTCTCAAGTGAGTTGTGTCTGCAGAGCAAAACTCCATGACAGAGGAAATCAGCACCCTTTCATGTACATATCCCACATTTTAAAAAATAATTGTATTTATTTTTAGTTCTTTTATCTTTTTCATTTATTCTTTTTTTGTTTACAATGTTGTGTCGGTTTCTGCAATACCACAATTCTAATTTTATTTATTTTGCTTGCACTGGGTCGTCACTGCAGTGCATGGGGGTTTTCTTGTTGAGGAGCACAGGCTCTAGTGGGCAGGCTTCAGCAGTTGTGGCCCGTGGGCTCAGTCGTTGCATCTCCAGGCCCCAGAGCAGAGGCCCAACAGTTGTGGTGCACGGGATTAGTTGCTCCACAACTGGGAGGTGGGAACTTCCCAGACCAGGGGCCAAACCTGTGTCTCCTGCATTAGCAGGTGGATTCTTTTACCACTGAGCCACCAGGGAAGCTACATCCCACATTAGGTTGCTGCATTTTGTTGTTTCAGACCAAGTGTATGTGCACCTTTCCTTTCAATCTTCAACATCACACAGATGTGGTGTGTGTGTATCCACACCATCGGAGTGCTCACAACACTGGGCTGAATAATATGTCTGCATATCTGTTTTGCCCCACAAGCTGATAGTCTCTGAAAGGCAGAGAGTCAGGGTCTTGCTCACGTCTGTACCTTATTCTCCAGCACATGGCTGCACATTCACTACACATGCACTGATGGGATCATGTCAAGTCACAGGAGGAAATGCTCACAGCTTCCGGGAAGAGCCTTTATGATCTCCAGACATCCCGGAAGGGCCACTAAGATGAAAAGAAGTCCCCATGGTCTGTGTCTATCCTGAACAGTATTAGTTCAGTCGCTCAGTCATGTCTGACTCTTTCTGACTCCATGAATCACAGGCCTTCCTGTCCATCACCAACTCCCAGAGTTTACCCAAACTGAAGTCCATTGAGTCGGTGATTACATCCAACCATCTCATCCTCTGTCATCCCCTTCTCCTCCTGCCTTCAATCTCTCCCAGCATCAGGTTCTTTTCAAATGAGTCAGCTCTTTGCATCAGGTAGCCAAAGTATTGGAGTTTCAGCTTCAACATCAGTCCTTCCAATGAATATTCAGGACTGATTACCTTTAGGATGGACTGGTTGGATCTCCTTGCAGTCCAAGAGACTCTCAAAAGTCTTCTCCAACACCACAGTTCAAAAGCATCAATTCTTTGGTGCTCAGCTTTCTTCACAGTCTAACTCTCACATCCATACGTGACTACTGGAAAAACCATAGCCTTGACTAAACAGACCTTTGTTGACAAAGTAATGTCTCTGCTTTTTAATCTGCTGTCTAGGTTGGTCATGACCTTCCTTCCAAGGAGTAAGTGTCTTTTAATTTCATGGCTGCAATGATTTTGGAGCCCCCCAAAATAAAGTCAGCCACTGTTTCCCCATCTATTTTCCATGAAGTGATGGGACCAATTGCCATGACCTTAGTTTTCTGAATGTTGAGCTTTAAGCCAACTTTTTAAATCTCCTCTTTCACTTTCATCAAGAGGCTCTTTAGTTCTTCTTCACTTTCTGCCATAAGGGTGGTGTCATCTGCATATCTGAGGTTATTGATATTTCTCCCGGCAATCTTGATTCCAGCTTGTGTTTCTTCCAGCCCAGCGTTTCTCATGATGTACTCTGCATAGAAGTTAAATAAGCAGGGTGACAATATACAGCCTTGATGTACTCCTTTTCCTATTTGGAACCAGTCTGTTGTTCCATGTCCAGTTCTAACTATTGCTTCTTGACCTGCATACAGGTTTCTCAAAAGGCATGTCAGGTGGTCTGGTATTCCCATCTCTTGAAGAATTTTATTTGTGTTTATTGTGATCCACATAGTCAAAGGCTTTGGCATAGTCAGTAAAGCAGAAATAGATGTTTTTCTGGAACTCTCTTGCTTTTTCCATGATCCAGCGGATGTTGGCAATTTGATCTCTGGTTTCTCTGCCTTTTCTAAAACCAGCCTGAATATCTGGAAGTTCATGGTTCACGTATTGCTGAAGCCTGGCTTGGAGAATTGGGAACATTACTTTACTACAGTGTGAGATGAATGCAATTGTGTGGTAGTTTGAGCATTCTTTGGCATTGCCTTTCTTTGGGATTGGAATGAAAACTGAACTTTTCCAGTCCTGTGGCTACTGCTGAGTTTTCCAAATTTGCTGGCATATTGAATGCAGCACTTTCACCAGCATCATCTTTTAAGATTTGAAAGAGCTCAACTGGAATTCCAAAACCTCCACTAGCTTTGTTCGTAGTGATGCTTCCTGAGGCCCACTTGACTTCACATTCCAGGATGTCTGGCTCTAGATGAGAGATCACACCATCGTGATTATTTGGGTCATGAAGATCTTTTTTGTATGGTTCTTCTGTGTATTCTTGCCACCTCTTCTTAATATCTTCTGCTTCTGTTAGGTCCATAACATTTCTGTTCTTTATTGTGCCCATCTTTAAATGAAATGTTCCCTTGGTATCTCTAATTATCTTGAAGAGATCTCTAACCTTTCCCATTCTATTGTTTACCTCTATTTCTTTGCATTGATTGCTGAGGAAGGCTTCTTTTTTAATCTCTCCTTGCTATTCTTTGGAACTCTGCATTCAAATGGGTATATCTTTCCTTTTCTCTTTTGCTTTTTGCTTCTCTTCTTTTCACAGCTATTTGTAAGGCCTCCTCAGACAGCTATTTTGCCTTTTTGCATTTCTTTTTCCTGGGGATGGTCTTGATCCCTGTCTCCTGTACAGTCTCACAAACCTCCATCCATAGTTCATCAGGCACTGTCTATCAGATTTAGTCCCTTAAATCTACTTCTCACTTCCACTGTATAATCATAAGAGATTTGATTTAGGTCATACCTGAATGGTCTATTGGTTTTCCACACTTTCTTCAATATAAGTCTGATTTAATTTAATTTAATTCTGAACAGCTGTCACATGAATAATTTCCTTCACTGAGACATCCAAATTCCCCACAGGCAGTTCCTAACTGGGAAATGGGAAGCACCAAGAACTAAAAGACAGCGTGTGTTTATCCTGATTTATTTGGCCATGAGACATTCTTGTAAAATGAATGTCCCATGAACACACCTAGAGAGGCACTGTTTTAGACACACTCAATTCAACCTGAGTCACACAGAGATCTGGGCTCAGTTCTGAGAATTTAACAGGAGCTGTGGTGTTGCATCAAGCTGACAAAAGACATCATTAACTTACCTTTCCTGCTCCCACAGGTCCGACCACAGCTAACACTTCACCCGGTCTGACAGTAAAGGAAAGGCCTTGTAGGGTTGGGGTCTCTGATGCCTACAAATTAAAGTTTTTAATTTAATTTACCCATTTTAATAAAGTAACACAAATTTTTTTAGAAAGTGAAAAATATAACAATAATCAACATAATTGATATGCAAAATATAACCCACATTTTTGTCTTTCCTATTTTAAGATACTGTGTCCTGGAGACCTCTTCATCAGATTTTATCTCTTTAGGGATTTGAAGTAGCTTTAGCTCACTTTAGGAAGTTTCCTTCTTTTTTCCAACTACCACACAATTGCACTCATTTCATATGCTAGCAAAGTATTGCTCAAAATTCTTCAAGCTAGGCTTTAGCAGTACCTAAACTGAGAACTTTTAGATGTATAAGCTGGAGTTAGAAAGGCAGAGGAACCAGAGATCAAATTGCCAACATCTGTTGGATCACAGAAAAGCAAGGTAATTCCAGAAAAACATCTACTTCTGCTTCATTGACTAAAGCCTTTGACTTTGTGGATCACAACAAATTGTGGAAAATTCTTCTAGAGATGGAAATACCAGACCACCTTACTTGCCTCCTGAGAAACCTGTATGCAGGTCAAGAAGTGACAGTTAAAACTGGTCATGTAACAACAGAGTGGTTCAAAATCAAGAAAGCAGTACGTCAAAGCTGTATATGGTCACCCTACTTGTTTAACTTTTATACAGATTACATGATGCCAAATGCCAGGCCAGATGATCACAAAATGGAATCTAGAATTCTGATAGAATATCAATAATCTCAAACAAGCAGATGACGCCACTTAATGGCAGAGAATGAAGAGGAACTAAAGAGCCTCTTGATGAAGGTGAAAAAGCAGAGTGAAAAAGAGTGAATGTTGGCTTAAAATTCAACATTCGAACAACGAAGATCATGGCATCTGGTCCCATCACTTCATGGCAAATAGAAAGTGGAAACAGTGACAGATTTTATTTTCTTATGCTCTAAAATCACTTCAGACAGTGACTGCGGCCATGAAATTCAGAGATGCTTGCTCCTTGGCACAAGAGCTATGACAAACCTAGACTGTGTATTGAAAAGCAGAGACATTACTTTGCTGATAAAGGCCCATCTAGTCAAAGCTGCGGTTTTTCCAGTAGTCATGTATGGATGTGAGAGTTTTCACCATAAAGATGGCTGAGCACTGAAGAATTGATGCTTTTGAACTGTGGTGTTAGAGAAGACTCTTGAGAGTCCCTTGAACAGCAAGGAGATCAAACAAGTCAATCCTAAAGGAAATCAATCTTGCATATTCATTGGAAGGACTGATGCTGAAGCTGAAACGCCAATACTTCGGCCACCTGATGCGAACAGCTGACTCATTAGAAAAGACTCACCTGATGCTGGGAGAGACTAAAGGCAGGAGAAGAAGGGGATGACAGAAGATGAGATGGTTAGATGGCATTACTGACTCGATGGACATGAGTTTGAGCAAGCTTCTGGAGTTGGCGATGAACAAGGGAGTCTGGCATACTGCAGTTTATGGAGTCACACAGATGTGGACATGACTGAACGACTGAACAACAACAACAACAGAAATGCTGGAGTGGGTACCATCCCCATGGACAGAGGGGCCTGGTGGGCTACAGTCCACGGGGCCACAAAGACTCAGAGACAAATGAAGCAACTGACACTTCACACTTCAGCTCAAAATAATAGATCTGGGTTCTCAAGAAAAGCTACTTGTGCTCTATATCTTTTGTTTAAGGTGATCCTATTGTATAGCACAGGGAATTATACTTAATACTCTGTAATAAAACATGATGAAAAATAAACTAAAAATTAAAAGAAGAATTTATATACTTTAAGTTCAACATGTGCTAATTACCCTGAAAGCTCTCTTGAAAATGAGAAAAAGAGTAAGATGTCAAATGCCTCAGGCTGATTTTACACTTAATCTCCATTCATTGTAAACCTCATCCCTGATTCTGAGAAATGTTATAATATATTCTAAGTAAATGAGCAAGTCATATTTTACAGTATATGTAAAATCTCAAAATTCTCCAACAAATCTGTCACAGTTGTCTTTTAGCAGTCACAATTTTGGAAAGCAAGGTTTCTTACCTTTTCCCAAGAAGCTGTAAAAGCTTGCACATCCAAGATCGTTTTACCATCTGAGGGCAGCAGAGGGTAGCACTGTGTTATCTCATCAAGTAACAGGAAGTTCTACAGAAAAAAAAAAAAAAAAAAAACAAAACAAAACATAGACTGTTTATACTGTAAGAACAAAGCACAAACAAAACAACTGCTTCTCTGGAATTGGCAATAAAAAAGTTTTATACCTATCATTTATACCTACCTATCATTTTACAACTGTATTTTATTAGTTCTTGGTTCACATGAGAAATATTAAATAGTATATAGTATGTAATATATTATATGTACAACTAAGTATATAATATAGTATAGCATATATACATATATATAACATACCATATACACACATATAGAGAGCATGTATGTGTGTGTGTATGTGTCTGTGTGTGTGTATAAAATGAATAAAGAAGAGTCCCTGGCCATGAGGCTATCTTTGTTACTTTCTCAACAAGTGTACTGGTTCCTCTCTAAGAAGAAAATATGGCTTCAAACTCCAATACATTTAGAATCTGGACATTTTTATTGTTTTACTTTTGTGTTAGCTACAATAAACAGGTGAGCTGGTAGGAAATTATTTCATAAATACTAACTGAATCCCACCATGTGCCAAGCACCACGCGACACTGCTAGAACACAGAGAGGAAGGCCCTTCCCAGGCCGTCAGGAAGCAGGTGGCACAGGACAGGCTGGGAACACAAGACCAACGACACAGACTCTGAGTGCAAGCCCTGTACCCTCTGCTTCCCCCTCGTGAGTGTCAATACCACATCACGGCTTGTCATTACCTATTACTAAGCCATCATTCTAAAAAGAAAACTGTGTTAAGCTTCTATGTCTTAAAAAATATTTCACAAGCATCTTTTCACAATCACTGCCTCTTCTTACTCGATGCCTTCTTTCCTCCACAGCAAGAATGGCTGCACCTCTCTCTTCTTGTTATCTTCTACACCACTTTGCAGCTAACTGAAGCACAGTAGTTGAAGAAAACAAAGTTTTATAAATTGCTACAAAGCTGACAAACACATACAAGAAAACTCCCTCTTGCCTTGCAAATGCTAGATATAATTCAATGAGAAAAGCTAGAGCAATAGAGAAATTGAACAAACAACTTAGACCACTCCTACTCCCCAAGGTCCCCAAAACTGTGAACAAAAGGCAGAGACTGCTGGCTGTCCTTGAAATCTGCTCTTATTCTTCTGCGGTAACAAACCCTGGATTTTAGCTGCATGTGGAAGCCTGGAAGGAGGCCCTCCCTCTGTTTCTAGACTCCTGAGCATACAGGAGCAGCCACGTGACTAAATCCAGGGCAGTGGAGAGTGACAGCAACCAGGACCTTCCTCCATCCCAGCCTGGGACTTGGGGGCTGCCAGCGGGGTCAAGGTCACATGCAGTGGAGTAACATAAGAAGAGAGAGTCTGGGTCCCGACACCACGGAGGTTCACACTAGCCATGGGACTTGTTATGGGGAGAGTTGTATCACCACCTAAAAGATACATCCTAACTCCAGTTAGCTCAAAATGTGACTTTATTTGGAAATTTGGTTGTTGGAAATGTAATCAATTAAAGGGAGATCACAGTGGAGCAGGGTGGGCCCTAAATCCAATATGACTGGAGTACTCATGAGAAATGCAGAGACAGACAGACACACAGAAAACAGCTACCTGATGATGGAGACAGAGGCTGGGATGATGGCTTTCAAGTCAAGGAAAGCCAAGGTTTGCCTGCGACCACTCAGAGCTGGAGGAGGGAAGAAAGGATGTTCCCTTATCAGATTCAGAGGGATCATGACTCTGCTGACAGCTTGATTTCAGACTTCTAGCCTCCAGGACTGTGAAACAAAACATTCCTGTGGTATTAAGCCACATGTTTTGTGGTACTTTGTATCAGCAGCCCCAGGAAACCCATACAGAGCCTCACAAGGATTCTTGCATGAGAGAAAAACAAATGACCCCTGTAAGCAGCTTTAGCATGGGTACCTCTGGGACCCACAGGTAAACCAAATCCTAACTCATATGGGGAAAAACTGAAACAAGTATGTGAGGATGTTTGAGAAAGAAAACGGCACATAAATAGTAATCTACTACCTTAAACATCTTGACACCCCATCTATCATGCCTCAGAATCAAAAATGTGATTGTAAACTTCTACTTAAAAAGAAGAACTGGTAAAAACTGAATATGAAAACCCTTGTGCAGGAAAAGAAAGACAGGATCCTTGCATTTCTGTCAAATATCAGCTGGTGGAAGATGCTTTCATTTATTCCTTCCTTCTCTCATCCAAGTTCACTGAGAACCTAACGCTGAGCACAGTGACTCCCACCCGCCCAGAGCCTGTGTCCACCAGGAGGCAGGATGGACAGAGAGTGGTCTGAGGACACGTTTGCAGGCTTTCAACCACCACAGCCTGAGTTCTCTCTCCCCAACACCATCGTCAGCCAGGTACCAGCTCTTGCCTGTTCTGACACAACTGATCTCTCTCCCAACTCTCTTTTCCTCTTGAAACAACATAATTTCAGAATCTCACTCACTATTAGTTATTTCAATAATGCAACTTTTCTTTCGCTGGTTCCTTCCCCAGTCCTCCCCAACACCACTGATCCCACCCCAAGACTGCTCCCTCCTGATCTCCTTACAGCCCCTCAGAGAGTGTCCACAAGCTTAACACCACCCCCGCCAAGCGACTCACCTGCACCTAAGTCCACGCTCCCTAGGAGGCCTCTGCCTGGACACCCTGAGTACTGACCCCACCCACCCTTCTGGTCCATCTCAAATACTAACCCTACTGAAACCAGCTCAGCACATCCCCAGCTGGCACTGCCCTCCCTACCTCTGAATCCCCTGAGGAATCCTAAGTCACACAGAGGGGAGACACTACATCATTCGTGTGCTTTTACAGTCCCAACTCCAGCTAAGACCTAGCCTTGCACAGTCAGCCCATCGAGGGCATCAGCTAAAGGAAGGAACAGACTGCATGGCTGTTCAAACCATCTAACCGCTGACTGCACGGCTACAGCCTCACATAGTCTAAGCTGACACAGCAACAGCAAAAGGTGATGAGACAGGCTGGGACCTGGGACCCTCTACGGGAGTGCTTGCATCTGGACAAACGTCTCCTAGAGCAACAAAATACAAAGAAACCATGAGAGACTAAACACACCTGCACACATGCAAAGGCAATCACGAACAGTGAGACACAAAACACCACAAGCCAACTGGCATTTCTGAGCTGCTGGGAGCAAAGCAGGGAACTGTGCACGATCCTGGCACATGGCACCTACAAGACGGGGGGCAGATCACTTAAGTCACCCCTGTGTCTCAAACCACTAAGCCTCCCCTACCCTCACCCCACTTAAGGAACTAGCCCACTCTTCTCAAAGTGTCAACGGGGCATCAGTTTCTTGTTTTCATACTTTGTGCTGCAGCACAAGCCTCAGTGAAGCCTTGCTTGAGTTTCTCGTCTGGCCTATTATCAACTTCTATTGATTAAAAAGACCACAGGCCCTGGAGAGTAATGTATATGTTGTATATTTGGTCTAGACAGAATCAAATTCCAGTTTCAGCTTAAGCATGTAACCAAGACATCAATACTCAATCTGTATACATTAAAATAGAAACAGTATTGTAAAGTAAAATAAAGATAAAAAAAAAAAAGAATAGAAACACTCCACTTTCAAACAAAAAATAAAGAAAAGGAAAAGTATGCCCCATGTGAAGAATTAAATTTATTGAGCACCTGTCCACAAACAATACCTCTGAGGTGAACAGATGTCAGTCTTCCAAGGGTTAAATGAGACCCCCATTCTACACATGATCAGCTTGTAAGGGCGCCAGAAGTGCTGGCTGGATTTTTCTCCAAGACTTTGTCTGATGACTAAGCTGAAATTAAATGGCCAGTAGAGCCATGAATTGCAGACCCAGAACAGGTTATGCAGGAAAGTTGATACTACCAAAAAGACTGACTTGCTTGTAGCTGGTAATGGAAAACATCCTCAGAGACAGACTGTTACTAGATGTTAAAGTTACTAAAGACTTTCTTTGTGTGTGTTTGTGTGTGTGTATATATATATATAAAACGTCTTCTTTATTCATCTGTTGAGGGAAATTTGTGTGTGTGTGTGTGTGTGTGTGTGTGTGTGTGTGTGTGTGTTTTACTTTACAATAGTGAATTGGTTTTGCCATACATCAGTATGAATCTGCCACGGCTGTACACATGTTCCCAATCCTGAACCCCCCTCCCACCTCCCTTATGAGTGCTTTGAAGTTGAGATCTTTTGCAATCCTATTGGAGTCATCCAAGGCCAGGACCATGGGCCCTGCTTCCTCACTTAGAGAAAATTAGACAGAGTTCTTGGGCTTATGAGGTCATAATAAATCATTCGTTTTTACAGAGCTGAGTTAATCTTCATTTTAAACAGAAATACTTGAGCACCTACTGTGTACCAGGCCCTTGTGTGACTACTTAGGGACATTTAGTTTAAAAGAGGAGACAATAAGTATGGTCGGAATTACAAGTTTGAAAGGAAGAGGGCAGCTAGAGACAGGCTTAGACACCAAGTAAAATAATGGCAGGAATAAAAATGCAGAGATCAGAAATCAACAAGAAAACATCTTTTGGAGGAAAGACTCCATTTTTAAACACAGAGAACTAAGTGAATCTGAGGCCACTCTTCCTGCCCAGGAACAGGAACTTCTCAGCAAGTTCCTCCCTCCCGGCCCAGAGAGGAATCCTAGTCACCCCAGGACTGTGCACCGTCGCGGCCTAGTCATTCCAGTCAGCACAGCAGATGCATCTGTTTGCTTCTCCTGCTTTTAGACATTTCAATCGTCCTGCAGCCATCACTGCACATCAAGAGCCTGTGCTGCTGCCATTTATGCTACTGGCCCTAAACAAGCATGGATCTCACAGTACCTTTAACGCACTTTACCTAAGAAAATAAGGGAATACATACATTTTGGAAAGCTTGCCAGCTTGGCACTGAAAGAGTTAAATCTCACCTAACTGGCACACAGTGATACCACATAAAAGAGATATTTTAGGTAAAACCTGCATATAACTTTAAAAAGTTATTTTTCACTAAACCTTGATTCTTTGGATGCAGACGACAGCCTCTGACACCTTCTCGATGGCCATGGGGAAGTAGAGGGTGCTCGAGAACCACAGAGCCTCAAACAGCATCACCACCACAAACGCTTGGCTGGCTGTGATCCGGTTGTCAAGGAGCTCATTGGTGATGAAGGTGACAAAAATCATGATTTTGCTCACAGTGAAAAATGATGCCAAATTCATGCCTCTAAGGTAGGAACTTTTCAGAATCTTGGAAATTTCCTTACTGTAAAAAGAAAGTAGGACAAAAGTTTTATAAGAAGCATCAGCATACAAGACATGAATTCAGTGCCCTGTGTAAGTGGCCCCTTTCTAGGGAATAGACACAGATTAAGATAAACCGTCCCTCACATCATGGAGACATTAGCATAGTGCACACTCAGGGGTCTGCCCGACACCAGGACCACACACTTCATCCTCACTTCACTCTTTCGAGTAAAAGGAGGCTTTCTGTCACAATTTCAAACATTTTGGGTCAATCCAACAGGGTTTGAACATTCTTTCAACAAACATTCATAATCACAAGTCTGTGCCAGGCTCCTCACAGAAAGACACAGCCTGTCCCCTCCAGGTACTCATGAACTTGTGGGCAAAGAGTATTAGCAACCACAAAATTGGGAGACAATAGACAGAGACCGTCATCACAGCCCCCAAGGGAGCCCAGAGCTGGGATATGTAACTCGGAGCAGTGGAGTCAGGGCAAGTCACACACACATGGACCCTGAAGATGAGCTGGAGTCAGTCAGGCTTGGAGGCCATAGTAGAAGGAAGATGGGCTCAGCCTAGGTGCAAAGTGAGAGGTGACAAGGTGGGGTCACAGAAATGCTCACCAGATATTTAAATGAAAGATGGAAAAACAGTCTAAAAACATGAAGCAGAAAAAAAAAGGGACAGTATTTTCATAGCTCCATTTGAATTGAATAATAGTGATTCATGAGCTTTCATGGTGGTAAGGAATCCACCTCCAATGCAGGAGACATGGGTTCAATTCCTGGGTCTGTAAGATCCTCTGGAGGAGGAATGGCAACCCACTCCCATATTCCTGCCTGGGAAGTCCTATGGCCAGAGAAGCCTGGCAAGCTACAGTCCATGGGGTCACAAGGAGTCAGATCCAACTGAGTGACTAAGCATAGAGCAATGAACAATAGTGATTCATACAGTTTGGCTCAATACAAGTATACCAAGTCTCTATGATCTTCCTGGTTATCAGCCATCACCATAAATTACAATTTTAGTTTGAATGTCATTGTCTCAAATATTATGTTAAAAGCATTGCTTATTGGGATTTGAGGTATTAAGTACTACTTAGAATTTCATTTCTATATAAGTAAGAAGCATATATATTTTTTCCTTTGAGAAGATGGCAAATGAAAGAGCAGGTTAAATGATGTCTCCACTATTCTTAACCCTCCTGCAACATGTAGGGGGTGCAGTGAACAGTCAGTATTTAAGTTCACCTTAATGTGAAGATGAACTGAAATCCTTCTTTGGTAAGACATCTAAAGTATCCAATAAAATAGGAAATAAAGCATGAAAATATGGAGTGACATCTATATATATATAAACTTACCTTCTCAGTCTGGTAATACGGTCTATAAATGACTTTTCCCAAGCATTCATTTTTATTGTTCTGATGCCAGTTATGACTTCGCTCATGGTCCTGATCCTCTTGTCTGTGAGAGCAGCAGTCTTATTCCTGAGGGGACAGACGTGAGATGAGCCTCAGTGACCACAGCCCAGCTTCCCTCAGCAGAGGCAGCAGGAGTGGGCAGGGGGCGGGGCCAGGACTCAAATCATCCTCTACAGCGCTTTTGCACTTAGAACACAGGCAGGTCCTACTCAGAGTACAAATGGAGAAAAAGGCTTCAACTAGGAAGTCAACCACTCAGTCCATTTCAAGAAGTAACTTGGAGAATGTGCAGCATCGGCTAAGAAAGATCTGAAATGTGTCAGATACGAACCATCTGCTCAAAGAGGTCACGGCAGAAAGACACCCAAGAAGACAGTCTGTGCTGTAATAAAATAGGAGAGAAGTTCTGGGGAGCAGAAAAGATGCGGCTGCTAATTCCACCAGGAAAGGAGAACAAGAAGAGCTTCAGAGACCTGGTAGCAGTGGAACAGGGTCTCGAAGATAGGGAGTATCTATCTCTCCAGCAAAGACAGGGCAGGAAATTCCAAATATAGACACCAAGCACAGAATTACACACACAACACAAGAACTCAGTGACCTTCAAATAGTATAACATCACCATCACCTGACAACCACCCACCTCCAACCCTCTGGGACCTGCTTCAGTCTAACTCAGCAGCAGAAGGCTCTTCACCGCCAGCCACTTTTCTGTTACATATGCTGCTGTGGCTGTGGGGCTTCATGAAGACACAATGAAGATCAACCTGGCCCTGGGGGTGCTTATAACTTAATGGAAACATGAATAAATACCTGAAAGGCTCCAACACAAGCATAAAAAAATATATACAGTGAGAAATGGGGCTACAAGATTATTACTATTTATTAATATTTAAATAACTTGGACATGGGTAAATTCTGCTGAAGGAAAATCTACTTTTTCAGACACAGTGCCAAGAGGACCCAGTGAATGCCTTTCTTGTTCCCATTTCAGGGTCAGCCTTCAGTTTAAGGCTGGAGCCTCCACTGGCTAAGCCTGTAGGGTTTGCAACTCACACAAAGAAGAAACTAGAGAAGGCATTTGTCTTGTTTTTGAACAAAAGCATGAAGCAGACTGTGGATGTTACCAATTACATATCAATTTTTTAAAGAAGTGTTTCTTTTGAAACTAGAACACTTTCTAACACCATACACAAAAATAAACTCAAAATGGATCAAAGATCTAAATGTAAGACCAGAAACTATAAAACTCCTGAGGTGAACATAGGCAAAACACTCTCCGACAAAAACCACAGCAGGATCCTCTATGACCCCTCCCAGAATATTGGAAATAAAAGCAAAAATAAACAAATGGGACCTAATTAAACTTAAAAGCTTCTGCATGACAAAGGAAACTATAAGCAAGGTGAAAAGACAGCCTTCGGAATGGGAGAAAATAATAGCAAATGAAGCAACTGACAAACAACTAATCTCAAAAATATACAAGCAACTCCTGCAGCTCAATTCCAGAAAAATGAATGACTCAATAAAAAATGGGCTTAAGAACTAAATGGACATTTCTCCAAAGAAGACATATGGATGGCTAACAAACACATGAAAAGATGCTCAACATCACTCATTATCAGAAAAATGCAAATCAAACCCACAATGAGGTATCATTTCACGCCAGTCAGAATGGCTGTAATCCAAAAGTCTATAAGCAATAAATGCTAGAGAGGGTGTGTAGAAAAGGGAACCCTCTTACACTGTTGGTGGGAATACAAACTAGTACAGCCACTATGGAGAACAGTGTGGAGATTCATTGAAAAACAGGAAATAGAACTGCCTATGACCCAACAATCCCACCGCTGGGCATACACACCAAGGAAACCAGAATTGAAAGAGACACATGTACCCCATTGTTCATCGCAGCACTGTTTATAATAGCCAGGACATGGAAGCAACCTAGATGTCCATCAGCAGATGAATGGATAAGAAAGCTGTGGTACATATACACAATGGAGTATTACTCAGCTATTAAAAAGAATACATTTGAATCAGTTCTAATGAGGTGGATGAAACTGGAACCTATTGTACAGAGTGAAGTAAGCCAGAAAGAAAAACACCAATACAGTATAATAATGCATATATATGGAATTTAGAAAGATGGTAACAATAACCCTGTATGCGAGACAGCAAAAGAGACACAGATGTATAGAACAGTCTTGGACTCTGTGGGAGAGGGAGAGGGTGGGATGATTTAGGAGAATGGCATTGAAACATCTATAATATCATATATGAAATGAATCGCAAGTCCAGGTTCGATGCATGATACTGGATGCTTGGGGCTGGTGCACTCTGATGACCCAGAGGGATAGTACGGGGAGGGAGGAGTGAGAGGGGTTCAGGATGGGGAACACGTGTATACCTGTGGCGGATTCATGTTGAGTATGGCAAAACCAATACAATATTGTAAAGTAATTAACCTCCAATTAAAATAAATAAATTTATATTTTAAAAATAAATAAACTCAGGCTAAAAAAAAATAAAATAAAATAAAAGAAGTGTTTCTCTTACCGGAGTGATGAAAACAACTTCCCAAAGCAGCTTTGCAAAAGCAGAAGAATAATGAGAACCGCAATCCCGGCAAGACATGATATTCCTATTTCCATCCAGAGCAGGGCGATCACTGCGACAGCCTGCAGTGGCCCCACCCACAGATAGTGCAAGAACATCATTACCTTAAAGAGAAAGACAAAGCCTTCTTCAGTTCAGTTCAGTTCAGTCGCTCAATCCTGTCCGACTTTTGCGACCCCATGAACCACACCCCACCAGGCCTCCCTGTAAATTACTAACTCCCGGAGTTTACCCAAACTCATGAGTAGGTGATGCCATCCAACCATCTCATCCTCTGTCATCCCCTTCTCCTCTTGCCTTCAATCATTCCCAGGATCAGGGTCTTTTCAAGTGAGTAAGCTCTTCGCATCAGGTGGCCAAAGTATTGGAGTTTCAGCTTCAACATCAGTCCTTCCAAAGAAATCCCAGGACTGCTCTCCTTTAGGAGGGACTGGTTGGATCTCCTTGCAGTCCAAGGGACTCTCAAGAGTCTTCTCCAACACCACAGTTCAAAAGCATCAATTCTTCAGCACTCAGCCTTCTTCACAGTCCAACTCTCACATCCATACATGACCACTGGAAAAACCATAGCCTTGAATAGACAGACCTTTGTTTACAAAGTAATGTCTCTGCTTTTTAATCTGCTGTCTAGGTTGGTCATAACTTATCTTCCAAGGAGTAAGCATCTTTTAATTTCATGGCTATAGCCACCATCTGCAGTGACTTTGGAGCCCCCCAAAATAAAATCAGCCACTGTATTTGCCATGAAGTGATGGGACTGGATACCATGATCTTCATTTTCTGAATGTTGAGCTTTAAGCCAACTTTTTCACTCTCCTCTTTCACTTTCATCAAGAGGCTTTTTAGTTATTCTTCACTTTCTGCCATAAGGGTGGTGTCACCTGCATATCTGAGGTTATTGATATTTTCCCCGGCAATCTTGATTCCAGCTTGTGCTTCTTCCAGCCCAGCATTTCTCATGATGTACTCTGCATATAAGTTAAATAAGCAAGGTGACAATATACAGCCTTGACGTACTCCTTTTCCTATTTGGAACCAGTCTGTTGTTCCATGTCCAGTTCTAACTGTTGCTTCCTGACCTGCATATATGTTTCTCAAGAGGCATGTCAGGTGATCTGGTATTCCCATCTCTTGAAGAATTTTCCACAATTTATTGTGATCCACACAGTCAAAGGCTTTGGCATAGTCAATAAAGCAGAAATAGATGTTTTTCTGGAACTCTATGCTTTTTTGATGATCCAGCAGATGTTGGCAATTTGAGCTCTGTTTCCTCTGCCTTTTCTAAAACCAGCTTGAATATCTGAAAGTTCACAGTTCATGTATTGCTGAAGCCTGGCTTGTAGAATTTTGAGCATTACTTTACTAGCATGTGAGTTGAGTGCAATTGTGTAGTAGTTTGAGCATTCTTTAGCATAGCCTCTCTTTGGAATGGAATTGAATCGCCAGTCTATGTCTGACGCAGGATGCAGCATGCTTGGGGCTGGTGCATGGGGATGACCCAGAGGGATGTTGTGGGGAGGGAGGTGGGAGGGGGGTTCATGTTTGGGAATACATGTAAGAATTAAAGTTTTTAAAATTTAAAAAAAAAAAAAAAAGAAACCAATAAGGACAGAGTATCTAGCCAATATGCTCTGAAGGAACAGACAGGAACCAAATAGAAATGATCTCACTGGGTTTTCAACCTGCTAAAGCAGAAATCCAAGTGTCCACCCCAGATGACACTGTTCCAGGGCAGCACAGGGCTGATTTCAGGGATGTCCCGGGAGAATCAGACCAGCAGCAATGAAAGAAGATGTAGATTTTGACCACAACACAGATGAGCTCAGGGCTTGCCCAAATGCTCTCCATCCCAGAGTTTAGCCCCATCTCTCCTGGGCTCCCCAGCATCCCAGGAAAGCCTGTTATGGTACTTACTGCTCTCTCCAGTAATTACTTCTATATTTACCTCCCTGAGAGACTGTGGCTTCTATGGGGCAGAAACTAAGCTTTATTCATCCCTGAAAGTGAGTAGGGGCCTTACTTCATGTTTGATGAATTAATACTTGAAAGAGAAGTGTCCACTACAACACAGATCTGACCAACAGCTACGATGTTCTGGGTCATGTGATCTATGCTTAAGGTCAGTGGAAAAAAGAGTGTGTGGGGACAGCAGAGAAGAAGTTGTGTCTGGGGACCACCCACTTGAAGGCTCCCTATGCAGCAGGCACTGAACAGGGTGCAGGGGAAAAAACAATCCCTGACCACCAGGCCTTCATCACCTAGAAGAGGAGGAAGACAGTTCAGCAACACCTACACCACGTGCCAAGAAGGGCCGCTTCAGGAGGACCCCTTAGGACACTAACCACGCTGGGCAAAAACACTGCTGCCATTTATTATTAGAAAAACAAAACTCTCACTTAGGAAACAGTACAAAGAATTACATCGAAGTTGCACGCAGAGAAGTGAAAGTTGGATAAATAGAACCTTTGTCTAACATCCTCACAGAACCCTGGCTGACACCAAACCCTGGCACCTGGCATCCTAATAAGCTGAACCCAGTGAGAAGGATGGGACATGGAAGAGGATCCCTCAGGGGCAGCTCACCTGGTCAAACCTGTTCACATCGTTGGACAGCAGGTTGACTACCTGGCCTGTGGTGGTCTTCCCCATGGCCGAGCTACTCAGGCGAAGGGCCTGAAATGAGAGAGGGAGACAGAGATCAGGATTCCTAAGGTGATACCAAGTCATCTTAGAATATAACACAACGGAGCATGCGTTCTAGGGTCGTGAGTGGTGTCAGCAGGAGCAGGATGACCCCTGACAGCAGGGCTCTAGGGACCCTTGTTCAGCCTCTAACTCCTCAGTGTGGGGGCAGCCCCAACCACAAGGACAGCAAAGGGAGGAGCAGGAGGTAGAAGCAAAATCCACCCCTTTTTTCAGTGAACTTGGACCTGCCTGAAGGTTAAGGGGTGTAGGTTTAGACTTAGGAGCCAACTAAGTAATTTTCAGCCAAATTAAATGAGACTGGAGAGGTTGCCTTAGGAAAGAAATTCTGAGATTTGGATTCAATCATTCATTTGGTGGGTTACAATATTTTAATACTTTGGGCTTAGTTTCCTCATTCTGAAATGAGCAAGTATAATGTTCAAAACACTGTTCCTGTGAGGAAACTGTGGTTTTGATGCCAGTCTGCTGATTTTACAAAATACACAACCCGTGTTGCTCAATCCCTTTATTTAGTAAGATAAATGCCATAGAGATCTGAGGAAGCTGAAAAGACACCAGGAGCTGCTTCAACAGACCACCAATTGGAGCTACTGATCCAAACACAATGTCATACTTCATAAGAAACTTTTGCTTTACTCCTCAAGCTAAAGAAGAAAACAATGATCAAGTGAGAATGTAAAATGATATAACCACAATGGAAGAGAATATGGAAGTTCCTCAAAAATTAAACATGACATTAGCATACAATACAGCAATTACACTACTAAGGATACACTCAAGAAAACTAAAAACACAAACTTGAACTGACACTTTGTACACTCATAGTCACAGCAGCTATGTTCACAATAGCGAAAAGGTGGAAACAACTACCCATTGACAGATGAGCAAACACACAGAATGTTGCATAGACCTATAATGGAAGATTATTGAGCCTTAAAAAGGAATTAAATTCTGACACCTGCCACAACACGGATGAACCTTGAAGACATTGTGCTACAGAATATAAGCCAACACAAAATGACAAACACTGTATGATTCCACTTACATGAGGTACTAAAGTACTCAAATTCACAGAGAGAAGCAGCAGAATGGTGCTGGGTATGGGGAGAGGGGTTGGGGAGTTAGTGTTTAATGGATGCAGAAGTTCAGTTTGGGAAAAAGATAAAGTTCCAGAGATGAATAAAGGTGATGGTTACACAACAATGTCAGTGTACCTAATGTCACTAAATGTGGTACTTAAAAGGAGTGAAAATGGTCTACTTTACACTGAGTGTATTTTACCACCACCACCACCACCAGAATAACAAAAACAATGATCAAAAGCCAAAGGTAATTTTATCAAAGCTCTGGAAATGTATTAATCAATAAATGGCAAGTCATTTTTATATATGATACCTCCTTCACAATCATTCAAAATTCAGCTGCAAAGAGCACAAAATGCTGAATGGGCCATTTTAGGAGTGGAATATGTGCAGTCTTAGAGACCTCCTGGAGACCTGCCCCAGCCTGGAATCCATGGTCAGAACAAACTATGGCTACGGGCTTAGCAGCCACTCCATTTCTAATACCCAATCTGATTCCTCCCCAGGACCAGGGATCAGGAGGTGGGGCCTGAGCATGAACCACAATTCAGAGGGGCCTTTCAGAGCTGCTTGGCAGCACCAGCTGTGCCCTAAAGAATCAGTCCACCTGTAACCTTTAAAGAAGTGTCTTGTTTCTGCACCCCAGCAGGACTCTAGATGCAAGGCTGTGCATGAGGAAATTTGTCTTTTCCAGGTTTCTGAAATTTCAAGTTATGTCTATGTTATAATCCCTATAATTTCTGACTTCATATAGGGCCAACATTTAGGTAAAATCAAGGCAGTAAATGAACTTCTTGGGAGATATTTACATTCACATAAGCCAATGTGCCAGGTCAGATCACATTTCCCAAAGGCAAGATTCCAAAGTGTGGTGGGAAGAGGAAGAAACACAGGTAGACCATGGCTCACCTGTGCAGCCAAGAGTCAGCTTTCACCAAACCATCACCTCACACCTAACTTAAGGTTTCACAACACGGTTTGGGTAAAATTTCGCAACTATTATGAGAGTTAAGTATGATCTGGAAAGACAAACATTTAGCCAATTTGTGGGGAAATCTGAGTATCCATCTCCTAAATGGTTAAAGATGCAACAGAATAACAAAGACGATGATAAACGACAGTGAAGACCTCTGCCTGCAGTTTGCAAGCACAGCTGCAATTTCCACATCACCCAGAAGGAAAGCAGCTCAGACGCTGTTGTCTGACAAGACAGTGAGATGCCAGGTACCCAGTTTCACACAATCCTGAAAAGTACAGGACTCTGCTCAAGGAAAGATGAGAAGACATCTCACTTTCTGCTGAAAAAAGTATTCTGAAGAAGCAGAAGCTCTAGATAAGCAGCAACCAGGTAAAAGAAGCAATATTTTCAATTTAAGCTGCTTTGTTTTATCTTTCAATGAGGACTTTATTTATTAATAAAAATTGCATATGTTTAAGGTTACAACATGATACTTTGGTATAAATACACACTGGGAAATGATTACTGTAGTAAAACCCTTTAAAGTATCCACTACCTAATATAGTTATCCTATTTAACATGTGTGGTGAGAACATTTAAGATCTACTCTCTTTGAAAATTTCAAGGATATAATACAGTCAAATAAGGCTTTTTTTTTTTTTAACAGTCCAAGGCAAAGACATATCCAGGATCAAGTTTATACTGAGCCCTTCAGCTCTTGACACTGATATATCTGTGGCAATACCTTTGTAAAGATATCTGAAAGCCTTACTCTTTTTACACTAGTTTAGGCAAGGGTAAACTATGGAAAAATTTCATGGCATTCCTCAATATAAAATCACTAAACATGTTAAATCAGTTCTTATTAAAACTGCTACAATGCATACCAAAAATAAAAGGAAATATTGTATCAAAATAATTTAAATGAAAAGCAACAAATTCTCTCTAGAATTAATAAAACAATGTAAAATTTCAAGTTTCATCTCAAATATCCTATTTTCTCTCATACCATTAACAAAAATTATCTATAAAATATAAGGAGTGAGTCTATATTTAGCATGAATTCTCTTTATATTTTCCCCTAGCAAACATAATTATATTGAATATAATTAGATGGGTCTTTTAAAATTAGAATCATTCCCTTTATCAAATACATTCTCTGCTCTTAGATATAGTTTTATAGATCCAATCTCTGAAGTTCACTTTTAAACACAAATTTGATATAACTGAAGGTATTAATGGACAACAACAAAAAATTTCCATAAACAGCACTATGGGATTTGGGCATGAAGACATTGAAAATCAACTTGATACTTTTAATACCTATTCTTGAATATTAATTTAATATTTTATAGTACAAATTTAGTGGTTATTTTGTGACAGCCTATGGCTAAAAGTTGTAAAGGACGGCCCACACTTGATTTCAAAAGGAAACTTTTCATTATGTATTGGTAAAGTTTGCTTCAACAACAATAAACTTGGCTTGATGCAAAAGCAAGCTTCTCTAGGAAGGTGAAAATGATCCCACTTGCAAAATTTGTAATTTACAGAGAACTTTCCCCAAATGTTCCTGATCCCTCAAGAAAGGAACACACAATGGTACCTAGTGACACTCACCTTGCGGTAGATCATGTGGCACACGGCTACTCTCAGCCTCATCCCCACGCGCTGCATGTGATAGAAGTACAAGTGGTGCAGGACGGCCCACACGAGCACGCAGGCGCTCAGCCCTGCCGCGTAGCCGTAGGCTTCGTGCAAAGCGGCAGAATCGGTGGGATCGTAGTTTTCAACATAACTAATCATTTTCCCCAAAAATATGGGTTGAACTACTCTGGTGCCTTCCTAAAAGGAAAGAAAAATGTCTAATTAGAAATGTCAGTTTTCCTTTACACAAGATTTACTTTTGTCATTAGCATGTTTAAAATACATTTTGACAAAATGCTACATGTGTGACTAATTTAAAAGAAAAATATGCAGATCTATTATCTCCTGTAAGACAAGTAGACAACAGTTTTAACCTGCAGGTAAAATTTTCCATTCAAACATAGTAAAGCCTTAGTACCTTGTGCTTAGCACACCGTAGATGCTCAATAAATATCACAAACAGCACAATACCAACTGAGCCTTAAGATGAATAAAGAAAAAAGTGGCAGAAGAAAAGGAAGAAATCTGCTTCCACAGAACAAGCCTGCTAGCGGCCTGCCCCTGTCCCCCATACTCTCAATGTCCCAGCCCAATAGAAAGTCAATGCGGTTCACATATGGGAGACAGGCTTTCATCACCTTCTTCATGAATCCTTATGAACTGAGACACTGGCACAAACACATCCACTCTTTTCTACCCCAAATTCCACATGTAGATCAAGGGAATGGAAACCAGCTTTGGCTGGAGCACCACAAAGAAACCAGGCTTGGCAGCTCTGCAGGTTCTCAGCTCCCGAGAGCACTGCCTCAATATGTCTCTACCCTCTAGAAGTTGGAATGTTCCTTGGAGTGAAAAATTAAACATGGTGGAGGCCAAGCTAAAAAATCATGTCTTCCGTAGTTCTTGAGCCACCATCCATTGAAGTTGGTGGTTTGGAAGAAATGTTACCAGTCCTCTCTTCCCCAAGGCCTAAACCAATTGACTCAGGGTGCACTGAGGCTTCCATCCTGAGTAAGACTTAGGGAAAGCAACTTTCTTTCCTAAAGAAAAATGCAAAGGAACAGCAACACCCACCCACCCACCCTGCCAAACAGCCACTCCACCTCACAACGTACTTCTCTCCAGTCACCCCTGGAAGGTCCCCTTCTTCCTAGGTCCCCTTCTTCACCATCAAGGAAAATCATTCAACAAATCCAAGTTACCAAAACTAAACACCTTGGGCCACAATATCATTTCCTCCACAGACTTCTTAAAAGACAAAATGTTCAAAGTTTGGAAGTCTTTCAGGAACAGGGGTTTCCTTTCTCAGCCATCCCTCATTGCTAACACAGACAGGGGAAGCTTGGCTGACCTGACAGCTGTGCTCTGATAGCTCTCCTCTGTCTGAAGCTGAGGAACCCACACACAAGAGGAGGGAAGGTGAATCCATAACACCAAACAACAAAAAAACTAAGCATTTCCTGCTCAGCCAACCAGTGCCTGATCAGGATATTTATCAAAAGATGTCCCCATCCCTCACATGGGTTCTCACTAAACCTTAATGTCTTGTCTACACAAATGAACACATGTACACACACACGTCAACAGAGTGCACCAACTGCCTCTGCCTCCAGGAAGTCATGGAGATTTTCATCTACTATAGAGGATAAAGGGAACACTATTTAGTTGAAGAAGTGTGAATAAGATGATCAGAACTGAGTAAAATGTAACTGATACATTTCCACCGTGTCCTGTCATCCATCCCAAGAGGCACAGAGAGCTCTTAGAAGAGTCCTTCACACAGTGGATTGTCAAACACACTGTTGATAGAGTTTCCTGAGATGGAAATGTGGAGGCCACACAGAGAAGCAAGAACATCAAACTGTACACACGGGCAGTCCCAGCCCAGGTGTCCCCAAGGGCAGTCCAGTGCTGGAGCCACAAACCACCAGAAGCCCAGCAGTAATATCTGCCATCCCAAACTTTCCTGCAACTTATGATTCTATTTGGGAAACACTGTTGCCTGTTACTCAGCTCTCCATTTGAGCTTAACATCCCTGTAACTATAGGAGAAATAAGAATAATAGCACTCACCAAAGATAATATGAATAATTCAATAAATCCAGCAAAAAGGAGTGTAAATAAAGGCAGGTCATTACTGCCTAAGCATATCTGGAGTTTTTCGCTGAGAAACAATATTTAATAACCTAGCTGAGGGACTTCCTTGGTGGTCCTTTAGTTATGACTCCACACTCCCAATGTACGGAAACTTGGTTCAATCCCTGGTCAGAGAAGTAGATCCCACATGCAGAAACTAAGACCCAGTACAGCCAAATAAATCAATTAAATACAAAACAAAACCAAAAAACAGTTGGAGAAATAGCCTTATTAAGGTAAAATACCACTTCATGGCTTATATCTTCCACTCATCTGTGAATTCTTTTTATTCTTGATAATGATTATTATTTAATTGGGATAGAAAATGTTTATCTTTCAAAAAGATAACAAAGGATTTCAAACATGAACTGTTACTGATGCAGTTTGGGAGGAGAGTCATTTATTATTTTTAAGCACTCTTTTGGGACTTTGATGACTCAGTGGTTAGGAATCCATCTCAAAGCAGGAGTTACAGGAAATGCAGGTTTAATCCCTGAGGTGAGAAGATCCTCTGGAGGAGGAAATGGCAACCCACTACAGAATACCTGCCAGGATAGTCCTACGGACAGAGAAGACTGGTGGGCTACAGTCCCTGGGGTTACAAAGAGTCAGACATGACTGAGTGACACAGCACACATGCATAACTCTGCCTCCAGCAAGGAGCCAGCAACTCAGAGAAGCGACAAAAAGTGCAATGCACAAGGAATTTCCATCCTGGCACAAGTTGCAACTATGGAAAACAGAAAATTGATATTATGCTCCATATGAAAAATAGCAGCAAGTAAAAAAACAATTTTCCAGTAATTTCTCTCAAAAAGTAAATCCATCACCTCCACACATAAGGAAAGGTTAGAGATGGAGAGTCATTTGGCAGGACAGCTGGCAGCAGCATTTGTAATTTGTGAGTGTTTCCATTTCTGAGGCAAACCAGGCAAAAGTTTGTCCAGCTACCAGAAGATTCAGGTCAGTTCAGTTCAGTTGCTCAGTCGAGTCCGACACTTTGTGACCCCATGAATCGCAGCACACCAGGCTACCCTGTCCATCACCAACTCCTGGAGTTCAATCAGACTCACGTCCATCGAGTCAGTGATGCCATCCAGCCATCTCATCCTCTGTCGCCCCCTTCTCCTCCTGCCCCCAATCCTTCCCAGCATCAGAGCCTTTTCCAATGAGTCAACTCTTCACATGAGGTGGCCAAAGTACTGGAGTTTCAGCTTTAGCATCATTCCTTCCAAAGAAATCCAAGGGCTGATCTCCTTCAGAATGGACTGATCGGATCTCCTTGCAGTCCAAGGGATTTTCAAGAGTCTTGTCTAACACCACAGTTCTAAAGCAACAATTCTTCAGCGCTCAGCCTTCTTCATAGTCCAACTCTCACATCCATACATGACTACTGGAAAAATCATAGCCTTGACTAGATGGACCTTAGTCAGCAAAGTATGTCTCTGCTTTTGAATATGCTATCTAAGTTGGTCATAACTTTTCTTCCAAGGAGTAAGCGTCTTTTAATTTCATGGCTGCAGTCACCATCTGCAATGATTTTGGAGCTTAAAAAAATAAGGTCTGATACTGTTTCCACTGTTTCCCCATCTATTTCCCATGGAGTAATGGAACCAGATGCCATGATCTTCATTTTCTGAACGTTGAGCTTTAAGCCAACTTTTTCACTCTCCTCTTTTACTTTCATCAAGAAGGTCTTTAGTTCCTCTTCACTTTCTGCCAAAAGGGTGGTATCATCTGCATATCTGAGGTTATTGATATTTCTCCCAGAAATCTTAATTCCAGCTTGTGCTTCTTCCAGCCCAGCATTTCTCATGATGTACTCTGCATATAAGTTAAAGAAGCAGGGTGACAATATACAGCCTTGACGTACTGGTTCCTATTTGGAACGAGTCTGTTTTTCCATGTCCAGTTCTAACTGTTGCTTCCTGACCTGCATACAGGTTTCTCAAGAGGCAGGTCAGGTGGCTGGTATTCCCATCTCTTGAAGAATTTTCAGCAGTTTATTGTGATCCTCATATTCAAAGGCTTTGGCATACTCAATAAAGCAGAAATAGAGATTTCTCTGGAATTCTCTTGCTTTTTCCATGATCCAGCGGATGTTGGCAATTTGATCTCTGGTTCCTCTGACTTTTCTAAAACCAGCTTGAACATCAGGAAGTTCACGGTTCACGTATTGCTGAAGCCTGGCTTGGAGAATTTTGAGCATTACTTTACTAGCATGTGAGATGACTGCAATTGTGCAGTATTTTGAGCATTCTTTGGCGTTGCCTTTCTTTGGGATTGGAATGAAAACTGACCTTTTCTAGTCCTGTGGCCACTGCTGAGTTTTCCAAATTTGTTGGCATATTGAGTGCATCACTTTCACAGCATCATCTTTCAGGATTTGAAATAGCTCAACTGGAATTCCATCACCTCCAATAGCTTTGTTCGTAGCGATGCTTTCTAAGACCCACTTGGCTTCACATTCCAGGATGTCTGGCTCTAGATTAGTGATCACATCTTCATGACTATCTGGGTCGTGAAGATCTTTTTGTAGAGTTCTTCCGTGTATTCTTGCCACCTCTTCTTAATATCTTCTGTTAGGTCCATACAATTTCTCTCCTTTATCGAGCCCATCTTTGCATGAAATGTTCCCTTGGTATCTCTAATTTTCTTGAAGAGATCTCTAGTCTTTCCCATTCTGTTCTTTTCCTCTGTTTCTTTCCATTGATCACTGAAGAAGGCTTTCTTATCTTTACTTGCTATTCTTTGGAACTCTGCATTCAGATGCTTATATCTTTCCTTTTCTCCTTAGCTTTTTGCTTCTCTTCTTTTCACAACTATTTGTAAGGCCTCCCTGTCTGGGAGCCATTTTGCTTTTTTGCATTTCCTTTCCATGGGGATGGTCTTGATCCCTGTCTCCTCTACCATGTCACGAACCTCAGTCCATAGTTCATCAGGGACTCTAGCCATCAGATCTAGGCCCTTAAATCTATTTCTCACTTCCACTGTATAATCGTAAGGGATTTGATTTAGGTCATACCTGAATGGTCTAGCGGTTTTCCCTGCTTTCTTCAATTTAAATCTGAATTTGGCAATAAGGAGTTCATGATCTGAGCCACAGTCAACGCCTGGTCTTGTTTTTGTTAACTGTATAGAGCTTCTCCATCTTTGGCTGCAGAGAATATAATCAATCTGATTTCGGTGTTGACCATCTGGTGATGTCCATGTGTAGAGTCTTCTCTTGTGTTGTTGGAAGAGGGTGTTTGCTATGGCCAGTGCACTTTCTTGGCAAAACTATATTAGTCTTTGTCCTGCTTCATTCTGCATTCCAAGGCCAAATTTGCCTGTTACTCCAAGTGTTTCTTGACTTCCTACTTTTGCATTCCAGTCCCCTATAATGAAAAGGACATCTTATTTGGGTGTTAGTTCTAAAAGGTCTTGTAGCTCTTCATAGAACCGTTCAACTTCAGCTTCTTCAGCGTTACTGGTTGGGGCATAGACTTGGATTACCGTGATATTGAATGATCTGCCTTGGAAACGAACAGAGATCATTCTGTCGTTTTTGACATTGCATCCAAGTACTGCATTTCGGACTCTTCTGTTGACCATGATGGCTAGTCCATTTCTTCTGAGGGATTCCTGCCCACAGTAGTAGATATAATGGTCATCCGAGTTAAATTCACCCGTTCTAGATGATTTTAGTTTGCTGATTCCTAGAATGTCAACAATCACTCTTGCCATCTCTTGTTTGACCACTTCCAATTTGCCTTGATTTATGGACCTGACATTCTAGGTTCCTATGACTAAGTGCACGTGGCAGCAGGGGCCAGAGCACTAAGTGCGGCTGAGAGCTACCCCACATCCGAGGTCGGGGCAGCGGCCTAGAGTGCTAGGCTGCGACGGCCCAGGAACAGCTGAGAGGAGCTACCCTGCGTCTGAGATCAGGGGCAATGGCCGGGAGGTGATACCCTGCATCCAAGGCCAGGGACGGCAACCGGGAAGAGAAACCCCACACCCAAGGCCAGGGGCAGCAGCCAGGAGGAGCAACCCCCCATGCAAGGAGTGGTGGCTGTGTGGGTGCAGGAGGGCCTAGAGGAGCCATCACACATTGAAGGTCAGGAAGGGCAGTGGGAGGAGATACCCTCATGCAAGGTAAGGAGCAGCGGCTGTGCTTTGCTGGAGCAGCCGTGAAGAGATACTCCACGCCCAAGGTAAGAGAAACCCAAGTAAGATGGTAGGTGTTGCAAGAGGGCATCAGAGGGCAGACACACTGAAACCATAGGCACAGAAAACTAAACAATCTAATCACACTAGGACCACAACCTTGTCTAACTCAATGAAGCTAAGCCATGCCCATGGGGCAATCCAAGACAGGCAGGTCATGGTGGAGAGGTCTGACAGAATGTGGTCCACTGGAGAAGGGAATGGCAAATCACTTCAGTATTCTTGCCTTGAGAACCCCATGAACAGTATGAAAAGGCATAATGATAGGATACTGAAAGAGGAACTTCCCAGGTCAGGAGGTACCCTATATGCTACTGGAGATCAGTGGAGAAATAACTCCAGAAAGAATGAAGGGATGCAGCCAAAGCAAAAACAATACCCAGCTGTGGATGTGACTGGTGATAGAAACAAGGTCCAATGCTGTAAAGAGCAATATTGCATAGGAAATTGGAATGTCAGGTCTATGAATCAAGGCAAATTGGAAGTGGTCAAACAAGAGATGGCAAGAGTGAACATTGACATTCTAGGAATCAGTGAACTAAAATGGACTGGAATGGGTGAATTTAACTCAGATGACCATTATATCTACTACTGTGGGCAGGAATCCCTCAGAAGAAATGGACTAGCCATCATGGTCAACAGAAGAGTCCGAAATGCAGTACTTGGATGCAAATGTCAAAAACGACAGAATGATCTCTGTTCGTTTCCAAGGCAGATCATTCAATATCACGGTAATCCAAGTCTATGCCCCAACCAGTAACGCTGAAGAAGCTGAAGTTGAACGGTTCTATGAAGAGCTACAAGACCTTTTAGAACTAACACCCAAATAAGATGTCCTTTTCATTATAGGGGACTGGAATGCAAAAGTAGGAAGTCAAGAAACACTTGGAGTAACAGGCAAATTTGGCCTTGGAATGCAGAATGAAGCAGGACAAAGACTAATATAGTTTTGCCAAGAAAGTGCACTGGCCATAGCAAACACCCTCTTCCAACAACACAAGAGAAGACTCTACACATGGACATCACCAGATGGTCAACACCGAAATCAGATTGATTATATTCTCTGCAGCCAAAGATGGAGAAGCTCTATACAGTTAACAAAAACAAGACCAGGCGTTGACTGTGGCTCAGATCATGAACTTCTTATTACCAAATTCAGACTGAAATTGAAGAAAGCAGGGAAAACCGCTAGACCATTCAGGTATGACCTAAATCAAATCCCTTACGATTATACAGTGGAAGTGAGAAATAGATTTAAGGGCCTAGATCTGATGGATAGAGTCCCTGATGAACTACGGAATGAGGTTCGTGACATTGTACAGGAGATATGGATCAAGACCATCCCCATGGAAAGGAAATGCAAAAGAGCAAAATGGCTGTCTGGGGAGGCCTTACAAATAGCTGTGAAAAGAAGACAAGCGAAAAGCTAATGTGAAAAGGAAAGATATAAGCATCTGAGAATAGCAAGTAAAGATAAGAAAGCCTTCTTCACCCATCAATGGAAAGAAATAGAGGAAAACAACAGAATGGAAAAGACTAGGATCTTTCAAGAAAATTGGAGATACCAAGGGAACATTTCATGCAAAGATGGGCTCAATAAAGGAGAGAAATGGTATGGACCTAACAGAAGGAGAAGATATTAAGAAGAGATGGCAAGAATACACAGAGGAAGTGTACAAAAAAGATCTTCACGACCCGGATAATCACAATGGTGTAATCACTCATCTAGAGCCAGACATCCTGGAATGTGAAATCAAGTGGGCTTTAGAAAGCATCACTACGAACAAAGCTAGTGGAGGTGATGGAATTCCAGTAGAGCTATTTCAAATCCTGAAAGATGATGCTGTGAAAGTGCTTTACTTAATATGCTAGCAAATTTGAGGAAACTCAGCAGTGGCCACAGGACTGGAAAAGGTCAGTTTTCATTCCAATTCCAAAGAAAGGCAATACCAAAGAAGGCTCAAACTACCGCACAATTGCACTCATCTCACATGCTAGTAAAGTAATGCTCAAAATTCTCCAAGTCAGGCTTCAGCAATACGTGCACTGTGAACTTCCTGACGTTCAAGCTGGGTTTAGACAAGGCAGAGGAACCAGAGATCAAATTGCCAACATCCACTAGACCATAAAAAAGCAAGAGAGTTCCAGAAAAATATTTATTTCTGCTTGATTGACTATGCCAAAGCCTTTGACTATGTGGATCACAATATACTGTGGAAAATTCTGAAAAAGATAGGAAAACCAGACCACCTGACCTGCCTCTTAAGAAATCTGTATGCAGCTCAAGAAGCAACAGTTAGAACTGGACTTGGAACAACAGACTGGTTCCAAATAGGAAAAGGAGTGCATCAAGGCTGTATATTGTCACCGTGCTTATTTAACTTCTATGCAGAGTACATCATGAGAAACGCTGGACTGGAAGAAACACAAGCTGGAATCAAGATTGCCGGGAGAAATATCAATAACCTCAGATATGCAGATGACACCACCCTTATGGCAGAAAGTGAAGAGGAACTAAAAAGCCTCTTGATGAAAGTAAAAGAGGAGAGTGAAAAAGTTGGCTTAAAGCTCAACATTCAGAAAACGAAGATCATGGCATCCGGTCCCATCACTTCATGGGAAATAGGTGGGGAAACAGTGGAAACAGTGTCAGACTTTATTTTTTCGGGCTCCAAAATCACTGCAGATGGTGACTGCAGCCATGAAATTAAAAGACGCTTTCTTCTTAGAAGAAAAGTTATGACCAACCTAGATAGCATATTCAAAAGAAGAGACATTACTTTGCCAACTAAGGTCCATCTAGTCAAGGCTATGGTTATTCCAGTAGTCATGAATGGATGTGAGAGTTTGAGTGTGAAGAAGGCTGAGTGCCGAAGAATTGATGCTTTTAAAATGTGATGTTGGAGAAGACTCTTGAGAGTCCCTTGGATTGCAAGGAGATCCAACCAGTCCATTCTGAAGGAGATCAGCCCTGGGATTTCTTTGGAAGGAATGATGCGAAAGCTGAAACTCCAATACTTTGGCTACCTCATGCGAAGAGTTGACTCATGGGGAAAGACTCTGATGCTGGGAAGGATTGGGGGCAGGAGGCGAAGAGGATGACAGGGGATGAGATGGCAGGATGGCATCACTGACTTGGTGGATGTGAGTCTGAGTGAACTCTGGGAGTTGGTGATAGACAGGGAGGTCTGGCGTGCTGCGATTCACGGGGTCGCAAAGAGTTGGACATGACTGAGCAACTGAACTGAACTGAACTAATGCAATATTGCTCTTACAGGATCGGACCTTGCTTCTATCACCCGTCACATCCACAGCTCGGTATTGCTTTTGCTTTGGCTCCATCCCTTCATTCTTTCTAGAGTTATTTCTCCAGGGCACCTCCTGACCTGGGTAGCTCCTCTTTCAGTATCCTATCATTTTGCCTTTTCATACTGTTCATGGGGTTCTCAAGGCAAGAATACTGAAGTGGTTTGCCATTCCCTTCTCCAGTGGACCACATTCTGTCAGACCTCTCCACCATGACCTGCCGTCTTGGGTTGCCCCGTGAGTATGGCTTAGCTTCATTTAGACAAGGCTGTGGTCCTTGTGTGTTTAGATTGACTAGTTTTCTGTGCCTATGGTTTCAGTGTGTCTGCCCTCTGATGCCCTCTTGCAACACCTACCATCTTACTTGGGTTTCTCTTACCTTGGGCGTGGAGTATCTCTTCACGGCTGCTCCAGCAAAGCACAGCTGCTGCTCCTTACCTTGGATGAGGGGTATCTCCACACCACCGCCCTTCCTGACCTTCAACATGGGATAGCTCCTCTAAGCCCTCCTGCGCTGGTGCAGCCATAGCTCCTTGGACATTGAGTTGCTCCTCCCAGCCACCGCCTCTGACCTTGGACGTGGGGTGGCTCCTCCTGGCCATCGCCTCTGACCTCAGAAGTGGGGTGACTCGTCTCGGCCGCGCTTAGTGCGCTGGTCGCAGCAGCCAGCCATCTGCGCTTTGCGCCGCTCGCAGCAGCCGCCTGAGCTTAGTGCACGGGTCGCAGTAACCGCCTGCTCAATGTTCTAGTCCAAGTATTAAGACCAAATGAAATAGTGGTGTGAATCCCAAGGATAGACCAAATTTCAGAAGACTCTGCTTGTCTTGGAGAGTTTCTCAGAGAGGCAAGGAGTGGCTGTGGCTCGCCCTGGGGACACAGACACTTGTGGCAGCCATTCCCGGGAGCTGCCCCACCACGTGTACACTGGTGTGGGCAGACACCACCAAGGAATTCTCTCATCTGGACATTCCTGATTCTCACTATCAATTAATAAGAAATAAAACAACTGAGAAAGTATTCAGTATCAATCATGGAGCTAACCGAATTGAAACTTTCTTGATAAGCAGGAACAAGGTCAAACACTGTCCCTTAAACCTTTCCTCTCTGACATCAATCTATAACCACATATATATTCTTTCCACAAATCAATTGAGAATATAGTTCTTATTGTCTCACAAGAATTCTCCACAGTTCTGAAATCATAAAGGATCTTTTAAAAAGCTGAATTTAATACCACAACATCCATTATTTAGGATTATCTGAGAGTCTGAATCTCTGAGGCAGACTTTTTATTTTGGCCACACCCTGTGGCATGCAGAATCTTAGTTCCCAGTCCAAGGAACAAAAACCCTCATATCTGCATTGGGGGCATGGAGTCTTAACCACCAGACTGCCAGGGAAGCTTGTGGTAGCCATTTCTTGACAGAGGCCTTGGTATTCAGCCTCCTGAAAGCACCTGATATTGGGTCCCACCTTTTGCTGCTTAGGATAACTTCTTGCAGGGTTCAGTTAGAAACTAGAACTTCTGCAACGGATAGAATTTCTCCTCCAAGTTAAGGTACTTGAAACATTTCTCACCCAATTTCCCCACATCTCATTCATGGAAACAAATACACGAAAATAGAAGCAAGCTAACAAAGAAAAACACTTGAGTGAAACTATACGCAGAAAAGAGTGAGCTTGTAGGGAAAAACTGAACAGGCAGTTTATCTTTAGAACTGGGGGATTTCTAAGTAGAATTGAAAAAGATCCAGAGATAAGGAGAAAAAGCAGTGAATCTGGGATATCATAACCACCAGCATTCTAGATATCCTAGCCTTCACTCATCTTTTACACAGTGGTCTTCATCCTGACTGCACCTTAGCATCACCTGGGTGGGGATAAGGGCACTCTGATGCCCAAGGTCCAGCCTCCAGAAACTGGTTTAGGTTCAACTGATTAGGATGGAGCCTGAAGATTCTTCTCCATGGAAGATTTTGGATGCAGAAACTAACCCCATGTAAGCATCTGCTAACCTCCACTCTTGCACTGTTTTGGCATCTGACCCTGGAAAGGCTACAGACCTGCTATGAAGGAGTTACAATGATCATAAACAGTTTTAACGAGTCCCATAACACATTTCATGCTTCCAGAAAAATCCTTATAAACCCAAATCCAGAGATTACAGTATTGAAATTGAAAATTTTCATTCTGCACAGTAGAAAAACTAAAATTTTGGATAAAACTATATTTTAAAAAAATTAATAAAAAGATGAGTCAAAATTAGCCTGGAAAGTTATCTCTAAAAGGAGAAGGAGAATTAGAATAGAGCTAACAAAGATAAGCCTTCCTGGATGACCCAGAGAGATGTTATGGGGAGGGAGGTGGGAGGGGGGTTCATGTTTGGGAATGCATGTAAGAATTAAAGATATTAAAATTTAAAAAATAAAAAACTAATTAAAAAAAAGTAGCCTTGTCTTGATTTTGGAATCATGAAAACATTATACAGAACTATAATTATGAAAGAACTAATTTTTTAAAAAGGAATTCCTAAAATTTCAGAGTAAATTTAAATAAAAGTACCTAAGTATCTACCCAACCTGTTGGTTCAAAGAGCCATACAAAAAAGAACTATCAAAAGTGGTTTTAAACAAAACAATTTGAAAACACATTCTCTGCTTGATACACCCACGTGAAGACAGTATGAACTGCCAAAAGATAAATCTTATTATGTTTTCAGAAGTCACATTATAAGGTAAAACAAATGAATAATTCTGTTAATATCACTGAGAATTGGGCTTAGACATGGGACAAAGAGAATAGATAATGGGAGAAAAGAGATACAGATGTAAGCACAATAAGATGAAGTAAAAAACTAGTGTCCTGTATCTGATTTGGATTGGGAACACCCATATGAACATATTTGTTTACCTTAGAAATGTATTCTAACTTGGTCTAATGAAAAAAAGCCAAGAAACAATAACCAAGAGCAAGAAGCCCCTCTAGCACCCAGACTATAGTCTTTAAATACCATTTCACACTAAGAGAAGACAGGGCTGCTTAGAGAAATGGATGATTCCGGGGCTGAGGAAATGCTGTACAAAATGAACTAGAAACATCCTGTCACACCAGAAACCAAAAAAACAAAACGAATGAAAAAAGACATTAAAAAAAAAAAAAAACTAGCCAAGACTTCTAGAGTATGTGCAAAAGACTTAGGACCCAACCTGAATAGACTCCCACTGCCCAAAGATGGCCAAAGGTTGACACAGCATAACAAATGAAATGGACTGAAGCAGATCAGAAATGCTTAAATCCATGAGCTCAAACTGACATTCACAAAACCAAACCAAACAAACAACCATGAAAACTCACTATCCCCTCTCCTCACTAGAGGAGAACCAATTCCCCATTTTGAAAACAGGTTTTAAAAATGGAAAAACTTATTTCCCCCTACTCTCCCTATAAACAGTATAGTTCAGCATTAACCAAAGAGCTTAGAACATCCCCACTTTGCAACCCTTAATAAGTTAATGGACCTTGAGCAAGGATTATGAATAGCTACAACATCTCACACACACACACACACACACACACACAAACACACACACACACACACAAGATGTTATGTACCTTATAAGGGAGATATACAACCCTACCTCCTACATAGACGAAAGGGGTGAAGAAAATCCAAATGAGCTATATCAAATTTCTAGACCTAAACACCAACCTAAGGTGCCAGAGGAACAAGTTAATTGACACAAGGGGAGATGCGATCAGCCAAATCCAGGCTGTGGGAATCTCTACAGGACAAACAACCTAGAGGCATGGGGTGGAGGGGACAGAAAAGCAATCTGTATAACCTGTGTCAGCCAAGTGTACCTCATTTAATACTGCTGCCAACAGAAGAGGGGAAAAGACAACTGTGAGCACTGGCCAGATACTAAGTTAATATTTAAGCATAAAAACAATAAAGTGAAAGTGAATTCGCTCTGTCATGTCCAACTCTTTACGACCCCATGGACTGTAGCCTACCATGTTCCTCCAACCATGGGATTTTCCAGGCAAGAATACTGGAGTGGATTGCCATTTTCTTGTCCAAGAAATCTTCCCAACCCAGGGATAGAACCTGGGTCTCACGAATTGTAGGCAGACACTACCACCTGAGACACCAGGGAAGTCTACAAAAATAATGTTTATGCTAAATATGTTTAGTGGGGGGAGATTAAACATCTTTTAAAGATACATACTGAAATATTTATGGATAAAAATTATTTGCTATCTTGGAACTTCTTTAAAATAATCTTGGGAACTGAGGGTGAGTTTCAGATAAATCAAGACTGCTCATTATGGCAATTATTGAAGCTGACTTAGGGTGACATAGGGGCTTATTTCCCTTTACCCTTCTGAGTTCTTAGCTGAGGATCCCTGTAATAAATGACAGAATAACAAAAAAAAATAAAACAGAAGTTTATTAACATGTATATTTCTGATATACATGTGAAATATCAATAAGAACTGAGTAACTCCTGAGATGGCCCAAGCCACCACCTTAAATGCCATCTCCCCCTAAAGACAAAAGAAAAGGTGATGGAGCGCCAATGAGAGGTTAACAGGAAAAGCAGCTTAAACCACAGTAGGGTTGGGTTTGTTAAGCAGATTTCATCCTTCTTGAAGACTGTCCTTCAACAGGATTCTGCTGTGATTTAGAGCCATCCATTTTCTGGTACAGAGAGGGAGATGCCTTTACAAATGGAGGTTTCCTTTATCAGCGTAAATGTCCCTCAGAAGAATAACTTCTACTCTGTCTTCAGAGTTTCTCCTGTGTCTATTTCTGAAAAACACAATCAACTCACAACAATCTTTCTGCCAGAGAGCCCTACTCTGGAGTGACACATTGTGTTACCCTTTCATTCTATTCTGTTTTTGTATTTTTGAAATGTTCTTAAAAATCTAAATCCATTAAAAAAATATCTACAGGAAGTTAGAAAAAAAAAACACCATAGAAATCAGGTGAGAGAGGGGCCAGAGCTGTTGCTAGAAAAGCAGCTTCTCTTGGCTCTGAGCCTCAGTGGATGCTGTGGGAGGAGAGGACAGAACGCAGAGAACACGGGTCTAGCAGTCAGAGCTCTGCGCCTCAGAAACCAGGTTGGCCACCTGCGAGTCACATGACCCCAAGCCCATCGTGTGCCCTCCTGGGACTCCAGGTCTTTATCAGTGAAAATACTGGCCTTGCCTCCCTCAGAGGAATCCTGGGACATCTAAATGAGCTACAACAGCGCAGAGTACTCTGAAACCACCATAAATAATAATAATAATAATAATCACTTTTATTATTAGAAGTCCTGGTAAGAGAATCACTCTATTCTTAATGGCAGAGGCTGGATTCACCAAGGCTTGGAAAACTCGTTGTTCCTCACAGGCGACCACAGTGGAACAAGAACTCTTGAGAAAAGTCATGGGTAAAATCAAATTTTCTAGACTATAAGTACAGTTTCACTTCTGCCCAGATTGCGAAAATTTTTAACCATTATGAATGCAATCTTTCAAAAAGAGTCTGACTCTCCTTGTAGTCTACTTCCCTGACTACATAAAGAAAATGGATTGAGGGGGTGGAGGAAACAAGTGAAACAGGTGAGGGAACTTAAGAGGTACAAGCTCCAGATTATAAAATAAGTCAAAGGGGATCAGGGACAAAAAATAAATAGATAAAAATTTAAAAAATAAATAAATCATGGAATTATACAACATAAGAAATATATTCAATAATATTGGAATAACTTTGCATGGTGACAGTTGGTAACTAAACCTATCATGTACTGTATAAAGTAGTAAATCACTAATGATATATACCAGAAACTAATATAACATTGTAAGCCAATTATACTTCAATTTAAAAAATTCTTTTAATTTTACGTTAAAAATGTACATATGCTTAGAAAAAGAAAATAAGATTGGATATAAAACCCTAATTTATAACTCAAGGTCATCACTCTGGGTATTACTGGCACCTAATGGCTAACATGATGCTCTCAGGAACCAGCAGGGTGCACAAGTCTGCCCTGCAGGTGCCCTTCTGCTTGGCTCAGTGCCCCCTCCTCCTCTCCCTTGCCATGTGGTCCTCAGTGGTTGCTCTCAGCACACACTATCTTTGCCACCAGCAGCAACTCCTCAGCCTCCTGGGTTGAGCAGAAGTGAGGGACACATGGAAGAAAGGGTTGGGGAATAAATGCAAAGACCACTCAGCTCTCAGGGAACCAGCCGTGAGTCAAGGCACAAAGCTCACTGTGGGATGCAGAGGATTCTGTTTACTTCCTGCCCATCACCTGAGCTCCAAAATCCCACAACCTCCACCTGGACCAGAGACCATCGGCAAAAGTGGCTTCAGACAAAGGCCAGGTGACTGGACAAGGTCGGGCCATTTCTAAGGGTCCTGGGAAGAGGACATAACTCCTGGCCACACCTCCCCTCTCAGAGGAAGGGACTGGGTGAACCCACTCTGGCTCTCCGAGGTCATCCCACTTACAAACCAGCAATGGAGACCTCACCACTCAGAGAGAAACGCTGATGACCTGGGGAGGTAGTCTCTGTGACTCAGGCCCAGGCAGAGGCTTCAGGCTCCTTCTCTCCACCCTGAGGGCCCTGGGCAGTTGGGGACCTGTCCTCTCCACCCACAGTACCGTGGAGGTGCACACACGGGACAGGGGTGCTGGTAAATCTCTGGCTGTTCTATTCTAATTAGGGGTGACTGGCAAGTGCTCCATAGCCTGGTACTTGTTTCTCTGAGAGGAAGAGATACTCCTCAGTTCTCACAGGACAGTCCATGGAATTCTCCAGGCCAGAATACTGAAGTGGGTAGCCTTTCCCTTGTCCAGGGGATGGTCCTAACCCCGGGATCGAACCCAGGTCTCCCTCATTGCAGGCAGATTCCTTACCAGCTGAGCTATCAGGGAAGGCCTTCTCATAGGACAGAGGTTTTCACATCTCAAAATCCTAAAACACTAAAAGCCTCACTCTGGACTGGCGTCACCCTGCTTTCTCCCACTGGTGCCATCAGGAGTACCTGCGAGGCCCCGCTCATGCTGTGGGTGGTAAGAGCACAGTGCTTGGGATCATGGATGATCCACGGGGTGTTCTGTGCACCTGAGGGATTAAAAGAGGGCTGGAGATCAAAAAGGAAACATGTTTGTGTTTTAGAAAATCCTGGACTGAGTTTAGATCTTCCACCATCTAAAATATAAAGAACAACAAGCAGTATAGATTGATCACAACACAGGTAGTTGCTTCAGAAAATCAATTATTTCGCTAACTAGCATTGCTACTAGTACTAGTAGTACTATCACACAGATGAGCCTCTAAATTTACGTCCTCTCCTCCCCTCTTCTCTGCCATGACCACCCAGCGACCAACCTCCTGAAAGGGCCCAGGGCTCTTCCAGTTCCACCTTATGCAGCCCCAGGGCTGGCCTTCCTGGATCCCCAGCAGGAAGTATTACTGGGGCCGGACAACTGCGAAATCAACACTCCCAGCACCACAGTGGGGAGGATTCCCTCTCAGGAAGAACCCCAGATCCTGTGGCCTCTCCCTCTATGTCTGCTTCTCCCATGAGCTGCCACAGCCAAGATCCAGGACTCATATTAGAATGGGATCCATCCAAGGCTTAGTGACCCCAGCCAAAGAGCCAACAGCCCAGGACAGCAAGAAAAACCAGCAGCTCAGTTCAAACCCAGCCACATGGGCTATGCTTTGAACCCACCCGACTTTAAGACTCTTTAGCATCTGGTACCAAAGAGAAACTAGAGAGCCAGGGACAGCAGAGAAAGACCTCCTCCAGGATATGATCCAACATTAAACCCAGAGGCCACTCATCCAACCAGGCACCTGGCATGAGCCACAGGCAGAAACCGAGGCCCCAGGGTTTCCTGATAAGCAGAATTCATGAGAGCTCTGTTGTGGGAAGTCAGGAAATCCTGAACAAACAGGCCACACCAGCTTGCCACCTGTGTATTTCAAACAGAGACTTACTATGACTATGTGGAAATTCCATGACTGGACAGCTGCGCATGGGACAAACAAGGGCGGGGGCACCCTGACGGGCTCCTGCTCCCTCTCCCACCCCGTCCTTCACAAGGCACTGCAGTACCTAGGTGGTCAGTGCCCTCTCAAAGGCGGCACTCTGCCCCACACACCTGTCCCACCCTCTGGCACAATGGCCAGTCCTCTTCTGACATCAGTGAGAACTCCATCCCCCAGGACCATCCAGTCACCTGGGAGCTGGCAGATTCTCTGGTCTCTCCAGTTATGTGGGGTGGACTTCACCTGCCCAGCTGCCCACTGCCCGCAGTGCCCTCAGTCCAGCACAGGCTTTAAACAAGAGCCAGGCCACCCACCGCAAACCACCTGGCCCACCAACACGATGGACTGAGGACAACTCACACCTTCTCCACCTTCTCCACCCCTTTCACAGCAACTGCATCTTCAAGGGACCACAGAGAGCATGAGCCCCCCAGGGGGGTCTGCAGCAGACCTCCAGCAGGCTCAGCCAGGACAGGGGGCTGCCAGCACTGTGTCCCCAGTTGAACTGTCCTCTGGGGGATCTTGACCCAGGATCTTCAGGGTCATGGAGGTCACTGACCTCACAGCTTTCTGCCTCTGGTTTGCCCTGCACATTCCCTCCTACACCCTCTGCCAATGCCAGGATACCAGGATCCCCCTTCAACGAGGAATCTGCTCCCACAGCCAGGGAAAGAAAGCAGCGTGAAGGGTGCACAGAATTCACGGTGAAGCTGGAGCTCCTTCCCATGGGGGCTTTGCTCACAGTGCTAGCCCACGGGGAAGGGGGCAGCCTGGGGAAAGGTGTGCTCTTAGGAGTTCTGGGCGGCTACAGTCAGATGCAGGGCCCTGGGTTCTGCTCCCCTGGAAGAGGAGCGGCGATGGTATCTTCTTAGAAAAGCATTTATCAGATGTGACCTGGTCAAGGGAACAATTTCTACCTTGTTAAACTATAAATGAGTGCCATAAACGTACGTTATTCTGGGCTTGGGTCCAATTTACCTTCCTCTCAATCACAGGGCACATATTGACTGAGGCTGCTGTAATCTTCTTTTGGTCAAAGATCAGCCAACGTTTATACTGAGCACCAGGAAATTTCTACCATAATATAAAATGTCTTTTATTTCAAGGCCATCCTTCCACAATACTGTTGAATCAGTTGAAAAATAGTAACTCCTGGAGTCCAGTTCTTGCCATTCTAAAGGCAAATACAACCTCTGAGCTCCATCATGTTTCCATGAGGGTTTATCCTCAGACCTTAGACTACTGGCCTCTCTCCCCACCGGTCCCGTCCACCTCGGTACTGAAATACATATACCAAAAAGCAGTGCACAGTATGAATATCTTTTACCTCAAGAAATGTAAACATTCCCCAAATTAAATAGGATTTCCAGTAACACTTTATGATTGCTTTCACTAAAGAGGGCTCCCGTGCATCCTTCTGGGCTCTCTTAACTTCTTGATCCCAGTACCTGTGATACAAAACAAAGCACAGTAAACAGCATGTCCCCCAAAGGGGAAACGGGGGAAGGGCAGAGTGGGAGACCAGCCTGCACTACAGGGCGCTCTGGGGCTGTGCAATAGATGCCGGCTACCTGCTCACAGGGCTCCTGAAAGATGAGCGGTGCAGACTCTGACGCTCCAGAGAAACAGGCCTTGAGGGAAAAGTCCCAGATTCTGGAAACAAGTTCCTGCCTAGATTTGCTGGACTCACAGGTCATGAGCAGTTCAGGAGGGCAGATTCCCTCTTCCATGGACCCCACCTCCGGGGACAGAGCTTGGCCTCCAGGGCCATGGCTTGCGGGCTCCCTCCACGTCCACAGATGCACAGGGAACATGGGCTCCCCCAGCCTCCAAAATGGGCTAAGCCCAGGGTCAACCTGAGGGGATGAGCGTACAGTGCCAGGGGAGGAGCCTCAGGAGAACCCAGAGGAAGGCAAAGCCTCCCCCAAACCTTTAGCCCCACGTGGAAATTCTCACTCTCCCTCGCCTCCTCCCTGCTGCCTGTGCTCACCCTTGCAGCTCTTCTCCGAGGTGCTGGGAGCGATCTTCCGGAAGCACCGAGTACATGTCATCTGGTTCTAATTTCCGTTTGTGACCAATTTTAAACAAGGGGTTTAGCCACCTGTTAAAAATTAAAAGGAGAGTGACATATATCCAAATTACACATCTCTAATTAGAAACCTACATTCATGGACATTGTTAAAAAAAAAAAAAAACTCTACATTTTAAATATATAAAGATATGGGGAAAATTAGATATATGCTTACAAACACACATACATTCTAGGTATAGGAAAGTCATGCTGGCTTATATATTACATAACTTAATTAGAGCAGCCTGTTTGTGGCCTACTGAACATTCATTGTACATCTGCTTTAATTATTAATGAAAAAATATGTTTAGAAATCAAAATAAAGTAACAGTGGTTCAGGCATGCAGAATAGAGCTGAATGGCCATTGTGGGTAAGGCTGCAGATATGTTCCTGTATTACTGAGGACTTATATCTTCTGAAATGGATCAGATTGAAGAATACCTACATGTGTTAGTGATAAAGAACCTGTCTGCTAAAGCAGGAGTTGTAAGAGATGCTGGTTCGATCCCCAGGTTGGGAAGATCCCCTGGAGAAGGAAATGGCAACCTACTTCAGTGTTTAAACCTGGAAAATCCCATGGACAGGGCAGCCTGGTGGGCTACGGTCCACCAGTTGGTGCAACCCCACCAGTTGGGGTTGCAGTCGGACATGACTGAACTGTCTTAGTACCAGTGATATTCAAAGCAGTTGCAACCTTGAGGTCTCAAGATCTCCTCAGATCAATCGTCAACACAGAGGAGGTTTTACAGGAATTATCTTATGGACACAACACCCTGAGTCTAACAGGCTCTGGACCCTGAATTCCTTACAGTCCTGTCAGACTCCCCTCAGCCAGAGCACTCATGTGAGCTTCTTTCTGAACCCAACCTTCTGAAGACAACCTCAAGATAAGTAATACCTTCCCAACTAAAATACAGTTGATTTTTCTTATGGTCCTCCTCGGTATCACTCCCTGGAAGATTCGTTTATTTTTAAAGTAACATTCAAACATGCAAAAGGGCTGAGGTTTTACTGACTGTTGGATCTGTCACCATCAGCCTCAGTGGAGGAATAAATACAGCCCGCCAGACTTTCAGGGAACTGCACTAACAGCTGACAGCATCACCGAACTACGGTTTAATTCCTCCACGTCCAGGCTTCTGCCCGGGGACATCAAGATTGCCCACTGCCACCACACTCCTGCAAAGGCCTGTGTGTGAATCAAATCCCTGTTTTCTGGGGGTCCAACCAACCATTCATCATGAGCCCTCCACCTACAGGCATGGCCAACTCTAGATAGTTACCATGCTTAAGGGCTCTGGGGACAGGACCAAACATGGAGGGGCCTGGCCATGTGCAAGTACCCTGGATGGAAGGGCGCCACCATGAGCCTAAACATGACTCAATAAAATTCAAAGACAGTGTGTGTGCCCCTGAGGGATGTTTGCTCCTCGAGGTCCCTGTGGCAAGGGCACCCATGTTGGGCCATCAAGTGTCTCCAAGAAAACTACCAGGGGACACTGGGCTATAGGTTGTTCACACCCAGATCAAGGTTACATTCAAATTTTAATTACACTCACACAACCTGTGAATCAAAGGGGCCATTCATCTAGTCAGGAGGGGAGCTGGACTGGTAATAGCAGTTGTCACTCTTGTAGGATCTCCAGTGAACCTAGCATGAGAAAGAACTTATAATAACCTAAGTATAAAAAAAAAAAATTTTTTTAAGTCAGAGACTGGCCTAGGTAAGTAGAGAACCCAGATCTAACCTTAGAATGACAAAATCTTCACTAGACCCTCTGGCCCACATGACACTTGACCACTACAAAGCTCTTGACTACCTGCTGGCTGATCAAGGGGGAATTTATGCCCCAGCAACCATTTCCTGCTGTTTTTATGTTAACACTAGTGGTCAGATAGAAGAGAGCACATCCCAATTGCCAGAGAAAACCACTTGCAGACAAAGACAAGTATCATATGGTATCACGTATACACGGAATCTTAAAAAGCCAGACAAATGAACTTATCTACCAAAGAGAAATAGAGTTACAGATGTAGAAAATGAATTTATGGTTTCCAGGGGGGCAGGGAGGAAGGGACAAATTGGGAGACTGGGATTGACATACATCGACTACTATATACGTACCCAACTCTTTGCAACCCCATGAACTGCAGCCCACCAGCCTCCTCTGCCCATGGGGATTCTCCAGGCAAGAATCCCTGAGTGGGTAGCCATGCCCTCCTCCAGTGGATCTTCCCAACCCAGGGATCTAACCCAGGTCTCCTGCAATGCAGGCAGATTCTTTACAGTCTGAGCCACCAGGGAAGTATATATAAAATAGATAACTAATAAGAACCTACTGTATAGCAGAGGGAACTCTACTCAATACTCTGTAATAGCCTTTATATTTTTTAAAGAAAATAACATTTTAAAAACAGTGGATATATGTCTATTGATTTACTTTGCTGTACTCCTGAAACTAACACAGCAGTGTAAATCAACTATACCCCAATAAATTTTTTTCTTTAGTAGAGAGAAGGTCACTTGGCCAAATACTCAAAACAAGAAGGGCCTGGCTGAACAAATTTGTGACAGGAACTAAAGAAGGTTCCCCAGCTTCTCTGGGCTTCTAAGGTCATTCTTAGAACCCGTTACAGTTACTCTCCTTCTCTTGCTCTTTGGTCTGTGATTCCTCAATTGACTTATTAGTTTTATCTCTTAGAGAACTGAGACAATCAAGTGGCAGATGGTCTTTACCCAAGGCTATGAGCAATTGCGACTCTAGCCTGATAACAATCAGATTCATTTTAGTGGAATCAGGAGAAATCTGCTCCTCTAACCCAAAGCGAAAACAACAACCAGTTGTGGATGTGACTGGTGATGGAAATAAAGTTCAATGCTATAACAACTATATTGCATAGGGACATGGAATGTTAGGTCCATGAATCAAGGTAAATTGGAAATGGTCAAACAGGTGATGCCAAGAGTGAACATTGATATTTTTGGAATCAATGAACTAAAATGGGGTGAAGTGGGTGAATTTAACTCAGATGACCATTATATCTACTACTGTGGGCAAGAATCCCTTAGAAGAAATGGAGTAGCCATCATAGTCAACAAAAGAGTCCAAAATGCAGTACTTGGGTGCAGTCTCAAAAATGACAAAATGCTCTCTCTTCATTTCCAAGGCAAACTATTCAATATCATGGTAATCCAAGTCTATGTCCCAACCAGTAATGCCAAAGAAGCTGAAGTTGAATGGTTCTATGAAGACCTACAAGACCTTCTAGAACCTTAGTTCTAGATAGGATATCACCCCCCAAAAGATATCCTTTTCATCATGGGGGCTGAAATGCAAATCTAGGAAGTCAAGAGATACCTGGAATAGCAGGTGAATTTGACCTTGGAGTACAAAATGAAGCAGGGCAAAAGCAAACAGAGTTTTGCCAAGAGAACATACTGGTCATAGCAAACACCCTCTTCCAACAAAATGAGAAAAGACTACACAAGAACATCATCAGATGGTCAGTACCAAAATCAGATTGATTAATATTCTTTGCAGCTGAAGATGGAGACACTCTATACAGTCAGCAAAAACAAGACCAAGAGCTGATTGTGGCTCAGATCATGAACTCCTTAGTGAAAAATTCAGTTTTAAATAAAAAAAAAAAGTAGGGAAAGTCACTAGACTGTTTAGATATGACCTAAATCAAATCCCTTATGATTATAGAGTGGAAATGACAATAGATTCAAGGTATTATATCTGATAGACAGAGTGCCTAAAGGACTATGGACAGGGATTAGTGACATTGTACAGGAGGCAGTGATCAAGACCATCCCCAAGAAAAATAAATGCAAAATTGTTGTCTGAGGAGGCCTTACAAATAGCTGAGAAAAGAAGACAACATAAAGGCAAAGGAGAAAAGCAAAGATATACCCATCTGAATGCAGACTTCCAAAGAATAGCAAGGAGAGATATGAAAGCCTTCCTAGTGATCAAGGCAAAGAAATAGGAAAATATTAGAATGGGAAATACTAGAGATATTCTCAAGAAAATTAGTGAAACTAAGGGAAAATTTCATGCAAAGATGGACACAATAAAGGACAGAAATGGTATGAATGTAACAGAAGCAGAAGATATTAAGAAGAGGTGGCAAAAATATACAGAACACAACAAAACAGATCTTCATGACCCAGATAACAACGGTGGTATGATCACTGGACAACAGCCAGACATCCTAGAAGGCAAAGGCAAGTAAGCCCTTGGGACGTATCACTACGGACAAAGGTAGTGGAGGTGATGGAATTCTAGTTGAGGTATTTCAAATCCTAAAAGATGATGCTGTTAAATTGGTACATTCAATATGCCAGCAAATTTGGAAAACTCAGCAGTGCCCACAGGACTGGAAAATTTCAGTTTTCATCAATCCCAAAGAAAGGCAATGCCAAAGAATGTTTAAAGTACCACACGATTGCATTCATCTCACACGCTAGTAATGTAATGCTCAAAATTATCCAATAGTACCATGAACCATGAAGTTCCAGATGTTAAAGCTGGATTTAGAAAAGGCAGAGGAACCAGAATCAAATTGCCAACATCTGTTGGATCACAGAAAAAGCCAGAGAATTACAGAAAAAAGTCTATTTCTGATTTATTGACTAATGCTAAGCCTTTGATTGTGTGGATCACAACAAACTGTGGAAAATTCCTCAAGAGACAGGAATACTAGACAATTTGACCTGCCTCCTGAGAAATTTGTATGCAGGTCAAGAAGCAACAGTTAAAACGGTACATGGAAAAAGAGACTGGTTCCAAATTGGGAGAATAAGGCAAGGTTGCAGAGTTCCAGAAAAACATCTATTGCTGCTTTATTGACTATACCAAAGCCTTTGACTGTGTGGATCACAGTAAATTGTGGAAAATTCTTCAAGAGATGGGAATACCAGACCACCTGACCTGCCTCTTGAGAAATCTGTATGCAGGTCAGGAACCAACAGTTAATACTGCACATGGAACAACAGACTGGTTCAAAATAGAAAAAGGAGCACGTCAAGGCTGTATGTTGTCATTCTGCTTATTTAACTTCTATGCAGAGTACATCATGAGAAAGGCTGGGCTGGATGAAGCACAAGCTGGTATCAAGATTGCCAGGAGAAATTTCAATAACCTCAGATATGCAGATGACACTATCCTATGGCAGAAAGTGAAGAAGAACTAAAGAGCCTCTTGATGAAAGTGAAAGAGGAAAGTGAAAAATTTGGCTTAAAGCTCAACATTCAAAAAACTAAGATCATGGCATCCAGTCCCATCACTTCATGACAAATAGATGGGGAAACAGTGGAAACAGTGGCTGACTTTATTTTTTGGGGCTCCAAAATCACTGCAGATGGTAATTGCAGCCATGAAATTAAAAGACGCTTACTCCTTGGAAGGAAAACTATGACCAACCTTGAGAGCATATTCAAAAGCAGAGACATTACTTTGTCAACAAAGGTCCATCTAGTCAAGGCTACTGTTTTTCCAGTAGTCATGTATGGAGGTGAGAGTTGGACTATAAAGAAAGCTGAGTGCAGAATTGATGCTTTTGAACTGTGGTGTTGGAGAAGACTCTCGAGAGTCCTTGGACTGTAAGAAGATCCAACCAGTCCATCCTAAAGAAAATCAGTCCTGGGTGTTCATTGGAAGGACTGATGTAGAAGCTGAAACTCCAATATTTTGGCCACCTGATACAAAGAGCTGACTCATCTGAAAAGACCCTGATATTGGGAAAGATTGAAGGCAGGAGAAGAAGGGGATGACAGAGGATGAGATGGATAGATGGCATCATCAACTCAATGGACACGAGTTTGGGTAAACTTTGGGAGTTGGTGACGGACAGGGAGGCCTGGTGTGCTGCAGTTCCTGGGGTCACAAAGAGTTGGACATGACTGAGTGACTGAACTGACTGACTGAGCTGATGGCAGAAAGCAAAGAGAGCTAAAGAGCCTCTTGAGGAAGGTGAAAGAGGAGAGTGAAAAAAGCTGGCATAAAACTTACCATTCAAAAGATGAAGATCATGGCATCTGGTACCATCACTTCATGGCAAATTGATGGGGAAACAATGGAAACAGTGACAGACTTTATTTTGGAGGCTCCAAAATGACTGCAGATGGTGACTGCAGCCATGAATTAAAAGATGCTTGCTCCTTGGGAGAAAAGTTATGGCCATCCTAGACAGCATATTAAAAAGCAGAGACATTACTCTGCTGACAAAGGTCTGTCTAGTCAAAGCTATGGCTTTTCCAGTAGTCATGTATGGATGTGAGGTTTGGACTATAAAGAAAACTGAGCACCAAAGAATTGATGCTTTTGAACTGTGGTGTTGGAGAAGACTCTTAAGAGTCCCTTGATCTGCCAGGAGATCCTACCAGTCAATCCTAAAGAAAATCTTTCCTGCATATTCATTGGAAGGACTGATGCTGAGATTGAAACTCAATTCTTTGGCCCCCCGATGTGAAGAACTGACTCATTGGATAAGACCCTGATGCTGCGAAAGATTGAAGGCAGGAGGAGAAGGGGATGACAGAGGATGAGATAGTTGGATGGCATCACAATGGACATGAGTCTGAGCAAGCTCCAGGAGTTCACAATGGACAAGGAAACCTGGTGTGCTGCAGTCCATGGGATCACAAAGAGTCAGACATTTTGAGCAACTGAACTGAACTGAATCCAACATGTGACAATGCCTGCGCTTAGCAGGTAGCAGGATCAGAAGATGAACCTTTGCCCCTTCAGTAATAAGGAGCAGTAAAAAGATAAGGCTGATGCCCCAGAAATATATTCCTGCCCCTCCCTCGAATGAAAACAAACCTCTCTTATCTGAGTTTCAGGCTCATTCATAAAAGGAAAGAAAAAAATAAAAACTGACTATAACTAGGTTGGACCCAAATGGCAGAAGACCTAACCTCTAATAGACACAGAGCCTCATTATGAATCCACTGTAATATATGAGCATGATAAATGACACACCAACCAGACCACTACAGTTGACAGTGACTATGACAACAAAGCCAAAGCTCATACAAGGACTGAAAAGGAGTGCTGCCTTAATTTCAGGTCCAAATCACACCACGTTATTGGGTAAGCCATGAATATTCCTCCCTGTCTTAACCTGATTCCCTTCCTTTTACTTCAACCCTCCTATATACCCAGTTGGGCTGAGAGGTTGACTTGCAAACTAAGTCTCCGTTTCTCTTTCTTTGGTCATTGAGCAAAGCGTGTGCTCTAGCAGTCTCACCATCAGTTAACTTATTGGTTGGGGGAATCTGAGTGGAGAAAGAACCTCCCCATCATGATAAGGGATCTCAATCTGGGCCAGGACCCTGGAACAAGTCCAGGCAACCAATTCCATGGCAAGCACAGCAGTTACATACACAAGAAACACAGACCCCAGAACCAGACTTCCTGGTTTGAGATCCCACTCTACCACTTACTAGCTGTGTGATGGTAGGCAACTACTCAACCTCTATGCTTCAGAGTCTTCAAGCATGAAATAAGAGGTAATACCTCCTTCCTCCCCAGGAGAAAAGCTGGAAATGGGTGCCAATGAAAATGGAAGTCTTCACCTTCCATTTCTATGCACATACCTTTTCAAAGTCAACAAATAGAATGTGTTTTGAGAGTTTCCTGCCCTACTTGATGTTAAGGAGACATTTGTCTACTTTGCTATTATTTATGGTAACCACACACATATTCCTTCTTCTAGGCCCCTCTTTCCTAAAGGGCAATCAAATAGCCAAGGGATGTAGCTACATGCACTGAATACACCACCATCCAAGCAAGCATAGGAGCTGCCATCCCCCTGGGGATCCCCTAGACTGTCCAATAAAAGAAGTATCAGAATTTGTGGAAAAGATAAATGGGTCAAGGTCCAGAAACAAAAGACCTAATAATCACCCAAGTGTGATTAAAGTCCAAAGGTTCAGGCCTGCATATCTATATTCCCAGCTATTAGATGAAGACTTCAGTTAAGAGCTTCAGCTCTCTGCAGTGCTTTTCATCTCTGTTTCCTCCCAGCTCATGGACCTGTCAGTGGTTTCAGGACCAAAGGACTCCTGGGCACGACCACCTGCATCAAGACCATGTACTGCTTCCCTGAAGAATAGATATCTAGATAAGACCCCACAGGTTTCAGGGACTCCATCCCCAGGGTTTGGTTCTCAAAGGTAGAAGTGGAGATAAATATTCACAATAGGACCAGGGGCTGTGGTCAAATACACACTCTACTCCTGGCTGTGTGTCCCAGGCAAAAGCAACACATGTTCCAGAATAATGTCCCATTCATTTCATAAAAAACAATAGTGTTTTGTACACACATGAAATTGGCCAAAACTGTGTACCAGGACATACAGGACCACACAGGGAGTGAAGGAGGGACAGAAAGAAAGACATGGTCATAGACGGCGGAGAGAGGGAGCCCAGGGCAGTTGGAACTCAGATGTTCACCTGAGGAACATGGGAAAAGGTGGGGACATTATTGGAAGATGGCAAAGATGCAGGGCACTACATAGATAAAGAAAATTGTTCACAAGCTGCTTGCTTGGTGGGGTGGGGCGGGGCGGGGGGCGGGGGGCGGGGGCGGGGGGTGCCGAGTTGGAGCTTATTTCAGAACTGACAGTGAATTCCTGAGTGGTTCTGAGGCCACTGGATAAGGTGGAGAGTAGGGAGCCCAGTCCCTTCTCCTGCTGTGCAGTGACTCTCCCTGAGCAACCTCCTTGCCTTCTGCTCCTGCTGCATCAGCTCTCAGGCTCTGGGGCTGGCTGGGCGAAGAGCAGCAAGGCAAGGAGACTCAGTTCCCCTGACACCAGGTCTCTTGGTACCCCTCCCAACCTCACCTGCCCCAGGCTCCCAGGCACTGCTCCCTCGCTTTGTCCCTTGATCCCCAACAGAAGCCGACAGTGTTGCGCCCGCGGTGGAATGTCACATCTCAGACAGGGCACTCACCAGACAAAGAGGCGCGAGCAAAAGTTCGCCTTCTGCAGCGGGCTGGTCTTCACCTCTGCGGACACAGGCAGCATCTTGCCGGCCAAGGCGGACACAGACCGGGGTCTCCCTGCTCAGGCGGCCGTGGGGCTCCTGCTGCTCCTGGAGGCTCTGGCGGGGATGCTGGATTCTGGCCGTCTCACAGGTCCACTGGACCGGAGCCTGAGAACACCTGCTTCTGAGAGTGGACTGCCCTTTGTGCACCAGGTCCGCCTCTTAAGACTGAGCAGCCTCCAGGGTCCACCTCTGAGGCACCCGCTCTGTGCAGGTGCTGCCACAGGCATAGGATGGATGCAGCGTGCCACGTGTGGGCCTTCAGGATCAGGAAACACCCAGGTAGACGCTTCCAGAAGCCTTACGCAGGTGGGAGGCAAAGTTATCAGCTCTTTGTTAAAGGCAGCAGGCTGACTGTGAGGCACAACCAGCCCAGCTCCTAGGAGCGCACCTGGCCGCAAACTCTGCGGAAGTTCCTGTTCTGAGCCCAGGCACTCAACCAGAAGGTGGAGATGGGAGGCTCAGCCCCGCCCATCTCTGCTGCTCAGAGGTTCCCCATGCACTGCAGAGGAAACCTGGGGAAAGCTGGCAGAAGGAGATAGCAGCCTCCTCTCTGGGCCCTCTGCCCTCATCAAGACCAGACAAGGGCTCTGTGGGAAGTTCTGCAACTGTAATGAAGCAGAACCCGGTGGGGCCTTCCTGGGATAGATCCTACCCCCACCCCATGCCCTCTGCCTGTCTCCTGTTGGTAGAAAATCTTTAGTCTCCCAGGCCTCATCTGCATCACAAAAGGCTGGCTCAAGAATTAATGACTGGAAAAATGTGAACATGTAATTAAAAAAATAAAATGTTATCAATAGCCATACTGCAGTCATAGAATCTTTAGCTCCTCCCAGAAGGTACAGATAATATGTTTGGTGCACATTCCCGAGTTGTTTTGCAGATGCTGAAAAGTCCACCAGGTGGAAGAAGTTAACTGCATGACCATGATTAACTGGAACTTAAGGATTTATGATGATAACCCCTGTTGCATTACCCTGCTCCTCAACATCAAGCAGAGAATAGTGCATGAGCTAAATCAAGTACTCTCCATTCTCTCCCCTACTCTGCCTTTAAAAAACCTCCCCTGAAATCCACTGGGGAGTTCCAGACTTCTGAGCACGAGCATCCTTACTCCTTGCTTGGCCCGTGCAATAAACTTTTCTCTGCTCAGAACACCAACATTTCAGTTCATATCACCTCAGTGTACATTGGGCACAAGACCTTGGTTTGGCCAATACAAACCAGGCACCAAACATTTGATGATGGACAACAACAGGGTTTAGCACAGATTATGTTTGTAGAGCTATAAGACTTAAACAAATGTAACAGAAGATTAGAAGACTTCAAATGATTTTGAAACATGAATTCATGCTGTCATTGGAGATCGCCACAACATGTGAGGTGTCTTGCATCTCACAGGTTACATTGTGGGGGGACCTCTGTGAGCTTTTTGCTGCTCTCTTTGAAGAGGAATTTGGGACAGAGAGATTGCCTTATGATTTCTTTCATCATGAGCTCAGGGACTGCCTAGTGGAGTAATAGTGGCAATATGTTATAGAATACAGGTTATGTGCATTTGTGGGAAACAATTCACTTTTAACTCCCACAATGCCCTATTCAAGAAGGTATTATCTCTGTTTTACAGATGAGAAAGATGAGACTCAAGGACAGCATTCTCCAAGATCTTTGAATCAGTAAATGATGAATTTTGATTTGGATTCAAGTCCAAGTCCAGCATGACTGTCTCACTGTTGGATGGGCAGTGTGTGAAAAGTGTCTAGAATATGCTATCTGAATGAATCAATGCTGTAGGACTGAGAATAAAATCTTGGGCTCCCACTCATAAGTGATAAGTTATTTGTGTGGTCATCTTACCAGCTCAGCAGCTTCTCTTCCCTTTCATTCTAAATGAAGAAAGATCAAAGTTTGTGGTGCTTATAATAAGATCACCCCATTATTCTTTGATAATTTCCCATGTACCTTGGCTAAAATGGTGTTATTAATAGTGACTTTTAGCTTCAGTTATGCAAGATGAATATGTCCTGCAGAACTAGTGTACAGCAATTTGGTTACAGTTGACAGTACAGTACTGTGTCCTTTTCATTTGCTGAGAGTTTGGGAGTTCTCAACATACAAGAGAGAAAAAATTAAATGATTAAGATGTGTGGTAGATATATTGATTGGCTTGGTAGGATGAGCATTTCACAATGTATATGTATATCAAGTCATCATGTTGTACATCTAAATATATACAATTTTTGCTCATCAATTAGACCTCAATAAAGCTGAAGGAGAAACTAATTTTAAAGAAACCTTTACTGTATTCAAATATTTTTTATAACTCAAACATATAAGAGTGGCAAACTGTTAATTTTATATTGATGGGCATGCTATTGGTTTATTATACTATTTTCTTGATATTTCATGCATGTTTGAAGTTTTCTATTGAAAAAAGGAAGACAAAGCTGAAAATTGTCAACTTCCAATTACCCTTCTTTCTGGTGTTAACTCTTGCTTAGATAATGCAATCAAACAATCTAAATAATCACTCCTCACTTGACTTCCAGTTCTCTTTGAAATTCTCTACATTTCTCCATCCCTATAAATGTTCAGCTACTACTTCTACTTCAAAGATGAATAAACTGCTTGCTGAAGTTGGAAGTCTAGTGACTTCTCTTGTCACACTTCCCCAGATTGTTCTCTCTGGTCCCCACAACTGTCTCAAGACCATAATTAGTGTCTCCAAACTGTCGAATACATTCAGTCCCTACAGCTTCTGCTGTATTTTTTTTTTAATTAAGAGTTTTTGAAACTTCTTAGCATTCTTTTCTGAACATACACTAATATGATACTTAGAAGAAATGTTCAAATCCAATGTTCCACTGTTCTGGAGCCAAGGGGCCAGAGCTCTAGATGCCTCACTCATCCTACTTCCAACAGGGTTAGTGCCAGCCTCAGAATTTGTGAGAGTACTTTGTAAAAACTAAAACAAATACAAATAAAACTCTGTTTGTTTTGAAATGACTATACCACTAAGTGCAATCAACAGATTCAATGCAATCTCTATCAAATTACCAATGGCACTTTTCACAGAACTAGAACAAAAAAATTCACAATTCATATGTAGACATAAAGGACCCTGAATATCCAAACCAGCCTTCAGAAAGAAGAATGGAGCTGGAGGAATCAATCTTCCTGACTGCAGACTAAACTACAAAACTACAGTAATCAGGACAGTGTGGTGCTGGCACAAAAACAGAAATATAGAACAATGGAACAAGAGAGAGAACCCAGAGATGAACCCACCCACCTATGGGTACCTAATTTTTGACAAAGGAAGCAAGAATATACAATGCGGCAAAGACAGCCACTTCAATAAGTGGTGCTGGAAACACTGGACAGCTTCATGAAAAAGAATGAAATTAGATCACTACCTAAAACTATACACAAAGATTAACTCAAAGTGGATTAAAGACCTAAATGTAAGACCAGAGACTATTAATCTCTTAGAGGAGAACATAGGCAGAGCACTCGATGACATAAATCAAAGCAAGATCTCCTACCCACCTCCTAGAATACTGGAAATAAAAACAAAAGTAAACAAGTGCAGCCTAATTAAACTTAAAAGCTTTTGCACAGCAAAGGAAACTACAAACAAAGTGAAAAGACAACCCTCAGAATGGGAGAAAAAAATAGCAAAGGAAACAACTGATAAAGAATTCATTTCTAAAATACACAAGCAGCTCATACAACTCAAAACCTGAAAAGCAAACAACCTAATCAAAAAGTGGGAAAGGGACCTGAAGAGACATTTCTCCAAAGAAGACATACAGATGGGTAGCAGGCACATGAAAAGATGCTCAACATCACTCATTATTGGACAAATGCAAATCAAAACTATAAGAAGTTACCACTTCACACCAGTCAGAGTGGCCATCATCAAAAAGTCTACAAACAATGGATGCTGGAGAGGGCATGGAGAGAGGGGAACACTCTTGTAATGTAAACTGATACAATCACTATGGAAGACAGTATGGACACTCCTTAAAAAGCTAGGCATAAAACCACCATATGACACAGCAGTCCCACTCCTAGGCATATACCCTGAGGAAATAAAAACTGAAAAAGACACACATACCCAAATGTTCGTTGCAGCCCTGTTTACAATAGTGAGAACATGGAGGCAACCTGGATGTCCATCAATGTACAAATGGATAGAGAAGCTGTGGTACATATATATACAATGGACTAGTGCTGCTGCTGCTGCTAAGTCGCTTCAGTCATGTCAGACTCTGTGTGACCCCAGAGACGACAGCCCACCAGGCTCCCCCGTCTCTGGGATTCTCTAGGCAAGAACACTGGAGTGGGTTGCCATTTCCTTCTCCAATACTCAGCCATAAAAAGGAACATATTTGAATCTGTTCTAATGAGGTGGACGAAACTAGAGCCTATTATGCAGAGTGAAGTAAGTCAGAAAGAGGAATATAAATATTGTATACTGGCACATATACATGGAATCTGAAGAGATGGCACGGATGAATTTATTTTCAGGGCAGCAATGGAGAAACACACAAAGAGAACAGACCTATGGACAGAATGGGAGGAGAAGAGGGAGAAGGGGAGGTGTATGGAGAAAGTAAAATAGAAATTCACAATACCATATGTAAAATAGATAGCCAATGAGAATTTGCTGTATGACTCAGGGACCTCAAACATGGACTCTGCAAAAGGCTGAAGGGTGAGGTGGGGAGGAAGATGGGAGGGAGATCCAGGAGGGAGGGGGCATGGGTATACCTATGGCTGATTCTTGTTGATGTATGACAGAAAACTACAAAATTCTGTAAAGCAATTACCTTTCAATTAAAAAATAACAATAAGAAAAAACTTTTTGTTTTAAACAGGTGTTCAGTGAATGCCTTACAGGTGCAGGACCACTAGGCCAGACACAGAGCTTACAAACATGGGGAAGATGTCATAAGACCTCTATCTGCGCTTGATTACTGATCTGAAATTGTTCAATACTACAACTAAAAGAACAATAACAAATGATGGAAAGGATGTACAGAAACTGGAATTCTCATATATTGCTGGTGGGAATGTAAAATGGTACAACCACAAAGCTACCACATAACCCAGAAATTCTCCTCATAGTTATCTATCCAGGATAAAGGAAAACATATGTCCACATGAAAACTTAGTTACTAATGGTATAACACCATTATTCATAAAAAGTGACAATTAGGGGTGTTAGGGGTGGGAGGAAGCAAGTGTACACCACCTAATGAATGGATAAATAAAATCTGGTATTACATGCAATAGAATATTATTTGTAAAGATAGATACATGAATGTATGCCACAACATGGATGAACATTGAATATATTATGCTGAGTTAACGAAGCCAGCCATTGACAAAACAACATCTAAGGAGAAATTCAATCTTATTGGACTTGATGATTCATTTCCAAAACAAACCTCAGGGATCATAGGGGAAATCTGTATCTGTGCAAACTATAAATTATTATATGATCTACAGCAGGAGTCCCCAACCCCTGATCTATGGCCTGTTAGGAACCAGGCCAGAGAGCAAGAGGTGAGCAATGGACGAGGAAGAGAAGCTTGATGGGTATTTAGAGTCACTTCTCATCACTCATATTGCCATCTGATCTCCACCTCCTATCAGATTAGCAGCAACATTCGATTCTCATAGAAGTATGAACCCTACTATGGACTGCTCATGTGAGGGATCTAGGTTGAGCACTCCTTATGAGAATCTAATACCTTATGATCTGAAGTGGAGCTTCAGTGGAGCTGAAGTGATGATGCTAGCACTGAGGAGCACCTGGAAGTACGATTATCATTAGCAGAGAGGTTGACAGCTGCTGCTGCTGCTGCTAAGTCGCTTCAGTCGTGTCCGACTCTGTGCGACCCCATAGACGACAGCCTACCAGGCTCCCCCGTCCCTGGGATTCTCCAGGCAAGAACACTGGAGTGGGTTGCCATTTCCTTCTCCAAGGTTGACAGCAGAGGGTCCGTAATAAGCCAGTTGCTTGCAGACTCATATGAAGACCCTTTCAATGAGTGGCAAGTGACAAGCTGCATCTGTTGGCAGGCCATACAGTAGCACATGAGTTGGTGTACTTCAATTGCTCAGCTGCATCTCTTGATAGGCTTTAAGGCAGAATCCGACACTAATTTTAGTGTGCACAAGGCCTGCCCATTACTTCCATCAGTGCCTCTTTCCTGCACTGCATACTTGTCTCTGTCACAGTTTTGGTAAGCCCACAAGCTAACTTTAGCCGAAATGAGTAAAAAACAAAGAGTCGGAGCTTCTTTGATAAGGGGGAGAGACCCAATGATGAGACAGCAAAAGAGTCTAAGACTGCCAACAAAAGAAAATTTCAATTAAGATAAAATATCAAGAGTTCCACTTCAATTATAGGTTAATTGCAACACATATATTTGCAACCAGTTATGCAATGAAGCCACAAAACCACCACAACTGTTGTCACATGAAAGACATGCCTTGAAAGACAAGCCTTTGGAGTTTTTCAAAAGGGAAAATGTGAACATGAAGAACAGAAGCAATTAGTGATGGCCACAACTTCACCAAATGTGTCGGCACTGAGAGCATCATTCTTAGTTGTGAACATCATTGCTAAAGTTAAAAAGTCCTTCACTCTTACTGAAGAGTCAATCCTACCTGGTGCTGAGGACAGCTTTCATGAACTTTTAGGAGAGGCTGCAGTTCAAAAGGTGGCACCTTTCTCTCTTTTGGCTAGTACCATAGCTAGATGAATTGGTGAAACAGCAGAGGATATTGAGACACAATTGTAGGAAAGATTAATGAGTCACCGTGGCATGCAATCCAGCTTAACAAGTCTACTGATGTTGACAAAAAGGCCACAATGCTTGTCTCTATGAGCTTTATTTTCAGGAGGATGTGCATGAGGATATGTTGTGTGCACTTTTGTTGCCAACCAATACCACAGCTGCAGAACTATTTAAGTCTTTGAAATTACATATCAGGAAAACTGAATTGGTCATTTTGTGTTGGTCTGTGCACACAGTGGTTGCCATGACTGGATGGCTTTCTTGTTTCACTACTTGGGTCAAAGAGATCGCTTTTAAATGTGAGTCGCTATCCACTGTTATCCATAGAGAAATGCTGGCTAGCTGAAAAGTGTCACCTAACCTTAACAATGTTTGCAGGATGTGACTAAATGATCAACTACATTACAGTGCATGCCCTTAGCTCACATCTGTTCATGCAGTTCTGTGAGGAGATGGATGCAGAGCACACACATTTCTTATGCACAAAAAATGAGAAGACTTTCCAAAGGTAGATCACTGGCCAGAGTTTTTGAGGTACAAGAGATGCTCTGGGGATTTCTGGCAGCACCTTTCAGTGACACATAAGAGACTGCAAACCTTGCTTACCTGTGTGACATACACAACCTGCTCAATGAACTCAATCTCTCTATCACTTTGGGGGAGAAGGACAACTGTGTTTAAGTCAGCAGATAAAGTGGCTGCATTCAATGCCAAACTGCAATTATGGAGTTAACAAGTGAACACTGGGGTTTTGACATATTTCAAATATTAACAGAGATTTTGAAAGAGACTGAGCCAGGGCCTTCTTCATCCTGGCTGGTGTGTGACCACATATTTCAGCTTTTGAAAGAGTTTGAGCATTACTTCCCAACCACAAAACACTCTTGAACTGGGAAGGAATGGGTCTGTGATCCATTTGAGAATAAGACAGGTGAATCGACTTTATCCGTTGTAAGAGAGGATCACCTTCTTGAGACTGTAAATGATGACGATCTGAAAAATATGTTTGAGACAATTCCAAATCTCTGTATGTTCTAGATTAAAGGCAGAATATCCTGAGATTGCCACAAAGCACTGAAAAGTCTGCTTCCATATTCAACAAGCTATCTTTGGGAAGCAGGGTTTTCTGCAGTGACAGCAACCAAAATGTGATTGCAGAGTAGATTGGACATAAACAGCACACTTCAGGTGTCAGTCTCTCCCATCACCCCAAAATGAGACTATCTAGTTGCAGAAAAACAGGCTCAGGGCTCCCACTGATTCTGCAGTATGGTGAGCTGCATAATTATTTCATTATATAATCACGACATAATAATAAAAAAAAGAAAGTACATAATAAATGAAATGAGCTTGAATCATCTCAAAACCATCCCACCCTCCCTGGTCCATAGAAAAACTGTCTTTCATGAAACTGGTCCCTAGGGCCAAAAAAGTTGAACACTGGTCTATAGGATCTCTGACATATGGTCAAAGCTGTGTTAAATCTGCAGCAGGTTTAACAGCAGAACTAAAATGGCTCGGGTGGGACAGGGCTGGTCCTCAAGCATTTTTCTATCAAGACATACAGGACAAACGGGATTCACAATGTAAACAGAATCCTGTGGGTATCCATAGTTCCGAATATGGTGACAATCTCTGTATCACTCCTCCTTCTAGTAATATATCTACCTCTGTAAACCCAGGGCTGGGCACCCAACTGAAATCCAGCCAATCATAATATGCCACGTCAATATGCAAAGGGCCTGGCCCACAGATAACCCCATGGCTAACCAGACCAGCTGAGTTTCTTCCTTGAAAATGTTGACCAGTGGGTAATTTCTGTTTTCTTTTTTGCTGGAGCTAGAAAGAGAAAACCTCTCTTTCCTTTCTGATGAGGGAGTTTTAAGGACATGACACATGATTGGTAACCATGTGCCCCATTTATTTACATGGAGAGCCTGAAAGAGTAAAGCAGGTACTCAGGGAAAGACATACAGTCAACAACTATTTACTGACACCTACTATTCCAGGAACTAGGGATACATAAATGAACAGGATGATTGGTATAAAGTAGAGTCTCAGTGACATCAAGTCCCTAGGGCTCCTGAGGCTAACAGGATCCCTCCTTGGATGGTGTGACCTGCTGGAGCAGAAGCTGTCACTTTCCGGCTCGTGTCCTCTGACTCTTCTCCAGGACTAAGGAGCTCACTGCTTATCTGCAACTCTCCACTTAGGACCTCTTTATAGCTATGGAACCACACTGGGGCCATATGCAAAGCAAATAAAAAACCTTGGATTCAGCCCTTAACCAGTGATGGATGGGGAGTGGGTAGATAAATGCCCCAGTGCCCTTGCCTGTCAGCTGGAATAATTCTGTCTCCCATGATGACTCTGAGGGAAGGAACCCAGTTGCAAAAGCAGTAACTTTCTTGATAATACACATTTTATTGGTTTCCTTCCCTTTTTTGTCTCACTTATCCACTCCATACATGTGTTTTCCTAGGATCACTTCTAAAATAAACCACTTTCATGCAAATGTTTGCCTCACGGTCTGCTACTGGGGGAACTCAAACTATGACACCTATGAGGAACATCCTTCCAATTATGAAAATTATATTCACTCCCTTGAACCCATGAAAATCCTTATTAATATTATAAACCCTGGGTTGTCAAATACAGTAGCAGTATTCACATAATGATTTTGAGGACTTTAAATGCATCTGGTCCAATTTGAGGTGTGCTTTAACTGTACAATACACCACAGATTTCAAAGATAGCATAAAACTCTTTTATGTCTCAATGATTTTTTTTTCTGTTTATTACATGCTGATATATTTTTGACAGATAGTTTCAAAAAGGTCTTACTAATATTACTTTCACTTGTCCCTTTTAACTTTTTCATATGGTTATTGCAAATTTAAATTTACAGATGTGGCTCACTATATATTTCTGTGGACACCACTGCTGTAACCAATGGACAGAGTTTAACACCACAAATTTCTCTCCCGCTTAAGAAAGGAAGTAAATAATGATCATGTTAGTATTCAAATCTTGAATGTGATCTAATTCATGGAAAAAAGTCACACTCACATTTCAGAACTTTGTTGTTAGTAATGAGTTACCTGTGTTACTTCCCACTGGCCCTCAGTCATATCTGCATCATTATACTATCATATACAGCCCTGATGTAAAAACTGAAGCAAACTGCTCAACATGAGCCAATGACTTCCCTGGGGGCTCAGTGGTAAAAAATCTGCTTGCCAAGCAGGAGACTCAGGTTTAATCCCTGGGTTGGGAAAATCCCCTGGAGAAGGAAACAGCAACTCACTCCAGTATTCTTGCCTGGGAAATCCCATGGGCCGAAAGGCCTGGTAGGCTACAGTCCATGGGGTCACAAAAGAGGACGACTGAGTGACTAAACCGCAACATTAAGATATCATAATAAAAATGGGATCTTCGGTTATTTTGATTTCAGCCTTTTAGAAAACTAGTTCAATATTTAGATAAGCATCCAGAAATTGCTAAGAGTTAACAAAGGTGTCCTCAGAAAAGAATATACCTAAAAAGATGAATATCAATAACCTCAGATATGCAGATGACACCACCCTTATGGCAGAAAGTGAAGAGGAACTAAAAAGACTCTTGATGAAAGTAAAAGAGGAGAGTGAAAAAGTTGGCTTAAAGCTCAACATCCAGAAAACAAAGATCATGGCATACGGTCCCATCACTCCATGGGAAATAGATGGAGAAACAATGGAAACAGTGTCAGACTTTATTTTGGGGGCCTCCAAAATCACTGCAGATGGTGACTGCAGCCATGAAATTAAAAGACGCTTCCTCCTTGGAAGGAAAATTATGACCAACCTAGATAGCATATTAAAAAGCAGAGACATTACTTTGCCAACTAAGGTCCATCTAGTCAAGGCTATTGTTTTTCCAGTAGTCATGTATGGATGTGAGAGTTGGACTGTGAAGAAAGCTGAGCACCGAAGAATTGATGCTTTTGAACTGTGGTGTTGGAGAAGACTCTTGAGAGTCCCTTGGACTGCAAGGAGATCCAACCAGTCCATTCTGAAGGAGATCAACCCTGGGATTTCTTTGGAAGGAATGATGCTAAAGCTGAAACTCCAGTACTTTGGTCACCTCATGTGAAGAGTTGACTCACTGGAAAAGACTTTGATGCTGGGAGGGATTGTGGGCAGGAGAAGAAGGGGACGACCAAGGATGAGATGGCTGGATGGCGTCACTGACTCGATGGACGCAAACTGAGTGAACTCCGGGAGATGGTGATGGACAGGTAGGCCTGGCGTGCTGCGATTCATGGGGTCGCAAAGTGTCAGACACTACTGAGTGACTGAACTGAACTGAACTGAAAAAGATGAAATCCCTATTTATTAAGCTCACAATCAAGAAAAAGAGTAAGTAAAAAGAAAATTACAGCAAAATAATACAAATAATAAGATAATCAGTTCAGTTCAGTCGCTCAGTCGTGTTCGACACTTTGCGACCCCATGAATCGCAGCTCGCCAGGCCTACTTGTCCATCACCAACTCCCGGAGTTTACTCAAACTCATGTCCATTGAGTTGGTGATGCCATCCAACCATCTCATCCTCTGTCGTCCCCTTCTCTCTCACCTTCAATCTTTCCCAGCATCAGGGTATTTTCAAATGGGTCAGTTCTTCACATCAGGTGGCCAAATTATTGGAGTTTCAGCTTCAACATCAATCATTCCAATGAACACTCAGGACTGATCTCCTTTAGGATGGACTGGTTGGTTCTCCTTGAGGTGCCAGGGACTCTCAAGAGTCTTTTCAAATACCACAGTTCAAAAGCATCAGTTCTTCAGTGCTCAGCTTTCTTTATAGTCCAACTCTCACATCCATACATGACTACTGGAAAAACCATAGGCTTTAGTAGATGGACATTTGTTGGCATTGTAATGTCTCTGCTTTTTAACATACTGTCTAAGTTGGTCATAACTTTCCTTCCAAGGAGTAAGCGTCTTTTAATGTCAAGGCTGCAATCACCATCTGAAGTGATTTTGGGGCCCCCAAAAGTAGTCAGCCACTGTTTCCATTGTTTCCTATCTATTTCCCATGAAATGATGGGACTGGATGCCATGATCTTAGTTTCCTGAATGTTGAGCTTTAAGCCAACTTTTTCACTCTCTTCTTTCACTTTCATCAAGAGGCTCTTTAGTTCTTCACTTTCTGTCATAAGGTCATCTGCATATCTGACGTTACTGTTATTTCTCCCAGCAATCTTGATTCCAACTTGTGCTTTATCCAGCCCACCCCACACTAATTAAAAGTGTGATAAACACTGTAATCTACTATTGGTAAACTATAAATTAGAATAGCCATTTCAAATAATAATTTGACAATATTTATTAAAAGCCTTAAATTGTTCACCTTCTTTTACCCAGTAGGATTTTTACCTATAAGATGATGAAGGCAAAAATGTTATTTACAGAAAACTGTTTGTGCACAACTTTATTTATATACAAATGTTTCTCAGAGCAATGATTATTATTAAATTATAATAGAATTTAGAAACATCCTAACTTCCAAATTTAGCATCAACATGATTAAATAAATTATGAATTATTTTTAAACAAGTGCTTTTGAATACCTATCACACATCACATACCCTTCAAAGTACTAAGAAGCAATGGCTTACAAAACATGTAAGGTTTATCTTCTCACAGTGTTTACACTGAATTAGTAGGAGATAGACAGTAAACAAGTTAATGAACGAACAAGATAATACCAGAAGAGCTGACTCATTGTAAAGGCCCTGATGCTGGCAAAGATTGAGGGCAGGAGGAGAAGGGGACGACAGAGGATGAGATGGTTGGATGGCATCACCGACTTGATGGACATGGGTTTGGGTGAACTCCAGGAGTTGGTGATGAACAGGGAGGCCTGGTGTGCTGCGATTCATGGGGTCGCAAACTGTTGGACACGACAGAGCGACTAAACTGAACTGATGAAGAACAAGAAGTGAGAGTAGCTGAAGATGGCTGACAAGCCCTGATTTTAATTGGTAGTCAAGGAGGCTACTCAGATGAGAAACTTAGCCAAAACATGAAAACCAAGGAGTCAGTCTTCTATAAACCTGGGAGCAAAAAGAAAAAATTAAAAAAACAACAATGTAAAAAAATGAAAAACAGTCCTTGGTATTGGATAAGATAACTTCGGTGAGGGTGGATTAAAAAAAGGAAAGGGAGACCTGTTCTTGCATCTGTCAGAGGAGGCAAACTGCCACCCCTGAGACTGGGGAGGCCCACAGGTGAACAGAGGAAGTTGAGGCTTCCTCAGGGTGAAGCCACCATGGGAACCTACGCTTGGGGAGGAAACCAGAGCCATAACCGAAAAACTGCTGGAGGCTCAGTGTGGACAATCTGAGAGTAAATAACCCCAGGGAGACCTGGTAATGAAGGGACTTATAATACTGTGAACCTTACCTCCAGGAGTTTCACTGGGATCCTACAGGAAATACCAGGGAAAGTCCCCTCAGCCTTCCTGCTGGGAGGGAGGGGATGGGGAGGAGCCAATTTGAAATAATTAGAACAATGTCTTCTGAAGAAGGCCTTTCCCAAGGGAAAACTAGTACTAGAGTCTAATCCTCTAGAGTATTAACTGAGCCAACTGACCCTGGGAAGGGAATACCGAGCTTCAGCTGGCTTGAGCTATTCTGTCCATATAAGGGAAGGGGTGGGGGAAAGAAAAATGAGAAACACTTGTAAGGTTCACAGTCCAGAGGGAGAGGCTCACTGAGGGGCTGAGACCTAATCATGGGATATGCCTACCCTCACACCCCACTTATAGCAGTGCCTTTAATTCAGGGCATCATGTCCACATTTCAGGAAAAAGTTATAAGGCACAGCAAAAGGCAAAAGAAAAAAAAAAATTGAAGAGACAAAGCTTCATCAGAACCAGACATAGCAGGGATGTTGGAAACATCAGACCAGAAGTAAGCCAGAAAGAAAAACACCAATACAGTATATTAATGCATATATATGAAATTTAGAAAGATGGTAATGATAATCCTAAATGCGAGACAGCACAAGAGACACAGATGTATATAACAGTATTTTGGACTCAGTGGGAAAAGGCAAGAGTGGGATGATTTGAGAAAATAGCACTGAAACATGTATATTATCATATGTGAAACAGATCACCAGTCCAGGTTTGATGCATGAGACAGGATGCTCAGGGCTGGTGCACTGGGATGACTCAGAGGGATGGGATGGGGAGGGAGATGGGAGGGGGGTTCAGGTTGGGGAACACATGTACATCCACGGCTGATTCATGTCAAAGTATGGCAAAACCACTACAATATGGTAAAGTAATTAGCCTCCAATTATTTTTTTTAATTACAAAATAAAAGTATCTATGGCTTCCCCGGTAACTCAGTGGTAAAGAATCTGCCGGCTAATGCAGGAGACCTGGGTTGAATCCCTGCATCAGGAAGATCCCCTGGAGAAGAAATTGGCAATCCTCTCCAGTATTCTTCCCTGGGAAATCCTATAGACAGAGGAGCCTGGCAGGCTACAGTCCATGGGGCTGCAAAAGATTTGAACACGACTGAGTGACTAAATAACAATGACAATAACATGATTAATATACCAAGGGCTCTAAAGGACAAAGTATACAGAATGCAAAAAAATAGATGGGCAATACTTAAATGAAGAAAGTAGGGAAAACCACTAGACCATTCAGGTATGACCTAAATCAAATCCCTTATGATTATACAGTGGAAGTGAGAAATAGATTTAAGGGCCTAGATCTGATAGATAGAGTGCCTGATAAACTATGGAATGAAGTTCATGATATTATGCAGGAGACAGGGATCAAGACCATCCCCATGGAAAAGAAATGCAAAAAAGCAAAATGGCTGTCTGGGGAGGCCTTACAAATAGCTGTGAAGAGAAGAGAGGAGAAGAGCAAAGGAGAAAAGGAAAGATATAGGCATCTAAATGTAGAGTTCCAAAGAATAGCAAGAAGAGATAAGAAAGCTTTCTTCAGCAATCAATGCAAAGAAATAGAGGAAAACAACAGATTGGGAAAGACTAGCGATCTCTTCAAGAAAATTAGAGATACCAAGGGAACATTTCATGCAAGGATGGGCTAGATAAAGGACAGAAATGGTCTGGACCTAACAGAAGCAGAAGATATTAAGAAGAGGTGGCAAGAATACACAGAAGAACTGTACAAAAAAGATCTTCAAGACCCAGATAGTCATGATGATGTGATCACTAATCTAGAACCAGACATCTTGGAATGTGAAGTCAAGTGGGCCTTGGAGGGCATCACTATGAACAAAGCTAGTGGAGGTGATGGAATTCCAGTTGAGCTGTTTCAAATCCCGAAAGATGATGCTGTGAAAGTGCTGCACTCAATATGCCAGCAAATTTGGAAAACTCAGCAGTGGCCTCAGGACTGGAAAAGGTCAGTTTTCATTCCAATCCCAAAGAAAGGCAATGCCAAAGAATGTTCAAACTACCAACACAATTGCACTCATCTCACACGCTAGTAAAGTACTGCTCAAAATTCTCCAAGCCAGGCTTCAGCAATACGTGAACCATGAACTCCCTAAAGTTCAAGCTGGTTTTAGAAAAGGCAGAGGTACCAGAGATCAAATTGCCAACATCCGCTGGATTATGGAAAAAGCAAGAGAGTTCCAGAAAAACATCTATTTCTGCTTGATTGACTATGCCAAAGCCTTTGACTGTGTGGATCACAGTAAACTGTGGAAAATTCTGATAGAGATGGGAATACCAGACCACCTGACCTGCCTCTTGAGAAATCTGTATGCAGATCAGGAAGCAACAGTTAGCACTGGACATGGAACAACAGACTGGTTCCAAATAGGAAAAGGAGTACGTCAAGGCTGTATATTGTCATCCTGCTTATTTAACTTCTATGCAGAGTACATCATGAGAAACGCTGAGCTGGAAGAAACACAAGCTAGAATCAAGATTGCCAGGAGAAATATCAATAACCTCAGATATGCAGATGACACCACCCTTATGGCAGAAAGTGAAGAGGAGCTAAAAAGCCTCTTGATGAAAGTGAAAGAGAAGAGTGAAAAAGTTGGCCTAATGCTCAACATTCAGAAAACGAAGATCATGGCATCTGGTCCCATCATTTCATGGGAAATAGGTGGGGAAACAGTGGAAACAGTGTCAGACTTTATTTTTTGGGGCTCCAGAATCACTACAGATGGTGACTGCAGCCATGAAATTAAAAGATGCTTACTCCTTGGAAGGAAATCTATGACCACCCCAGAGAGCATATTAAAAAGCAGAGAGATTGCTTTCCCGACTAAGGTCTGTCTAGTCAAGGCTATGTTTTTTCCTGTGGTCATGTGTGGATGTGAGAGTTGGACTGTGAAGAAGGCTGAGCACCGAAGAATTGATGCTTTTGAACTGTGGTATTGGAGAAGACTCTTGAGAGTCCCTTGGACTGCAAGGAGATCCAACCAGTCCACTCTGAAGGAGATCAACCCTGCGATTCTTTGGAAGGAATGATGCTAAAGCTGAAACTCCAGTACTTTGGCCACCTCATGCGAAGAGTTGACTCATTGGAAAAGACTCTGATGCTGGAAGGGATTGGGGGCAGGAGGAGAAGGGGACGACAGAGGATGAGATGGCTGGATGGCATCACGGACTCGATGGACGTGAGTGTGAGTGGACTCTGGGAGATGGTGATGAACAGGAAGGCCTGGCGTGCTGCAATTCATGGGGTCACAAAGAGTCAGACACGACTGAGCAACTGAACTGAACTGAACTGAGAATCAGAAAGATGTAGATTCTAAGAAGGAACAAAGAAGAAACACTAGAAATAAAAAGCATTGTAACAGAAAAGAAGAAAAAAAAAGAAAAACCTATAACTATGCTTATTGTTTTCAAATTAAAGAAAATCCCTTTGTCTATAAAGGAATAAAGATAAGAATTGTATCCAGTTCTACTCAGAAACCATCTAAACAAGGAGAGAGTAGAGTGAAAAAGTTTTAAGTGTTGAGAGAAAACAGAAAAACCACCAATTTAGAATTTAGTTTGTGAAATGATTTTCAAAAGTAAAGGAAAATTGAATACTTCTTCAGACAAACAAAAATTGGGAATGGAGTATGACAAGGCTGGATAATGTCACCCTGCTTATTTAACTTATATGCAGAGCATCATGCAAGGTGCCAGACTAGATAAAGCACAAACTGGAATCAAGATTACCAGGAGAAATATCAATAACTTCAGATATGCAGTTGAAGCCTAGTGTGCTACAGTCCATGGGGTCACAAAGAGTCACACACGACTGAGCAACTGAACTGAACTGATAAAGATACCACTCTAGAGGCACAAAACAAAGAGGAACTAAAGAGTCTCTTGATGAGGGTGAAAGACAAGAGGGAAAACCTGGCTTGAACTCAACATTCAAAAAGCTAAGATCGTGGTATCTGGACCCATCATTTCATGGCAAATAGATGGGGAAAAAGTAGAAGCAGTGAGATTTTATTTTCTTGGGCTCCAAAATCACTGCAGACAGTGACTGCAGCCATGATATTTGGTGCACGGGGATGACCCAGAGAGATGTTATGGGGAGGGAGGTGGGAGGCGGAGTTCATGTTTGGGAACGCATGTACACCCATGGTGGATTCATGTCAATGTATGGCAAAACCAATACAGTATTGTAAAGTAAAATAAAGTAAAAATAAAAAATTTAAAAAAAAAAATAAAAGATACTTGCTGTTTGGAAGTAACGCTATGACAAACCTAATAAAATCTAAAGGGAAGATGTAGACGTTCTAGAGATGGATTCACAACAATGTGAATATAATTAATGCCACAGAGCAGTGCATTTTAAAAAATGGTGGAAATGGCTTGTTTTACATTATGTATATTTTACTGTGTAGGGGAGAGGAAAATTCCTCTCTCTTTTACCCTTCTAGGCTCTCTGGCTGGGGCCTTGGAGTTTCAAATGATGTAAGACAGATGAACAAGAGAAATACAGTTTATTAACCTGTGTAGCATGCACACTTATGGAAAGATCTTCTATCATTTACAGATTGTTATTGTTGTACTCAGATAGTATTGCAAAGTGCTTCATCTTCAAGAAGATTCATAGGAAGGACTTTTGATAAATACAGGTGTCTGAGAAATTTCAGACCTTGCTGCTAAACTTTGTAAGGAATTATATAATTCTAACAGAAAGCCTGATGGGTTCATAAAACTGTTAACAAAAGGACTAGTTGCTGAGTGAACTTGTGAATATGGTTATAATTTTTATGATTTTTGTCTAAAATATTACTGGTTTTAGCTTGCATTTTCCATATGTAAGGAAATTATTCCTTTCAAGATAATGATGACTTAAAACAATTTGGAAAATTAGACCTTTGTAAGTATAATTAAAACATATCTTTTCTTTCTACCTGATCTGTTCAAAAACTGGAAACTCTTAGGTTCCCAGCAGATTTATCAGATAAAAAAGGGAGGCCACCTCCTAACAAGGGCACTCTTCCAAACTCCAGTTGATAATTACATTCTCTGAATGAAATTTCTCATCTGTAAATTGGGTACTGAAAAGTAGTATCAATTTCATGGAGTTATTGTTGATGTGAAAGTGCTTCCTGCAGTTCCATGCACAGAAGAGAAATTCAATAAGTAGAAACTATTACGGCAAGCTGTTTTACCAGAGTATTAAATTGACTGTCCCTTGGTATGGTGTAAATGTTTGTGTAAAAGGAATGAAAATGGAATTCTTGAGGTTATAACTTCAAGAGCACTGGTGCTGGTATAAAGAGCACAGTCGGCAAAAAAACAGCCAACCACGATTTCCTCCACAGAAGAGAGATCAAAACCCAAGTCAGAGGTGAACAAAGGTCTGGGAATGAGAGGCAGAGAGCTGGAGATGCCTGTCCCCAGTGACCACCATCCCCAAAGTAGGGGGGACACAGGATATGATAGAAATCCCTTCAAGTATGGCTCATGCCTTTTCTCTTGCTAGAAGCCAGCAGAGTTATCAGCTTTGTAGAGGACACTCCCATGCCATAAACCTGTATTACAAGTGAAGTAGAAAACCCTGATTTCCCACTTGGGGTCTGGAAAATTCAGAAAGAGGGAGGTAGCAGGCTTATGGAGTCCAGAGCCAGGATGAGAGAATGCCATAGAGGGAGATGAAATATGTGCCTTCCAACTGGGGAGCAGATGAGAACCAGTTACATTCTTCCTTTAAATGGAGAAGTTCTATACACTCAGCAAAAACAAGACCAGGAGCAGACTGTGGCTCAGACCATGAACACCTTATTGCCAAATTCAGACTTAAATTGAAGAAAGTGGGGAAAACCACTAGACCATTCAGGTATGACCTAGATCAAATCCCTTATGATTATACAGTGGAAGTGAGAAATAGATTTAAGGGACTAGATCTGATAGACAGGGCGCGTGACCTAAGAACAGAGGTTCATGACATTGTACAGGAGACAGGGATCAAGAACATCACCTAGAAAAACACTGCAATATTGTAGAGCAATTAGTATCCAATTAAAGTTTTTTTAAGAAGGCAAAATGGCTGTCTCAGGAGGCCTTACAAATAGCTGTGAAATGAAGAGAGGTGAAAAGCAAAGGAGAAAATGAAAGATATACCCATTTGAATGCAGAGTTCCAAAGAATAGCAAAGAGAGATAAGAAAGCCTCCCTCAGCAATCAATGCAAGGAAACAGAGGGAAACAATTGAATGGGAAAGACTAGAGATCTTATCAAGAAAATTAGAGATACCAAGGGAATATTTAATACAAAGATGGGTAAAATAAAGGACAGAAATGGTATGGACCTAACAGAAGCAGAAGATATTAAGAAGAGGTGGCAAGAATACACAGAACTGTACAAAAAATATCTTCACAACCCAGATAATTACAATGGAGTGATCACTCACCTAAAGCCAAACATCCTGGAATGTGAAGTCAAGTGGGTCTTAGGAAGCATCACTACGAACAAAGCTAATGGAAGTGATGAAATTCCAGTTGAGCTATTTCAAATCCTAAAAGATGATGTTGTGAAAGTGCTGCACTCAACATGCCAGCAAATTTGGAAAACTCAACAGTGGCCACAGGACTGGAAAAGGTCAGTTTTCATTCCAATCCCAAAGAAAGGCAATGCCAAAGAATGTTCAAACTACCACACAAATGCATTCATCTCACACAATAGTAAATTAATGCTCAAAATTCTCCAAGCCAGGCTTCAGCAATAGGTGAACCATGAACTTCCAGATGTTCAAACTTGTTTTAGAAAAGGTAGAGGAACCAGAGATCAAATTGCTAACATCTGCTGGATCATGGAAAAAGCAAGAGAGTTCCAGAAAAACATCTACTTCTGCTTGATTGACTATGCCAAAGCCTTTGACTGTGTGGATCACAGTAAACTGTGGGAAACTCTGAAAGAGATGGGAATACCAGACCACCTGACCTGCCTCTTGAGAAACCTGTATGCAGATCAGGAAGCAACAGTTAGAACTGGAAATGGAACAACAGACTGATTCCAAATAGGAACAGTAGTACATCAAGACTATACACTGTCATCCTGCTTGCGTAACTTATATGCAGAGTACATCATGAGAAATGCTAGGCTGGAAGAAGCACAAGCTGGAATCAAGATTGCCGGGAGATATATCAATAACCTCAGATATGCAGATGACAGCACCCTTACGGCAGAAAGTGAAGAAAAACTAAAGAGCCTCTTGATGAAAGTGAAAGAAGAGAGTGAAGAAGTTGGCTTAAAGCTCAACATTCAGAAAACGAAGATCATGGCATCTGGTCCCATCACTTCATGACAAATAGATGTGGAAACAGTGGAAACAGCAGCTGACTTTATTTATTTATTTATTTATTTATTGGCTCCGAAATCACATCAGATGGTGATTACAGCCATGAAATTAAAAGACGCTTACTCCATGGAAGGAAAGTTATGACCAACCTAGACAGCATATTCAAAAGCAGAGACATTACTTTGTCAACAAAGAGCCATCTAGTCAAGGCTATGGTTTTTCCAGTGGTCATGTATGGATGTGAGAGTTGGACTATAAAGAAAGCTGAATGCCAAAGAATTGATGCTTTTGAACTGTGGTGTTGGAGAAGACTCTTGAGAGTCCCTTGGACTGCAAGAAGATCCAACCAGTCCATCCTAAAGGAGATCAGTCCTGGGTGTTCATTGGAAGGACTGATGTTGAAGCTGAAACTCCAAGACTTTGGCCACCGGATGTGAAGAGATGACTCATTTGAAAAGACCCTGATGCTGGAAAAGATTGAGGGAGGGAGGAGAACAGGACTGCAGAGAATGAGATGGTTGGATGGCATCACCAACTCAATGGATATGAGTTTGGGCAAACTCCGGGAGTTGGCAATGGACAGGGAGGCCTAGTGTGCTGCAGTTCATGGGGCTGCAAAGATTGGGACATGGCTGATTGAATGAACTGAAGTGAAGCGAAGTGAAAGTCACTCAGTCATGTCTGACTCTTCACAACCCCATGGGCTGTATAGTCCATGGAATTCTCCAATGCCAGAATTGTGGAGCCGGTAGCCTTTCCCTTCTTCATAGGATCTTCCCAACCCAGGAATCTAACCCAGGTCTCCCATATTACTGGTGGATTCTCTACCAGCTGTGAAGCAAGTAAAAGAATAATAGAGTGGGTAGCCTATCCCTTCTCCAGGCAGATCTTCCTGACCCAGGAATCAAAAGTGGGTCTCCTGCATTGCAGACCAATTTCTTACCAACTGAGCTATCAGGGAAGCCCAAAAATCCTATAGCAGAGCTGATTTTAAAACAAAACAAATTTTAAAAATCTGCTGTGAAAGAAGAAATCAGACTTGCTAAAGTTTAGGAGACACTAGGACAATAAATAAGAACTCTTCTTAAATGTAGGTCAACTACTTTATAATCAGGTCAGATCTATAATCCCTATTCTTCATCCTCTAGGTTACAAGTGGTGCAGGAAAATGAAATATCCTGTCCTGGGAGCCAAGGGACCAGCTGCCCAGTGAGGATCCTTAGCTTTTACAGGGAAGAATCAAAAAGCAAGCTGAAATAGAGTGAAAATGGACTTACTCAGGGAGACAAACACTCTATAGACACAATGTAGACCCTCTCTTAGGCAAGGGTGCCCCCGAAGTATGGGGTTGTGAGTTTTTATGGGATGGGTAATTTCGTAGGATAGAGAGTAGGAGGAATATCTTTGCTATTCTGGGGAAGAGATGGATTTTCAGGAGCTGAACCACTGCACACTTCTAGGCTTTTTATGATCAGCCTTGGAGTATCACGGTGCCTGTCATGATGTGAGGGGAGTGATTTTCAGTGTAATGATGAAGGTGAAATGATTTAGAGGTCAGTGACTAAACCATGCTCAATACCATTTTGATTGTAGCTGGTTTCAGACAGTTTTTGTGGGATTCTGTTTTTCTTAATATCTGTGCCCCCTCCTCATTCTGTTAACAACTGTGCCCCCTCCTTCCTATCTCAAAAGCATTCAGTTCAGTTCAGTTGCTCAGTCGTGTTCGAATCTTTGTGACCCCATGGACTGTTGTATGCCAGGCTTCCTTGTCAATCACCAAATCCTGGAGTTTACTCAAACTCATATCCATGGAGTCGGTGATGCCATATAACCATCTCATCCTCTGTTGACACCGTCTCCAGCTTCAACATCAGTCCTTTCAATGCATATTCAGGAGTGATTTCTTTTAAGATGCATTGGTTGGATCTCCTTGCAGTCCAAGGGACTCTCAAGAGTCTTCTGCAACATCATAGTTCAAAAGCATCAATTCTTTGGTGTTACAGTCCAACTCTCACATCCATACATGACCACTGGAAAAATCATAGCCTTGACTAGATGGATCTTTGTGGACCAAATAATGTCTCTAATTTTAAATATGCTGTCTAGGTTGGTCATGGAGAAGGCGATGGCACCCCACTCCAGTACTCTTGCCTGGAAAATCCCATTGATGGAGGAGCCTGGTGGGCTGCAGTCCATGGGGTCATGATGAGTCAGACACGACTAAGTGACTTCCCTTTCACTTTTCAATTTCATGCATTGGAAAAGGAAATGGAAACCCACTCCAGTGTTCTTACCTGGAAAATCACAGGGATGGGGGAGGCTGGTGGGCTGCCATCTATGGGGTCACAGAAAGTCAGACACGACTGAAGTGACTTAGCAGCAGCAGCAGCAGGTTGGTCATAAATTTTTTCACAAGGAATAAGTGTCTTTTAATTTCAGGGCTACAGTCACCATCTGCGGTGATTTTGTAACCCCCCAAAATAAACTTGGCCACTGTTTCCGCATCTATTTGCCTTGAAGTGATGGGACTGGGTGCCATGATCTTCGTTTTCTGAATGTTGAGCTTTAAGCCAACTTTTTCACTCTCCTCTTTCACTTTCAAGAGGCTCTTTAGTTCTTTTTCACTTTCTGCCATAAGGGTGGTGTTATCTGCATATCTGCAGTTATTGATATTTCTCCCGGCAATCTTGATTCCAGCTTGTGCTTCTTCCAGCCTAGCGTTTCTCATGCTGCACTCTGCATATAAGTTAAATAAACAGGATGACAATATATAGCCTTCATGTACTCCTTTTCCTATTTGGAACCAGTCTGTTGTTCCGTGTCCAGTTCTAACTGTTGCTTCCTGACCTGCATACAGGTTTCTCAAGAGGCAGGTCAGGTGGTCTGGTATTCCCATCTCTTTCAGAGTTTCCCACAGTTTATCATGATCCATACAGTCAAAGGCTTTGGCATGATTGGCATTTCAATCAAGCAGAAATAGATGTTTTTCTGGAACTCTCTTGCTTTTTTGATGATCCAATGGATGTTAGCAATTTGATCTCTGGTACCTCTGCCTTTTTTAAAACAAGCTTGAACATCTGGAAGTTCACAGCTCATATATCATTGAAGCCTGGCTTGGAAAATTCTGAGCATTAATTTACTAGCGTGTGAGATGAGTGCAGTTGTGCCATGGTTTGAGCATTCTTTGGCATTGCCTTTCTTTGGGATTGGAATGAAAACTGACCTTTTCCAGTCCTGGGCCACTGCTTAGTTTTCCAAATTTGCTGGCATGTTGAGTGCAGCACTTTCACAGCATCATCTTTTAGGATTTGAAATAGCTCAACTAGAATTCCATCACCTCCTTTAGCTTTGTTTGTAGTGATGCTTCCTAAGACCCACTTGACTTCACATTCCAGGATGTCTGGCTCTAGGTGAGTAATCACACCATCATGATTATCTGGGTTGTGAAGATCTTTTTTGTACAGTTCTTCTGTGTATTCTTGCCACCTCTTCTTAATATCTTCTGCTTCTGTTAGGTCCATACCATTTCTGTCCTTTATTGTACTCATCTTTGTATGAAATGTTCCCTTGGTATCTCTAATTTTCTTGAAGAGATCTCTAGTCTTTCCCATTTTACTGTTTTCCTGTATTTCTTTGCATTGATCACTAATGAGGCTTTCTTATCTCTCTTTGTTATTCTTTGGAACTCTGCATTCAAATGGGTATATCTTTCCTTTTCTCCTTTGCTTTTCACTTCCCTTCATTTCACAGATATTTGTATAGCCTCCTCAGACAGCCATTTTGCATTTTTGCATTTATTTTTCTTGGCGATGATCTTGAACCCTGTCTCCTGAACAATTTCCCAAAACTCCATCCATAGTTCATCTGCCACTCTATCAGATCTACTCCTTAAATCTATTTCTCACTTTCACAGTATAATCATAAGGGATATGATTTAGGTCATACCTCAATGATCTAGTTGTTTTCCCTACTTTCTTCAATTTAAGACTGAATTTTCCCATAAGGAGTTCATGATCTGAGCCACAGTCAGCTCCCGGTCTTTTTTTTTGCTCACTGTATAGAGTTTCTCTATATTTGCCTGCAAAGAATATAATCAATGGAATTTTGGTGTTGACCACCTGGTGATGTCCATGCATAGAGTCTTCTCCTGTATTGTTGGAAGAGGGTGTTTGCTATGACCAGTGTGTTTTCTTGGCAAAACTCTATTAGCATTTGCCCTGCTTCATTCTGTACTCCAAGGCCAAACTTGCCTGTAACTCCAGGTGTTTCTTGACGTCCTACTTTCACATTCCTGTCCCCTAAAATGAAAACAACATCTTTTTTTGGTGTTAGTTCTAGAAAGTCTTGTAGATCTTCCTAGAACCGTTCAACTTCAGCTTCTTCAGCATTACTGGGCAGGCATAGGCTTGGATTACTGTGATATTGAATGGCTTGCCTTGGAAACGAACAGAGATCACTCTGTTGTTTTTGAGATTGCAAATAAGCACTTCAATTTGGACTCTTTTGTTGACTATGATGGCTACTCCATTTCTTCTGAGGGATTCTTGCCCACAATAGTAGATATAATGGTCATCTGAGTTAAATTCACCCATTGCAACCCACTCCAGTACTCTTGCCTGTAGAATCCCATGGACAGAGGAACTTGGTGGGCTGCAGTCCACGGGGTCGCACAGAGTCAGACACGACTGAAGCGACTTAGCAGCATTGCAGTCCATATTAGTTTGCTGATTCCTAAAATGTTAATGTTCATTCTTGCCATCTCCTGTTTGACCACTTCCAATTTGCCTTGATTCACAGACTTAACATTCCAGGATCCTATGCAATATTGCTGTTTACAGCATCAGACCTTGCTTCCATCACCAGTCACATCCACAACTGAGTGTTGTTTTCGCTTTGGCCCCATCTCTTCATTCTTTCTGGAGTTATTTCTCCATTGATCTCCAGTAGCATATTGGGCACCTACTGACCTGGGGAGTTCAATTTTTAGTGTCTTATCTTTTTGCATTTTCATACTGTACATGGGGCTCATGTATTCAAGGGAAGAATACTGAAGTGGTTTGCCATTCCCTTCTCCAGTGGACCACATATTGTCAGAATTCTCCAGCCTGACCCATCTGTCTTGGGTGTCCCTACACTGCATGGCTGATAGTTTCATTGAGTTAGACAAGGCTGTGAGCATAGATACACCGTTTCCATAGTAAAGAGGCCATCTTAGCCCCTTTCTCAGGAGCTCAGACCTAGTTCTCTTGCACCCTGATGCGTAGGCCCTTCCCTTCCCTATTTAAACAGTACTAGTTGTCTTTGTCAAATAATGGGCACCAAGGACTTCCACTCATTTCAGGAGCAACATCAAGCCCCTGCCAAGAGGGAGTTACTTTATGGGTAAAAAAGCTACAAAACAAACAAAATTGACCATATGACTACCTTTCTTCAGGTTTAGGAAACAAATTGATTTCTTTCTTTTCATCAGGGTGATCACCACAGGAAACAAAGGAAGCAGTCATTAAAGGTGAGGCAGTGCCCTTAATATTCCAGGAGGCTGGGTGCTGATAAAGCAGTCACTAGAAAAGCCCATCAACAATTCTCTGGGGGTAAAAGTAGAATCTGGGTCTTCCCAGGTGGCTCAGTGGTAAAGTACCTGCCTACCAATGCAGGAGACACAGGATATACGGGTTTGATCCCTGTTCAGGAAGTTACCCTGAAGAAGGAAATGGCAACCCACTCCAGTATTCTTGTCCAGAAAATCCCAAGGACAGAGGAGCATGGTAGGTTACAGTTTATGGGCTCACAAAAGAGTTGGACACGACTGAGCAACTAAACAACAAAAAGGAGGATCTGGGTCACAAAATTTAACCTTTTTTCTTTCCCTTTGTGCTGAGTTGACTTTCACTTGCTCACAGATCACCTCCTGCAGAGGCCTCACATTCCCAGTCCTTTAGACCAGAGTTCCTGGGGAGAAATGGCTACAGTGACACCTCAGCTCCGAGGGCCACATGGAAAGACGCTGCTCAGGGTGCTGTGATTCTTGATGGTGGTCAGGGGACCGTGTGCAGAAATGATGCACCTGGCCCTGCGATCTGGGCACACAGCTACACAGTTGAGCCCACCCAGCGAGAACCCCGCCCCACTCTGCTCACATGAACCACAAGCAGCAGGCCCGTGGAGGGCTTTCAGGGGAGAGCATGTGCTCCAGAGCAAGTTCTATTGGAACAAGCCACACCTGGCAAAGGATGCTTCTTGGGGTCTGATGTGGGAGGGTGGGTAACAGACTAGGAAGAAATCCAACCCTCTTTTGCCCAATAAGAGAATGTGATTCTCCAAGAGACCTAGATAAGGGAGAAGCAGCAGATTAGTTTAGAAAATTCTTACTTAATAACCATGTAGTCTGCATCATTGCCTTTAAAAGTGGTGTTTACTCTTGGAAACATGTGCCTCCCCTCCTGATAGAAGCCAGGTGAGACTTATAGACCTTCCAGTTCTATCAGGTTAAAGACATAAAGAACCAGAAACTCAAGAACCTCTCAGAGTGGGATTCTTGAGAGAAATCCATTGCCTGGGAGACCCAGGCTCACACTAGACCCAGAAGTCAAGAGCATCAGAGCGTTTTCTCCTTCAGACTTCCCCACCCTTCCTGACCTGAGCCCCAGGAAATACCCTGTCATGCTAATCTGAGGATTTAAACTCGAGATTTAGTGACTAGTCAGGGATTGGATCCTGACTCAAGTGATGAGAACTTCATAAGGATGAGATTTTCCTATGAGGATGTATCTCTTTCAGGAGGCAAGTCCAGATTCATGTGAAGAGAGCAGAAGGGGGCCCTCAATTAAAATAACAGGTTCAAGAGGGATGGTGTTGCCCTGGGGATTTTCCCCAAAAGAAAGAAACTGTAGTTGTTCAGTCATGTCCAACTCTTTGTGACCCAAGCACTGTAGCCTGCCAGGCTCCTCTGTTCATAGAATTTTCTAGACAAGAATACTGGAGTGGGTTGTCATTTCCTTCAGGGAAGCTTCCTAGCTCAGGGATCAAACCTGGGTTTCCCACATAGCAGGTAGATTCTTTACCATCTGAGCCACAAGGGAAGCCTGAAGGCTCAGTTCTTTGAGTGACTTTCCCTTTAGAATATGGGGGAAAACTATTGGAAAAACTTTAGCTATTTCCCTGCTTACTGAAGTAGATGCCTACACTTTTAACATATACTAGTTCTTGAGTTAACTGAGACCATCCCTGCCCAGTGCAGGCTGCAGTTCCAGGGAGGCTGATGGGACAGGTTGGTGAGATAGGAAAGGGGAACAGTCTCCCTATCTCCACTCACTGACCTGCTGCAGAGAGAGTGTCATCCAGTCAAGTGGACTGTGACTCAGAAACTCAGGTCCTGAGAGCAGTCCAGTGAGCACAACAGAGCAGGAGGTAAGGGGAGAATTCCACACAGTATCAGCAGTCCTGGGAAGGGGACCGAGCGGGAGGTGAGGGGGGAATTGCCCACAGTAGCAGGGAGCTCTCCTTACTGCACAGTCAGGAACACCAGGGAGAGCGAATCTGCTGTCTGTCACTACATCAACCACCTGAGACGTAAGTGGCCTAAAGTAGTGGTCACTCATTCATTACTCAGTACAGTTGTGAGGGCTGATGAGGCAGAGTTGTTGCTGGCCTCCTGGGCTCACTCACAGGCCTGCCCACAGCCGGGGGCATACGGGCACTGGGTGTCCAGATGGGCCTCACTTCCACTGTGGGCTGAGCTGGGATGGCTGGAGGACCTGGAGTGGCCTGGTTTCTCTTCCTATGTGGCCTCTCACCTCAGGCTTCTGACAGCTCGGTGGTCAGGGAGGGAGTCTGTGATGGAGTCACCTCCAAGCTGAGGTCTCCTAAATGATTAGAAGGCATCAGTGAGCAGGGAAAAGGGGGAGAGGCTGGGAAGAGGGTAGAAATTGACTTATAAGAGAGAATAACATGTGTCTATGAGGTAGGAGGAAGTATGACGCTTTCTAGAAAAACAGGAATAAGGTTAGGTTGGTTACTACAAGTAATATAAGAAAAGAGGGGAGGTGAGTGTCAGGTCATGCAGGTGCAAGGAGCTAAGGAGTTTTTTTCTTTGTTTTTAATCTTTGTACCAAGAGTGGGAAACTGTTGAAAAGTTTTAAGCAATGGGGTGACATGATCTGATGTTCTCTTTAAAGAAACAGCATGATTATGCATTTCAGGTTTTACAGAGGAATTGGAGCAAGTGCCGGGGGCCAGCGAGAGGAACTCCGCCCATGGCAAAGGTCATGAGGAAGGAGGCTTGGCATACACAAAGGCGTGATCAAGCCTCAGGAAACCCCCTGTTCCCGAGCATCTACCCCAAAACCAGAGTCTGTTTTATGCTCTCCCCCATAACCGTTTCTCTCAGAGAAGGAGTAAACGTGCAGCTCCAAGGCAATAAAAATTCTTGGGCATGACAAGAGTGTTTCAGCTTACGGACTCCTCTGAAGTTTATCTAGCCTGCCTGTATAGGTTCGTCCAGCCACATGTGATTGTTTACAGCCTCCCAACCTGAGAGGCACGAGATGTTTTAGACTTACTAAAGGCAAATTCTTTTGGGGAGTTGGAAATTATTAGTATAGTGGGTTGGTTAGGAGTTATATTGGTGAAGGGTTTTTTCATTTGTTGTGTCAATAATTGCTGCTAATTCCCTGCTCTGGGTGGGACAAGTGTGTCTCAGGTCAAACCTCTCTGCTGACAGACTAGCTTGTGTGACAGGATTATCCATACTCCTGCCACATGATTGTTTACTACCTCTTAACCATAAACAGCACAGAGAGTTTTGGAGTATTTTGAGAGTCTTAATTAGCATAGGGCTTTTTCTTCTTGTTGAGTCAATGATTGCCACCAGGCCTCCATATCCTTAGGCACCTGGGAATATATTAATCAATGTACTTGGAATATAGAAAAGGAAATATAGTAGTTTTTGATGTTAGCAATACTAGACTTTTTGATTTAATGAATTTTCTCTTTTGTAATAGATCACTGTACTTTGTTATAAATCACTGTGTCCTTGCTATGTAAAAATGTAACTTTATCACTATCTTAAGACTAAATAGATCTTAAGGGGAGCATTGGTGAAAGGATTTTCATTTGTTGGGCTGATGTTTGCTGCTAAATCTCCATGTTCCCTGCCCTTATAACGAATATAACTAGCATATAGGAGAAATAAGTATTAATCCTTAGATTAATCATGTTAACCTTGGGTTAAATAAATTCCTTTCTTGATTGTAACTCACTACACCCTTACCCTATAGGAATGTAACTTTGTTTGGAGGGTGGTGCCTGGTTTAAGAAAAAACACGCTTGGAAGAAATAAGTTTTTTGGTTATCAGAAAGAAAGGATCATAAAATGTCAGCAGGTCTCACTCATGGCCAGAAGATGATGTAATATCCCTAAGACTTTTTTTTAATACATTTATGTGAAGCACCTGATTTTGATAAAGGTCAGGACTGCTGACCCCCGCATGACTCTGTATTCATCCCTATATGTAACAAAAGGTATATAAGCAAACCCAAAAATAAAGAAATCGGATCAGTTTCTGGGGAGACTGATACCCCCATGTCATTCTTTCTTGCTCCTCGTTTTTCTGGCTGAATTCCCATTGGAGCATGGATGCTATTCCACCTAATCCAAGTTATTCAGCCTCTTTTTCCCCACTAATCTTCCTACTACACTATCCGTTTCTAATCTCTCTCTATATCTGTAATTAAATATGTATTTTTCCAAAGACACCGACGCCATCCCCACCTTCGAATTCCCTGGATCCACCGGGGCTGGACCCCGGCAAGCAAGCTTTCTCAACTTTAGCAGGGTTGACATTTGGACCAGACAAGTCTTTGTTGGTGAGGGGACCCGTGCATTGCAGGGTGTGTCGCAGCGTCCCTGACCTCTACCCACTGGGTGCAGCAGTCACCTCCTCCCTCAGTCGTGACAAAAAAACTGTGTCCAGACATTGTTGCCGAGATATCCTTGGAGAAGACAGTTCCTGGTTGAGAACCACTGAGCTGGAATGAATGCAGGGTTTCCTCTGTTTTCCAGGAGAGAAATTCTCCACCTGGCTTGAGTGATGGAGGTGGAGCTGAGATGAACAGATGGGACTGCAGAGACCAGGAGATGAACTCAACAGCATTTGGATGGACAGACCCATCACGATGATCCAGTCCTCAGTGTGCTCTCTCTGCTTCCCTCCTTCAACATTCCACCTGCTCTAAAGAAAGAATCTGGTCTTGTGTTGGAGATATTCAATGTTGGATGGCAAAGGATAGTATGTGGAATGTAAAGTTCTCTTTCACCCTGTTATAGTTTGTTGATGTAACATTCATGTAGTGTCAAAGTCTGTTCAAGGAATTGATTGCTCATGTAGGGTCAAAGTTTGATCAAGGAACTGATTGAAAATCAGAAAGGCAGGGCAAAAAAACCCCAAAGCTAAAAAACAACAAAAGGGACTTCCCTGGTGACCCAGTGGTCAATCAGACTATATGCTCCCAATGTAGGAGGTACAGGTTTAATCTTATTTTCCCTGGTCAGGGAACTAAGATCCCACCTGCCACACAGTGTGGCATTAAAAACAACAAAGAGAGAGAAAGAATGTTGGTTATTCCCAGGATTGTTTGTTTACTTATTTTTGGCTGTGCTGGTCTTTTGGTCTTTGTTGCTTTTATGCATCTGTCTTTGGTTGAGGAGAGCAGGGGCTGCTCTGCATTGTGGTGACTTCCCCTGTTGTGGAGCACAGGCTCTAGGTATGCAGGCTTCAGTAGTTGCAGCATGGGCACTCAGCAGTTGTGGCACACAGGCTTGGATGTTCCACAGCATGTGGAGTCTTCCTGGACCAGGGATCGAACCTGTGTCCCCTGCATTGGCAGGTGGGTTCTTATTCACTGTACCACCAGGGAATCATCCCAGGCTTATTTTTGAAATAGGAAAATGTAAAGGTCTGGAGAGCAAACTGAGACATGAGGGCAATGGAGCGAGGACTCTGGAATGAACTTGCTGAGGCACTGGCAGCAGACCTTAGGATATCTGTCTGCAGCGGCAACCATGTTCTTTTTGAATATAATTGTGTCCTCATTCTCTTGGTTTTTCTTGTTCTTATTCAGTCACTTAGTCGTGTCCAGCTCTTTGCAACCTCATGAACTGTAGCACACCAGACTCTTCTGTCCTCCACTGTCTCCTGGAGTTTGCTCAAATTCATGTCCATTTAGTCAGTGAAGGTATTTAACCATCTCATCCTCTACCACCCCCTTCTCCTTTGCCTTCAGTCTTTCCCAGCATCAGGGTCTTTTCCAAGGAGACAGCTCTTCACATCAGGTGACCAAAGTATTGGCCAGTAACAATCCTTCCAATGAATATTCAGGATTGATTTTCTTTAGGATTGTCTGGCTTGATATCCTTGCTATCCAAGTGACTCTCAAAATTTTTCTTCAGACCACAATCCCAAAGCATAAGTTCTCTGTCCCTCAGCCTTCTTTATGCTCCAACTCTCACATGGATACACGACTATGGAAAACCCAGAGCTTTGACTATATGGACTTTTTCAGCAAAATAATGTCTGCTTTTTAATACACTCTAGCTTTGTGATACCTTTTCTACCAAGGAGCATGTGTCTTAATTTCATACCTGCAGTCACTGTCTGCATTGATTTTGGAACTCAAGAAAATAAAATCTGTTACTGCTTTCACTTTTCCTTTTCTATTTGCCATGAAGTGATGGGATCATATACCATAATCTTAGTTTTATTCATGTTGACTTGCAAGCCAGCTTTTTCACACTCCTCTTTCACCCTCATTAAGAGGCTCTTTATTTCCTCTTCACTTTCTGCCATTAGAGTGGCATCATCCACATAACTGAGGTCATTGATACTTCTGTTGGAAATATTGATTCCAACTTGTGATTCATTCAGCCAGGCATTTCACATGATGTACTCCACATAGTAGATAAATTAGCAAGGTGACAATATACAGCTTTGTTGTACTCCTTTTCCAACTTTGAGCCAATTAGTTTCACATCTGGCTCTAACTGATGCTTTTTAATCCACCTACAGTTTTCTTTTTACATAACGAATAATAATTCTCTGTACTGTGCCCACCTGTTAAGGAAATATCATGAGGAATGGTGAGTTCCCAACCCTAAAACACTGGAAATTCACCTGATCAAAGACCCTGTCCTTAGTTCTTATTTGTTCATATCCTATCATGGGAAGTAGGTGTTTTAACTTTTTATTATGGAAATTTTCAAACATATCCAAAAGTATAATAGCACAATGAGCTTCTATGAAACAAGCTTCAACAATTATTCACATGTTGTCCATCTCATTTCATCAAACTCTCTTTTACCTCAGTGATACCAGTACTTAGCACAACTCCAAGATACATATAGTTTCACCAATTGATACTCCATTACACATTTCTAAGAGCTAAACACTTGAGAAAGATAAACACAGTACGATTATCCCTTTACTAATCACCTTAAAATCAATATGCTAGTGTGTATGGATATATATACTCACACTCAGTACTAAATCTCAAGAACATTTAAGAAACTGACAGATGCCTGCTAAAATCTTAATGCTAGGATTTCACTACAGTTTTCTTTAGATCCATTAGCCTTTATAAGAATATGCATTTAATTCAGCATTATAATCATTTATTTATTGAACCCAAGAGGTTGTTCCAATGATCACTGCTTCCTTTTCTAAATCATCACAAGCCATTGGTTTAATACTGCAGTTGGGCTTCCCTTGTGGCTCAGCTGGTAAAGAATCCACCTGCCATGCGGGAGACCTGGGTTCAATCCCTGGGTTGGGAAGATCTCCTGGAGAAGGGAAAGGCTACCCACTCAAGTACTCTGACCTATTCAATGAACTATATCCATGGAGTCCCAAAGAGCCCGACATGACTGAGCCACTTTCACTTTCTTTCACACTTTCTTTGGAATTTTACATGAGGGCAGTTTCTGGAATGATTTATTTCTTCCCTTTGAAACACTGGATAAAGAGCTTCAGTCTTTTCTTGATGCCACTCCTTTTCTTTTGTCATTATTATGCAGTAAGCTAATGAGATAATTTTCCACCCAACAAATGGAGTCAGATAATAAACATCAGTTTGAGGGTTTCCCTGTGGTTCAGATGGTTAAGAATCTGCCTTCAATGTGGGAGACCTGGGTTTGATCCCTGGGATTGGGAAGATCCCTTGGAAAAGGTAATGACGACCCACTCTAGTCTTCTTTCCTGGAGAATCCACGGACAGAGAAGCGTGGCAGGCTACAGTCCATGGGGTCACAAAGAGTAGGACATGGCTGAGTGACTAATACTTTTACTTTCACTTTGAGGAGAGATAAGAATGTACCAAAGACCTGCAGTATATTGGGAGGGGCTGCCAGTGACAGGGAGGTCAGGGCCCAACAAAGGTACATTTTCCTCCCTGTCACAGGTGTAGGGGATCTGCTTCTGGTGAAATGCTGTGATGTTTGCCTTTTCTGTGTAAGTGCCCCACACCCTAGTTTAAAAGTGAGATAAGAAACTAAGCAACACCTCAGACCCTCCTGCCTTTTCCATACTCCCTGTTCTCCCCTTGTCCTCCTGAGTGAAGTCACTCAACTATCTAGGGATAAGCTTTTAAACAACAAAGAAGATGGCTTAAGAAAATTTCAGCTCTGAGACAGAACTCTGGGGAGCCCCGAATGCATATGAGAGGAAATCCAAGGGCAAGTACAAGAGCAGAGGGAAGGAAGGGTGGAGGTGCTGGGGGCAAGGCAGGAGGAGGACTGGCTGTGGGACCAGAGGACACTCATTCATCTCACCCTCCTCCCCACCTCTCAGTCACGGGCTCACTCAGCAGTCATGGGGCTGGGGATGGAGACACGATAAACCTTCTCCTCCTCTCAGTTCAATTGAGTCACTCAGTCCTGTCTGACTCTTTGCAACCCCATGAATTGCAGCACGCCAGGCCTCCCTGTCCATAACCAACTCCCTATGTTCACTCAAACTCATGTCCGTCGATTTGGTGATGCCATCCAGCCATCTCATCCTCTGTCGTCCCCTTTTCCTCCTGCCCGCAATCCCTCCCACCATCAGAGTCTTTTCCAATGAGTCAACTCTTCACATGAGGTGACCAAAGTACTGGAGTTTCAGCTTTAGCATCATTCCTTCCAAAGAACACCCAGGGCTGATCTCCTTCAGAATAGACTGGTTGGATCTCCTTGCAGTCCAAGGGACTCTTAAGAGTCTTCTCCAACACCACAGTTCAAAAGCATCAATTCTTTGGCACTCAGCTTTCTTCACAGTCCAACTCTCACATTCATACATGACCACAGGAAAAACCATAGCCTTGACTAGATGGACCTTTGTTGGCAAAGTAATGTCTCTGCTTTTGAATATGCTATCTAGGTTGGTCATAACTTTCCTTCCAAGGAGTAAGCGTCTTTTAATTTCATGGCTGCAATCACCATCTGCAGTGATTTTAGAGGCAAAAAAAAACAACAACAACAACAACAAACAAAAAAAAACTCTGACACTGTTTCCCCATCTATTTCCCATGGAGTGATGGGACCGTATGCCATGATCTTCGTTTTCTTTTTTTTTTTTTAATTTAATTCATTTTTTTTTTACTTTATTTTACTTTACAATACTGTATTGGTTTCGACATACACTGACCTGAATCGACCACGGGTGTACATGAGATCCCAACATGAACCCTCCTCCCACCTCCCTCCCCACAACATCCCTCTGGTTCATCCCCATGCACCAGCCCCAAGCATGCTGTATCCTGCATCAGACATAGACTGGTGATTCGATTCTTACATGATAGTATACATGTTTCAATGCCATTCTCCCAAATCATCCCACCCTCTCCCTCTCCCTCTAAGTCCCAAAGTCCGCTATACACATCTAAGTCTTTTTTGTTGTCTTGCATACAGAGTCACCATTGCCATCTTTCTAAATTCCATATATATGTGTTAGTATACTGTATTGATGTTTTTCTTGCTGGCTTACTTCACTCTGTATAATTGGCTCCAGTTTCATCCATCTCAACAGAACGGATTCAAATGTATTCTTTTTAACGGCTGAGTAATACTCCATTGTGTATATGTACTACAGCTTTCTTATCCATTCATCTGCTGATGGACATCTAGGTTGTTTCCATGTCCTGGCTATTATAAACAGTGCTGTGATGAACATCGGGGTACATGTGTCTCTTTCAATTCTGGTTTCCTCAGTGTGTATGCCCAGCGGTGGGATTGCTGGGTCATAAGGCAGTTATATTTGCAAATTTTAAGGAATCTCCACACTGTTTTCCATAGTGGTTGCACTAGTTTGCATTCCCACAAACAGTGTAAGAGGGTTCCCTTTTCTCCACACCCTCTCCAGCATTTATTGCTTGCAGATTTTTGGATCGCAGCCATTCTGACTGGTGTGAAGTGGTACCTCATTGTGGTTTTGATTTGCATTTCTCTAATAATGAGTGATGTTGAGCATCTTTTCATGTGTTTGTTAGCCATCTGTATGTATTCTTTGGAGAAATGCCTATTTAGTTCTTTGGCCCATTTTTTGATTGGGTCATTTATTTTTCTGGAATTGAGTTGCATAAGTTGCTTGTATATTTTTTAGGTTAGTTGTTTGTCAGTTGTTTCATTTGCAATTATTTTCTCCCATTCAGAAGGCTGTCTTTTCACCTTGCTTATATTTTCCTTTGTTGTGCAGAAGCTTTTAATTTTAATTATATCCCATTTGCTTATTTTTGCTTTTATTTCCAGAATTCTGGAAGGTGGATCATAGAGGATCCTGCTGTGATTTATGTCGGAGATTTATGTCTATGTTCTCCTCTAGGAGTTTTATTCTTTCTGGTCTTACATTTAGATCATTAATCCATTTTGAGTTTATGTAATTCACCACATTAACAAATTAAAAAATAAAAGCCATATGATTATCTCAATAGATACATAGAAGGCCTTTGACAAAATTCAACATCCATTTATGAGAAAAACTCTCCAGAAAGCAGGAATAGAAGGAACATACCTCAACATAATAAAAGCTATATATGACAAACCCACAGCAAACATTCTCCTCAATGGTGAAAAATTGAAAGCACTTTCCCTAAAGTCAGGAACAAGACAAGGGTGCCCACTTTCACCGCTACTATTCAACATAGTTCTGGAAGTTTTGGCCATAGCAATCAGAACAGAAAAAGAAATAAAAGGAATCCAAATTGGAAAAGAAGAAATAAAACTCTCATTATTTGCAGATGACATGATCCTCTACATAGAAAACCCTAAAGACTCCACCAGAAAATTACTAGAGCTAATTAATGAAGATAGTAAAGTTGCAGGATATAAAATCAACACTCAGAAATCCCTTGCATTCCTGTACACTAATAATGAGAAAGTAGAAAAATAAATTAAGGAAACAATTCCATTCACCATTGCAACAAAAAGAATAAAATACTTAGGAATATGTCTACCTAAAGAAACTAAAGACCTATATATAGAAAACTATAAAACACTGATGAAAGAAATCAAAGAGGACACTAATAGATGGAGAAATATACCATGTTAGTGGATTGGAAGAATAAATATAGTGAAAATGAGTGTACTACCCAAAGCAATTTACAAATTCAATGCAATCCCTATCAAGCTACCAGTGATATTTTTCACAGAACTAGAACAAATCATTTCAAGATTTGTATGGAAATATAAAAAACCTCGAATAGCCAAAGCAATCTTGAGAAAGAAGAATGGAACTGGAGGAATCAACTTGCCTGACTTCAGGCTCTACTACAAAGCCACAGTCATCAAGACAGTATGGTACTGGCACAAAGACAGAAATATAGATCAATGGAACAAAATAGAAAGCCCAGAGATAAATCCACACACATATGGACACCTTATCTTTGACAAAGGAGGCAAGAATATACAATGGAGTAAAGATAATCTCTTTAACAAGTGGTGCTGGGAAAACTGGTCAACCACTTGTAAAAGAATGAAATTAGATCACTTTCTAACTCCACACATGAAAATAAACTCAAAATGATCTTTGTTTTCTGAATGTTGAGCTTTAAGCCAACTGTTTCACTCTCCTCTTTCACTTTCATCAAGAGGCTTTTTAGTTCCTTTTCACTTTCTGACATAAGGGTGGTGTCATCTGCATATCTGAAGTTATTGATATTTCTCCCAGCAATCTTGATTCCAGCTTGTGCTTCCTCCAGCCCAGCGTTTCTCATGATGTACTCTGCATAAAAGTTAAATAAGCAAGGTCACAATACATAGACTTGACATAATTCTTTTCCCATTTGGAACCAGTCTGTTGTTCCATGTCCAGTTCTAACTGTTGCTTCCTGACCTGCATACAGGTTTCTCAAGAGGCAGGTTAGGTGGCCTGGCATTCCCATCTCTTTCAGAATTTTCCACAGTTTATTGTGATCCAAACAGTCAAAGGCTTTGGCATAGTCAATAAAGCAGAAGTAGATGTTTTTCTGGAACTCTCTTGCTTTTTCCATGATCCAGCGGATGTTGGCAATTTGATCTCTGGTTCCTCTACCTTTTCTAAAATCAGCTTGAACATCTGGAAGTTCACGGTTCACATATTGCTGAAGCCTGGCTTGGAGAATTCTGAGCATTTCTCTACTAGAGTGTGAGATGTGTGCAATTGTGCAGTAGTATGAACATTCTTTGGCATTGCCTTTCTTTGGGATTGGAATCAAAACTGACCTTTTCCAGTCCTGAGGCCACTGCTGAGTTTTCCAAATTTGCTGGCATATTGAGTGCAGCACTTTCACAGCATCATCTTTCAGGATTTGAAGTAGCTCGACTGGAATTCCATCACCTCCACTAGGTTTGTTCCTAATGATGCTATCTAAGGCCCACTTGACTTCACATTCCAGGATGTCTGGCTCTAGGTGGGTGATCATACCATCGTGATTATCTTGGTCATGAAGATCTTTTTTGTATAGTTCTTCTGTGTATTCTCACCACCTCTTCTTAATATCTTCTGCTTCTCTTATCCATATCATTTCTGTCCTTTGTTGAACCCATCTTTGCATGAAATATTCCCTTGATATCTCTAATTTTCTTGAAGAGATCTCTATTCTTTCCCATTGTGTTGTTTTCTTTTATCACTTTGCATTGATTGCTGAGGAAGGCGTTCTTATCTCTTCTTGCTATTCTTTGGAACTCTGCATTCAGATGTTTATATCTTTCCTTTTCTCCCTTGCTTTTCACTTCTCTTCTTTCTCAGGTATTTGTAAGGCCTCCCCAGACAGCCATTTTGCTTTTTTGCATTTCTTTTCCATGGGGATGGTCTTGATCCTTGTCTCCTGTACAATGTCACGAACCTCCGTCCATAGTTCATCAGGCACTCTATCTATCAGATCTAGTCCCTTAAATCTATTTCTCACTTCCACTGTATAATCATAAGGGATTTGATTTAGGTCATACCTGAATGGTCTAGTGGTTTTCCCTACTTTCTTCAGTTTAAGTCTGCATTTGGCAATAAGGAGCTCATGATCTGAGCCACGGAAAGTGAATGAAGAGTTCTCAGAGGTTGAAGGGTAGGACTCAGGGATAACCAGTCCTTCTTACCTTGGGAGTGGATGAGAGATTTGGACACTGTTAAATGTGTGATGTCCCTATTTAAGTGGCTTGTTTGTGGGTGCAGAGTAGCAACCATTTATACAAAGAGAAGCAGCATGTGTTTCCCTTAAGTTGAGCTTCCATTCACAGCCTTGACCGCAGAGCATCAGCATATTAGAGAACCACCCAGAGTGAGCCCTCAGGGAATGTCTCCATGGTACTTTCATCCTGGGAGCCTCTTTCACAAACACACAATAGGCTTTGTGCGAATCATGGCAACTGGCTATCGGCCATGCTCTTCCTGAACTTCCCAGTTCTTTTCTCCCTTCTCTCTCCAACTATCTTCTATTTAAATCATGCAGGTGTCCTTACCCTCCCCCCAGACACCTGAAGTTTATTAGCCACTAAGTCCTAAGTCCAAGGGGAAAAGAGAAACAAGTGGACACATTTGAGACTTGGAAAGTTGTTCACCTACCGCCTGGGTGCTTTCAAAGTCAGCCACCAAATACTGAGCCCTCCTGTGCCCAGGCTCCCAGACAAGTGCTGGGGCCCCTGGAGGAGACACAGCTGCCGCTCTTTCAGGCTAAAGGAGAGGAGAAAGGATCCAACACAGGGGAGTCAGGAGAGGGGGGGACAGGGAAGGGGGGGGTGCCTCATCTCAGGGAGAAGGAGTCCTGCTGGGTATAGTCATGTCTCACTTGTGACCTGAGAGGAGACTAAGAGTCAGTCAATAAAAAATGCAGGGGGGGGGGGTGGGGGGGGGTGGGTGTTCCTTGGTAGAAAAAGATGGGTCCAAAGGTCCAGAGCAAAGGAGAGGCTAGTGGATTTGAGAAACTAAAACAGTTAAGACATGTTGGAGTTCAGGCTAGAGCGAGAGAAATTCTGGAGATGAAGCAGGAGAAGAGACAGAACTCAGCTGGTGGAGGCCTGTCCTTCTGGACAGACTAGAGTCCCTCCCACTTCCTCCTGTGGACACAGTCTTCTGCCCTAAAGGAGTTCTTCCCCATCTTCTTACAGTCCCCATTAGGGTTTTTCACTGAGTAGTTAAAATCCAACCTTCCTTGGCACCTACTAGGGCAGGCCTGGGACTAGACCTAGAGGAAAACAGTGATAACATTCAGTCCTCCTAATAAGGAGGCCATGTAATTATGTTCTTTTTGAAACAGCAAATATTAACCACAACGAATATACCTAAGACATAGAAAAAATTAAAGACTGCAAAAAATAAATAAAAAACCCCAAATAATCAACTCCTTTCAGTTCAGTCACTCAGTCATGATCAACTATTTGCAACTCCATGGACTGCAGCACGCCAGGCCTCCAAGTCCATCACCAACTCCCAGAGCTTACTCAAACTCATGTCCATAGAGTAGGTGATGCCATCTAACCATCTCATCCTCTGTCGACCCCTTCTCCTCCTGCCTTCAATCTTTGCCAGCATCAGGGTCTTTTGAAATGAGTTGGTTCTTTGCATCAGATGACCAAATTATGAGTCATTATAATGAATATTCAGGACTGATTTCCTTTAGGATGGACTGGTTGGATCTCTTTGCAGTCCAAGGGACTCTCACGAGTCTTCTCCAACACTACAGTTCAAAAGCATTAATTCTTCGGTGCTCAGCTTTCTTTATAGTCCAACTCTCACATCCACACATGACTACTGGAAAAATTATAGCTTTGACTAGATGGACCTTTGTTGGCAAAGTAATGTCTCTACTTTTTAATATACTGTCTAGGTAGGGCATAACTCTTCTTCCAAGGAGCAAGTGTCTTGTAATTTCATGGTTGCAGTTACCATCTGCAGTGATTTTGGAGTTCCCCAAAATAAAGTCTGTCACCGTTTCCATTGTTTCCCCATCTATTTACCATGAAGTGATGGGACCAGAAGCCATGATCTTCATTTTTTGAGTGCTGATTTTCTTTTTTTTTTTAATTGCCTTTTTTTTTTTTAATTTTCTTTTTACTTTATTTTACTTTACAATACTGTATTGGTTTTGCCATACATTGACATGAATCCACCACGGGTGTATACAAGCTCCCAATCCTGAATCCCCCTCCCACTTCCTACCCCGTATCATCTCTCTGGATCATCCCCGTGCACCAGCCCCAAGCATCCTGTATCTTGTATCGAACATAGACTGGAACTTTGTTTCTTACATGATAGTATACATGTTTCAATGATATTATCCCAAATCATCCCACCCTCTTCCTCTCCCTCACAGTCCAAAGTCCGTTCTATACATCTGTGTCTCTTTTGCTGTCTCGCATACAGGGTCGTTACCATCTTTCTAAATTCCATATATATGTGTCAGCATACTGTATTGGTGTTTTTCTTGCTGGCTTACTTCACTCCGTATAATTGGCTCCAGTTTCATCCATCTCATTAGAACTGATTCAAATGTATTCTTTTTAATGGCTGAGTAATACTCCATTGTGTATATGTACTACAGCTTTCTTATCCATTCATCTGCTGATGGACATCTAGGTTGTCTTCATGTCCTGGCTATTATAAACAGTGCTGCAAGTAACACTGGGGTATATATGTCTCTTTCAATTCTGGTTTCCTCAGTGTGTATGCCCAGCAGTGGGATTGCTGTGTCATAAGGCAGTTATATTTGCAATTTTTTAAGGAATCTCCACACTGTTTCCCATAGTGGCTGTACTAGTTTGCATTCCCACCAACAGTGTAGGAGGGTTCCCTTTTCTCCACATCCTCTCCAGCATTTATTGCTTGTAGACTTTTGGATCACAGCCATTCTGACTGGTGTGAAATGGTACTTCATTGTGGTCTTGATTTGCATTTCTCTGATAATGAGTGCTGTTGAGCATCTTTTCATGTGTTTGTTAGCCATCCGTATGTCTTCTTTGGAAAAATGTCTATTTAGTTCTTTGGCCCATTTTTTGATTGGGTCGTTTATTTTTCTGGAGTTGAGCTGCATAAGTTGCTTGTATATTTTTTAGATTAGTTGTTTGTCGGTTGCTTCATTTGCTATTGTTTTCTCCCATTCAGAAGGCGGTCTTTTCACCTTACTTATAGTTTCCTTTGTTGTGCAGAAGCTTTTAATTTTAATTATATTCCATTTGTTTATTTTTGCTTTTATTTCCAGTATTCTGGGAGGTGGATCATAGAGGATCCTGCTGTGATTTATGTCGGAGAGTGTTTTGCCTATGTTCTCCTCTAGGAGTTTTATAGTTTCTGGTCTTACGTTTAAGGCAGTTTTTTCACTCTCATCTTTCACTTTCATCAAAAGGCTCTTTAGTTTCTCTTCACTTTCTGCCATAAGCATGGTACCATCTGCATATCTGAGGTTACTAATATTTCTCCCAGCAATCTTGATTCCAGTTTGTGCATCTTCCAGCCTGGGATTTAGCATGATGTACTCTGCATATAAAATAAATAAGCAGGGTGACAATATACAACCTTAATGTACTCCTTTCTCAATTTGGTACAAGTCCGTGTTTCCATGTCCGGTTCTAACTGTTGCTTCTGCCCTGCATACAGGTTTCTCAAGAGGCAGGTTAGGTGGTCTGGTATTCCCACTTCTTGAAGAATTCTACACAGTTTGTTGTGATTCACACAGTCAAATGCTTTGGCATAGGCAATAAACCCAAAGTAGATGTTTTTCTGAAATTCTCCTTTTTCTACGATCCAATGGATGTTGGCAGTTTGATATCTCATTCCTCTGCCTTTTTTTAAAGCCAGCTTGGACATTTGGAAGTTCTTAGTTTACGTACTGATGAAACCTCTCTTGGAGAATTTTAAGCATTACTTTACTAGTGTGTGAGATGAGTGGAAATTGTGCAGTAGTTTAAGCATTCTTTGGCATTGCCTTTCATTGGGATTGGAATGAAAACTGACCTTTTTCCAGCCCTGTGGCCACTGCTGAGCTTTCCAAGCAGTGGAAAGGAATGCAGCACTTTCACAGTATCATCTTTAGGATTTGAAATAGAGCAACTAGAATTCCATCAGCTCCACTAGCTTTGTTCATAGTGATGCTTACTAGGGTCCATTTGATATCACATTCCAGGTTGTGTGACTCTAACTGAGTGATCACACCATTGTAGTTATCTGGGTCTTTAAGATCTTTTTTTGCATAGTTCTGTGTATTCTTGCCCCCTCTTCTTAATATCTGTTGCTTCTGTTAAGTCCATAACTCTTCTGTTCTTTATTGTTTCCCTCTTTGCTTGAAATATTCCCTTGGTATGTCTAATTTTCATGAAGAGATCTCCAGTCTTCCCCATTCCATTGTTTTCCTCTATTTCTTTGCACTGATCACTGAGGAAGGCTTTCTTTTTGCTCCTTGCTCTTCTTTGGAACTCTGCATTCAGATGGGTATATCTTTCCTTTTCTCCTTTGCCTCTAGCTTCTCCTCTTTTCACAATTATTTGTAAGGCCTCCTCAGACAGCCATTTTGTCTGTTTGCATTTCTTCTTCTTGGGGGTGACTTTGATCGTGGCCTTCTGCACCATGTTACGAACTTCCATGCATGGTTCTTCAGGCACTCTGTTTATCAGATCTAATCACGTGAATCTATTTGTTACTTCCACTGTATTTGAATTAGGTCATTGGGATTTGATTTAGGTCATACCTGAATGGTATAGTGGTTTTCCCTACTTTTATGAATTTAAGTCTTAATTTTGCAATAAGGAGTTCATGATCTGAACCACAGTCAGCTCCCGGTCTTATTTTTGCTCACTATACAGAGCTTCTCATCTTTGGCTGAAAAGAATATAATAAATCTGATTTCAGTATTGACCATCTGGTGATGTCCATGTGTAGAGTTGTCTCTTGTATTGCTTTGAAAAGGGTGTTTTCTATAACCAGTATGTTCTCTGGGCAAAACTCTGTTATCCTTTGCCCTGCTTCTTTTTGTACTCCAAGGCCAAATTTGCCTGTTACTCCAGGTATCTCTTGACTTCCTACTTTTCATTCCAATCCCCTATGATGAAAAGGACATCTTTATTTGGTGTTAGATCTAGAAGATCTTCTAGGTCTTCATAGAACCATTTAACTTCAGCTTTAGTGGTTGGAGCATAGACTTGGATTATTGTGATATTGAATGGTTTTCCTTGGAAATGAATGATATCATCCTGTCATGTTTGAGACTGTGCCCAAGTACCTGCATTTCAGGCTCTTTTGTTGACTATGAGGGCTACTACATTTCTTCTAAGGGATTCTTGCCCACATAGTAGAAGTAATGGTCATCTGAATTAAATTCACCCATTCCGGTCTATTTTAGTTCACTGATATCCCAAAGTGTCGATGTTCACTCTTGCCATCTCCTGTTTGATTACTTCCCAATAACTTTGATTCATGGACCTAATATTCCAGGTTTCTAAGCAATATTGTCATCAGAGTTTACTTCCATCACCAGTCACATCCACAGCTGGGCATTGTTTTCTCTTTGGTTCTTCATTCTTTCTGGAGTTATTTCTCAACTCTTCTCCAGTAGCATATTGGGCACCTATTCATCTTTCAGTGTCCTATCTTTTTGCCTTTTCATACTGTTCATGGGGTTCTCAAGGCAAGAATACTGAAGTGGTTTACCAGTCCCTTCTCCAATGGACAACATTTTTTCAGAAATGTGAATGAAAGTGTTTGCCATTTGGGAAGAAATGAGATCTTTTGCCTCCAACAGTGGTTCTCAGTTGGCTGCAGGGTGGAATCACCTGTGGGGTTTTATTAATAAAAAGCGTTGACTCCTGCCTCCCCTCCCCAAGATTCTGATTTAGCTGAGATGAGGGTTTTATACAGTTCTCCTGGTGATTCGAATTTGCAGCTAAGTTTACAAACCACCAGCCTTTGCCATAATGAGGATATAAAGGACTGTACCTGGAGGAGATAACTGAATATACAGGGATCAGGTGATTCTGCAGGAGCAGGAGTGTGCGTTTCTGTGTGTGGAAGGTGGCGTGAATAAGGGTGAGGCAATGCTAGAGGCCCCACCCCTCTTGCCTGCTGTGAGGCCTTCCTGGCCCTTCACTCATTCCCCGGCCTTTCCACTCTCCTCACCTGGACTCGTGGATTCTGCTGCCCCCTGGTGGTGATTTTCAGTATGGTACCGTTGCCCCTGGAGGTTTCATACAAGCCCAGCCTTGGTTCATCACAAACCTATGAGTAGGATTCCCAAGATGTGGTTTGCCAGGAGGGAAATCCTGGGAACCATACACAAGGAGCAGCTTGGCAGTAACTTCAGGAATCGCTCTTGCACAGAGAAGCTCAGGGAGCTCTAGGTCACTGGCCAAGCACGGGTCTGGCACATGCCTGTGACTGGAGCCTTCCTGTGCCTGTGGTCTGAGGAAATTGGTCTTCTCAGCCAGAGACAAGTGCCTATGATATCAAGCATCAGGAAGTGCAGAGGTGTAAGGTGACAAGCTTCACAGTAAACAGCAACCACCCTGCTGTATATTCTGCCCTCCTGTATAGCAAAGTTTGTTTTTACTTAATGACCATGTTGACCTGTAACACAAGCCAAGAGGATATTAGGATCCCCATCTCACAGACAAGGAAACAAGCCTACAGAGCTTAAGGAAATTGCTCAAGGTCATACAACTCGTAACTGACAGATGCGGCCTCTGAGCCCAGGCAGGTGGGACCTCACAGTCTGTCCCCGCTCCTCCCATGTCCTGGCAGGACCCGGAGTTCTCTCCTGTCCAACGATCTTCCCAGCCCTTCAGCCCAACTCCCTGGGTGTGTCCGGGTGGTCCCTCCAGGCTCCCACAGCCCCTTTGCTCCTATTGCCCCTGATTTGGATCCCTCCTTCTGCAGGGCAACCCCACCCACCCACCCAACGAGAGCCCCACAGTTGGCAGGAAGACACCCTTGCCCTGTTCTAGCAGCTTCTCCCTACAGCCAATTCCTGGGGGTGGAGTCAAGCCAGGTTGTGAGGAAAATCATGAGAGAAGCAGGAAGGTGTGAGCTGGTGGTCAGCGCCTTCCTCTGACCTGGGACCTCCATCACTTGTGGCAGCTCCCCTCTATATCCCCCTCCCCCATTACAAGTGTTCCTACAGCTCTGCTGTGGATCAGTCACCAGGGGAGGGATCAGAATGCAGGTTACTGGGCTCCAGCCCCAAAGATGTAATCCAGTGGGTTACACAAGTGGGGCCAGGGGATTTGAATTTTTAACCAACAACCCAGTCGGTTTTGATGCTGGGCGTCCTCTGAACACATGCTGAGAAACACTTAACAGACCTGCCACTCACATCTGTGAGCCCTGGGTCAAGAGTGCAAATATTTAAAAGCTATAAATCAATTAAACAAAACTGTCAAGTACACCTATATAACTATTAAAACCTGGCAGACTAGGATTTTGGACACTGAGCTCTAAGCCAGAAGGCAGGACAGCAGAGGAAGGGGCTGACCACAGCCCCCAGCCCTCCCCCTGCTCTTCCCACCTCAGGCTCTGACTCTCTCTGTGCCCTGAGGAATCTGCTGCTCAAGCAAGAGCGCCGCCAGCCTTCAAGACCAAGCTTAGGCCACTCTCTTCCCACCCATAAACAGCTGTATCTTGACCACCTGTTGGGCTGGGACATGGGCACCGAGAAGGAGGCCTGCAGTGGCGCTGGGAGCATGGATGCTAGGGTCCAGGTGCTCAGAGCACGGCCTGGAGGGGAGGGGCTCCAGGTGGCCACACCCCCTTGTCCTCTCTGGCTGCCTGCACCTGGGCAGGCGGGAGGGGGAGTGGGGGGGGCGATTGGGGCGTGCAACCATGGGATGACCAGAGTAGGGCCCCTAAACCAGTGTTTCTCTAACTGTACTGTGGGCAGGACTCACCTGAGATCTGGAGATTCTGAGTCAGTGGGTCTGGGGTAGAAACAAGATTCCGCGTTCTAAAGGCCCCCCAGGCCAGCCGATGCTGCTGGTCCACAGGCCACACTTAGAACAGCAGGGCTCTGGGGCAGGGTGGGCAGAGTTTTCCTGTAAAGGACTAGGAAGTACATTCCCAGGCATTGAGGGCCTTATGGTTTCTGCTCAGAAAAACATCTACTTCTGCTTCATTGATTACGTTAAAGCCTTTGACTCCACAGATCACAACAAATTGGAAAACTTAAAGAGACAGGAATCCCAGACCACCTTTCCTGTCTCCTGAGAAACCTGTACGTGAGTGGAGAAGCAACAGTTAGAACTGTACATGGAACAACCGCCTGGGTCAAAATTGGGAATGGAGTATGACCTGCATATTGTCACCCTACTTATTTAACTTATATGAAAAAAATGTATGTATATGTATAACTGAATCACTGCTGTTGAGCAGAAATTAACAACAGCATTGTAAATTTAATGATACTTAAATTTTTAAAGCAACAAGAAAAAAAGTTAAGGGTGTCAGTAGGTTCACTATTAATAATATTTACTATGGTTACTTGCTTAGCCATGTATTTGCCAGATATTTCTACTTTGAAAATATAATTCTTTCCTAAAGAATTAATTTGAGAAGATACTTAGAGTCCATGAAAATGCTGTCTCCTCCAACCCCCAAAATCTCACTGTACATTCAGACAATGATGAATTTTGTCTGAATTATTTATGACAAAGATGGTTGCTACTTTTCTGTCAATCTGTCTACATTTGTTAATTGACCTTCTACTACAAAAAAGGGCTTTCCCTTCCTACTATCTACGTCTTATAGAAATCAGTATAAACATGGATTTTTTAAATTTTTAGTGTTGTAAAGTGTAGGGTTTAAAAGCCATCAGTCCTCTGTTTATCATTATTTACTTATGACATTTCTAATGTGAGATAAACTCCATCTCAGAGACTCATTTTTTGTCTGGGTAGTCTGTAAAATTTAATTTTAAAAATGTTTTTCATGTAATATCCTCCAGAATGAAATATGATAAGCTTTCGGATCAAACAGTGTTTTGGAATACCCAAGGCTTCCACCTATTGGGATGGACACTTGTGAGCATGGTTGCTGAGTAAAAGAGTGAATTTAGTCAGAACCATCCAATGTGAACTTCTTGTAGAACATTCCCAGTGTGTCTAAATCTTAACCTTGGTTCTTTTTAAAAAAATAAATAAATAAATGACACAATCCCAGTTTGACTCCTAAGGCAAGTCAGATCGACCTGGAGTGCAGATGGAGGTCTCACAGGGCTGGGGCATGTGATTCCTACTAGTAGTGTTATTTTTTAGGTCTAAATTCAAATAAATATATATTTCTCCCTGTTTTCAACACACATTGCTGTTTTAGTTTTTGAAAAAAAAAAAAAAACCACTTTCGTTAGAACGTTAGGTTTAAAAACAAAAACTCAGTTAATTCATAGTCTTTCTGCTTTTAAAGGAAAATTAATAGCTTACACTTAAAACCTTGTATTTTAAAAATATCTGAAGGTTTAAAGTGGTCTGTTCTGCTTCCAGGGACCTTCTTCAACCTTAGGACCATGCTGCTGATTCAAGAATAGAATCGGTAAAAATACATGCACAGTTTTTAGACTTGAAACAAACCCTTTACACTTAAATAGAAGTTTACTTATTTCTCACTTTTTAATGCTATTAAAAATCTGATCACGTGGACCACAGTCTTGTCTAACTCAGTGAAATGAAGCCATGCCTTGTGGGGCTTCCCAATGGATGGGTCATGATGGAGAGGTCTGACAGAATGTGGTCCACTGGAAAAGGGAATGGCAAACCACTTCAGTATCTTGCCTTGAGAACTTCAAAACAGTATGAAAAAGCAAAATGATAGTATACTGAAAGAGGAACTCCTCAGGTCAGTAGGTGCCCAATATGCTACTGGAGATCAGTGGAGAAATAACTCCAGAAAGAATGAAGGGATGGGGTTAAAGCAAAAAGAAAACAAACAAAAAAACAAAACAAAACAAACAAACAAAAAAACAGCCAGTTGTGGATGGGATTGGTGATAGAAGCAAGGACTGATGCTGTAAAGAGCAACATTGCATAGGAACCTGGAATGTTAGGTCCATGAATAAAGGCACATTGGAAGTGGTCAAACAGGAGATGGCAAGAGTGAACGTCGACGTTCTAGGAATCAGCAAACTAAAATGGACTGGAATGGGTGAATTTAACTCAGATGACCATTATATCTACTACTGTGGGCAGGAATCCCTTAGAAGTAATGGAGTAGCCCTCATAGTCAACAAAAGAGTCCGAAATGCAGTACTTGGATGTAATCTCAAAGACAACAGAATGATCTCTGTTCATTTCCAAGGCAAACCATTCAATATCATCGTAATCCAAGTGTATGCCCCAATAAGTAACATTGAACAAGCTCTGAAGTTGAATGGTTTTATGAAGACCTACAAGACCTTTTAGAACTAACATCCAAAAAAGATGTCCTCTTCATTACAGAGGACTGGAATGCAAAAGTAGGAAGTCAAGAAACACCTGGAGTACCAGGCAGATTTGGCCTTGGAGTACAGAACGGAGAAGGGCAAAGGCTAATAGAGTTTTGCCAAGAGAACGCACTGGTCATAGCACACACCCTCTTCCAACAACACAAGAGAAAACTCTACAAATTGACATCACCAGATGGTTAACATAGAAATCAGATTGATTATATTCTTTGCAGCCAAAGATGGAGAAGCTCTATACAGTCAGCAAAATCAAGACTGGGAGTTGACTGTGGCTCAGATCATGAACTCTTTATTGCCAAATTCAGACTTAAATTGAATAAAGTGAGGAAAACCACTAGATCATTCAGGTACGATCTAAATCAAATCCCTTATGACTATAGAGTAGAAGTGAGAAATAGACTTAAGGGACTAGATCTGATAGACAGAGTGCCTGATGAACTATGGACGGAAGTTCATGACATTGTACGGAGACAGGAATCAAGACCATCCCCAAGAAAAAGAAACGCAAAAAATCAAAATGGCTGTCTGAGGAGGCCTTACAAATAGCTGTGAAAAGAAGTGAAGTGAAAAGCAGAGGAGAAAAGGAAAGATATACCCATTTGAATACAGAATTCCAAAGAAAAGCAAGGAGAGATAAGAAAGCCTTCCTCAGTGATCAATGCAAAGAAATAGAGGAAAACGATAGAATGGGAAAGACTAGAGATCTCTTCAAGAAAATCAGAGACACCAAGGGAATATTTCATGCAAAGATGGATTCAATAAAGGACAGAAATGGTATGGACCTAACAGAAACAGAAGATATTAAAAAGAGGTGGCAAGAATACACAGAAGAACTGTACAAAAACGATCTTCACGACCCAGATCATCACAATGGTGTGATCACTCACACTCACCTAGAGCTAGACATCCTGGAATGTGAAGTCAAGTGGGCCTTAGGAAGCATCACTATGAACAAAGCTAGTGGAGGTTATGGAATTCCAGCTGAGCTAGTTCAAATCCTAAAGAAGAGGCTATAAGTGCTGCATTCAACATGTCAGCAAATTTGGAAAACTCAGCAGTGGCCACAGGACTGGAAAAGTTCAGTGTTCATTCCATTCCCAAAGAAAGGCATTACCAAAGAATGCTCTAACTACCGCACAATTGCACTCATCTCACATGCTAGTAAAGTAATGCTCAAAATTCTCCAAGCCAGGCTTCAGCAATACATGAACCGTGAACTTCCAGATGTTCAAGCTGGTTTTAGAAAAGTCAGAGGAACCAGAGATCAAATTGCCAACATCCACTGGATCATCAAAAAAGTAAGACAGTTCCAGAAAAAAACATCTATTTCTGCTTTATTGACTATGCCAAAGCCTTTGACTGTGTGGATCACCATAAACTGTGGAAAATTCTGAGAGAGATGGGAATACCAGACCACCTGACATGCTTTCTTGAAAAACCTGTATGCAGGTCAGGAGGCAACAGTTAGAATTGGACATGGAACAACAGACTGGTTCCAAATAGGAAAAGGAGAACATTAAAGCTGTATATTGTCACCTTGCTTATTTAACTTTTATGCAGAGTACATCATGAGAAATGCTGGGCTGGAGGAAGCACAAGCTGGAGTCAAGATTTCTGGGAGAAATATCAATAACCTCAGATATGCAGATGACACCACTCTTGTGACAGAAAGTAAAGAAGAACAAAAGAGCCTCTTGATGAAAGTGAAAGAGGAGAGTGAAAAAGTTGGCTTAAAGCTCAACATTCAGAAAACGAAGATCATGGCATCTGGTCCCATCACTTCATGGGAATTACATGGGGAAACAGTGGAAACAGTGTCAGACTTTATATTTTGGGGCTCCAAAATCACTGTAGATGGTGATTGCAGCCATGAAATTAAAAGACACTTACTCCTTGGAAGAAAAGTTATGACCAACCTAGACAGCATATTAAAAAGCAGAGACATTACTTTGTCAACAAAGGTCTGTCTAGTCAAGGCTATGGTTTTTCCAGTGGTCATGTATGGATGTGAGAGTTGGACTATAAAGAAAGCTGAGCACTGAAGAATCGATGCCTTTGAACTGTGGTGTTGGAGAAGACTCTTGAGAGTCCCTTGGACTGCGAGGAGATCCAACCAATCCATTCGAAACTTACTTGAAAAAATAAAGTCACATCCAATGGTACATCAAAAAATAAAAATAAAAAAATAAAATAAAGGAGATCAGTCCTGGGTGTTCATTGGAAAGACTGATGTTGAAACTGAAACTCCAATACTTTGGCCACTGGATGCAAAGAGATGACTCATTTGAAAAGACCCTGATGCTGGGAAAGATTGAGGGCAGGAGGAGAAGGAGACGACAGAGGATGAGATGGTTGGATGGCATCACCGACTCAATGGACATGGGTTTGAGTTAAACTCCAGGAGTTGGTGATGTACTGGGAGGCTTGGCGTGCTGCAGATCATGGGGTCGGAAAGAATTGGACACGACTGAGTGACTGAACTGAAATGAGAATATTGATAATGTATAGTAGGGCCTTTTGGAAGCCTGTGTGCTCTAATTTTAAGTTAAATATGATGGTAACAATTAATAAAGAGGATCATGCTAGAGAGGATAGTACTGATTGACAGCTTATCACATATACAGCATTGTTCAAGAGCATTGAACATATCCAGCATTGTTTCTTACCTGTCTGGGATTAAATATCAGTTTTATCTAATTTTATATTTTCAGCCCATTGCTACCTAATCAATGATCCATTGTGCATGGCTAGTGTGCAGCCCAGACACGTGCCCTTCTCCCCCATAGTGCAACCCTCACACTGGTCCCCGGGGTGTTCATGATCCCACCCATCCTGAGGGTGGATGTCACAGCAATACAGAGGGTTGTGCATTTCTAGCTTTCTTGAATTTCCTGTACTTACTTCTAACCAGGTTACAAACAGGTCAGGGACTGACACTAGTGCACAGACCACACTGGCAGTATCATTCTCATAGTTAATCTTTGCAGTAGCCCTCTGTGAATCATACTATATCCACCTCAACTTTCAAAGCCACTGAACCACAGTGGGCTTCCCAACCCTAAGAGCCCACACTTACCAGCTAGCAGAACTTGAATCCAAAGCCAGCCAGTCTCCAGAGGAGCCAGTATTTGTCCCGACTCCAGAGCTTGTGTTTTTCCCCGTGTGCTTGTGTCATTTTAACTACACGTGGAGGAAGAACAGTCTGGTTTAGGCCATCAGATGAGGGCCTCCTCAAGCACACCTTCTACAGCCTACAAACCTCCTCCATCCACACCCATCCTGTTCTCCTCTCCTGGTGAAAAGAATCTCCAAGGTCAGTGATTCCACCCTGTGTCTTTGGATGCTCTTAGTTCATCCATCATCCCAACCAAAGCAATGGTTCAAGAGCAGAAACTATATTCATTTTTCAGACAAAGAAGCTGAGATTCAGAGGTTGAGATGCTTACCCGAGCATGTAACTAAGACTACATGACTATAAGTGTCCAGAGCCTATTTTGTAAAGGATGGTGCCATTCTAATGTCCTGGCACCTTGGGTGATTACTGCTTGCCCACACCCACACTGCTAGTGAGTAGTAGAGAAAGAACCGACAGATCAGTGTGACTGACTCCAAAACCAGGGCTTTCTGTTATCTCAGGCTACCTTTTAAAATCTCAAAATTATAACATTGAGAAGGAAGGCTTGCTCTCAGTCATCATTTATTCATTCAACAAACATTTACTGAGCACCCTCTGTGCACAGACCCTCTGCTGGAAGCCATAATCAAACAGTGAATACGGTGCAGTTTCAAGTCTTTTTCTCACTTAGTTTAGTGAGAAAATAGACCACGTGTTAACACTCACAGTCAGGGCAGGCTACATGCACAACAGAAAGAACAGGCCCCTTGTTTTAAAATAAAGTATCTCAGGATGGTGAGAACAGGACACTAACCAAGTATGATTCAGTTTAATATGAGAGGTGCTCAAGGTAACACACAAATCCGAGTTACCTAGGATGATGACTGATTTTAACGTGACTTCCTAGAAGAGGCGACAACTGGGCTGACCCTGGACACTGATGATATCTCCCCTCCATGGACCTTCTCCTCTATTTTTTAGACCAGAGGGGTATTCAGGTGAATCACTGAGTCATCATTTTGACTTAAACATCAGTCATCAAGAGTTTCCCCCAGAGTACACCCTCATCACCTACCTCTGGAGCTGTGATACCTGCCAAGCAGGGACATGGAGACGTGCTGTCCTGACCTCCCTTCAAGGACTCATTGTCCAGCAGCTGTAAGTGCTGCCAGTGGGCAACCTTAAACCACCAGCCCCTCTGGGGGCAGCCTGCGTGCAATGACCCATCCAGGTGGAGGTATACAGGCCCGGTCATTGGATGTGTCAGGACAACCCTGAAAGGCCATCGTCACTCCAGACTCCCATGGAGTCAGCTCAGGTCGTCTGGCCGGTGATCCGGCTTGATCCTTCCCGCTGCCTTACCCTGTTTCTTCCCTCCTGATTCCACAGTGTGGACCCCTGGGGCAACCCCGATACACATCCAAGCACTAAACTCCATCTGAGTCTGCATCCCAGAGAGCCAGCCTGCAACACGTATCAGAAAACATTCCAGTATTTGGGGAGGATTATTATTGAAAATTACTGGTTACACATGTACTTATAACATTTTAAAACCCTTCCAATAAAATACAAAACGGTAGAAACAAGAACCTTTAGTGTGAATGTGGTTACCTTTGGTTTAAACTTCACAATCTAATGTTGTCTGATCAAATGAAATTAAGTTATATATTAAAAACAAAAGAAAACTATGTTGAACCATATGAACCTGCCACTTTATAGCTTATAAAAAAACTGAATGTTAGCAGTTCCACATGGCTGAATCTAATTTTAAAAAGTCCATTAGCATTTGAAATTTAGAGAACATTATACTTATGAATAACTCATGGGTAAAAGATATATTAATGAATTAGATTAGGAATTAGAAAATACATAATACTATGGCTATTGATGGTGGTGAGTGCCAAAACTTGCAGGTTGCAGCTCAAGTGGATCTTAGGGGAAAAATTCAGCTTTATGTATTTATATTAGAAAAATTAGGACATTGATAATCTCTTTTCAATTTAAGAATTTAGAGGAAAAACCTCAAAGTTAAGGAAAAGTTGAAGGAAAGAATCATATGATGAACTAAGGGAAAAAGAGAGCATCATTCAAGCATAAAGGTGACTCTTTGAAAACAGGAAAAAGTTATGCAAGATTATTCATAAAAAAGAAGGCTAAAAGAAAATTAAAAAGCCAAAAGAACACAGTTAGAGATGCTGCAGATATTAAACATATAAGATATTGTGAATAAATTTATGCCAATCAAGCTCAAAACTCACAGGAAACAGATTCCTTCTAGAAAAATGAAACTTATCAAAATGACTCTGCAGAAATAATACACTGAAGAGGAAGCATATAATTACCAAAAGTTCCCCAGAGAGTGCGGCTGCACAACACTGTGAATGTGATTAATGCCACTGGATTGTGTGACTAAAAATGGTTACATAGTAAATTTTATGTTATATATACTTTACCACAATCTGTAATGTAAAAAAATTAAAATAAAATCCTCTATCTAGAAGACAGTCTAGCACACGTCTGTCCTTCATTAGCAAATCCCCTAGAAGGGCTCCTATTTTGAGAAAGCATAATTTCTCTTCCTTTTCTTTCAGAACATATTGTCCTTCTGTATTTATATCCTTTTTTTCTTTTTTTGGTTACTTAAACTATAGTATATTATATGTTTTTCCTATCAGTTTTCTCTATAGCATTTCAACCAGAGGTGTTTTGGTGGAAAAATGGATCCTAGTCATGTTAAAGGAAGTGGACACAAAACAATAACTTCACACAGTCTTCAAGTAAACAGAATCCCTGATATAATTGGAAAGTAATAGGTAATTCTGGGGACAGTAAAAATACATCTGTGACAACTTTGTCTCAAATCTTAGAAAATGAGTTTGGTTCTGGAGTCTCTCAAGACACAATTGTTGGTGGCCTGAACCTCTGATTTGGATAAGAAAGCAAGTAATATAACATTTAAATAAACATAATAAATCCTTTTTCAAAAGCTTGAAATCATTGAGATTGGATAACTCACATTTTGTAATGTGTAAATATTTGTTACTGGTATAAAAAAAAGGTAGAATATAGTTTATGCAGTGCAAAACCTATTGGAAAAAAGCCTTTGGAATAGACATGAACTCATGGTAGAATCACAGTGTTGACACAAAAATTGTGAAGGCTGAGGGCTGTCCACTGGAAACATTCATAACCACAAGGTCACGGTGGGTAACATCTGGCTGTCTCCTTTTGAAGTATACCTGAGGGAGAAAAAGACAAAAACAACATGTTTAAGAGTTTTAAAGTCCTCCTCCTAAGGCAACACATTTCTAGGTTTCCTTCTTCATGTGAGGCAATCATATTACTATTGGAGACATAGTTTTAGAAAACCAGGGCTGTATTTATTCTATGGAGGAAGTAGCCCCATTAAAACCCCCAGTGGGGTTGGATGTAATGCCAAATAACCTGTAGATCTCCTAGATATCTGATCATTCTGATTCACAGATATGCTTTATCACTACAGTAAATTGATACACAAAATCATTTTATTCCCTGAAATAAATTAAAAACAGGTAACAAAGAAGATAGGAAAACTAGCATCGGAACAGGGTTTGTCATTTTCACACGTAAAAGGAGCACAACAGATTTGGATGTTAATATCGGGTTATTACCTTTATATGTTATAAACTCTGATTGGCAAGCACTGAAACACTGGCATATATGTATGAAATATCCTGGCGTTTAATTTGTGTGGCAAAGCAGTTATAGGTCCTATAGAAATGTGACCTGTGGATAGTGGGTCCCAAGAATGAAAAGAAAATCAAATGCTTTAACAATCACTTAACCAAGAGACTTCTCTAAAATGTAAGATGATACCCAATAATAGGACAGATCTCTGCCAGATGTTTGAGCTCTTGAATTCTACCAAATTCTAGCCGAACTGGAAGAGATACAGCTATATCAGTATTTTTCAGTATATCAGGTATATCAGTATTTTTTCAGTGTATAATCAGAGCACAGAAGAAAGGAAGTGCTGTCAAGTTCCACAATCATCAGTTTTTAGTAGCTGTATTATACCTCAGTTCCTTACAGATGCACATAACAAAATAAAATAATGTCAGGGCTTGTGAAGCCTTATCTCTGAACATGCTTGGGCAAAAAACAACTTCAAGTGTAACTCTTTTTCCTCAAAGAAGAATGTGAAAAGTTTCCTTTGAGTCTTTAAAACAGAAAATTTATAGTCTATCAGAGGCTAACTCATGTCACAAACTGGGTTGCTTAGACACATGATTACAGATCTCTTTCATAGAACCTGACCGCAAGTGCATTTGCGGGTGCTGTAAACAGAGTTATCATGAGAGAGAATGAACTTCACACACAAAACAGAAAAGCACTAGGACACCTACCTTCGCAGTAAGTGCACTTTCTTACTCTCTTGTTGCTAACATATCCTGCTACCCCCAAAACAGCTGTGCATACAAAATGCTATATATTTAAATGTCACTTAAGGAGAAAAATAAACCCTCCAAGAATGCTTGGGCCCAATGGCTGAAATCTGAGACTATTTCCATTGTAATGGAAGCATTTAAGAATAAAGCCTTTGGTGGGAGTGGAGGGGTTGTTGATTACATATCATCACCCTCCTCCATTTTCTTAAGCTAGACATATTTTGTGATTATATATGTATGTACTCTTTTGGTGAAACTAAAAAGAGTTAAAGGAACAAAAGAAAATTCATTTTCTACTGCTTAACATTCTTTCCAAAATCATCGGGTTTCTTTCTCTACAACTCTTCTCCATACAATTTTTTATAAAGAAAATATTATTTTTAGCAACTTTTAACTGAAAAGGACTTTGCTTCATGGTCTGAAATACCTGAACTGAATACTGCAAAGGATATTCATCAGTTGGGGGCCCCTGATTTAGAGTCTCAAAAGTGACCTAGAAGAACCATGGGTATATTTGTTTTATTATTGGGAGGCAAGGTTTCTATCCACAGCCTTTTACAAAATGATCCCACTTTTATACTGTAAAACTCTCTATATTCTCAAAGTACTTAAGCATCTGCTCTCTCATTTGATCCCTCTGATAAGTGTGAAGAAGACAGCAGGACTGTCATCTGGCTCTACACACAGGTGAGGACCAGAGGCTCAGAGGCCCTGGGGGACACAAGGCCACATGGATGCTAAGTGCCTCCTCCATTTATCCAACTGGACCAGGCTCCTAGAGCTAGGATATGAGAATTTTATAACTGCTGGGCTGTATTAGGTGATTTCACAAATAGACAAAATGACACCTCTGTTACACCCTGGGAACAAAGGAACTTCAAAAAACCTCAACCAGGTCTGCTTAATCACAGAACAGAATGGATGGCAGGGATTTATTCTTGGAGCTGAACTGTGTCCCCTCTGAAAGGCTGTTGCTGAACCATGAAAGATGCCATGATTCTTGGCCTCCACAGAAGAATTCAATTTGGGGCCAGTGCCGAGGCTTGATCACTCAGAGCTTTTGTGTAATAAAGTTTTATTAAAGCATAAAAGAGATAAAGAAAGTTTCTGACATAGACATCAGAAGGGGACAGAAAGAGTGCCCCCTGCTAGTCTTTAGGCAGATGTTATTTAGCTACTAGTAGTAGCAGTGTTAGTCGCTCAGTTGTGTCTGACTCTTTGAGACCACATGGACTGTGGCCCACCAGGCTCCTCTGTCCATGGGATTCTCCAGGCAAGAATACTGGAGTGGATGGTCATTCCCTTCTCCAGAGGATCTTTCCGACCCAGGGATCTAACCCAGGTCTCCTTCATTGTAGGCAGATTCTTTACTGTCTGAGCTACAGGGAAGATCCATATAGCTACTAGCAGTCTGCTAATTAGAGAAAGGAAATGTCTCAAAACTCAGAGACTGGTATCAGGCCCCTCACACAACATGCATTTTAAGATAACATTGGCACAAGGTGAATTGTCCCTGGACCGAAAATGATTGACATAAATCTTGAGGAAACTCAGGTTTCCAAGCAAATATAGTCTCACTGACTTAGCTTAAGAGAACATTTGCATGAGTAAAACATACTCATTGTCAAGTCTGTTCTGAGTCTTAGGGGGAACTGACTTGAAGACAGAGTCTAGGGTAAATACATAGTTCATTAACATAGATTAAGACAAAGATTTCAATAAGAAAAATGCATTGACTAGCTCAAAGTTTGAGAAAAGTTAAGTTCAGGTGGAACCAGGTATCTTCATGGTAAACAGAATTTTAAAAGAAACCTCTTTTTAAATTTGCATCAGTTCAGTTCAGTCCCTCAGTCCTATCATACTCCTTGCGACCCCACGGACTGCAGTACACCAGGCTTCCCTGTCACCAACTCCCAGAGCTTACACAAACTCATGTCCATTGAGTTGGTAATGCCATCCAACCATCTCATCCTCTGTCATCCCCTTCTCCTCCCATCTTCAATCATTCCCAGCACCAGAGCCTTTTCAAATGAGTCAGTTCTTTGCATCTGGTGGCCAAAGTATTGGAGTTTCAGCTTCAACATCAGTCCTTCCAATGAATATTCAGGGCTGATTTCCTTTAGAATGGACTGGTTGGATCTCCTTGCTGTCCAAGGGACTCTCAAGAGTCTTCTTCAATACCACAGTTCAAAAGCATCAATTCTTCAGTGCTCAGCTTTCTTTACAGTCCAACTCTCATATCCATACATGACTATGTGAAAAACCATAGCCTTGACTAGACGGATCTTTGTTGACAAAGTATAATGTCTCTGCTTTTTAACATGCTATCTATGTTGGTCATAACTTTTCTTCAAAGGAGCAAGCGTCTTTCAGTTTCATGGCTGCAGTCATCATCTGCAGTGATTTTGGAGCCCAAGAAAATAAAGCCTGCCACTGTTTCCATTGTTTCCCCATTTATTTGCCATGAGGTGATGGGACCAGATATCTTTGTTTTCTGAGTGTTGTTGTTTTTTTTTGTTTTTGTTTTTGTTTTTTTACTATTGATGAACTTTTTTTATTTTTTATTTATTTATTTTAGTTTTTTATTGTTTTTAATTTTAAAATCCTTAATTCTTACATGTGTTCCCAAACATGAACCCCCCTCCCACCTCCCTCCCCATAACATCTCTCTGGGTCATCCCCATGCACCAGCCCCAAGCATGCTGTATCCTGCATCAGACATAGACTGGCGATTCAATTCTTACATGATAGTATACATGTTAGAATGGCATTCTCCCAAATCATCCCACCCTCTCCCTCTCCCTCTGAGTCCAAAAGTCCGTTATACCCATCTGTGTCTTTTTTCCTGTCTTGCATACAGGGTTGTCATTGCCATCTTTCTAAATTCCATATATATGTGTTAGTATACTGTATTGGTGTTTTTCTTTCTGGCTTACTTCACTCTGTATAATCGGCTCCAGTTTCATCCATCTCATCAGAACTGATTCAAATGAATTCTTTTTAATGGCTGAGTAATACTCCATTGTGTATATGTACCACAGCTTTCTTATCCATTCATCTGCTAATGGACATCTAGGTTGTTTCCATGTCCTGGCTATTATAAACAGTGCTGCGATGAACATTGGGGTACATGTGTCTCTTTCAATTCTGGTTTCCTCGGTGTGTATGCCCAGCAGTGGGATTGCTGGGTCATACGGTAGTTCTATTTGCAATTTTTTAAGGAATCTCCACACTGTTCTCCATAGTGGCTGTACTAGTTTGCATTCCCACCAACAGTGTAAGAGGGTCCCTTTTTCTCCACACCCTCTCCAGCATTTATTGCTTGCAGATTTTTGGATCGCAGACATTCTGACTGGTGTGAAGTGGTACCTCATTGTGGTTTTGATTTGCATTTCTCTGATAATGAGTGATGTTGAACATCTTTTCATGTGTTTGTTAGCCATCTGTATGTCTTCTTTGGAGAAATGTCTATTTAGTTCTTTGGCCCATTTTTTGATTGGGTAGTTTATTTTTCTGGAATTGAGCTGCATAAGTTGCTTGTATATTTTTGAGATTAGTTGTTTGTCAGTTGCTTCATTTGCTATTATTTTCTCCCATTCAGAAGGCTGTCTTTTCACCTTGCTTATATTTTCCTTTGTTGTGCAGAAGCTTTTAATTTTAATTAGATCCCATTTGTTTATTTTTGCTTTTATTTCCAGAATTCTGGGAGGTGGATCATAGAGGATCCTGCTGTGATTTATGTCTGAGAGTGTTTTGCCTATGTTCTCCTCTAGGAGTTTTATAGTTTCTGGTCTTACATTTAGATCTTTAACCCATTTTGAGTTTATTTTTGTGTGCAGTGTTAGAAAGTGATCTAGTTTCATTCTTTTACAAGTGGTTGACCAGTTTTCCCAGCATCACTTGTTAAAGAGATTGTCTTTACTCCATTGTATATTCTTGCCTCCTTTGTCAAAGATAAGGTGTCCATAGGTGTGTGGAATTATCTCTGGGCTTTCTATTTTGTTCCATTGATCTATATGTCTGTCTTTGTGCCAGTACCATACTGTTTTGATGACTGTGGCTTTGTAGTAGAGCCTGAAGTCAGGCAAGTTGATTCCTCCAGTTCCATTCTTCTTTCTCAAGATTGCTTTGGCAATTCGAGGTTTTTTGTATTTCCATACAAATCTTGAAATTATTGGTTCTAGTTCTGTGAAAAATATGGCTGGTAGCTTGATAGGGATTGCATTGAATTTGTAAATTGCTTTGGGTAGTATATTCATTTTCACTATATTGATTCTTCCAATCCATGAACATGGTATATTTATTTCTCCATCTATTAGTGTCCTCTTTGATTTCTTTCATCAGTGTTTTATAGTTTTTTATATATAGATCTTTAGTTTCTTTAGGTAGGTATATTCCTAAGTATTTTATTCTTTTTGTTGCAATGGTGAATGGAACTATTTCCTTAATTTCTTTTCCTACTTTCTCATTATTTGTGTATAGGTATGCAAGGGATTTCTGAGTGTTGATTTTATATCCTGCAACTTTACTATATTCATTGATGAGCTCTAGTAATTTTCTGGTGGAGTCTTTAGGGTTTTCCATGTAGAGGATCATGTCATCTGCAAACAGTGAGAGTTTTACTTCTTCTTTTCCAATTTGGATTCCTTTTATTTCTTTTTATGCTCTGATTGCTGTGGCCAAAACTTCCAGAACTATGTTGAATAGTAGTGGTGAAAGTGGACACCCTTGTCTTGTTCCTGACTTTAGGGGAAATGCTTTCAATTTTTCGCCATTGAGGATAGTGTTTGCTGTGGGTTTGTCATAGATAGCTTTTATTATGTTGAGGTATGTTCCTTCTATTCCTGCTTTCTGGAGAGTTTTTCTCATAAATGGATGTTGAATTTTGTCAAAGGCCTTCTATGTATCTATTGAGATAATCATATGGCTTTTATTTTTCAATTTGTTAATGTGGTGAATTACATTGATTGATTTGTGGATACTGAAGAATCCTTGCATCCCTGGGATAAAGCCCACTTGGTCATGGTGTATGATCTTGTTAATGTGTTGTTGGATTCTGATTGCTAGAATTTTGTTGAGGATTTTTACATCTATGTTCATCAGTGATATTGGCCTGTAATTTTCTTTTTTTGTGACATCTTTTTCAGGTTTTGGTATTAGGGTGATGGTGGCCTCATAGAATGAGTTTGGAAGTTTCCCTTCCTCTGCAATTTTCTGGAAGAGTTTGAGTAGGATAGGTGTTAGCTCTTCTTGAAATTTTTGGTAGAATTCAGCTGTGAATCCGTCTGGACCTGGGCTTTTGTTTGCTGGAAGATTTCTGATTACAGTTTCAATTTCCGTGCTTGTGATGGGTCTGTTAAGATTTTCTATTTCTTCCTGGTTCAGTTTTGGAAAATTGTACTTTTATAAGAATTTTTCCATTTCTTCCACGTTGTCCATTTTATTGGCATACAACTGCTGATAGTAGTCTCTTATGATCCTTTGTATTTCTGTGTTGTCTGTTGTGATCTCTCCATTTTCATTTCTAATTTTATTGATTTGATTTTTCTCTCTTTGCTTCTTGATGAGTCTGGCTAATGGTTTGTCAATTTTATTTATCCTTTCAAAGAACCAGCTTTTGGCTTTGTTGATTTTTGCTATGGTCTCTTTTGTTTCTTGAGTGTTGAGTTTTAAGCCAACTTTTTCACTCTTCTTTCACTTTCATCAAGAAGCTCTTCAGTTCTTTGTTTTCTGCCATAAGGGTAGCGTCATCTGCATATCTGAGGTTATTGAAATTTCTCCCAGCAATCTTGAATCCAGGTTGTGCTTCATCCAGCCCAGCACTTCTCATGATGTACTATGCATGTAAGTTAAATAAGCAGGGTGACAATATACAGCCTTGATGTACTCCTTTCCAGATTTGAAACCAGTCTGTTGTTCCATGTTAAGTTTTAACTGTTGCTTTCTGACCTATATACAGATTTCCCAGGAAGCAGGTAAGGTGGTCTGGCATTCCCATCACTTGAAGAATTTTCCACAGTTTGTTGTGATCCACACAGTCAAAGGTTTTGGCATAGTCAATACAGCAGAAATTGATGTTTTTCTGGAACTCTCTCACTTTTTAGATGATCCAGCAGATGTTGGCAATTTGATCTCTGGTTCCTCTGCCTTCTGTAAATGTAGTTTAAACATTTGGAAGTTTACAGTTCACATACTGTTGAAACCTGGCGTGGAGAATTTTAAGCATTACTTTGCTAGCATGTGAGATGGGTGCAATTATGTGGTAGTTTGAGCATTCTTTGCAATTCCCTTTCTTTGGGATTGAAATGAAAACTGACTTTTCCTGTCCTGTGGCCACTGTTGAGTTTTCCAAATTTGCTGGCATATTGACTGCAGCACTTTCACAGCATCATCTTTTAGGATTTCAAATAGCTCAACTGGAATTCCATCACCTCCACTAGCTTTGTTCATAGTGATGCCTCCTAAAGCCCACTCGACTTGGCATTCCAGAATGCCTGGCTCTAGGTTAGTGATCACACCGTTGTGATTATCTGGGTCATGAAGATCTTTTTTGTATAGTTCTGTGTATTCTTGCCACCTCTTCTTAATATCTTCTGCTTCTGTTAGGTCTATACCATTTCTGTCCTTTATTGTACCCATCTTTGCATGAAATGTTCCCTTGATAGCTCTAATTTTCTTGAAGAGATCTCTATTCTTTCCCACTCTACTGCTTTCCTCTATTTCTTTGCACTGATCACTGAGGAAGGCTTTCTTAGCTCTTCTTGCTATTCTTTGGATCTCTGCATTCAAATGGATACATCTTTCCTTTTCTCCTTGGCCTTTAGCTTCTCTTCTTTTCTCAGATATTTGTAAGGCCTCCTTAGACAATCATTTTGCCTTTTTGCATTTCTTTTCCAGTGGATATGAATTTGTATAGAGAAGGGGGGAAAGTATATCACTAGTAGTTTGTTTCCTCCTGCAGCTTAAGAGAGAGATAAAAAAGTGTCTGGCACTTGCAACCTATTCCCTCCATTTGGAGACCCCTGGCCTTCCTTCCTCCAATTTTACATGTTGAAGTCCTAAACCCTCCAGTACCATAGAATGTGACTGTACTTGGAAACAGTGTCTTTAAAGAGGCAAGAAAGTTAAAATGAAATCATACAGGTGTGCCCTAATCTAACAGACTGGAGTTCTCATATGAAGAGACCAGGACACAGGCTCACACAGAGGGAAAATGGAGTCTACAAGACAAGGAGAGAGACCTCAGAGGAAACCAACCCTGCTGACACCTTGACCTCAGACTTCCAGCCTCCAGGGCTGTGAGGATATAAGTTTCTGCTATTTAAGTCACCTACTCTTTGGTCTTTGTATGGCAGCCCTAGCAAACTACAGCCCCATTTAGCTTTATGTATCTAAGTAGTATTTGCTCTACTATTTCATGGATCATCCATAAAGGGTCAATCAGACAGTGATCTGCTCACCTGAGCTAGGAGTTCAAGAAAATGCGATGTGGAAGCATTTCTCCTAGTTGTTGGGTTTTCTTTTCAGATGAATGAATTTTGTTCCATTAGAGTGAAAACCTTGTGACTTAGGCTAATCCTCCCGGTGTTATATCTCTGAACAATACATTGATACCTGATGCTTGCACATTCAAAAAGCTGATAATCTGACAGTTTTTCCTCCTAAGAGGATGCAGAATATGCAGAAATAATGTCAAGATGGGATGAGAATTAAGAAATATATTTCTTTCTGTACAGGTGACCTGAGCCAGTGGTAGGACTGAAATCCAAGAGTGAGGTTCTGTCACCCTGTGAACTTTGGTGACTGGCCCTACCTTAGCTACCACGTGACAGGAGCAGTGTTCTCAGGCTCGACACAGAACACAGTACCTAGGACAGCACCCAGCCTCCCCAGCAATGCCTACTCTGTGCTTCCTGGACCAGCTCTGTGACCCTGGGTGAGCCCTGTAACCACTCTCCTCATCCATGACATGGGATAAAAATGGACCTTCATGAGATTACATGAAATCATACACATGAGAACTGTATAAAATAAATTATAAAGAACTACACAAATGTAACCTACCGTTAATATTGTTAGAGTATGTGCAGGGTTACTAGACCTGGAATCACAAGATTTCTAATTCTATGACCTATGTCTGCTTCAGTATATGTTACACTTGATTTAAAATATTTACTAAAAGACCAAATTTCTCATTCTGTGTCTGCTGCAAACTAGCTTAACACCAGTTATATACATAGGACCACCTTCCTTCTAAAGTACCTTAGTTTCCTCACCTGTACAATGAGAGGCTTGAATCCTATTATCTTATTATCTGGACCAATCTAAAATTCTGTGTTCCTTTTCTGATTACTCAATGTCATGATAATATAGTTTTAAAATGAAGACTTTGACATACAGGTGGGAACACCTCTTTTTGATGTGAAATGCCTAAGGTCAAAAGAGCAAAAGGGTTTGGGAGATTCCTGGCCCTCGAGGTGTCAGGAGGGATGGTCTGACTGGGAGACACTCTGTGAATTTCAGGCATAAAAAAATACAGAGGTCCTTGTTCAGCTTCTCAACATTTGCACACAATGTGAGTACTCATGAAAAGTTCAGAACAGAGACTTCCTTGTCCATAAGCCTAAGCATGAACTCTAGCTCTGTCAACTCTTCAGCCAGCTCTGGGACCCAGGAAGTCTCCTACCTGATGAGCAGCGGAAGGTTCTGCCTTGCATTTCCTCATTTCTAGAGAGGACTGAGAGGAGACAGTGATGAACTAAGGCTACATTTTATATAAATCTTTCATATACAAGTACTTAAGATACTGGGACATGTTTACTTTAAGACATTTTAAATACAACACAAATAATCTTATTCTATTTACAAGTGAAAATCTGGGAAAGGCAGAAAAGTATGAAGAATGGAAAATACATCCATAATTTAACATGCAGACATAAATTTTCAGTAGGGAAGTCACATCCCACCCTGAGCCACACATGTTAAGGGGTAAGAACACCAGACCTTCCTTCCCTCCCTCTATCTTCCCATCAACCTCAATCCCACTCCCATCTGGTTCCAGAAAGACTTACAGATGGCTGCATGATAATGGCTAAGCCTCTTAAACCAGACCTTGGCTACCACTACACCTCTGTTAGGAAGATACCACGTGACCTGAATGTTGCTCACTGAGCCCCTTCCTCACACCACACACAGTGCTTAGTGTCTCAGAAATCTCATCTCTGTGAAAGTGCTGTGTAAACCTTCAGGCACCATTCAGACTACAGTGTGAAGCTATTGTGAGTTCTTGATTTGTACTGATGACAATTTCATTGTCTAGAAGGTAGAGGAAGCTGGGGGTGGGGGAGGGGTCTGGGAGGGAGGTGGCAAATGGACCTAATTCTAAACAACAAAGAATTAGGGAGAAAGTGATAATTTCAGGTAAGAGTTGTCTTTACAGGTTAGGAAACAGAAGAGACCTACACCTTTCTCTGGAAGATCTTCCGAGAATCGAAATATTCCAAGTTGGTTTTTTTTCCCCCCTTAAACTCTCAAATTTCCTGGATATTACTTGATGGAACTTGTATCACAAATGTGATGAGCACCAATCAGAATGAATGTAAAGGGTCTGCAAAATGAAAATATTCTATGTTCCATGAGAATCTGAACCCAGAGTCCGAACATGTGGGAAGTTGAATCCAAAATCTCTGTCTCAGGCACCAGTGCACGCACACAGAAGGGTTCACACATCCTGACCCCACCCCCAGCACCGCTGCAGATTCTCAGCAGACCTGCCTTCCACCTGCCCTGTGTTGTTAAAGACCCAGTCATGACGCTTCCTCTCTGGAGGCTTCTACTGAAAAGAACACAGAGTGCTTGTTCCCAGACCCTTGGTGGAGATCCTGTGAAGAGTGAATCCTGGAGGCAAATTTTAATTACAGCTTCCCGCAACGGCCTCACCTATTTTGCCTTTTTAGAAAGGACAGCAGCCTCTTCCTTGCCCAGTTCTTGCACCATCTTATAAAATAGGCTGTTTCTATCTTGCAGCAAATTATTTGGCTGATTATGTTCTTTCCGTTTCCCTGAATCCAAAACCTGTTAACAGCAGAAAGAAACCCATTAGCACAAAATGTCTCCCAGTAACACATAATTCAGACAATACTTCAAAAAGGGTCAGGACAGGGAGAATTTGGGCGGTAGGACTGGTGGCATTTACATGGTTCAATTCCCCTGTTTCACTGGGAGACAAGGGCCCAGCCCAGCCTTTCATCATTGTATGGTTATAGCAAAGGAAGAAAATGAAAGTTCTTTCATTTTCAGAAAACGAAAGTTTTAATCATGACTATGATTACTGGAACTGAACGTCTGTAGCATTTTATATTCTGCCCAGGGCCTTTGGGGTTGTTATCACTAGTTAGTGCTTTGAGCTCTCAGACTCTGAGCTTTGAGGGCTATTTATAAGGTACACAGAGTTGGGAAATGTCTTGATTCAAGAAAATCAAACATCTGTCACTTCCTCAGCCGCTCCTCTAGGCTGGCCACCTGCCCTCTGGAACGTTAGACTTTGTAGTAGATTGACCTGTCTTTATGTCCTTAAAGCTTTCAGAACAGACAATCATTTGATTTCCAGAAAGGAAACAGGTACAGTCATCCCTCAGAGCTATTGTGGGTTCAATTTCAGAATACCAGAATATAATGAACAGCATAGTAAAGTGAGTCACATGAATTTTCTGGTTTCCCAGGGCACATAGAAGCTATGTTTACATTACACTGTACCCAAGCATGTGTGCATAGCATTATTGCACAATAATGAAAAAACAATGAGAAAAACAATGTACATATATAAAGTTTTGCTAAAAAATCTTATCATAAGAGACTTCAGTAAGTCATAGTAGTAATATCAAAGATCATTGATGTTACAGATCACCAGAGCAACTTCAATGATAGTGAAAATGTATGATATATTGTGAGAATTACCAAAAGGTGACACAGAGACACAAAATGAGTAAATACTGTTGGAAAAAATGGCACCCATAGACGTGCTTAATGTAGGTTTTTGACAAACTCTCAATTTGTAAAAATAAAACAGTATCTGGGAAACACAATAAAACAAGGTATGTCTATATTTCTAAAGCAAGCAACAAAAATAAAATTGCCTCAATAATTAAAGTTTTGAGAAAGAACATTACTGGTGATGTTTTTGCTGAATTGAAAGCCAACTGGTAATCAGAAGCTCTAGAAAAATATAAAAGCTTTATACTTGGGATGAATGGCGCACAGAGGACAATCCCCAACTCTGTAACTGGGGAATGCAGAGGTCCCCTGAGGTCTAATCCTGCCATTCCTACCAGAGGAGTCATCAACCCCAACCAGTTCAGAACAAAATATAAACAAGTAGCCGAGTTTACATCTCCTGGTGGGATCTGCCTGTGACATCACTGATGAACGCAACCAGGGAGCCCTACCCTGAAGGTCTCCCAACACAGGAGTGAGAAGGGAAGCTCCACAGTGAAGGGTAAGATCCTTTCCTGGAAACAAGGTCATCCATCACAAAGGTGACAGGCTCCAAAGAGAACCCTAGCATCTCCCTTCTCCCTCTGTCTTCACTCCTCACCCAGATGCTCAGTCTCTGCACCCAGAAACCAACATCAACTTCTTTCTCTGCCCTCAGATCCCATGTTCAATCCATCATGCAGTCCATTTGGCTTCACTTCCTTATCTACCCCAAGTCCCACCATCTCACCATTGCCATCACAGGCACCTTAGACTAAGCCAAAATTCTAGAGAGGGCACACTGTAAGACAGTGAATACTGAATTTGGAGAACTGAAAGACCATCAGTGTGATTTTAGCTGTAAAGGAAGGAGGGAGAGCAGAGTGGGACAAAACTAGAAAGTTGGGGAGAGACTGGCTGGACATTGCTTCATAAAAGTTCTTTAAAGATTTGTTCATAGACATTGATCAAGAGAGAAAAATTTGAGATTATAGAAATTTACCAGGAGATATTGGTAAGTAAAAGACACTTGCTCTTTGGAAGAAAAGCTATGACAAACCTAGATAGTGTATTAAAAAGCAGAGACATTGCTTTGCTGACAAAGGTCCGTCTAGTCAAAGCTATGATTTTTCCAGAAGTCATGTATAGATGTGAGAGTTGGACCATAAAGAAGGCTGAGCACTGAAGAATTGATACTTTTGAACTGTGGTGCTGGAGAAGACTCTTGAGAGTTTCTGGACTGCAAAGAAGACCAAACAAGTCAATCCTAAAGGAAATCAACCTTGAATATTCATTGAACGGACTGATGCTGAAGCTGAAGTCCAACACTTTGGCCACCTGATGTGAAGAGCTGACTCACTAGAAAAGACCCTGATTCTGGGAAAGATTGAAAGCAGGAGGAGAAGGGACAACAGAGGATGAGCTGGTTGGATGGCATCACTGACTCAGTGGACATGAATTTGAGCATACTCTAGAAGACAGTGAAGGACATGGAAGCCACGTGTGCTGCAGTCCATGGGGTCACAAAGAGGTGGACAGGACTGAGCAACCAAACAACAAATCGGTAAGTAAAGCGTTAAACAAATGAACATACTTTGATAATAGCAACAAAGCTGCTTTGTTCAGAGGAAACAGATGTTCACATCTGCATATCAGGTGCTGAGTGATAACACTTTAGGACTGACCAAGTGACAGTTCAGCTCAGTTCAGTCACTCAGTCGTGTCTGACTCTTTTCAACCCCATGGACTGTAGCATGCCAGGCCTCCCTGTTCATTACCAACTCCCAGAGCTTGCTCAAACTCATGTCCATCAAGTCAGTGATGCCATCCAATCATCTCATCCCCTGTCATCCCCTTCTCCTCCTGCCTTCAATCTTTCCCAGCATCAGGGCCTTTTCAAATGAGTCAGGTCTTCACATCAGGTGACCACAGTATTGGAGTTTCAGCTTCAGCATCAGTCCTTCCCATGAATATTCAGGACTGATTTCCTTTAGGATGGACTGGTTTGATCTCCTTTCAGTCCAAAGGGACTCTCAAAAGTCTTCTCCAACACCACAGTTTAAAAGCATCAATTCTTTGACACTCAGCTTTCTTTATGGTCCAACTTTCACATCCATACATGACTACTGGAAAAAACATAGCTTTTAACTAGACAGACCTTTGTCAGCAAAGTAACGTCTCTGCTTTTTAATATGCTGTCTAGGTTTGTCATAGTTTTTATTTCAAGGAGCAAGTGTCTTTTAATTTCATGGCTGCAGTCACTATCTGCAGTGATTTTAGAGTCCAAGAAAATAAAGTCTGTCACTATTTCCATTGTATTCCCATCTTTTGCCACAAAGAGATGGGACTGGATGCCATGATCTTAGTTTTTTGAATGCTGAGTTTTAAGTCAGCTTTTCACTCTCCTCTTTCACATTCATGAAGAAGTTAGTTCTTCAGTTCCTCTTTGCTTTCTGCCACAAGGGTGGTGTCATCTGCATATCTGAGGTTATTTAAATAGCTGATAAATGAAGAGAAGCTAAAGGAGAAAAGTAAAGATATACTTATCTGAATGCAGAGTCCCATAGAAAAGCAAGGAGAGATAAGAAAGCCTTCCTCAGTGATCAATGCCAAGAAATAGAGGAAAACAATAGAATAGGAAAGACTAGAGACCAGGTGACATGTCCAAATTCTGTCCTTCCTCGGTTTCCCTAACCAAGCACACATTCCAAGGTGACAGTATTTCTAAGAATTAGATAATAAAAAGAATCTGCTACCATTAATGACATTAATGTTATAATACCAAAAACCAAAAATAAATCTTCAGGGTACATTTAGGACCAAGGAATTTAATTGAACAGACCCTTAACTGAGCTGGAGATCAAGCCATCTTTCTGCTGCTATGTCTAAAGCCTGACAAAGGGCTTGAAATAGGTCAGCATCATTTATTTATAAAGGAAGAATGGTGCTTTAGGGGATAATCTCCGAAATGCAATGTTGAGAGGTAAGAACAAAGAGACAGGTAAAATCTAGCAATAAAAGGTTACTTTTTCAATTAGCATCAAGAACACAAAATGAACGACTAAGGATGCCTGACACAAAACATTTCTAGAAATTAAGAGTCAGTGTTGGGCAATCTTGAATGTAACCCTATTCCTCATGAAAGTCTGCATGTAGAGCCCACTTCCTACTGTGATGTCTAGTCCAGGAAACCAGATGTACTGTTTGGAGCCTAGAGCATCCCTTTGGTTGGGGATGCCCCACTCCCATCATCTGCCTCCCCAGAGCTCACTCCTGTGCACGTCCAGCTCAGGGAGTGAGGCTACAGGCACTGCCTCAGTGCTGACAGCCTGGTATCTACTCAGTGTCCCCACTGATGCCCCATCTGACAATGCATGTGAGGTAGGGTGGGAGGCGATATTCCAGGAACTGCCCAAATCAAAAGAGACAGTTCTATTATCATCAGACATAAAGAACTGTGGGTACTACTGACCACTCATTAGTGATTATTGCCTGTTTTGTATGGACCATCAAAATACCTCAAAGTATCTTGCATTCCTTGAGATTATTTGCTGCCAAAGTTTATCTTTGAGGAATGCTTTTCTTGTTTTATAAAGCCACATCCTAACATGTATTGAAACTGAGCAAGCAACAGAGGAAAAGGACAAAGAAAGAGAGAAAATGAAAAAGAGAGAGAAAAGGAATAGATGCAGGAAGGAAATCAAGCTAAGGAAGGAAATATTAAATTACTAAGGAAGAAAGAGCCAACCAAACCTGGAAGGAATATACTAGATAGAGATCCAGAGACAAAAGCCTGGAGCTTGCCATGTGTGCAGAACAGAGCTATTGTTAAGAGACTCGCTGGTTGTTTATTTAGTCTCTCATCCCTGATTGGCCTTTCTTTCCAAACTCTCATCTGTGAAGCAGAAGTCACTGCAATAGTTGAGAGACCCTTTTGCCAGGTGGCCTTTGTTAGGTTCTGCCAGGAGGGGGCACTAGAGGGAGACTGAAGGTGGGAAACTGCTAATGCTCTACCTGATTCTGCTACTAGTGGCACCTCAGCACTGGGACCTGACTCCAGCTCCCGGCTATTAGCACCTGGAGAACCAGCCCCATCCTGCCCCATCACAAATATGACCACAACCGGGCAGTGACCTCTCCTTGGAGGTCTGAGCATCAATTCCTTAGGGCCTCTTTTCTGAGATCTCAGGTCTGGAGCTCCGTCCTAGGATATGGTAGCTGCTTTCTAAAATTGTTACCCTAATAGATGGAGAAATATACCATGTTCATGGATCGGAAGAATCAATATAGTGAAAATGAATATACTACCCAAAGCAATTTACAAATTCAATGCAATCCCTGTCAAGCTACCAGCCACATTTTTCACAGAACTAGAACAAATAATTTCAAGATTTGTATGGAAATACAAAAAACCTCGAATAGCCAAAGCAATCTTGAGAAAGAAGAATGGAACGGGAGGAATCAACTTGCCTGACTTCAGGCTCTACTACAAAGCCACAGTCATCAAGACAGTATGGTACTGGCACAAAGACAGACATATAGATCAATGGAACAAAATAGAAAGCCCAGAAATAAATCCACACACATATGGACACCTTATCTTCGACAAAGGAGGCAACAATATACAATGGAGTAAAGACAATCTCTTTAACAAGTGGTGCTGGGAAAACTGGTCAACCACTTGCAAAAGAATGAAACTAGATCACTTTCTAACACCGTACACAAAAATAAACTCAAAATGGATTAAAGATCTAAATGTAAGATCAGAAACTATAAAACTCCTAGAGGAGAATATAGGCAAAACACTCTCAGAAATAAATCACAGCAGGATCCTCTATGATCCACCTCCCAGAATTCTGGAAATAAAAGCAAAAATAAACAAATGGGATCTAATTAAAATTAAAAGCTTCTGCACAACAAAGGAAACTATAAGCAAGGTGAAAAGACAGCCTTCTGAATGGGAGAAAATAATAGCAAATGAAGCAACTGACAAACAACTAATCTCAAAAATATACAAGCAACTTATGCAGCTCAACTCCAGAAAAATAAATGACCCAATCAAAAAATGGGCCAAAGAACTAAATAGACATTTCTCCAAAGAAGACATACGGATGGCTAACAAACACATGAAAAGATGCTCAACATCACTCATTATTAGAGAAATGCAAATCAAAACCACAATGAGGTACCACTTCACACCAGTCAGAATGGCTGCGATCCAAAAATCTGCAAGCAATAAATGCTGGAGAGGGTGTGGAGAAAAGGGAACCCTCCTACACTGTTGGTGGGAATGCAAACTAGTACAACCACTATGGAGAACAGTGTGGAGATTCCTTAAAAAATTGCAAATAGAACTACCGTATGACCCAGCAATCCCACTGCTGGGTATACACACCAAGGAAACCAGAATTGAAAGAGACACATGTACCCCAATGTTCATCGCAGCACTGTTTATAATAGCCAGGACATGGAAACAACCTAGATGTCCATCAGCAGATGACATGGATAAGAAAGCTGTGGTACATATACACAATGGAGTATTACTCAGCCATTAAAAAGAATTCATTTGAATCAGTTCTGATGAGATGGATGAAACTGGAGCCAATTATACAGAGTGAAGTAAGCCAGAAAGAAAAACACCAATACAGTATACTAACATATATATATGGAATTTAGGAAGATGGCAATGACGACCCTGTATGCAAGACAGGAAAAAAGACACGGATGTGTATAACGGACTTTTGGACTCAGAGGGAGAGGGAGAGGGTGGGATGATTTGGGAGAATGGGAATTCTAACATGTATACTATCATGTAAGAATTGAATCGCCAGTCCATGTCTGACGCAGGATGCAGCATGCTTGGGGCTGGTGCATGGGGATGACCCAGAGAGATGTTGTGGGGAGGGAGGTGGTAGGGGGGGTCATGTTTGGGAACGCATGTAAGAATTAAAGATTTTAAAATTAAAAAAATAAATAAATTTAAAGAAAAATAAAATAAAATCGTTACCCTAGTGTTTCAGTTTTCTAGCACTCTATTCCCTATGTAATAAATTCCTTATATTAAATCCTTTCAGTTAAAATACTGTTTTTCTCACTAGGCCTTTTCTTCTCGTGGACTCCTGAGAAAATCTACAACTTTAGCCATAAACCTTCTGTCTAAACTAGAGGCTAATTTTTTTATAAGGGAATCCAAAAATGCTGAAACAACTATGACACAGTGAAAATGACTGTGTTCTACCCCACTAAAATATGGAGCTAAAACTTGGGTTTGGAATATTTTAATTGTTGGCCATTATAAAAAAGACAATTCAAATAAACTTTTAATATGAAAATATAAGATTATTGGATATATTATTTAATAATGGATTCTAAAAGTATAGTTAAGTACTTGAGTAACTTCCAGGAATGAGAAAAGAAACTAAGAGAAAAATTAATAGAGGTTCCTATCAAATTTTACACAGAAGGATACATTGAAAATTGAACATAAATGGAAACAACTAAAATGGAGAGGGTCTTACCAGTATCCATTCACAGTCAATAATGTTGCTCAACCTGTGTGAAATGGTCAGCACAGTGCACTGGGCAAATCTCTCACGAATTCTTTTTTGTATGAACTTATCAGTTCTAGAAACAAAGAAGTTGATTTAATTCAGTAAAGACAGGAAAAGCAGACTTAAGACTTAAAAACATCCTATGATATTTTTACAATGTTTTTTAAAATCAATACTTTAACATATAGTCTTATTCCTAAAAAACTAAGTATAAAAAGTCTACTTAGAAATTTACTATTTTTAATAAAATGATGGAAAGTTAGTCTTCCCTCAAAATTGCTTGAAACTATCAGGAGCTGGATTTAGGAATTCAGCTTTCTTAGGGTGCCTCATAACAACATTAACACCATATAACATGTCTTGGTTTTTTCCTTTGTTTTCTGGAATTAATATTATCAACAGATATCCATGAGGCCAAGCGAGCACTTAGAAACATTTTGAAGATTCTCTAAATGTTTTCCATTTACCACATTTACAAGTCAGTTCAAGATTTCCTGGGGCTCAGCTCCACACCTTGGATCTACATATGATGTGGCTTTGTCAAGAATCAATATCTGATTCTTCCTGAGAAGAGCCCTGGCAAGGCACACCAGTTGTTTCTGACCAGCACTCAAGTTCAATCCAGATTCTGCTAATTCAGTATTCATTTTAGCAGGAAGACCTTCAATGGATTCTTTGAGTTGTACCTGTGGATACAGAAAGAATGACATTTTTCTAAGCAAACTGCTACTTGTCTAAGACAAGCCTCTTAGACATTAGAGCTTTGACATCTTCAGGACTTCTTACGTATCTTACATGTACAGCCAGGTGATGGGGAGAGCCCCTTCCAATGAGTGTTCACTGAGAAAGATGGTGTAGTCAACTCAGTACAAAAAGATCTCAGTGTCCCCCTTTCCCACCACAGGACATCCACCAGAAACTCCGCCCCCCAGGGGTTAGTTAAGGAAGTTTCTCATAAAGTGAAGCTATTTCTCCCAATATGATTGAAACAGAAAAGTTAAAAGGATCTTTATGGTTGAGTCAAGTTTCCCAAAGTACATTTTGCATAGGAATTGGTACACTAGAGAAAAGCTCTCAAAAATTTTACAGAAAATCTGGCTCTCTGAAGATATAAGCTTATTGGCCCTTTACTATTTTCTAAAGTTTAATATATGCAAGTTGAAGCAATAGCAAACTGCCACTTATACATTAGTATTCCTGGAGCCCATTCTGATGATGGTTCTTTCCCAAGTTTAATCCTACAAATACTGAGCCAATCAAATGCATTTTCTTCAGTGTCTTAAATGCATTGTTTGTGAATGAAAATGCACAAAAAAGAAAACACAACATCTTATTTCTCCCAGCATATGGATATAGGTTGTTGTTGTTCAGTCACTGAGTCATGCCCAACACTTTGCAACCCCATGGACAGCAGCATACCAGTGTTCCTAGTCCTTCACTATTGCTTGGAGTTTGCTCAAACTCACATCCATTAAGTTGGGGATGGCATCCAACCATCTTGTCCTCTTTCATACCCTTCTTCACATGCCTTCCATCTTTCCCAGCATCAGGGTCTTTTCTAATGAGTCATCTCTTCACATCAGGTGGCCAAAGTATTGGAGCTTCAGCTTCATCATCAGTCCTTCCAAAGAAAATTTGGGTTGATCTCCCTTAGGATTGACTGGTTTGATCTCCTTGCTGCCCCAAGGACTCTCAACAATCTTCTACAGAACCACAGTTCTAAAGTATCAGTTCTTCAGTGCTCAGCCTTCTTTGTGGTCCAACTCTCACATTGGTACATGACTACTGGGAAAACTATAAGTTTGACTACATGGACTTTGTAGGCAAAGTCATGTCTCAGCTTTTTAATATTCTGTCTAGGTTTGTTATAGCTCCTCTTCCCAGGAGCAAGCATCTTTTAATTTCATGGCTGCAGTCACCGTCTGCAATGATTTTGGAAATAATGTCTGTCATTGTTTCCACTATTTCCCCATCTATTGCAATGAAGTGATGAGATAGAATGCCATGATCTTAGCTTCCTTAATGTTGAGGGTTTTTTTTTTTTAATATAAAAGAGACACAGATGTATAGAACTGTCTTTTGAATTTTGAGTTTTAAGCCAGCTATTTCACACCCCTCTTTCACTTTGATCAAGAGGTTCTTTAGTTCCTCTTCACTTTCTATGATTAGGGTGGTGCATAGACCTGGATTACTGTGATACTGAATGGTTTCCCTTGAAAATGAACCGAGATCATTCTGTCATTTTGGAGACTGCACCAAAGTACGGCATTTTAGGTTCTTTTGTTGACTTTTTTTTTTTTTTTTGAAGCCAAACAAAAATAAATTGGAGACGTGAAGCCAGGCAGCCTGGGGATTAAGTCTTGCCTGGCTGTACCAACTGGGCAAGTTCCTGAACCTACTCTATCTTAGCTTCCTAAACTCTAAGACTATAATACCATAATTATAAAGGTGTGTGCCTCCTAACATTGTTAAGAACATTAAATGAGTCAGTACATGCAGAATTTGTAACAGACCAATATATTGCCCATTATTAATAATGCTATCAGCTCGCCCCTTCTCAACTTCTGCTTCACTTTTCTCCTTTGCGTGTATCAGCACTGAGATTTTGTTACATATGTACATTTTGTTACATATGATTTGCTTGATTTTCAACTTCTCCAGGAGAATTTCAGCTCCAGAAGGACAGACATTTTGTCTCTTGACGACTGTGACAGCCCCAGAATCTGCAGCATTGCCTAACAAGCTCTTAGTAGACATTTGTTGGCTGGATGAAGGTGGGCTTCCCTGGTGGCTCAGTGGTAAAGAATCCTCTTCTTGGGCTCTAAAATCCGTACAGATGGTGACAGTAGCCTTGAAGTTAGAAGATGATTGCTTCTTGGCAGGAAAGCTATGACAAAACTAGACAATGCATTAAAAAGCAAAGATATCACTTTGCTGACAAAGGTCCATATAATCAAACCTGTGGTCTTTCCAGCAGTCATGTACAGATGTGAGAGCTGGACAATAAAAGAGCACTGAAGAATTGATGCTTTTGAACTGTGGTACTGGAGAACACTATTGAGAGTCCCTTGGAAAACAAGGGATCAAACTTGTCAATCCTAAAGGAAATCAACCCTGAATATTCTCTGGAAGGACTGATTTTGAAGCTGAAGCTCCAATATTTTGGCCACCTGCTGTAAACTCATTGGAAAAGACCCTGATGCTGTGAAAGATTGAAGGCAGAAGGCGAAGAGGGAGATGGAGGATGAGATGGCTGGATGACATCATCTATTCAATGGACATGAACTTGGGCAAACTCCAGGAGATGGTGAGGGACAGGGAAGCCTGGCGTGCTTTAGTCCATGGGGTCACATAGAGTCAGAGGTGACTTAGCAACTGAACAACAATAACTTAGACTGATAAATCATCCCTTTATCCAGATTCTCTATGAATTATTTCTTTATCACATTTGTATGTTTTTCAATGAACGATTTCATAAGTTTTTTTTTTTAATTTTTAGTTTTTTATTTTTTAAATTTTAAAATCTTTAATTCTTACATGCAAACAGTCATAAGGAATCAATTCCTAGAGAAACACAATGATGGGATGATTTCTCTAAGTGATATCACTGAAGTTAACAGGGTTAATTCCAGAAGCATCAGATGGAAACCACATACTTCACTTTGTGAAATAAACTCACATTTCTTTCTTTTTATAGAAAGTTCCAAATGTAGTTTAAATAGAAGTAGATCTTAGTGTTATCTACCACTTCAGTATTTCTGTAATTTAGATTAACATTGCTTCTCTGTCCATGGAAAAATATATTCTAAAATTCTAGAGTAATGCCATCTGAGAATCTGTGAAAAAAAGGTCTAAATCTGGGAAACAAATAGAAAAAATAATTTACCAGTGCTTCCAGTTATTTTTTTAAAGATGTGTCCCAATTTCACCGTTACATTTGTCCTATGAATTCAAGAGTAGTGGATCATCCTATCATTCTTTATATTTAATGGTTAAATGCTCTACACACCTCTTCTCTTGCAGAATTTGATTGTAAAAGACTCACAGACTTAAATGAAATCAGAGGTGCACTGCTTTTCAGGCAGGAGAAGGTGAAGCAATCAACTCAATTTAAGAAAACAAAATCCACATGTTGCTGAAAAGCAGGGTAGATGTATAAAGACTCGGTGGTGATATCCTTCCGAAACCAGAATTACTGACTGGAAATGGTCATACCTCCAAATCTGCCTGCTTACAGTCAAGGCTCATCTGTATATTACAGATTTCAGAGCTTCCATGAAAGGGTGACACTAAATGACAAACATACCAATTCAAACCAACATGAACAATCAATCTCTCGGATTTGTGTAACAACAAACAAAAAAAGATTTTTAAAAATATGCCACACTTCTCTGAAATAAAAAGATCAGTCAAACATTTAGTAGTTATTCATGTAGAGTGTTTTCCCTGTGTTTTCCTCTAAGAGTCTTATAGTATCTGGTCTTACATTTAGGTTTTCAATCCACTTTGAGTTTATTTTTGTATAAAGTATTAGGGAGTGTTCTAATTTTCTTCTTTTACACATAGCTGTCCAGTTTTCCCAGCACCATTTACTAAAGAGACCACCTCTTCTCCATCATATATTCTCACCTTGTTTGTCACAGAATAGGTGACCACCGGTGTGTGAGTTCATCTCTGGGCTCTCTAGCCTGTTCCATTGATCTATATTTCTGTTTTTGTGCCAGTGCCACACCATCTTGATTACTCTAGATCTGTATTGAACTGGCCAAAAAGTTCATTTAAGTTTTTCCATAAAATCTTATGTAACAAATTTTTGGCCAACTCGGTAATATATTCTGAAGTCAGGGAATCTAATTTCTCCAGCTTCATTTTTCTTTCTTAAAACTGCTTTGGCAACTTGGGGTCTTCTGTGTTTCCATTAAAACTGAAAAATTTTTGGCTCTAATTCTATGAAAAATGCCATTGGTAATTTGACCGGGATTGTATTTAATCTGAAGATTCTTTGGGTAGTATAGTCATTTTCACAATATTGTTTCTTCCAATCTAAGAACATGGTATATCCCTCCATCTATTTTGCATCAGCTTTGATTTCTTTTGTCAGTACCTTCTGGTTTTATGAGTACAAGTCTTTTGCCTCCTTAAGTAGGTTTATTCCTAGGTATTTTATTGTTTTTGTTGCAATGGTAAATGAGACTGTTTTCTCGATTTCTCTTTCTGATCTTTCATTGTTAATGCATAGGAATACTCATTCTTACTTTTTAAAAGCAAAAGACTGAGCTAGGTCCTAGGAGAAAACAGAAGTCTATCTATGGCTTAGAAGTCTAGGGTTTCTTCCAACAGTAGAACTGATCCGTAAAATGAGTGCAAATACACAAAATAGTTTGTATTAATATACAAACTGACAGCAACTTAATAGTCAAATTTTTTTTCATGCAAGGGTGAGGAAATTCAAACAAGTGGGGCAAGGGAAAACATGACACAAATAACAGAAAATTCTCTAGAAATGAACCTATTCATATAACAACTGAGCAGATGTTCCAGGGTTCTGTTATCTGTATTAATGCTAGAGCATTAAAATGATATAATTACCAATAAATAATCATTATCAATTCCTACTATATAATTTACCTTTATAAACATTTTCCTATGGAACTTCTACACTTTATTAGTGTGATCTTGTTTATATTTTTTAGTCAATAAGGAAAAACTACTATTGTCTCCACTTAACAGATGTTTCCTAAGACCAGAGGAATTGATGCTTTTGAACTGTGGTGTTGGAGAAGATTCTTGAGAGTCCCTTGGACTGCAAGGAGATCCAACCAGTCCATTCTGAAGATCAGCCCTGGGATTTCTTTGGAGGGAATGATGCTGAAGCTGAAACTCCAGTACTTTGGCCACCTCATGCAAAGAGTTGACTCATTGGAAAAGACTCTGATGCTGGGAGGGATTAGGGGCAGGAGGAGAAGGGGACGACAGAGGATGAGATGGCTGGATGGCATCACTGACTCGATGGACGTGAGTCTGAGTGAACTGCGGGAGTTGGTGATGGACAGGGAGGCCTGGAGTTCTGTGATTCATGGGGTTGCAAAGAGTCGGACACAACTGAGCGACTGAACTGAAGACCAGAAAAATAAAATGAATATTGGAGTGTAATGGAGTAATTAATTCACTGCTGCTACTGCTGCTAAGTCGCTTCAGTCGTGTCCAACTCTATGTGACCCCATAGATGGCAGCCCACCAGACTCTGCCATCCCTGGGATTTTTCAGGCAAGAACATTGGAGTGGTTGCCATTTCCTTCTCCAATGCATGAAAGTGAAAAGTGAAAGTGAAGTCACTCAGTCAAGTCTGACTCTTAGTGACCCCATGGACTGCAGCCCACCATGCTCCTCCATGCATGGGATTTTCCAAGCAAGAGTACTGGAGTCAGGAGCCATTGCCTTCTCCGAATTAATTCACTAGGTCACTAATAGAATTTGATCCCAGAGTTTTGACATCTAATTGAGTACTCTAGGAAAAGATAACGTATCTATTTGTTCAGGGTTCTAGGGAAATAGATAAAATGAAGACGTGTCACATTATATTGTTGATTCTTCATCATCATCAATATATACTTTTTTCTTTTTTAATATAATTTTTTTTTTATTTTTAGTTTTTTATTTTTTACATTTTAAAATCTTTAATTCTTACATGCATTCCCAAACATGAACCCCCCTCCCACCTCCCTCCCCATAACATCTCTCTGGGTCATCCCCATGCAAAATTTATTTATTTTAATTGGAGGCTAATTACTTTACAATAGTGTATTGGTTTTGCCATACATCAACATGAATCCACCATGGGTGTACACATGTTCCCCATCCTGAACTCCCCTCCCTCCTCCCTCCCCATACCATCCCTCAGGGTCATCCCAGTGCACCAGCCCCGAGCATCCTGTATCATGCATCGAACCTGGACTGGTGATTCATTTCACATATGATATTATACATGTTTCAGTGCCATTCTCCCAAATCATCCCACCCTCGCCCTCTCCCACAGAGTCCAAAAGACTGTTCTATACATCTGTGTCTCTTTTGCTGTCTCACATACAGGGTTATCGATACCATCTTTCTAACTTCCATATATATGCATTAGTATACTGTATTGGTGTTTTTCTTTCTGGCTTACTTCACTGTATAATAGGCTCTTTTTATCCACCTAATTAGAACTGATTCAAATGTGTTCTTTTTAATGGCTGAGTAATACTCCATTGTGTATATGTACCATAGCTTTCTTATCCATTCGTCTGCTGATGTACATCAAGGTTGCTTCCACATCCTGGCTATTATAAACAGTGCTGCAGTAAACATTGGGGTACATGTGTCTCTTTCAATTCTGGTTTCCTCGGTGTGTATGCCCAGCAGTGGGATTGCTGGATCATATGGCGGTTCTATTTCCAGTTTTTTAAGGACTCTCCACACTGTTCTCCATAGTGGCTGTACTAGTTTGCATTCCCACCAACACTATAAGAGGGTTTCCTTTTCTCCACACCTCCTCCAGCGTTTATTGCTTGTTGACTTTTGGATAGCAGTCATTCTGACTGGCGTGAAATGGTACCTCATTGTGGTTTTCATTTGCAATTCTCTGATAATAAGTGATGTTGAACATCTTTTCATGTGTTTGTTAGCCATCTGCATGTCTTCTTTGGAGAAATGTCTGTTTAGTTCTTTGGCCCATTTTTTGATTAGGTCATTTATTTTTTTGGAACTGAGCTGCATAAGTTGTTTGTATATTTTTGAAATTAATTCTTTGTCAGTTGCTTCATTTGCAATTATTTTCTCCCATTCTGAAGGCTATATTTTCACCTTGCTTATAGTTTCCTTTGTTGTGCAGAAGCTTTTAATTTTAATTGGGTCCCATTTGTTTATTTTTGTTTTTATTTCCAATATTCTGGGAGGTGGGTCATAGAGGATCCTGCTGTGATTTATGTCAGAGAGTTTTTGCCTATGTTCTCCTCTAGGAATTTTATAGTTTCTGGTCTTATGTTTAGATCTTTTGATCCATTTTGAGTTTATTTTTGTGTATGGTGTTAGAAAGTGATATAGTTTCATTCTTTTACAAGTGGTTGACCAGTTTTCCCAGCGCCACTTGTTAAAGAGATTGTCTTTACTCCATTGTATATTCTTGCCTCCTTTGTCAAAGATAAGGTGTCCATATGTGCATAGATTTATCTCTGGGCTTTCTATTTTGTTCCATTGATCTATATTTCTGTCTTTGTGCCAGTACCATACTGTCTTGATGACTGTGGCTTTGTAGTAGAGCCCGAAGTCAAGCAGGTTGATTCCTCCAGTTCCATTCTTCTTTCTCAAGATTGCTTTGGCTATTCAAGTTTTTTTGTATTTCCATACAAATTGTGAAATTATTTGTTCTAGCTCTGTGAAAAATACCGTTCGTTGGTAGCTTGATAGGGATTGCATTGAATCTGTAGATTGCTTTGGGTAGTATACTCATTTTCACTATATTGATTCTTCCAATCCATGAACACAGTATATTTCTCCATCTATTAGTGTCTTCTTTGATTTCTTTCACCAGTGTTTTATAGTTTTCTATATATAGGTCTTTTCTTTCTTTAGGTAGATATATTCCTAAGTAATACACACATTTTTAAGTGCACCCATGTCATCAGTGTTTTCCTAGGAGGTAAATGAAGTCAGTGAAACTGATATGCTCCCCTTAATTATCTGCAATGCTCTAAATGTAAACACACAGATACTGATGCTAACAAGTTACTATTAATAAATTACCTCTTCTAAGGCATTCCACAGTTTGTTATCCATATGCTCATTAAAGGGATCCAGATTTTTCCTCATTGTTCCAGTGAATAAAGCAGGTTCCTAAATACCCCAAAATAGTGAATGTTATTACCTAAACCTTTTTTCGTTTTATTCCAATGTGTACACAATGTCAAAATAAAATGCAAAAACATCTAAATTCATTAATTATTTATAATAAAGTTGCAAATGTATGTTTACAAAACAGTATTTCTAAAATAATTTTCCATTGTACATAGTGTGCTATAAAATATCTTCTGGACTACTGAACACTAACAGAAGAAAGTGTTGAAAGTGTTTTCATCTTAAGGAAAAAACTGAAGACAAAGGAAGATTTGATTTTTTTTTTAATACTACCCTGGCAATAAATATCTGCTTAAACACTCACATAAACTGAGGGAATAATTACACGAGAAACTTAACATCAGGATCTACATAAATTAACTGTCAATGCTGGTGTGACTGGGAAATACAAACAGCATGATTAGTAGAGGTTTATGCCTCAAAGCAAACCATTAAATATTTACACATTAGCACTGAAGAATAAACTAGGCTATTTTCCCCATTGGTCAGACTGTCTTCTAGGATCTGGAATCTCTCCACATGTGTGAAATGAACATCCCCACATGCGTAAGGGGAACGTCAGCTCCTGGGGTCTGCAGCACCTCTGTCCATGGAGAGATCATCTCTGATTTTGGCATCAGCTGGTCCCCACGTTCTCTCATCTGTGTGTCAGGAAGACCTGCCTCACAGAACCTCGTTACTAACTGCAAGGCCAGAAGGACCTGAAACCCACCGTGACCTGAGTCATGATACTTCAAATCATTCTTCCTATTCATCTGCTTCAGGAGGAGCCATAAGTAAATTACTCTGGAAATATATGCGTCCTCTTAGCTTCAAGAGAGAATCCTGTACAAAAGCTCATGTAGGCCATTTACATTTTCTTCTGGAAGGCTCTAGTAAGCCAGATCATAAGAATATGGGCAGCAGTGAAGAGCCCAATAAGCTCATTTCAGTGAAGAGGGCAGGACAAGGGAATGTACTCGTGTGGGAACAAGAGGAGACCTGACTCTTCCACAAGTGCCTGGAACTGCTTCGAATCACCACTTCCTCCTCACTTCACAAAAGCCTGAGAGGAAAGATGAAGACAGATATTTCTTTCCCCTAATCATGAGGAAGAATTATACTCAGGAAGCCTTCCAAACCTTCCTTTAATATGGTCTCAGTTTTAAGTCTGGTGAGAGAGAAAAGAAAACTCAGGGTGTGCCACCAAAAAAGAGATATCTCTGAGCAAATCCATAATTAAAAAGATATTATAAAGGGAGATTTATTCACACAAAGTTGATTAAGTGGCCCATATGCCTCCAAAGCACTCAAAATCACTAGTCATACAATATTTCAGAATGAGTACTGAATTGAACTAAAAAAAACTCAAGACCCAAGTTTAAGGTCTCCCTCAAAACTTGAATTTAGGATCAAAGACTAAACAACCATCTAAACAATGGTAAGCTTTCCTTGTCAGGGGAATAATCATCATTCTACTTCAGATTTTTATAAAAACTTGTTACTGTTTGTAATTATCAACCTTAAGATTCCCATATGCAGGTATCTTCTGCATGTCTTCCTGAGGTTTACACAAGTGACATAGCTCAGGCGAGGGGAGGCTGGTCCCCAATATTCTTCCTCCTTCCCTCCATTTTCTAGGTTCCTTCAAGTAAGCAAGCTACTCCTGCATATAATTTCAACCGGTGGTCTTTCTAGGGGACATATTTAACTACTTCAGATCCTGAGCATAAAGAACACATATACTTCAGCTACCTGTTGTGTTTAAGGAAATTATTTAAAAATAACTTTCATTTTTGCTTTCCTGAAATTTTGAACAGAAATTGAGGAGTACCTTCTTAAGAACACCGTATTCAACTTTAAAAGTTCCCCCCAGGACTGATGGTCTATGTCCCCAGTCCCCTGTCTCTGCTCCTACCCAGGTCCTTGTTACTATCACATCTCGCCCAGTTCTGACCTGTTCATGCAGGGTCAGCAGTGTCAGGGATGAGCCTGGGAGGAAGAGAGACCACCATGGAAGCTCTCTGCTGCTTCCAGGATCACAGGGACCAGGGATCCAGGGAAGATGGTGTGGGCCTGCCTCAGCTAAGAGAGGCAACTCAAAGAAACAGCACTGGACTCACCCTCCACAAAGTCTGCTCTCAGCTTCCTAAGTTCCCTACATTGGGGTGTTGAGACACAAGCATCAGTGCTTCCTACTCATTTGGAGGGGAGAGGAATATAAGATTTGCACTTAGACAAGTAAATTCTAGTAACCAAACTAACAGAATTTCTCCACCTCTGCAGCTAGCAAGACACTGTAAAGACAAAGGTCTCTTGGTTGGGGAGGGATAAAATTTTGAGTATCTTCTCCTGAAACATATTAGCCCATGACATGCAAGTGCATAAACCCATTTCTAAATTGATATTTCCAAATGAGGGACAGAGCAATAGTAGTATCTTCTGGCTTTGTTCTATACTTATTCACTCTTGCTATGGTTTGGGGAGTCCTTTCAAGTGGGATGGTAGGAAAAATTGGGGAAATATATAATGAGTACAATACAGCTGCAGAATTAATGCTTTTGAATTGTGGTGTTGGAGAAGATTCTTGAGTCCCTTAAACAGAAATGAGAGATACAGGCCCTGTCCTCAAAGAGAGAAAGAAGATAGTCAAGAGTGTGGGGAGGGCTGAGGAAAAGGCTAGAGGTCTTGGTGGGGGATTGGAAAGAAAGAGTTTGTACAAGGTGATAGTCAGGAAAGAAGCTAGTGGGAGGAAAGCCAGAAGTCAAAATAAAAAAAAAAAAATTTTAGTCTGATTTCTTGCTCTTGGTGGAAAACATCATATACAGTTCTCTGTTATGTCTTTCCCAAAAATTCTTGTTGTGTTTTTTTGTTTGTTTGTTTGCTTTTATTTTCTGTTTCTTGGCTTTACTATTCATATTTATGTAAACAATTCAGTTTTTATTATTAGACAATAAATATAAAGAAAATCACCAAAGACCATGAACACATAAATAGAAACTAAAGAGTAAAGTCATTTCAGAAGGTGTTACTCTTTTACTTAAGTAGAAATAGTGCCCAAAAGGCCAGTGTCCTGATTCTTATGAATAATAACAGTTCCTGATGACTGAGCATTCCTAAGAATGAGACATGGAAACAAACATTATCTCACCAAGTTACATCTTCACAACAAATGATTGGGGGGCAATGATTTCCAGACTGGGTTTAAGAATGAAGATGTTGAAGCCTGTCAGCCAAGTGACATTATCAAGACCCCACAGTTGACAAGGAAGAGCAGGAATAAACTGCGGGTCACTGACACCTGGTCTACACTCTCAAACATTCTAGCCCTGTCTGCCTCCTGAATGGCTTCCTGGGAATCTTTACACATTCCAAGCTCTCTCCAGATTATTTCTCTTTAATCAACCAACACTGCACCTTGGAGACAAAGGCATATAAAGTGGAATCTTCATGGATACAAAGCTAGCACTATTTTGTGAACAAGCTCTCTGGAGAGAGTACCTAGAACATGCTCAAAGGAAGGATGGAAACCAACAGAACAGGACTAAAACATGCTGATGTCAAGGTATGTTTAGTCTTTGCTCAGATGTGCTTCCAAATATTATTGGCAGAGCCAAGAACCATCTAATGTTATTTATTTACAGAGTTATTTTATGTACACAAGCATACAACTTCTTCCTATTAAGAAACATTAAAAAGAATGCAGGGCATGTTTCTAAAGTTTGGATCCAAAGATATGAAAGGACTTTATAGACATGCCCTTTATTTCTACTAATACATGGCCATTTCAGAGATGAGTACCATCAAAACATAAAACTTGGGAATCTAAGCTCATTTATTTTCTACTGTAACCACAAGTCATAAATCTAATAGCCACAGGAAATCTTTAAATATGGGGACTATCCATTTTTCCTGAAAGGGATACTTTTGGAAAAAAAATTTTAAATTGTGATAAAATACACATAAATTTTCTAGATTAACCGCTTTAAGTGCACAGTTCAGTGGTGTTAAATACTTTCACATTGTTGTACAGCCATCACCATCATCCAGCTGCAGATCTCCTTTCTTCTTGAAGAACTGAAACTCTGTACCCATTAAACAACAATTCCCCTCTCCTGGCCACTACTGGTACCCACCATTCTATATCCTGTATCCATGAATTTACTACTCTAGGTAACTCCTATTAGTAGAATCATACAGTATTTGTCCTTTGTAAATGACTTATTTCACTTAGCTTAATTTTTTTCAAGGTTCATCTGTGCTGTAGCATGTGTCAGCATTTTCCTCTTTATTAAGGCTGAGTAATATTCTACTGTATGTATGCGCACCACATTTTGTTTGTCGATTCATCTGTCAATGGACACTTGGGCGCCTCCACCTTTTTGCTGTTGAGAATAATACTGCTATAACATGCATGTTCCAGTATCTCTTCAAGACCTTTCTTCCAATTCTTTTGGGTTTATACTATAAAGTAGAATTGCTAGGTCATATGATAATTCCATCATTAACTTTTCAGAGCAACCAACAAGTTGATTTCCATAGTGGTTGCACTATTTCACATTTCTATCAGCAATGAACAAGGGTTCTAATTTCTCTACACCCTTGCCAACACTTGTCATTTTCTTTTTTTCTCTCTCTTTTCTTTGATAGCAGACATCTTAAGGGGTGTGAGGTGGCATTTCACTAGAGTCTGAAAAGAGTATCTTGGTTTAAAAATTCCTTAGAGTAATTCCAAGTATTTTCGAGGTCACGGGTAGGTAGCAACAGCTGCACCCAACTCCACATTCGCCTTCCTTTGGGTGCCATGTTGTACATGCTTCCTGATAAACAGGTATTTCAAGACACACTGCACCCATATTCCAGGAAGCCCATCAGCCTGGCTCATTCTGTCTCATCTCCTCTCTGTTTCTCATCTCAAGAGGATATTTTTCTGAGCTTCCTTTGATAGGCAGATGATTACTAAGTATATAAATAAAAACTCGATTTTTTTTTTAAATCAGCAAGTCTGTCAAAGCAGAGGGCAGGATGATAGATGAGGACACAGGGCCTATGTTCCCCTTGGCTCTATACCTGGAGGATAGTAATTTCTCAGTAAATGTCACAGAATTATGTCGAGTGAATGAACCACAGGAATGACAGGAGTGTCTACCATGCATATAATCCAGTCTCCAAAACTCTCCCTGAAAGTTATACTGCTTTATGAAGAAGAAAAGAAAACAGAATCAGAGCCTAGGAAGAGATGGCCAACTCAACACTCCACCATCACAGCAGGCACATATGGGTCTACATGAAACGCTTCATACTCATTGACCTATTTTATCCTCACAACAGATTGAGGGGGTGATACTGTTATCTGCCTTGTAAGACAGAGAAAACCAAGGCACAGAGACAGAATTCTGAGTCCCCTACTCTTCCTCACTATTCTGTATTGCCTCCAAATTGTCAAAGTCTCCCCAAAGCATCTGTATATCCTATAATTCTCAAAGCCCCACAATTTCATGGAAAGTTCTGCAAGGAGATAATCACTTTTTAAAAGATGTCCTGGTTTCCCACAACAAAATTACATCTGTAAGACAAGATGAGGAGCTGACTGTGGCTCAGATCATGAACTCCTTATTACCAAATTCAGACTTAAACTGAAGAAAGTAGGGAAAACCACTAGACCATTCAGATATGACCTAAATCAAATTCCTTATGATTATACAGTGGAAGTGAGAAATAGATTTAAGGGTCTAGATCTGATAGATAGAGTGCCTGATGAACTATGGAATAAGGTTCATGACATTGTGCAGGAGACAAGGATCAAGACCATCCCCATGGAAAAGAAATGCAAAAAAGCAAAATGGCTGTCTGGGGAGGCCTTAAAAATAGCTGTGAAAAGAAGAGAGGCAAAAAGCAAAGGAGAAAAGCAAAGATATAAGCATCTGAATGCAGAGTTCCAAAGAATAGCAAGAAGAGATAAGAAAGCCTTCTTCAGTGATCAATGCAAAGAAATAGAGGAAAAGAACAGAATGGGAAAGACTAGAGATCTCTTCAAGAAAATTAGAGATACCAAGGGAACATTTCATGCAAAGATGGGCTCAATAAAGGACAGAAATGGTATGGACCTAACAGAAGCAGAAGATATTAAGAAGAGGTGGCAAGAATACACAGAAGAACTGTACAAAAATGATATTCACGACCCAGATAATCATAATGATGTGATCACTAATCTAGAGCCAGACATCTTGGAATGTGAAGTCAAGTGGGCCTTAGAAAGCATCACTATGAACAAAGCTAGTGGAGGTGATGGAATTCCAGTTGAGCTGTTTCAAATCCTGAAAGATGATGCTGTGAAAGTGCTGCACTCAACATGCTAGAAACTTTGGAAAACTCAGCAGTGGCCACAGGACTGGAAAAGGTCAGTTTTCATTCCAAGTCCAAAGAAAGGCAATGCCAAAGAATGCTCAAACTACCGCACAATTGCACTCATCTCACATGCTAGTAAAGTAATGCTCAAAATTCTCCAAGCCAGACTCCAGCAATACATGAAACGTGAACTCCCTGATGTTCAAGCTGGTTCTAGAAAAGGCAGAGGAACCAGAGATCAAATTGCCAACATCCGCTGGATCTTGGAAAAAGCAAGAGAGTTCCAGAAAAACATCTACTTTGCTTTATTGACCATGCCAAAGCCTTTGACTGTGTGGATCACAATAAACTGTGGAAAATTCTGAAAAAGATGGGAATACCAGACCACCTGACCTGCCTCTTAAGAAATCTGTATGCAGGTCAGGAAGCAACAGTTAGAACCGGATATGGAACAACAGACTGGTTCCAAATAGGAAAAGGAGTACGTCAAGGCTGCATATTGTCACCCTGCTTATTTAACTTATATGCAGAGTACATCATGAGAAACGCTGGACTGGAAGAAATACAAGCTGGAATCAAGATTGCTGGGAGAAATGTCAATAACCTCAGATATGCAGATGACACCACCCTTATGGCAGAAAGTGATGAGGACCTAAAAAAGCCTCTTGATGAAAGTGAAAGAGGAGAGTGAAAAAGTTGGCTTAAAGCTCAACATTCAGAACACGAAGATCATGGCATCTGGTCCCATCACTTCATGGGAAATAGATGGGAAAACAGTGGAAACAGGGTCAGACTTTATTTTGGGGGGCTCCAAAATCACTGCAGATGGTGACTGCAGCCATGAAATTAAAAGACACTTACTGCTTGGAAGAAAAGTTATGACCAACCTAGATAGCATATTGAAAAGCAGAGACATTACTTTGCTGACTAAGGTCCGTCTAGTCAAGGCTATGGTTTTTCCTGTGGTCATGTATGGATGTGAGAGTTGGACTGTGAAGAAGGCTGAGCGCCGAAAAATGGATGCATTTGGACTGTGGTGTTGGAGAAGACTCTTGAGAGTCCCCTGGACTGCAAGGAGATCCAACCAGTCCATTCTGAAGGAGATAAACCCTGGGATTTCTTTGGAAGGAATGATGCTAAAGCTGAAACTCCACTACTTTGGCCACCTCATGTGAAGAGTTGACTCATTGGAAAAGACTCTGATGCTGGGAGGGATTGGGGACAGGAGGAGAAGGGGACGACCGAGGATGAGACGGCTTGATGGCATCACAGACTCGATGGACGTGAGTCTGAGTGATCTCCAGGAGTTGGTGAAGGACAGGGAGGCCTGGCGTGCTGCGATTAATGGGGTCGCAAAGAGTTGGACACGACTGAGCGACTGAACTTAACTGAATGAAGACATTTATTAATAAAATTCATGTTTCCCTATAGGAACCTCTCCAGCAATAAACAAACCATTTATCCTTCTGTTCTCAGAATTATGTGATTATCAGTGAATAAAATTGTGGAAACTGAGGAAGTCTGAGTCAAGAAATCTATCTCAGTAAGTTATTAAATCACATACACACAAAACTAACAAATGAACAAAAACACAAAACCTGGTATCTTATGAAAGTATCTGTTGAAAATACCTGCTGCTAAAAAGATGCTCTGTTGGGAAAAAAAAGGATCAACTCATTCACTTAATTTGAAAAAAAAAATCAAATTAAAAACACTTAAACTTAGATACCTTATAAAAAGAACATGTGAGAATGCTCTGCTGTGCATACCTGAAGTGCAACTGACATTTTCTTCCTTAAATCATGCAGTCCAATGCCAGTTGTCAAGATTCCATCAATATAAATGCCACCTTCAGGTTCTGACAATCGAAAAAGGGCAGCAATGAGGGAACTTTTTCCAGCTCCTGTTCTTCCTGCGATGCCATACTGTAAAGAGAGCCAGAGGGGTGAAGGATTAACAGGATACACAAAACCCAGGAGAACCTTGACTGTTGAAGATGAATTTTTAAAGTTCTATTATATATAAAGAGTAGTCTATAAGTTTCCCAGGACTTCCCTGGTGGCTCAAACAGTAAAGTGTCTGGCTGCAGTGCAGAAGACCCAGGTTCAATCCCTGGGTCAGGAAGATCCCCTGGAGAAGGACATGGCAACCCACTTCAGTATTCTTGCCTGGTGAATCCCATGGACAGAGGAGGCTGGCAGGCTACAGTCCATGGGGTCACAAAGAGTCAGACATGACTGAGCAACTTCATAAGCTTCTCAAGTATGGCCCTGCTGGCATTGTGGACCAGGTAATTCATTGTTGAGGGTTGGGGGCTTGTCCTGTATATTGTAGGATGATTAACAGTAGCCATGAACCCACTAGACACCAGATGAAACCCCCAAATTGTGGCAACCAAAAATGACAGAAATTCACAAATGTCCCTGATTGAGATTACCATCATCCCAAGAATACACAACATGAACTATAGTGATTTTCATGCCTTCTAAAAATGTCAGGCAATTTTATTCAGATTTCCCTGAATAAATGTTTAATATGCTGAAAATTGTTTGTTTTCTATAATTATCATATAAGGATCAGAAGGGGACAACAGAGGATAAGATGGTTGGATGGCATCACTGACTCAATGGACATGAGTTTGAGTAAACTTTGGGAGTTGGTGATGGACAGGGAGGCCTGGAGTGCTACAGTCCATGGGGTCTCAAAGAGTCGGACACGACTGAGTGACTGAACTGATCATTATGTGGTATGTTAAAGGGGGGGACACATATGTGTATGCAGTGTGTGTGTGTGTGTGTGTGTGTGTGTGTAACTAACATTCATAAGTAAAGGAAGAAGACCTAAAAAATAATCTGCCTGCAGTGAAAAACTAGTAGTCTCCTAAGTGGTCCGTAAGAAGTCAGCTTTTAAATTAGTTTTATTTCTACTCCCTGGATAATTTGACCTTGAGTATTACATGGGTAATTTTACAGAGATGTCTACAAGTCAAGTCAGAGTGTTATACACAAACAAATGCTCACTTTCTGTGTTATTTATTTAAGAAGAATTATTCTTTGGTAGAAAAATGAAATCACTTCCTGATATTAAATATCTTAATTATATTCTATCTTGAAAGGAAACATCTTCAAATATAAAATGAAGGTCTCAGTCTTGAAAGAGGCCAGTAAACAAAATTTCCATAATGAGATCAACAATGATACAAAAAATGTTTGCTATTTACATGGGACCTTTCATCAGAGCAGCTCAAAAGGGATTTTATCAATACATTAATACTTACAACTGAACCTTGGAAAGACACATGTCAGGTGTCAGTCTATTTACTAAAACCAAAGCAGAGAGAAAGTAAATGCACTAACAGTAAGATTAAAGAATCAGTACAACGTAGGTAAAATGCTGGTGGCTGGTGGTTTAGTCGCTGAGTCGTGTCCAACTCTTGCGACCCCATAGACTGTCGCCTGCCAGGCTCCTCTGTCCATGGGATTCTACAGGCAAGAATACTGGAGTGGGTTGCCATTTCCTTCTCCCACGTAAAATGCTGGTGTGGAATAAAACTGCATTCAAATATATATGCAGAAACTGGCCGTTTTTACCAATGAATTTTTTAAGTGAAAGAAAGTATTAGTCAATCACTTGTGTCCAACTCTTTGTGACCATATGGACTGTAGACTATCAGGCTCCTCTGTCCATGGAATTCTCCAGGCAAGAGTACTGGAGTGGGTTACCATTTCCTACTCCAAGGGATCTTCCTGACCCAGGGATGAATCCCAGGTCTCCTACACTGCAGGCAGATTCTTTACCATCTGAGCCACCAGGGAAGCCTAACTGCAAATTCTCTAAAGGAAGCTTTCCGAGAGATGATTTCATCTCTATTTAAAATCTGGAATTGATGATAGTGTAAGATATGTTTGGATCATTTGTAAATCAGTAAAGTTTTAAAACTCATGGCCTTAAAAAAAGAACTACTAAATCTTTCTGAGCAATATAATCAGAATGCTTGGAAGATTTCATGTTTTCTGATTTGAATGCTTCTAAAGTCTCAAATCTTAGTCTGTCAAATCAATCATGGCATTTCAAAAATGAATTTATCTTTATAGAGATTAAACATAAGAAAAATGGGTTTACCTAATTTTATTATCTTTTTTAATATAAATTTATTTATTTTATCTGGAGGTTAATTACTTTACAATATTGTATTGGTTTCGCCATACATCAACATGAATCCACCACAGGTATACACGTGTTCCCCATCCTGAACCCCCCTCCCTCCTCCCTCCTCATACCATCCCTCTGGGTCATCTCAGTGCACCAGCCCCAAGCATCCAGTATCATGCATCAAACACCAATAGAGTATAATTTTATTATCTTATAAAGATAATACAATGACTATAAGACATTTTATTGTTGTTCAGTCACTCAGTTATGTCTGACTATTTGCGACTCCATGGACTGCAGCATGCCAGGTTTCCCTGTCCTTCACTATCTCCTGGAGCTTGCTCAAATTCATGTCCATTGAATTGGTGATGCCACCCAATCATCTCATTCTCTGTCATCCCGTTCTCTTTCTGTCTTTAATCATTCCCAGCATCAGGGTCTTTTCCAGTGAAATGGTTCTTCACATCAGGCGGCCAAAGTATTGGAGCTTCAGCTTCAGCATCAGTTCTTCCAATGATTATTCAGGGTTGAATTCCTTTAGGATTGCCGGGTTTGATCTCCTTGCTGTCTGAGGGACTCTCAAGAGCCTTCTCCAGCACAACAGTTCAAAAGCATCAGTTCTTCAGTGCCCAACCTTGTTTATAACCCAACACTTACATCCATACATGACTACTGGAAAAACTATAGCTTTGACTAGATGGACCTCTGTTGGCAAAATAATGTCTCTGCTTTTTAATTTGTTGTCTAGGTTTGTCATACCTTTCCTTCTAAGGAACAAGCGTCTTCTAACTTCACAGCTGCAGTCATCAACCACAGTGATTTAGAGCATAAGAAAATAAAGTCTATCACTGTTTCCATTGTTTACCCATCTATTTGCCATGAAGTGATAGAACCAGAGGCAATGATCATAGCTTTTTGCATGTTGAGTTTTAAGCCAGCTTTTTTCACTCTCCTCTTTCACCTTCATCAAGAGGTTCTTTAGTTCCTGTTTGCTTTCTGCCATTTGGGTGATATCATCTGCATATCTGAGGTTACTGATATTTCTCCTGGCAATCTTGATTCCAGCTTAAGCTTCATCCAGCCCAGCATTTCGCATGCTGTACTCTGCACGTAAGTTGAAAAAGCAGAGTAACAATATACAGCCTTGAAGTACTCCTTTCCCAATTTTGAACCAGTCCATTGTTCCATATCCAGTTCTAACTGTTGATTCTTGATCTGCATACAGGCTTCTCAGGATGTTTTATACCTCATGTTAAACTCTAATTCATATAATATAGATGTGCCATTCTCTTCATGCAGGCAGGTCGTAGTGTGTATATATGTGGCTCATCTGTTCTGTGTATAAGCAGGCCTCAAAGATATTTTGTATTTGGCTCCAGACCACCTCAACAATGTGAATATCAAAATAAAGCAAGTTATACGAATTTTTTGTTTCTCTGTGCAAATAAAAGTTATGTTTATACTATATTGTAGTCTAATGAAGTACAATAGCATTATATAAGGTAATAGTACATACCTTAATTTCCCATACTTTATTGCTAAAAGAATGCTAACCATCTGAGCATTTATAGGGTAACATTAAAAACCACTGATCACAGATTAGAATAATAAATATAATAATAACAAAATGGTTTGAAATATTGCAAAAATTATCAAAATGTGACAGAGACATGAAGTGAGCAAATGCTATAGGAAAAATGGTGCCATTGTTCTTGCCTGACAAAGCATTGCCATAAATGTCCAATTCTTTTTTAAGTATTATCTGTGAAGCACAGTTAAACAGGTGTGCCTGTATTTCTGTGTGTTCTCACACAGAAATCAACACACATCAGGACACAGGTGAGGACTGATCTGTGAGAATGTGTATATGTTCCCGTGTTATCAGCTCCACTGTAACTGACCCATCTGTGCAAACAGGAATATCTGTAAAGTTTAGGCAAATAGACTGAGATATGTTAGGGCACCGAGGACTGCTCATGACCACAGGACTGTGAGTTCCAGTCTCCAGTGAAGAGAACTAAAAAACCAGGGGACCTCCCTGGCATTCATTCCAGTGGTTAACATTCTGTGCTTCCACTGCAGGAGGCATGGACTCGATCCCTGGTCAGGGAACTAAGATCGCACATCCTGCATGGCCCCAGACTCCCCAAAAAAGAAAAAACTCAAAGAAAACCTGACTCTGATTATTCCAGAGTTCAGTCTTCAAAGCTATAGTCTGAGTGTCTTTTCTGAGTAACCAAAGGGTTTTACCAATTGCCCATGGAGAGTGTCACCAGTATCAGTAACCTTACATTCTTCAATCTAAAGACACTTGGGGGCTTCCCTGGTGGCTCAGTGGTAAAAAAGCTGCCTGCCAATGCAGGAGACATGGGTTCAATCCCTAATCCAGGAGAATCCCACATGCTGTGAAACAACTAAGCCTGTGCACCACAACTATTAAGCCTGCACTCTAGAACCCGGGAACCACAACTGTTGAGCCAACATGCCACAACTATTGAAGACCTTGCACCCTATAGCCCATGCTCTTAACAAGAGAAGACACCACAATGAGAAGCTCACATGTGGCAACTAGAGAAAAGCCCAAGCAGCAACAAAAACCCCGCACAGCCAAAAATTAATAAATAAATAAAATTATAAAGACTCTGAAGAAAATCTTCTGTTATTGGCTTTGCAATGGCCCCTTTATGTTTTTCCAACCAGGTTGGTCTCTGATGATGACACAACTTATTAGACACTTGCTATCAGATCTCCCTTCACACATCAAACTCAACATATTCAACACCCAATGCCCCACATAAAACAACTCCTTCATCCATCTTCCTTACTTTATTCTCATTTCTTCTTTCCCAGGATCACAGTGTTTAAAAAATAAATTAAACTCCTTAATCATGACCAGTGCAAATGAATTTAAAATAAATAAATAAATAAATGCTAGCTATAGCCCAGCACTCTGAAAAAAAATTCTTAAAATTATATTTTTACTTTCTAAGCTGCTGTATGTGTTCTTTTTGATGTTTCTGTATTTTCTTGGTATGTGTTCTTAAAGACACAGTTCACATATTTAAGCAAAATGAGATTAATGTGAACATACTGTTATATGAGTTTTCATTATTTCATAAAAATATTTATTTTACTGCTTTCATAATATTACAGTCATGTGATCATTTATTTAACAAATCCTCTACTGCTGGATATTTAGGCAGTGTCAAATAGTTAGCTACTATAAATAACTGTGTTAAATATCCCTGAAGCTAAATCTTTGCAAAAAACCTTAAGCATTTCCTTCACATAAATTCTCAGATTTGGAACTGCTGAGAGTCAAGTATGAACCCCTTGGACAGCAAGTATGAACCCCTTGGACAGCAAGTATGAATCCCTTGGATAGCAAGGAGATCAAACAAGTCAATCCTAAAGGAAATCAGTCCTGAATATTCATTGGAAGAACTGATGCAAAGCTCCAATACTTTGGCTACCTGACACAAAGAACCAATTCATTAGAAAAGACGCTAATGCTGGGAAAGACTGAAGGCAGGAGGGGAAGGTGACAACAGGATGAGATGGCTGGATGGCATCACTGATACAATAAGCATGAACTTGGGCAAACTCCAGGAGATGGTGAGAGACAGAGAAGCCTGGTATGTGTCCGTCCATGGCGTTGTGAAGAGTCAGACACAACTAGGTGACTGAACAACAACAACAAAGTATGAACATTTTCAGAGGAAGCTGTTAAGCTGCTAACCCACCCTCCAGAAGTATGATACCATTTCTTACTCCCGCCCAGTTCCCTGCACATTCACAAATCCAGGTGTTATAGCTTTGTTTTAATCTACATCAATTTGATTCCAAAAAGTGGCATCATTTTCTCACGATGTTTTACTGGAGGCAAAACAGCTCCTGACTCCCTACCTCCTGCACCTGCCCACTCTGGTCCATGTGCTCTCAACTTCTCAGATTAAACTCCTGAATGCCAGCTCAGCATCCAACACTACACCCCAGGAGGTCTCTTCTACAAAACTGTCTTCTCACACTTCATGTACATGAGTCAGCTTCCTTGGCATCACTTGTTAATTGTGAGGGTTAAATGTAAAAATGTGTGTTACACCCTTGGTAGTTCCTTTTCCTGAGGGCTTTGCTGGTGTCCAGGTCTTCATTCACTGGATCAGGGCATCATGCTTTTGCTTATGCTGGTCTCACCTCCTGGAATGCCTTTCACATGCATTTCCACCTGCTGAAACCCTAACCACACACCACTAAGTCTGTCTCACATGCCTAATTCCTTGAAAATGCTCTCCCTGTCCCCTCATGTGGGCTTGCTCCAACTCTAGCTGATGTTATGTCATTTTATATAAACGTCTATAAAAATTGTGACCTCCTTCTAGCTTACAAAGTTAATATAGCTATTTTCTTATTTCTTCAACAAGACTGTATACATTGACATCAGGATCTGTATTGGATGTAACTTTTTCTTATTTGTATTACTTGTGGTGTCCTGAGACAAAGAAACTTCCACTGGGAGATGAGATTTTTAACTCAGGCCAGAGAAATTTATGGAAAATCTATTACCATATTATTTAGGTATAAGATAAATCATACAGAGACAGACACAGCAGATGGATCCTATACCCATAAATACAATTTCAAATGGCCAGTAGCTCATTTTCATGGGACAGACAACATTTCTGCAATGCAAGTGGTTATGGTCATTTTACACCCTATGAAAATGATGACCATTTTGTCCAAGCATTTACTCTGGGTGCTTTACATGTCTTATGTTGTTTAAGTTGTACATCAACCCTACAGTTTACATCATATCACTTCCATTTTGCACAAGAAAAGATTGAGGCTTAGATGACTTAGTCTGTCTGAAATATCAGAGCCCATAAATAGCAGGATGGGACCCAAATCCACGTCTTTTGGCCTCTTTTCCATCTGCTGATGGGACTCTTTATCACCTGGATGGCGTGACACCTTATCATGTCCCTCTGTGTAGCCAGAACACAGAGTGGGGAGAGATGTAGTTGCAGTTAAAGAAACAGGCCTACCATAGAGAACTTACAGTCAGAGAGTTAAAGCATGACATGGACACAGCTGTATATGTGAACAGGAGAAAAGAGGGTACCTGAGGTCAGGTGGACCTGCTGTCAGCAGAAAGAACCAGTACCCACAGCCAGATTGAGAGAGAAACCTGCAGCTAAGTGGGATACATGATGCCTGGGGACAGGCCAAACAGACCTCATGCCCTGCTTGGGGAAGCAAGACTCATTTTTTATCCCATCAGGTGGTGAAACAGCCACACATACACTGCTGCACTGGGCTGTCTCTGACTCCAGGTCCAGACAGGGCTGAGCCTGTGGGAAATCCCTCCAGTCCCTGCAGGAGGCTGGTGTGGGAAAGGCAGGGCAGCAGAATGAAAAATGCCTGTGATGGAAGACAGACTCCACTGAAAAGACAAATAATGCAGCGGAATCACACAGTATTAGATTACAATGTAAAAGTGCAATTTATAGAGCACAAAGGTAAGGAAATCTAGTGGCACAGAATATTCTAGAGCCTCCTGCTCAGTCACAACAGAGATTTGGGAATTCTTGAGTTCAATTTCAAACTGTCAAAGCACATTTCATGGGAATCACAGGTTATCACTCATCAAAAACTGCCCATGGGAGGGAAAGGAGGAGGTTATGTTCAGATGCAATGCTGAGTCAAGAGGTCTGGGTGAGCCTGAGACTCTGAGTTTCTAAGAAGCTCCAGGAGATGCAGGTGCTGCTGGCTCTGGCACCACAGTTTGAATCACAAGGAATTAGGAAGCCAACAGGGGAAGGGGGACGATCTGAGAGTAAGGAGAGTGGTTTTTAAGAAAATATTAGTAAAAAAGGAGAAAATGTAAGAAACTAATACATTTGCACATTATAGCGTGGTCTACTAAGCATCTGTAAAAATGTATCATTCAAATAATAGCTGTGAGCAAAAACAAAGCAAAGTCAATTCACCTCAAGAGCTGGAAAATACTTTATTGCCAAGGATTCTCTAAAATGATCAAATCGACCACAAAATCATCTAAATGAAAAATGTAGCCTGTTTTCAGACTCTAACCAGGAAGTCTAGGGTCTTATTTACCTCATGTTGGCTTTTATGTTTGGCTGTTCTGGGTCCTGATTGCCTGGGAAGAGCTGTCTCTCATTGTGATGACTAGGGGCTACTCCCTGTTGCAGTGTACAGGATTCTCACTAAGGGGGCTTCTATTGATGCTGAGCAAAGACTTCAGTAGTTGTGGCACATGGGCTCAGTAGTTGTGGTATAGGGCTTAGTTGCTTTGCAGCATGTGGAACCTTCTCAGACCACGGATTGAACCAGTGTCCCCTGCATTGGCAGGCAAATTCTTATCCACTGCACCACCAGGGGAGTCCTCAGTTCAGTTCAGTTCAGTCGCTGAGTCCTAGTTCCTTATTTTTACTTGCTATTTCTTCTGTGAATTAAAGTCCTGCATCAGTTCAGTTCAGTCATTCAGTCATGTCAGACTCTGCGACCCCATGAATCACAGAACTCCAGGCCTCCCTGTCGATCAACATCTCCCAGAGTTCACTCAAACTCATGTCCATCAGGTCGGTGATGCCATCCAGCCATCTCATCCTCTGTCGTCTCCTTCTCTTCTTGGCCCCAATCCCTCCCAGCATCAGGGTCTTTTCCAATGAGTCAACTCTTCGCATGAGGTAGCCAAAGTACTGGAGTTTCAGCTTTAGCATCAGTCCTTCCAATGAACACCCAGGACTGATCTCCTTTAGGATGGACTGGTTGGATCTCCTTGCAGTCCAAGGGACTCTCAAGAGTCTTCTCCAGCACCATAGTTCAAAAGCATCAATTCTTCAGTGCTCAGCTTTCTTCACAGTCCAACTCTCACATCCATACATGACCACTGGAAAAACCATAGCCTTGACTAGATGGACCTTTGTTGGCAAAGTAATATCTCTGCTTTTTTAATATGCTATCTAGGTTGGTCATAACTTTCCTTCCAAGGAGTAAATGTCTTTTAATTTCATGGCTACAGTCACCATCTGCAGTGATTTTGGAGCCCCCAAAAATGAAGTCTGACACTGTTTCCCCATCTATTTGCCATGAAGTGATGGGGCCAGATGCCACGATCTTAGTTTTCTGAATGTTGAGCTTTAAGCCAACTTTTTCACTCTCCTCTTTCACAGTCATCAAGAGGCTTTTTAGTTCCTCTTCACTTTCTGCCATAAGGGTGGTGTCATCTGCATATCTGAGGTGATTGATATTTCTCCCAGCAATCTTGAATAGTACCTACTATACTTTCCTATTGACTCTAACTCCCAGGAATCAGGACAGAAGAGGAAATAAGGGAAAGAGAATAAAGCCCCACTTCTGCTGGGCTGGCTCATTCCCATGTCCCCTGCCCACCACACCCCTCTCCCCACCTCAACAACATTCTCTCTCAATCAAATCCAACACCAAAGGGGTGTCCTGGAGTGACAAGGGCTGGGACAGGGGAGCAGGAGAGGAAACCTGGGAGGTAGACAGGTAGAGTGAAATCATTCATGAACACACTGCCCCGGTATCACCTCCAAACTCAGAAATGAAGCTAACAGTGATACTGAGTGGACCAAGGCATAGATCAAAAATCAAGTTACTGCAGTTATTAATTCAGTCTCCAAATTCAATTTTCCCTCAAACATTTCAGAATCTCAGTCCCATGATTTTCAGGTTTTAGAAGGAAGAATAAGAATCTGTTATATTCCTAAGTTGTACTACAGAGTATTTTAGATAAGTCGTATTGTATGGCTTTGGGGCAAATTTAAGACAAGTGCAGGTTAACTGAATTACGTTTACAACAGAAAATCTAACAGACACAGTGTCTGAGAGTAAGTGAACTTCACCTACAGTGCTCTCAGGGATAAGATTAGTTAATGTTTTCCTGACACAGCAGTTCACATTTTTCCTGACCTACACTGAAACTGGAAATAATTAGGAGCGAGTTTTTGCCCTGTGACTAACTGAAGCTGATCCCTGGGTAGCATTCAGGCATTACGTTGAATATTCTTTCATGTTACAAGGTTTCATTCATTAAATTACAGCTACAGCAATTAGATGGGTCTGGGATGGTAAGACTTTTTTTTCTTAATATAAATTTATTTATTTTAATTGGAGGTTAATTACTTTACAATATTGTATTGGTTTTGCCATACATCAACATGAATCCACCACAGGTATACATGTGTTCCCCATCCTGAACCCCCCTCCCTCCTCCCTCCCTGTACCATCCCTCTGGGTTGTTTCAGTGCACCAGTCCCAAGTATTCAGTATCATGCATCGAGCCTGGACTGGCGACTCATTTCATATATGATATTACACATGTTTCAATGCCATTCTCCCAAATCATCCCACCCTCACCATCTCCCACAGAGTCCAAAAGACCATTCTATACATCTGTGTCTCTTTTGCTGTCTCACATACAGGGTTATCAGAGTTTTAAAGAGCAGTTCTTTCAGGTATTTACAGAGTTGTCATGTGTGTGTGCTGGTTCCTGCTTGCTCACACCTGTGTAACTCACTCACCCTCTCAGCCAGCAGTCCCTCGGCACCCTCTCTGTGCCCTGCAGAATGCTTTCTGGGGACAAAAATGAAAACAAGACGCTCCCTGATTATAAAAAGCCTCAAAGTACTATGAGATACAGATCCCAAATTACAAAGCATGCCACAGGTGCTATCTTTTAATTATGATGAAATTCACATAACATAAAATTTAACCATTTTTAGGTGGATAGTTTGGTGTTCAGCACATTCACATTGCTGTGCAACCAAGCTTGAGATTTTTTTTTTTTTCTGCCTCACAAAACTGAAATTCTTACCCATTAAAAGCAACACCCCATTTCCTCTGCCCCAGTCCCTGGAAACCACCATCCTACTTCCTGTCTTCTTGGATTTGACTACTCTAGGAATCTCACATAAATGGAATCAGAATGTTCATTCCTTTTGTGTCTGGCTTATTTCATTTAGCAAAATGTCATCCAGGTCTATCCATAGGTCAGAATTTTCTTCCTTTTTAAGGCTGAATAATAGTTCATTGCAAGGATTTAGTTCCTTCCAACTTTTGGCTGCCTTGAACATAGATGTACCATAAATGCAATCTTAAAAGAACATATAAGACACTAAGGGTATATTAGTGTGTGTGTGTGTGTGTGTATATATATATATATGTTAGTATATTAAATATATGTTAGTACATTAAGTATTGGTATATTAAGTATGTACATTAAATATATATTAGTATATATGAGGGTATATTAAACTGAGGGTCTCGAAGATGCACTAGACTTGACTCAGAAAATGAGATGTTCACCATCCAGATGGCAGAGGGCCTGGGTCTCTGAGGCTGAGGGGCAGCATGTGCATTTGGGACAGGGAGGACGTGGTGCTTTGGGAGAAACTACACACAATCCGAGTGCAGGGGGGTGTGTATGTCAGAGACATGCTGACTGCAGAGGGGGGTGGGGAAGAGCTCCTAACGCCTTGTCTGTTCTGGTTTAGTCTCTTCTTCAAGATTCTGTCCTGGTCCCAGCTAAGGGCCCCAAGCTGAGTGTGGAAGGAACGTCACCAGTAGACGTGGACACTAGCAGGTGCAGGTCACAAGCCTCTCTGCTGTCTCTTAAGTGGATCTTCTCTGCTCCCTGCTATTTGCTTTTGACTTTGAGCCAGTCTCTAGACCCTGCCTCCATCTGAGGCCCTGGTTCCTCACTCCTGACTGGGTCATTATTGAGGCTCTTCTCTGGTGGACACAAGGTCACCCCACAGCCCCTGCTTGGGTGGACTTGAGGCTATGCTATGGTTCCAGCAGCAGCTCAGCCAGGCCAATAAGGATCAGATCTGGGCTAAGAAAAAAACAGTCTGTGTGGGGAGGGGAGGAGGATGGCAGCTCAGTGTGGGTGAGTGGAGGACAAGGCTACAGGAAGGGCTAAGGGACAGGGAAGGAGGCTGCAACCAGAGGGAGGAAGAGAAGAGAAGATTTCAGAAATACAAACAAGAAAAGATGGAAAGGAATGAAATATTGGAGAGTTAGGGCCAGGAAGACAAGGCTGACATCCCAGACTTTGCATGAATAATCAGGTGTCACACATAGTGTCCTGAGTCAGGTTAAGATGGAGCCCCGGATCCCAGGACCCATCAACCATCATGAGGGAGCTCACAACACAGGGGAAAAAATGCTGGTATCCCCATCCCATGGTTAGTTTCCAAGAAAGATTCACCTACAATGTCACCAATCTAATCTGCATCCATTAGGAGCAAACAGTCCCCTTGACATAATGATAAGGAAGCCAAGAACAGATGTGGTGCTAAATCTTTAGCTGGATTTAAAGAGGCAAATGACTTAAACTAACCTTTTCTCTTGGGTAAATAGATGCTTCAAGGTTCCTCAATACCAGAGGACTGTCCGAGTTATACCTGAAGTTCACACTGGAAAAGGAAATCCCTCCATTTGGGGGCCAGGATGGTGGTGGACGATACTCAAGTTCCCAAGGTGCTTCTTTCTCAAGGTCTGTATATTCAATCACCCTTTCTACTGAAATCATCTGAAAGACATATGACATCACATGAGTTAGTATCAGGGGATCTAGTTTATGGATGTTCATACATTGTAAATGAAACCTCCTGGTTTTCTATGGTTCAGAGTATCTCAGGTCTCAACATCCACAAAGGACACACGTAGGAGTCTGATGAGGCCTTAGCTGATTTGCAGACTTATTCATCATCTTCAACATTTTTACACATGACTATTTCCTTCCATTTTATATTAAAGCTAAAAAAATTAGAGAAATAAATGGTAAGTTTTTTTGATCCACCTTTCACATCTGAATTAAAAAAAACACAAGAATTTTTTTAAAGAAAAGAAGAACACTTATGGAAATCAATCAGTATGTGTGGCTACAGAAGGACCATGTGTTACAGATGAGCAGAACTGGACAGTCATCAAACATCATTTTAATAATTAGTCACCTACTCTGTTAGAAGAAATAAATGGGAAAAATTCACTTTTATTGTTTTTCTCCCTTTAGGAGAAAGTACAAATATTCAGAAGTGTATAATTTTCTTATCGACTAAGGCCTCTTAAACAACCATAACTAGCCTATCCTACCAGAGAGAATGGCTGCCAGCAAATTCAGGTGTTCAATACACACAAGAATAAGTCATAAAATGGGGGGGGGTGGGGTGGGGAGGGGGGAGGAACATATTAATTAAACAAACCTTAAAACACTGGATTTGATTCTTTTACCAGAAATAAGGAATTACCCATTAAGACGCAAAATAAACAAGCTGCTAAGAAATTAGCTTATATTGTCTCCAGAATTTCAGAACCTCTCTCCTACAGAGACATTTATTGTATTTGAAGACAGTTTGTGATGAATATAAAACCTTCTGATGTGGCATACATATATGGGAAAATACACATATATTTTTATTAACTTTAAGCAGATGGAACGTGAAAGTGAAAGTCGGTCAATGGTGTTCAGCTCTTTGCAACCCCATAGATGCCTGCCAGGCTTCTCTATCCATGAGGATTCTCCAGGCAAGAATACTGGAGTGAGTAGCCATTCCCTTCTCCAGGGGATTTTTCCAACCCAGGGATAGAACCTTTGTCTCTTGTGGCTCCTGCATTGCAGGCGGATTTTTTACCATCTGAGCCATCAGGGAAGCCCTTAAGCAAATGGGGGAGAACATAAAAAAAATTTTGTAAGATAATGTTTAAAAAAAAGTTTTATTATTTTACATAAGAATTGCTTTTATGCCATATAACACCAAGGAGACCTGGAAAGGCTAAGAACAGAAAGATAAACATCACCATGTTCTCAACTTCAGCACTTTGCCTGACGCACCACTGGAACATCCCTGTGAGTGTGAGCGTGAGAGACAGGACCAGGCCAACCTGCCCAGGAGTCAAAGCTAAATGAGGAAGAAGAGGAATATGGTGAGTCTACTTCTCAACCCTTCACACAGCTCCTTCTGTCACTTTACAAAGAAGACTCCTTTATGATTTTTATTGGAGTATAGTTCATTTACAAAGTTATGCTAGTTTCAGGTGTACCGTAAAGTGAATCAGCCAGATATATACATATAATCTGCTCTTTTAAAATTATTTTCCCATATATGTCATTACAGAGTATTAAATAGAATCCCCTGTGCTATACAGTAGGTCCTTTTTAGTTATCTATTTTATTATATAGTAGTGAGAAGACTCCTTTATAATATTTAAATCATTTGCATGTAATGATAATATCACTCATAATATTACTTCTGTTGTATGAGACAATAATACAGTAAAAAAAAAAAAAACCACTATGAGAGACTTCCCTAGTGGTCCAATAGCTAAGACTCCAAACTCCCAATGCAGGGGGCTCAGGTTCGATCCCTGGTCAGGCAACTAGACTCCACATGCCACAAACAAGAGGTCACATGCTGCAACTAAAGTCCTGCCTGTTATAACTAAGACTGAAGATCCCACATGACCCAGCTAAGACCCAGCACAGCGAAATAAATAAGTAAATTTTTTTTAAAAAAATATGAATTTAGAAAGAACTAACAAAGTTGTTGTTGTTAAGTCACTAAGTCATGTCTGACTCTGTGACACCATGGACTGTAGCACTACAGGCTTCCCTGTCCTTTGTTATCTCCCAGAGGTTGCTCCAATTCATGTCCATTGAGTTCATGATGCTGTCTAACCATCTTATCCTCTGCCTCCTCCTTCTCCTCCTGCCTTCAATCTTTCTCATATCAAGGTCTTTTCTAATGAGTCAGCTCTTCGCATCAGGTGGCAAAAGTATCGGAGCTTCAGCATCAACATCAGTCCTTCCAGTGAATATTTAGGGTTGATTCTTTTAGGATTTAAGGATGTGATCTCCTTGCTGTCCAAGGGACTCTCAAGAGTCTTCTCCAACACTACAACTTGAAAGCATTAATTCCTTGGCCCTCAGCCTTCTTAATGGACCAAATTTTACATCCATTGACAACTTTTACATGACTACTGGAAAAAACATAGCTTTCACTATATGGAAATTTGTTGGCAAAGTGATGCCTCTGCTTTTTAACATTCTGAATAGATTTGTCATAGCTTTCCTTCCAAGAAGCAAACGTCTTTTCATTCATGGTTGCAGTCACGGTTTGCAGTGATTTCTGGAACCCAAGAATATAAAATCTGTCATTGCTTTCAGTCTTTTCCCATGAAGTGATGGGACTGGATGCCATGATCTTAGATCACTGAATGCTGAGATTTATGCCAGCTTTTTCACTTGCTTTTTCACTTTCATCAAGAGGCTCTTCACTTTCTGTTCATTTTCTGCCATTAGAATGGTATATTCTGCAAATCTGAGTTCAGTTCAGTTCAGTCGCTCAGTCGTGTTGGACTCTTTGCGACCCCATGAATTGCAGCACGCCAGGCCTCCCTGTCCATCACCATCTCCCAGAGTTCACTCAGACTCATGTCCATCGAGTCAGTGATGCCATCCAGCCAGCTCATCCTCTGTCATCCCCTTCTCCTCCTGCCCCGAATCCCTCCCAGCATCAGAGTCTTTTCCAGTGAGTCAACTCTTTGCATGAGGTGGCCAAAGTACTAGAGTTTCAGCTTCAGCATCATTCATTCCAAAGAAATCCCAGGGTTGATCTCCTTCAGAATGGATTGGTTGGATCCCCTTGCAGTCCAAGGGACTCTCAACAGTCTTCTCCAACACCACAGTTCAAAAGAATCAATTCTTTGGCACTCAGCCTTCTTCACAGTCCAACTCTCACATCCATACATGACCACTGGAAAAACCATAGCCTTGACTAGATGGACCTTAGTCAGCAAAGTAATGTCTCTGATTTTTAATATACTGTCTAGGTTGGTCATAACTTTTCTTCCAAGCAGTAAGTGTCTTTTAATTTCATGGCTGCAGTCACCATCTGCAGTGATTTTGGAGCCCCCCAAAATAAAGTCTGACCCTGTTTCCACTGTGTCTCCATCTATTTGCCATGAAGTGGTGGGACCAGATGCCATGATCTTCATTTTCTGAATGTTGAGCTTTAAGCCAATTTTTTCACTCTCCACTTTCACTTTCATCAAGAGGCTTTTTAGCTCCTCTTCACTTTCTACCATAAGGGTGGTGTCATCTGCATATCTCAGGTTATTGAAATTTCTCCCAGCAATCTTGATTCCAGCTTGTATTTCTTCCAGTCCAGCATTTCTCATGATGTACCCTGCATAGAAGTTAAATAAGCAGGGTGACAATATATAGCCTTGACGTACTCCTTTTCCTATTTGGAACCAGCCTGCTGTTCCATGTCCAGTTCTAACTGTTGCTTCCTGACCTGCATACAGATTTCTTAAGAGGAAGGTCAGGTGGTCTGGTATTCCCATCTCTTTCAGAATTTTCCACAGTTTATGGTGATCCACACAGTCAAAGGCTTTGGCATGGTCAATAAAGCAGAAATAGATGTTTTTCTGGAACTCTCTTGCTTTTTCCATGATCCAGCAGATGTTGGCAATTTGATCTCTGGTTCCTCTGCCTTTTCTAAAACCAACTTGAACATCAGGGAGTTCATGGTTCACGTATTGCTGAAGCCTGGCTTGGAAAATTTTGAGCATTACTTTACTAGCATGTGAGATGAGTGCAATTGTGTGGTAGTTCGAGCATTCTTTGGCATTGCCTTTCTTTGGGATTGGAATGAAAACTGACCTTTTCCAGTCCTGTGGCCACTGCTGAGTTTTCCAAATTTGCTGGCATATTGAGTACAGCACTTTCACAGCATCATCTTTCAGGATTTGAAACAGCTCAACTGGAATTCCATCACCTCCACTAGCTTTGCTCATAGTGATGCTTTCTAAGACCCACTTGACTTCACATTCCAAGATCTGGCTCTAGATTAGTGATCACATCATCATGACTATCTGGGTCATAAAGATCTTTTTGGTATAGTTCTTCCGTGTATTCTTGCCACCTCTTCTTAATATCTTCTGCTTCTGTTAGGTCCATACCATTTCTGTCCTTTATCGAGCCCATCTTGTTTGAAATGTTCCCTTGGTATCCCTAATTTTCTTGAAGAGATCTCTAGTTTTTCCCATTCTGTTCTTTTCCTCTATTTCTTTGCATTGATAGCTGAAGAAGGCTTTCTTATCTCTTCCTGCTAGTCTTTGGAACTCTGCATTCAGATGCTTATATCTTTCCTTTTCTCCTTTGCTTTTTGCCTCTCTTCTTTTCACAGCTATTTGTAAGGCCCTTCCAGACAGCCATTTTGCTTTTTTGCATTTCTTTTCCATGGGGATGGTCTTGATCCCTGTCTCCTGTACAATGTCATGAACCTCATCCCATAGTTCACCAGGCACTCTATCTATCAGATCTAGGCCCTTAAATCTTTTCTCACTTCCACTGTATATTCATAAGGGATTTGATTTAGGTCATACCTGAATGGTCTAGCAGTTTTCCCTACTTTCCTCAATTTAAGTCTGAATTTGGTAATAAGGAGTTCATGATCTGAGCCACAGTCAGCTCCTGGTCTTGTTTTTGTTGGCTGTATAGAGCTTCTCCATCTTTGGCTGCATAGGTTATTGATATTTCTCCTGGAAATCTTAATTCCAGCTTGTGCTTCATCCAGCCCAGCATTGCTCATGATGTAGTCTGCATATAAAAATAAGCAGGGTGACAATATACAGCCTTGATGTACTCCTTTTCCTATTTGGAACCAGTCTGTTGTTCCATGTTCAGTTCTAACTGTTGCTTCCTGACCTTCATACAGATTTCTCAAGAGGCAGGTCAGGTGGTCTGGTATTCCCATCTCTCAGAATTTTCCACAGTTTATTGTGATCCACACAGTCAAAGGCTTTCACATAGTCAAAAAAGCAAAAATAGATGTTTTTCTGGAACTCTCGTGCTTCTTCAATGATCCAGTGGATGTTGGCAACTTGATCTCTGATGCCTTTTCTAAAAGCAGCTTGGACATTTGGAGGTTCACAGTTCCCGCATTGCTTAAGCCTGGCTTGGAGAATTTTGAGGATTACTTTACTAGCATGTGAGATGACTGCAATTGTGCAGTAGTTTGACCATTCTTTGGGATTGGAATGAAAACTGATCTTTTCCAGTCCTGTGGCCACTGCTGAGTTTTCCAAATTTGCTGGCATATTGAGTGCAGCACTTTCACAGCATCATCTTTCAGGATTTGAAACAGCTCAACTGGAATTCAATCACCTCCACTAGCTTTGTTCATAGTGATGCTTTCTAAGGCCCACTTGACTTCACATTCCAGGATGTCTGGCTCTAGGTGAGTGATCACACCATCGTGATTAACTGGGTCATGAAGATCTTTTTTGTACGGTTCTTCTGTGTATTCTTGCCACCTCTTCTTATTATCTTCTGTTAAGTCCAGACCATTTCTGTCCTTTATCGAGCCCATCTTTGCACGAAATGTTCCCTTGGTATCTCTAATTTTCTTGAAGAGATCTCTAGTCTTTCCCTTTCTGTTTTTTTTCCTCTATTTCTTTGCATTGATCACTGAAGAAGGCTTTCTTATCTCTTCTTGCTAGTCTTTGGAACTCTGCATTCAAATGCTTATATCTTTCCTTTTCTCCTTTGCTTTTCACTTCTCTTCTTTTCACAGCTATTTGTAAGGCCTCCTCAGACAGCAATTTTGCTTTCTTGCATTTCTTTTTCTTGGGGATGGTCTTGATCCTGTTCCTGTACAATGTCATGAACCTCCGTTCATCAGGCACTCTGTCTATCAGATCTAGTCCCTTAATTCTATTTCTCATTTTCACTGTATAATCATAAGGGATTTGATTTAGGTCATACCTGACTGGTATAGTGGTTTTCAACACTTTCTTCAATTTCAGTCTGAATTTTATAATAAGGAATTCGTGATCTGAGGCACACTCAGCTCCCAGTCTTGTTTTTGCTGACTGTATAGAGCTTCTCCAACTTTGTCTGCAAACAATATAATCAATCTGATTTCGGTGTTGACCATCTGGTGATGTCCATGTGTAGAGTCATCTCTTGTCTTGTTGGAATAGGGTGTTTGCTATGACCAGTGCATTCTCTTGACAGAAGTCTATTAGCCTTTGCCTGCTTCATTCTGTACTCTACGGCCAAATTTGCCTGTTACTCCAGGTGTTTTTTGATTTCCTACTGTCGCATTCCAGTCCCCTGTAATGAAAAGGACATCTTTTTTGGGTGTTAGTTCTAAAAGATCTTGTAGGTCTTCATAGAACCGTTCAACTTCAACTTTTTCAGCATTACTGGTTGGGCATAGATTCAGATTACTGTGATAATAAATAAAAATAGTGACAACATACAGCTTCGTCATACCCCTTTCCCAGTTTTAAACCAGTCCATTGTTCCATGCTTAAGTTATATGCAGAGTATGAGAAATGCTGGGCTGGAGGAAGCACAAGCTGGTTCAACATTGCCAGGAGAAATATCAACAACCTCCGATATTCAGATGACACCACCCTTATGGCAGAAAGTGAAGAACTAAAGAGCCTCTTGATGAAAGTGAAAGAGGAGAGTGAAAAAGTTGGCTTAAAATTCAGCATTCAGAAAACTAAGATCATGTCATCTGGTCCCATCACTTCATGGCAAATAGATGGGGAAACAGTGGAAACAGTGTCAGACTTTATTTTGGGGGGCTCCAAAATCACTAAAGATGGTGATTGCAGCCATGAAATTAAAAGACGGTTACTCCTTGGAAGGAAAGTGATGACCAACCTAGACAGCATATTCAAAATCAGAGATATTACTTTGCCAGCAAAGGTCCATCTCGTCAAGGCTACGGTTTTTCCAGTGGTCATGTATGGATGTGAGAGCTGGACTATAAAGAAAGCTGAGCACAGAATTGATGCTTTTGAACTATGGTGTTGGAGAAGACTCTTGAGAGTCCCTTGGACTGCAAGGAGATCTAACCAGTCCATCCTAAAGGAGATCAGTCCTGGGTGTTCATTGGAAGGACTGATGCTAAAGGTGAAACTCCAATACTTTGCCCTCCTGCTGTGAAACGCTGACTCATTTGAAAAGACCCTGATGCCAGGAAAGATTGAGGGCAGGAGGAGAAGGGGATGACAGAGGATGAGATGGTTGGGTGGCATCACCGACACAATGGACTTGGGCTTGGGTGGACTCCGGGAGTTGGTGATGGACAGGGAGGCCTGGCATGCTGCGGTTCATGGAGTCACAAAGAGTTAGACACGACTGAGCAACTGAACTGAACTGAATTGTTCCGTGTCCAGTTCTGTTTCTTCTTGATCTGCTTACAGGTTTCTCAGGAGACAGGTATGATGGTCAATATTCCTATCTCTTTCAGAATTTTCCACAGTTTATTGTGATCCACAGAGTCAAAGCCTTTCAACATAGTTTATGAAGCAGATGTTTTTCCTGTAATTCCCTTGCTTTCTTTATGATCCAATAAATGTTGGCAATTTGATCTCTGGTTCCTCTGCCTTTTCTAAACCCAGTTTGTATATCTGGAAGTTCCCAGTTCACATACTGTTGAAATCTTGTTTGAAGGATTTTGCTCCTGTTGCTGCCTAGTTGCTTCAGTCATGTCCGACTCTGTGCAACCCCATAGACAGCAGCCCATCAGGCTCCCCCATCCCTGGGATTCTCCAGGCAAGAACACTTGAGTGGGTTGCCATTTGCTCCTCCAATGCATGAAAGTGAAAATTGAAAGTGAAGTCGCTCAGTCATGTCCGACTCTTAGTGACCCCATGGACTGCAGCCTACCAGGCTCCTCTGTCCATTGGATTTTTATTATAACCTTATTAGCATGTAAAATGAGTGCATTTGTATGACAGCTTGAACATTCTTTGGGATTGGAATGAAAGCTGATTTTCAGTCCTGTGGCCACTGCTGAGTTTTGCAAATTTGCTGGCATATTACATGAACAGCATCATCTTTTAGGATTTGAAATAACTAAGCTGGAATTCCATTACCTCCACTAACTTTGTTTGTAGTGATGCTTCCTAAGGTCCTCTTGACTTCACTCTCCAGGATGTCTGGCTCAAGATGAGTGACCACACAGTCGTGACTATCCAGGTCATTAAGATCTTTCTGGTACTGTTTTTCTGTGTATTCTTGCCACCTCTTCCTAATCTCTTCTGTTTCTCTTAGGTCCTTAACATTTTTGTCCTTTGTCGTTTAATCCCACATGGATTGAGATACACTTGGCAGTATAACATAGTTGAGGATGCCATTGTTCAGATTTTTGTCCTTATGCTTCAATTATCATTATGTTTCTTCACTTTCTATGCCCAATGTAGCTGCAGTTGAAATCACAAAAAGAAGGCAATGGATTCTAAGAGCCAGTGCTTTTAAATTTAAAATATTACTCTCATTTTTCCATTATTAAAGACTGTGATACAGGGCTATTTCTATGGATAGTGAGGGATGGTGAATTCATGCTACACGTTCCAACAACTGCTCATCTGGGACGCACACAGCAGTGAGGATACTGTTTTTGCTATAGAGAATCTTCCTCAGACCCCTACAACCAAGGATTCCAAGTAGCCCAAAAACTAAAACCTAAAACCTAATCTGTACAAAAAGCTTAATAGTAAACCTGGTTCTCTCCATCTAGATATAGGACACTACCTGGGATGTTCAGAAGGTCATCTTGCTACATTTATGTAGATCTCAACCCATTCAAAGAAAAATAAAAAGATAAAAGATCTCAATGAAGACATACTGTAAACAAGCAACAAACAAGTAAACTACTCAAAAGGAATCTACAGATTCAATTCAACCCCTATCAAATTACCAATGGCATTTTTCAGATAATTAGAACAAAGAAATCTATATTTTGTATGGAAACACAATATACCATGAATAGACAATGTAATCATGAGAAAAACAAAGAAGAAAAATGAAGCTAGGAGGAATCACTTGCCCTGTCTTCAGACTATACCACAAAGCTACAGTAATTGAAACAGTATTCTACTGGCACCAAAAACAGAAATATAGATCAATGGAATAGAACAGAAATTCTAAAGAAAAGCCCACATACCTGTGTCACCTATGGCAAAGGAAGCAAGAATACACAATGGAGAAAAGACAGTTTCATTAATAACTGGTGCTGGGAAAACTGGACAGCTACATGTAAAAGAATAAAATCAGAACACTCCCTAAAATCATAAACAAAAGTAAACTCAAATAGGTTACAGACATAAATGTAAGACCAGACACTAGAAAACTCTTAGATGAAAACATAGGGAGAACTCTCTCTAATATAAATTGCTGCAAGCTTTTTTACCCACCTCCTAGAGCAATGAAAATAAATAAAACACACACAAAAAAAATGGGACTCAATTAAGCTTAAAAACTTTTGAACAGAAAAAAAAAAACAACATAAAAAATACCAAAGACAACCTGTAGAATGGGAGAAATATTTCCAAATGAAGTGACTGACAAGGGATTACTTTCCAAAATATACAAAGAGTTCATGCAGTGCAATATCAAAAATAAATAAGTAAATAGTCCAATCAAAAAATGGGCAGAAGAATAAAACAAACATTCTCCAAAGAAGACATATCAATGGCCAAAAAGCACATGAAAAGATGGTCAACATCTCTAATTACTAGAAAAAGGCATATCAAAACTACAGTGAAAAAAAAAAAAACTTTTTAAGCAAAAAACTACAGTGAAGTTTCTCCTCACACCAGTCAGAATGGGTTCAGGATGGGGAACACATGTATACCTGTGGCAGATTCATGTTGATGTATGGCAAAACCAATACAATATTGTAAAGTAATTAACTTCCAATTAAAATAAATAAATTTATATTTTTTTAAAAAAAAGTCTACAACAATAAGTACTGAAGAGGATGTGGAGAAAAGGGAACCCTCCTACACTGTTGGTAGGAATATAAACTGATACAGCCACTATGGAGAATAATATGGAGGTTCCTTTAAAAAACTAAAAATAGAGCTACCATAAGATCCAGCAATCTTACTCCAGGGCATATATCCAGAGAAAATCATAATTTATAAGGATACATGGCACCCTTATATTCACTGCAGGACTATTTACAACAGCCAGGACATGGAAGCAACCTAAATGCTTGTCAACAGAGCAATGGACAAGGAAGATACGGTACCATACATACAATGGAATGTTACCCAGCCATAAAATTAAAAAAGGGCAAAATAATGCCATTGGCAGCAACATGGCTGGACCTAGAGATCTGCACACTGAGTGAAGCAAGTCTGAGAAAAATAGAATATGATATTGCTTACATATGGAACATAACAAAAGGCTACAGATGAACTTATCTACAAAACAGAAGTAGAGTAACAGGTGTAGAAAATAAACTTATGTTTATCAGGGGATAAGGGAGGGGAAGGATAAATTGGAAGACTGGGACTGACACAGACATACTACTATATATAAAATATTAAAATAGATCATTAACAAGAAACTACTGTAAAGTACAGAGAACTCTGTATTGATCTATATGAGAAAAGAATCTAAAAAAGTGTGGGTGTGGATCACAATAAACTGTGGAAAATTCTAAAAGAGATGGGAATACCAGACCACCTGACCTGCCTCTTGAGAAATCTGTATGCAGGTCACAAAGCAACAGTTAGAACTGGATATGGAACAACAGACTGGTTCCAAATAGGAAAAGGAATACGTCAAGGTTGTATATTGTCACCCTGCTTATTTAACTTCTATGCAGAGTACATCATGAGAAACGCTGGACTGGAAGAAACAAAAGCTGGAATCAAGATTGCCAGGAGAAATATCAATAACCTCAGATATGCAGATGATACCGCCCTTATGGCAGAAAGTGAAGAGGAGCTCAAAAGCCTCTTTCTGAAAGTGTAAGAGGAGAGTGAAAAAGTTGGCTTAAAGCTCAACATTCAGAAAACGAAGATCATGGCATCCGGTCCCAACACTTCATGGGAAATAGATGGGGAAACAGTGGAAACAGTGTCAGACTTTATTTTTGGGGGCTCCAAAATCACTGCAGATGGTGACTGCAGCCATGAAATTAAAAGATGCTTACTCCTTGGAAGAAAAGTTATGACCAACCTAGATAGCATATTCAAAAGCAGAGAAATTACTTTGCTGACTAAGGTCCGTCTAGTCAAGGCTATGGTTTTTCCTGTGGTCATGGATGGATGTGAGAGTTGGACTGCGAAGAAGGCTGAGTGCCAAAGAATTGATGCTTTTGAACTGTGGTGTTGGAGAAGACTCTTGAGAGTCCTTTGGACAGCAAGGAGATCCAACCAATCCATCCTGAAGGAGATCAACCCTGGGATTTCTTTGGAAGGAATGATGTTAAAGCTGAAACTCCACTACTTTGACCACCTCATGTGAAGAGTTGACTCATTGGAAAAGACTTTGATGCTGGGAGGGATTGGGGGCAGGAGAAGAAGGGGACGACAGGCGATGAGATGGCTGGATGGCATCACTGACTCGATGGACATGAGTCTGAGTGAACTCCGGGAGTTGGTGATGGACAGGGAGGCCTGGCGTGCTACAATTCATGGGGTCGCAAAGAGTCAGGCCCGACTGAGCGGCTGAACTGAACTGATAGCAGATTTACTTTGCTGTACATCAGAAACTAAGACAACAGTGTAAATTAACTATACCCCAATAAAACTTAAAACAAAAATTAAAGAATGGCCTGAGTGAGCCAAAGCAGTGGCCTAAGACACCACAGGTCTGCTGGAGCAGGCATGTCATACCTGGGTTTTGCTCCTAAAGATTCTGAAAGTGAAAATCAGAAATTCTTTTCTAAAGGACTATTCATTTGAAGTATTAATCAAAACACAAATTACTGAAAACAAATACAGGCACCCCAATGTTTATGGAGTATGGACAAAGAGTCTTTTAAAAAGTGGATATATGTGTAACAGATTCACTTGGCTATACACCTGAAGTCAACACATCATAAATCAACTATATGCCAATCAAAAAAAAATTTTTAATGATCTTAATAGGACCTACTGTAAATAAATAAGTAAGAGTGAAAAAAGATAAAAGTTCTCATCAAGACACAAATTACTTCACATGGACACACTGTGGAGTCACATGCTGCAGACACTTTAATACAACTCATTAGAACCAAAGAGTATATATTAGACAAGATGAAAACAGTTTAATAACTACAAACAAAGCTATAAAATATAAACATAGCACAAATATTCACATTTGTACTTACATTCCACCATAATCAGGGATCCAAACACAACAACAGTGACAAAGATGGCACAGGTGATATCCAGATACACAGCGAGCCATCGGGACGTCGTCAAAAGCAGGAACCAAGCCTCTGGATTTGTGAATCATAAAAAGTGTAATACATAAACAGGAAAACAATGTTAGCTGCTTTTCATGAGGGAGAGCATTTTCTTCAGTTAAGCTACAGAAGATTTTACACAAGGTAGAACAGCAAAGTTACACACCTGTAACTTCAAAGGAACCTGAAGATTCCAGAAAACTAGGTTCAACACAAAACAACATATGGGACATGCAGGAATCAGTCCAGGAAGCATGCTTTGAAAACTTCAACCCATGGGTTATCAAGAAAAATACCATCACAGGAAAGAAGATGGAAAAACATCTCATTGGTGTGTTCCCTGCAGTGCTGGGCCTCAACATGAAGATCCTCCTCTCAAAGAGTCAGCTGTTCCCAGCTCTGACAGCAGAGAGCACAGCTTGAGCACCTTCTGCCCTCTCTACAAGGCCTGAGGTGGTTATTCTTAGGAGCCACTGCCCACACGACCATCAGCTAACAGGATCTGCATGTGGCTTTCAAATGCCATGTTATCTTCAAAATACACTAATGATTGGAAAGTTTGGCCAGGATTTTATAGACTTAGAGGAAATTCTGAATTTTCTACCTAGATGGAAAACAAACAAACTTCACTGATACAAAGCATAATCAAGTGGGTAGCAAATCAGGAACTTATTTTCCTCAATACTTCTACTACCTTCAATGTCTGCTCTCAAAAGAGTTGGCAAAGCACACCCTGAGGGGCAAGAACAGCCACCACCTGGTTCTGAAAATAAAATTTTATTGGAATACAGCCATTGACTAATGTATGATCTTTGCCTGTCTTTGTGCTACAATAGCAAAGATGAGTAGTTACAATAGAGACAGCACACAAAGCCTACAATATTTTCTATCTGGACCTTTGAAAAAAGAAAAGTTTACTGACTCCTGCCTTAAAGAGACAGACGTCCACAGGGCACAGTGATGGAAGGACAATGCAGGCCAGTCAGGGGAGAAAAGCAGGGCTGTGAGGGGGGGGGAAGAGGGGAACATAGAGGAGATGCTGAGAGGGAGGGGTGGGGGAGACAGGTGTTCAGAGGGCCATGTGGGGTGACACACAGAGAGGTGCTGGCCAGCCAGGCCACCTGAATGGGAGTCAGCCTCAGAAGGCAGCACATCCCATCCTTAGAAGTCATCTCCAGAACCGTACAGACCTGAGTGCAAATCCTGGTGTGCATCAAACAGCTCCTGAAACTTCTTTTTTGCTTTGTATGCCCGGATGGTCCAGAGTCCCTGGAGAGAAGATGATAAGTGGGAAAACACCAGGCTCCGAGCTGGGGAAGCAGAGACAGACACACGACAGAGAAAGTCAGGGAGGCTGGGTGAGAGGAAACCAACTGCCTCCCAGGCTCTGTGGTCACATGTCCTGCCAAAGGAAATCCTCCACGTGACCCTCAAACTCCTGCTCACACCAAGCTTCACTTTAATGATCCAGGAATGAAAGATTCTCTTTGAAACTACCTTTGATCAAATTCAAAATCCCAGCTAGATTTAGATAAAGAAGTTCTTTACTGGTTCTTTCATCAAGATCCTCTCAAATATTCCTCCCTCCATATTCTTCTGGCATCTTTCCAGATGGACATTGCTCACAATTTTTTAAAAGTATATTGAAGTATATTTGATTTATAATAATCTGCTAGTTTCAGGTATGTAGTATAGTCATTCAGTTCTTTTCTCTGATTATATTCCATTATAGGTGATTACAAGATACTGAATAAAATTCTCTGTGCTTTACACTTAATCCTTGTTATCTATTTGATGTATTAATAGTAGTGTGTCTATTAATCCCATATTTCTAATTTGCTCCTCACTCTTTCGCAATGCCCTTTGGTAACCACAAGTTTGTTTTTTATGCCTCTGAGTCTATTTCTAGTTTGTGTATAGATTCATTTGTATTATTTTTAGATTCCATGTATAAGTGATAACATATGTGTCTTTCTCTGACTTATTTTACTAATAATAATATTCCCTAAGTCCATCAATGTTGTTGCAAATGGTAATATTTCATTCTTTTTCATGGGTGAGTAATTACTGTTCACTAATTTTTGAATCAGTAGCATTTTAAAATTTAATTCTTCATTAGAGTCCTCACCACACTGAACTTTGGTAAGCTACCTGTGTTTTGTTCCACCTTAGATGAGTAACCTAAGGGCTGGGATAGAGTCAGTACATGCCCCACCCTGGACCAGAGCCAGACCCAAGACAGGGTGAGACGAGTAAGGGAGGGGACAGTCTGCTGCCTCCCCCATCCTGGGCCTCTCCCTGCACCTGCGCCAGGAGCCTCTGTGTGGATCACGGAGCACCCGGCACTGCACTGCCCTTGTGCCCACAGGACCCAGCAGATGAGGAGCCTTTGAATGGTCTTGACTTCTGCCCCAGGAACCTGATAGATGTTTTTATATCTGCCTGCTAGATACCTGTCCTGTTGTTTGGAGGGCACTGTGGCACAGGACACTCACATCACCCTATTAGAATCTGACAGCGGCCTCAGTGTCCATCTTTTGAGTGACTTCATGTAGTTTGGGGCCTGATGTCACATGACTGCCCATTCATTTGCTGCCATCTTCTCTAAGAGCACACTGACCATGAGCACCAGGGTCAGGCTCTTGCCTGTCAGGGAACAGCTGGGCTGCAGGCTGCCAGGCAGGAAGGACCCTTACATTTCTCATTCCCCACCATGAACGAGGATGTAACTTGCTATTGCCAGGGGCACACAGTGAGCCTCTGACCTCTGTCTGGGATGAGTGATAACTTGTGCTATATGAGCAGGAAATACTGACATCACTTTGTTACCTGCGTGTATCCTAGAGAAGACCTGTTAGTACAACTAGGTTGTTTACGGGAAGTTAGTAATGCATCTTACATGAGGCTACAAAGATTTTATAAAATGATGGGGGAAAGAATCCAGGGGAAACTCCAGACTGATTTCAGGTCCTCACTCTGTAGTCCAGTATCTGAATGCCTGTCTGGTGACAGTTCAGTCAGTACAGACGTGCACCTGGGCACTGCACATTTGGAGGGGTTGAGGTACAAACAAGTAAAAACACAGAACCTGCTCTTGTGTTTAGTGTCCCCATTTCTATAAAGAAGGAAGGAGCAGGGGCAGTCCTAAGATGGCAGAGGAATAGGAAGGGGAGACCACTTTCTCTCACACAAATTCATCAAAAGATCCTTTGAATGCTGTACAAATTCCACAAAACAACTTCTGAATGCTGACGGAGGACACCAGGCACCCAGAAAGGCAGCCCATTCTCTTTGAAAGGTGGTCACCTCTCTCTCCTCCCTCCCTCTTCTCTTCTCTGCCTAACTCTGTGGATCTCTTTGATGTTACAGGCTGTAGAGAACACTCAGGGAACTGATTACTGGTTAGATGGTTTCTCTTGACTCCCCCTCTTCTCCTCCTGGTCACCTCTATCTCCCTCCTCTTTCTTCTCTTCTCCATATAACTCTGTGAATCTCTCTGGGTGTCTCTCACCATGGAGAATCTTTTCACCATTAACCTAGATGTTTTATCATTGGTGCTGTATGGATGGAAAAGTCTTGAGGCTACTGTAAGAATAACTGAAAGTCAGAGGCAGGAGGCTTAAATCCAAAACCCGAGAACACCAGAAAACTCCTGACTCCATGGAACATTCATCAACAAGACCTCATCCAAAAGCCTCCATACCTACACTGCAACCAAGCTCCACCCAAGAGCCAACAAGTTTCAAAGCAAGACATACCAAGCTAATTCTCCAACAATGTAGGAACATAATCCCAAGCATTAAAATACACGTGGCCAAAAGTCACACTAAACCCATGCTGCTGCTGCTGCTGCTGCTGCTGCTGCTAAGTTGCCCATAGACACCTCAAAATTCACTACTGGACAGTTCATTGCACTCCAGAGAGAAGAGATCCAGCTTCACCCACCAGAATACTGATGCAAGCTTCCCTAAGAGGAAACCTTGACAAGCCACTCGTCCAACCCCACCAACAGGGAGGAACCGTCACAATAAAGAGGAACCACAAACTTCCAGCATACAGAAAGGCCACCCCAAACACAGCAATCTAAACAAGATGAAAAGGCAGAGAAACACTCAGCAGGTAAAGGAACATGATAAACGCCCACCAAACCAGACAAAAGAGGAGGAAATAGAGAGTTTACCTAAAAATGAATTCAGAATAATGATCTGAATGACCAGTAAAAGTGATCCAAAATCTTGAAAATAAAATGGAGTTACAGATAAATAGTCTGGAGACAAGGACTGAGAAAATGCAAGAAAATTTTAACAAGGACTTAGAAGAAATAAAAAAGAGTAAATCAATAATGAATAATGCAATAACTGAGACCAAAGCACCCTAGAGGGAACCAACAGTAGAATAACTGAGGCAGAAAATAAGATAAATGAGGTGGAGGAGAGAATGGTAGAAATAAATGAGGCAGAGAGGAAAAAATAAAAAAGAATTGAAAGAAATGAGGACAATATCAGAGACCTCTGGGACAATGTTAAACACCCCAACATTCGAATCATAGGACTCCCAGAAGAAGAAGACAAAAAGAAAGGCCATGAAAAAATGCTTTAGGAGATAATAGTTGAAAACTTCCCTAAAATGGAGAAGGAAATAGTCACCAAAGTTCAAGAAACCCAGAGAGTCCCAAACAAGTTAAACCAAGGCAAAACACCCCAAGACACATATTAATCAAATTAACAGACATCAAACACAAAGAACAAATATTAAAAGCAACAAGGGAAAAACAACAAATAATACACAAGGGGATTCCCATAAGGATAACAGCTGATTTTTTAATAGAAACTCCCCAGGCCAGAAGGGAATGACAGGACATACTTAAAGTGATGAAAGAGAAAAGCCTACAACCCAGATTACTATACCCAGAAAGGATCTCATTCAAATATGAAGAAGAAATCAAAAGCTTTACAGACATGCAAAAGCTGAGAGAATTCAGCACCGCCAAACGAGCTCTTCAACAAATGCTAAAGGATCTTCTCTAGACAGAAAAGGTTTATAAACTCAAACCCAAAACAACAAAGTAAATGGCAACAGGATCATACCTATCAATAATTACCTTAAATGTAAATGGGATGAATGCCCCAACCAAAAGACAAAGTCTGGCAGAATGGATACAAAAACAAGACCCCTATATATGCTGTTTACAAGAGACCCACCTCAAAACAAGGGACACATACTGACTGAAAGTGAAGGGCTGGAAAAATATATTTCATGCAAATGGGGATCAAAAGAAAGCAGGAGTAGCAATACTCATATCAGATAAAATAGACTTTGAAATAAAGGATGTGAAAAGAGACAAAGAAGGACACTACATAATGATCAAGGATCAATCCAAGAATAAAGCATAACAATTATAAATATATATGCACCCAACTAGCAGCACCGTGGAGAAGGCAATGGCACCCAACTCCAGTACTCTTGCCTGGAAAATCCCATGGACAGAGAAGCCTGGCAGGCTGCAGTCCATGAGGTCACTAAGAGTCAGACACGACTGAGCAACCTCACTTTGGCTTTTCACTTTCATGCATTGGAGAAGGAAATGGCAACCCACTCCAGTGTTCTTGCCTGGAGGATCCCAGGGTGGGCTGCTGTCTATGGGGTTGCACAGACTCGGACATGACTGAAGTGACTTAGCAGCTGCAAGAGCACAGCAATATGTAAGGCAAATGCCAACAAGTATGAAAGGGGAAATTAACGGTAACACAACAGTCAGAGACTTTAATAAACCAGTCACACTTATGGATAGATCAACTAAACAGAAAGTTAGCAAGAAAACACAAACTTTAAATGATACAATGGACCAGTTAGACATCATTGATATCTATAGGACATTTCACCCCAAAACAATGAACTTCATCTTTTTCTCAAGTGCACACGGACCCTTCTCCAGGAGAGATCACACCCTGGGCCATAAATCTATCCTTGGTAAATTCAAAAAAAGTGAAATCATTCCAAGCATCTTTTCTGACCACAATGCAAAAGATTAGATCTCAGTTACAGGAGAAAAACTATTTAAAATTCCAACATATGGAGGCTGAACAACACGGTGCTGAATAGCCAACAAATCACAGAAGAAATCAAAAAAGAAATCAAAATGCCCACAGAAACAAATCAAAATGAAAACACAACAACCCAAAACCTATATGATTCAGTAAAAGCAGTGCTAAGGGGAAGGTTCGTAGCAATATAAGTTTACCTCAAGAAACAAGAGAAAAATCAAATAAATAACCTAACTCTACACCTAAAGCAACTAGAAAAAGAAGAAATGAAGAACCCCAGGGTTAGTAGAAGGAAAGGAATCATAAAAAAAAATACGGCAGAAATTAATGAAAAAGAAACAAAGGAGACTACAGCAAAAATCAACAAAACTAAAAGCTGGTTCTCTGAGAGGATAAATAAAATAGACAAACCATTAGCCAGACTCATCAAGAAAAACAGGGGAAAGAATCAAATCAACAAAATTAGAAATGAAAATGGAGCAATCACAACAGACAACACAGAAATACAAAGGATCATAAGAGACTACTATCAGCAACTATATGACAATAAAATGGACAACTTAGGAGAAAGGGATAAATTCTTAGAAAAGTATAACTTTCCAAAACTGAACGAGGAGGAAATAGAAAATCTTAACAGACCCATCACAAGCATGGAAATGGAAACTGTAATCAGAAATCTCCAAAAAACAAAAGCCCAGGACTTCACAGGTGAATTCTAACAAAAATTTAGAGAACAGCTAATACCTATTCTACTCAAACTCTTCCAGAAAATTGAAGAGGAAGATAAACATCCAAACTCATTCTATGAGGCTGCCATCACCCTAATACCAAAACCAGACAAAGATGCCACAAAAAGAGAAAACTACAGGCGAATATCACTGATGAACATAGATGCAAAAATCCTCAACAAAATTCTAGCAAACAGAATCCAACAGCATATTAAAAAAATCACACATCATGACCAAGTGGGTTTTATCCCAGGGTTGCAAGGATTCTTCAATATTCACAAATTAATCAATCAATGTGATATACCACATTAACAAATTGAAAGATAAAAACCATATGATTATCTCAGTAGATATAGAGAGAGCCTTTGACAAAACTCAACACTCATTTATACTAAAAATCCTCCAGAAAGCAGGCATAGAAGGAACATACCTCAACATAATAAAAGCTATATATGACAAACCCACAGCAAACATTATCCTCAATGATGAAAAATTGAAAGCATTTACCCTAAAATCAGGAATAAGACAAGGGTGCCCACTCTCACCACTACTATTCAACATAGTTTTGGAAGTTTCAGCCACAATACTCAGAGAAGAAAAAGAAATAAAAGGAATCCAGATTGGAAAAGGAGACGTAAAACTCTCACTGTTTGCAGATGACATGTTCCTATGCATAGAAAACCCTAAAAACACCACCAGAAAATTACTAGAGCTAATCAATGAATATAGTAGAGTTGCAGAATATAAAATCAACACACAGAAATTCCTTGCATTCCAATACAATAACAATGAGAAAACAGAGAAATAAAGGAAACAATTCCATTCACCATTGCAATGAAAAGAATAAAACGCTTAGGAACAAATCTACATAAAGAGACAAAAGACTTGAATATAGAAAACTATAAAACACTGACGAAAGAGATTAAAGACGACACAAATAGAGGGAGAAATATACCATGTTCATGGATCAGAAGAATCAATATAGTGAAAATGAGTACACTACTCAAAGCCATCTATAGATTCAATGCAATCCCTATCAAGCTAACAACAGTATTTTCCAGAGAACTACAACAAATAATTTCACAATTTATATGGAAATACAAAAAACCTCGAATAGTCAAAGCAATCTTTTTTAAAAAAAAATTTATTTTTATTTTATTTTACTTTACAATACTGTATTGGTTTGGCCATACATTGACATGAATCCACCAAGGAAAGAAGAATGGACCTGAGGAATCAACCTGCCTGACTTCAGGCTCTACTACAAAGCTACAGTCATCAAGACAGTATGGTACTGGCACAAAGTACTATAGATCAATGGAACAAAATAGAAAGCCCAGAGATAAACCCATGCTCCTCTGGATAACTTATCTTTGACAAAGGAGGCAAGAATACACAATGGAGAAAAGACGATCTCTTTAACAAGTGGTGCTGGGAAAACTGGTCAACCACTTGTAAAAGAATGAAACTAGAACACTAATACCATACACAAAAATAAACTCAAAATGGATTAAAGATCTAAATGTAAGACCAGAAACTATAACACTCCTAGAGGAAAACATAGGCAAAACACTCTATGACATAAATCACAGCAGGATCCTCTATGACCCACCTCCTAAAGTAATGGAAATAAAAGCAAAAATAAACAAATGGGACCCAGTTAAAATTAAAAGCTTTTGCACAACAAAGGAAACTATAAGTAAGGTGAAAAGACAGCCTTCAGAACGGGAGAAAATAATATCAAATGAAGCAACTGACAAAGAATTAATCTCAAAAATATACAAGCAACTCCTGCAGCTCAACTCCAGAAAAATAAACGACCCAATCAAAAAATGGGCCAAAGAACTAAACAGACATTTCTCCAAAGAAGACATACTGATGGCTACCAGACACATGAAAAGACTCTCAACATCACTCACTATCAGAGAATTGCAAATCAAAAGCATAACAAGGTACCATCTCATGCCAGTCAGAATGGCTACTATCCAAAAGTCTACAAACAATAAATGCTGGAGAGGGTGCAGAGAAAAGGGAACCCTCTTACACTCTGGGTGGGAATACAAACTAGTATAGTCACTATGAAGAACAGTGTGGAGATTCCTTTAAAAACTTCAAATAGAACTGCCATATGACTCAGCAATCCCACTGCTAGGAATACATACTGAGGAAATCAGAACTGAAAAAGACACATGTACCCCAATGTTCACTGCAGCACTGTTTACAATAGCTAGCACATGGAAGCAACCTATATGTCCATCGGTGGATGAATGGATAAGAAAGTGTGGTACATATACAAAATGGAATATTACTCAGCTATTAAAAAGAATACATTTGAATCAGTTCTAATGAGGTGGATGAAACTGGAGCCTGTTATACAGAGTGGAATAAGCCAGGAAGAAAAACACCAATACAGTATATTAATGCATATATGTGGAATTAAGAAAGATGGTTACAATGATACTATATGCGAGACAACAAAAGATGTAAAGAACAGACTTTGGACTCTGTGGGAGAAGGCAAGGGTGGGATGATTTGAGAGAATAGTATTGAAATGTGTATATTACCACATGTGAAATAGATCGCCAGTCCACATTCAATGCATGAGACAGGGTGCTCACGTCCAGTGTACTGGGACGACCCTGAGGGGTGGGATGGGGAAGGAGGGGGGTTCAGGATGGGGAGCACATGTACACCCTTGGCTGATTCATATCAATGTATGGCAAAAAACACTACAGTATTGTAAAGTAATTAGCCTCCAATTAAAATAAATTAATTAATTTTAAAAAAAAAAGATGGAAGGAAGGAGCTGGCTTCCTCTTGTAAGTCACTGGGGCTCAGAGAGGGTGGAAAGCCCTGGGCTAGGGGAGGACAGCCTGGGCTAGGGGCCAGGTGACCATCCACTCAGCCCTGAGTGGGACTCTTTCCTGCCTGGGACATCTGACCAGGAACCTAACTGTTAGGGACTGCCAGCTGTAATATTGCTTTAAGGAAAAACCCTTCTCTGAACAGTGACACGTTCTAACCTTTCCCCTTTTTACTTCATTTAGGCACAGAGTTGAAAGTGATTCAGTGATGCTTTTGATCATCCAGTTGGGTACCTGTGATCTCATTTCAGCATCCACACTGCTCTCTCTCTTCACTCTATTGAGTAACTTTTTAGCTGCCTATAACTTTGTGTTGTAAGAGCAACATAAACTCAGATTGAGCTCAAGCTCCAAATAAGAAATTCTGGGAGATCTGCTCAGGTCTTTTCTGCATCCCTACAGATGTCCCAACCACCCCCAGAACTCAGCCAGGCTGGACACTGGGTGCTCACAGGGATGATACAGGTGAATTCTGGGGCCCATCACCCTGTCAGGAGGATCTGAAAACCCAGCTCCAGAAAGTGGAGAAAACTCACTAGAACCAGGCTCCCATTTCCACTCCACAGAGAGCGACATCAACACTGTTCATCACAGACAGGGCTTCCGAGCAGGAAGCAGACGTGGAGGTTCCCCCAGGGAGAGTCCTGGAGTGAACTCTTCAGTGTGGCCTCCCTCATCTGCTTCCCTGTCAGGAGACCAAAGTGCAGCTGATTCTCTCCAGCAGGGATGGAAGGTGGGGTCAACTTTAGAAGTCAGGTATTATCTCAGCCTGGAAAACCAGGGAACCCAAACATCCCATCACCTACTTCACCTCAAAGCCAAGAGTTATAGGCCAAGGGAATCTGGACCCATGAAAATCTATCCTGTTTCTTTCAAATCTCACTTAGGGCTAAGCAGAATGCCAGCATGAGTGAACTGGAAGGTCTGCCAAAAAGTTAAATAGTACAGGGGGAGAGGGGATGTCAAGGCTCTGTTGTTATGTTGCCCAAAGTAGCATCTTTTTGCCACAAGCACTGAGCTCGCTATCCTGAAGCAGACTATGTCACAGCCATAGCATCAGCCCACAGTCACAGACGTGTAAACCTATAGTTCACAGGACTGACAGCTGTGTTTCCCATAACCCTGAGGACATTTGGGGACACACCCCACAAGTGTGGGGTGCAGATCTTCCTTGGAAGGGGGACCCTTGGGCTGATAGCCCTGATGCAGGTTATTATTCAAGCTATGTGAGACCTGCTAGTTGTGAATAAGTTCTCAATTGCCTCTTATTCAAGGTTCTAATGCCTTTGGTAGTGGCCAGCAGGCATTTTACAAGAATCTACTCAAGAAATCCTCTTGAGATCCCCAGAGACTAAGGGATTAAGAGCACTGACTGCCCAGTTATTAACTATATTAACCCACCTAACTGCTAGACCTGGGCATGAGACCCACACTATCTTATTCCCAAGGTTGTGCTTTTAATCACAGCTGCAGTGTCTCAGAGGGAGAATAATCAAGGTTAAGGATGCCTGTGTGTGATGATGTGCATTTTTCTCCAGACTTTGTTATTTGTGTTCAGAAAACCACCAAATCTTACTCAGCTAATATCCAACAGTCTTAGCATTATTGCATATTTTAATAAGATATGCAATATCTTATTAATCTTAATAATCACCTTGTGCTCAGTCGCTTCTGTCATGTCCAGCTCTTTGCAATGCCATGGACTGTAGCCCACCAGGCTCCTCTGTCCATGGAATTCTCTGGGGAAGAATACCTAGATCTTCCCAACCCAGGGATTGAACCCACATCTCTGACATCCCCTGCATTTACCACTAGCTCCAGCTGGGAAGCCCCATTAATTACCTTATGTTGAACAATGTCCCTGGGAATCTGGCATGAGAACCCCTTAAAATAGCAGACTTGATGATCCATGGTATTAGGATCCATGAACCTAATATGCCTGACACATGTGCTAACTCTCCCCTAACAATGGCCATGGCAGACACTGCTAGTTGATCCCAGCATCTTTCAGATAGAACTTGGATATGGCTTCATCATTGAGGCATTGGCAAATGCAAAAAGTTGACTAGAGAAAGGAAAGCAAATTCCATCCTGGTTTTATCTACTTGTCCATGATTGACCATTGCTATGCTCACTTTTCCAAAACTGTGCCCCCAAAGTCCCATAATAATCAGATGCCAATATGTCATCAGATAAAAATGTCAGCATAAGTTTCCAGGGGCAGTTAGGCCATAGCACCTGAAAATAAATGTCAGGACATCAGTAGTCCTTGGAGTACATCTGAAACCTGCTTCATATGAAGCAGGCTTATGCCTTCTGGGCACACCAGTCAGGTGTCCTTCCTTTTGTTGGTGGCTACAGCAGTGACCTTTAAGATACACTCTTGCTTTCTCAGTTGTCTGACTCTTTGAGACCCCATGGACTGTAGTCTGCCACACTCCTCTGTCCCTAGGGTTATCCAGGCAAGAATACTGGAGTGGATTGCCCTGTCCTCCTCCAGGGGATCTTCCCAACCCAGGGACTGAACCTGTCTCCTGTGTGTCCTACATTGACAGGTGGATTCTTTATCAATGAGACAACTGGGAAGCCCTAAGATACACTCTTAGTTACTATTTAGAGGAAGCAGCAGTGTTATTATTTACAGCACAGACCTACCCTATAGGTCGGTAGGTGCCCAATATGCTATTGGAGAAGAGCAGAGAAATATCTCCAGAAGGAATGAAGAGGCTAAGCAAAAGCAGAGACAATGCCTAGTTGTAGATGTGTCTGGTGGTGAGAAAAAGTCCGATGATATAAAGAACAATATTGCATAGGAACCTAGAATGTTGGGTCCATTAATCAAGGTACATTGGAAGTGGTCAAATAGGTGATGGATGGCAAGAATGAACATTGGCATTTTTAGAATCAATGAACTAAAATGGATGGGAATGGGAGAATTTAATTAAATGACCATTATATCTACTACTGTGGGAAAGAATCCATTAGAAGAAATGGAGTCAAAGCCACAGTCATTAAGACAGTATGGTACTGGCACAAAGACAGAAATATAGATCAATGGAACAAAATAGAAAGCCCAGAGATAAACCCCATGCACCTATGGACACCTTATCTTCAACAGAGGAGGCAAGAATATACAATGGAGTAAAGACAATCTCTTTAAAAGTGGTGCTGGGAAAACTGGTCAACCACTTGTAAAAGAATGAAACTAGATCACTTTCTAACACCACACACAAAAATAAACTCAAAATGGATTAAAGATGTAAACGTAAGGCCAGAAACTATAAAACTCCTAGAGGAGAACATAGGCAAAACACTCTCCGACATAAATCACAGCAGGATCCTCTATGATCCACCTCCCAGAATACTGGAAATAAAAGCAAAAATAAACAAATGGGATCTAATTAAAATTAAAAGCTTCTGCACAACAAAGGAAAATATAAGCAAGATGAAAAGACAGCCTTTGGAATGGGAGAAAACAATAGCAAATGAAGCAACTGACAAACAACTAATCTCAAAAATATACAAGCAACTTATGCAGCTCAACTCCAGAAAAATAAACGACCCAATCAAAAAATGGGCCAAAGAACTAAATAGACATTTCTCCAAAGAAGACATACGGATGGCTAACAAACACATGAAAAGATGCTCAACGTCACTCATTATCAGAGAAATGCAAATCAAGACCGCAATGAGGTACCATTTCACACCAGTCAGAATGGCTGCGATCCAAAAGCCTACAAGCAATAAATGATGGAGAGGGTGTGGAGAAAAGGGAACCCTCTTACACTGTTGGTGGGAAGGCAAACTAGTACAACCACTATGGAAAACAGTGTGGCGATTCCTTAAAAAATTGCAACTAGAACTGCCTTATGACCCAGCAATCCCACTGCTGGGCATACACACCCAGGAAACCAGAATTGAAAGAGACACATGTACTCCAATGTTCATCGCAGCACTGTTTATAATAGCCAGGACATGGAAACAACCTAGATGTCCATCAGCAGATGAATGGATAAGAAAGCTATGGTACATATACACAATGGAGTATTACTCAGCCATTAAAAAGAATACATTTGAATCAGTTCTAATGAGATGGATGAAACTGGAGCCGATTATACAGAGTGAAGTAAGCCAGAAAGAAAAACACCAATACAGTATACTAACACATATATATGGAATTTAGAAAGATGGTAATGATGACCCTGTATGCAAGACAGCAAAAGAGACACAGATGTATAGAACGGACTTTTGGACTCTGAGAGAGAGGGAGAGGGTGGGATGATTTGGGAGAATGGCATTGAAGAAACGAAATGCCAGTCTATGTTCGATACAGGATACAGGATGCTTGGGGCTGGTGCATGGGGATGATCCAGAGAGATGATATGGGGTGGTAGGTGGGAGGGGGGATTCAGGATTGGGAGCTCGTATACACCCGTGGTGGATTCATGTCAATGTATGGCAAAACCAATACAGTATTGTAAAGTAAAATAAAGTAAAAATAAAATTTTAAAAAATAAAATTTAAAAATAAATAAATAAATAAAACATATTTTAGCAAATTTCCAGCACTTGGGCATATCAAGAAAAAAGTACCACAGAATGGTGAAAGTGGAAAATATCCCATCCTTTACATAAACTATACCAGTAAAAAATTTAAAAAAAAGAAATGGAGTAGCACTCGTAGTCAACAAGAGTCCAAAATGCAGTACTTGAATGCAATCTCAAAAATAAGAGAATGATCTCCATTCATTTCCAAAGCAAACCATTCAATATCATGATAATCCAAACTTAAGCCCCAACCACTAATGCCAAGGAAGCTGAAGTTGAATGGCTCTATGAAGACCTACAACACATTCCTGAATTAACACACACACACACACACACACACACACACACACACAGTCATTTTCATCATAGGGGACTGGAATGTAAAAGCAGGAAGTCAAGAGATACCTGGACTAACAGTTTGACCTTGGAGTACAAAATGAAACAGAGCAAAGGCTAACAGAGGTTTGCTAAGAGAACACACTGGTCATAGCAAACACCCTCTTCCAACAACACAAGTGAAGACTCTATACATAGACATCACAAGATGGTCAACACTGAAATAAGATTGATTATATTATTGGCAGCCAAAGATGCAGAAGCTCTATACAGTGAGCAAAAACAAGACTGGGAGTTGACTGTGGCTCAGATCATGAACTCCTTATTGCAAAAATCACACTTAAATTGAAGAAAGTAGGGAAAACCACTAGACCATTCAGGTATAACCTAAATCAACCTAAATCAAATCCCTTATGATTATACAGCAGAAGTGAGAAATAGATTCAAGGGATTAGATCAGATAGACAGAGTGCCTGAAGAACTATGGACAGAGGTTCATGACATTGTACAGGAGGTGGTGATCAAAACTATCCCTGAGAAAAAGAGACGTGAAAAAACAAAGTGGTTGTCTGAGGAGGCCTTACAAATATCTGAGAAAAGAAGAGAATCTAAAGGCAAAGGAGAAAATGAAAGATATACCCATTTCAATGCAGAGTTCTAAAGAATGTCAAGGTGAGATAAGAAAGCCTTCCTCAGTAATCAATGCAAAGAAATAGAGGAAAACAACAGATAAGAAAGACTAGAGATTTCTTCAAGAAAATGAGAGATCACAAAGGAAAAGTTCATGTAAAGTTGGCCACAATAAAGGACAGAAATGGTATGAACCTAACAGAAGAAGAATACATTAGGAAGAGGGGGCAAAAATACACAGAAGAACTATACAAAAAGATATTCATGACTTGGTTAACCACTATGGTGTGATCAAAAACCTAGAGCCAGACATCCTGGAATATGAAGTCAATTGGGACTTAGGAAACGTCACTACAAACAAACCTTGTGCAGGTAATGGAATTCCAGCTGAGCTATTTCAAATCCTAAAAGATGATGCTATATAAGTGCTGCACTCAATATGCCAGCAAAATTGGAAGACTCAACAGTGACCACAGGACTGGAAAAGGTCAGTTTTCATTCCAATCCCAAAGAAAGGAAATGCCAAAGAACGCTGCCACAAAATTGGACTAATCTCACACACTGGAAAAGTAATGCTCAAAATTCTCTAAGCCAGGCTTCAACAGTACGTGAACCATGAACTTCCAGATGTTCAAGATGGATTTAGAAAACGTAGAGGAACCAGAGATCAAATTGCCAACATACACTGGATCATCAAAAAAGCAAGAGAGTTCCAGAAAAAATATCTATTTATGCTTTATTGACTATGCCAAAGCCTTTGACTCTGTGGATCACAACAAACTGTTGAAAATTCTAAGAGAGATGGGAATACCAGACCACCTGTCCTGTCTCTTGAGAAATCTGTATGCAAGTCAGGAAGCAACAGTTAGAACTGGACATGGAACAACAAACTGGTTCCAAATAGGGAAAGGAGTACATCAAGGCTGCATATTGCCACCCTGCTTATTTAACTTACAGGCAGAGTACATCATGTGAAATTCTGGGCTGGATGAAGCACAAGCTGGAGTCAAGATTGCCAGGAGAAATATCAATAACCTCAGATATGCAGATGACACCACCCTTATGGCAGAAAGTGAAAAACTAAAGAGCCTCTTGATGAAAGTGAAAGAGGAAAGTGAAAAGTTGGCTTAAAGCTCAACATTCAGAAAAAAAAGATCATGGCATCCAGTCCCATAACTTCACGGCAAATAGATGGAGAAGCAGTGTAAACAGTGGCTGACTTTATTTTTCTGGGCTCCAAAATCACTGCAGATGGTGACTGCAGCCATGAAATTAAAAGACGCTTACTCATTGGAAGAAAAGCTATGACCAGCTTAGACAGCATATTAAAAAATAGAGACTGCCGGGGTCCAGCCCCGGTGGATCCAGGGTAATTCAAAGTGGGGACGGAGTCATTCTCCTAGGAAAAAACTTATTTAATTACAGATATATAGAGAGATTGGAAATGGATAGTGTAGTAGGAAATATTAGTGGAGAAAAAGAGGGTGAATAACTTGGTTTATGTGGGATACCAATAAAATTCCAAGACAAGGAATTTGCACCATCTACGTTGGGCCACTGGTGCCACTTGAATATCGGAAGGTCCCCCTCCTTGGGCTCCTTCTTGCGTGGAACTTAAAAGCAGGGGCAAGTAAGTAGACATGGCGAGCACCCACGCTCCAGATGGGAATTCAGCCAGAAAAACGGGGAGTGAGAAAGAATGACACGGGGGAACCAGTCTTTCCAGAAACTGATCCGATTTCTTTATTTTTTAGGTTTGCTTATATTACCTTTGTTACACATAGAGACAAATGGAAATTTTAAAGTCACGCGGGGGTCAGCAGTTCTGACCTTTATCAAAATCAGGTGCTTCACATAAATGTATAAAAGAAAAAGGTCTTAGGGGTTTTACATCACCTTCTGGCCGTGAGGCCTGCGGACATTTTATGATCCCTTCTTTCAGGTAACCAAAAAACTTATTTTTTCCAAGGGTGTTTTTTCTTAAACCAGGCGCCACCCTCTGAAGGTACCAGATAAAGTTGCATTCCTATAGGGTGAGGGTGTAGTGGTTACAGCTAAGAAAGGAATTTATTTAGCCTAAGGTTAAATGATTAATCTTAAAGGTTAATACTTATTTCTCCTATATGCTAGTTATATTCCTTATCAGTTCAGTTCAGTCGCTCAGTCGTGTCCGGCTCTTTGCGACCCCATGAATAGCAGCACACCAGGCCTCTCTGTTCATCACCATCTCCCGGAGTTCACTCAGACTCACATCCATCGAGTCCATGATGCCATCCAGCCATCTCATCCTCAGTTGTCCCCTTCTCCTCCTGCCCCCAATCCCTCACAGCATCAGAGTATTTTCCAATGAGTCAACTCTTCGCATGAGGTGGACAAAGTACTGGAGTTTCAGCTTTAGCATCATTCCTTCCAAAGAAATCCCAGGACTGATCTCCTTCAGAATGGACTGGTTGGATCTCCTTGCAGTCCAAGGGACTCTCAAGAGTCTTCTCCAACACCACAGTTCAAAATTCTTTGGCACTCAGCCTTCTTCACAGTCCAACTCTCACATCCATACATCGGCACTGGAAAAACCATAGCCTTGTCTAGACGGACCTCAGTCAGCAAAGTAATGTCTCTGCTTTTGAATATGTTATCTAGGTTGGTCATAACTTTTCTCCCAATGAGTAAGCGTCTTTTAATTTCATGGCTGCAGTCACCATCTGCAGTGATTCTGGAGCCCAAAAAAATAAAGTCTGACACTGTTTCCACTGTTTCCCCATCTATTTCCCATGAAGTGATGGGACCGGATGCCATGATCTTTGTTTTCTGAATGTTGAGCTTTAGGCCAACTTTTTCACTCTCCTCTTTCACTTTCATCAAAAGGCTTTTTAGCTCCTCTTCACTTTCTGCCATAAGGGTGGTGTCATCTGCATATCTGAGGTTATTGATATTTCTCCTGGCAATCTTGATTCCAGCTTGTGTTTCCTCCAGTCCAGCATTTCTCATGATGTACTCTGCATGTAAGTTAAATAAGCAGGGTGACAATATACAGCCTTGACATACTACTTTTCCTATTTGGAACCAGCCTGTTGTTCCATGTCCAGTTCTAAGTGTTGCTTCCTGACCTGCATACAGATTTCTCAAGAGGCAGGTCAGGTGGTCTGGTATTCCCATCTCTTTCAGAATTTTCCACAGTTTATTGTGATCCACACAGTCAAAGGCTTTGGCATAGTCAATGAAGCAGAAATAGATGTTTTTCTGGAACTCTCTTGCTTTTTCCATGATCCAGTGGATGTTGGCAATTTGATCTCTGGTTCCTCTGCCTTTTCTAAAACCAGATGGAACGTCAGGGAGTCCACGGTTCACGTATTGCTGAAGCCTGGCTTGGACAATTTTGAGCATTACTTTACTAGCATATGAGATGAGTGCAATTGTGTGGTAGTTTGAGCATTCTTTGGCATTGCCTTTCTTTGGGATTGGAATGAAAACTGACTTTTTCCAGTCCTGTGGCCACTGCTGAGTTTTCCAAATTTGCTGGCATATTGAGTGTAGCACTTTCAGAGCATCATCTTTCAGGATTTGAAACAGCTCAATTGGAATTCCATCACCTCCACTAGCTTTGCTTGTAGTGATGCTTCCTAACGCCCACTTGACTTCACATTCCAAGATGTCTGGCTCTAGATTAGTGATCACATCATCATGACTATCTGGGTCGTGAAGATCTTTTTTGTACAGTTCTTCTGTGTATTTTTGCCACCTCTTCTTAATATCTTCTGCTTCTGTTAGGTCCATACCATTTCTGTCCTTTATCGAGCCCACCTTTGCATGAAATGTTCCCTTGGTATCTCTAATTTTCTTGAAGAGATCTCTAGTCTTTCCCAACAGGGAATATGGAGATTTAGCAGCAAACATCAGCCCGACAAATGAAAACCCTTCACCAATGTTCCCCTTAAGATCTATTTAGTCTTAAGATAGTGATAAAGTTACATTTTTGCATAGCAAGGGCACAATGATTTATAACAAAGTACAGTGATCTATAACAAAAGTGAAAATTCATTAACTCAAAAAGTCTAGTATTGCTAACATCAAAAACTACTATATTTCCTTTTCTATATTCTAAATACATTAATATATTCCCAGGTGCCTAAGGACACGGAGGCCTGGTGGCAATCACTGACTCAACAATGAGAAAAAGCCCTATGCTAATTAAGATTTTCAAAATACTCCAAACTCTCTGTGCTGTTTATGGTTGAGAGGTTGTCTGTCAGCAGAGAGGTTTAACCTGAGATACCCTTGTCACACCCAGGGCAGGGAATTAGCAGCAATTATTGGCACAACAAATGAAAAACCCTTCACGAATATAATTCCTAACCAACCCACTATACTAATAATTTCTAACTTCCCAAAAGAATCTGCCTTTAGTAAGTCTAAAACATCTCATGCCTCTCACAGTCGGGGGCTGTAAACAATCACATGTGGCCAGACGAACTTGTAAGGCAGGCTAGATAACCTTCAGCGGAGTTCGTAAGTTGAAACACTCCTGTCACGCCCAGGAATTTTTATTGACTTGGATCTGTAAGTTAACTCCTTCTCCGAGAGAGGTAATGGGGGTCAGCCCCCCATAAAGTCAGAGGTATAGGTGAGAGCATGAAACAGTAAAGTAGGTAGACTCTGGTTTGGGGGGTAGATGCTAGGGAACAGAGGGTTTCCTAAGGCTCGATCCACCTTTGCGTATGCCGAAGCCTCCAATGAGTAAGCGCCTCCTTCCTCCTGACCTTTGCCATGGGCGGAGGTCCTCATGCTGGCTCCTGGCAAGAAACATTACTTTGCCAACAAAGGTCCATCTAGTCAAAGCTATATGTTTTCCAGCAGTCATGTATGGATGTAAGAGTTCGACTATAAAGAAAGCTGAGTGCTTAAGAATTGATGCTTCTGAACTGTGGTGTTGGAGAAGACTCTTGAGAGTCCCTTGGACTGCAAGGAGATCCAACCAGCCCATCCTAAAGGAAATCAGTCCTGAATATTCATTGGAAGGACTGATGCTGAAGGTGAAACTCCAATACTTTGGCCACCTGATGCGAATAACTGACTCATTTGAAAAGACCCTGATGCTGGGAAGATTGAAGGTGGGAGGAGAAGGGGATGACAGAGGGTGAGATGGTTGGACGGCATCACTGACTCAATGGACATGAATTTGGGTAAACTCCAGGAGTTGGTGATGAACAGGGAGGCCTGGTGTGCTACAGTCCATAGGGTTGCAAAGAGTTGGACAGGACTGAGCGACAAAACTGAACTGAACTGATGGTTTTTCTAATAGTCATATATGGATGTGAGAGTTGGACCATAAAGAAATCTTAACATGGAAGAACGGATATTTTTGAACTGTGGTGTTGGAGAATACTCTTGAGAGTCCCTTGGACTGCAAGGAGATCAAACCAGTCAATCCTAAAGGAAATCAACCCTAAAGAGTCATTGGAAGAAACTGACGCTCAAGCTTAAGTTCTAGTACTTTGACTGCCTGATGTGAAGAGCCAACTCATTGGAAAAGATCCTGACGATGGGAAAGATTGAAGGCGGGGGGGAAGTGTATGACAGAGGATGAGATAGTTGGATGGCATCACTAACTCAGCTGACATGGGTTTGAGCAAACTCCGGGAGGTAGTGAAGGATGGAGAAGCCTGGTGTGCTGCAGACCATGAGGTCTCAAAGAGTTGGACTTGAATTAGGGACTGAACACTACCACCACCAGCAGCTAGAGAGAAAACATAAACAGTTCTAATCAACTGGCCACCACATGTGGTTATCTGGGGTGTGCAGGAGGAGTACCTGGATTAAATTCATTATCTAACTTACTGAAGCCTACTAGGTGCAAAAAATCCAAATATTACACAGTGATGGTGCCAAAGTCCTCAGACTCTCCAGATCAAATATTGAGAAAATTCTGTACTGCTTCTTGACAAAAGCCTCAGGAGAAACTCTCCTCTCCACTTTCATATGAATGGGCAATGGCCCTTGCCCCAGGCAAAAATCTCTGTCACACATTTTTTATGGAACAAACCCTCTTTGAATGTACCATAGACCTGCTTTGCAACAAAACTGTTGAATGACTCCCTTTCATGGGTGGCCTCAAACTATAAAACATCTGAAACCTTGACTACACAGAAGATTGGATGGAGCTCATTGCTTCCTCTTCTGCCTCCCCTGGTCCTACCATCCTAGCAAGTCATCAGCTGAATGTCACACACACCTGGACTCTACTGTTCCCCCTCCATCGAAACACCTCACAAGACCAAACCCCATGGGAGGTCACCTGCTTCTCTTGATGAATGAGCATTTCTTTTATAGAATTTATGAAACTGATGATCACTATCCTTTTCACAAAAAAAGATAAGTACCTCAAGTGTTTGCTATTAAAAACAAAACACACAAATGCTACACACACACCAAAAAAAAAAAAAGACCTCCTTTGAATGAATGAACTGAGACTTTTTCCATTTAGTAGGTACAGAGAACCATAGGATTCAGTATGCTTCTGTTCTTGGCTTGGTTTCTAGAAAGTAAAGTTGGTATTAATTTGTAATAATTATTCAGGTTTGAGGTCTCTGCTACAAACATATTCCCTCCTTACTTTTTAGCTATTGTTTTCATAACTTAAAAAATATGTAACAATGTATTTTCCTTATTTTTAATATTAATGAAATGTATGCATTAAGAATAACATAAACTTGGTTCTTTCATCATCTGTGGTTACCTGTAGAATAGAATAATTAATCACAAAATGTGTTCCCCATTATTTTGTTTTTTGGCTGCACCTTGCAGCCAAACCCAAGACCTTGCAGGGTCTAGTTCCACAACCAGGGACTGAAGTGGTGGCTCGCACAGTGGAAGCACAGAGTCTTAACCACAGGACTTCCAGGGAAGTCCTTGTTCCCCATTATTCTAAAACTAGAAAGGTGTATGGAGTAATCAACTAAATGCATCCTGAACAGATTCCTATCCTGTGTCCTCACAGGGGATTATTTTCAGCATCATTTATATAAATAGTTTTGAGAAAGGGGTACATAAACAGTGTGGTATCACCCCCAAATACTGATAATGATAAAGAACAAACCTGAAAATAACAGGGCTTATCTTTTCAACAGGTCTTCCCTGGTGGCTCAGACATTAAAGAATCCACCAGCAATGCAGGAGACCTGGGTTCAACACCTGGGTCAGGAAGATCCTCTGGAGAAGGTAATGGCTACCCACTCCAGTATTCTTGCCTGGAGAATCCATGGACAGAGGAGCCTAGTGGGCTACAGTCCATGGGGTCACAAAAAGTCAACATAACTGATGATTAACACACATCTTTTCAATACATTTAACAATTACAACTTACTTGAACATGTAAAACAATGTATTTTTCAAATATATCACTTCTGACACGTATTTCCAGAGGTCTCCTTTCCTTTTCCTAATCTTTTCCTTTCATTGTCATGTCTGGTAACTTCAGAAGAAGAAAAATTCTCTATGTTAGTTCCTTCTAATTAATTCCTTCTACATTGGTTCCAACATGATGAAATACTTTTAAGAATGGTATTAATAGAGTGGATACTCAGCTTGAGGAAGTAAGTCATGAACAAGACAGAAACAGTCTGTGTCCTCGCGGTGCTCACATCCATCCTCTTTGTGCTAAAATGCAAACTGCAGCTGACCCACAATCACCTCCATCTGCTTTAAGGATTCAAAGGGGCCACACTGATTCAAAGCGGCAGAACATTCAATCACCTAATGTTAACACAGTGAGAAATTTTACAAGACAGAGTCTGCAGAACTTCAGGGATCTGGTTAATTGCAGTACAAATAGAAGCCAGCATGCACTGTCATCCCAAACTGAGAGCCCAGGTACTCACTTGTACATTCCAGGCGTTTCACATCTTGTGACGTCTCTAAGAAATATCGCTGAAGAATAACGAAAAGGATGCCAAGGGGAATTGCAGGTATACCAATCCAAGGAATTGCAGCCACCATCACACCCACCACACCAATCACTAGTAGAAATGTCTGAAATAGCAAAAATATAGAGGCCTTCATGTCAATGATACTTTTCAAAGATAAACTTTAATGATTTGCTCTGTTAGGATTAAACTCCTTTCCTTGAAAAACTTGTTGGAACAGCAGGGAATGCTTTCCCTTCCAAAGAAATAAAAGCATAGGTGGCCCTCATGATATTTGTTGCATGTGCTAACACTTTGATAAGAACTTTCTAGGTATCAGCTCTTGTGATACACTCAGTAATCCTTTAAGGCAGGCATGACTAGTTTTAACAGATGAGAATATTTGAGGTTCAGAGAGTAGGAGTTCACTTCCAAACTATCGGGAGTCAGCTGCTGCTGCTACTGCTGCTAAGTCGCTTCAGTCGTGTCCGACTCTGTGTGACCCCATAGACAGCAGACCACCAGGCTCCTCTGTCCTTGGGATTCTCCAGGCAAGAACACTGGAGTGGGTTGCCATTGCCTTCTCCAATGCATGAAAGTGAAAAGTGAACGTGAAGTCGCTCAGTCGTGTTCAACTCGTATCGACCCCATGGACTGCAGCCTACCAGGCTCCTCCACCCATGGGATTTTCCAGGCAAGAGTACTGGAGTGGGTTGCCATTGCCTTCTCCAATCAGGAGTCAGCAGGTGTTACTAAAAAGATGAGTGAACAGTTATCACAGATGAGGAATCCAGATGCCTTAGCTACGCATTCGGGGATAAATAAGTGGTTAATTACAAATTCAGTGTAAAATCTCTAGTAACAGTATTATCTAACTTTAGAAATGGAGGAGTGAGGCACAGGGTGAGGAGAAGCAACTTGATGGAGACTAAGTCACAGAGCTGGGAGGCCCGTGTCATGAGCCATTATGACACATTTAAACTGCCAACATACAGCCATCTTTATATCCATAGTCTAAGTATTAAATTCAGTTCAGTTCAGTCACTCAGTCATGTCTGACTCTTTGTGACCCCATGGACTACAGCATGCCAGGCTTCCCTGTCCATCACCAACTCTTGGAGCTTGCTCAAACTCATGTCCATCGAATCGGTGATGCCATCCAGCCATCTCATCCCCTATCATCCCCTTCTCCTCCTGCCTTCAATCTTTCCCAGCATCAGGGTCTTTTTCCAATGAATCAGTTCTTTGCATCAGGTGGCCAAAGTATTGGAGCTTTAGAATCAGTCCTTCCAATGCATATTCAGGATTGATTTTGTTTAGGATTGACTGGTTTGCTCTTCTTGCAGTCCAAAGGACTCTCAAGAATATTCTCTAAGCTCAGCTTTCTTTAGAGTCCAACTCTCACATCCATACATGACTATTGGAAAAACAATAGCTTTGTTGTTGACTAGAAGAACCTTGGTGATGTCTCTGCTTTCTTTTTTTAATTGGAGGTTAATTACTTTACAATATCGTATTGGTTTCACCATACATCAACATGAATCCACCACAGGTATACACATGTTCCCCATCCTGAACCCCCCTCCCTCCTCCTTCCTCGTACCATCCCTCTGGGTCGTCTCAGTGCACCAGCCCCAAGAATCCAGTATCATGCATCAAACCTGGACTGGATATTCATTTCATATATGATATTACACATCTTTCAATGCCACTCTCCCAAATCATCCCACCCTCGCCATCTCCCACAGAGTCCAAAAGACTGTTCTATACATCTGTGTCTCTTTTGCTATCTCACATAGAGGGTTATCATTACCATCTTTCTAAATTCCACATATATGCATTAGTATACTGTATTGGTGTTTTTCTTTCTGGCTTGCTTCACTCTGTATAATAGGTTCCAGTTTCATCCACTTCATTAGAACTGATTCAAATGTATTCTTTATAATGGCTGAGTAATACTCCATTGTGTATAAGTACCATAGCTTTCTTATCCATTCATCTGCTGATGTACATCTAGGTTGCTTCCAGGTCCTGGCTAATGTAAACAGTGCTGTGATGAACATTGGGGTACATGTGTCTCTTTCAATTCTGGTTTCTTCGGTGTGTATGCACAGCACTGGGATTGCTGGGTCATAAGGCAGTTCTATTTCCAGCTTTTTAAGGAATTTCCACACTGTTCTCCATAGTGGCTGTACTAGTTTGCCTTCCAACCAACAGTGTAAGAGGGTTCCCTATTCTCCACACCCTCTCCAGCATTTATTGCTTGTAGACTTTTGGATCGCAGCCATTCTGACTGGTGTGAAATGGTACCTCATTGTGATTTTGATTTGCATTTCTCTGATAATGAGTTGAGCATCTTTACATGTGTTTGTTAGCCATCTGTATGTCTAAACGTAAGACCAGAAACTATAAAACTCTTAGAGGAGAACATAGGCAAAACACTCTCCAATATAAATCACAGCAGAATCCTATATGACCCCTCCCAGAATATTGGAAATAAAAGCAAAAATAAACAAATGGGACCTAATTAAACTTAAAGGCTTCTGCACAACAAAGGTAACTATAAGCAAGGTGAAAAGACAGCCTTCAGAATGGGAGAAAATAATAGCAAATGAAGCAACTGACAAACAACTAATCTCAAAAATATACAAGCAACTCCTGCAGCTCAATTCCAGAAAAATAAATGACCCAATCAAAAAATGGGCCAAAGGACTAAATAGACATGTCTCTGCTTTTTAATATGCTGTCTAGGTGGGTCATAGCTTTTCTTCCAAGGAGCAAGCATCTTTTAATTTCATGGCCACAGTCACGATCTGCAGTGACTTTGGAGCCCAAGAAAATAAAGCCTGTCACTGTTTCCATTGTTTCCCCATCTACGGGCCATGAAGTGATGGGACTGGATGCCATGATCTTAGTTTTCTGAATGTTGCGCTTTAAGCCAATGTTTTCACTCTTCTTTTTCAATGTCATCAAGAAGTCTTTAGTTCTTCTTTGCTTTCTGCCATAAGGGTGGTGTCATCTGTATATCTAAGCTTCTTGATATTTCTCCTGGCAATCTTGATTCCAGCTTGTGCTTCACGCAGTCTAGCATTTCGCATTATGTACTTTGCATATAAGTTAAATAAGCAGGATAACAATGTACAGCCTTGACATACTCCTTTCCCCATTTGGAACCAGTCGGTTGTTCCATGCCCAGTCCTAAATGTTGCATTGTGACCTGCATACAGATTTCTCAGGAGGCAGGTCAGGTGGTCTGGTATTCCCATCTCTTGAAGAATTTTCCACACTTTGTTGTGATCCATACAGTTAAAGTCTTTGGCATAGTCAATAAAGAAGAAGTAGATGTTTTTCTGGAACTCTCTTGCTTTTTTGATGATCCAAAAGATGTTGGCAATTTGATGTCTGGTTCCTCTGCCTTTTCTAAAACCAGCTTGAACATCTGGAAGTTTATGGTTCATTTACTGTTGAAGCCTGGCTTGGAAATTTTGAGCATTACTTTACTAGCATGTGAGATGAGTGCAACTGTGTGGTAGTTTGAACATTCTTTGGCATTGCCTCTCTTTGGGATTGGAATGAAAACTGACCCTTTCCAGTCCTGTGGCCACTGCTGAGTTTTCCAAATTTGCTGGCATATTGAGTGTAGCACTTTCACAGCATCACCTTTCAGGATTTGAAATAGCTCGACTGGAATTCCATCACCTCCACTAGCTTTGTTTGTAGTGATGCTTTCTAAGGCCCACTTGACTGTACATTCCAGGATGTCTGGCTCTAGCTGAGTGATCACACCATTGTGATTATCTGGGTATGAAGATCTTTTTTGTACAGTTCTGTGTATTCTTCCCACCTCTTCTTAATATCTTCTGCTTCTGTTAGGTCACTACCATTTCTGTCCTTTATTGAGCCCATTTTTGCATGAAATGTTCCCTTGGTATCTCTAATTTTCTTGAAGAGATCTCTAGTCTTTCACATTCTATTTATTCCCTCTATTTCTTTGCATTCATCACTGAGGAAAGCTTTCTTATCTCTCCTTGCTATTCTTTGGAACTCCACATTCAAATGGGTATATCTTTCTTTCTCTTCTTTACTTTTCACTTCCCTTCTTTTCACAGCTATTTGTAAGGTCTCCTCAGATAACCATTTTTATTTTTTGCATTTGTTTTTCTTGGGGATGGTCTTGATCCCTGTCTCCTGAACAATGTCACGAACCTCCGTCCATAGTTCATCAGGTACTCTGTCTATTAGATCTAGTCCCTTAAATCTATTTCTCACTACCATGGTATAATCATAAGGGATTTGATTTAGGTCATACCTGAATGGTCTAGTGGTTATCTCCACTTTCTTCAATTTCAGTCTGAATTTGGCAATTCATGATCTGAGCCACAGTCAGCTCCCAGTCTTGTTTTTGCTGACTGTGTAGAACTTCTCCATCTTTGGCTACAAAGAATATAATCAATCTGATTTCGGTGTCAACCATCTGATGATGTCCATGTGTAGTCTTGTTTTATTGGAAGAGGATATTTGCTATGACCAGCGTGTTCATAGCAACACACTTGGCAGAACTCTATTAGCTTTTGCCCTGCTTCATTCTGTACTCTAAGGCCAAATATACCTGTTACTCCAGGTGTTTCTTGACTTTCTACTCTTGATTCCAGTCCCCTATAATGAAAAGGACATCTTTTTAGGGCGTTAGTTCTAGTAAGTCTTGTAGGTCTTCATAGAACTGTTCAACTTCAGCTTCTTCAGCATTACTGGTCAGGGCATAGACTTGGATTACTTGGATTATTGAATAGTTTGCCTTGGAAATGAACGGAGATCATTCTGTCATTTTTGAGACTGCATTTTGGACTCTTTTGTTGACTATGATGGCTACTCCATTTCTTCTAAGGGATTCCTGCCCACATTAGTAGATCTAATGGTCATCTGAGTTAAATTCACCCATTCCAGTCCATCTTAGTTCCCTGATTCCTAGAATGTATATGTGCACTCTTTTCATATCCTGTTTGACTACTTCTGATTTACTTGATTCATGGACATAACATTCCAGGTTCCTCTGCAATACTGCTCTTTACAGCATTGAACCTTGCTTCTTTCACCAGTCCCATCCCCAACTGGGTGTTGTTTTTGCTGTGGCTCCATCCCTTCATTCTTTCTGGAGTTATTTCTCCACTGATCTCTAGTAGCATATTGGGCACCTACCAACCTGGGGAGTTCATATTTTACTGTCCTATCTTTTTGCCTTTTCATACTTTTCATGGGGTTCTCAAGGCAAGAATACTGAAGTGGTTTGCCATTCCCTTCTCCAGTGGACCACATTCTGTCAGAATCACAGTTGATAGAAATTTTGACCAAAAAGGAGCTGGAATAAGAAGGTTGAGATGCTTGTCTGAGTTAACACTGGTTGTTCTGAGTCCTCTCAGCACCAGCACCTGAATCCCATGCTCACCAGCCCAGGGCCTCCTCACCTTGTCACCCAGGGTCGCTGGCCCTGGTGCATCTCTAAGGGATGGGTTGGTGGGTAATGCCTGTATCACAGAGATTTGGGGTTTATCATTTTACAGCTCTTCCTGATCAGCTTTCTCAGAGGATCCTCACAACTACCTTGTGAATGAGCAAAGTAAGTACTATCATTTCTATCTAGATAGGACATGAAGTTGGGAGGGCAAGTGGTATCCTAAGTTTTCCCAAGGTATTGCAGGTCATGGAGAAAGCCAGGAATGGTTTGTACTCATGGAATTCCAGAGCCACCACTGAAGGAAGAGGAGCCTGGAAAGAGGAGGAAATGTCCAGAATTGTGACTCTGTGGCCAAGAACCCTTGTGAACCAAACTGCACTATCTGGAGACCCATGTGTTTTTCCTGTTTCTCTCATCTGTGTCATGGTATCAATATAAAAAAAGTGAAGAGGATGGAATTTTTAAAGAATAAATTCTAATCATCAGTCAGTTCAGTTCAGTCACTCAGTCGTGTCCAACTCTTTGCGACCCCATGTATCGCAGCACGCCAGGCCTCCCTCTCCATCACCATCTCCCGGAGTTCACTCAGACTCATGTCCATTGAGTCAGTGATGCCATCCAGCCAGCTCATCCTCAGTCGTCCCCTTCTCCTCCTGACCAATCCCTCACAGCATCAGAGTCTTTTCCAATGATTCAACTCTTCGCATGAGGTGGCCAAAGTACTAGAGTTTCAGCTTCAGCATCATTCCCTCCAAAGAATTCCTAGGGCTGATCTCCTTCAGAATGGACTGGTTGGATCTCCTTGCAGTCCTAGGGACTCTCAACAGTCTTCTCCAACACCACGGTTCAAAAGCATCAATTCTTCGGCGCTCAGCTTTCTTCACAGTCCAACTCTCACATCCATACATGACCACTGGAAAAACCATAGCCTTGACTAGACAGACCTTTGTTGGCAAAGTAATGTCTCTGCTTTTGAATGTGCTATCTAGGTTGGTTATAACTTTCCAAGGAGTAAGCGTCTTTTAATTTCATGGCTGCAGTCACCATCTGCAGTGATTTTGAAGCCCAAAATAATAGAGTCTGACAGTTTCCACTGTTTCCCCATCTATTTCCCATGAAGTGATAGGACCAGAGGCAATGATCTTCGTTTTCTGAATGTTGAGCTTTAAGTCAAATTTTTCACTCTCCACTTTCACGTTCATTAAGAGGCTTTTTAGTTCCTCTTCACTTTCTTCCATAAGGGTGGTGTCATCTGTGTATCTGAGGTTATTGATATTTCTCCCGGCAATCTTGATTCCAGCTTGTGCCTCATCCAGCCCAGCGTTTCTCATGATGCACTCTGCATATAAGTTAAATAAGCAGGGTGACAATATACAGCCTTGACGTACTCCTTTTCCTATTTGGAACCAGTCTGTTGTTCCATGTCCCATTCTAACTATTGCTTCCTGACCTGCATATAGGTTTCTCAAGAGGCAGGTCAGGTGGTCTGGTATTCCCATCTCTTTCAGAATTTTCCACAGTTTATGGTGATCCACACAGTCAAAGGCTTTGGCATAGTCAAGAAAGCAGAAATAGATGTTTTTCTGGAACTCTCTTGCTTTTTCCATGATCCAGCGGATGTTGGCAATTTGATCTCTGGTTCCTCTACCTTTTCTAAAACCAGCTTGAACATCAGGAAGTTCACAGTTCACGTATTGCTGAAGCCTGGCTTGGAGAATTTTGAGCATTACTTTACTAGCATGTGAGATGAGTGCAATTGTGTGGTAGTTTGAGCATTCTTTGGCATTGCCTTTCTTTGGAATTGGAATGAAAACTGACCTTTTCCAGTCTTGTGGCCACTAGGTTTTCCAAATTTGCTGGCATATTGAGTGTAGCACTTTCACAGCATCATCTTTCAGGATGTGAAATAGCTCGACTGGAATTCCATCACCTCCACTAGCTTTGTTCATAGTGATACTTTCTAAGGCCCACTTGACTTCACATTCCAAGATGTCTGGCTCTAGGTGAGTGATCACACCATTGTGATTATCCTGATCGTGAAGATCTTTTTTGTATAGTTTTTCTGTGTATTCTTGCCACCTCTTCTTAATATCTTCTGCTTCTGTTAGGTCCATACCATTTCTGTCCTTTGTTGAGCCCATTTTTGCATGAAATGTTCCCTTGGTGGCTCTAATTTTCTTGAGGAGATCTCTAGTCTTTCCCATTCTGCTGTTTTCCTCTATTCTAATCATAAATGGGGAAATACAGGGCTGTCTGTTCTCTCTTCTATTAGACCTACAGATGAACAATTTCTTAACAACTACTAGTTTAACTGTGCATTTGACCCTTCTACAACCTTCATATTCATGGAGAGGGGTCCTTCCAGCTCCTTCCACATCTGAGCTTAAGTAAAGTCACTCGGGGTGTTATCAGTGGTTGTCAGGGAAAAAATCTGCTGAAATTTCAATTAGGAAAAAAACCCAAATTACAGTTTTTTAGCAGATTCACATTATTTGATTGGACAATATTCACCATTTCAGTAATCTGTTTTTCTATATAATTTAAAGCCTTTAATGACTAACCCAGCCTGGCAGATAACCTGGGAAGCAGAGGTAAGATCAAAATGAAGGGAGCTGTGCCAATGCTTTTTCCCTGAATACCCATTATAAACTGGTAACTTGTTCTCAAAAGCTCCCTAGCTTAGGTTAAATCCTTCAGATTTCATGCCTCTAAATTCTGTAGCAATTCAAATAGACTTTCTCTAAGATTTTTTTTTCTACTTCCAGATCATACTATATCCAGTCTCACAGAGGATTGAATATTATATTATTCAAACATATGCATACAATATATGGGTTTACATCTATATTTCTGTGTGTGTATATATATACATATGTATATGTATATGTGTATATATATATATACACACACACAAACATATACATTTGTGCATCTTTTATTTATTGCCAGCTCTCTCAAAATCTTTACAGAAGTTGGTAGAAGGCGAGAATAGTATCTAAGCAAAATGTCAACACTCTTGAAGAAGGAAACAGAAGATTTCTTGGGTACAATAAATATCCCTTCCTTGAAGCCCATTTTATTTCTTCCTTCCACATTCCTGGGAATTCCAAGGAGCCTAATCCAAGCTACACACACAATTCTCCCCATCTGATTGGATTTAGGCCCATCTGATGGCCCACCTCACCATGGCCAATGCTTCTGCACATCTGTCTCACTATGGCACAGAGACAATGATGTGTACACAAGAAACATGTTGACCCAGAAGCAATTGACCCTAGTCCTGATGCCCCAAGAAATAAGGGGAATCATTATTTAATATGTTTATAACCTATTTGGACCATACTAGTTGAGAATTCTAGCCAAAGTCTATGATTCCATATGAATAAGTGCAAAAATTCTAAGATAAATTCACTGAGAGTACATGGTGATTTTCATCAGTCAGAATAATTCTTTAGTTTGCAGAGAATGACAACCTACACCTAGAGCAGAAATCCCCATTAGCCAAATATTGAGGTATCTGAGACAGGGTTTAGGGCTCATTCTCTCAAAAATTGACAGAGATGGGCGGGCTCGGTCGGTGAGGAAGCGCCTGGGCACGGCCTGCTGAGGCACCTCGTAGACGCCTGGGCTCGCCCGCCACCCGCCAGCTTCGCCCACTTCCCATCCCACATGGCCGGGCCCGGGGCAGGCCTGCTGGAGCCATGGAGGACCAGGTGATTCCCATTGCCAAGAAGATGGACAAGATGGTGCAGAAGAAGAACACGGCTGGAGCATTGGATTTACTGAAGGAGCTTAAGAATATTCCCATGACCCTGGAACTATTACAGTCCACAAGAATTGGAACGTCAGTGAATGCTATTCGCAAGCAGAGCACAGATGAAGAAGTTACATCTTTAGCAAAGTCCCTCATCAAATCCTGGAATAAGTTATTAGGTGGACCATCAACAGATAAAGACTGAAGAAAAGAAAAAAGATACTGCAGTTATGTCACAAAATAGCCCTGAAGCAAGAGAGGAAAGCAGCTCCAGTGGCAACATGAGCAGCAGAAATGATGAGACCAATGCCCGGGACACGAACGTCTCATCTTTCCCTCGGGCGCCAAGCACTTCTGATTCTGTGCGGTTAAGTGCAGGGAGATGCTGGCTGCTGCTCTCCGAACAGGAGATGACTACATTGCCATTGGAGCTGACGAGGAAGAATTGGGATCTCAGACTGAGGAAGCTATCTATCAAGAAATAAGGAATACAGACATGAAATAGAAAAATAGAATACAAAGTAGGATATCAAATCTTAAGGATGCCAAAAATCCAAATTTAAGGAAAAACGTGCTGTGTGGGAACATTCCTCCTGACTTGTTTGCTAGAATGACAGCAGAGGAGATGGCTAGTGATGAGCTCAAAGAGATGCGGAAAAACTTGACCAAAGAAGCCATCAGAGAGCATCAGATGGCCAAGACGGGCGGGACCCAGACGGACTTGTTCACGTGCGGCAAATGTAAAAAGAACTGCACTTACACCCAGGTATAAACGCGGAGTGCTGATGAACCCATGACAACGTTTGTTGTCCGCAACGAGTGTGGAAACCAGTGGAAGTTCTGTTGAGTTGTAAGCGTTGGCAAAACATCTGGACCATTAAGAAGATGGATTTTGTAATTAGCTTTAAAGACTAGGTCAACTACCTAGTTTTCCAGCAAATCAGATTTTTAAAGTAACTTGCCTCCCTTGGGTTAGTCTCTGGTTTTGACATAGTGTCCCTTCCTTAAACACCTTCTGTAATTTCAGGTCAGTAGGGAGACCACATAATGGTATCTGTTTCAAAACTTCTTTTTTCATTTTTATAAACTTTTGGCAGTTAATTTTTACCTTTTTTTTCTTCTTAAAAGAAAATGTAAAAACTTTTTTACAATATAAAACATACGCAGTAGAATGTTACACTTCTCAGTTAACACACAAGTGGAAATTACATTTTTTTTTCCTATATTGGCATGTACCTGCAAATATTAAAAAAGGATAAGAGGCAGTGTAATATAAGTTTATCAGACATGGTGTATATTCAAGTAATACTTGACCAGCTTATCTAAATTGTATATAATATTTGAACCAGCATATGAAATTGATTTTAATTATTCTGTTCACAAGTCTGGGATAATTAGATATTATTTTGCATTTGTAACTAACTGTGATTCTCATTTCTTATAATTTCTTGTACGTGTGTATTACTTGTTCTTAATAGATTTTAGCTCTCGGAAATATGACTTGACTTTGTTGAAATCAGTTTGGTATGTTGTTTATTTACCTGTTTGACTTTGTAGTGTATTTTAGTTTTGCAGAACACCGTCGTAATTTGGTATGCTTTTCATAAATCCCAGACAGGCAAAGAGTGGAAAGTTTGGACCATTTTTACCTTTTGTAGGAAGACACACTGGGAGGAAGATGTTAGCATTTTAAAATAGTGTGGTTCCTGTGAACAGTTCCTGACTTGACTTTGATTTGGAAATCTGTTCTGACTGAGGACTTTAAGGCTTAAATAGATCACTAAGCTGTGGTCTTTCCATATGGAGACTGATGGAGCACATTTTGACTTGCTGCCTCTGTTACACAGGAGTAAGGCTGAGAGACAGACGAGTGCGTGGGCTGTAACATGGCCCACGTTTATGGGACAGACCTTGCAGTTAAGTGTGTGCCATCTGCTTGGTTGGGAATAAGGAAGAATGATCTCACACTGGCTGTAGCACATCTTGAATCCCCAGTTATGAGGACCACATCTCATCCTGCTCCATCTCCACTCTCCAACCTCTATGGAAAGACTTCAGCACCAGTTTGCACACCCCTCCTCCCTCCCTTTCCCCACTGCTCACCGCAGGTCAGTTTGATGCAGTAGAGAAAACATCCAGAAGTCTACATGAAGACCCCACATGTAAGAATTTGCCACTGGTGCCATCCCACCTCCACTTTGTCAGGTCACAGAGTAACCTTTTATCACTTGGAAAATAACATGAATTTTTGAAAGAATGAGTGTAAGATTAAAATAGTCCCACTTTTAAGTGAGCCATTTTTAAATCTGTAATTCAATAAAGTTTCTTGTTATTAAAAAAAAATTGACAGAGATGGTAAGACCATATACCCACTCTTAATTTTAGGAAAATCTGGGATATATCAACACTTTAAAAGGATGGTGGTGAGAATTAAATGAGATTATGTATATAAAGTGCTTACCAGTCTATGTATGACAAATAGAATAGAAACTCTAAGCCCATTGTTACCACCCTTCAGGATATTCTGGGCGCCATCAATCGGGAGAGGAAAGATGGTGTATTAATAGATTTAAGGCCCAAAGGGCTTAAGAATCCCATGAATTTGGACCCTTAGAGGCCATTCATGCTCACCACTAGAACAGCCTAGTATATCCAAGGATATATCTGAGTGGTGGTATTTTTTTCTAGATGTGGTGATGATGTCACATGTATTAAAGTGACTGTTGCTTTTCTCTGGCCACAAAGAGAATTGAATCTGAGGTCTATTTTGTTTGTACTTTCAAAAATACTATGACCAATAAACCTCATGCCTACTACAGTCTTTGTCCTCTCTGTATTTTCTTCTCAGCTCTAGGCCTTCCAAAGATTGATCACCTTAGGAATATGACAGCAAGTCAACATTTTTGGAGAAGTTTATTTTCTTATTCCATATTCTCCGTTTCAAGCTCTGCTTCTTCTTGGTAAAGACTTACTGTTATGACATTCTTGAGCATTTATGGGAGACTAAGATGACACCAGCCTTATGACAGAAAGTGAAGAGGAGCTCAAAAGCCTCTTGATGAAAGTGAAAGTGGAGAGTGAAAAAGTTGGCTTAAAGCTCAACATTCAGAAAACTAAGATCATGGCATCCGGTCCCATCACTTCATGGCAAATAGATGGGGAAACAGTGGAAACAGTGTCAGACTTTATTTTTTGGGACTCCAAAATCACTGCAGATGGTGACTGCAGCCATGAAATTAAAAGATGCTTACTCCTTGGAAGAATAGTTATGACCAACCTAGATAGTATATTCAAAAGCAGAGACATTACTTTGCCGACAAAGGTCCGTCCAGTCAAGGCTATGGTTTTTCCAGTGGTCATTTATGGATGTGAGAGTTGGACTGTGAAGAAGGCTGAGTGCCAAAGAATTGATGCTTTTGAACTGTGGTGTTGGAGAAGACTCTTGAGAGTCCCTTGGACTGCAAGGAGATCCAACCAGTCCATTCTGAAGGAGATCAGCCCTGGGATTTCTTTGGAATGATGCTAAAGCTGAAACTCCAGTATTTTGGCCACCTCATGTGAAGAACTCATTCACTGGAAAAGACTCTGATGCTGTGAGGGATTGGGGGCACGAGGAGAAGGGGACGACAGAGGATGAGATGGCTGGATGGCATCACTGACTCGATGGACATGAGTCTGAGTGAACTCCGGGAGATAGTGATGGACAGGGAGGCCTGGCGTGCTGTGATTCATGGGGTCACAAAGAGTCGGACATGACTGAGCGACTGAACTGAACTGAACTGAATGAAAAAAGTGGTAGACCTTTTAATTAACTAAACCAAACAAGATTATTCAATAAGATATTCCAAAGATAAGATCGATTTGACATTTTCTATTTCATGCACCATGAACTGGTATATTGATATCAATGGAAGTACAAAGGAGCTGGGATTCGAAATCAATGAAACTGAAGTTTTCTCTCCTCATTACTGAGGCTGTTTTACCCTGAAATCGGCAGTATCTATCCCTGTCCTACATCATACAAAAACATGCAATTGATTCTGATTATAAGGGCTAATGAACCATGTGCTAAGCACACAGCAGGCCAGCCAGCTTTAGAAAACCAACCTTGGCCTAGCTTGTTGTAGCTAAGGAACAGAACTTTCACAAAATCTTTTCAAAATAATTAGCAATCACTGTCAAAATGTGACACCTCTTTACTGAAAGACCTTCTGAGGATAAGTAACATAGCTGAACCCAACAGGACACCTTTATAAAATAAGTTTGCAGAAAAGAAAAACTAAAAAGATACATCTTTGCAGTAAGAGTACTCTGCCTCTGAGACTCAGCTTACTTCTCACTGGGAACAATGGAAGCCTTTGCCCATAGGTTGCACTGCACAGAAATTCATTGCTGCATTTCTGTGTGTAGCTTTTGATAAATGCATTTCACTTCCAAAATGAACACGTGGAAAGTTGCCACAGCTTGAATCACTAAAAAGCATACAGAACTAAACCACAACAAAAAAGCATTCCGAATGAGCATTCTAAATGAGGAGATGAGAGCTGAGAGGACCCAACACCGTTCTTTAGAATCTCAAGTTCACAGACAAAACAAAGGCTGGATAGAAGGTATGTCTATGGTATTTCTATCTTTTTGTTTTAAAGACACCTTACAACAGAGCAATTGCCACTTAAAAAGAAATTCTTACAAAAACAAAAAAGACATTTTCTGAGATGACTTTGATCCCTTACTTGAATTATTGGCTTAAAGGCTTTGTATCCTCAATAACTGCTCTTTATTTTCCTTGTTCAGCTATTACTTTTCAATTTATCATTTATTAATCTTTTCTTTGTAAGTAACCACACCTGGTCTTATCAAAAAAAAATGGTACAACAAATACTTGTCTTCTGTGGTAATGGGTTTCCCTAGGGGCTCACAAGAAGAACCCCTGGAGAAGGGCATGGCTAAAAGAAAGCTGAGCACCAAAGAACTAATGCTTTGAACTATGGTGTTGAAGACTTTTGAGAGTCCCTTGGACTGCAAGGAGATCAAACCAGTCAATCGATGCTGGGAAAGATTGAAGGCAGGAGGAAAAGGGAATGACAGCAGGTGAGATGGTTGGATGGCATCACCGACTCTACAGACATGAGCTTGAGCAAGCTCTGGGAGGTGGTGATGGACAGGGAGGCCCGGCTTGCTGCAGTCCATGGGGTTGCAAAGAGTCAGACATGACTGAGTGACCGAACTGAACTGAACTGAACCCACTCTAGTATTCTTGCCTGAAGAATTCCATAGACAGAAGAGACTAGTGGCTCCTGTTCATCGGGTCACAAAGAATCAGAAATGACTGAGCAACTAACACGTTCTCTTTTCTGTGGTCATAAGACACATAATTTAGTTCATCTAGGCTATCTTTCCATGCGAGGTGATTCTGTTATTAAATGCCCTCACAGTAAAGAGAATCCATGCCAGACACCTGGAAGGCAGAGGGAGAACCACTTACCCAGCATGTCGCTGCTTCAGACCAACCTTGACATGACTGTGTAGATACTCCTGCCCCAGGTGTTCCTCATGTTAACTCAGCCTCCCAATCACAACTGCACCTTTCTCTTACAAACATGACCTTTCACTTAAGATAACAGGACACATTGTCAGGCTGAAAGGATCACCCTCAGCCCCTGTGAAAAGACCTTAAGAAACAGACTCTGTGCTCTTCCTGTGAGAACTCTGACAGGACTGTTACATTACCTGGATGAAATCAAGAAATGTCAGGGGCAGCAAGTCGTCCATATCGCCAATGTCTTTAGAGAAACGATTCAAAATTCTTCCTGCAAGAACAGGACACAAGAAATTACTTCCCCAGATAAGCCCTTTAAGAGAAACAATTCATGGACAAACCAAAAAATATTTTAAAACTATATGCATTTATTATAGAGTCATATGAAATAAGCTGATGTCAGTGGTAAAGAAAGAGAAAATAGGATGATATCTAAACAGAGATAAAATTCTACCAAATAGCAGTGGGTGGGATGTTGAAATTGAGCCCTGATTTTTAAAAGAATGGGGGGAATCTTCTTGGCAGCATCAAGAAGAGTTGGTGAATTTGAGAATCTTCTCTCTTTTTAGATCCATCCTATCTAAGACTCATTCCAAGTGCTAAGTCAGTAAATAAACACTTGCAAAATACGTCAGTCCCAATCATTATACTAATTTTGCTTTAGTTATCAAAATTAATTTTGATGTGATACTTTTAAAATAAACATTGTTATCTCTCTATAACTTTTTTTTTCCCACAAAATGGTTCACAACAACTCACATTTCAGGAAATTATAGATTCCTGTAGTCTTCATGATGTGAGTTTACTATCATGGTAATGTCATTATTTTCACAGGTGTACCAGGTGTGACAAACATAGACTCATGCTTAAGCATCTAAGAAGACCAGAGGGATGTAGGCAGGAAAATGGCAATATTATATAATGACTAAAGATCACTTATCATTATTGATTTTATTTCCCTTCTCAAAATCCACAAAAACAGGAAGACTAGAGCTAATTTCTAATGAATATCTAGTCCTTTAATGATCAAATTTTTAAAAATTGAAGCTACACACACGCACGCGCACACGCACACACATGACTTTGGTGTAGCAACTCCTGTTACCTAGACCACTGAATTTCTTTTATAACTGAGACTCCAGGAAGCCAGCCTGCAGGTGAGACATGGGAACCTGACCTGCTCTTCCGGACCTCTGTCAGAGATTACTTCCTCCCGAGGCCTGCACAGCAAGCCACAGCTGGACCGTGAATGAGCAGCAGCTGAGGGCTGAGTTTCTGTGGCCTGACTGTGGCTCTGCTGTCCTCCACAGGGCACCTGGCTGGCAGAAGCACAGGGTCTGCCCATGCCAGGGGCTGGGGCTGCTGGAATATTTCACCCTTAGCCAGGCTATCACAGCCTGTGTCTCAATTTTCCTTTCTCAGGTTTAGGAAATACAGACTCCAGAAACTGTCTCTCAGTGACACTTTTGCAGGCCCAGTGACAACTTTTCTGAGCCTCTAGGAATGCCTGCTTTAGAGGGCAAATCTCAGGATTTAACAGGCTCATGCAGGTGAAAGAACCCAGTCACGATGCCACATAAATTACCAGGTGCTCAACCACCAGTGTAAGATGATGACTCTCAGCCCCAGGTTCTGCAGCATCACGTCCCCTGGGAAAGTCCACCAGGAGCTGCAGGAGAAACTTGGTAAAATGCAGATTCTGATTCAGGAGTGCTGGGGGAGCCAGAGAATCTGCATATCCTCCAAGCTGGCAGGTGACACCCTTTCTCCAAGCTGGCAGGTGACACCCTTTCTGCTATTGTCCAGGCGGTTTAGAGGGGCAAGAAACTGGGTTATTATTTAATCAGTTGTGCTTCAGGAACATTAAAATCAGATGGGCAGTTTTGCAGATATTCTTACAAAAGTTGTGACCCCTCTGGTCATTTTTATACTTCTCAAAACAGCAATTTTGAAATAAAATATATGTCAAAAATGTTAAAAATGTGGTTTAAATACTTGTAATTTATTTGAAAAATGCAACTTTTAACATTGGCAAGATTCAGAAACACTACAAGTATGATTTGGCTTAGAAAGTGTTGAAGGCAGTACTGAAAATTTTTTAAAATAAAGTGAACAGTATGTAAAAACTACCCCTTTACCTTTCACCGGATATGTGAACCTTAAGGTCTGAGAGACCAAGGGTTGGCAAAGAGTATAGAATACAAGAAGAACAGAAACAATGAGAAAAAACATCTCCCCACATGGTGACTACACAAACTGAACCTAATATCAAAGATCATCAAAAAACTAAGCAATTATTCACCAGTGAGCTGAGTGTAAAAAAGTGTGAGATCAGAAAGTTCAACAGTTTCTTCCTTGCTCTAAGAAACATTAAGAGAACATATGGTGCTTGCAGAATATTTCCTCTGGCTTTGGGATAAACCGGGCTTCCTAAGGGGCTCAGTGGTAAAGAATCTGCCTGCCAATATAGAGAGAAGCAAGAGACAGGGGTTCAATCCCTGATTCGAGAAGATCCCCTAGAGGAGTAAATAGCAACCCACTCCAGTATTCTTGCCTGAAAAAATCTCATGGACAGAAGAGCTTGGTGGGCTACAGTCCATGGGGTCATAAAATGGACACAACTGAGCTACTGAGCACACTTTAACTACAGCTGTGATTTCAAGTTCACAGCCTTGTAGTCATAAAGTTTTCTCAGAAGTCTCCAAATGAAATATTAAATCCTTATCATGAATTCCTTTCACATACATGCCATAACTCTTCATCCAAATAACATGAGGTCCCTGATGGAAGATCTCCAGGGATGTAGAGGGAAGAGGGATTCAGATGAACAGGGGGAACCCAATCCATTTTCAGACTGGTCTGTGTTAGAGGATTTCTCACATTAAACTGAGTCTTGTCTTCCTAAAACATCCTTACTTATTCTGCCCTTATAACTGTACAAGGTGAATCTAATTTCTCTTGATATGACAGCCTTTCAAATACTTGAGTGAAATGAATCATATTCTTTGTAGCAACTTTTCCTTGGTGCCTCAATGATCCCTCATAAGGCATGGTCCTATACTGTCTGCAGTCTCTTGACCAGACCCAGACAGCCAGTGTCAGTTAATGCCTTGTGCCCAAGTCTTGATTACTTTAGGGTAAAGTGGTATCACCACCTCCCCTCATCCTGCATAGACAGTCACAAAGCTACAACCACAGTAAATTCTAGAGGCCAGATCATGTTTTGGACACATCACTTCCATCTGTAAGCACAGGTAGATTTGGGGGGAACAATTTAACAATAAGCGTAAACTACTCTAAGAGTGCATCCCTTCTGACCCAGAAAATCCATGTCTGGGATTACATCCCCAGGAGTCAGTAAGTGCATCAATCTGTTGAATGTGGCATATTTATAAAGTCATCTGAGCAAGTCTGAAACAAGTCTGTAATGTATTACGTGCAACTTTAATTTTTTTTCTGCCCATTCTTATTTCTCTACACTGTGTATTATTTGTGTAAAAATGTAAAGTAGAGGGAGGAGGAGGAAGAAAGGGGTGATAGAGAGGATCAGGGGAAGGGAAGAGAGAAAGGCAGAGAGAAACAGCGGTAGAGAGATAACCCCCCTTGAAGACCATGATATCCAAGAACCAATCAGTGTCCTCCTAACTGCTCTGGATCACAGTTTTCTGTCTTGTCCACAAGACAGAATATCACAAAAGATGCCATTGAACTTGTCAAAATACAAATTCATGATGATTTTAAGAACCAAGTCTATACTCTAAGCTAGATTCAGTCACCTTTAAAATTCTGACACCTGACCCACAACTAGAATGTCTCAGCTTAGTTATAAACAAACTGTTTCTTAAAACTTTGAAGTTCCTACATCTGGTCTTTGCTCTATCTTTTTAAGCAACAAAAATTAAATATTTATGTATCATAAAATGTCAAGGTATATTTTTACTGAGGTATATTTTACATCTCATAAAATTCACCCATTTCAGGTACACAATTCAATTGGACTGGATTTTAGTAACTTTACTGAGTGATGCAACCACTATCAGAAGTCAGTTTTAAGATATTTTTATGCTCCAATTAAGATCTCTCCTGCAATTTCCAGTGATTCCCTATCCCCCTTCCACCCTCAGGCAACCACTACTCTACTTTCTTTCTCTATAAATTTGCTTTTTCAGAACATAACATCCAAATGGAATTGTATAATATGGGGTCTCTGGGTCTGGCTTCTTTCATTCAGCCTAAGGTGCCTAAGGTTTCTGCGGTTCACCAGTGACATAGTATTTGTCTTTTTGAGTGCTATTTTTTTTTTTACCAAAGAACTAGTCTTATATAATTATAGTTAAATTGCTCAGTCATATCCGACACTTTGCGACCCTATGAATCACAGCACACCAAGCCTCCCTGTCCATCACCAACTCCTGGAGTTCACTCAGACTCACGTCCATCGAGTTGGTGATGCCATCCAGCCATCTCATCCTCTGTCGTCCCCTTCTCCTCCTGCCCCCAATCCCTCCCAGCATCAAAGTCTTTTCCAATGAGTGAACTCTTCACATGAGGTGGCCAAAATACTGGAGTTTCAGCTTTAGCATCATTCCCTCCAAAGAACACCCAGGACCAATCTCCTTTAAAATGCACTGGTTTGATCTCCTTGCAGTCCAAGGGACTCTCAAGAGTCTTCTCCAACACCACAGTTCAAAAGCATCAACTCTTTAGCACTCAGCTTTCTTCACAGTCCAACTCTCACATCCATACATGACCACTGGAAAAACCATAGCCTTGACTAGACGGACCTTTGTTGGCAAAATAATGTCTCTGCTTTTTAATATGCTGTCTAAGTTGGTCATAACTTTTAGTCATCAGAAAAAAAAACTCCATATCAGGTCACGCCACACCTGATCTTGCAAGTAAGAGCAGATATGTTCTGTGACTCTTCAATATTGTGAACTTCTTTATACGTGTCCATGGTTAGCTTCATTAATGGTTCCTGAACCTAATTTTTTCGAAAAGAATCTTCCATTGGTTTGACAGCCCTGCAGAAAGTCAGACACCAGGAGTGCAGTGCCAAAGCCAAGCTTTGAGTCCAGTGAAGTGTAGAGGGGCAGGGTGGGGAAGATAATAAAAGTCTCACTGTCCCACTGAGAAGTTGGATCTACATCCATGCAACACATTGAAAAAGAAGCACAGTCTCTCCAAAGAGGCATAGCAAACATGCCATGCAGGGGCACAGATTAAAACTGGGCCAAAGAGGAGTAAAGCCTGGAGATGATCACCAGGCTGAAAAGGATCCCTGTGTGCATGAGAGAGCCACTAAGGGAGGAGGGCCAGCATGGACTTCCTGCATCATTCTACATAAACTAATTCAGCTTGGGTGAGCCTGAGAATAGGACCTCAAGCTATAGAAGTCGAAGTTTCATATTTTCTTTGTTTTTGTTAGAATTAACAAAACTTAATTGCTGTTAGAATAGGTCATCAATACGGTGGCTGCTCAAAGAAGGTTATGAAACTAAAAGAGCAACAGAAATATTCATAGGAAACCACCAGTGGAAAACCGCCAAGTAATGGTCCTCCTCTGGCCTTCAGCAGCAAGACGCCTTTAGGTAACTCATTCAACCTCCACTGAGAGGAAAATCCCTCATCTGTAAAAGGGAGATGATGAAAATCACAGGATAAAAGATCATGAAGATGAAAGAGATTATGTGTATGCAGATACCATCTAAATTACGAAGTTCAGTTCAGTTCAGTCGCTCAGTCATGTCTGACTCTGCGATCCCATGGACTGCAGCACGCCAGGCCTCCCTGTCTATCACCAACTCCCAGAGCTTACTCAAACACATGTCCATCGAGTCATTGATGCCATCCAAAAATCCCTTCCTCTGTCATCCCCTTCTCCTCCTGCCTTCCATCTTTCCCAGCATCAGTGTGTCTTTTCCAATGGGTCACTTCTTTGCATCAGGTGGCCAAAGTATTGGAGCTTCAGCTTTAGCATCAGTCCTTCAAATGAATATTCAGGACTTATTTCCTTTAGGATGGACTGGTTTGATCTCCTTGCAGTCCAAGGGACTCTCGAGAGTCTTCTCTAACACCTCAGGTCAAAAGCATTAATTTTTTGGCACTCAGCTTTATTTATAGTCCAATTCTCACATCCATACATGATTACTGGAAAAACCATAGCTTTGACTAGATGGACCTTTGTTGGCAAAGTAATTTCTCTGCTTTTTTTTTATTATTTTACTTTATTTTACAATACTGTATTGGTTTTGCCATACATCAACATCAATCTCTGCTTTCTAATATGCTCTCTAGGTTGGTCATAACTTTCCTTCCAAGGAGTAAGCATCTTTTAATTTCATAGCTGCAATCACCATCTGCAGTGATTGTGGAGCCCAAAAACTAGTCTCTCACTGTTTCCCCATCTATTTGCCATGAAGTGATAGGACCAGAGGCAATGATCTTCGTTTTCTGAAAGTTGAGCTTTAAGTCAAATTTTTCACTCTCCACTTTCACTTTCAGCAAGAGGCTCTTCAGTTCTTCTTCACTTTCTGCCATAAGGGTGGTGTCATCTGCATATCTGAAGTTATTAATATTTCTCCTGGCAATCTTGATTCCAGCCTGTGCTTCATCCAACCCAGCATTTCTCATGATATACTCTGCATATAAGTTAAATAAGCAAGGTGACAACATACAGCCTTGACATACTCCTTTCCCTATTTGGAACCAGTCTGTTGTTCCATGTCCAGTTCTAACTGTTGCTTCCTGACCTGCATATAGATTTCTCAAGAGGCAGGTCAGGTGGTCTGGTATTCCCATCTCTTTCAGAATTTTCCAATTTGTTCTGATCCATACAGTCAAATGCTTTGGCATAGTCAATAAAGCAGAAATAGATATTTTTCTAGAACTCTGTTGTTTTTTAGATGATCCATGGATGTTGGCAATTAGATCTCTGGTTCCCCTGCCTTTTCTAAATCCAGCTTGAACATCTGAAAGTTCAAGGTTCACATACTGTTGAATCCTACCTTGGTGAATTTTGAGCATTACTTTACTAGCGTGTGAGATGAGTGCAATTGTGCAGTAGTTTGAGTGTTCTTTGGCATTGCCTTTCTTTGGGATTGGAATGAAAACTCACCCTTTCCAGTCCTGTGGCCACTGCTGAGTTTTTCAAATTTGCTGGCATATTGAGTACAGCACTTTCACAGCATCATCTTTTAGGATTTAAAATAGCTCAACTGGAATTCCATCACCTCCACTAGCTTTGTTCATAGGGATGCTTTCTAAGCCCACTTGACTTCGCATTCCAGGATGTCTGTCTCTAAGTGAGTGATCACACCATCATGGTTATCTGGGTCATGAAGATCTTTTTTGTATAGTTCTTCTGTGTTGTCTTGCCACCTCTCATGTGAAAGGTGTTATTCTTATTGTCATTTGAGGACTTTAGAGCTTTGAAGGGCATGAAAGATAACCAGGCCTAGTCTTCCCAAATTTTATCCTGGGAAGCATCTGAGATTTAACAGAGTAGCCTTGGAGAATGAAGGAGAAGTAGAGGAAAAGACACCCCCTCTGTCTCCCTTATTGTCCATCCCTTGCAAACAGAGCCCTTTTCATTCATCTGGATGTTCACCTTAGAGATGGTAATTCAAGAAGGGGGTTCTATAGCAAACAGAAATATTCAAATTCGTTTGTAGACCAAGTTTCTGATGTTGGAGGAGATAAGGTCCCACCTTTCTCAGGATGATGCAATAGTATTAAGCATACAATATTTCATCATGGGGTGGGTGCTACTGCCAAGCCATCCTGAGATTTCCATCCAGCAGAAAGTGGAGACAAGGAACCTCACTTTTCAGGGCAATTTCCTACAATATCATTTTCTGCCTCTTATTTTCACTAGGGATAGTGCCCATCTTACCTCCCATCACTCTTGATTGTGTACCCTTATTCTGATAAAATACTTTTTTCTCTCCTTTGTTCACCCACTAAGAAGGTCCTCAGTCCCCACCCACCCTGTCCAGATCTCAACCTTAGCCCTTTCTTTTCCTGAGACTCTTGATAACAAATATAGCTCCCAGGAATCTTCCACTCACTTGAACTCCTTTAACTTTATCAGACAGGCTTGGAATAATTACTCCTCTCCCAGGAAACTGCTAGAGCCTTGACCACAGCTAATGGAGCAAAGTACCAGGGGGTCCTAACCCACGACTAGCCACCAAGTCATTCTGATTTCCCCTCCTGAGAATTATAAGGCCAGGAAAAACCAGAAGAGTAGAGTAGAGTCACCACACCCAGCAAAGGTGAGAGACCAGGGAGCTTGGGCACACGCACGCATCCTGTGACAGTGGCTCCAGTACCCATGAGGACCCCAGTTCCTAGCTCCAGGAAAGTCAGCATTGCTCCAGGTGCGCAAGACGTCCATTTCCTTTCCATCAAGCCCTCTTCCTTTGAACTAACCTGGGTAGATTCTGCCATTAGCAACCCAAAAGCCTTGACTAGAACAGTCACCACAGGTAAAACAAAAGACTGCATACTAAAATTAGTTGGGGAAATGAGACTTTTTTGTAAAGTTAAATTTTCAAATTACTACTTAGGAAGAAACTATTAGTGAGAACTTTTTTTCATAAGGACTACAGAGTTTTGTCATCTTAAAAGCTGACAGAAATATATCTTTTCTCGAAACTCAGATCTAAAATTTTGAGCACCAATGGTCTCATTGGGTTTTCTCTTTTTTTTCCCCCTCTGGTCTGATTTAATTGTTTTTAAACATGGCAATGTCTTTGGGGTTACTATTGGTTGCCTAAAATGCACTCCAACCCCCACCTATCCACTATTTTCTTTAAAAAATTTAAAACACTGTGCTTTCAACTGATACATTTTGCTGTTGCCAGCATCTTACTCCACCCTCAACCTTTATGTTTATGGCTGAGAACCAAGGATACCCTGCAACCAAGTGGGGCCCAGAAGAAGACTCCACAGGCTCTTAGCAAAGCCATAAGCAACTCTCATATTTAAAGACATAGTTTTTCTGACACTTTGTTTGATGAGGAACTGTTTCAGTGTCCTTTCAGATTCCACCAGAGACCTGGGTCTATCCTCAGAACATATTATAATATAATCTATTTAGTTGTTTAACTACTGTCTATGTCTACTAGCCTTGAATTCACGTCTAGATTATACACCTTTTGTAAACATGGACCACATTTCACACACAATCTAAGATATGAAGCCTTCTGTGCTTCTGGACTCTTACACAAAAATAGGAAACATATTAGTAAAATGAGTATTTTAAAAGTGGCTCTTACTGATGTAAGACTGTAAGATATGTAACCCACTTAATGACCATCTTGGTACATGTCAATATGTGGAAAAGTTGGAAAGATTAATTCTGATCACTACGGAGTCTACCAATACTCATGTCTTCCTTAGATCTCCCAGGGATCTGCTTAAAATGTAAATTCTCAAGATCATGTGTGAGGTCTGAGATTCTGGATTGCTAACAACTCTACAGTGATGCTGATGTTGCTGGGTCCAGGGAAAGAAGAAACTGAACATTTCTGTCACCCATACCCACCCCTGGGAGCTAAATAATCTTTGTCCTAATTTACCTCTGTGTTTGTTTTTAAAGCATCTAGTATTTGACAGAGATATTTTGCAGCTATGCTTTGAGAGATATGCTGTGGCCAACCACCCTGAACCACCTCTGACTTAACTACAGGAATGGCCATGCACAGATGAAACTGGAACTATCTGAAAGTTATTTTTGCTTCATTACCATGTTAAGATTTCTACCCAAGGTGGGAATTTGTGCTGGACTAGGCACAGTTCCCACCATGTGCAAAGGAGTGTGGATGACTGCACATGTTCCAGCTAACCTGGCTGTTCCCAGAAATCTCTGCCGCTTTCCTAGAGCCCCAGTGACATGCCTGCCTCCTATCCCTTAAAGTTCTTCTACTCCCACCTCCCCTTTGGGAGAAGATGTGTTTTGAGCATAAGCTCTCCCTTTATTCCTTAATCAATGAATAAAGTTTCTGCTCTACTATATACAACCGGGTTTAAAAAGTAGCATTTGTGATTCCAGGCAAAGAACCCATTCAGGAGTCACTGACCCAGTGGGAATCATCTATACCTTCTGTCTCAAGAACATTTAAATTGATCTTGTCTTATCTACATGTATAACTATTGCCCTTTTAAATTCCATTCTTTACTTTCAGGGGCTAACAACCACTTGTCTTCTTTTTATTCACACAAATTAAATTAGAATATAGAGTAGGGGACGACAGAGGATGAGATGATTGGATAGCATCACCAACTCAATGGACATGAGTTTGAGCAAATTTGGGGAGACAGTGAAGGACAGGGAACCCTGGTATCCTGCAGTTATTGGGTTGCAAAGAGCCGGATATGACTTAGCAACTAACAATAACAGACATTGCTAGGACAGAGATTTTTGTCTATTTTATTCACTGCTGTTACCCCCGTGCCTGGACCAATGCCTCACTGCTGCTGCTGCTAAGTCACTTCAGTCGTGTCCGACTCTGTGCGACCCCATAGATGGCAGGCCACCAGGCTCCTCCGTCCCTGGGATTCTCCAGGCAAAAACACTGGAGATGCCTCACTGGAACACCTCAAATAGAAGGCACTTGAATATTCTGAGTGAATCAATAAAACAAGCTCTTCTACTATAAATAAGTGGTTTGTCCTCAAATTCCAGTCTCTATTGATATTTTGAACAATCTCTCTTTTTATTTTTAAGCTGTTGTTTTCTAACCTGGAAAAATTCATTTCAAAGTGAAGCATCTGGTCCACCATATTGTCAGCAAAGCTCATCATGTTGATATATGGCAAAACCAATACAGTATTGTAAAGTAAAATAAAGTAAAAAGAAATAAAGAAATAAAGGTAGAATCTGCTGCTGCTAAGTCACTTCAGTCGTGTCTGACTCTGTGTGACCCCATAGACGGCAGCCTACCAGGCTCCCCCATCCCTGGGATTCTCCAGGCAAGAACACTGGAGTGGGTTGCCATTTCCTTCTCCAATGCATGAAAGTGAAAAGTGAAAGTGAAGTCGCTCAGTCATGTCTGACTCTTAGCGACCCCATGGACTGCAGCCCACCAGGCTCCTCCATCCATGGGATTTTCCAAGCAAGAGTACTGGAGTGGGGTGCCATTGCCTTTTCTGGTAGAATCTGGGAAATGAGATAAAGTCTAACTCCTTTTTCCCTTTCAGGTTAGTCGAATTTCATGTGCTTATAGAGTACTACGTGCAGAAGCCTTGCACCTAACTCTTCAGATCAGAGTCCCTAGAGGGAAATGGCTTTGAGATGGTGGTGGGGGGTAGGTGCAATGACAAGAAACCTGTAAAGCACCCTTGCTTAGGGCCGCCTTTAGGGGAGAGAACAAGAACTTTAGAGTACAAGCTCGTACCTCTCCATTCTCTGATCAAGGAACCAAGATTTCCTTTACTTCTGAACTGAACTCAGCCTCATTCTGTTGGCACAAGCAACACCAGGTAGAAAGACACATGTTGGAGACAGATTCACCCAGGTTATAGAGACTCAGAAAATTCATATCAACACATCTATGATACACAGCCATTTTACTGGACACACTGGAAACCCCTATTAAATATCTGCTACTGAAGATAAACCAGTAACATCATAGGTAGGGCTGGTGTTAAGCTGATATGAACAGTGATGGCCAACCAGCCTTTGACAGTCTGGGCTCTTGATTGGGTACTGCCTGCTCCACTGGATGCTGAATACATTAAATATTCAAAGAGTTTTAAAAAGTTACAGGAATTCTCTCTTACCAAACCATAATTAAAGTAAAACATTTAAAATAACTCCACTTCAAAATTATATTATGTAAATTACTGGCAGTTGAATGAATTGATTAACAAATGAGCAAATGACTGAAAGAATGAATTGGGACAGATGGTCTAAAAAAAAGCATAATTGGTTAGGAAAGTCCAGGACTTGAGAGCCCCCTCATCCCAGGTCTTGTTCTGTTCTGTAACTTGGGGCAAGTCACATTGCCTGTTGCTAAATATGGTAGGAGACTGACCTTGAAGGAGAAGGCACACCTCACATATGGCCCCAGGGAACCCCTCTGCCACAGCCACCATAAATGCTTTGCAACAGGGTGTAATTGATACTTTACTTTTCCTAAGTATCAAAGGCAGGGGTAGTGTACTGGGAAACTAGACCAGATTAGTTCCTTTACCTGTGGATCCCATCCATATGTAACACACACTATCACATAGGAGTTTGGCTAACAGCTCAGTCACTGTCAGGAATGAACAGTAGAGAAATTAACAGGCAGAAATATCTCTAAGTGACTGAAACACTGCACATTTGATGAAAGCTATGGAGCATGTCTGCTAGAAATGCTCATGGACTCAGCTTCATGATTTCTGAGGATTCCTAAACCATGAACCACAGGAAGTGGGGTGGCCACAGAGAGATGTGGACCAGGTAAGAATTGCTGATTCTGAGGGAACAGGACACCACCTGTCACAGGACTCCTCCTGCTACAAGAATGCACGACTATCTCCAAGAAGGGTATTTTTCTTGGCCCAGTGCACCTCAACTATCTTTCAAGGCAAAATGCACAGTCTCCATCTCATACCTCTGGGAGAATTTTAACTGCCAACAGATGAAACCTCTATCCTGCAGCAGATCTCTGAAACAGATAGTGTACAGAAACTATTATCACAAAAATCCTCTGAAGTCCTTACAACCTATTTTGGCTTTCTTTTTCACCAAATTATTTCCAAGTAAGTTCTGCAGGATGATAGAATTACTGGATTTCAGAGCTTCAGGTCTCTCAGATATGACTGAGGTCAAATGTCAAGACTCACTTCCTGCCTGATAAACACAGCTACTAGCAGCCAGGCGTTAATGAAGTAAGTGCTGTCTATCTTCACTCAGAACTCTTAACCAAGAACTATATATTTCTTCATCTCCCTCAATACCACTATATAACCCAGCCAGCAGTTTGCTGCACTTAAATGATTCATTTAATAATGCTAATTGGGCAGTATTTATAGGAGAGTTGTATTTGTTCTGTTGTGTACATTATGCCTTTAACAGCTTTAAATATATAATCTACAGTTTATAAAAACTAACCAAGAATCCTATTTTTGTCCCAGGCTGTTTTAACTGTATTTTACCGAAGGAGAAGTTCTGAAGTATCAGAATGCCCATCTAATAGAAATGAAGAAGAGCTGCCTGAAATTAACTGCAGTGAACAAGCATGAAATGTCTCTAAAAACATTCTGTAAATAACATTTGAAGGCTTGACAATCTAAAATTCAGTTCAGTTCAGTTCCGTTGCTCAGTCATGTCCAACTCTTTGTGACCTCGTGAGATACAGCTCACCAGGCCTCCCTGTCCAACACCAACTCGTGGAACCTACCCAAACTCATGTCCATTGAGTCAGTGATGCCATCCAGCCATCTCATCCTCTGTCGTCTGCTTCTCCTCCTGCCTTCAATCTTTCCCTGCACCAGGGTCTTTTCAAATGAGTCAGCTCTTTGCACCAGGTGGCCAAAGTATTGGAGTTTCAGCTTCAACATCAGACCTTCCAATGAACACCCAGGACTAATCTCCTTTAGGATGGGCTGGTTAGATCTCCTTGGAGTCCAAGGGACTCTCAAGAGCCTTCTCCAATACCACAGTTCTAAAGCATCAATTCTTCAGCGCTCAGCTTTCCTTATAGTCCAACTCTCACATCCATACATGACTCCTGGAAAAACCATAGCTTTGACTAGATAAACCTTTGTAGTCAAAGTAGTGTGTCTGCTTTTTAATATGCAATCTAGGTTTGTCATAATTTTCCTTCCAAGGAGTATGCATCTTTTAATTTCATGGCTGTGGTCACCATCTGCAGTGATTTGGAGCCCAAAAAAATAAAGTCTGCCCACTGTTTCCACTGTCTCACCACCGAAGAGGAACTAAAAAGCCTCTTGATGAAAGTGAAAGATGAGAGTGAAAAAGTTGGCTTAAAGCCCAACATTCAGAAAACTAAGATCATGGCATCCGATCCCATCATTTCAAGGGAAATAAATCAAAAAAGATTTTCATGACCCAGATAACCATGATGGTGTGATCACTCACTTAGAGACAGACATCCTGGAATGCGAAGTCAAGTGGGCTTAGAAAGCATCTCAATGAACAAAGCTAGTGGAGGGGACAGAATTCCAGTCGAGCTATTTTAAATCCTAAAAGATGACGCTGTGAAAGTGCTGCACTCAATATGTCAGCAAAACTGGCATTTGGAAAACTCAGCAGTGGCCACAGGACTTGAAAGGGTGAGTTTTCATTCCAATCCCAAAGAAAAGCAATGCCAAAGAACACTCAAACTACTACACAATTGCACTCATCTCACACGCTAGTAAAGTAATGCTCAAAATTCACCAAGCCAGGATTCAACAGTACGTGAACCATGAACTTCCAGAAGTTCAAGCTGGTTTTAGAAAAGCCAGGGGAACCAGAGATCAAATTGCCAACATCCATGGATCATCTAAAAAACAACAGAATTCTAGAAAAATATCTATTTCTGCTTTATTGACTATGCCAAAGCATTTGACTGTATGGATCAGAACAAACTGGAAAATTCTGAAAGAGATGGGAATACCAGACCACCTGACCTGTCTCTTGAGAAACCTGTATGCAGGTCAGGAAGCAACAGAACTGGACATAGAACAACAGACTGGTTCCAAATCGGGAAAGGAGTATGTCAAGGCTGTATGTTGTCACCCTGCTTATTTAACTTATATGCAGGGTACATCATGAGAAATGCTGGGTTGGATGAAGCACAGGCTGGAATCAAGATTGCCAGGAGAAATATCAATAACCTCAGATATGCAGATGACGTCACCCTTATGGCAGAAAGTGAAGAAGAACTGAAGAGCCTCTTGATGAAAGTAAAAGAGGAGAGTAAAAAAGTTGGCTTAAAGCTCAACATTCAGAAAACTAAGATCATGGCATCTGGTCCCATCACTTCATGGCAAATAGATGGTGAGACAGTGGAAACAGTGAGAGACTTTATCTTTTGGGGCTCCAAAATCACTGCAGATGGTGACCACAGCCATGAAATTAGAAGACGCTTACTCCTTGGAAGGAAAGTTATGACCAGTCTAGACAGCATATTAAAAAGCAGAGACATTACTTTGCCTACAAAGGTTTATCTAGTCAAAGCTATGGTTTTTTTCAGTAGTCATGTATGGATGTGAGAGTTGGACTATAAAGAAATCTGAGCGCCAAAGAATTGATGCTTTTGAATTGTGATGTTGGAGAAGACTCTTGAGAGTCCTTTGGACTGCAAGGAGATCCAACCAGCCCATCCTAAAGGAGATCAGTCCTGAGTGTTCATTGGAAGGTCTGATGTTGAAGCTGAAACTCCAGTATTTTGGCCACCTGATGCAAAGAGCTGACTCACTTGAAAAGACCCTGATACAGGGAAAGATTGAGGGCGGAGGAGACGGGGACAACAGAGGATGAGATGGTTGGATGGCATCACCGACTCAGTAGACATGAGTTTTGGCAAGCTCTGGGAGTTGGTGATGGACAGAGAGGCCTGACGTGCTACAGTCCATGGGGTCGTGAAGGGTCAGATATGACTGAACGACTGAACTGAGCTGATCTGAACTCCCATTAGTCTATCAGCTTATTTCTCAACAGAAATTCTACAAGGAAATGGCCTGATACATTTGAAGTAATGAAAGGGAAGAAAGTAAAACCAAGAATACTCCACCCAGCAAGACTCTTGTTTAAGATTTGATGGAGAAATCAAAAGCGATCCAGATAATCAAAAGTTCAGAGAATTCAGCACCACCAAACCAGCTTCACTATAAATGCTAAAGGAACTTCTGTAGGCATGAAATTCAAGAGACAATAAAGACTTACACAAAATAAACCCAAAGCAATTAAGAAAATGGTAATAGGATCACATATATTGATAACTACCTTAAATATAAATGGATTAAATGCACCAAAAAAGACAGAGACTCACTGAGCAGATGAGAACATGTTGCATGGATGCATTTCCATTTACCATGTTACTCTGCTTGATCCCCGCAAATTGTATGTGATTATTGTATATTATTAAGTTAATCATGTTCCCTTTATGACTTGCAATTTTAATTATCCTTTTTTTTTTTTGGTCTGGCTATTGATTTATTTGATAAACATCTTTTACTATTGTGATTATGTAACCATTACTCACATAATACCATTGTATCAGGACTGGTCAACAGAAAAATAATAGAAATCTGTAGCATCAAAACTGCTATTTAATACAAAAACCTGTAATCACTTTTTAAAATTCAGATGTGTATCAGAATTATCTTGGAATTTTTTATAAAATATAAATACCCAGGTATTGATTTTTTTCTCCAGAACTCCAGATGTTTCTAATAAGCAGCCATGTTTAAAAACAACTGGACTATATGGTGATCTTTTAATTTTACCTAGCTTGTTTCACTCCCATTTCATTTGTTTTCCAATTTATCTGTCTTTTTTATTGATGTACTTTCTCAACCCCTTATCAAGCATAGTAGAAAAACTTGTGTATACCTATATATAAGTATGTATAATATATGTATTTCAGAAAACTAAACAATTCTTGCTTAACTAAAAAATTTATGACATCTTGATTCTACTTGTTTGACTTAGTATGAATAGAGTGCTAGATGTCTAATTAAAAAAAAATAGACATGCAACAAGTAACAGAGGTTTACTATATAGCACAGGGAACTACAGTTAATATTTTATAATACCTTTAATAGAAAACAATTTCAAAAATTATATATATGTATAACTGAATCACCTTGCTGTGCACCTGAAACATTGTAAGTCAACAATGTTTCAATAAATAAATATATATATATTAAGAAAAGCATTAAAAATAAACACTTCAAAAAAAGAAAGAGGTCCAACAGCCTAACACCACAGTACTAACAATGACATCCCTTTTGTGTGAGTGTCAAGTGTTGGGAAACATGGTTTTTCCCAATCACTTGCTCTCAGATGCTCTTGGATGGTCTTTTGCAAATTGTTTTCAGCCCAGCAAGTTGATATCACTACTTCCTTGTTTCCAAGTTTAATAATGGAATCTCTCTTTCCCTCTCTCATTTAGACACATTATCTTTATTTGGGGAGAAAAAAAATAACTTTCTAACTATCTATTTAACAATGGACCACATCACAATAACCTTTGCACATGATGACTTTAACTGGGGCCACTTTTTTTGCATGCAGTATAATTAAGGATTTATTTGAAATACCGTATGTTATAAACTGAAATAAACCTGGAAAACTACAAAAAAAGAAAAAAGAATAAGAAGAAAGACAGGGACTGTTTGTCTCAATGCTGGGAACCACAACTTACAACCAGTAGATGATCAGTAAATGCTTGATGAGTGGAAAGGCCCCCTCTTCTTACCTGTTAGAATCTGAGGCCAAGAGAAGTGGCTGGCACAGCTCTTCCAAAGCTCTGTTCCAGCAGAACCAGAACATCTAACATCTCCATCTACATCCCAACTCCCTGTCCAATAATAGTTTTTAAATGTCTACTTATGTTTAAAAATGGCTGAATTCCTCATTATTTCTTAATGGCCTTTAGTTTGTAAGGCAAAACTATTAGGTACCAAATATTTAACCCACATAAGCACCATGATTTGCCTTCAATGCTCAGCTAAACCCCAGGAAATGTATTACATGTCTGACGGTTCCATTTCCTTAATTGACAGACACAGAACTTAGAAGCTTGGATAGTCTGGTTATAGGAACCAGAGCTTCCAAAGTATCAATACATGTGGTTTTCTCTTCATGTGATCACAAACCAGCAATAAAATCCACCATAAATAATCTATTGTAAATTTTACTTTGACAATAAACTATAGGAAAGAGTTCAACTGAATATACCACTGAAGGAGTAAATAATTGATGGCCCTGAATCCTTTTGGGCAAAGCAGGCCTATAATCTTTGCAGTATAATATTTATTTGGGCTTCTATTTTCCTGAAGGAATGAGATTCTGCTAAGAGATAGAGGAAGGGGAGGAAAACAAGCACCAGTGTGCTGACTGCTCTAAGATTAGTGACTTTGAAGATTTAAACTTGATCCCAAATCCTTGAATAATAAATAAATCAGCATCTGGAAACCCTACAGGTCTTGAACATGAAGAACCTGGTTAACCGTGGTCATGAGCACCCAGAGGCTGAAATAACAGAAATCCAGTCCCACTTAAGGCTCCCAACTTGATGACCATAGTTTTTACATTAACTGACAAAGTGGAACAACTTCACAGCCATAATATTATGGACTTCTCCAAATACTTCCTCACTACAGCTTCATAATAAAATGAGATCTGTATGGGCATTTGTAGTTAACCATTCTGTGCTTGGCTCACTGCCTGGACCAAACAATATGTTCTGAATACATCTACACAAGATGCTCCCCTGAATAGTTTGCATTAATCCTCACAAGAGTCTTGTGAAACAGGAAGGGCATGTGAAATTACTCTCATATAACAGGAAAGGAGGTTCCCAGATATCATTTCCTCATCATCAGTAAGGTTCACTAGTCACTGACCATGAGCTAAGTGTTTTGAGTATATTAATAAGCTTATTTCTAACACAGTCAAAAAGTATATTAATAGAATCCTCATTTAGAGATAAGAAAATGGACAGAAAGAAATTAAGTAACCAGAACATAAGAATTATATTAATATAGCTATAACCTGCTATTACCATTTGTAACTAGCACCAGGACTGAACCCAGGCAGCTGGCTTCAGGCAGAGCCACACTTTTAAACCAAGACAGACCACATCCTCCCTTGAGATTTGCCTGCCCAATAGGATCCATCTGCTTTGGCCTTGGTCACATGGTGAGTTGATGGCCAGGCCAGGACTACTCCTGTCCTCCCTCCAGTCCACATACCTGCTTCAACAAGTCCTGTCAATCATCACCTACAAAAACAAAGCTTCCCTGGGCCTCAGCACAAGTCCAACCAACTGAACAGAGGGGCATGTACACTGATGTACTAATGCTTCATAGAAACCCACGGCAGGAGGCTACCTTCAGAAGCAAAACAAGTCAAAGGCCTCAAGGTGAAAGAAAAAACTACGGAGAAACCTCCAGGGACACTTATATTGGGAAACTTACTACTGAAGATTCATGTGCTATGTACTGCAAAGGGTCTTACCTGTCACCAAGTGTCCACTGTAAAACTATAAAGTTAGTTTCTTTGAAAAAGATGCTTACATTTTACCAATTTGGTATTTTAATAAATTTTTATTACTATTTTTATGTAAACCTCAATGCATGGGCATATGTCAGAGTTCTGTGATTCCAGAAATGGATGGGAAAAGAAAGAAACACACAGCCTGTCTCCTGAAGATTCATTGTAAGAAGATCCTATCTAGACAACAGCCTAACTTAACACTATATGACACAGCCAGCTTTTAGAAACTAGTCAACAACATTAAAACATGTTTGCATCTAACATAGGATATTTTATACACCACATAACAAACGGGCTTCTAAATCATTCTGCAAAGTGAACATTTATCTTTACACACACACACACATTGGAATAAAAACTTATATGCCCCTATATTCAGATCAGTACATTTTTTTGTAGAAAATAGATCAATATGCACAGTGATTATCTTCTAAGTATCTCATCCATTTTCAAATATCAAATGTAATCAGGAACTAAATGCATTAATAAGACATACTGAGAAAGTTGGTGTCTGACTTACCTATTGGATTTCTATCGAAGAACAGCATTGGAGCTCTGAAAATGGACTTCAACATTTTGTTGTGCAAAGTTTGTGAAGAATTAACAAGGACGTAGAATATCAACAGAGACCTTGTGATGCCATAAAGGATGGTACCTTCAGTTAGAACTGAAATAAAGTAACATCACTCAGCACAAGATCTCTACCTTTCCTTCAATTATGTGAAAGCATGGCAGATAGCTTACAAAAATGTTATGTGTCTTATTCTATAAATATAATTTATATATAAATTCACCTACAGACAACAGAATAAATATATAATGGATTCTATGAGAGTTTAATACTTTCACTAGGTACATTTACCAAGAAGAACATAAAAATAAGTATGGTTCTCTTATTTAATAGAAACATGAGAAAAAAAATCAGGTGTAAAATACCATTTCAGATTTTCCTAATCCAATTACAAGTACTAATAAAAACTCAGAAGAAAGAAAATGATTTTTTAAAAAGTAGTATCTTCCTTTTGCCATATTTCAAATCCTTTTGCCATATTTACAACATGTCCCATAATCTAAAATTGAGAAATGTTTTAATAACACCATGAATTAAAAGGGAATAGGAGAGATGGCTTACCATTTCCTTATAAATAGTACATGTATATGGAAATTTACTTCCATGTAAAGTAACAATTTCCATGCCCAAGAAGCTTTAAAGAGTATAAAAAGACCATATTAAGTTGCAAGTAGACAATCTCTTCAATAATTGAATTGCAAGAAAACACATACTATATTTTCAGTCAGTTCAGTTCAGTCGCTCAGTCATGTCTGACTCTTTGCGACCCCGTGAATCACAGCACACCAAGCCTCCCTGTCCATCATTCAACTCCCAGAGTTCACTCAGACTCACGTTCATTGAATCTGTGATGCCATGCAGCCACCTCATTCTCTGTCGACCCCTTCTTCTCTTACTCCCAATCCCTCCCAGCATCAATGTCTTTTCCAATGAGTCAACTCTTCGCATGAGGTGGCCAAAGTACTGGAGTTTCAGCTTTAGCATCATTCCTTCCAAAGAAATCCCAGGGCTGATCTCCTTCAGAATGGACTGGTTAGATCTCCTTGCAGTCCAAGGGACTCTCAAGAGTCTTCTCCAACACCACAGTTCAAAAGCATCAATTCTTCAGCGCTCAGCCTTCTTCACAGTCCAACTCTCACATCCACACATAACCACTGGAAAAACCATAGCCTTGACTAGATGGACCTTAGTCGGCAAAGTAATGTCTGATTTTGAATATGCTATCTAGGTTGGTCATAACTTTTCTTCCAAGGAGTAAGCGTCTTTTAATTTCATGGCTGCAGTCACCATCTGCAGTGATTTTGGAGCCAAAAAAATAAAGTCTGACACTGTTTCCACTGTTTCTCCATCTATTTCCCATGGAGTGATGGGACCGGATGCCATGATCTTAGTTTTCTGAACGTTGAGCTTTAGGCCAACTTTTTCACTCTCCTCTTTCACTTTCATCAAGAGGCTTTTTAGTTCCTCTTCACTTTCTGCCATAAGGGTGGTATCATCTGCATATCTGAGGTTATTGATATTTCTCCTGCAATCTTGATTCCAGCTTGTGTTTCTTCCAGTCCAGCATTTTTTACCATGAGGTAATTAATCAAAATGAGCAAGTAATCTCTCACTAAGTGTTTCATAGAAACACAAAGCATGGGGGTGGTCCTAAGATGGCAGAGGAATAAGACAGGGAGACCACTTTCTCCCCCACAAATTCATTGAAAGATCATTTGAATGCTGAGCAAATTTCACAAAACAACTTCTGAATGCTGGCAGAGGACACCAGCCACCCAGAAAGGCAGCCCATTGTCTTTGAAAGGAGGTAGGACAAAATATAAAAGATAAAAAGAGACAGAAGAGGTAGGGACAGAGACCCATCCTGGGGAGGGAGTCATGAAAGAGGAGAAGTTTCCAAACACCAGAAAACCCTCTCACCAGTGGGTCAGTGAGGAGTTTTGGAATGTCATAGTTCAACATAACCAGGAGGAAAATAAATAAAGAAATAAAACCTACAGATTATGTGCCTAACCACAACTCCCAGCAGAGTAGTAGCCCAGATGCTCGCATCTGCCACCAGCAAGTGGGGACTGAACAGGGAGTCGCGGGCTGCATTGCTTAGGGTAAGGACCGGGCCTGAATGCCCTGAAGACAATACGAGGGAGCGTGCTGCGATTCATGGGGTCGCAAAGAGTCAGACATGACTGAGCGGCTGAACTGAACTGAACTAAACGTGAGACAGCAACCCAAACTGTGGGATAGCCAGAGAGAAAAAAAGAAAGAGAGAGAATATTCCCATGAAAAGCTCTAACCTAAGGCACTGCCAGGTCCACTCACAGAACAAAGGACTGAGTGAATACAAGAGGAGAGCCAGCCAGCTGCAGACCGGCCCATACCCCACTAGCGGCAGAGAGGCAGGCGGGCGACAGCCAGAGCTGGAAAGGGACAATCTCGGCCCCAGAGACCACATCCTCCACCAAACTGCGAGCAGACTCCCAGTTGTTAACCAAATGTTTCTGGGATCCTGGACAGTTGACATGCACCAGGAGGGTCACAGCCAGAGATCAGCTCCCCAGAGGAGACGCACAGCACACCAGCACACATGGGACAACGCTCCCACTGAGCTCCCAGGAAACCAGTGGCTGGGACCGGGGAGGTGATAAGACCCACCACACACCTGGGGAGAGTGCACTCACCAAGCACCTGGTCACCTGAGCTGCTTGGACCTGGGAAGGGCACGCAACCCAGGGCCCACTTTAGACAGTTCCCCTGCAGAGCAACCTGAAGCCTGAGCAGTGTAGACAGGGAAAGCACAGGCACCGTGAGTGGGGGAAAACCCAGTGTGGTCCAGACAATGTGAGCACTCCCCACACATGCCAGTGATATTTGTTTGCAGTGTTCCTCCCTCCCTACAGCACAACTGAATGAGTGAGCCTAAATAAGTGACCACCTTCACCCCCTTGTGTCAGGGCGGAAATTAGACACTGAAGAGACTCACAAACAAAAGCCGCCAAAATAAACAGAGGGAACCGCTTTGGAAGAGACAGGTGCAACAGATTAAAACCCTGTAGTTAGCAATGATTACATTGGAAGGGGCCTATAGACCTTGAGAAGAAGTATAAGCTGGAACAAGGAATTATCTGAAACTGTACTGACCCCACATTGCCCGCAGTAGCTCCAGAGAAATTCCTAGATATATTTTACTATTATCATTTTTTTTAATTTTTTAATTTTAACTACTTTATTACTCCATTAATTTTCATTTTTATAACCTACTATCTTGCAAAAAAAAAGAACCTATTTTTAAAACAAATTTCATATATGCTTTTTATAATTTTTGTGATTTTGTTTTTTTTAATATTGTATTTTTGAGACTTTAACCTTTACTCTTGATTTTTAATCTTTGCTTTTTGGTATTTGTTATCAATTTTGTACCTTTAAGAATCCAATCTTCAGTACCCATGTTTAGTTAGGAGTGTGATTACTGGCTTGTTTGCCCTCTCCGTCTTTTGACTCTCTTGTTCTCCCCCAGGTCACCTCTATCTCCGCCCTCCCACCTCTTCTCTACCCAACTCTGCGAATCTCTTTGGGTATTCTGAGCTGTGGAGAACACTTAGGGAACTGATCACTGGCTAGATCTGTCTCTTGCCTTTTGACACCCCATGTTCTCCTCTTGGTCACCTCTATCTCCTTCCTCCCTCTTCTCTTCTCTATGTAACTCCATGAACCTCTCTGGATGTTCCAGGCTGTGGACAGAACATAGGAATTTGATTACTGGCTAGATTGCTCTCTTCCCTTTTGATTCATCCTCTTCTCCTCCTGGTCACCTCTATCTCCCTCCTCCCTTTTCTCTTCTCCATGTAACTCTGTGAACCTCTCTGCATGTCCCTCACTGTGGAGAATCTTTTCTCCTTTAACCTACATGATTTATCATAGGTGCTGTATGGATGGAGAAGTCTTCAGGCTACTGTAGAGTAAGACTGAAAGCCAGAGGCAGGAGGCTTAAATCCAAAACCTGAGAACACCAAAAACTCCTGACTCCACGGAACATTAATGAACAAGAGCTCATCCAAAAGCCTCCATAACTACAATGAAACCAAGCTCCACCCAAAAGCCAACAAGTTCCAGAGCAAGACATACCAAGCTAATTCTCCAACAACACAGGAACATAGCCCTGAGCATTAAAATACAGGCTACCCAAAGTCACACCAAACCCATAGACACCTCAAAATTCACTACTGGACACTTCATGGCACTCCAGAGAGAAGAGATCCAGCTCCACCCACCAGAACACCGACGCAAGTTTCCCTAACCAGGAAACCTTGACAAGCCACTCGACCAACCACACCCACAGGGAGGAACCTCCACAATAAACAGGAACCACAAACTTCCAGCATACAGAAAGGTCACCCCAAACACAGCAATCTAAACAAGATGAAAAGGCAGAGAAATATTCAGCAGGTAAAAGAACATGATAAATGACCAACAAACCAAACAGAAGAGGAGGAGATAGGGAGTCTACCTGAAAAAGAATTCAGAATAATGATAGTAAAGATGATCCAAAATCTTGAAAACAAACTAGAGCTACAGATAAATAGTCTGGAGACAAGAATTGAGAAGATGCATGAAATGTTTAACAAGGACCTAGAAGAAATAAAAAAGAGTCAATCACTAATAAATAATGCGATAACTGAGATCAAAAGCAGTCTGGACAGAGCCAACAGTAGAATAACTGAAGCAGAAGATAGAATAAGTGAGGTGGAAGATAGAATGGTGGAAATAAATGAAGCAGAGAGGAAAAAAGAAAAAAAAATAAAAGAAATGAGGGAAACCTCAGAGACCCCTGGGACAATGTCACATGCACCAACATTCAAATCATAGGAGTCCAAGAAGAAGACAAAAATAAAGGCCATGAGAAACTACTTGAGGAGATAATAGTTGAAAGCTTCCCTAAAATGGAGAAGGAAATAGCCACCAAAGTCCAAGAAACCCAGAGAGTTCCAAACAGGGTAAACCCAAGGTGAAATACCTCAGACACATATTAATCAAATTGACAAAGATCAAACAAAAAGAACAATTATTAAAAGCAGCAAGGGGAAAACAACACACAAGGGGATTTCCATAAGGATAACAGTGGGTCTTTCAATAGAAACTCTTCAGGCCAGGAGGGAATGGCAAGGACATACTTAAAGTAATGAAAGGGAAAAACCTAAAACCCAGATTACTATACCCAGAAAGGATCTCATTCATATATGAAGGAAAAATCAAAAGCTTTACAGACAAGCAAAAACTGAGAAAATTCAGCACCACCAAACCAGCTCTTCAACAAATGCTAAAGGATCTTCTCTAGACAGGAAACACAGAAAAGGTGTATATATTTGAACTCCAAACAACGAAGTAAATGGCAATGGGATTATATTTATCAATAATTACCTTAAATGTAAATGGGTTGAATGCCCCAACCAAAAGATAAAGACTGGCTGAATGGAAACAAAAGCAAGACCCCTATATATGCTACCTACAAGAGACCCACCTTGAAACAAGGGACACATACAGACTGAAAATGAAGGGCTCGAAAAATATATTTCATGCAAATGGAGACCATAAGAAAGCAGGAGCAGCAATACTCACATCAGATAAAATACACTTTGAAATAAACAATGTGAAAAGAGACAAAGAAGGACACTATATAATGATTAAACGATCAATCCAAGAAGAAGATATAACAATTATAAATATATATGCACCCAACATAGGAGCACCGCCATATGTAAGGCAAATGCTAAGAAGTATGAAAGGGGAAATTAATAGTAACACAATAATAGTGGGAGACTTTAATACCCCACTCACTTTAATACACCTATGGATAGATCAACTAAACAGAAAATTAGCAAGCAAACACAAACTTTAAATGATATAATGGACCAGTTAGACTTAATTGATATCTATAGGACATTTCACCCCAAAACAATGACTTTCACCTTTTTCTCAAGTGCATATGGACCCTTCTCCAGGATAGATCACATCCTGGGCCATAAATCTAGCCTTGGTAAATTGAAAAAAAAAAAATGAAATCATTCCAAGTATCTTTTCTGATCACAATGCAGTAAGATTAGATATCAACTACAAGAAAATAAAGACTATTAAAAATACAAACATAAGGAGGCTAAACAACACACTTATGAATAACCAACAAATAGGAAGAAAGCACAAAAGAAATCAAACTATGCATAGAAACAAATGACAATGAAAACACGACAACCCAAAACCTTTGAGACTCAGTAAAATCAGTGCTAAAGGGAAGGTTCACAGCAATACAAGCTTACCTCAAGAAACAAGAGAAAAATCAAACAAATAACCTAACTCTACACCTAAAGCAACAAGAAAAGGAAGAAATAAAGAACCGCAGGGTTAGTAGAAGGAAAGGAATCATAAAAATTAGGGCAGAAATTAATGAGAAAGAAACAAAGGAGACGATGGCAAAAATCAACAAAGCTAAAAGCTGGTTCTTTGAGAAGATAAATAAAATAGACAAACCATTTTCATCAAGAAAAAAAAAGGAGAAGATTCAAATCAACTAAATTAGAAATGAAAATGGAGAAATCACAACAGATAACACAGAAATACAAAGGATCATAAGAGACTGCTATCAGCAACTATATGCCCCCAAAAATGGACAACTTGAAAGAAATGGAAAAATTCCTAGAAAAGTATAACTTTCCAAAACTGAACCAGGAAGAAATAGAAAAAAATTTTTTACGTATTTATTTATTTTTGGGTGCACTGGGTCTTCATTGTTGCAAGCGGGCTTTCTCTAGCTGCAGTGAATAGAGGCTACTCTCTAGTTGTGGTGTGCAGACTTATCATTGCGGTGGCTTCTCTTGTTGCAGAGTACAGGCTCTATGGCACAAGGGCTTCAGTAGTTGCTGCATGTGGGTTTGGTAGATGCAGCTCCCGGCCTCTAGAGCACAGACTCAAGTGTTCTAGCACAGGGTCTTAGTTGTTCCATGGCATATGGAATCTTCCCCAACCTGGGATCGAACCCATGTCCCCTGCATTGGCAGGAGGATTCTTAACCACTGGACCACCAAGGAAGTCCAGGAAGAAATAGAAAATCTTAACAGACACATCACAAGCATGGAAATTGAACCTGTAATCAGAAATCTTCCAGCAAACAAAATCCCAGGACCAGACGGCTTCACAGCTGAATTCTACCAAAAATTTAGAGAAGAGCTAGCAACTATCCTACTCAAACTCTTCCAGGAAACTGCAGAGGAAGGTAAACTCCCAAACTCATTCTATGAGGCCGCCATCACCCTAATACCAAAACCTGACAAAGATGCCACAGAAAGAGAAAACTACAGGCCAATATCACTGATAAACATAGATGCAAAAATCCTTAACAAAATTCTAGCAAACAAAATCCAACAACATATTAAAAAGATCATACATCATGACCAGGTGGGCTTTATCCCAGGGATACAAGGATTCTTTAATATCCACAAATCAATCAATGTGATACACCACATTAACAAATTGAAAGATAAAAACCACATGATTATCTCAATAGATGCAGAGAAAGCCTTTGACAAAATTCAACATCCATTTATGGTAAAAACTCTCTGGAAAGCAGGCATAGAAGGAACATACCTCAACATAATAAAAGCCATATACAACAAACCCACAGCAAACATTATCCTCAATGGTGAAAAACTGACAGCATTTCCCCTAAAGTCAGAAACAAGATGAGGGTGCCCACTCTCACCACTACTATTAAACAGCACTCAGAGAAGAAAAAGAAATAAAAGGAATCCAGATTGGAAAAGAAGTAAATCTCTCACTGTTTGCAGATGACATGTTCCTCTACATAGAAAACCCTAAAGACTCCACCAGAAAATTACAAGAGCTAATCAATGAATACAGTAAAGTTGCAGGATATAAAATTAACACACGTTGCATTCATATACACTAACAATGAGAAAACAGAAAGAGAAATTAAAGAAACAATTCCATTCACCGTTGCAATGAAACAAATAAAATACTTAGGAATAAATCTATATAAAGAAACAAAAGACCTATATATAGAAAACTATAAAACACTGATGAAAGAAATCAAAGGTGATACAAATAGAGGGAGAAATATACCATGTTCATGGATTGGAAGAATCGATATAGTAAAAATGAGTACACTACCCAAAGCAATCTATAGATTCAATGCAATCCCTATCAAGCTACCAATGGTATTTTCCAGAGCACTAGAACAAATAATTTTACAATTTGTATGGAAATACAAAATAACCTTGTAGAGCCAAAGCAATCTTGAGAAAGAAGAATGGAACTGGAGGAATCAACCTGCCTGACTTCAGGCTCTACTACAAAGCCACAGTCATCAAGACAGTATGGTACTGGCACAAAGACAGAAATATAGATCAATAGAACAAAATAGAAAGCCCAGAGATAAATCCACACACCTATGGACACCTTATCTTTGACAAAGGAAGCAAGAATATACAGTGGAGAAAAGACAATCTCTTTAAAAAGTGGTGCTGGGAAAACTGGTCAATCACTTGTAAAAGAATGAAACTAGATCACTTTCTAACACCATACACAAAAATAAACTCAAAATGGATTAAAGATCTAAATGTAAGATCAGAAACTATAAAACTCCTAGAGGAGAACATAGGCAAAACACTCTCCAACATAAATCACAGCAGGATCCTCTATGACCCACCTCCCAGAGTAATGGAAATAAAAGCAAAAATAAACAAATGGGACCTAATTAAACTTAAAAGCTTTTGCACAACAGAGGAAACTATAAGCAAGGTAAAAAGACAGCCTTTAAATGGGAGAAAATAATAGCAAATAAAGCAACTGACAAAGAATTAATCTCAAAAAATATACAAGCAGTTCCTGCAGTTCAATTCCAGAAAAATAAATGACTCAATCAAAAAAAATGGCCCAAAGAACTAAACAGACATTTCTCTAAAGAAGACATACTGATGGCCAACAGACGCATGAAAAGATGCTCAACATCACTCATTATCAGAGAAATGCAAATCAAAACCACAATGAGGTACCATCTCACACCAGTCAGAATGGCTGCTATCCAAAAGTCTACAAACAATAAATGCTGGAGAGGGTGTGGAGAAAAAGGGACCCTCTTACACTGCTGGTGGGAATGCAAACTAGTACAGCCACTATAGAGAACAGTGTGGAGATTCCTTAAAAAACTGGAAATAGAACTGCCATATGACCCAGCAATCCCACTGCTGGGCATACACACTGAGGAAACCAGAATTAAAAGAGACACGTGTACCCCAATGTTCATTGCAGCACTGTTTACAATAGCTAGGACATGGAAGCAACCTGGATGTCCATTGGCAGATGAATAGATAAGAAAGCTGTGGCACATATACATAATGGAATATTACTCAGCTGTTAAAAAGAATGCATTTGAATCAGTTCTAATGAGGTGGATGAAACTGGAGCCTGTTATACAGAGTGAAGTGAGTTAGAAAGAAAAACACAAATACAGTATATTAACGCATATATATGGAATTTAGAAAGATGGTAATGATGACCCTATATGCGAGACAGCAAAAGAGACACAGATGTATAGAACAGTGTTTTGGACTCTATGGGAGAAAGCGAGGGTGGGGTGGTTTGAGAATAGCATTGCAACATGTATATTATCATATGTGAAACATATCACCAGTCCAGGTTTGATACATGAGATAGGGTGCTCAGTGCTGGTGCACTGGGATGACCCTGAGGGATGGGATGGGGAGGAAAGTGGGAGGGATGTTCAGGATGGAGAACACATGTATACCCATAGCTGATTCATGTCAATGTATCACAAAAACCACTACAATATTGTAAAGTAATTAGCCTCCAATTAAAATAAATTAATTAATTTTTAAAAAGAAACACAAAGCATTTGGAAATGAACACAGTAACCTAAATTTAACTTTATTAATGACACAAATGAGTACCTGCTATGCATACAAAAATGAAAATAGCCCTCCTAATATCTCTTGAATTCACAATGCCAAAGAGAGTGGAGAAACCTCTGTAATATACATTCCATCAAATATTTTGTTTTCCTCTTTAGCTGATGCATCATTGTAATTTCAGCTTTGAAAGCTGTTCAAATTCCTGAATTCCATCAATAGGCATTTGCCTTAGGCTACTGGGCTTCCCTGGTGGTTCAGATGGTAAAGAATCTGCCTGCGGTGCATTGCAACCCTGGTTCGATCCCTGGGCCAGGAAGATCCTCTGGAGTAGGAAATCACACCCTACTCCAGTATTCATGCCTGAGAAATTCCATGGACAGAGGAATCTGGTGGGCTACAGGCAATGGGGTCACAAAGTCAGACACAACTGAATGACTAACACACCATCCTATGTGAATATATAACATAAGTCCATCTTTCTTTCTTTATCTTACCATAGTTCCTCAATTCAGAAAGTAAACAACTAAGGGATTCACATTTCTTAGCAAGTGATCAACATAATAAATACCAAATTTCAATGAGTGGGTTCTAACAAAGATAATACACTCTACCTTTGTAGAAAGCTTGTATGAGGGTTTCCTATGAGAATATATAATATTTTAGGTGAGAATTTCCTTTAAAAAGTATATAACACTACATGTATTCTAAGCACTCCTGTGAAAACACAGAGAGCTGTGTTAATATTGGCGTGGCAAGCCAGATATTAATCACATAGTTGAGAACACAATAACATTGGGATCTCAAGGGAAGAAAGAGAAGGAATTCTAATTTCTAGACACTGGATTTCTCCCTGCTTAACTTCTTTCTTAAGTAGTGAAGCCCAAGAGATGAGTGTGGTGAAGGGAAGTTTGCATACCTGCAAAGGAATAACACTTTTATGTGGGACACTTTCTGCCAAAGGATTTCATTCAGGATCAATAAAAGCCATGGTTTATTCAGAAAGAATTGAAACAATCCAAACAACAGGGTGGGAATCCGTTTCTAATCCCCTTGCCCATTCATATAATGATGTAGGCTTTAGCTAAAGCAACCTGTTAGAATAGACAGCAGTACATATTTCCAGTGGCTGGTTTTCTCAATATGAAATCCTTGTTTAACTACCAAAATCCAGTACAGAGCAAATTAAGAGTCTTCATGCGCCCACTTTCTTCTAGTAGATTTTTAAAATACTCATTCTAATTAATTCACAGAGTAAACGCAACTCAGACTCTTCATCTGTTAAGACATTACTGAATTACTCCTGGGAGCTCTAGTTGTTCACACAGGCTCCTAGTAAACACCTCAGACTCTCGTATAACAGACCAGATGATTTACCTGAGTGAACTGTTAAGTACCAGCCAGAATCAGGTATTTCAACTACCCTTCCTTTTCCATACGCCATGGCATATAGGGTACTCTGTCTATTTGCCCTAGGGAAAAGGGAAAACAAAGAAAAAATATTACACTCTAGATAGAATTTAGGGAAACAACAGAAAAATTAACCTCTATTTAGGAGACGTGTTTTATGGTGGAAAATGGTTCCCAGCTCACTAGGCCCTGTGTCTGTCTACCTTATAAAAAATCCATTTGAATCACAACTTTCAGCTCTCAAGAATGTGAGGAAGCTGCTGAGGGTCAAATATGGGGATAGTCTCACTCCACCAGCCAGAAATTTACTTCTTTTTCAGAGAAACTATGTGAGAATCAGAAGAGGCTGAACAAGCCCCAACTATCCCCTCTATGGGAAAATGAGGCTTTATATAGACTTCACAGCCCTTTGGGTCAGACCAGGAATCACTCACCAGTACGCAAGCCACCAATCCTGCAGGATGTAGGAAACCTGGAGCAGGAAATGACAGTCACTCAGACACTGACATCACTGAGCCTCACACCCTGCTCACTAGGTTGGGAGATGGAAAGGCTCCAGAATGTGGAGACGGTCCTTCCAGGTCAGGTCTGCACCTAGTCCACACCCCAGATGACCACAGGTCAGGGGAGGGTATGATATATTTTAATATCTTTACAAGACATTCTTTTTCTTCTTAGAAGCTCTCTGTTATGTACAAACAACACCTCACCTCAATAAGTAAGCCTCACTTATTTTCCTCACAGATTTCATTGAGTGCAAACCAAAATGGACTGCAAAGCATAATAAAAACAGCATAAAAGTCAGGACTTTTCAAAGAAAAAAGAACTGATAGAAACTGTGATGATGCTAAAGCCTTTGACTGTGTGGATAACAATCAGTTCACTTCAGTCGCTCAGTCGTGTCCGACTCTTTGCGACCCCATGAATCGCAGCACGCCAAGCCTCCCTGTCCATCACCAACTCCCGGAGTTCACTCAGACTAATGTCCATCGAGTCAGTGATGCCATCCAGCCATCTCATCCTCAGTCATCCCCCTCTTCTCCTGACCCCAATCCCTCCCAGCATCAGAGTCATTTCCAATGAGTCAACTCTTCACATGAGGTGGCCAAAGTACTGGAGTTTCAGCTTTAGCATCAGTCCTTCAAAGAAATCCAGGGTTGATCTCCTTCACAATGGACTGGTTGGATCTCCTTGCAGTCCAAAGGACTCAAGAGTCTTCTCCAATACCACAGTTCAAAAGCATCAATTCTTTGGTGCTCAGCCTTCTTCACAGTCCAACTCTCACATCCATACATGACTACTGGAAGAACCACAGCCTTGACTAGACGGACCTTAGTCAGCAAAGTAACGTCTCTGCTTTTGAATATGCTATCTAGGTTGGTCATAACTTTTCTTCCAAGGAGTAAGCGTCTTTTAATTTCATGGCTGCAGTCACCATCTGCAGTGATTTGGGAGCCCAAAAAAATAAAGTCTGACACTGTTTCCACTGTTTCCCCATCTATTTCCCATGGAGTGATGGGACCGGATGCCATGATCTTCATTTTCTGAATGTTGAGCTTTAAGCCAACTTTTTCACTCTCCTCTTTTACTTTCATCAAGAGGCTTTTTAGTTCCTCTTCACTTTCTGTCATAAGGGTGGTGTCATCTGCATATCTGAGGTTATTGATACTTCTCCCAGCAATCTTGATTCCAGCTTGTGCTTCTTCCAGTCCAGCGTTCCTCATGATTTACTCTGCATATAAGTTAAATAAGCAGGGTGGATCACAATAAACTGTGGAAAATTCTGAAAGAGATGGGAATATCAGACCACCTAACCTGCCTCCTGAGAAATCTGTATGCAGGTCAGGAAGCAACAGTTAGAACTGGACATGGAACAACAGGCTGGTTCCAAATAGGAAAAGGAGTACATCAAGGCTGTATATTGTCATCCTGCTTATTTAACTTCTATGCAGAGTACATCATGAGAAATGCTGGACTGGAAGAAACACAAGCTGGAATCAAGATTGCCAGGAGAAATATCAATAACCTCAGATATGCAGATGACACCACACTTATGGCAGAAAGTGAAGAGGAACTAAAAAGCTTCTTGATGAAAGTGAAAGAGGAGAGTGAAAAAGTTGGCTTAAAGCTCAACATTCAAAAAACGAAGATCATGGCATCCGGTCCCATCACTCCATGGCAAATAGATGGGGAAACAGTGGAAACAGTGTCAGACTTTATTTTGGGGGGCTCCCAAATCACTGCAGATGGTGACTGCAGCCATGAAATTAAAAGACGCTTACTCCTTGGAAGAAAAGTTATGACCAACCTAAATAGCATATTCAAAAGCAGAGACATTACTTTGCCGACTAAGGTCCGTCTACTCAAGGCTATGGTTTTTCCTGTGGTCATGTATGGATGTGAGAGTTGGACTGTGAAGAAGGCTGAGCACCAAAGAATTGATGCTTTTGAACTGTGGTGTTGGAGAAGACTCTTGAGAGTCCCTTGGACTGCAAGGAGATCCAACCAGTCCATTCTGAAGGAGATCAGCCCTGGGATTTCCTTGGAAGGAATGATGTTAAAGCTGAAACTCCAATACTTTGGCCACCTCATGCAAAGAGTTGACTCATTGCAAAAGACTCTGATGCTGGGAGGGGTTGGGGGCAGGAGAAGGGGACAACAGAGGATAAGATGGCTGGATGGTATCACTGACTCAATGGACGTGAGTCTGAGTGAACTCCGGGAGTTGGTGATGGACAGGGAGGCCTGGCATGCTGCGATTCATGGGGTCGCAAAGAGTCGGACACGACTGAGCGACTGAACTGATCTGAACTGTGATGATCAAGTTTCTGTGTCAGCTTGGCCAGGCCAGTCTCTAGTGGTTCAACCAAACCCTCGTCTAGATGTTGCTATGAAGGTATTCAGTGGATGTGATTCACATCATCCTTAGAACTGAAGTAGAGGAGATCACCCTCAATACTGTGGTGGCCTCGTCCAGTCAGTAAAGGCCTGAAGAGCAAAACCTGAGGCTTCTTGGAGGAGAAAGAAATTTTGCCTCAAGACTGCAGGGTCAACTCCTGCCTGAGGTTCCATCTTGTAGGACTGCCTTTCTGATTTCACATTCACCAGCTAGACTGCACAAGCTCATGAGCCAGTTCTCTGAAACAAATCTCTTACTATATATATTAAAAATGTTAATATTAATAAATTAAATAAATACAGTATAGACAATATGTAAATACCAAGAAGAGGGCACAAACCAAAATAAATGTTCTTATTTACCTGAGCTGCGATGTTCACTAAAATAAGGAAAATGATGATAAACCAGTGATCACCAGCTGTGAAGTAATTCTCATAGCTCTTAAAACCAACTCTTCCAACCGAACGGCCCTCCAGTGGAAATGTAACCTGGATGGTCTCAGTCTGGGAGGGAGAACAGCAGTGAAAACAAAATTTTAAGTAAGGACCCCCCAAATTTCAAAAGTTTAAAATGCCCTTCACTGCAAAGCTGTGAGGAAACAGACACATCTCATATGCTTGTAGGAGTGTGGGATGGTCCATTTCCCACAGAAAAGGGTGTGCAAATGTCTATCCAGACCACATATGCATTTACCCTTGGACTCAGCCATCCTATTTTCAGAAATCTATTAGAAAAAGAACATCATTTGCACGAAATTATTCACTTGTTGGGTGGCTTTGCTTAAAGTCAATCATGACTCTCAGCACAAGCACAGCTACCTGATTCGAGTACAAATGCAGAAGCTTCTTCCAAAATAATACACAAAGTGATATGGCACTAACATATCCCTCTAAATGACTTGTATCACTTCCAAAGATAGAAACATTAAACATACTTGGTGCTCAAAATCCTAGACAAATACAGGAAAATAAGTTTACACAGGAAGTTGAAATAATGTGAGTCTGGACAGCACAGGACAGCACATGACCCAGATCTATTTAATTCCTGAATTTCAGGGAGTGACTCCTGAGTGTAGAACATGAGGGACTAATCTGAATATTTATCAGAATCATTCAGGTTCCTAGGTCTGGATATTGTGGGCTTGGATACCAAGGAGCACCCGTGTATATTTTTAAGAGAGAGCTAGTGCTTTTCTCCATTTCTTTTTGTAGGACCTAGAATGCATTATAGAGTCACATGAGCCAAAGATGTACTCAACTCTATGCTGACCACTGGACATTCAAGGTGAATAAGATGTGGCTCTAGGTTCTCAAATGGTAATAAAAAAGGAAGACAAGAACTAACTCTAAAGTGTCTGGCCTACAACAAACTATCTAACAAAGGGGCAAAATATTACCATCAATCACCTGCAGTGCCAGAACATTCCAACATATAGGAAAAGTAGCCAATTTAATGTGGTCACAGAAAGACTTAGTCTAAGCGGGTCTTCACATTAAACCTCTAGATGCATAAGGGAAGTTGGGAGCCACCAGAGTGAGTAGGATGTAACTATGGTAAACTGATGAGTTCTCATATCAGTGTGAGCCACAAACAGCTGGAAATTCATAGCAGTGCACCCACTACTGAGCTCCATACGATTCTTCATCCTATACCCAAAGGAGAACACCAAGCAGGCTTGCTCCCTTCATGCTTTTCTAATTCTATCAATTCCATGGAATGAGGCTTGGAATCTTAGGATCTACTTTGGGATAAACAAAGATGTCATGAGAGAAGCAAACTGAAGGTCCACGAGGCCACCAAGAGCAGACAGACAAGGGCATGTTGCAGGATGAGAAACTCACATCTTGGTCCTCTAGAGCCGCATCTTTCAAAGAGGGTCTGGAAGACGGTTGAGACTGAACCAAAGACTCGGAGATCATAGTGAGTGTTCCTGGACCTGGAGATGGTTCAGCCTCCTCTGTCTCCTTCCATAAAATAATATCTTCAAAATCTATCCCAAATTTTGAAAACTCAGCAAAAGTCCCCTGTTCCATAACTTTGCCCTAAAATAAAGAATTTGAGAGTAATTCATTTACATTTGATAATATTAATCCAATCTACATACTAATTAAGAAATGTTAACTAGTTTTAAATTATTATTTTCCTAAGAAAATTATCTCTAGGTTTGGAATTCTGGTGAAAAAATCTAGTTCAGTTCAGTTCAGTCACTCAGTCACATCTGACTTTCTGCAACCTCAGAGACTACAACACCCCAGGCCTCCCTGTCCATCACCAACTCCCGGAGCTTGCTCAAACTCATGTCTATCAAGTCAGTGATGCCATCCAACCATCTCAACCTCTGTCATCCCCTTCTGCCTTCAATCTTTCCCAGCATCAAGGTCTTTTCAAACGAGTCAGCTCTTCGCATCAAGTGGCCAAAGTATTGGGGTTTCAGCTTCAGCATCAGTCCTTCCAATGAATATTCAGGACTGATTTCCTTCAGGATTGACTGGTTTGATCTCATTGCAGTCCAAGGGACTGCAAGTCCAAGGGACTCAAGGCTCTTCTCCAACACCACAGTTCAAAAGCATCAATTCTTCGGCGCTCAGCTTTCCTTATGGTTCAATTCTCATATCCATACATGACTACTAGAAAAATCATAGCTTTGACTTGTTGGACCTTTGTTGGCAAAGTAATGTCTCTGCTTTTTAATATGCTGTCTAGCTTGGTCACAGCTTTTCTTCCAAAGAGCAAAATGAGCATGGTGTTCACTGTCAAACCCTATGCTAGGTGCTGGGAGATATGAAAGAAATGTATGTTCATGTTTTAAAAATGGAGGCCATTGACATAACTACCATGGGAACTCAGGGATGCTAAAACTACAGATGTGGGTAGAAGTATCAGTACAGTATTTTTGGACAACATGGAAATTGAGAGAAGCATCATGTTAAAATGCAAGCAAACAGTTAATTGGGGAAGATATTCCAGGAAAGAAACTTAAGGCTGACCCAGACGTGGCAACAAGCACATCTCCAGAGGTAATGGTCTCTCATCAAATCTTCACAGACCATTGTTATAGCATCATGTGCTATAGGCATGTAGGAACCAGCCCTAGACAGAGAACCCATGAGCTTTATCTTCATGGTCTTTACCACTTCCCCACAAATGCAGGAAGTTCCCAACTGAAAATTCAATATTCTACCTGCCAAAGTATTTAAACAAAGAGGCCATGAGACTGAGGTGGCTCTAAATCCTTGACCTCCCATGCCAGCAAACCAACACCTAAGAACAAATGCACTCAGATCTAACAAAAAAAAAAAATTTTTTTAATAAAAACTGCAGAACAACCAGTCACAAGCAGTCAACCAGGTATCCTCTACTCAGGCAACTGTTGAAGCTACAGTCAGTCTAATCATTTTCTTTGAACACATGTGACACATCATTGCAGTTTCCCTCCTTTTGTTGTTGTTCCATTGCTCAGTCATGTCCAACTCTTTGCGACCCCATGGACTGCAGCACACCAGGCTTCCCTGTTCCTCACTATCTCCGAGTTTGCTCAAACTCATGTCCATTGAGTCAGTGATGCCATCCAACCATCTCATCCTCATCCCTCTCTTACAAAGTCCTATAAAATAATGTGCAGATATCTTCACTATATTCTGACCCCAAAAAATAAGGCTCAGCTCATTCACTCAGTGTCAAACAAAATACAGGGAAAAATCACAGGATGCAAAACTAAACAGAGGACAGCATCTCTGGTTAAGGCAGGTCAGATGGAAGAAGGCACCCCAGGACCCTAGCTGGGACCTCTTTCACCCTATCTCCTGAGGTGGTCCATTGTGAGAAACTCAACGAAGCATTTGGGTACTTGTCTATACTACAGAATTAGAAAATTATTCAGTGTATACTGTGCCTTGTTCCACTTGGGAGGCAAAATTCAAGGACTTTATTTAATGAAATTACCATTTTCTACATAGTACCTACAAGACACACAAGGAAACAAGTAGCGGTACAAGGATAGCAACTTCACTGAGCAGCCAAGCACAAACAACTCTGAGGGGTTGAGAGGGCAGCCGTTCCCTTTCTGCTGTTAGAGAGGAACCAGACAAACGGTAAGGATAGACCCCAACTCATCCAGGGGTGCTCACACTTGGACAAATAGTTGTTCTGATAGCACTAAAATTGGGGGTAGTATCCTCAAAAGAAGCAATAAGGGACCCTAAAAGATCTAGGGACAAACTAAATAGGTTACTCTGTCTCCCACTGATCCTGTGCTAATAATACTGTCATCGTTGGGGTTTTACACATTAGTATCACCCTCTTCCAACATCAAATTAACTGCTATCAAATCTGAGAAACCTGAACTCCCCACTCCTGAAAGAGGACATGAGACAGTTTACATTAGATATTTCTTCTAGAGAAGCAGAGGTTCTGCATTTAATAATTTTTCTTAGGACAGAAGTTCATTTGATAAATGAGGGATCTGACCAACCTTGACAGCATATTAAAAAGCAGAGACATGACTTTGCAATGAAGGTCTATATAGTCAAAGCTATGTTTTTTTCCAGTAGTCATGTATGGTTGTGAGAGTTGGACCATAAAGAAAGCTGAGCACCAAAAAATTGATACTTTTGAACTGTAGTGTTGGAGAAGACTCTTGAGAGTCCCTTGGACTGCAAGAAGATCCAACCAGTCCATCCTAAAGATCAGTCCTGGGTGTTCATTGGAAGGACTGATGTTGAATCTGAAACTCCAGTACTTTGGCCACCTTATACAAAGAACTGACTTCTTGGAAAAGACACTGATGCTGGGAAAGATTGAAGGCAGGATGAGAATGGGACAACAGAGGATGAGATGGCTGGATGGCATCACCGACTCAATGGACATGACTTTGAGTAGACTCTGGGAGTTGGCAATGGGCAGGGAGGCCTGAATGTGTCCCTGGGTCAGCCTCCCATTCCCCTGTCCTTTGTCACTAATGGCAGCTTCAAGATGGGAGAAATAGAAGATTAAAAACAGAGGGGAAAAAACCTTACTAAATTATGACTAACCAAGCCTGTGGATGAAATCTGCAAGGCAGCAGAGCAGTGGCTACAGAAAGCACGCTGTGTACCACATGGGGACCAGGAGAACCAACACTCTGTGTTTGGCAATGAGAGGGGAAATGGTTCACATGGTTCACACAGGTGACTGTGGGCAAAGGGAGGAGGAAATCAACATTCCTGATGCTCACCAGATCTCAGTCAGTCCTCCTGCTCTCTCCACCCACTTCCCAAACTAATGAGCTCTACATCTACCCCAGAAGAGAGTGGCCAGGAATATACAGTCTTTCCCAAATGCTCTGCAAATCTTGGTCAAAACTGTCAGGTCTCTGGCTGAGCTCATACATCAACATAATCCAAATCAAACAACGTGACCCAGGGACACATTCAGTTTTCCTACATGGCCTCTGTACATGGCTCACTACATCCTGAGTTCACACTACTTGTGCATATGTGCTAAGTCACCTCAGTTGTGTCCGACTCTTTGCAGTCCTATGGACTGTAGCCCACCAGGCTCCTCTGTCCATGAGATTTACCAGGCAAGAATACTGGAGTGGGTTGCCATGTCCTCTTCCAGGGGATCTTCCCAGCCTAGGATCGGACCCAAGTCTCTTAAGTCTCCTGCACTGGCAGTCAGGATCTTTACCACACTAGCTCCACCTGATCTCACTGCCCAATCCTCCATAGCTATCCACAGTCCAGATTTTGCCAGGGGAGGGTGGGTGTCATAGAGTAGGACAGCTAACTACACTGATCTCTACAGGGTGTTACAGGTTCATCACCCTACCCCCAGGGGACAGAAGAGAAATCTACAAAGGAACAGATGCACCATCTTTAAAGAAAAAGGCCCTTTATGTTTTGTTATCAGGAGTCTCATTTGTGAGGTCTGCTGAGCTTTCTTTCCCAGTCCTGTCTTCTTACTGGCTCCCTTTTAATATTGTAAATAGTAAGGAAAATGTTTTCACTCTGTAACTCAACACTAATTGAGAATCCTCTCTTGTTGATTGTGGGCCTTCGGAAATGTTTAATGCTTGATGGGTGGTTTGCAAGACAGGGACTTTTTTTTTAACACCTTTATTGAGGCATATTATCATAAAGTTCACCCATTTCAAGTGTACAACTTGTAACTTGTAATAACTTTCCTGAGTGGCACAGACATACAATTCTGTTTTAGAACCTTTCCATTCCTTCAATAAGATCCTTCTTGTCTATTTACATGGTACCCATGGTACTTGGAGAAGGCAATGGCAGCCCACTCCAGTACCCTTGCCTGGAGAATCCCATGGATGGAGGAGCCTGGTGGGCTGCTGTCTATGGGGTCGCACAGAGTCAGACACAACTGAAGCGACTTAGCAGCAGCAGGGAGGCCTGGTGTGCTGCAGTCCATGGGGTCGCAGAGTCAGAAACAACTGAGCAACTGAACTGACTGACCAAGGGCCTGTGGAACAGACAAGGGTTAATGACGGAGGTGCTGAGGCCCGGAGACAAAGAAGCCAAGGTCTGAAACATCAAACAACCAGTAAGCCTGAAATATTCTCACTAATCTCCACCTCATCCCCAGTCATGCTAGGAGCTGGGGTTGATTGGTAGCCCCCCAAAAAGTAAGTTCAAGCCCTAAACATGATGCCTGTGAACATGATCTTATTTGCATTCAGTGTCTTTGTAGATGTAATGAAGTTAAGATGAGGTCACACTGGAATAGGGTGACCTTAAATCCTATATGACTGATATACTTATGAGAAGAGACTCAGACACGGGGACAATGGCCATGTGACATCAGAGGCAGAGACCACAGTGCTGCAGCTGGAACCCAAGGAACACAAGGAAGGTCGTGACTACCACCAGCTGGAAGGAAGGATTCTCCCCTGGGGCCTTCAGGGAGATCATGGCCCTGCCAGCACCTGGCTCTGGGATCTATAATCTCCAGAATAGGGAGACGATAAACTTCTGTTGTTTTAAGTCACCCAGTTTGCAGCGCTTTGTTACAGCAGCTCTGGAAACTGATACCCTATCCTGAGCCCATACTTCTGCCTCCTCAGCTTTGCTAAGACTTCTAACTGCTTCTCCTGTCACCCCTCCAGTGACCATCAGAGGAATCTCTTAACTCCAACATCAGACCACATCACTCCTCTGCTCTGGCCCATCCAAGGCTTCCATCCCACTTCCGGGCTCACTGCCCACTGCCTGGAGAACAGCTCCCTCCTCGTCCCCCTGCTCACTCTCCTCAGACACACTGGTCTTCCTGCTGTTCCTCCAACCTGCCAGGTCAGCTCCTTCCTTAGGACCCCCTGCCTCAGACCCCCTCCCTCAGGGGACTGTGTGGCCCCCACCTTCATATCATTCAGTCCCCAAGAGGCACCAGCTCCTCAAGGAGCCAGCCAGGATGTCACCCTCTTTGTCACATCCATCCCCATAAGAACAGGAGTCCCATGAAGGTAGGGCCTTGTCCTCCTGCTGCACAGGCTCCCACACGTATCGGGCTCATAGAGACCTGGGCAGGGAGACCTGCAGAGTGGGCGTCTCTGACCCAGGTGCTTGGCTACCCAACCTCGCTTCTAATGCTAATGGAAGACGCTCCTTAGGCAAATTGTGCTTGACAATCATGTGGATACAAACAGGTCTCAGTAGCTCTAATTTCAAATTAAAAACTTTGACTTAAGTTGTATAAGGGGGAAACACAAGATATAAATAAAATAGCACCATTATCCTTAACAAATTTCAATAGAACAGTAATATTTCGGTAGTCCTGTGGTAGCACTCCTATATGCTTTAGTGTTAATGTGGCTTCAAGTTTAATAGTGACACTTTACAGGTCTTTGGATTGATCCTCAAAGACATGAATAGCATCAGCTCTGAGAAAAAGAGGGAGTTAAATTGAGAGAGAAGAGGACATTTACCATGAATCCAAGGAGAGTGACCTGCTGGAAGGTCTGGCCTTCAACACACCTGAGTTCTAGCAATTTCACAGGCTTCTAGAAACTACTTACATCTCTCAGTATCAGAATCTGACTTGCATCTTTTAGGTACTGCAGCTGATGAGTCACTAAGATTGTGATCTTCTCCTTCAAGGCCTGACGAATACACCTACAAATGTAAAAGGTATAGAGCGCAAACGCACATTAGTGGGGGTGCTCCAAACTGAAAACACATATTCTGAAAACATAATGAGACAAAAACAACACAGCAAAGGTCTATAGTTTAAATTAAAAAATGAATAATACAAATTAAATACAAATATATCAATGATTCTGAGCAGGTCCTCAAATTTATCAGCAGCAAATGTGAACCCAGCTCCGCTAAAAAAAATTCTAAAAAACAGTCCAGTGAAGGAGGCACTTGCTAAATTTTTTCTAAAAACTCAGCTTTTCAATAATTTGCATTTCATAATGAAAAATAATTGAGCAATACTGAGATTCCAAAACTTGGCTGAACTTAATATTTTATCACTATGTGGGAATGGGAAAAGAAGCATCTATGTTATATTAAAATGTGTGCATTTTCCTTAGACAATTTTCTAGGAAATTATTTATGACTTATGATGTACACATTAACAACAAAAAATTAATAGAATCTTGGTAACCTTTGCTAGAGTGCCTTTTCTAGACACTTCTTCCCAAATAATATTAAACAGAAAATGAATGCCAGTGTGGCTTCCATCAGTCTCTTACAACAGTTCCAGTCCCATCCAGGAAACCAGTCTTCTTTCATAAGGACTGAACACCTTCCAAATATGAAAATAAAGAACAGAATTCAGATGGCCCAAATCACAATGGGAATCATCCAATGACCAAAAGATACACCAGTTCTCTTAGCCAAGACCCTTGTGTGATCAGGCCACCCAAAATGGCTCTTCTCTTGCTCTCTATACATCCCTGCTCAACCAGTGTCTGCTTCACCTACGCCTACTTACATGACTGACCTTCCTATATGCTTGTCCCGGGGCCCAGCTAATGACTGCTCTAGCTTTAGATAACAACTCTGCACAATGCTTGTCAAAGGGGCAAGAGGAACATGACCCTCTGCTGGTTTTCATGGTGACCAATGGCCCAACCTGACATCAACTTCCCCTATAACAGGTAATCTCCCCCCTCTCCTGCCCCCTTGCCCCGGGAGCAAAGACTACCAGCATGTCCTGTTCCAACATGGGCCTCAAATGATAGGATGCCCTTCCAGGATTTCCTTTGGACATGTAAGTCGGCCCTAATCATTAAACCATATGTGTGTCTGTCACTGATTCTGGGCTCTTTCTTAAGTCTAACCTGGGCAAGTAATAGGCCTGGCAGGTCTGGAAGGCCAACAACCTCTCTCAGTATCCAACCTTAAGTGTGTTTTTACAGTAACTTTTCCAACTGCTTCACATTTTTAATGCAGACCCCTAGAAACTCAGCCCCAGTCTCATCCCACAAGGTCCACAACCCCTCCAGGGAAACAAGTAGCTGGATTTGGGGCCCTAGGTGACCATAGTCAGGGCTGCAAGCAGGTACTCTGGGTGCCCAAGTTCCTCACAGAGCAAATCTTAGGAACCTGAGCCAGAGCTCAGCCTGTGAGTGAGTCAGATGGAGAGTATGAAGGCAGCAGACTGCAGCTCAGTCCCTTTCATGAGCCTGATGTCGGATGAGTGACGAAACCTGTTTCTTCATCTCAAAACAAGGCCAAGGACAACTCACCCATGGTTCTGAGCAATCAAACCACCAATCCACTCAGTAAATGTCAGCGCCCTTCTCCACTCCTCCCTAACCATGAGCAGTCATGTGCTTTGGACTCATGACAGAAAAGTCCTAAGGGGACACTCTGGACACTGGGCCTGTGATTAGAAGCAAGACACCAGGATGTAAATACACACACCATTGCTTCATTAAGTCCAAAAGAATTCATTTTTCCCTTTGACATGTCTTAGTTCAGCATTTGTATCTAAGATTCCTGAGTGAGTAAACCTCTTCAGACTTAGTACTAAAGCTTTTAATGGAACTGTTTCTCCTTAATTCATTACTTGCCAATAGTCCCTGAAGGCAGATGTTAATCAAATCTGATGGGATTCTATGTCCAAGACAGAGCATCACAAATGTGGTAAAATGTTTGCTTCCTAACATTCCATCAGAGATGAAGTAATATAAAGAATTACAACAAAGTGGCCAATTAATGACTTTGAAATTTTCGTAAATAATTGCCAACATCCGCTGGATCATGGAAAAACCAAGAGAGTTCTAGAAAAATATCTCTTTCTGCTTTACTGACTATGACAAAGCCTTTGACTATGTGGATCACAATCAACTGTGGAAAATTCTGAAAGAAATGGGAATACCAGACCACCTAACCTGCCTCTTGAGAAACCTATAGGCAGGTCAGGAAGCAACAGTTAGAACTGGACATGGACCAACAGACTGGTTCCAAATAGGAAAAGGAGTACGTCAAGGCTGTATATTGTCACCCTACTGATTTAACTTATATGCAGATTACATCATGAGAAATGCTGGGCTGGAGGAAGCACAAGCTGGAATCAAGATTGTCAGGAGAAGTATCAATAACCTCAGATATGCAGATGACACCACACTTATGGCAGAGTGAAGAGGAACTAAAAAGTCTCTTCATGAAAGTGAAAGAGGAAGGTGAAAAAGTTGGCTTAAAGCTCAGCATTCAGAAAACAAAGATCATGGCATCTGGTCCCATCACTTCATGGGAATTACATGGGAAAACAGTGGAAACAGTGGCAGACTTTATTTTGGGGGCTCCAAAATCACTGCAGATGGTGACTGCAGCCATGAAATTAAAAGACGCTTACTCCTTGGAAGAAAAGTTATGACCAACCTAGATAGCATATTCAAAAGCAGAGACATTACTTTGCCGACTAAGGTCCGTCTAGTCAAGGCTCTGGTTTTTCCTGTGGTCATGTATGGATGTGAGAGTTGGACTGTGAAGAAAGCTGAGCACCGAAGAATTGATACTTTTGAACTGTAGTGTTGGGGAAGACTCTTGAGAGTCCCTTGGACTGCAAGGAGAAGCAACCAGTCCATTCTAAAGGAGATCAACCCTGGGTATTCTTTGGAAAGAATGATGCTGAAGCTGAAACTCCAGTACTTTGGCCACCTCATGCGAAGAGTTGACTCATGGGAAGAGACTCTGATGCTGGGAGGGATTGGGGGCAGGAGGAGAAGGGGACGACAGAGGATGAGATGGCTGGATGGCATCACAGACTAGATGGACGTGAGTTTGAGTGAACTCTGGGAGTTGGTGATGGACAGGGAGGCCTGGCGTGCTGCAATTCATAGGGTCACAAAGAGTCAGACACGACTGAGCAACTAAACTGAAACTGAACTGAATGCTTTTTATCCATCTCCAAAAAGATAGACTATTTTTCAAGTTCAGAGTAAATATTTCCAAGTTATGTCATAAAATGATTGATTCAGAAAAAAGTTAACGTTAATTCTATATAAGGGCTGTGTTAATTCTATTTATTGGGTTGGCCACAAAGTTCCTTTGGGTTTTTCCATAACATCTTACAGAAAAACCCAGCTGAACTTTTTGTCCAATCCAGCATCATTCTATATAGGGGCTGTATTAAGAGGAGACACATTCCATGGTAGAGGGGATACAAATAATTCAGAATCTGCACCTTCATCCATTCAATCTGCAGAGGTTTACTAAGGTGCCACTCCCTAGACTTACATCGCAGGTCAAGAAAGCAGACATTACTTTGCACCATGTAAAAGGGGGATACACTGAACGAGTATAGGAAATGTACTATCAGGCCATGATGTGTGCTCTGAAGAAAAAGCAAGGGGGCTGCTGTCTTAGATGGGGAGACACAGGAGCCCTGAGATTCTCTGGGGAAACATCCCTGGAAGAAGACACAGCAGGTGCAGGGGTCTGGGGCAGAACACGCTAGGCTGAGGCGCCTTCCTGCAATCACAGCTTCTTGGGGGTGGAGAGACTCATTATGATCAAGTGCACCCACTGAGGGCTGTGGGAAAACAGAGGGCATGGGCACCCCCTGGAGGACCGGGAAGGAATGGCAGGTCACGTCTTCCATCTTCCTGCTGTGTCCTGGCACACTGCTCCCTGGCTCTGGGACAGAGGGGCCAGTATGTATAGACAGACAGGGTGAGAAAGGATCCCCACAAGGCCAGCACAGTGGAATACTGAGTAGGTGTGGGGACAAGCTGGAAAGGCTGATGGGGGCAGACAACAAAGAAGCCTGTTCTCTGAAGACCTGGAGTTTCTTCCTGAATTGGGGAGATGGGAGGGGAGGGCAAGGCGAGGTCTATGAAGGGCCGGAACAGGAGGGTGAGCTGTGTAGAGAGCAGCATGGGAGTCTGATCAGGACAGACCTGAAAAGCTGATGACGCAGGAGGCAGGGGTCTGATGATGTGGGGTTGAACCAGGAGAGGATCCATGGCTGGACACAAGTGAGACTGCATCAGTTCATCTACGGACTCTCACCTTCTATAGGTAATAGAACCCACTTAATCATCACAAAATACAGTTATAAAAATCACAAACATTAGTAACCTGGTATATACTCATGACTAAAGGAAGCTGATAATGGCAAGGAGAAGTGTGATTCATTCACTTTTAATAGAAAATATTGACCACGACTAAGCTTCAACACGACCACCATCTCTCATAGCATATTGTTCCGTCCAATTGCCTAACTCACTGAGAACATTCTCAGTCACTGTTGAGTAATTTCCTAAATTGCCTTTGTGATCCCTGCCCTAAGTTTCCCTAGAGAATGTGGTTCTAATTAGCAAAAAACTCGAACAAGCTTGCTTCTATCAAGTGTACATCCAAGGTCACTAAACTGAAAGGTTGGAGAGGACTTTATAAACATGTTATAAACACCTCACCTTTATAAACACCTGAGAGAGGTTTTGTGTTCAGCACACTGATACATGGCAATCAGTAAGCTTTCCCTTCCCCTTCCTGTGACACAGACACAAGAGCCAGCAGAAACTGCTCTTGCAGTGATGGGGAACTTTTGCAGATAGCAGACATTTGCAAGCTCAGGGTGGAGCGCTGGGAACAGGGAGGCTGAGCCACTCATGATGCCAGGAGAGTGGGGGATGGAAATTCATGTCTCAGTACTAGTATCCCATCACTGAACTCATGACAAGCCACAAGGCACTTCCTGAGGGAAAAGTCATCAGTGAAAGTGTTGGTCACTCAGTCGTGTCTGACTCTGCAGCCCCATGGCCTGTAGCCTGCCAGAACCTTCTGTCCATGAGGATTCTCCAGGCAAGAATAGTGCCATGCCCTGCTCCAGGGTATCTTCTCAACCAAGGGATTGAATCCAGGTCTCCTGCATTGCAGGCAGATTCTTTACCATCTGAGCCACTAGGTGCTTTAAATAAGAGAAAATTTATCAAATCACAATCAAAAGAGGGTGGGAAAAGTGGGGCGGTCAGATCGGAGAATGGGAGGCCATGCCACATGTCAGCTGCCCTGCTCTCTTTTGTTCTGAAAGATTCAATGCTAATGTGTAATTTTTGTGTGTGGTAAAATATACATAACATGAAACTTACCGTTTTAACTATTTTTTATGCATACAGCTCAATGGCATTAAGTACATTCACATCATTGTGTAACCATCACCACCATCCATCTCCAGAGCTCTTTCATCGCTCCAACACTAAGCACCTTTCACATACAGCCTTCAGTGGTACCTGCCTCATGACCCCTGCTTAATGGATGTGGAATCCCAGCTCCTCATATCCAGAGCTCAGAGCTCCTCACATATCTCTCTCACTCACTCCACTGATCTGCTTAAGTCTCTTTACTTTGCTGTTAAGGATTTGCTATGAATGAATTCTGTTCCCCAAAAAATTCGTATGATGGCACATTGACCACCAGAACCTTAGAATCTGGTGACAGAACCTTTAAAGAGCTAACTGTTACCCTTAATTAGAGTGGGCCTAATCCAATCTGACTGGTGTCCTTAGAAGAGGAGACTAAGACATAAGGACAGAAACACGGAGGTGTGCATGGACAGAGGGAGGACCATGTCCGAGGACACAGCAAGGAAGCTGTCATCAGAAGATAAGGAGAAAGTCTAAGGAGAAACCAAACTGCCCACACCTTGATCATGAGAGTCCAGCCTTTAGAACTGTGAGAAAATGAATTTCTATTATTTTTGCACTGCTCCCCCAGCACTGCCATCTCTAACAACCTGCTGTGACTGAATGTTTGTGTCCTCAAAATACATACATTGAAACCTAATCCCCACTGTGAAGGTACTGGAGATGGGGCCACTGGGAGGTGAGGTCATGAGGGTGGAGTCTGCCTGAATGGGACTAGTGCCATTATAAAAGGGACCCACACAGCTCCCTCACCCCTTCCACCTCATGAGGACACAAGAATTGGGTCCTCACCAAACACCAACTCTGCCAACACCCTCACCTTGGACTTTCCCAGGCTCTGGTCTCTGTGAGAGCAGCCTGGACAGACACAGCCCCAGCAAACTAACACAGGACCTGACAGCAAGAATTCCCAAACAGCTTCTCTCTGCTGTACAGCCTGCCTCCTCCAGGCGAGGACGTGCCTTCTGTTCTCACAGCCTCGCTTCCTGTGCTTCTACTCTTCCTCCAGCAAAGAGAACTGGGTCATCTTCTCAACCTCCACATACATACCCAGCCTGCACGCCCCCAGGGCACTTCCCGCCCAGCCCGGGGCACAGGGAGCTGTCCAGCATCCACTTCCATTCAGCACTTACTATCCTGTATAGAAACCTCTGAACCCTGACTCAGCTGACCTTTCCCCAGGCAACTGTCTTAACAAACTCCACATTGAGACAGATTCCTCAGAGGCAGAAATGAGAGCTGAGCATCCTAAGTCTCCCTTATGCTGCCCAGTGTGGTCCTTCCCCTCTCTTTGCTCTCCGTCCTCCTTGTAAACTAAGAGGTTTCCTGCAGTAGCATCTGTAAGGGCATTGATCTCAGTGCACGCAGCAGGGCTTTAATAAGTGCAGCTGGAAGGCTCATTGGCCTTAACAAGGTGGACAACAGCAAGGTAAGCAACCATGGGGTAGGTGTGGACCCTGTTTTTGCAAAAGCAAGCTCATGAGGCTTTCAAAAAGGCCAGTCTAGACTCCATCAGAGGCTTCAGTCAGCATGTATTAGGACAAGTTATTCACAGAAAAGCACAAGAGTTGTTCCACTTCAGTCATTCTGTAGCCAGGCAAGAGCAATTTGTATTCCAGAAACACAAAAACGGAAGTCAAGATTTCCACCAGATTCTAGATCTCTAGTTCCACTTTCAAGCTAACCCTATATCATGGGTCTAAGTATTAATTCAAGTAAGCATCCATGAAGCAATGCTAAACAATTAATTTCATGCTTAGATGTGGAATAAAGTAGTCTTAATTCTAGGCCTTATTAAGAATTTCCAAACCTACAGAATAATAAGCATAAACCAAGAGGGCCTTTCCACAGAACTCCTGTGTCAGTACCGAAAATTTTGCTTCTAATGTGCCTTAAACACATGATGGAGGAAAAGGACAGACAGTAAGTACTAGATTACTGGGTCCAACTCTACGATTTAAAAACCATTCATCATCTTTCTTATTTCAAGGGTATGGATCCATCACAGTGTCTGGTTATCAACTGCAGGTCATGGGGAAATCTCCCATCTATTCCTCACTCCCTGAAGTACAGACCCCACTGTCCTTCACACCCTGGAAGCACCTTCTGTATTTTCCTGTCCTGACCTCATTGTGATGCAAAATTTCTCTACAATGGATCTTCTGTGGAGGGAAGGGAGGGAAGGGAGGGAAGGGAGGGAAGAGAGAGACACCAGGGCAGAGTGAGCTGAGTCTCCTGAGGCACAAAGGCTTTCCTGAGCTCTCTTCCCCAATCTCTACGGGGTTCCTGGAAAGCAGAGATTACAGAAAATAGAAGCAAACTCACTGTTCGAACAAGTGTCTGCTGACTCCTACGTCCACTGCGCTGAGCGGATCGTCCAGGAGGTAGATGTCTGCATCCTGATACACAGCTCTAGAAAACATAGAGAGACGTCAGGAGAGGACACTTCACACTCCCTGGGTCTCATCTCTGAGTCATGATGGCGTCCAGCAACTCCAGGTTCATTCCAGGAGCCCAGGGAAAGAGGCAAGACACTGCTTCACACAGGCCCACCCAGTGAGCAGGGTCTGCGTGCTCACATCCAATAGGAGCCGCGGAGGAGGAGGGGCAGGATGGCAACTGAAACCCCATTTACCTGGCGAGGCTGACCCGGGCTTTCTGTCCTTCACTCAGTGGGGTTCCCCGGTCTCCTATCTTAGTTAGATCATTTTCCTTCAAAAGCTGTAAATCCTACATGGAGATAGAAAAGGACAGGGAAAAAAAGATCTAAAATAAGTTCATCCTAAGTTTTTAGCATCAGTTCTCCCCACAGTGTTTGATCAACAATGATGAGTATATTTCATAGTGGCTAAACCATAACAGTGAACAATTTAAAAAATCCTCAGGGTTCTTTTTTGTTTTCATTGTGTAGTTTTTCCCAACATTTATGCATCTGACCATTTTAACAGATATTTATTGTGGATCAATATACACCAGGCATTGTTCTGGTCACAATGAATTCAGCCATGAGGAAACAAGCCCCTAGAGTTTCTCTCCGCAGTAAGAGATGGTCAATAAGGAAAATTAACTTTAGTGTAAGTACTGAGGATGAGAAGGAAAAGGAAGCCAGCTCAGGGGGATGGAGTGTGAAGGAGGGAAGTGAATCCACACTGGGGTGTGAGGGCTCTGCTCAGAGAGGGGTTGAGCGGATCCGGGGGAGGGGCTCAGGCAGACCTGGAGAGGCTGCTCCACACAGAGGGATGGGTGAGTACAGGGGCCACGGGGAGATGCCCAAGGGGTTCAGGACAAGCAAGGAGGCAGGAGAGCAGAGCTGAGTAAGAATGAGGGGAGTGAGGGCAGAGACAGAGCAGGAGGAGCCTGGGTCACTCCAGTAACAGGGGGAGAGGGAGAAGGGAGGATTGACTTGGTCTGAGATTTCTACAGACTCACTCCTGTACTTTTCAGAAAACAAGCAGTAAGGGGGAATGAGTGAGGGTAGATACAAGTAAGGAGGCTACTGGAATAATCTAAGTGAGAGATGACGGTAGCCAGGACCACAGTGGGAGCAGCAGGGATGGAGAGATGGAGCACACACTCCAGACACATTCTGAAAGCAAAATCTGTAAGACCTACTGATGGGATGGATGTGGGTTATAAGAAGAGCACCATGGTGTTTGGAGCATGAGGAAGAACAGGGTCACCATTTACTGAGTTGTTACTGATGAAAGTCAAAGTGAAAGTCGCTTAGTCATGTCTGACTCTTTGTGCCTCCATGGAATTCTCCAGGCCAGAATACTGGAGTGCGTAGCCTTTCCCTTATCCAGGTGATCTTCCCAACCCAGGGATCAAACCCAGGTCTCCCACACTGCAAGCGGATTCTTTACCAACTGAGCTATCAGGGAAGCTCTGCTACTGATGACTGATGCCTGTTTTCTCATTAATCCAACAGGGGGACCCCATTCACAGTGTAAATGTGACCATAAGGACAAGAAAGAGAGTATCTCCATCATAACCCTCCCTGACAGCCACAAAGACACACAGACATACACAGGTTCCCTGCTCACTCAAAGCTTAACAAGGGAGGATCAAATGAAAAGCAGCAATTGCTCTGTCATGAAAATTCATTATTTCATCTTATTTCTTCATCAAGCTCAGAGGTTAATACCATCTCTCCCTCCTGGTTTTCATATCATTTTAAGATAGGCTCCAGCCATACATACACACACACTGTTTTCTGGGCCTCCATTTCACTGTTGACAGTCCTTGCAAACTGTTGTTAGGTTTTATCTTTTAATTTTATTAATGTATCTTTCTGGTTTCCTTCCCCAAATAGCATCACATTATAGCACAGCAATCACAACATGCTCTAGAAAAAGCACTGAAGTTCACTCTTTCACTTAGCACAGTCCGAGCATAAGAAACAGGCTCTCTTCAACGCTGGTGGTAGGACTTCGAGTGTGTTGTTGACTTTGCAAATTACTAATGGACAAGACCCAGATGGGAAGAACATTTTAAAGGATTTGAGGTAAAATCCAAGTCAGGCTAATTTCCCAGCCAGGATTTTCTGATTAGGTTAAAGGGAAAAGCCTGGCTTGAGCATATATTACAATTCTTCCCACTGACAGGAAAGTGTTCTTGTTCATGTTATTTTCCTCTAAGTTAAATTTAAACAATTTTCACTGAACAGCAGATACACAAACTAGAGGCAATCTGGGAAATGAAGAAGCTGGTTTGATACCATCTACCAGAAACATACCAAGGGCCCTTCAGCAATGGTGGAGACTTAACAGTAGAAACGCAATGGAGCAGTCGTTGAAACAGTTGATGAGCGCCCTGGCAGAAGAGGGTTGGATTCCGGAGTCAAACAGTGGAAGGCCACACCTTCCTTTACCGCTTGTCTTCCATTTGGAATTGCCCCTCCTCTGACGGCCTGTCAATATCCTGCCCATCCTTCCAGGCTCAGCCCAAACACACTCTCCATGAAACCATCCTGAAGTCACTCTCTTTCTGCTGGGTTCCTAAGGCTTTGCATACATTTCTTCTGAAGGACCTGTCCTATTATGATCAATAATTTGTATACATGCACATAGCTTCTCTCAGCTCCTGGTAGGTAAAGTCTGTGCACCAAGCACTGTGTTGCACCCTAACACTGATTATCTTTAATCTTTGCAACAAGCTACCTAGTAAGTACTGACCCCATTTCCCAGATGAGGAAACTGGGACTAAATGAGGTCACGTCACTGTTTTGAGGGTCAGTTCAGTTCAGCTGCTCAGTCGTGTTCGAATCTTTGCAACCGCATTGACTGCAGCAAGCCAGGCCTCCCTGTCCATTGCCCACTCCCAGAGTTTACTCAAACTTATGTCCATTGAGTCGGTGATGCCATCAAACACTGTCATCATCCTCTGTCATCCTCTTTTCCTCCTGTCTTCAATATTTCCCAACATCACAGTCTTTTCTAATGAGTCAGTTCTTCATATCAGGTGGCCAAAGTATTGGAGTTTCAGCTTCAGCATCAGTCCATCCAATGAACATTCCGGACTGATTTCCTTTAGGATGGACTTGTTGGGTCTCCTTGCAGTCCAAGGGACTCTCAAGAGTCTTCTCCAACACCACAGTTCAAAAGCATCATTTCTTCAGGGCTCACCTTTCTTTATAATCCAACTCTCACAGCCATACATGACTATTGGAAAAACCATAGCTTTCACTAGATGGACCTTTGTTGGCAAGTAATGTCTCTGCTTTTTAATATGCTGTCTAGGTTGGTCACAACTTTCCTTCCAAGGAGTAACTGTCTTTAAATTTCATGGCTGCAATAACCAACTGTAGTGATTTTGGAGCCCCCAAAAATAAAGTCTGTCACTGTTTCTACTGTTTCCCAATCTATTTGCCATGAAGTGAGGGGACCAGATGCCATGATCTTTGTTTTCTGAATGTTGAGTCTTAAGCCAGCTATTTCACTCTCCTCTTTCACTTTCATAACAGGCTCTTTAGTTCTTCACTTTCTGCCATAAGGGTGGTGTCATCTGCGTATCTGTTTTTTATATCTCTCCCAGCAATCTTGATTCTAGCTTGTGCTTCATCCACCCCAGCATTTCTCATGATGTGGTCTGCATATAAGTTAAATAAACATGGTCATAATATACAGCCTTGATGTACTCCTTTCCTGATTTGGAACTAGTCTGTTGTTCCATGTCCAGTTCTATATGTTGCTTCCTGACTTGCATAGAGATTTCTCAAGAGGCAGGTCAGGTGGTCTGGTATTTCCACCTCTTGAAGAATTTTCCAGAGATTGTTGAGGTCCACACAGTCAAAGGTTTTGGCATAGTCAATAAAACAGAAATAGATGCTTTTCTAGAACTCTCTTGCTTTTTTGATGATCCAGTAGATGTTGGCAATTTGATCTCTGGTTCCTCTGCCTTTTCTAAAACCAGCTTGAGCATCTGAAAGTTCACAATTCACATACTGTTGAAGCCTGACTTGGAGAATTTTGAGCATTACTTTGCTAGCATGTGAGATGAGTGCAATTGTGCAGTAGTTTGAGCATTTTTTGGCATTGCCTTTCTTTAGGATTAGAATGAAAACTGACCATTTCTAGTCCTGTGGCCACTGCTGAGTTTTCCAAATTTGTTGGCATATTGACTGAACCACTTTCACAGCATCATCTCTTAGGATTTGAAACAGCTCAACTGGAATTCCATCACCTCCACTAGCTTTGTTCATAATAATACTTCCTAAGGCCCACTTGACTTTGCAATAATCCATTGTGATTATCTGGGTGGTGAAGATCTTTTTTGTATAGTTCTTCTGTGTATTCTTGCCACCTCGTAATATCTTCTGCTTCTGTTAGGTCCATACCATTTCTGTCCTTTATCGAGCCCATCTTTGCATGAAATGTTCCCTTGGTATCTCTAATTTTCTTGAAGAGATCTCTAGTCTTTCCCATTCTATTGTTTTCCTCTTTTTCTTTGCACTGATCGCTGAGGAAGGCTTTCTTATCTCTCCTTGCTATTCTTTGGAACTCTGCATTCAAATCGGTATCTTTCCTTTTTGGCTATTGAATGGAAGAGCTAGAATCTGACCCAGCTCATGTCAGTTCAGAGACGTCTGCTTTTTCACATCATACTGCCTCTAGTTTCCATGCTTATCCATGGTGTTATGCTGCCTCTCAATTGAGGAAGTTTAGAAGTAAGAATTTCTTGAAGAGTGAGCAATGGATGAAGGTGTAAAGGGGCATGTAAACAGAGACCCTGACCAGAGTGTGCCTCTGTCTTCACCAGAAAAGCAAGGTCACGAAAGAAACAGGCACACCCTGGCTGGGTCTCTGGAATTTGTTCGGTTTTTTTTTTTTTTCTTCAGAGTATTTTTTTCCAGCTTTATTATTTATTGAAGGTTTTTCATGTTAATAAACTCACATACATTAGATGATAAGACTAGAAAAAATAGTAATTAACAGATTCATAATTAGCCATGTGCACATATGCATGTGGTCATTCTTCAGTGAAGTTCTAAAGCTCTTTTTTTTTTAGGGGATTATCAGTTTATTATTTATTTTTTTATTTTTTCAATTTACAATATTGTATTGGTTTTGCCATAAACCCTGTAGTTAGCACCCACTATATAGGAAGGGGCCTATAGACCTTGAGAAGTACAAGCTGGACCAAGGAACTATCTGAAAATGAACTGACCCCACACTGTCCACAACAGCTCCAGAGAAAAACCTAGATATATTTTTACTATTATCATTTTTTAAATTTGAACAAAATTTTTATTATTTTTTAAGCCCCCTATTAGTCCTTTAATTTTCATTTTTATAACCTACTCAGTTCAGTTCAGTCACTCAGTTGTGTCCGACTCTTTGCAACCCCATGAATCGCAGCACGCCAGGCCTCCCTGTTCATCATCAGCTCCCAGAGTTCACTCAGACTCATGTCCATCGAGTCAGTAATGCCACCCAGCCATCTCATCCTCTGTCGTCCCTTTCTTCTCCTGCCCCCAATTCCTCCCAGAATCAAAGTCTTTTCCAATGAATCAGGTCTTCGTATGAGGTGGCCAAAGTACTGGAGTTTCAGCTTTAGCATCATTCCCTCCAAAGAAATCCCAGGGTTGATCTCCTTCAGAATGGACTGGTTGCTTCTCCTTGCAGTCCAAGGGACTCTCAAGAGTCTTCTCCAACACCACAGTTCAAAAGCATCAATTCTTCGGCGCTCAGCCTTCTTCACAGTCCAACTCTCACATCCATACATGACTACTGGAAAAACCATAGCCTTGACTAGATGGACCTTACTCAGCAAATTAATGTCTCTGCTTTTGAATATACTATCTATGTTGGTCATAACTTTTCTTCCAAGGAGTAAGCGTCTTTTAATTTCATGGCTGCAATCACCATCTACCTTGCCAAAAAAAAAAAAAAAAGACCCTATTTTTAAAGCAAACTTCATATATATATATATTTTTTTTTAATAATTTTTGTGACTCTTTTTTCTTTAATATTGTATTTTTGAGAATCTAACTTCTACTCTAGATTTTTAATCTTTGCTTTTTGGTATTTGTTATCAACTTTGTATCTTTAAGAACCCCATCTTCAGTATCCATTTTTACTTGGGAGAGAGATCACTGGTCTCTGGAATTTGATCTGAGTGTCAGGAACTGGAAGTGATTAAGGTAAAGAGGAAATGCCTGAAATCTGTTAACTCCACACCCTACCTTCCATGGAATCTAGGGTTATGCAGAAACAGATCTGAACTTGAGCCGCAAATGCAGAGATGAGCTGTTTGACCCCCTCCGGTCTCAGTTTCTCCTACTATAAAATGAAGATAGGAACATCAAGGACACTGATAAAGAATTAATAAATCATATTCCTGTTTATGTGTGTGCATGTGCACGTGTGAGAGATACAAAAATGATTTGCACATGGACTCTGAATAAATAGAAGCTATTGTCTCACTGTTTCACATTTGTTTCCCCTCTTCTTTTCTTATGCAGTCTATGCACCATTTAATAAAAATCTAGCTCATTCCTCCTAACTTCACATCATTTCTGCAAAAGCACAATCTCTCATTAACACAAGCCCAGGAGAAAGAAATAGCAGCCATTAAATGAATAATTCTGTTTTGTCCATATTATCATAAAACGCTGCTCACCTGATACCATCTATGATGTTCAAGCCATCGTTCAAGCAGAATTATTATTTCGTCACAAAGAGAGTTTGGAGCCTTTAACACCAAACCTTTGAAAGTCTGTCCCAGCCTTTTCCTCACAGTATAAAAGAATAGTCAGATGTCCAGACTGCCCTGAAGAGACCAGGGGGAGCCCTTTGAAACTGTTTTTCACTGATGTTTATAACCCAAGAGAATAACAAACTATTTACCAGTATTTACATTTTTCTTTCTTCCTGCCAAATTATATTTTATCAGATAAGTTTAGTTTTCCTCATTCATTCACTAATTTCATCTAATCCTTATATAGAGTTAAACATTTCACTTTGCCATTTTCTGTGAAAATTGATGCACTTTCTGAAAACAATCTCTTCTCCAACAAAATGATGCAGTATTAAGAAGAAACATAAGTATTCTATTTTCTTTAAATAATAAATTATAAATCAAAAATGAAGTAAAGAGGGAAACCTACAGACTGAAAGGGATCGAGGAGGCAACAACTAAGCACAATGGACAGACTTTGTGTGGAATCTGATTCCAACACCAGTGAACAAGATTTCTCAGTGAGATGTCTAACAACCTGTAAACTCAGATTAGAAGATTGATAACATTCAGGGTTATCTTTCAGGTGAAATAATGTGGTGATTTTTTTCCCAAAGAGAAAAGATTTTTTCTCTTAGAGGAAATTAATGAAATGTTGACAGACGAACTAATATGATGTCTAGGATCTGCTCCAGAATAATCTAGGTTGAGGGTGGGGCAGGTAGAAGGCCCGGGTAGAGATGCAGCAAGACCAGCCACCAGCTAATCCTGGCTGAAGCTGGGGGTGGTACATGAGGGTTCATTACACTTTGCTTACTATTTTAGAAATTTCTGTAATTGTTGAAAGTGAATGAAACTTCACAGAATGGACTGATCCCTCAAGGGGGAAAAAAAAAAAAGGCATTCTGTGAGTCTTATCACATCAGGATTAAAACAGCAATATACCTGCATATATATATATATATATATATATATATATATATATATATATATACACACACACACACACTGTGTATAACACTATATACCTGCATATTTACCTGGAAGATCAGCTTCAAATAATCAGCAACAATCAAAGATTTTTCAAATTAAATAAATAAATAAATAAAAACTCTCAACAAATCTTGTAAGTTAAACCAATACTATCATTATTTAAAATTCAAGTATATCCAACTTAGGAGTCATTACTCACCTCTTCCAAAGCACAAGCCTTTATTACTTTTTCATATCGTTCTTCCTCATATTTCTTCCCAAATAAAATGTTACTCCTCACAGTTCCTGAGAACACCCAAGGCTGCTGAGAAACATACACGATCCTTCCATGCACGCTGACCTGTCCCTGGCTCGGGGGCAGCTCCCCCAGCAGAGCATGTAACAGTGACGACTGAAACAGACGGCGACACACACATGTGAACAGACAGCACTCAGGACTGAACAATGCCGCAGCACAGCTGACCCCACCCTGGCACTTGATACATGATAGAACGCTTGTGTTTAGAACAGGATAAAGTATAGTTCTGGCTGCTGCTGCTGCTAAGTCGCTTCAGTCGTGTCCGACTCTGTGTGACCCCATAGACGGCAGCCCACCAGGCTCCCCCGTCCCTGGGATTCTCCAGGCAAGAACACGGGAGTGGGTTGCCATTTCCTTCTCCAATGCATGAAAGTGAAGTCGCTCAGTCGTGTCCAACTCTTAGCGACCCCATGGAGTGCAGCCCACCAGGCTCCTCCGTCCAGGGGATTTTCCAGGCAAAAGTATTGGGGTGAGGTGCCATTGCCTTCTCCAGTTGCAACCAAAAAGTTGAAAATAACACTGTTGGTCAACATAAACCCACAGTTGACAAGAAATACTAATAAAATGCTGTAACAATCTACTGTGCCCAAGAATTTCCCCCAAATGAAGCGCTATACTCAACAAAGACTAAATAAGAATGTTTAACATTCTTAACTAGCAGAGCAGCCCAGCAGGATGTGTATTTCTTGCATCTGATGCTTATGCAGCTATCCCTACATCTGGGTATCCTTCACTTGACAAATACTTGTTCTTAAAAAGCTACATGTGAAAACTATATCCAAAGATGATTATTAAGAGAACTCTGAAGTGAGTTGTGTCCAAAGAGCAAAAGTCCATCACAGAAGAAATCATCAACCTCTGGTGTACACACTTACGTTTAGATTTCTGTATTTTGTTGTACAAAACACAAGAGACTAAGTGCATGTACACATGTCCTTCAAATCTTGTTCACCACACAGATGCGGTGTGTCTGTGTCCCCACATCACAGTGCTAGGGCACTGGGCTAAAATAATCTGCCTGCATATCTGTCTCACTCCAGAACCTGGTTGTCTCTGGATGGCAGAAGTGTCAGGGTCTTGCTCACACCTCTTCCTTTAGCTCCAGCACATGGCTGCACATTCACTACATGTGCACTGAGAGGATCAAGTCAAGTCATGTGAGAAAACGCTCAAAGCTTCCTGGAAGAGCCTTCACAACCTCCAGACTTCCTGGAGGGACCACCATCACAAAAAGAAGTCCCCACTGTCTCATTCTGTCCTGAATAGATGTCACATAAATAATTTCCTTCACTGAGATGTCCAAACTGCCGACAAGCTGTTCCCAACTGTGCAGCATGAAACACCAAGAAGGAAACACAGTGTGCATTTACCCAGATTCATGTGGCCATGAAACCTCCTTGCAAAACGAATGTCCCATGGAACACACCTAGAGGAAAGCTATTCTAGATTTGTCCAGTTCAAACTGTGTTATACTCAGCTTCAGGCTCAACTCTTAAGAATTTTTAAAATATTTATTTATTTATTTTTGGCTGCATCGGGTCATAGTTGCAATACTTTCATTGCAGCACACAGGTTTAGTTGCTCCAAGGCATATGGGATCTTAGTTCCCCAACCCATGTCCCCTGCATTGGAGGGCAGATTCTTAACCACTGGACCACCAGGGAAGTCCCTCAACTCTGAGAATTTAACAGGGGCTGTGGCGTTGCAGCAAGCTGACCAAGGTATCATGACTTACCTTTCCTGCTCCCACAGGTCCAACCACAGCTAACAGTTCACCAGGTCTGACAGTAAATGAAAGGCCTTGTAGGGTTGGGATTTCTGAATCCTGAAAATTAAAGTTTATAAATATCTGCCCATTTCAATAAAGTGACACACATTACTTCATAAAGTGGAGAAAAAAACAAAATAGTCATTGATATGCTAAACACTGCCCACATTTTTTTCCTTCCTATTTTAAGATAATCTGTTCTACAGGACTTTTCATCCAATCTTTTCTCTTCCAGGGTCTGAAACAACTTCAGTCGCCTTTAGAAGGCTCCTTTTACCAGCTATCCATATGGACACAGTATTAGATAGCCACAGAATTTAGCAGTTGAAATGACAAGCTGAAATTTGAAATGCAAATTTTATGATGTATACCAACTTATTAAAATAATATACGTAATAGAATAGTCAGTATAGGAAGTTTTTAATCATTTATGTTTTCATTATGACCCTTGGTTTTAACTATTTCATTAATCTCCATGATATGGCAGCTTAAGTACATGATGAGCCTGGCCCTCTACTGATAAATTGAAACCTCCACTATCTCTCCATTTTCATTTGATAAAGAATGAATCTCAGTAATGCTAAGGAAACAGATCACTTTGTATGAGGAAGTATTTCTTGGCAAATTAACTCTTATAAATACCAATCAAAGCTCTAACTTCACAAGAGCTCTAATTTAATACCAACAATGACAACAAAAAAATAGGGAATTAACAAATTAATTATGACTTTGTGGGTCAGAGTGATAAGACCTCAATTTTAATACATGTTACATGCATTACCTGTCCTGGCTAAACAGGGGCCATAAAATACTTCTGCTGTAAGAAAGCAAAAAACATGGAGGTACATGCAACAGCACACAATCCAATGTGAGGGAGAAGTCATGCCAATTACAGGTCATATTCCTGAGAGACTTAAGGGTGTGTGTAGGTATTTACATGTTCTTAGTGTTAAGAAAATTGTCAGTAACTGATAATTTTTGTTTTTAAAGAGAGGTTACAGTTGATCAGTAAAATGCCCAAAAACTAAAAGTACAACGTCTGGATAAACTATTGGGATAATCTTCAAAATGAAAAAATTTCTCTGGGAAGAACTGAATTATAAAACATTAACTTTTTTTTCTTTTTTTCCTTTTTTTTTTTTTTAGAAAATTTTTGCCATGGGTGTACATGTGTCCCCCATCCTGAACCCCCCTCCAACCTCCCTCCCCATCCCATCCTTCTGGGTTGTCCCAGTACACCTGCTTTGAATGCCCTGTTTGATGCATAGAACTTTGACTGGTCATCTATTTCACATATGGTAACATATATGTTTCAATACTATTCTCTCAAATCATCCCACCCTTACCTTCTCCCACAGAGTCCCAAAGTCTGTTCTTTATATCTGTGTCTCTTTTGCTGTCTTGCATATAAGGTCATTGTTACCATCTTTCTAAATTCCATGTATATGTGTTAATATACTGTATTGGTATTTCTCTTTCTGACTTACTTCACTCTGTATAATAGGCTCCGGTTTCATCTACCTCATTAGAACTGATTCAAATGTGTTCTTTTTATGGCTGAGTAATATTCCATTGTGTATATGTACCACAACTTCTTTATCCCTTCATCTGTCAATAGATATCTAGGTTGCTTCCATGTCCTGCCTATTGTAAACAGTGCTGCAACGAGCAATGAGATACATGTATCATTTTCAATTTTGCTTTCCTTAGGGTATATGCCTCAGAGTGGGATTGTTGGGTCATATGGCCAGTACTCTTGCCTGGAAACTCCCATGGACGGAGGAGCCTGGTTGGCTGCAGTCCATGGGATCGCTAAGAGTTGGACACGACGGAGCAACTTCACTTTGACTTTTCACTCTCATGCATTGGAAAAAGAAGTGGAAACCCACTCCAGTTTTCTTGCCTGGAGAATCCCAGGGACAACAGAGGCTGGTGGGCTGCCATCTATGGGGTCGCACAGAGTCGGACGTGACTGGAGCGACTTAGCAGCAGCAGCAGCAGCAGCAGCATGATGCCTTTATTCCTAACTTTTTAAGGAATCTCCATAGCGTCTTCCATAGTGGCTGTATCAATTTACATTCCCACCAACAGTGCAAGAGTGTTCCCTTTTCTACATATCCTCTCCAGTATTTATTGTTGGTAGACTTTTTGATGATGGCCATTCTGATCAGTGTGAGGTGATATCCCATTGTCGTTTTGATTTGCATTTCTAAGCTCAACATTCAGAAAACGAAGATCATGGCATCTGGTCCCATCACTTCATGGCAAATAGATGGGGAAACAGTGGAAATAGTGTCAGACTTTATTTTGGGGGGCTCCAAAATCACTGCAGATGGTGACTGCAGCCATGAAACTAAAAGACACTTACTCCTTGGAAGAAAAGTTATGACCAACCTAGATAGCATATTCAAAAGCAGAGACATTATCTTGCCAACAAAGGTCTGTCTAGTCAAGGCTATGGTTTTTCCAGTGGTTATGTATGGATGTGAGAGTTGGACTGTGAAGAAAGCTGAGCACCAAAGAATTGATGCTTTTGAACTGCGGTGTTGGAGAAGACTCTTTGAGAGTCCCTTGAACCGCAAGGAGATCCAACCAGTCCATTCTGAAGGAGATCAGCCCTGGGATTTCCTTGGAGGGAATGATGCTGAAGCTGAAACTCCAGTACTTTGGCCACCTCACGTGAAGAGTTGACTCATTGAAAAGACTCTGATGCTGGGAAGGATTGGGGGCAGGAGGAGAAGGGGACGTCAGAGGATGGGAAGGCTGGATGGCATTCCTAACTCGATGGACGTGAGTCTGAGTGAACTCAGAGTTGGTGATGGACAGGGAGGCCTGGCGTGCTGCGATTCATGGGGTCGCAAAGAATCGGACATGACTGAGCGACTGAACTGAATAATGAGTGATGTTGAGCATCTTTTCATGTGTTTGTATGTCTTCTTTGGAGAAATGTCTGTTTAGGTCTTTTTCCCACTCTTTTATTGGGTTGTTTGTTTTTCTGGCACTGAGTTGTATGAGCTGTTCATATATTTTTGAAAGTAATCCCTTGTTAGTTGTTTCATTTGCTATTATTTTCTCCCATTCTGAAGATTATCTTTAAATCTTGCTTATAGTTTCCTTTGAAATACAAAAGCTTTTAAGTTTAATCAGGTCCCACTTGTTTACTTTTGTTTTTATTTGTGTTACTCTAGGAGGTGGTCATTGAGGATCATGCTTTGATTTATCTCATTGAGTGTTCTGTCTATGTTTTCCTCTAAGAGTTTTATAGTTTCTGGTCTTACATTTAGGTCTTTAGTCCATTTTGAGTTTATCTTTGTGTATGGTGTTAAGAAGTATTCTAATTTCATTCTTTTACAATGTAGTTGTCAAGTTTTCCCAACACCATTTATTGAAGAGGCTGTCTTTTCCCCATTATATATTCTTGCCTCCTTTGTCAAAAATAAAGTACCCATAGGTGCGTGGGTTTATTTGTGGGCTTTCTATCTTGTTTCATTGGTCTATATTTCTGTTCTTGTTTCAGTACCATACTGTCCTGATGACTGTAGCTTTGCAGTATAATCTGAAATCAGGAAAGTTGATTCCTTCAGCTCCATTCTTCTTTCTCAGGACTGCTTTGGCTATTTTGGATCTTTTGTGTTTCCATAAGGATTGTGAAACTTTTGTTCTAGCTCCATGAAAAATGCCATTAGTAACTTGATAGGGATCACATTGAATCTTTGGTAGTATAGTCATTTTCACAATATTGATTCTTCTTACCCAGGAACATGGAATATCTCTTCATCTGTTTATGTTGTCTTGAATATAAACATACTAAAAAATATCCTAAAATATGTCTAAAACATTAACATACCAAAACAATGACAATAATTTTTCATCACTAAAAAGGAGACTTGGCTATTATAGGAATACAAATCTATCAATAAGAAGCTAGATTTTTAAACATGAGAAAATTTTTTAAGCTTCTCCACTCTCTTCTTGTCTGATACTGAGAGTTCTATCTTACTACTTTCACTCAGTTATGACAACAACATAATGAGCCACATACATTCAGCTTCCTGTCCCCACACCTCACAGTTTCCCAGGGCCAGACACTGAGCTCCCTCCCTGTTCAGGCTTCAGAATCTGGCATTGCTCTGCCACTTTGTCTCTCCAGTCCTGTAAATTCAAACATTACAAACATATGTACTTTAAGTTCAAGATGTGCTAATATGTTGAAAGCTCTATTGAAAAAGAAATAGAGAACATTTCAAATGTCTTAGGCTGATTTTACATGTAATCTCTATTAGCTGCAAATTTTATCTGATTTTGAGAATTTTTATAACATACTTTCAGGAAATGTGCAAGTCACACTTTACACCATGGGTAAAATCTCAAAATTCTCCAATAAATCTATGTCACAGTTATCTATTAGCAATCATGATCTAGGAATGGAGGACTTCTTACCTTATCCCAAAAAGCAGTAAAATCTTTCATGTGCACGATTGTTTTATCACCTGATGGCAGTTGAGTGTTGAGCTGTGATATCTCATCAAGTAACAAAAAGTTCTACGAAAAAAAGGAAAAACATAGACAGTTTAGTCTGCAGGATGAAACACAAACAAAAATAATTGCTTCCCTGGAATTTGCAGTAAAAATCTATACAACCTACAAATTGTTTTGCCATTTGTACTTGAAGTGTTGGCTCACATCAGAACAAACTAATATATAGGATAATATATACTCATTATAGCATATAGTATGTACATTCATAATATAGTACATATAGTATACAGAGTTCTTTATATAAGGGAATGTGTGTGTGTGTGTGTGTGTGTGTGTGTAATGTGTGTATATGCATGTGTATATATGATATAAATAGAGAGGGTGCCTTGCCATGAGTCTTTCTGCAACTTTCTCAACATTTCTCAATGTACAAGTTTTTCCCTAAGGAGAAAATATAGCTCCAAAATCTAACACATTTAGAACCGGGACATTTATACTGCTTTAGCCTTGTGTTACCAGCAATAAACATGGGAGCTGATAGGAAATTATTCCATACATATTTACTGAATCCCACTATGCACCAAGCACCATGTGACACTGCTAGGAACATAGAGAGGAAGGCCATTCCCAGGCCTTCTTCAATCAGGTGGCACAAGACAGGCTGGAAACACAAGACAGGCTGGAAACACAAGACCTGCAGCAGAGATGCTGAATGAAAACTCTGGCTCTACTGTGTGTCATGACCCTCACGTGAGCACTCAAGACCACTCTGCTTTTCTCATGTGTGTTAAATCAATATCACTGCTTTTCACTAACTATCACTTGTTATCATTCTAAAAAGAAAATGTTCTTATTAAAATTCTACCTCTTAAAAATACTTCACAAGCATCTTTTCACTATCACTTATCTCTTCTCTTTAGTCAGTGCCTTCTCTCCGGCTCAACAGGAATGGCTACATCTTCCACTTCTTGCTATTTTCACAGCACTTAGCAGTCATTCAATGTGATTTAGCTGAATAATACCAAGTCCTGTGAACCACTACAAAGCTACCATAAACATATACCAGAAAACTCTCTCTTGCCCTACAAGTGATAGATGTATTAATAACTCAGTGAAAGAAACTACAGTGTTAGAGAAATTGAGTAAACAACTGAGACCACCTCCATTGCCCACACCCCAGGAACTATGAATGTATGGCAGAGACTGCTGACTATCCTCAAAATCTGCTCTCATTCTTCTGTGGTAACAAACCCTGGATTTTGGCTGCATGTGGCAGTTTGGAAGGAGGGCCTCTCTCTCCAGCCTCACAAGCAGATAGGCACAGCCATGTGGCTAAATCGAGGTCAGTGGAGAGTGACAGCAACCAGGACCTTTCTCCACCCCCACGGTCTGGGCCTTGGAGGCTGCCAGCGGGGTCAAGGTCACATGCATTGGAGTAACATAATAAGAGAAAGAGTCTGGGTCCCAACATGATGGAGGTTCACACTAGCCATGGGACTTGTTATGGGGAGAGCAGTAACACCACAAAAAAGATCTGTCCTAACCCCAGTTAGCTCAAAATGTGACTCTATTTGGAAATAGGGTTGTTATAGGTGTAATCCATTAAGGTGAAATCACAGTGGAGTAGGGTGGGCCCTGAATCCGACATGATTAGTGCCCTTATAAGGAGAGAGGCAGAGACAGACACACCAGCAAAAAACAGCCAGATGATGATGGAGACAGAGGCTGGAGTGATGGCAGTTACAACCCTAGGAAAAACAAGGTTTGTCTGAAACCATTTAAGTTAACAGAGCTGACAAAGGAGTCCCCCTTACAGTATTTAGAGAGATTGCGGCCCTGCTGACACCTTGATTTCAGACTTTCAGCCTCCAGGTCTGTGAAACAATATACTTCTGTGATTTTAGGTCTTGTGGTTTGTGTTACTTTGTAAAGGCAGCCCCAGGATGAGAATATAGAGCCTTACAAGGACTCTTGCATGAGAGAAAAGCAAACTATCCTTGTAAGCAGCTTTAATATGGGCAATTCTAGGACCCAGAGGCAAACCAAATCCCTACTAACACAGGGGCAACTGATAAAAGCTTCTGGGGATGTTTGAGAAAGAAAACATTTGAATAGGAACCTACTCCCCTAAAATCATAAACATCCTTCAAGTCCTTGACATTCTCATCTATCACACCACAGAGCTACAAGTGTGATTGCAATCTTCCTCTTCAAAAGAACAATTGGCAAAAACTGATCATGAAAACCTGCTTCTGTGGGAAATAAAAGCAGTACCCTTGCATTTCTCTCAAAGACCAGCAGCCAGGAGATAAGATCCTCTCGTTTCCTCCTCCTCTCATCCAGGCTCACTGAGAATCTAACATAGGACACAGCTACTCCTCCCTGGCCCGAGCCCGTGTCCAGCAGGAGGCAGGTTGGACGGATGGTGTTCTGAAGACTCCTCTGCAGGCTCTCAATCACCACAGCCTGAATTCTCTCTCCACATCACCTCTCCCATCATCAGTCACGTAGCAGCTCTTGTCTATTCTGCCACAGCTCATTCATCTCCCAATTTTCCTTTTCTCTTGAAGCAACATAATTTCAGAGTCTAACTTACTATTAATCATTTCAAATACTGATACAATGTTTTTGGGGTTTTTCCCTAGTTCCTTCCCTAGACCCTCCCACAACAACACTCCTTCCTAACCTCTTTACAATATCTCTGGGAATGTTCACCATACTTAATATCCCCCAGTGATCCATAAGCACCTAGGTCCACACTCCCCAGGTAGCCTCTGCCTGGACACCCTGAGCACTAACCCACCCACCCTTCCAGTCCATCTCAAAAGCTAGTCCTCCTGGGAACCTGTCAGGACATCATCAGCTGGCACTGTCCTTCCTACCCCTGAATCCCATGAGGGATTCTCCTATATGTCACACAGGAGATATAGACACTACATCACTCACACACTTACAGACACTAGTTTCAACTCCAACAGAGACCAAGCCTTGTACAGAGTCAGCAAATCATGGGTAAGGGAAGGAATAGATTACAGGGCTCTTCAAATCCATCCAACCTGCATTGCTACAGCTTTACATAGACTGAGCTAACACAGCAACAAGCAAAAAGTTGTTGCATATATTGTACATGCATATATTGTACATCTTCTCTAGACAGAATCAAATGCCAATTTCAGCTTAATTATGTTACCAAGACAAAAGCTCAATATTCAGTGTGCGCATGTGTTCAGTTCAGTTGCTCAGTCATGTCCAACTCTTTGCGACCCCATGGACTACAGCATGCCAGGCTTCCCTGTCCATCACCAACTCCTGGAGCTTGCTCAAACTCATGTCCATCGAGTCAGTGATACCAGACACCATCAGTGTGTACATAGTAGGACAGAAATTCCCAGCACTTCTCCACAAATAATAGGTTTGAGTGAGGGAATATGTCACAATCTTCCAGGGGTTAAATGAGATTCCAACACATAACCAGCTTGTAAAGGTGTCAGAAGTGCTGGCTGGATTTTTTTCTAGGGCTCAGGATGATTAAAAAAAAAAAAAAAAAAGCTGAAAATAAATTACAGATGATGTGCAGACCCAGAACAGATCGTGTGGGAAAATACCAAAGTCAGAACTTCAGCCAAAAAGATTGACTTCCCAGTGGCTGGTGGGGGAAAATCTAAGCCGTTTTATGAATAATAAAACTTCAGAGACACATTTTACTGGATGTGAAAGTCACTGAAGACTTATAGTGCTCTCAAGATATTTACAATCCTATTGGAGTCATTCAAAGAAAAGAGCTTCAGTCCATTTTCCTTATTAAGATAAAATAGAGGGACTTCTGGGGCCTATAAAGTCACAGTAAATTATTCATACTTTGTACATGGGAAAATGACATAGCAAAGCACATGTAAACAAGAAGACACAACACTATGAAGAACATGCGTAGGTCTGCCCTTGGGGATGGACTACCGCACCCCCTCCAAGGTGGGCAGGGGTAGTGGGTTTCCTTCCTGGGGCTGCCAGGCATGACCTGAGCAGAAATTCTGGATGATGAACCATCTAGTCTACTGAACCCCAGGCTGCAGGAGGCTGTGAGGCAGCAGGGCTCAACACCACACTGTGTTCCAAACTCTGCATGCCCACCACTACCCCAGCCCATCTGTGGTCAAATCTTGCCCAGTTCTGACCACTTGGTAAGTAAACTCAGCTGACCTTTTTTTCCACTCCTGCGGCCCTTTTCACCTTCTAGTTGGGCATCGTCACATCTAAGTGAGAGGCAGGGAAAGGAAGAAAATGATTATCCGATAATTGCTGCTACCTGTTAGATAACAGGACAGGAAGTTGAATCTGGCCAATGGCTGCTCAGTGAGGTGGGTCTTACAGAAAACACTGAGTATTTCAAAATGCTCTCCAAAACCACGTCCAGGCCAGTCATCTCCTCAGATTTGGTTCTCTCATAGCATTCCTTATTATAGTGAATCCAGGTGATTTTACAGCCTGAAAAAGCAAAGCAGCCTGACATCCACCTCTCCTCTCCCTGCTCCTAATACCCAACTCAAAATGTGCCCCTGAGCGGCTCTCAAATCTGGCCAAGTCTCTCTATTTCACCCTCAACCAAACCACATCATCTCGTCCCTGGATCATGTTCTGCATTAGCCTCCTGACACACTCATCTTCCTGTCTCTGCTCTGGGTCCCTAACCTACCTCACTGCCCTTTTCCCCAGGCTGCAGCCAGGCTGACTTTTGAGATGATAAAAACCTTAATGTTTCCTGTAGGATCCTGTATGGGCCCCTGCTCAGGCCTCCAGCTCTCTACTCTGCAGCCTCAGACATTTCTGGTTCCTCAACTGCACGGATCCCCCTTCTTATCCACAAAAGGCCTTTGTCACATGACCATCCCCAGGGAAATGTGAAGCATCAGCCTCCCATCAAGTAACTTGCTTAGCCTTCCCTGCTCAAACTCTTAACACAACCTCCAAAACTACACCAGTGACTCTGCCAAAGCAACTCATGGCCCCTCAGACTTTTCCCTCCGAGAACTATTGACACAGAAATGCACACCAGGTATCACTGTTTGATGCTTTATTAACCCCCCACTTGATGAAACATAAATTGCATGTAGGAAGGACTTCTCTGCAGTTGCTTACCTGCCACTGTATATACTCATCTGTACCACACTGAAGGCTGCACCAGACTTGTTATTCTGTGGAATGACTGGATGAATAAATTCAAATTTGACCCCCAAAAGTCAAACATAAATCAAGACAGCTTTTTCCTCTCAACTGATTTTAGTTTTTAAATGGTCCTGTTATCTTTTGCATTTGCTAAGGTATCTTTTAGATTTCTTTCTACAACTAGGGCAATGTTTCCCAAACATGATTTATTTTCAGGGACACAGGGACACTTATTAAAGACATAGGTAAGTTGGACCCCAGCAAAGGAATAGTGAATCAGAGACTCCAAGATGTGATAATTTAGTTTTAATAAGCACACCAGGTGATCCTCATGAACTAGAGACCTACATTCTTTATAGGGTAGTAAAACTAAATGGGTTGAAGAAGTTTCTATTAACAGGATCTAAAAGAAAAAAAAATACTTTCAAGATTACTTCAACACACCATGGAGCAGTTTCCAACACAAACAATCTCACCACTCTTATTCTCAGCTATTTGCCATGCCTTCACTGCAAACTACCATCAACAGATCTCTAAATTCCAAGACCACCTTCTGGCCATGAAGAGAAAATTTAGATGTTTTTCCAAAATCAAAGGTGTGTCCTTCATCAGGACACAAAGCAGCCTGACAAAGTCAGCACCAGGAAAATTCAATGTTCTCCCCAGGCCATAATTTTAATGTTACTGCACACACCTACACAGAAAGAAGTCTCAGGCCTTAGACATTGAGTTCATTTTAGTAGAAAAGAAATAAAAATCCACCCAAGTATTTGAGCACAATTCTCTGAAAACCTTCTACAGGACCCCTTTCCCACTACACTCTCTGGTGCATCACATTATCCATCAGAGAATCCCAGTTATCACTGTCTCCACTTCAACCATGCTTAATGGTTAGGTATTTGCAGGATCCCAGACATGATGGAGCTGGAAGGTCCCTTCAGTTACACATTTTCTGAGCATTTGCTATTTCTGAGCACTACGAAAATGAAGAAGACACTGTCTGCAAGAAGTCTGGAGTTCAGGGAAGGAAAGAAATCCATGAACACACAGCTTAGTGAGGACAAAGTCACATCCAGGAGCTCAAAGGAAGATATGGAGATTCAATAGGGTGTGATAGTTAATTTTATTAACCAGACACTTGGCAGGTCAGCCCCCAGACACTTGCTCAAACACATATTACAGTGAAAGCATTTTTAGATGAGATTGACATTTAAATCAGTAGAGTCTGGGTAAATAAGATTATCCTCCATTACGTGGGTGGGCCTCAGCCAGTTAGTCAAAGGTCTTAAGAGAAACTAGACTGACCAACTCCAAAGAGGAGGGAATTCTGTCTCAAGAGCAACTTCAGACCAGAGATGAATTTTAGCATAAAGCCTCATGGTATAAATCTTCTTTTATGATGGCCATCAAGACAGACTAATTGTGTTAAACAAGTAAGAGTGTTTATAGTTTACTACAAGGCCCAGAAGCCAGGCCAGCAGGAGCTACATGAACACCTGGCTGTGCAGGGCACAGATAGCTCCTCTCTTTAGAGAGCAGGTCCACCAAGTGCACTTGGGCTGGGTTCAGATACACAGATGGATGCACAAAACAAGCAGAAGATTCAGACCTATCCCCACACTGGATAAGATTCAGCTCCCCTGATTTGACACTCCCATCAAGGCACAATGTTCCAGGAATGCCTATCTCCAATCTGCTCCCTCCTCTGCATTTCTCCAGCTTCTAGTGCAGACTGACCCACCCTGGGCCTTTGTAGGGACCCAGTCATTTTGTGTAACTGTTGTCTCAGTCAATCCAGCATTTATTTGATACCCATGATGTGTCCAGCATGGACCAGGCACTACGCTAAAGAAGCACTACAGACAGTCTGCTGTCAAGGGCTCAGAACACTCCCAGGGAGTCAGCATCAACCCCACCTGACACGAGGCTGGCTGTGCACATAGATGGAAACCCCAGATCAATGTTAACAAAAGTGCTGGGAGAGGGTCATAGGGCTGCTGGAGGCTCAGAAGCATTTACTTAAATCAAGAACAGAAGAGAAAGCAATCCAAGAGGCTGAACAGAGTGAGCCAAGACCTCAAAGTAGGGATGGATATGGCAAGTCACAGGCAAGCCCCTTTCCTCCTCCCCATCCCAGTCCCCATGTGCTGAGAAACAGAGAGACCAGTGGAGCCCAGAGTTTAAAACTTGATTCTTCAAAAAACGGGGACTTCAAAGGTCTTCAGAGTAAGAAAAGATGATAAAAACCATACTTAATGAGAGAGTCCACATGACAGAAGGTACAGAGAAAGCAATGTAACAATGGTTAAGAAATCAGGCTTTGGTCAGAATCCTATTTCTGTCATTTGCAAGCTGTGTGAGGATGGGTGAGCTATTTCAACTGATACAGGAACCTGTTTCCTTATCTGTAAAGCAGCGACACTAATGTTTACCCACTCAATTGCTTTCCTGATTAAATGAGATGGCGTGATGCATAAAGGGTTTAAGAGGGCCCGGACCACAAGTAGATCACTGGTAGCCAAGATCAAAGACAGCAGCTGCAGCAGCAGTAATAACAAAACCACAATAGCACAACACACATATGAAGCTTCCAACTGGATAGGTTAATGTGTCACTAAGAATGTCACTACAGTCCAGGGATTTTCCTAAATGTCTATTTCAAGATGTGAAAGCCATGAAAAAGGAATTTTTTAACAAGTTGCATGGACCAAGCCTTATAAGTGTTGCTAGAAGCCCCCATCAGAAAGAATGACAAACTCAGGGAACCAGAACTGACCCCATATGACTGATGTGTTTTACGTGAAATGGTTTTTTATAGCATAGAAACTTCCATCACAAAAAAGATTGGCTTTTATGACAAGACCCAAAAATAAAATATAATCACATAGAGAACTATCTAACTTCACTAGGGATCTATTACTAGTTGCCTATCACTGTGGAGAAGTAGAAACAAGTCAGATTTTTCGTAAAGCCTAGACATTCAAGCTCATGCTCAGGCTGACTCACAAAACCAGTTTATTTAATTTTAGATTTATTCACAAACACATGAATAACTGATCACCTACTGTGTGCCAGACCCTTGTCTTGGTGATGTAAATTATTTGCCCAAGGCAATTTAGGAACAACCAGGGGAAAAAAAAACCCATAGTGAGTATGGTGGGAATCACAAATTTGAAGGGGAGAGTCCAGCTACAGACAGAATTAAGCAGTGAAAAGAGGCAGAGAGGAAAAGGTAGATCCAAAAGGCAAGCTCAGAAATTAACAAGCAAATCACTTATGCAGGAAAGAACCTGTTTACGACAGAGAACTAAGTAAATCTTCCTGCCCAAGGAGCAAGGAGCTCTCAGAAAGTTTTTCCCTTCCCAGCCCAGACAGGAATCCTGTTCACTCCAGGACGGTGCACAGTCACTATTTAGTCATTTGAGTTAGCACAGGAGAGGCAACCTGTTCGCTTCTCTTGTTTTTAGACATATTAATCACCCTGACATCATCATCACTTGTATGTAGAGAGTCCTGTGTTGTTGCTACTGCTGCCAATAAATGAGCAGGGAACTTAGGATATTTATAATATACTCTATCAAAGAAGAGAGGGGAGTATATAAGAGAGTTTGGAATGACTACCTGCTTTGGCACAGAGCTAAACCTCATCTAACTGGCACACAGTCACACCAAATAAAAGAAGGCATTTTATATAAAATACACCTACAACTTTAAAAAGTTATTTGTTCCCAAACCTTGATTCTTCGGATACTGACGATGGCCTCTGACACTTTCTCGATGGCCATGGGGAAGTAGAGGGTGCTTGTAAACCGCAGAGCCTCATACAGCGTCACCACCACAAACACTTGGCTGGCTGTAATCACCTTGTTGAAAGCCACATTGGTGGCGAAGGTGACAAAAATCATGATTTTGGTTACAGCAAAAAATGATGCCAAATTCATTCCTCTAAGGTAGGAACTTTGCAGAATCTTGGAAATTTCCTTCCTGGAAAAGAGAGTAGAAAATAGATTTTAAAACAATCACCTACATCCAAGGCATGAATTCCAGCGCCCTGTGTGAGTGGCCCCTTTTGAGGGAGTGGGCACAGATAAACTATCCCTCACATCATGGGGACGCTACACAGTGCACACCCGGAGGTCTGCCCCCAAACCAGGACCACACTCTGCAGCACCACTTCACTCTTCCAACTAGAAGAAGACTTAGAGTCACACTTTTTTAAACATTTTGGACCAATGAGACTAAGTTTGAACATTCATTCAACAAGCATTCAAAACCACAAGTCCTGGACCAGGCTCCTCACTGATGACAGAAAGACACAGCCCATCCCCTCCAGGAGCTCATGAACTTGTAGATGAAGAGAATAAGATACCCCAAAACTGTGACACACCAAGACATTAGACAGAAGCAGCCACACAGCCCCCACAGGCGCTCAGAGCAGAGATGTGTAACATGGAGCAGTGGAATGAGAGCAAGTTGCATGAATGTGGATCTTGAGAAGATAAGCTGGAGTCAGGGTTGGCAGAGGTCAGAGAATAAGCAAGATGAGAGTGTATTCCCATCAGAGGGAGGGCCCCACAAAGGTGCAAAGTAAGAAGTGACAGGGAGCTGCCAGAGAATTCTTAGTGTCCTGTGCTGGAGTAAAACACTCATCAGACATTTAAATGAAAGACGGAAAAGTATTCTACAAAGAAAAAGCAAAGAAAACAACATAGTGTTTTCATGGCTCTGTTTGGAATGAATAATAATGATTCGTAAAGTTTTGCCCAATACAGTTATATCCAATCTCTAAAATCTCACCATTTGTGCTACGTCAAACTATAGTTTTAGCTTTAATGTCATCATCTCAAATACTAGTACCTTCTGTGGAGAAGGAAATGGCAACCCACTCCAGTATTCTTGCCTGAAAAATCCCATGGACAGAGGAGCCTGGCAGGCTATATTACATGGGGTCATAAAGAGACGGACACAATTTAGAGACTAAATAATGACAACAAGCCCATCCTGTACCCTGCATTGACAACAGGCAAAAGCCACCTGCTTTAAGAGAAGAGAGAAAACCAGCTTCTGCCCAGGATCCTGAAATTGTAAAAAGCAGAGGACATCAGCTGGGGCAGAGAGAGGAAATTCCTCGCACACAAACACCACCAATATAGGACAGACAGACAGAAAATCCACTTGCTATCATCATCGGAAGAAAAGGCCTTGGACTTTTCAGCTAAAGACTTTCCAGCAATTACATACTCTGCTATCTGAAACATTTAGCCATCAACCATCATGTCTCTGTTGATGTTTCTGTATTGGGTAAGAAAATAAAACTTACCTTGTGGAGTTCTTTTGTAATTGATTTCCATACGTGACAAAACTTTATAGACAGTGAAAAAGCTAAGGAGTATTATTAGGTAAAAATCAATATAAAAGACAGGGAAAAAAATACTAACATCTTGAAATTACTGCTTTTGGGGGGTTTCTGGTACTAAGAAATACTTGGAAATTCATTTCTGTATAAGTAAGAAGCACATATAAATTTTTCCTTTAAGAAGACAGTAAGTGGAAGAGCAGGTTAAAATGACATCTCTCCTATTCTACTTAAACTTTCTGCCACATGTTGGGGGTAGAGTACATAGAATTTAAATTCATTATAATGTGAAAAACTTGGTAAGACTTCAAAATTCATTCAGAAAAGTCAACTGTAGTAATGTAGGCGAACCTAGAACCTGTTATACAGAGTGAGGTAAGTCAGAAAGAGAAAAGCAAATATTAATGCATATATATGGAATCTAGAAAAACAAAACTGATGCACCTATTCACAGAGAATAAATGGAGACACAGATGCAGAGAACAATCTCAGAGACACAAAACGGGAGGGAGAAGGTAGGACAAATTGAGAAAGGAGCATTGACATGTATATGCTGTCATGTGTGAAATAGATAACTAGCAGGAAGCTGCTATATAACACAGGGAGTCTAGCCTGATGCTTTGTGATGACCCAGAGAGGTGGAATGGGGGTGGAAGGCAGAGATTCAAGAAGGTGGGGATAGATATATATATAATTATGACTGATTCACCTTGATGTATAGCAGAGACCACATTGTAATTACAACATTGTAATTATCCTCAAAAAATAATAAGTAAATTTTAAAAAATGTGGAGGGGAGTACAAAAATATGGTGTGATATATACAAAAACTTACCTTCTCAAGCTGGTAATGAGGTCTATAAGTGACTTTTCCCAAGCATACATTTTTACTGTTCTGATGCCACTTATAAATTCATTCATGGTCCTGATCCTGTCATCTGTGAGAGCTGCAGTCTTACTCCTAAAAGGACAGACGTGAGACATAAGCCTTAGTTATCACAGTCTAACTTTCTGTAGCATCAGCAGCCGGGGACACGGGGAGGGACCAGAGATCAAATGATTCCCTACAGCTCTTCTGTGCTGACATCACAGGCAGGTCCTACTCAAAGTACAAATGGAGAAAAAGACTTCTAGGAAGTCAACAACTCAGCCTAATGCAAAGACTAGCTCAGAGAACTTGCAGTATCAGCCAAGGAAGACCTGAAGTGAGTCAGATACAAACCATCTGCCCAAGAAGATGGTGGTTGAACAGGAAAGGCAAAAAGGAATTTAACAGGAAGACAGTGTCTGTGCTGTAATAAAATAGGAGTAAAATTCTGGGGAACAGAAAAAATGAGGCTGTTAATAAAATCAGGAAAGGAGAACAAGAAAAACTTCGGAGACCTTGTAGCACTGGAATAGGGCCTCAAAGGATAAGGAACATCTCTCCACAGCAAAGAGAGGAAAAGTAATTTCAACTAAAGAAAAATTACCACATGTAATGGTACACACAGACATAAAAGAACTTAACTAGCTTCAAACAACACACCTTCACCACCTGACAATCTGAACAACGACCCACTCCCAACCCTCTGGAACCTGCCTCAGCTCTAACTCATCACCATTAGGCCCTTCATCACCAGTTACTTTTCTATCACATATGCTGCTGAGACTGTGGGACTTTATGAAAGTGAAGTCGCTCAGTCGTGTCTAACTCTTTGCAACCCCATGGACTGTAGCCTACCACACTCCTCCATCCATGGGATTTTCCAGGCAAGAGTACTGTAGTAGGTTGCCATTTCCTTATCCAGAGGATCTTCCCAATCCAGGGATCGATCCCGGGTCTCCCATATTGTAGGCAGACACTTTAGATGTCTGAGCCACCAGGGAAGTCCTCATAAAGACATAGTTAATCAAGACTGGGGGTGGTCCCAAGATGGCAGAGGAATAGGATGGGGAGACCACTTTTGCCCCACAAATTCATCAAAAGATCATTTGCACGCTGAGCAACTTCCACAAAACAACTTCTAAATGCTAGTGGAGGATACTAAGCACCCAGAAAGACAGCCTAATCTCTTCAAAAAGAGGTAGGACAAAATACAAAAGACACAGAGAGAGACAAAGAGTTAGGGACAGAGACCAGTTCTGGGGAGGGAGTTGTGAAGGAAGAGAAGTTTCCACACAGTAGGAAACCCTCTCACAGGCAGGTCTGTGGGGAGTTTTAGAATCTCAGAGGGCAACATAACCAGGAGAGAGAAAAAAAAAAAAAAAACAGAATATGCACCTAACTGCAACTGCAAGAGAAGTTGCCCAGACACTCGTGTCTGCTACCAACAAGTGGGGACTGGACAGGGAGGCACGGGCTGCATAATCAGTACTTAGGGTAAGGACCAGGCCTGAATACCCTGAGGACAATCTGAGGGAGATAACATGAGATAGCAACCCAAACTATGGGATTGCCAGAGAGAAAAAAGAGAGAGAGAGAGGGAACTTGCCCATGAAAGGCTCTAAGGCACAGCCTGGCCCACTCATAGAACAAAGGATTGAGCTAACACCAAAGAAGAGCTAACCGGCTGCATACAGGCCCCTCCTCCGCAGGTCCCCAGAGGCAGACAGGCAGGTGTGTGACACCCAGAGCCACACTGCAAGGGGCTGCTCCAATCTTGGCCCCAGGGACCGGCATCCTTCACCAAACTGTGAGCAGGTTCCCAGTTGCTAACGACGTCTTCCTGGGATCCTGGACGGTTGACATCTGCCAGGAGTGTCGTAGCCTGAGATCAGCTCCCCGCAGGAGACACACCTCTCACACAGCACACCTGAGATCGTGCTCTCGCAGCGCACACGGGATACTAAGCAGCATGGACCAGGGAGGTGATTAAGACGCATGGCCCACCTGGGACAGTGTGCTCACCAAGTACCTGGTTGCCTGAGCTGCTTGGACCTGGGAAAGGCACAAAACGCATGCCCAAATGAGTCTGTGCCCTTGTGGAGTACCCAAGAACCTGAGCAGCTTAGACCTGGGAAGTCCCTGTAAAGGCAGGTCTGCTTTGGATAGTACCCCTGCAGAGTACCCTGGAGCCTGAGCAGTGTAGACCCAGGAAACACATGCCACCTTGAGCTTTGGCACACCCAGTGTGGTCCTTACACTGCAAACACTCCCCACACATGCCAGCAATATTTGTTTGTAGTATCTCCCCCTCCCCACAACAGAACTGAACAAGTAAGCCTAAATAAGCAACCACCTTCACCCCTTTGTGTCAGGGTGGAAATTAGACACTGAAGAGACTTGCAAACAGAGGAAGCCAAAATAAACAAAGAAGAGGGAACCACTCTGGAAGTGACAGGTTCAACAGATTAAAATCTTGTAGTTAACATTGACTAAATATTGGAGGGAGCCGATAGACCTTGAAAAGAAGTACAAGCTGGAACAAGGAACTATCTGAAACTGAACTGACCCCACACTGCCCACAACAGCTCCAGAGAAATTCCTAGATATATTTTTACTGTTATCACTTTTTAATTTTTTAATTTAAGTTCCTTATTACTCCTTTAATTTTCATTTTATAACATATTATCTTGCAAAAAGACCCCATTTTAAAGCAAATTGACATATATATTTTTCATAATTTTGTGATTGATTTTGTTTTATAATTTTAATATTGTATTTCTGAGAGTCTAACCTCTACTCTAGGTTTTTAATCTTGGCTTTTTTGTATTTGTGTTCAATTTTGTACCTTTAGGAATACAAACTTCAGTACCCATTTTCACTTAGGTGTGTGAAATTGCTGGCTGGCTTTATTGCTGTCTCCCTTTTTGACTCTCCCTTTTCTCCCCCACGTCACCTATATCTTCCCCCTCCCCTTTCTCTTCTCTACTTAACTCTGTGAATGTCTCTGGGTGTTCTGGGCTGTGGAGAACACTTAGGGAGTTGATTACTGGCTAGATTGCTCTCTCCCCTTTTGACTCCCTCTCTTTTCCTCCTGGTCACCTCTATCTCCCTTCTCCCTCTTCTCCATGTAAGTCTGTGAACCTCTCTGGGTGTCCCTCATTGTGGAGAATTGTTTCACTATTAACCTAGATGTTTCATCATCTGTGTTATATGGATGGAGAAGTCTTGAGGCTACTGTAAGAATAAGACTGAAAGCCAGAGGGAGAAGGTTTAACTCCAAAACTTGAGAACATCAGGGAACTCCTGATTCCATGGAATATTAATAGACAAGAGCTCACTCAAAAGGATACATTCCTACACTGAAATCAGCTCCACCCAAGAGTTAACAAGTTCCAGAGCAAGATATACCATGCTAATTCTCCAGTAAAGCAGGAACACAGCCCTGAGCATTAAAAGACAGGCTGCCCAAAGCCATGCCAAACCCATAGACACCCCAAAACTCACTACCAGACACTTCATGACACTTCAAAGAGAAGAGATCCATTTCCACCCACCAGAACACAGACACAAGCTCCCCTAACCAGGAAACCTTGACAAACCACCAGTCCAACCCCACCCACAGGGAGAAGGCTCCACAATACAGAGGAACCATGAACTGCCAGCAAACAGAAAAGGCACCCAAAACCCAGCAATCTATGGGGAGGGAGGTGGGAGGGGGGTTCATGTTTGGGAACGCATGTAAGAATTAAAGATTTTAAAATTTAAAAAATAAAAAACTAAAAAAATAAAAATAAAAATAAATTTTAAAAAAATAAACAAAATGAAAAGGCAGAGAAATGTTCAGCAGGTAAAGCAACATGATAAATGCCCACAAAATCAAACAAAAGAGGGGGCGATAGGAAGTCTACCTGAAAAAGAATTCAGAATAATGATAGCAAAGATGATCCAAAATCTTGAAAACAAAATGGAGTTACAGATAAATAGACTAGAGACAAGGATTGAGAAGATGCAAGAAATGTTTAACAAGGACCTAGAAAAGATAAAGACTGAAAGTGAAGGGCTGTAAAAGGTATTTCATGCAAAGAGAGACCAAAAGAAAGCAGAAGTAGCAATACTCATATCAGATAAAATAGACTTTGAAAGAAAGGCTGTGAAAAGAGACAAAGAAGGACACTACATAATGGTCAAAGGACCAATCCAAGAAGAAGATATAACAATTATAAATATATATGCACCCAACAAGGGCTTCCCTCATAGCTCATTTTGTAAAGAATCTGCCTACAATGGAGGAGACCCTGATTTGATTCCTGAATTAGGAAGATCCTCTAGTGAAGGGATAGGCTACCCACTCCAGTATTCTTGGCCTTCCCTTGTGGCTCAGCTGGTAAAGAATCTGCCTGCAACGTGGGAGACCTAGGTTCAATCCCTGGGATGGAAAGATCCCCTGGAGAAGGGAAAGGTTAACCACTCCAGTATTCTGGCCTGGAGAATTCCATGGACTATAAAGTCTATGGGATCGCAAAGAGTCAGACACTTCTGAGTGACTTTCACTTTCATACACCCAACATTGGAGCACCTCAATACATAAGACAAATGCTAACAAGTTTGAAAGGGGAAATTAACAGTAACACAATAATAGTAGGAAAATTTAGTACCCCACTCACACCTATGGATAGATCAACCAAACAGAATATTAGCAAGGAAACACAAACTTTAAATAATACAATGGACCAGTTAGACCTAATTGAAATCTATAGGACATTTCACCCAAAACAATGAATTTCACCTTTTTCTCAAGTGCACACAGAATTCACCATGATAGACCACATCCTGGGCCACAAATCTAGCCTTAGTAAAGTCAAAAAAAAAAAAAAAAAAGAAGAAAGAAAGGAATCATTTCAAGTATCTTTTTGGATCACAACGTGGTAAGATTAGATGTCAACTAGAGGAAAAAAACTATTAAAAATACAAACATATGGAGGCTAAACAACACGCTTCTGAATAACTAGCAAATCACAGACTAAATCAAAAAGGAAATAAAAGTATGCATAGAAACAAATGAAGATGAAAACCCAACAACCCAAAACCTATGGGATTCAGTAAAAGCAGTGCTAAGACAAAGGTTCATAACAATACACACTTATCTCAAGAAACAAGAGAAAAATCAAATAAATAACCTATCTTTACACCTAAACCAACTAGGAGAAAAAAAAAAAAAAACAAATGAAGAACCCCAGGGTTAGTTGAAGAAAAGAAATCATAAAAATTAGAGCAGAAATTAATGAAAAAGAAACAAAGGAGACTATAGCAAAAATCAACAGAACTAAAAACTGGTTCCTTGAGAAGGTAAATAAAATAGGCAAATCATTAGCCATACTCATCAAGGAAAAAAACGGAGAAGAACCAAATCAACAAAATTAGAAATGAAAATGGAGAAATCACAACAGACAACACAGAAATAGAAAGGATCATAAGAGTCTAGTATCAGCAACTATATGTGAATAAAATGGCCAACTTGGAAGAAATGGATAAATTCTTAGGAAAGTACAACCTTCCAAAACTGAATAAGGAAGAAATAGAAAATCTTAACAGACCAATCAGAAACATGAAAATCAGAACTGTAATCAAAAATCTTCCAACAAACAAAGCCCAGGACCTGATGGCTTCACAGGTGAATCCTACCAAAAATTTAAAGAGCTAACACCTATCCTACTCAAACTCTTCCAGGAAATTGCAGAGGAAGGGAAACTCCCAAACTCATTCTATGAGGCCACCATCACCCTAATACCAAAACCAGAGAAAGACGCCACAAAAAAAAGAAAACTACAGGCCAATATCACTGATGAACTTAGATGTAAAAATTCTCAAAATTCTAGCAAAGAAAATCCAACAACATATTAAAAAGATCATACATCATGACCAAGTGGGCTTTATCCCAGGGATGCAAGGATTTATTAATATTTGCAGATCAATCAATGTGATACACCACATTAACAAATTGAAAGATAAAAACCATATGATTATCTCAGTAGATGCAGAAAAAGCCTTTGACAAAATTTAACATCCATTTATGATAAAAAAAAAAAACCTTCAGAAAGCAGGCATAGAAGGAACATACCTCAACATAATAAAAGCCATATATGATAAACCCACAGCAAACATTATCCTCAATGGTGAAAAATTGACAGCATTTCCCCTAAAGTCAGGGAACAAGACAAGGGTGCCCACTCTCACCACTACTATTCAATATAGTTTTGGAAGTTTTGGCTACAGCAATCAGAAAAAAAAAGAAAAGAAATACAAGGAATCCAGATTGGAAAAGAAGTAAAACTCTCACTGTTTACAGATGACATGATCCTCTGCATAGAAAATCCTAAAGACACCACCAAAAAATTACAAGAGGTAATCAATGAGTATAGTATAGTTGCAGGATATAAAATTAATACACAGAAATCCCTTGCATTCCTATACACTAACAATGAGAAAACAGAAAGAGAAATTAAGGAAACAATTCCATTCACCACTGCGATGAAAAGAATAAAATACTTAGGAATAAATCTACATAAAGAAACAAAAGACCTGTATATAGAAAACTATAAAACAGTGATGAAAGAAATCAAAGATGACATAAATAGATGAAGAAATATACCATGTTCATGGATTGGAAGAATCAATATAGTAAAAATGAGGATACTAACCAAAGCAATCTATAGATTCAATGCAATCCCTATCAAGCTACCATCAGTATTTTTCAGAGAACTAGAACAAATAATTTCACAATTTGTGTGGAAATATAACAAACTTCGACTAGCCAAAGCAATCTTGAGAAAGAAGAATGGAACTGGAGGACCCAACCTGCCTGACTACAGGCTATACTACAAAGCTACAGTCATCAAGACAGTATGGTATTGGCACAAAGACAGAAATATAGATCGATGGAACAAAACAGAAAGTCCAGAGATAAATCCAAACACCTATGGATACCTTATCTTTGACAAAGGAGGCAAAAATATACAATGGAGAAAAGACAATCTCCTTAACGAGTTTTGCTGGGAAAACTGGTCAACTGCCTGTAAAAGAATGAAATTAGAAAACTTTCTAACACCATACACAAAAATAAACTCAAAATGGAGGAAATATCTAAATGTAAGACCAGAAACTATAAAACTCCTAGAGGAAAACATAGGCAAAACACTCTGACATAAATCACAGAAAGATCCTCTTGACCCACCTCCCAGAGTAATGGAAATAAAAGCAAAAATAAACAAATGGGAACTAGTTAAACTTAAAAGCTCTTTTACAATGAAGGAAACTATAAACAAGGTGAAAAGACAGCCTTCCGAATGGGAGAAATAGTAGCAAATGAAGCAGTTGACAAAGAATTAATCTTAAAAATATACAAGCTGCTCATGCAGCTCAATACTGGAAAAATAAATGACCCAATCCAAAAATGGGCCAAAGAACTAAACAGACATTTTTCCAAAGAAGACATACAGAGGGCTAACACATGAAAAGATTCTCATCACTCATTATCAGTTCAGTTCAGTCACTCAGTCGTGTCCGACTCTTTGCGACCCCCTGAATCGTAGCACACAAGGCCTCCCTGTCCATCACCATCTCCCAGAGTTCACTCAGACTCACATCCATCGAGTCAGTGATGCCATCCAGCCATCTCATCCTCTGTCATCCCCTTCTCCTCCTGCCCCCAATCCCTCCCAGCATCAGAGTTTTTTCCAATGAGTCAATTCTTCACATGAGGTGGCCAAAGTACTGGAATTTCAGCCTTAGCATCATTCCTTCCAAAGAACACCCAGAGCTGATCTCCTTTAGAATGGACTGGTTGGATCTCCTTGCAGTCCAAGGGACTCTCAAGAGTCTTCTCCAACACCACAGTTCAAAAGCATCAATTCTTTGGTGCTCAGTCTTCTTCACAGTCCAACTCTTGCATCCATACATGACTACTGGAAAAACCATAGCCTTGATTAGATGGACCTTTTTTGGCAAAGTAATGTCTCTGCTTTTGAATATGCTATCTAGGTTGGTCATAACTTTTCCTACAAGGAGTAAGCGTCTTTTAATTTCATGGCTGCAGTCACCATCTGCAGTGATTTTGGAGCCCAAAAAGATAAAGTCTGATACTGTTTCAGAGAATTGCAAATCAAAACCACAATGAGGTACCATCTCATGATGATCAGAATGGCTGCTATCAAAAATTATACAAACAATAATTGCTGGAGAGTGTGTGGAGAAAGGGGAACCCCCTTACACTGTTGGTGGGAATGCAAACTAGTACAACCACTCTAGAGAACAGTGTGGAGATTCCTTAAAAAAAATGGAAATAGAACTGCTATATGACCCACCAATCCCATTGCTGGGCATATACACTGAGGAAACCAGAATTGAAAGAGACATGTGTACCCCAATGTTTATCACAGCACTGTTTACAATAGCTAGGACATGGAAGAAACCTAGATATCTATCAGCAAATAAATGGATAAGAAAGTTGTGGTACATATACACAATAGAATATCACTCAGCTATTTAAAAGAACACATTTGAATCAAGAAACCCAGAGAGTGCCAAACTGGAGCCCATTATACAGAGTGAAGTAAGTCAGAAAGAAAAACATCAATACAGTTTATTAATGCATATATATGGAATTTAGAAAGATGATAACAACGACCCCATATGTGACACAGCAAAACAGACACAGATATAAAGAACAGACTTTTTGACTCTGTGGGAGAAGGTGAGGGTGGGATAATTTTAGAGAACAGCATTGAATCATGTATATTGCCATACGTGAAACAGATGACCAGTTCGATGCATGAAACAGGGCACTCAAAGCTGGTGCACTGGGACAACCCAGAGGGATGGGATGGGGAGGGAGGTTGGAGGGGTGTTCATGATGGGGGGCACATATATACACATGGCTGATTCATGTCAATGTATGGCAAAAATCACCACGATATTATAAAGTAATTAGCCTCCAATTAAAATAAATAGATTGACTTAAAAATTAATCAAAACTGACTTTGCCCTTGGACACTTATAAATTAATGGAAACGCTGAATTAAAAATAAGACATGAATATACATACTGGAAAAATCACTCTAACCCAAGCATAACAAAAATATATGCAGCTAAGATCGAGCCTGTAGGATTATTACTATTTAATAATGTTTAAATAACTTCAATATAGGTACATTGTACTCAAGGACACTCTACATATTCAGGTACAGTGCTGGGAGGGTTTGGAAAATCCCATAACTTTTCCTGCTTCAAGATTATCCTTCAGCTTAAAGCTGGAGCCAACACTGGCTAAACTAAGCCTGAAGCATCTACAACACACACAAAGAAGAGATCAGAGAAGGCATTTTATTTCTTAAACAAAAGCATTCAACAGATTGTAGTTTTCACCAAATATATGTTACCTATTTTTTAAACCAGTGTTTCACTTACCGGAGTGATGCAAACCACATCCCAAAGCAGCTTTGCAACAGCAGAAGGAAAATGAGAACTGCCATCCCAGCAAGACACGATATTCCTGTTTCCATCCAGAGCAGGGCAGTCACTGCAATTGCCTGCAGTGGCCCCACCCACAGATAGTGCAAGAACATCGTTACCTTAAAGAAAAAGATAAGCCTTTTTAGGATATTATAAAAAACAACACAAGTAAGGACACAGTGTAGAAATAATATGCTTGTAAATGGAGCCTGGTAGGCTGCAGTCCATGGGGTCGCTAAGAGTCGGACACGACTGAACAACTTCACTTTCACTTTTTACTTTCATGCATTGGAGAAGGAAGTGGCAACCCACTCTAGTGTTCTTGCCTGGAGAATCCCAGGGACAGGGAAGCCTGGTGGCCTGGCATCTATGGGGTCGCACAGAGTCGGACAGCAGTAGCAACAAAGAAGATACAGGAACCAAAACAGAAATGATCACAGTGGGTTTTAAACCTGCTAAAGCAGAAATCCACACATCCACCCCAGATGACACTGTTCTGGGGCAGCACAGAACCGGCCAGAGAGAATCCAACCAGCAGCACTGGGAGGAAGATCTGAATTTTATCCACAACGCAGATGAGCTCAGGGTTTCCAAACTCTCTTTGTTCCAAAATTCAGCCACCATCTCCCCAGGAGAGCCTATATTATGGTACCTACTACTCTCTCCAGTAATTACTTAAGTATTTACCTCCCTGACAGGCTGTGGCTTTTGGGGGGCAAAAACTAAGCCTAATTTATCCCTGAAACTGAGTAGAAGTCTTACTTCATGGTTTATGAATTAATAATTGAAGGAGAAGTGGTCTAGTGCAGTACAGTTCTGACCAACAGCTACAATGCCCTGGGTAGTATGATCTATTCATAAAGTAAGTGGGAAAAAAGAGTACAGAGGGACGGCAGAGAGGAGGTTGTGTCTGGCTGAGGACCATCCACTTGGCATTATTCCTCACAGGCTCCCTATACCGCAGGCACTGAACAGGGAAAGAACAACCCCTGCCCACCAGGCCTTCATCATCCAGAGGAGGAGGAAGACAGCCCAGCAATACCAACACCATGTGCCAAGATGAGCTACACCAGGAGGACCCCTAGGGACACTAACCAAGCTGGGAAAGAATCCTGCTGCCTGTCTATTATTAGAAAAACAAAATTCTCATCCACAGGACAACACACATTGTTACATCTAAGTTGCACACAGAAGAAATGAGAGTTGGATAAAAAGGACCCTTGTCTTAGGTCCTCAACAGAACCCTGGCTGACACAAAACACTGGCACCTGGCATCCCAGTAAGCTACACTAAGTAAGAAGGATGGGAAATGGAAGAGGATCCCTCAGGGGCAGCTCACCTGATCAAACCTGTTCACATCGTTGGACAGCAGGTTGACTATCTGTCCTGTGGTGGTCTTCCCCATGGCTGAGCTACTCAGACGAAGTACCTAATGAGAGAAAGATACAGAGAATTGGATTGCTAAGGTGATACCAAGTCAACCTTCAGTTCAGTTCAGTTCAGTTCAGTTCAGTCATTCAGTCGTGTCCGACTCTTTGCAACCCCTTGAATCGCCGCACACCAGGCCTCCCTGTCCATCACCAACACCCAGAGTTCACCCAGACTCACACCCATTGAGTCAGTGATGCCATCCAGCCATCTCATCCTCTGTCATCCCCTTTTCCTCCTGCCCCCAATCCCTCCCAGCATCAGAGTCTTTTCCAATGAGTCAACTCTTTGCATAAGGTGGCCAAAGTACTGGAGTTTCAGCTTCAGCATCATTCCCTCCAAAGAAACCCCAGGGCTGATCTTCACAATGTACTGGTCTCCTTGCAGTCCAAGGGACTCTCAAGAGCCTTCCCCAACCACCACAGTTCAAAAGCATCAATTCTTCGGCACTCAGATTTCTTCACAGTCCAACTCTCACATCCATACATGACCACTGGAAAAACCATAGCCTTGACTAGACGGACCTTTGTTGGCAAAGTAATGTCTCTGCTTTTCAATATGCTGTCTAGGTTGGTCAAAACTTTTCTTCCAAGGAGTAACAACATAGCAAAATGGAGTGTATTTTCATGGGGCCTTGAGCAGTCCTAGGACAGAGAGGGTGACCCCAAACAGCAGGGTTCTAGGGACCTACATTCATCCTTTGTCTCCTCAATGTGGCAGCAGCCCTGCCCACAAGAACAACAAAGGGAGGACCAGGAGGTAGAAGCAAAATGCCCCATCCTGCTTCTCAATGAACTTGAACCTGCCTGAAGGATAAAGGGATGTTGATTTAGACTTAATAACAAACCAAAATAAATTTTAGCCAAACTAGATGAGAGTGGAAAGGCTACCTTAAAGAAAGAAATTAGAGGACTTGGACAGACTATAAATCTGGAATCGATTATTAATTCTGTGTGTGGTCTCATTTAAACACTTTGGGCTTAGTTTATTCATTCTGAAATGAGTGAGTATAATGTTCAAAACACTGTTCCTGTGAGGAACCTCTGTTCTTAATGCCAGTCTGCTGACTTTACAAAAAACACAGCCTCTGCTGCAAATTACTTTATTTGTTAGGAAAAATGCCCTAGAGATCTGAGGAACCTGTACAGACACCATGAGCTGCTTCAAAGACCACCAATTGGATCCAAACAGAGTCTCATGGTTGACAAAACTTTTTCATTTAGAAGACCTTAGGTTAAACAGAAAAATCAATGATAAAGTGGGAATGTAAAACAACGTAGCTGCCATAGAAGAGAGTATGGTTCTTCCTCAAAAAACTAAACACAAAATTAGCATATAATACAGCAATCCCACCTCTGGGAATATACTCAAAAGAACTGAATGTATGAACTTGAACAGATATTTATACATTTGTGTTCAGAGTAGCAATGATCACAATAGCCAAAAGGTAGAAACAACCCAAATGTTCAATAACAGATGAATGGATACAGACAATGCTGTATATATGTATAATGGAATATTATTCAGTTGTAAAATGGAATTAAATTTGACACCTGCTTCACCATCAATGAACCCTTAAGACATTGTGCTACATGACATAAACAGGACACAAAATGACAAATATTTTACAGTTCCATTTACATGGGACACCAAGTCAAATTCAAAGATTGAAGTAGAATGGTGATGGCTGGTAGGGGTGGGGGTGGGGTGGCTGTAGAATTAATGTTTATTGGATGGAGAGGATCACTTTGTGAAGATGAAATTCTGGAGATGGAGAGCAGTGTTGTTTCCTCAACAATGTAAATGTTCCTAATGTCACTAAATTGTTGTTGTTCAGTCACTAAGTCATGCCCAACTCTTTGCAATGCTGTGGACTGCAGCACACTAGTCTCCTCAGTCCTCCACTATCTCCTGAAGTTTGCTCAAATTCATGTCCATTGAGTCAGTGAAGGTATCTAAACATCTCATCTTCTGCCACCCCTGTCTCTTTTGCGTTCAGTCTTTCCCAACATCAGGGTCTGTTCCAATGAGTCAGCTCTTCATGTCATTAATGTCACTAAACAATGTTCCCAATTTAGTTAAAATTGTAAATTTTATGTTGTGCATATTTTATAATAATTTTAAAATCAATGACCAAAAGCCAAAAGTAACTTTACCAAATTTGTAGAAATGACAAATCATTTTATTTATGACACATCCCACAAGATCATTCAAAGTTCAGCTAAAAAGAGCCTAAAAATTTCCCAAAGGTGACATTCCAAAGTGTTAGTGGGAAGAGGAAGAAAAACAGGTGGACAATGGCTCACCTGTGCAGCAAAGGGGAGCTTTGACTGAACCATGACCTCACACCTAACTGAAGGTTTTCACAGTGCAGTTCTGGTGAAATTTCACACATACTTATGGGAGATAAGCACAATCTAGAAAGACAAACATCTAGCTAACTTGTGGAGAAATCTGAGTACTCATCTCCTAAACAGTGAAAGGTGCAAGAGAATAACAAGTATATGATGGGGGACAATGAAGAATCCTGGCTAGAGTGTGCAGTCACCACTGCCATTCCATGTCACCAGGAGGAAACCAGCTCTTGCGCCAAACACACACAGTGAGATGCCAGGGGCCCTGGGTTCATACAGCACTGAGATTAACAAGAATTTGCTCAAAGAAAGATGAGGAGAAGACACTTTACCTTTTTTTTTTTTAGGTTTCATTTTTTCATTTTTATTTTTTTTTAATTTTACTTTACTTTACAATGCTGTATTAGTTTTGCCATACATCAACATGAATCCACCACGGATATACTACCCAAAGCAATCTACAGATTCAATGCAATCCCTATCAAGCTACCAGCGGAATTTTTCACAGAGCTAGGACACTTTACCTCTTGCCAAGAAAAACATTCCCAAGAAACAGAAGCTCTAGATAAGCAGCAGAAGTGCCAACTAGGTAAAAGAAGTAATAATTTCAATTTAAACTGTTTGGCTTTAGCTTTTGATTAGGATTTTATCTTTTAATAAAAATTATATGTATTAAGGTGGACAACATGATTATTGTTAAAAATATACATTGGGAAATGACTTCTGTAGTAAAACCAATTAACATATTCACACTTTATGTAGCTACCACTTTGTGTGTCTCCTGAGAACACTTAGGTCTTCCCTTTTGGCTCAGCTGATAAAGAATATGCCTGCAATGCAGGAGACCTGGGTTCGATCCCTGGGTTGGAAAGATCCCCTGGAGAAGGAAAGGCTACCCACTCCAGTATTCTGGCCTGGAGAATTCCATGAACTACATAGTCCATGATGTTGCAAAGAGTCGGACACAACTGAGCAACTTTCACTTTCACACTTTCACTTGAGAACACTTCAGATCTACTCTCACAGGAAAATTTAAGTATATAATACAATTAAATGTGGATTTTTTAAAGCAAATAACCCAGGACAACAAGATACTGAGAAACAAGTTTACACAGAGCCTTTCAACAGTTGACATGGTGTATCTGTGGCCATTTCTTTGTAAAGACACCTGAAATCCTAATTCCTTTTACACTAGCTAAGATCAGGGTAAGCTATGAAATAGTTGTGTGCCATTTCTCAATATGAAAATCACTGAACACATCAAATCAGGTCTTATTAAAACTTCTATAATGCATACCAAAGAGAAAAAGGAAACATAGTATTATGAAGATAACTTGAAAGAACAGCAACAAATTCTCTCCCAAATTACTAAAGACAATGGAAATTTTCAAGTTTTATCCAAAATAGACAATTATTGTCTTTAATGCCAATGAAACAATCATAACTATAGCACATAGCATATAGTGAGTCTGTATTTAGCCTGAGTTATATTTATATTTTTCTTTAGTTAACACAATTGTACTGAATGTGATTAAATGGGCCATTGAAAAATATAATCATTCCCTTTATCAAATCCATTCTGTTCAAGATTTAATTTTATGGATCCAATCCTGAAGTTAACTTCTAAATACAGCTTTGAAGGTTTTAATGAACAACAACAACAAAATTTCCAGAAATACCGCTATGAGAATTAGGCATAAAAACATTGAAAATCAGTGGGATACCTTTGATACTTTAATTTTTAATTAGATTTTATTACAGATTTAGTGGATATTATGCAACAGTGGATATTATGTGGCTAAAAGTCATAAAAGGTAGCCCTGATCCAATCTCAGTAGAAAACTTGTTATTATATATTGGAAAAGCAACAAAAAAAAACTTGACTTGGTGCAAATAGCAAGCTTCTCCAGTAAAGTACAAATGATCCCAGTTACAAAATTTTTAGTTTACAGAGAACTTTCCCTAAATGTTCCCGATCCTTCAGGGGAGGTACACACTGTGGTACCGAGTGACACTCACCTTGCGGTAGATCATGTGGCACACGGCTACTCTCAGTCTCATCCCCACACGCTGAATGTGATAGAAGTACAAGTGGTGCAGAACGGCCCACACGAGCACGCAGGCGCTCAGCCCTGCCGCGTAGCCGTAGGCTCCCTGCAAAGCGGCAGAATCCGTGCGATTGGAGTTTTCAACATAATTAATAATTTTCCCCAAAAATATGGGCTGAACGACTCTCGTGGCTTCCTAAAAGGAAAATAAAAGGCTTAATTAGAAATGCAAGCACTACCAGTTTTCTTAACACAAGCTTTACTTTGACTATTAGCGTATTAAAAGGGCATTTGGCAAAACACTACATTTATGATTCACCTGAAAAGAAAATATCTATCTCCTATTAGACAAGCAGACAGTAGTTTTAACCTTAAGCCAAAATTTTACATTCACAGACAATGAAGGCTTAGTACTTCGTACTCACTACACTCTAGAAGTTCAATAAATACTACAACCAGGGCTTTAGAATGCATTTGGCAAAATACCAAGTTATTCTTAGGGTGCTGGTGCTACATCGCTTCAGTCACGTCCAGCTCTTTGTGACCCTGTGGACTGTAGCCCACCAGGCTTCTCTGTCCATGGGATTTCCCAGGCAAGAATACTGGAGTGGGTTGCCATTTCCTTCTTCAGGGAGTCTTCCTCACCCAGGGATCGAACCTGTGTCTCTTTATGACTCCTGCATTGGTAGGCAGGTTCTTTATCACTAGCACCAGAAAAAGGGTAAGAAATTTGCTTCCATACAAACAAGCTCTGCTGGCAGTCCATCCCTGTCCCCCTGTTCTTTCAACATCTCAGCCTAACAGAAAGTCAAAATGGTTCATGTATGGGAGACACACTCTAATCACCTTAAGAATCTTTATGAACTGAGACACTGGGACAAACGCATTCACTTGTACCCACCCCAAACTTCACACATCAGTACAACAAGAAAACAGAGCCCAGACTCTGTTGGAACATCACAAAGAAACCAGGCTGGGGAGGTTCTCAGGGTCTTAGCCCCGAGGGACACTGTGTCAATATGTGTCTACCCTCTAGAAGCTGGGCTGTTCCTTGGAGTCAAGCTAAAAAACAATTTTTGTCCACGGTTTGCCATCAGCCACTTATTGAAGGTGCTGGTTTGGAAGAAATGTTAACAATCATCTCTTCCCTAAGGCAAAAGTTAAAATCCTAAACCAGTGAGGTGGGGGACACTGAGCCATCTTCCCTTGAGTAAGACTTAGGGAAAGCAAATTTCTTTCCCAAAACTAAAAGTGGAAAACTGCAACACTTGCTCACCCTGCCAAATGGCCACTCCACGGCACAACCTACCTTCCCTCTAGTCACCCCTTTAAGGTCCCCTTCTCTCCCATCAAAGAAAACCAATCACTCAACACAAATCCAAGTCATCGAAAGTAAATGCCATGACCCTCAACATCATTTCCTCCACAGACTTCTCAAAAGACAAAATGTCAAAACTTTGGAAATCTTTCAGGAACTTGACTTTGGAGCAAGCTTTTCCTTTTAAGCAATCCTTCCTTATTAACACAGACAGGATAAGTAACTGACAGGTTTTCCTTGATAGCACTCTTCTGCCTGTCTAAAGTTGCGGAAAGGATATGCAAGAGGAAGGGAAGGAGAATCCAAAACAACAAACAAACAAAACTAACAAACATTTTCTGCTCAACAAACTAGTGCCTGATGAGGATATATAGAGAAAGTTGTCCCCATTCCTCAAATGGATGTAACATTAAACCCTGACACTCCTGTCTTGTTCTGCACACATGAACCCACACGTTCACAGGCTACACCAACTGCCTCACCTTCCACAAGGTAATAGAAGGCTTCATCTACTACAGAGAAGAAATCACTGTTAAGCTAAAGAATTATAAGTAGGATGATCAGATCAGAGTAAGAAGATCTATTCTCAAGAACATGAAGGTTCACTGTTACATTTCCAGCAAGCCCTATCATTCACCCATAGAGGCTCTAAGAGCTTATGGAAGAGCCCCTCAAATTGTACACTGTGAAAGACTTTGTATAGATTTCACTGAGATAGAAATATGGAGGCTCACACAGAGAAATAAGAATGTCAGCCCAGGCATGGCTGAGGGCAGTCCAGTGCTGCAGCCTGCAAACCTGGGGCTCTCCACCAGAAGCCCAGCACTAACACTTGCCATCCCAAATGGTCCTAAAACTTATGATTTTCTCTAGGAACCATTGTTGCCTGTTACTCAGCTCTCCTTTTGATCCTGATACCATTCTAATTACAACAGAAACAAGAGTAACATTATCCTGTAAAGAGAATACTGATAGATACAACAAATTCACCAAAAAGTAGTACAAAAATAAAGGCACCTCATTACCATCTGATTGGATTTTTTTCTGCTGAGAGACAGTATTTAATAACCAGTTGAGCAAACAGCCTCATTAAGGAATAATGCTATGGACTTCCCTGGTGGGTAAAGAATCTGCCTGCAAATGCAGGGGACACAGGTTCCATCTCTGGTCAGGGAAGATCCCACATGCCGTGGAGCAACTAAGCCTGTGCACCACAACTACTGAGCCCACATGTGCTGAGTACTGGAGCCATCACACCTAGAGCCTGTGCTCTGCAACAAGAGACGCCACTGCAGTGAGAAGCCCGCACACTGTAACCAGGGAAAAGTCTTTGCTCAGCAGTGAAGACCCAATGCAATCAAATTTTAAAAAAAAAAAAGAGTAATGCCAGTGGTGAAGGACAGGGAAGCCTGTCATGCTGCAGTCCCTGGGGTAGTAGACACCGACACGACTGAGCGACTGAACAGCAAATGCCAGTCCTGGCTCAGAGCTTCCACTCCTCTGCCTGCTCTTTTTTAAAATCTTATTTATTTGCTTGTTTATTTATTTATTTTTGACTCTGCTGGGTCTTCGTTGACACAGACGGGCTCCTTCTTGCTGTGTGGGCCTTCTCTCATTGTGGTGAGTGAGGGCTACTCTCTAGTTGTGGCAGCTGTGCTCCTGGTTTCGTTGGTTTCTCTTGTTGCAGAGCAGGGACTCTATAGCACGCAGGCTTCAGTAGTTGCACCAAGTGAGCTCAGTAGTTGCAGTTGATGGGTCCTGAGGCATGTGGGATCTCAGTTCCTGGACCAGGGATCAAACCCATGTCCACTGCACTGGCAGGAAAATTCTTAACCACTGACCACTAGGGAAGTCCCTCCTCTGTCTTTTCTTGATCATAATCCTCAATGAGTGAGAAATAAAACAATTGAGAAAATGTTCATTAGCAAACTTGAAACTAACCAAATGAAAACCTTCTGGATAGCAGGAACAAGATCATAAATTGCTCCCATAAAGCCTTCATCTTTGATACCAACCTATAGCCCAGTGAATACCCTTTCCACAAAACAACTGGGAACATAGTTCTTATTCCTTCACAAGAATTCTGCATAACTGTGAAACCATAAAAGATTTTTGAAACAGTCAATATAATACTGCAACAATCATCCCAAAGTTCTACGAGAGTCTCAGTCTTTGAGGCAGACATTTCTTGGTGGAGTCCTTGTTAGTCAACCTCCTGAAAGCACTTGACATTCCAGCTCACCTCTTGCTTCTTAGGGGAACTTATAGTTTCTCCACTACATTTCCACACTACTTGAAATGCTTCTGGCCCAATTCTACCATCTTCAGGAAAAACTGAGTAACTCCCTAAGCCACCACCTTAAATACCATCTCCAGCTAAAGAAAGGTTGGTAGGGACACATATGAGAAGTTAATAGGAAAAGCATTTAAAATTAAAATGGCTGGGTTTGTTATGGAGATTTAAGTATTCTCCATTGACAAGATTCTTCTGTGATTTAGAGACATCCTTCTCTTTTTGGTACTGGGGGGAAGACACATTGACAAATGGAGATTTCCTTCATCAATGTAAGTGTCCCTCACAGAAGGGCGACTTCTGTTCTGTCTTTACAATTTCTCCTATTTCTCAAAAAAAAAATCAGCTAAAAATAATCTTTGTATCAAAAATGCACATTCTCCAGTGACACTTTCTACTACCCTTCAATCATATTCAATGTTTGTAGTTTTGAAATATTTATAACACCTACAGGAAAAAAAAAAAAAAAAACCTCTGTAGGAAGCAGGTGACAGAGGAGCACAGAGCTATTGTCAGAAAAACATCTCTTGACTCTGAGTCTCAGTGGAGGCTGTGGGAGGAGAGGAAGCCTCAGGAGAGAATGCAGAGAACACTGTCCTGGGAGTCCGAACACTGGGCTTCAGAAACCAGGTCGGCCATCTGCAAGTCACATGACCCTAAGCCCATCATGTGCCCACCTGCCCTCCAGGACTTTGTTTACCTTGAGGAACTGTGGGACAACTAAGCCACAACAGCTCAAAGTACTCTAAAACCAACACTAAAAACCAAGTGTAAGCTATGATCATTGTTATGATACAGAAGTCCTAGGAAGAGACTTGCTTTATTAAGGGCAGACGCTGGTTTCACAAAGGGCTTGGAAAACTCAGTGCTGCTCACAGGCCACCATGCAGAACAACTCTTGAGAAAAGTCATTTATAAAAGCCAACATTTCTGGATAGCAATTAAAATTTTCACTTCTAAGCACATTTTTTTTTAATTTTTAACCATTATGAATGCAACCTTTAAAAAAGAGGCACCTACTTCCCTGATTTCTAAAAGAAAATGGAATAAGGGAGGAATGGGGAGAATGAGTAAAGTAGGTGATAGAGATTAGAAGGTATAATCTTTTAGTCAAAAAAATAGTGAGATGTGATGCACAACATAGGAAATACAGTCAATAGTATTAGAATAACTTTGTATGGTGACAGAGGGCAACTAGACGTGCAGTGATCATTTTATAATATATAAAAACATTGAATCACTATGCTATATACTTAAAACTAATATAAGTCAATTATACTTCATTTTTTATTTTTAATGGGAATAAAACCTTTTTTATGCTTTTTTAAAAACGAATCCACAGGTCATCACTGTGGCTATCACTAACAACTAATGGCTAATGCTATGCGCTCAAGATCCAGCAGGGTGCACACAGCAGGTCTGCTCTGCAGGTCCCCTTCTGCTTGGCTCAGTGGCCCCTCCTCTCTTGCTGTGTGGACTTCAGTGGTTGCTCTCAGCCCACAGTAACTTTGCCACCAAAGCCTCCACTTTGCCACTTTTTAGCCTCCTGCGTTGAGCAGACTCAAGGGACACTTGGAAGAAAGGGTTGGGAAATAAAGGCAAAAGCCCAATACAGCTCTTGGGGAACCAGCCCTGAGTCAAGGCACAAAACCCACTGTGGGACTCAGAGGATTCTGTTTACCCCCTGCCCATAAGCTGAGCTCCAAAGTGAATATTTACACAAACATGTGCCTCCTTCAGCCTCCACCTAGACCAGAGACCATCAGCAAAAGTGGCCTTGGACAAACAAGTGACTGGACAAGGCCAGGCCCTTTCTAATGTTCCTGGGAACAGGACATAGACTCTGGTCACTCCGCCCCTCTCAGGGGAAGGGACTGGGTGAACCCACTCTGGTTCTCTGAGGTCATCCCACTTACACACCAGCAGGTGGAGACCTCGCCTCTCAGAGAGAAGCCCTGATGACCTGGGGAGGTGTTCTCTGTGTCTCTGGTCCAGGCAGAGACTTCAGGCCCCTCCTCCCCACCCTGAGGGCCCTGGGCAGGCGGAGACCTGTCCTCCCCACCCACATTACCCTTGGAGGTGTACAAAGAGGGGGGGCCAGACATGCTGAGAACTCGCTGCCTGTTCTGTTCTAATTAGGGGTGACCTGTAAATGCCCCAGGTTCAATATCAGCCTGGTACTTGTTTCCCGAAGCATTACAGTCACTCCTCAATTCTCACAGGACAGAGGTTCACATACCTTGAAATTCTAACCCCAAAATCCTCGCCCTGGACTGGTATGGCCCTGCCTCTTCCCACTGGTGCTGCCAGGAATACCTGTGTTGTGGTTGGTCAGAGTACTGTCTGGGAACCACAGATAATCCATGAGTCATCCTGTGCACCAGAGGAATTAAAAAAAGGCTGGAGGTCACAAAATAAATGTGTTCATGTTTTAGAGAATCCTGAGCTGGGTTTAGATCTTCTACCATATAAAATAAAAAGCCACTTAGGGATGGTAATGAGGGGAAAGGTGGTTTCTTAAAGGGCTCCTGGGTCCATCTGAACACAGCATGATGCTACTGCTAATGTCAACATCCTAGTCACTTCTGGCACCCAGGGTACATGGTCACCTGGAATCTACCCTCAATTACAGTCCCCAATCTGACTTCCTGCTCTAGGAAGTTCTTGGCATCTTATTTATTAACTTCAGGCCAAGTTCAGGACACATGTGTCTTGAGACCTGTAGACAAAGCTCTCAAGACGAGTCTTCCTGGGAATTCCCTGATGGTCCCGTGGTTAAGATGCTTTGCTTTTATTCCATGGCTGAAGTTAAATCCCTTTTTGCAGAACTAAGATCCCATAATCCACACAGTCAAAAAGAATTTTTAAATAATTTTTTTAAATGAGCATTTCTGACACTGGACAAGCTATGAGTCATTGAGATGGTCAGGATGGTAAGTCAGAGTGCCTGAGACATAATGTCCCTCTGTCCTTTATGCTTTGTGAGACCATGGGCACATTATGGAATTACTTGGCACTCAGTGTCCTCTATTCTAAAACCAGGATAATATTAAGTCAGGAAGGTGGATTCCTCCAGCTCCATTTCTTCTTTCTCAAGACTGCTTTGGCTATTCAGGGTCTTTTGTGTTTCCATATTAATTGCGAAAATTTTTGTTCTAGTTCTATGAAAAATGTCATTGATAACTTGATAGGGATCACATCGAATCTGTAGATTACATTTGGTAGTATAGTCATTTTCACAATATTGATTCTTCCTACCCAGAAACATGGAATCTCTCTCCAGCTCTTGTCTAGTTTGGCTCAAATTTATTTTGGTTTGTTCTTAAGTCTAAATCAACATCCCTTTATCCTTCAGGCAGGTTCAAGTTCATTGAGAAGCAGGATGGGGGATTTTGCTTCAACCTCCTGCTCCTCCCTTTGTTGTTCTTGTGGGCGGGGCTGCCACCACATGGAGGAGACAAAGGGTAAATGCAGGTCCCTAGAACCCTGCTGTTCGGGGTCACCCTCTCCAGCTGTTTAAGTCATCTTTGATTTCCTTCATTAGTGTCTTATAATTTTCTATGTACAGTTCTTTCACCTCCTTAGGTAAATTTATTTCTAGATATTTCTCTTTTTTTGCAATAGTAAATGGGATTGATTCTATAATTTCTCTGATTTTTCATTGTTAGCATATAGAAATGCAAGTGATTTCTGTGTATCAATTTTGTACCTGCAACTTTGCTAAATTCACTGATTAGCTCTAATAATTTTCTGATACTATCTTTAGGGTTTTCTATACAGTGTCATGTCATCTGCAATGAGAGCTTTACTTTTTCTTTTCTGATCTCAATTATTTTTATTTCTTTTTCTTCTCTGATTGCTGTAGCTAGGACTTCCAGAACTGTGTTGAATAATAATAATATGTTGAATAATAATAATAACAAGACACCCTTGTCTTGTTCCTGATCTTAGGGGGAATGCTTTCAGTTTTTCACCATTGAGAATAATGTTTGTTGTAGGCTTATCATATATGGCTTTTACTATGTTTAGGTAGGTTCCTTCTATGCCCATTTTTTGAAGAGTTTTAATCATAAATAGGTGCTGAATTTTGTCAGACTTTTTCTGCAGCTATTGAGATGATCATATGGTTTTTATTTTTCAGTTTGTTTATATGGTGTATCACATTGATTTATTTGCATATATTGAAGAATCCTTGCATTCCTGAAATAAACTCAACTTGATCATGGTGTATGAGCATTTTGATGTGTTGCTAAATTCTGTTTGCTAAAATTTTGTTGAGGATTTTTGCATCTATGTTCATCAGTGATATTGGCCTGTAGTTTTCTTTTTTGTGTTGTTTTTCTCTGGCTTTGGTATCAGGGTGATGGTGGCCTCATAGAATGAGTTTGGAAGTGTTCCTTCCTCTGTAATTTTTTTAAAGAGTTTTAGAAGGATAGGCATTAGCTCTTCTCTAAATGTTGATAGAATTCTCTTTTTTTTTTTTTTTTTAAGAATTCTCTTGTAGAGTCATCTGGTCCTGGGCTTTTGTTTTGGGGGAGATTTTTGATCACAGCTTCAATTTCAGTGCTTGTAATTGGGTTGTTCATAATTTCTATTTCTTCCTGGTTCAGTCTTGGAAGATTGAACTTTTCTAAGGATCTGTCCATTTCTTCCAAGTTATCCATTTTTTTGCCATATAGTTATTCATAATAGTCTCTTATAATCCTTTGTATCTCTGCATCCTCTGTTGTAACCTCTCCTTTTTCATTTCTAATTTTGTTGATTTCATTCTTTTTTTCTTGATGAGTCTGGCTAAAGGCTTGTCAATTTTGTTTATCTTCTCAAACAACCAGCTTTTAGTTTTATTAATCTTTACTATTGTTTCTTTCATTTCTTTTTCACGCATTTCTGCTCAGATCTTTATGGTTTCTTTCCTTCTACTAATTTGGGGATTTTCTTGTTCTTTTTCCAGTTGTTTTAGGTGTAAAGTTAGGTTGTCTATTCAATGTTTCTCGAGGTGGGATTATATTGCTATAAACTTCCCTCTTAGAACTGCTTTTGCTGCATCCCATAGGTTTTGGGTTGTTGTGTTTTCATTGTTATTTGTTTCTAGAAATTTTTTATTTCTCTTTTGATTTCTTCAGTAACCTGTTGGTTATTTAGAAACGTATTGTTTAATCTCCATGTGTTTGTGTTTCTTAGAGTTTTTTCTCTTGTAATTGATATCTAGTCTCATAGCATTGTGGTCAGAGAAAATGTTTGATATGATTTCAATTTTCTTAAGTTTACTGAGATTTGATTCGTGATGAGAGATGTGGTCTATCCTGGAGAATATTCCATGTGCACTTGAGAAGGTGTATTCTTCTGCATTCAGATGGCATGTCCTGAAGATATCAATGACACCCATCTCATCTAATGTATCATTTAAGACTTGTGCTTCCTTATTAATTTTCTGTTTTGATTATCTGTCCATTGATGTGAGTGGGGGGTTAAAGCCTCCTACTATGATTGTGTTACTGTCAATTTCTCCTATTATGTCTGTTAGTATTTGTCTTATGTATTGAGGTACTCCCATGTTGGGTGCACAGATATTCACAATTATGTCTTCCTCTTGGATTGATCCCTTGATCATTATGTAGTAACCTTATCTCTTGTAATCTTCCTTTTAAGGTCTATTTTATCTGATATGAGGATTGCTACTCCAGCTTTCTTTTGCTTCTCATTTGCATGGAACATATTTTTCCATCCTCTCACTTTCAGTCTATATGTGTCTTTGGGGCTGAAGTGGGTTTCTTGTAGACAGCATATATATGGGTCTTGTTTTTGTATCCATTCAGCCAGTCTGTGTCTTTTGGTTGGAACATTTAATCCATTTGCATTTAAAGTAATTATTGATATATATGTTCTTATTGCCATTTTCTTAACTGTTTGGGGATGAGTTTGTAGATCTTCTTTCTTCTCATGTATTTCTTGACTATATAAGTCTCTTTAACATTTTTGTAAAGCTGGTTTGGTGGTACAGAATTCTCTTAACTTTTGCTTGTCTGAAAAGCTTTTGATTCCTCCATCAGTTTTGAATGAGATTCTTGCTGGGTACAGTAATCTTGCCTGTAGATTTTTCCCTTTCAGTACTTTAAATATATCCTGCCATTCCCTTCTGGCCTGCAGAGTTTCTGCTGCAAGATCAGCTGTTAAGTGTATGCGGTTTCCCTTGTACATTACTTGCTGCTTCTCCCTTGTTGCTTTTAATAGTCTTTATTTGTGTTTAGTCTTTGTTAGTTTGATTAATATGTGTCTTGGCATGTTTCTCCTTGGATTTATCCTGTATGGGACTCTTTGTGCCTCTTGGACTTGAGGGTGACTATTTCCTTTTCCATGTTTGGGAAATTTTCAATTATAATCTCTTCAAAAATATTTTCATACCCTTTCTTTTTGTCTTCTTCTTCTGGGACCTCTATAATTCGAATGTTGGTGGGTTTGATATTGTACCAGAAGTCTCTGAGGCTATCCTCAGTTATTTTCATTCTTTTTACTTTATTCTGCTCTTCAGAAGTTATTTCCACCATTTTATCTTCCAGCTCACAGATTCATTCTTCTGCTTCAGATATTGATTCCTTCTAGAGTATTTTTAATTTCAGTATTTGTGTTGTTTGTCTCTGTATGTTTATTCTTCAATTCTCCTTCTTCTTCTGCTGCTGCTAAGTTACTTCAGTCATGTCCAACTCTGTGTGACCCCATAGACGGCAGCCCACCAGGCTACCCCATCCCTGGGATCTTTGTTAATTGATTCTTGCAGTTTCTCCATTTTGTTTTCAAGGTTTTTGATCATCTTTACTATCATTATTCTGAATTCTTTTTCAGGTAGCTTGTTTATTTCCTCTTCATTTATTTGGACTTCTGTTTTTTCTAGTTTGTTCCTTCATTTGTGTAGTATTTCTCTACCTTTTCATTTTTTTTTAACTTATTGTACTTGAGGTTTCCTTTTCCCAGGCTTCAAGGTTGAATTATTCCTTCCTTTTGTTCTCTGTCCTCCTAATGTTGGTCCAATGGTTTGTGTAAGCTTCGTATAGGGTGAGATTTATGCTGAGTTTTTGTTTGTTTGTTTTTCCTCTGATGGGCAAGGATGAGTGAGGTGGTAATCTTGTCTGCTGATGATTATGTTTGTATGCTTGTTTTGTTTGTTGTTTAAATGAGGCATCCTGCACATGGTGCTACTGGTGGTTGGGTGATGCTGGGTCTTGTATTCAAGTGATTTCCTTTGTGTAAGTTCTCACTATTTGATACTCCCTAGGGTTAGTTCTCTGGTAGACTAAGGTCGTGGAGTCAGTGCACACATTCCAAAGGCTCAAGGCTTGATCTCAAGTTTTGCGTGGGTCTATATATTCTTTTCCACTGGTCAGGTACTCATGTCCACTCTCAGCTGGTGTTCTGCATGCACTTATGTGTCTGAAGTATATTCCTGATGTATTGTGGAGAAAGATGTACTCCAGGTCCACCTACTCCTCTGCTGTCTTATTATCCGCTTCTAGTACTTCTCATACTACAGAAGATGAGCCCCCACATTTACCAGGTCCTCAACTTCCCACTTCTCTACCATGACTGCCCAACAACCAACTTCCTGAAAGAGGGGCCAGGGCTCTACCAGTTGCACCTTCCTAGATCCCCAGCAGGCAGTATTACTGGGGCTGGACAACTTTAAAATCAACACTCCACCCTGCCCTCACAAGGCACTGCAGTATCTCAGTGGTCAATGCCCTCTCAAAGGTGGCACTCCACCCCACAAACCTGTCCCCACTCTCTGATACAACGGTCAACCCACCTTTGTCATCAAGGACTCCACCTCCCAGAAACACTCAGTCACCTGTGAGTTGACAGACTCTCTGGTCTCTCCAATTGTGTGGGGCAGACTTCACCTACTCTGCTGCCTGCTGCCCACAGTGCCCTTTGGTACAACACAACCTTTAAACAAGAGCCACACCCCCAACTCTAAACCACCTGGTCCACCCCCTTTATCCCCAACGCAATGGACTTATGACAACTCATCACCTTCTCCAACCCTTTCACAGCACCTGCATCTTCCATCCCTCCTGCTCTCACACACTCACAGGCCACCCATGTCCCTATGGCAGCACTAAGGAACCACCGAGAGCACGAGCCACCCAAGTGGGTCTGCAGCAGACCTTGAGCAGGCTCAGCCAGAATAGGTGGGCTAATGGCACTGTGTCCCCAGAGTGAAACTGTCTCTCTGGGGGATCTTGACCCAGGATCTTCAGGGTTGTGGAAGCCACTAACCTCACTGCTTTCTGTCTCTGGTTTTCTACTGCACATCCCCTCCTACACCTTCTGCCAATGCCAGGCTACCAGGATCCCCCTTCAAGCAGGAAACCACCCCACATCCAGGGACAGAAACCAGCATGGATGGTGCATGGAGTCTCTGCAATTCAATGATGAAGCTGGAGCTCCTCATCACAGGGAGCTCTGGCCTGGGTGACCCAGCCTACAGGGAAGGAGGTGGCCCAGGGAAGGGTGTACTCTTGGGAGCTCTGATAGCTCCAGCCCATATGCAGGGCCACGGGTTCGGTGTCACAGGAAGTAGAGAGGTGATGATCTCTTCTTAGGAAAGCATTTATCAGATGTGAATTGGGCAATTTAACAATTACTTGCTGAGCACCTGTAAAATGTCTTATGTTATCCAGGCTCTGGTCCAAGTTTATGTCCTCCAAACCACATTTGTTGAGTTTGTAGTATATTCTTTTGGTCAAGGATCACTTTCAGCATTTATGTTATTTACTGAGTATCAATAATATCCTAATATGGTAAAAAAAAAATGTCTTTTCCACTATACTAGGTATATGGTATAAAATGGCTTTTCCTTCCACAGCACTATGTTTTAACCTGTTAAAAGGAAAAGAGTTAATCTCCGGAGGTCCAGTCCTTCAAGCATCTGTCCATTCTAAAGATAAACACAACTGCTGGGCTACATCATGATTTCTAGACATTTTATCCTCTAATCTTAAAATACTGGCCTCTCTCCCCACAGGTCCCGTCCATCTCAGTACTGACCTGCATAGAGTAAAAAGCAATGCACAGTATAAAAAAAGCTTTTACCTCAAGAAGTATAAAAAATCCCAAAACTAAATAGGATTTCCAGTGACACTTTAAGATTGCTTTCATTAAAGAAGGCTCCCGTGCATCTTTCTCAGCTCTCAAAACTTCTTGATCCCAGTACCTGTGATGAGAAACAAAGTACAGTAAAGAACAATGTGTCCACCAGACAAAACAAGGAGGTGGCAGACTGGAGGAAAAGCCTTTACTACAGGGCACTCTGTGGATGCCCCATAAATGCTGGCTAATTGTTCACTGGATACCTGAAAGATGAGTGGTGCAGACCCTGAAGCACCAGAAAAACAGGCCTTGAGGGAAAAGTCTCAGTCTCAGGAAACAAGTTCCTGCCAAGCCTTTGCTGGATTCACAGGGTCATGAGCAGCTCAGGAGAGCAGACACCCTCCTCCAGGGACCCCACCTGGAGGGACAGAGTTCAGCCTCCAGGGTCTTGGCTGCAGGTTCTCTCCACTTCCACAAATGCACAGAGAATATAGGCTCCCCAGCTTCCAAAGTGTGTTAAGCCCAGGGTCAGCCTGAGGGGAGTGAGTGTGCCATGTCAGGGGAAGGAGGCTCAGGAGAATCCAGAGGAAGGCAAAGCTCCCCACAACACAACGTTAGCCACACATGGAAATTCTCAGTCTTCCTCCCCTTCTCCCTCCTGCCTGTGCTCACCCTTGTAGTTCTTCTCCAAGGTGCTGGGAGCGATCTTCCGGAAGCACGGAGTACATGTCATCTTCTTCTAATCTTCGTTTGTAACCAATTTTAAACAAGGGGTTTAGCCAACTGTTAAAAATTAAGAGAAATGGAGAGTCGCCAATATACAAATCACACATATCTAATTAAGTTCTAACTCTTGAGCTTTGTTTAAAAAAAAAAAAGGAAGAAGAAGAATAAAGAAATGGAAGAGGAAGAATCAATATAGTGAAAATGAGTATACTACCCAAAGCAATCCACAGATTCAGCACAATCCCTATTAAACTACCAAGGTATTTTTCACAGAACTGGGACAAATAATTTCAGAATATGTATGGAAACACAAAAGACCTCAAATAGCCAAATCAATCTTGAGAATGAAGAATGGAACTGGAGGAATCAGCCTGCCTGACTTCATACTACACTACAAAGCTACAGTCATCAAGACAGTATGGTACTGGCACAAAGACAGAAATATAGATCAATGGAACAAAATAGAAAGCCCAGAGATAAATCCATGCAGCTATGGACACGTTATCTTTGATAAACGAGGCAAAAATATACAATAGAGAAAAGACAGTCTCTTCAACAAGTGCTGCTAGGAAAACTGGTAAACTACATGTAAGAGAATGAAACCAGAACACTATCAAACACCATACATAAAAATAAACTCAAAATGAATTAAAGACCTAAATGCAGGACCAGAAAGTATAAAATTCTTAGAGGAAAACATAGACAGACTCTCTTTGACACAAATTACAGCAATATCCTCTATGACTCACCTCCCAGAGTAACAACAATAAACAAAAAGTACCTAATTACACTTTAAAAATTTTGCACAACAAAGTAAACTATAAGCAATGTGAAATGACAGCCCTCAGAATGGGAGAAGATAACAGCAAACAAAACAACTGACAAAGAATTAATCTTCACAGTATACAAGCAGCTCATGCAGCTCAATATCAGAAAAAGTAACAACCTAATCAAAAAGTGAGCAAAAGACCTAAACAGACTTTTCTCCAAAGAAGACATACAGATGGTTAATAAACACATGAAAAGATGCTCAACATTACTCACTTGTTAGAAAAAGACAAATCAAAACCACAATGAGGTATCATCTCACACTGGTCAGAATGGCCATCATCAAAAAATTCTACAAACAATAAATGCTGGAGAGGGTGTGAAGAAAAGGGAACCTTCTTACACTGTTGGTAGGAACACAAACTGGTACAGCCACTATTTTTGGAGAACAGTGTGGAGATTCCTTTAAAAACTGGAAATAGAACTGCCATTTTGAGTGAGTTAAATTGAGTGAAGTCTCTCAGTCGTGTCCAACTCTTTGCGACCCCATGGACTGTAGCCCACCAGGCTCCTCCGTCCATGGGATTCTCCAGGCAAGAATGCTGGAGTGGGTTGCCATTTCCTTCTCCAGGGGATCTTCCCAACCCAGGGATCGAACACAGGTCTCCCACATTGCAGGCAGACACTTTAAACTCTGAGCCACCAGGGAAGCCCAGCAAACTGCCATATGACCCAGCAAATCCCACTGGTGGGCATACACTTCAAGGAAACCAGAATTGAAAGAGACACATGTACCCCAATGTTCATTGCAACACTGTTTACAATAGCTAGGACATGGAAGCAACCTATATCTCCATCAGCAGATGAATGGATAAGGAAGTTATGGTACATATATACAGTGGAATATTACTCAGCTATAAAAAGGAACACATTTAAGTCAGTTCTAATGAGGTAGATGAACCTGGAGCCCATTATACAGAGTGAAGTAAGTCAGAAACAGAAAGCCAAATCCTGTGTATTAACACATATATAGAGAATTTAGAAAGATGGTACCAGTGATCCTACATGCTGGGCAGCAAGGGAGACACAGATGTAAAGAACGGACTTTTGGACTCAGAGGGAAAAGGCAAGGGTGGGATGACTTGAGAGAATAGCACTGAAACATGTATACTATCATATGTAAAACACATGGCCAGTGCAAATTCAATGTATGAAACAGGGCACCCAAAGCCAGTGCTCTGGGACAACCCAGAGGGATAGGGTGGGGAAAAAAGTGGGAGGTGGGTTCAGGATCAGGGGGACACACGTATACCTGTGGCCAATTCATGTTGATGTATGGCAAAAACCATTATAATATTGTAAAGTAATTATCCTGCTGCTACTGCTAAGTTGCTTCAGTCGTGTCCGACTCTGTGCAACCCCATAGATGGCAGCCCACCAGGCTCCTCCATCCATAGGATTTTCCAGGCAAGAGTACTGGAGTGGGGTGCCATTGCCTTCTCCAAAATATATTAATTTTAAAAATAATTAGATATGTGTTTACACACACACACACACGTATACACCCTAATTCTATACAATGAGAGGCCCTGGATTAATGACATACTGGTAGCAAAGAGCATTCCGGTCCTTAGATCTTGGGGTTCTGTTTTTTTTTAACATACACAATTACATTTCCTTTCTTGTGGTGAGAATTTTTAAGGTCTAATCTCTTAGCAGCTTTCAAATATGCATAGAGTATTACTAACTATAGTCACCACACCAGACATTACATCTCTAGAGCTTACTTATTTTATAACTGCAAGTCTGCACCTTTTAGGACCCTTCACCCAGATCTTAACTTTCTGATACTCTTCTTCTCTAAAAGGAGCCAAGGCTCCTTGAAGAAATAGCTGGTTCCAAGGTTGGGGCAGTTTATGTAAGCACCTAATAATCAGCTTTTTTGATTATAATATAAATGCCAGACATTAAGCTTTGGAGACATCCTTGTTGAAGACAGCCACCTCCAATGACCACGTGCCAGCTACACAACTAGATAAAGAGCCAGGCCACCCCACCCACGAAGTTCCCGCTTGGAGAAAGCTCTGGTTGACCTGATAACAGACTATCTTGCTGACTGCTTGGTTCTCCCCTCTCACATTTTATTTCCCGCTCTTGTGTTTTAAATTCACCAATAAAGAGTGAACCTTCAAAATCCTAGACACCCTACCCTCAAGCCCCAAAAGGCAGAATCTCAAATCCAGACTTACTCACGTGCCCTCTCTCTATTCAGGACCTGGCTGTGTCACCCCAGGAATGTCTGGTACCCTCCACGACACGTGAATGAGTGATACACCTCATCATTTCAAAGTCCCCGAACGGTTGCTGCTGACACGTGTCTCACAATCATAAGAACCACAAGAGCCAGTCAAGCCACAACATTGGCTCCAAAAGGAGAATTTCTGTGGGGGCTGCTCATAACTAGTATGAGCCCTGGTAAGCAGAGCCCCAGGCAATCCCAGCAAAAGCCTGTCTACAGCGTAAGACCTACAGGCAGAGGAAGTCCAAGAAGGAACAACCTGCACCATAAAATAAGGAAGCCCTGAAAGAATCATGAGGTTGTATAGAAAGCACAGAGAAGCCAGCTTAAATGACTTTTGCTAGACAAACTGGGGATATGTTGAGAATCAAAACAAATAAATGGCAATGCATAACAACAAATTAAACAAAGAAAGGATCTCTGAATCCATGTTGTTACATTAAGAGGAAAGAAAGGAATGCTCTTGCAAACAAAGGCAAACAAACACAAAAGGAGTGATGGAGTCAGAAAATTATCAATGTAAGTTAAAATCAGTGGGTGAAAGTTTGATGTGGAAGACGGTATCCATATAATCTCAAATTCTCTCTCTGCAAATTACTTACTATAAAGGAAAAAAAGCAGTTAACTATACACATGATACCCCTCAAACCCTATTCAAATCAATTAGGCATTATTTAAATGATAATAAAATGTAGAGATAGCCCAAAGATTAATATTGTTTTCCTGACCTTGCCAGGGTAACAAAATTTTCAAGGTCAGACAATAATAAACAGTGAAAGCAGAGATCACACTTCTTTTATACTATTATTCCAAGGAGAGTATGTGAACAGAGGTGATGCTCAAGAATTATTTATTGAATGTATGAATGTCCATGAATCATTAAAGAAGCAATAAGAGAAGCTGAGCTTCAACTTTTATAAACTCTGGTAGGTTGGCACCTCAAAAGAACCCCAATCCAGGAGACAGAAGACTGGATCCTAATCCCAAGAGTAGCAAAGAGGACCCAGGGCCTTAACTGTGCTCCTTCCTCCACTCCAGGTTAGCATCTCAGTGACCATTAATATGTCTTCAGTTTGGTTCAGTTGCTCAGTCATGCCCGACTCTTTGCAACCCTAAGAATCTCAGCACGCCAGGCCTCCCTGTCCACCACCAACTTCCGGAGTTCACTCAGACTCACGTACATCAAGTTGGTGATGCCATACAGTCACCTCGTCCTCTGTTGTCCCCTTCTCCCCCTGCCTCCAATCCCTCTCAGCATCAGGGTCTTTTCCAGTGAGTCAGCTCTTCGCATGAGGTGGCCAAAGTATTGGAGTTTCAGCTTCAGCATCAGTCCTTAAAACGAACACCCAGGACTGATCTCCTTCAGAATGGACTGGTTGGATCTCCTTGCAGTCCAAGGGACTCTCAAGAGTCTTCTCCAACACCACAGTTCAAAAGCATCAATTCTTCAGCACTCAGCTTTCTCCACAGTCCAACTCTCACATCCATACATGACCAATGGAAAAACCATAGCCTTGACTAGATGGACCTTTGTTGGCAAAGTAATGTCTCTGCTTTTCAATATGCTGTCTAGGTTGGTCATAACTTTCCTTCCAAGGAGTAAGTGTCTTTTAATTTCATGGCTGCAATCACCATCTGCAGTGATTTTGGAGCCCAAAAAAATAAAATCTGACACTGTTTCCACTATTTTCCCATCTATTTCCCATGAAGTGATGGGACCAGATGCCATGATCTTAGTTTCCTGAATGTTGAGCTTTAAGCCAACTTTTTCACTCTCCTCTTTTACTTTCATCAAGAGGCTTTTTAGTTCCTCTTCACTTTCTGCCATAAGGGTGGTGTCATCTGCATATCTGAGGTTATTGATACTTCTCCCAGCAACCTTGATTCCAGCTTGTGCTTCATCCAGCCCAGCGTTTCTCATGATGTACTCTGCATACAAATTAAATAAACAGGATGACAATATACAGCCTTGATGTACTCCTTTTCCTATTTGGAACCAGTCTGTTGTTTCATGTCCAGTTCTAACTGTTGCTTCCTGACCTGCATATAGGTTTCTTAGGAGGCAAGTCAGGTGGTCTGGTATTCCCATCTCTTTCAGAATTTTCCTCAGTTTGTTGTGATCCACACAGTCAAAGGCTTTGGCATAGTCAATAAAGTAGAAATAGATGTTTTTCTGGAACTCTCTTGCTTTTTCTTTGATCCAGTGGATGTTGGCAATTGGATCTCTGGTTCCTCTGCCTTTTCTAAAACCAGTTCATGTATTGTTGAAGCCTGGCTTGGAGAATTTTGAGCATTACTTTACTAGCGTGTGAGATGAGTGCAATCGTGCGGTAGTTTGAGCATTCTTTGGCATTGCCTTTCTTTGGGATTGGAATGAAAACTGACCTTTTCCAGTCCTGTGGTCACTGCTGAGTTTTCCAAATTTGTTGGCATATTGAGTGCAGCACTTTCACAGCATCATCTTTCAGGATTTGAAATAGCTGCACTGGAATTTCATCACCTCCACTAGCTTTCTTCGTGGTGATGCTTTCTAAGGCCCATTTGACTTCACATTCCAGGATGTCTGGCTCTAGGTGAGTGATCACACCATTGTGATTATCTGGGTCGTGAAGCTCTTTTTTGTACAGTACTTCTGTGTATTCTTGACACCTTTGTCTTACTACGTCTCAATTTCCTTCCAAAACAAAAGTATAAGTCTGTGAGCTTTACCACTAAACAGATTTGAAACACGTTAAGCCATTTATCCTACAGTCATTCCTCACAGAAAACACTCAGGGAATTAGCACTGGAACATGCCAAGATGATGACACTCTGTCCCTACACTAGTGCAGGATGAAAAGAGTTCTGGAAATTGTTTGCAAAATAATGTGAATGTACTTAACAATGCTAAACCATATGCTTAAAAAGGGTCAAGATGATAAATTTTATGTTGTGTGCTTTTTTCCACAATTCTAAAAAAATGTAATGAGAAAAAAATTGCACATGATATGCCTCAGTTGGAAATCTTCCTGTGTTAGAGTCTGGACTTTGTCACTTTCTGGTTGTATGACCAAAAACTAACAACGTACCATCTCAGTATTGGCCAATGGAAACTGAGGAGAACATGTGGAGATAACACCTCCCAAGGCTGTTGAGGTGCCAGTGGAGAAGGCGGGATTGCTCTAAACAGAACAACATCTCACCAGACAAAGAGCAGCTATCACCACGACAGAGCTCCTTAGTAATCCCATTGTACCCGGTAGAAAACCTCTGATAATTTTGATATATGCAGTTACAATGGCAGAGACTGACAGGAAGAACAAAGACTCTGCTTCTTTCCTGGCAAGGAATCAGCCAGTGAAAAGCCTTGGACTCATTCCTTAACAGACCTGCCAACTTCCTTTCCCTTCTATAATAGTAATCTCTTTCCATGGCCCTTTGAGGACTTGCATGTAGCTCCCCACAGTTGTAAACACTGAACTACAATTTTCCATTGATACCATAAGCCTGTCTTTGCCAGAGAAATGTCTGATACCCTATTTGTTTCATGCCAACAGAGAGGAAGGGGGTTAACATGATCAGGGGACCTCTGGAAGACTCAGAAAGGCAACTTATTCCCTTGACACATCTGAAAAGACTAATTGACACCTCTCAGGGTGATGATGTAGCATGATCAAGATCAAGAAAAAAACTACAAGTGATAAATTTGTTAGGCAGTTTAGTTTTCCACAAGGACACACCACACCTCTGGGATGTTCTACATCTAGCTTGAGGCTTTAGTTATTGTATAAAATTACCAAAACTCATCAAACTAAATGCTTACAGGGAACAGATCAAGACCAGAGAAAAAGCCCTGCAGAGGTCACCCAGCCTCAATCTACAACATGGGGATCTCTGACTGTTAATGAAGAACAAGTGGTATTCTGAAAATGGTGCAAAGAATCCTAGTTTGAAATTAAACATTTCTATGTAACCATGAACTTCCAGATGTTCAAACTGGTTTTAGAAAAGACAGAGGAACCAGAGATCAAATTACCAACATCTGCTGGATCATGGGAAAAGCAAGAGAGTTCCAGAAAAACATCTATTTCTACTTTATTGACTATGCCAAAGCCTCTGACTGTGTGAATCACAGCAAACTGTGGAAAATTCTGAAAGAGATGGGAATACCAGACCACCTGACTTGCCTCCTAAGAAACCTATATGCAGGTCAGGAAGCAACAGTTAGAACTGGACATGGAACAACAGACTGGTTCCAAATAGGAAAAGGAGTACATCAAGGCTGTATATTGTCATCCTGTTTATTTAATTTGTATGCAGAGTACATCATGAGAAACACTGGGCTGGATGAAGCACAAGCTGGAATCAAGATTGCCAGGAGAAGTATCAATAACTTCAGATATGCAGATGACACCACCCTTATGGCAGAAAGTGAAGAGGAACTAAAAAGCTTCTTGATGAAAGTGAAAGTGGAGAGTGAAAAAGTTGGCTTAAAGCTCAACATTCAGAAAATGAAGATCATGGCATCTGGTCCCATCACTTCATGGGAAATAGATGGGAAAATAGTGGAAACAGTGTCAGACTGTATTTTTCTGGGCTCCACTGCAGATGGTGATTGCAGCCATGATATTAAAAGATGCTTACTCCTTGGAAGGAAAGTTATGACCAACCTAGATAGCATATTCAAAAGCAGAGACATTACTTTGCCAACAAAGGTCCATCTAGTCAAGGCTATGGTTTTTCCAGTGGTCATGTATGGATGTGAGAGCTGGACTGTAAAGAAAGCTGAGCGCCGAAGAATTGATGCTTTTGAACTGTGGTGTTGGAGAAGACTCTTGAGAGTCCCTTGGACTGCAAGGAGATCCAACCAGTCCATTCTGAAGGAGATCAGTCCTGGGTGTTCATTTTAAGGACTGATGCTGAAGCTGAAACTCCAATACTTTGGCCACCTCATGCGAAGAGTTGACTCACTGGAAAAGACCCTGATGCTGAGAGGGATTGGAGGCAGGAGGAGAAGGGGACAGCAGAGGATGAGGTGACTGGATGGCATCACCAACTCGATGGACATGAGTTTGAGTAAACTCCAGGAGCTGGTGATGGACAGGGAGGCCCTGCATGCTGTGATTCATGGGGTCGCAAAGAGTTGGACACGACTGAGGGAATGAACTGACTGACTGACTGATGCATTCATAATCATTAGTTACTGAGGGCCTAATAGCACCAACCTCCCTAAATCATCTCAACAATCGGCTAGTTCACATCCACCCCTCATGTCATCAGCTTCTCTGATCAGAGTCTCTGGAGAGTCTGACTTGACACCAGCGGCAGTTTCCACATCCGCACTCACTTTGCAAGGGGACAGCTCACTGACTGAGACATGGCCACTGTCAGTGGAGTGAGGATGCAACCACTCCCTGATGGGCCAAGTGCAGCTAATCCAAGATCCTGCTCCACCCTCATCTCTAGGGACAGGCCCTGAACCAACACCCAACCTGCTGGCTTCTGGGATGAGGGGGGAAAGAAATGCATAGCTCACCTCCAAGGCTGCAGGGCAAGGCAGCAGGGACATTGCCAGGGAGAGTCTCAGCAGACTGGACATGGTTCAAAAATTGTGCCACTGATTTCCAGTAATGGGAAAAAGGAAGAATCACTCAATAAACTATGATAGGAATATGGGCTGTTTGGGAAAATGAGGTCTATCTTATGCCAAATACTAAAAAAAAAAAAATTCTACTTGTCTTTTTTGTTAGAAATTAAAAAAGAAAAGAGGGCCAAAATAGAATGCTTACAGAGATTTAGAGGATGCTAGGATTTTAAAAAGACATTATGAAAGCAATAGGAGAAACCAAAAAGAAAATTCAACTAATTGTATCTAATTTAAAACCTCTAAAGAACAAATGAAAATCTGAAAAAGTATTATATGCACTATTGCAAATTATTCAAATATAAAAATGCCCCATGGGAAAAAATGTCTATGAAGAGACAATTCAAAGAAAGACAAATAGTCAATAGACATAAAGTTACAACTCTAAAAATCAAATAAATTCTTATTAAAACTGATACTGGACTTCCTTGATGGTCCAGTAGTTAAGAATCCATCTGCTAATGCAGGGACACAGGTTTGATTCCTGGTCCAGGAAGATTCCACGTGGCATGGAGCAACTAAGTCCATGAGCCACAACTATTGAGGCCCACTCACCCTGGAGCCTGTGCTGCATAGCAAGAGAAGCCATGCACCACAACTAGGGAGTAGCCGCTGGTCACCACATAACTAGAGAAAAGCACGAGAGAGGCAATGATGGCCCAGCGTGGACAGCAATAAATAAATAACTGCTTGACATTTTTAACCTCAGGCCTATAAAAAATGTAATTCAGGTACTCACAAATAAAAATGAAATAGCACACAAGCAGTTTTTAAGCAGCCAAACCTGATGGAACAGAATTCAGCTTTCACCAGTTACTCTACTTCTAAGAAACAGCCAAATTATCAGTAAGAGTACGTGGCTAACAGAAATAAACTTTTATTCATTTCTTCTTCTGTAGTTTTAATTTTATTACAGAAATAATAAAGCATATATTATTTTCTAAAATCCACAGTAATTACATATAGCCATAATGCATGCCTTTTTTTTGACCCTAAGTCCCATCTGTGTTTTGAAAACACTAAAACTCCAGTGAGATCATTTGTATAAACACAATAAGCTAGTTACTGGCATAATTTGCAAGTTTAGAAAGCAGGTGAAATACGAGAAGAAGAGCAAACACCCAATGAGAAGATGAAAACTCAGTTTTCCTCTACAAGGCGGACTTTGTCTCTGGGCAGTACTTCCTGCCTGGGCTCATGTCAGCTTTCCCCAGAGCAGCGAGTGGGGAACACAAGGAAATCACGAGGGTACCTCAGACTTTATGTACAGGCTGGAAATTGTGGTCAACAACTAACTTCACAAAGTCCGGACTCCTTTTAAAAGTTAACGTTGAAGTAGTAATGCCAGTGGGAGGGGTGGTTGAAAGCAGAAGCCAGTCTCAACCTTCCATCAGAATCACCTGGAGCTTACTTAACCCCACCCCCAGAATTTCTAACTTTACACAATTGGTCTACAAAGAGTGCAGGGGGATTTGCGTTTCTAACAAATTCCCAGGTGAAGAGGATGAGCAGGTCAGAGAGCTATACTCTGAGAACAGTCGCCCTAAAGCTCGATTATAGAGATGTTTCACATGCATCATCTCCAACAGCAAGAACTTTAAGAACTTCCCTTGAGCAACTCCTGCCAATAAGACCAAAGGTGTGTTTGGAATCGGCTTCTCTGTGCATTTACAAACAAGGATACAAATAGAACCTACTCGATACAGCACAGGGAGCCAGACTGCCTGGTCTGGGATCCAACTCTCTCACTTTCTAGCTATGTGCTGGTAGATAACTCACTCAACCTCTCTGCTTCAGCAACTTCAAGTGTGAAATAAGAGGTAATAGCTTCTTTCCTTCCAACAGGAAAACTGGAAATTGGTGTCTACCAAAATCAGTGAGAAGTCTTTATCTTCCCATTTCCGCACACACATTTTGAAAATCCACAGACAGGTGGCTGGAGAGTTGCTTGCCCTGCCTTTAGCAGATGTTTGACTGTTTCAGTATTAGTTAGAGTAACCACACCCACATCCCTTCTTCTAAGCCCCTCTTTCCTTAAGGGCTACCAAATGACCAAGAGATGTAACTACACACTGAATATACCACCATCAGAACAAGCATAGGAGCTTCCATTCCCTGGGAATTCCCTTAGGCTGTCCCATAAAAGAAGTATCAGACTTTGTGGAAAAGATGAATGGGTTAGGTTCCAGAAACAAAAGACCTAATAATTACCCAAGAGTGATTAAAATCCAGAAGTTCAAGCCTGCCTAATTAGTTCAGTTCAGTTGCTCAGTCATGTCCGACTCTTTGTGACCCCAAGAATCTCAGCATGCCAGGCCTCCCTGTCCTCCCAAAGTTTACTCAAACTCATGCCCATCGAGTCGGTGATGCCATCCAGCCATCTCATCCTCTGTCGTTCCCTTCTCCTCTTGCCCCCAATCCCTCCCAGCATCAGGGCTTTTCCAATGAGTCAGCTCTTCTCATGAGGTGGCCAAAGTATTGGAGTTTCAGCTTTAGCATTAGTCCTTCCAATAAACACCCAGGACTGATCTCCCTTAGAATGGACTGGTTGGATCTCCTTGCAGTCCAAGGGACTCTCAAGAGTCTTCTCCAACACCACAGTTCAAAAGCATCAATTCTTCAGTACTCAGCTTTCTTCACAGTCCAACTCTCACATCCATACATGACTGGAAAAACCATAGCCTTGACTAGACGGACCTTTGTTGGCAAAGTAATGTCTCTGCTTTTGAATATGCTATCTAGGTTGGTCATAACTTTCCTTCTAAGGAGTAGGCATCTTTTAATTTCATGGCTGTAATCACCATCTTCAGTGATTTTGGAGCCCAAAAAAATAAAGGTCCCAGCTATTAGATGAAGACTTCAGGTAAGAGCTTCAGCTCTCTGCAGCATTTTTCACTGGTGTTTCCTCACAGTTCAGGGACCCTTCAGTGGTTTCAGGACCAAATGACTCCTGGGCAGGACCACCTGCATCAAGACCATGCACTGCTTCTCTGAAGGCTAAAGATCTGTGTAAGACCCCACAGGTTTCAGGGACCACGTTCCCAGGGTTTGGTCCTCAAATGTGGAAGTAGAGATATTCACAGTAGAGAAAGGGGCTGTTCAAATACATACTCCAGTCCTGGCTGTGTGTCCCAGGCAAAAGCAAAACGCATTCAAGAACAGTATCCCCATTCGTTACATTAAAAACAAGTGTTTTTACACACATGAAACTTCAGTGAGAGATGTACAGGGAGAGAGGGAGGGAGAACGAGAGACATTGTCATAGGCACAGTGACGAGGGAGCCCGGTGCAGGCGAAACTCAGCTGTGACCTAAGGAATGAGGGAAATGGGGGCGTTCTCGGAGAAGGCAATGGCACCCCACTCCAGTACTCTTGACTGGAAAATCCCATGGATGGAGGAGCCTAGTAGGCTGCAGTCCATCAGGTCGATAAGAGTCGGACACGACTTCACTTTCACTTTCACTTTTCACTTTCATGCATTGGAGAAGGAAATGGCAACCCACTCCAGTGTTCTTGCCTGGAGAATCCCAGGTATGGGGGAGCCTGGTGGGCTTCCGTCTATGGGGCCGCACAGAGTCGGACACGACTGAAGCTACTTAGCAGCAGCAGCAGCAGGGGACATTCTTGGGCTATGATAGCAGTGCAGGGCACTAATTGGATAAAGGAAGCTGTTCATAAACTGCTTGCTTAGGAGAAAAATAAGCATGCCGCTTTAGTTCAGAACTGCGAATTCCTGAGCGGTACTGGGGAAGCCGGCTGTGGGTGTGTGGTATTGGGTGTTGGGGGGGAGGAAGGCGGGGGTGGAGGGGGTGGTCCAGTCCTTCTCCCTTGGCGGGAGACTCCCCTTGGGCAGCCTGGGTTCTCAGCTTCCCTGCCTCCTGCTTCACTCGCCGCCCCTCCGGCTTCACCCGCTTCCCCTGCTTCTAGGGCCTAAGGAGTTTGCTGGTGGCGCAGCGAGCTACAAGTCAGGGAGCCCCATCACGAGTTCCCTCTCCCGGGCTCTGTTCCCCTCGCCAGACGCCTGGGACCACGTGGCCCCACGGGCTACAAGCAGCCAGGTGCCCAGGGCGCCAGCGGAAAGCGCTCCCTCGCCCCGACCACCCCCCTCCTCGGTCCCCAAAAGCGCAGCGGCGGCGTCAAGGACCCTCCCCACGACGGCGGAGGTGTCCCAGCCCAGGCGGGCTCTCACCAGAAGAACAGGCGGGAGCAGAAGTTCGCGTCCTGCAGCGGGTTGGGCTTCCGCATCTTGCGGGCGGGGCGGCCGCGGGCCGGGGTCGCGCTGCTCTGGTGATGGAGCTGCTTCTGGAGGCGCCAGCGGGAAGGCTGGAGGCTTAGACACAGCGCGGTCCTCTCAGGGAGACAGAACCACCGGCTCTGGGAGTGGAGCACCGGCGGGCAGCCCGCTCTGCGCCTCTGCCTCTGGGGCCTGGAGTCGGGAGCGGTAGGAGCAGCAGGACCAAGGGACGGCCAGGCGGGCTCTGCCGGGGGCCACGCAGGTGTGAGGCTAGGCTGCAGGCGCACTTGATGGAGTCACTTAGGGAAACTGCGGCACCCAAGGCACCGGACAGAGGTGCCTACGTTTGGGCACCGGGCTGCAAATTCTACTAAAAGGCGCGCTCTGAGCCCGGGCTCCCACCCAGAAGACGGAGGGGGAGGGGCAGGCTGCATCAGAAATGCTCCCTTAGCTGTGGTGAGGACCCAGAGAAAGCTGGCAGAAGGAGATAGCAGCCTGCGCTCTGGGCACTCTGCCCTCATCAAGACCAAATAGGGGTGCTATAGGAGGCTGTCCAGCTGTTAGGGAGCAGGACCCTGTGGGGCCTTCCTGGGATAGATCCCGCCCCACCCCACACCCTCTGCCTGCCTCTTGTTCGTGCATGCGGTGCTCACTCAGTCCTGTCCGACTCTTTGCGACCACGTGGACTGTAGCCCACCAGACTCCTCTGTCCGTGGGATTATCTAGGCAGGAATACCGGAGTGGGTTGCCATTTCTTCCTCCAGGGGATCTTCCTGAACCATGCATCTAGCCTGCATCCTGCTTCTCTTTGCACTGGCAGGTGGATTCTTTACCACTGAACCACCTGGGAAGCCCCTCTTGCTTGGAGAAAAGCTTTAATCTCCCAGGCCTCCTCTGAGCCACAGAAGGCTGGCTCAAGAATTAATGATTGAAAAAATGTGAATGTGTAGTAACAACAACAACAAAATGCTAAACAATAGATCAGCCATATAGCAATCACAAAATCTTTAGTCCTTCCCTGAAGGATTTAGATCATATAGATGACAGTGTCTGATGCACATTCCTAGGTTGTTCTGCAGATACTAAAACCTCACCAGATGGAAGAATTTAACTGCATGATGACCATGAGCAGGGAGCCCTCACACCAGCTGGAGCCTGAGGACTGAAGATGTTAAACCCCGTGACAGGACCCTGTTACCTCATCATCAACCAATCAGAAAATAATGCTGGAGGTGAACACCTACACTGCACTTTCTCCCTCACCTTCCCTGTAAAAACTCTCCCCTGAAATCCATCAGAGAGTTTGGATTTTTTTGAGCATAAACTCCTTGCTTGACTCTTTCAGTAAACCTTACTTTGCTCCAAACTTCAACAGTTTTTTTTTACCTCGGACAACAACAGGGTCTAGCACAGATTATGTTTGTAGAGCTGCAAGACCTAATGAAAAGTAACAGAAAGTTAGAGGAACTCAGATGATTTTGGAAGAGGTATACATGGTGTTATTGGGGGCAGCTTTCTGGCATCTTACATGCTGCATTGTGCAGGGAACCTCTGTGAGCTTGTTGCTGCCCTGTTAGACTGGGAAAGGGAAATCTGAGGGGAGAGAGACTGTCTCATGATTTCTTTCATCGAGAGCTCAGGGCCTAGACAAATAACAGTGGCATATGTTACAGAACACAGGTCATGCACATTTCTGGGGAACTTCCCTCACCTTTAACTCTAACAACACCCTATTCAGCAAGGTATTATCCCTGTTTTATGGATGAGAACGATGAGGCTCAAGGACAGCACTTGTCCACGGTCTTTGAATCAGTAAATGATGAATCCTGATTTGGACTCAAGTCCAAATCCAGCATGACTATCTCACTGGTGGATGGACAGTGTGCATCAAAACTGCCTAGAATGTGGTGTTTGAAAGAATGAATGACTGGAGGACTGAATGAACAAAATGTTGGGCTCCCACCCATAAGTATGTATGTATATATATATACACACACACACATACACATCAGTTCAGTTCAGTTCAGTTCAGTGGCTCAGTCATGTCTGACTCTTTGCAACCCCATGAATCGCAGCACGCCAGGCCTCCCTGTCCATCACCAACTCCCGGAGTCTATCCAAACCCATGTCCATCGAGTTGGTGATGCCATCCAGCCCTGGTGGCTCAACTGGTAAAGAATCCACCTGCAATGCAGGAGACCTGGGTTCGATCCCTGGGTTGGGAAGAGCCCCTGGAGAAGGGAATGACTACCCATTCCAGTATTCTGGCCTGGAGAATTCCATGGACTGTATAATCCATGGGGTCGCAATGAATCAAATATATACACATACAAGTAGGTAAATGTCCACAGAAAAATGAAGATGGAAGAGCTTGGACTGGGAAGCTTTTTGATCCCATTTGACCCCAGTGTCTGCATTTCCCGCCACTACTCTGCATTGCCTCCACGTTCTCAGCCTTCACTCACTTCCCCGGGTTTGTCATTCTATGTCCCTTGTCAGGGTGCCAGCCCGCCATGGGATGCAAGCCTGCAGAGCAGCCTGATCCCAGCAGCCATAGCGTCTTATTGGTGCATGGCGCCATCTCGTGGCCAAACTAGGCAACTGTCAGGGTCAGTTTGACACCACTGTATTTGGGACCCTTACTGAGGTGAAAACAAAGCTCTCTATTGTTTGTTTGTTTTTTCTCCCCTCTTCTTTACTTTAATTTAGACAGTAAATCACATACACTCAAAGAAATTCATGTTGCTATTTTAATCATCTCACTGAAGGAGCAAGAAATGCACGTGCAGATAGAAACGGAAACGGGGAGTATATCGCAGGAGCAAGAGGGGTTGCAAGGAGCATTTTATTATGAACGCAGTACTGATGCCTCTTTTTCCAGTGTGATTCAAAGGGCGAAGTACAAGTGTGCATCCAAAAAAAAAAAAAAAAGGAAAGAACAAATTAAAAAGAAGAAAAAAGGGATTTCTTTGAAGAGGGGTGGAAATCTGTGAACTCTTCCAGGCTCATACATTTTATTATATCATAAATACCTCCCTCCTAATTTAGAATGAAGATTATGACCTAAGACATGTAGAGCACAGAGAAAAGCGTTAAGTAAATGTCATCTGTTGTTATTTTTATTCCCAGAAAGAGGAGGCTACTGAGAGCAGGGTGGTGAACACTTTTGGTTTGCTCAGATGGTCCACACTTTAACGTTGAATGTCCTGTTTGCTGTGGATCCACTCATCCCCAGGGACACAAATAGTTCTAGGTTTTCAGCTTTTGTTGGGGTTGAGGAGGATGGAAGAAAGTGACTGAACGTCTATTTTCCACAATCAAACGATAATCTCCTGTCAGAAGCCCAGCACTTCCTGTTTCTACCTTATCTTCTCCTCACATTGCCACCTGCCTGCAAAAACGAAAGAAATTCTTGTCCTGGGAGACAAGTCAGCACGTTGCACTGAAGAGGGCAGCCTGAAGTTGGACTTGGTGTTCTCTGCACCACTCAGCACCTACCAGCAGAGGGCACACTCCTATCCTGCTCACTGTATTCCCAGTTCCCCTCCCCTGACCCGCCTAGAGTTTCTGCCTTCCACGAAATCTTAGTCCGTTCATTGCTCTTCCAAGATAGGCTGTGTTCATCCTTTTCCCTCTGCCTCCTTCCTCTCCCTCCTTCCTGCCTCTCTACCTTCCTGCCTTTCATTTCCATGAGTAAAGTTGCAAGAAATGTGAGCTCACAATTACAAATTACAAAGCATCTCTTTTAACAAACCACCATGAGTAAGAAAGTCAAACTTTTGGAAATTTTAGGGAAAAACTAAAATCAATCCAACCTGCAAAAACCACAGATATGAGAATAGTGAGATACAGAATATAAAATAAGCCTCTTTAGGGACTTCCCTGATGGCTCAGTGGTAAAGAATCCACCTGCCAGTGCAGGAGACATGGCTTCGATCTCTGATCCAGGAAGATCCCATATGCCTCAGAACAACTGAGTCTGTGCAGAACTACTGAGCCCGTGGTCTAGATTCCGGGAGCCACAACTACCAAGCCCAGGGGCTGCAACTACTGAGCCCTCTCACCCCAGAGCCTGTGCTCTAAAACAAGAACAGCCACCACAATGAGAAGCTCATGCACCAAACCTGGAGAGGAGACCCCATTCACCCCAAAAAGAAAAAACCCATGCTGCACCAAAGACTTAGCACAGCCAAAAATAAATAAATAAAAATAAACAACAAACATCTCTAATACTAAAAAATAAAATATGGCTTCTGAATTTTGACTAAAGAACAAGAGGTTAGAAAAAAACTAAATAGGCAGATTTGATGAATAAAATGGAAATTCTAGAACATTTTTTTAAGAGTTTTACATAGCTGAAGATAAATTCTTTTAAATCAGAACATATGTCTGAAAAAAAATTCTTGGAATGCAGCATGGAGCAATAAAGAGGTAAAAAATGTTCAAGGGAGTTTGAGATATAGGACAAAGTAAAAAATACATCTTATCAGAGTCACAGAAGGAGATAAAGGATGAAGGCAGAGGTAATTCCTAGAGAGAGAAAGAACTAACAGTTCTTCAGAACTGATAAAAGAGCATCAGTTTCAAGAAGATCAGTAAATCCTAAAGAAGATTTAAAAAAGAAAAATCCACACTTAGAAAATTAGTGAAACTGCCAAAACCAAAGAAACAATCTTAAATCCAGCCAAACATAGATTAATCTACACAGAAATGACAAATCAGGCTCTCAGTTTCTCAAAAACAACAATGGAAGTGAACTAAAAATAGTTGTATCTTCAAAGTACTGATTCAAAATGATGATTCAGTTCAGTTCAGTTCATTTCAGTCGCTCAGTCGTGTCTGATTCTTTGCGACCCCATGAGACACAGCATGCCAGGCCTCCCTGTCCATCACCAACTCCCAGAGTTCACTCAAACTCATGCCCATCGAGTTGGTGATGCCATCCAGCCATCTCTTCCTCTGTCGTCCCCATCTCCTCCTGCCCCCAATCCCTCCCAGCATCAGGGTCTTTTCCAATGAGTCAACTCTTCTCATGAGGTGGCCAAAGTATTGGAGTTTCAGCTTTAGCATCAGTCTTTCCAATGAACACCCAGGACCCATCTCCTTTCGAATGGACTGGTTGGATCTCTATAACCCAGTAAAATTCATCTAATTAAATACTATATTCTGCTCTCATAATTTGTGAACTATAGCTACATTCCGGAACACAGATAAATTTCACAAATGCAATGTGTGGAAAAAAATAGTTACAGAAGAAACCTAACACAATGATTCCATTTATGTAAGACTCAGAAACACCGAAAATTAAAGCAATGGGTCAAGTAAGCCTTCACTGTTACTGTATAATTTGTACTTTGTAATATCTGGTCATTCCATGGTTCGTTAAGCTTCAGACTAACAGAAAATTAAGCATTAACTACGGAGCCAGGAAAAAAAAAAATCTGCAAACTCAAAACCTTTAGAATCGGTCTACAAAGTTTTAGTAAATACCCGTGTAGAAAGATTGTCTTTGGCTACTTCTAAAACGCCATCGGTAAATCAGACTGTATCCTAAATTCCAGTCCTTCCTCCAGCCATCCGAGCATGAAGCGCTGTCACCTACCCGCATTGACTCGCTGCCACGCTGGTCCACGCGGGTTGTGCCCGCTGCATGCCTAGACCACGGCTGCCATCTGTCTGGACAGTGTCCCCGGAGACGCCTGAGCGACATGTCCAGGGCTCAGATCTCGGCTCTGGTGTTCGGCGTCGGGGGCTTTGGCGCTCTCGTCGCGGCCACTGCGTCCAATGAGTGGAAAGTAACCACCAGAGCATCTTCGGTGATAACGGCCACTTGGGTTTACCAGGGGCTCTGGATGAACTGCGCAGGCAACGCATTGGGTTCTTTCCACTGCCGGCCGCACTTTACTATCTTCAAAGTAGAAGGTAAATATAATAGCTTTGCTTGGGGTGGAAGCAAAATGTCGCTTTTCCCCCTCACGGCGATCAAGTGTCTGCGTTCAGTCTGCTGTTGACTGGGTGCTTAATCCAAGTGGCAAGATTTGCCTAAGACGGATGATGTGTGTGAGTGTTGGCTGAAAGAATTAAATCATGCCTTTTATATGGAAAAGGAAAATTAAGAATAACTTTATGGATATGGTGAAAGTCGTTCAGTTGTGTCCCACTTTTTGTGACCCCTCCCCCATGGACTATACAGTCCATGGAATTCTCCAGGCCAGAATATTGGAGTGTGTAGCTGTTCTCTGCTCCAGGGGATCTTCTTAACCCAGGGATCAAACTCAGGTCTCCTGCATTTAACGGGGATGCTTTACTGTCTGAGCCAACAGGGAAGCCCAATGGTTGTGTTAGAAATACCTAATGTGAATAATAGATGCCAAGGGGAAGGGCAGAGGTGACTGGCTTGTTTTAAAACTTGTTTTGATTTGCCTTATGTCATGGAGGACTCCATATACACACATATAGGAACACACGCCACCAGAAACCATATGTTATACTGTTTTGTTTTCTTGGCCTCCCTGCCTGGCATATGGGGATCTTAGTTCCCCAACCAGGGATCCAACTTTTGCCCCCTACAGTGGAAGCAGAGTCTTAACAACTAGACCACCAGGGAAGTCGTGATCCTATGTTATCCGAAATCCTTGTATTTCCTCAGGCCATTCTAACATGAAATCCATACACACACATGTAGATACTCATATATATGTGTATATATACTTATATTCACAGTGATATGAACATATGAGAAGACATATAGTATTGAGAGAGTAAGAATTTTTAGAGGGGTTTCCATATTTTTAAAGAACTATGCTTAGTGATAAAATAGCAGGACAAGAAATTTTTAAAGTAGAAGGGAAATAAAATGCGCATGAGGTTTTCATCAGGATTTATCAAAAATATGTATGTAGATGAGCTTTCAACTTTATGCGTATTAGAAACTATTGCAAGGGGTTTCTTGCAACATACTGCAAGTATATGTATCCTCAAGAGGGAAAAATTTAAAGGTTTTTCAGTATAATTTATAAGAATACCAAATCACTGTGTAGTACACCTGAAATTAATATGATATTTAAATCAACTATACTTCAAAGAAAGATATTTTCATACCTTGGAATACTTCCAGGCAACAATTATTGGCTACTTGCTTGTATGTCATTATGGAATTACTATCTGCATCTGTTTTCTGCCTATTAGGTATGTTTACAAATCAGTCACAAGTTGTGGGTTTATTATACTAAAAATTGCCCCCAGTAACTTATAATACATAGAGTTTTCACAATCAAATGGCAAAACTGAACCTTGGCCCCAGTAAAGAAAATGAAATAAAATTTTAACTAGGAAGTTACTAAAGCATAATATTTTAAAGGGTTTTTGTGTCAAGTATTCATGTCATTAGTCCACAATGTGTGCCAAGGGATAAAGAGAGGATATTTAGCTAAATTCAGGAGATTCTAATGACAATCAAGGGAACAGTTCAAGCTTGGACACAGGCCTCCAAATAACATGGGCTCTCCTAAGCCCTCGTTAAAGGAATCAATGCTCATCTCTCTTCAGTCCCGACTTGTAAACTTATCTTGGGATAGTTCAAAATTGTTCCTTCTGCTGTGGAAGGTTTCCCGAGGTGCAGGGGAAACTGTTAAAGGAGAGTGTTGTGGGGGACATGGTTGTCATTCCACAGACCTCTTGGCCCAGTTCCACCTCGGGCAGCAAGTAGAAGATATATCATGTGGGTAAGTGTATTTCTTTGTTCTTTCCGGGTTTGTTCTTTATATATATACATACATATATATGCTCTGCTGCACTGTGCGTTAGTCGCTCCAGTCATGTCCGACACCTTGCAACACTATGGATTGTAGCCCGCCAGGCTCCTCTGTCCATGAGGATTCTCCAGGTGAGAATACTGGAGTGGGTAGCTGTTCCCTTCTCCAGGGGATCTTCCCGACCCAGGAATTGAACCGGAGTCTCCTGCATTGCAGATGGATTCTTTACCAGCTGAGCTGGTATATATTTATGGTCTTCTACCTTTCATTCTCTATTCCTTAATGAAACCTAGTTATTGTGAAAAATAGGCAATCAACCTTAGCTCCAAAGTGGGCTAAAGAATCATTGTAACCTTTTATAATGATTTCAACAGCTACTTCCCTAAATGTATCTTAGAAAATGTGGAGTTTAGAAATTTTGTTTCTAAATATTGTTGATGGTGATCCAAACACTCTTCTACCCTTAAACTTCATGCTCTTGACTTTGCTTCTCGATAGAAATATAGCATGTTCTGTTCTATGTCTGCTGTGTACGCTGCACATGAGAGGTAATTTGGAAAAATTTCTTCACTGACAATGCTTCAATTAGAATTTTTAGAATTCATTTAGGGCTTCCCTGGTGGCTCAGAGGGTAAAGTGTCTGCCTACAATGCGGGAGACCTGGGTTCGATCCCTGGGTTGGGAAGATCCCCTGGAGAAGCAACACAATCTTTCTACTTTCTTCACCCTGAATCAAAATCTTTATCAAAGACACAGGTTACTATTGAGATGTATGTTCAACATCAGGAACACTGATTCATAGTTTCAAGAAAATGGACACACAAACTTGGATTTCCTCATTCACACAGAGTCATTGCTGTCAACGCTAATTACTTTTCTTTTATTCTTTTTTTAAAGCATAACAGTGAGATGTTTGGAAAGTTTTCTATGCCAATAAGCTCTTAAATGTCACAATAATTTCAAACTGAGCTAAAAAATTCAGAAGCCAAAGAGGAATGAAAATGGTTGTATCATGTTTTAAAACAATAAATTGATTTAAGCCTATACTGTCAATTTGAGACAAATCTTCTTAGGCCAGATTAAGCCTCCTCTAAGAAAGAAAAAGAGAAGATCTTTTTAAGCTGCAAGATTTTTTTTTCTTTGATGTTTACATAACTTCATATCAAAGTCATACCTTCTTGTTGCTCACCATTTTAGATGCCCCAGTATAGCTACAGATTTTTAGGAACTCATTTAGATTAATAATGATGACATCCTTAAAAGATTTGATGTAAGCCAAGACCTCTTTGGACAAGAGGCATTTCCAGTTGTGAAAAATACAAGCCCCCTTTTACTGTAGTTATGAGGAATCAATTTTAGGAGATTACCATATACTTTATTTTTCTGGGTTCCAAAATCACTGCAGATGGTGATTTCAGCCATGAAGTTAAAAGATGCTTACTCCTTGGAAGGAAAGTTATGACCAACCTAGACAGCATATTGAAAAGCAGAGACATCACTTTGTCAACAAAGTTCTGTTTAGTCAAGGCTATGGTTTTCCCAGTAGTCATGTATGGATGTGAGAGTTGGACTATAAAGAAAGCTGAGCACCGAAGAATTGATACTTTTGAACTGTGGTGTTGGAGAAGACTCTTGAGAGTCCCTTGGACTGCAAGGAGATCCAACCAGTCCATCCTAAAGGAGATCAGGCCTGGGTGTTCAACGGTAGGACTGATGTTGAAGCTGAAACTCCAATACTTTGGCCACCTGATGCAAAGAGTTGACTCATTTGAAAAGACCCTGATGCTGGGAAAGATTGAGGGCAGGAGGAGAAGGGACAACAGAGGATGAGATGGTTGGATGGCATCACCAACTCAATGGACATGGGTTTGGGTGAACTCTGGGAGTTGGTGATGGACAAGGAAGCCTAGCGTACTGCGGTTCATGGGGTCGCAAAGAGTCGGACACAACTGAGTGACTGAACTGAACTGAACCATAGTTGTTCAGTCGCTCAGTCGTGTCTGACTCTTTGCGACCCCATGAACCACAGCACACCAGGCTTCCCTGTCCACAATCCCCTAGAGTTTGCTCAAAGTCGTGTCCCTTGTGTCGATGACACCATCCAACCTTCTCATCCTCTGTCACCCTCTTCTCCTCCTGAATGCAGTCTTTCCCGGCATTAGGGTCTTTTCCAATGAGTCAGATCCTCACATCGAGTGGCCAGAGTATTGGAGCTTCAGCTTCAGATCATAGGAACACTTGTAATTCAGTCCTCACTGTGGCCTGAAAGCTTCTTGACTCAATTTCAAAGCACTCTGTCGTCTTTAGATGCAATATCCACTCTAAGCTGTGTCTCTTGTTTTGTCTTCTTTGGTTGTTCTTACCTGTGAAATGGTGATGAAATGAAAGAACATAGGCAAAGCACCTTGTACAGTGCCTGACACAGAGCCATGTACCATAAAGGGCGGCAATCATTCCTATGAATACAGATTTTGATGCCGGGAGAGCTCATATCTCAGTGGTAGGAAGGTGACTGTTTCTTCTGCTCCGTCTATTTGCTTCTAGCCAGGACAGTCGTAGCTGCTACCTGGGATCCAAAACCAAATAGAAGGAGGCCTCTGATCCTTTGTTGCACACCCTATGTCATATTTATGACAAAGTGAAGGCTATTGTGTTCATTGGATTAAAGTTTGTGCTTATCCTACAGGTTAGGATTCACTGTACATCATTAGCCAGGACCACACTTTGTGTCGAAGCCAGTTTCTCACCGCAGATGTGGACCTGTTCCTTCTGTCAATCACATGTTGTATCTGCTGAAATGGGGAGAAAAGGCCCCCTTCAGGCTTCATGGTGGGAAGTAGAGCCTCACCAGACCTAGGATGTGTTTGTATGCTCCTACCGTTACCATGCCGTGCTCAGTCGTGTCCGACTCTTTGCAACCCTATACACTGTAGGCCACCAGGCTCTTCTGTCCATAGGATTTCCAGGCAGGAATATTGGAGTGGTTTGTCATTTCCTTCTCCAGGGGATCTTCCCAACCCAGGGATGGAACTGTGTCTCCTGAGCCTCTTGCATTCCAGGCAGATTCTTTACCTGCTGAGCCATTAGGAAAGCCATTGGGATAGCCTATTTGTGTTCTGGGCAGTCAAAAATAGACAAAGTTTCCTTGAATATTCCTGGTTCTGAGCACTGGGAAAAACTTTGTGACAGTTTAATTTACTGATTTGATTCACATTTGCATTTTACAAAGTGATTTCACATACATGATCATATTTATCCAAAAGATGGTACTCTGTAGTTCCCATTTTACAGATTAACTGAGACTCACAGGAGAGTGTATTTATAACCTTGTATGGTTGTCTATAGAATTTTGGGGGAAATGTCCAGTGTTTGTACCAGCCTAAAACCTGCGTTGAAGTCCTAGCTCGACCACTATTTTTTTGTGTGACATGCATGCACAGATAAGCTACTTAAATTCATTGTTTCCTTTTCTCTCTGAGAAGATGATGATATTAGTTACATACCAAAATTTGTGGAAGATCAAGAAAAAGAATCCTCTGTGTGTGTGCGTGCTCAGTTGTGTCCGACTCTTTGCAGCCCCACCAACTATAGCCCACCAGACTCTTCTGTCCATGGAATTCTCCAGGCAAGAATACTGGAGTGGGTTGCCATTTCCTTCTCCAGAGGATCTTCTCAACCCACGGATCGAACCCATGTCTCTTACATCTCCTGCACTGGCATAGGATTTCTTTACCACTAATGCCACCTGGGAAGCCCTATTAAGTATATATTTTTAAATGTGCCTGGAATTTGTTTTAATCAGGGATGGTAAGATGCACAGACATGAAATGCCATCGAGGAGGAAGTTTTCACACTCACAGATCCCCAGAAGTAGGAGCCTGGATCCCCACACAGGCCCAGGCTAGGAAGCACTAGAGTCAGTCAGGAGGCTGAGGAGTAAGAGGAAAACAGAGGCAAGAGCTTTTATTGAGTTGTCTGGTACCCGCCCCAGGTTGATCACGATGGAGGAACATTGGCTTGACATATGAAAGCTTGATCAAGGAGATCACTGGGATGTGGGCTTTGGATTAGTTGATTTGTCTCTGAAAGCGGCATGTGTATTTTATCTCTAAGAATCCACTGGCCTTGGTACTGCCCTCCCCTACCTGCCACAGTGATGCCCTGGATGCCAGAGCACCGAGAATGCAGAAAGTAAGAAAATACAGGGACTTTCCGGATGGTCCGGTGGTTGAGATTCTGCCTTGCCATGCAGGGGATATGGGTTCGAGCTCTGATAAACAGCGAAGCCTGCCTGCACGCTCCAGCACTCATGTGCCATAACTAGAGAGTCAGAGCATGGGAACAAATCATGGGAGACCCCCATGTGCTGCAGCTAAGACCCAACACAGCCTAATAAATAATTTTTTTAAAAAAATAGGAAAATGCAGTAAACACAGTATGGCTATGAAATCCTTTGGTAGTGTTTGCATAGGTAGGTCAGGAAGGCAAGTGCTTTGCCATCCCCCTCCCCTTTATGGCCTCTCATGCTTATCTGATGGGAGAAGGCAATGGCACCCCACTCCAGTACTCTTGCCTGGAAAATCCCATGGACAGAGGAGCCTGGTAGGCTACAGTCCACGGGGTCACTGAGGGTCGGACATGACTGAACAACTTCACTTTCACTCTTCACTTTCACTCTTCACTTTCATGCATTGGAGAAGGAAATGGCAACCCACTCCAGTGTTCTTGCCTGGAGAATCCCAGGGACAGGGGAGCCTGGTGGGCTGCCGTCTATGGGGTCACACAGAGTCGGACACGACTGAAGTGACTTAGCAGCAGCAGCAGCAGCTTATCTGATTGTCAGTCTTTGCTTTCTTGTGGTGAATATTTTGTGTAGAAAAGGTTCAGGTGTGTTTCTTGCCAAGTCCAGGGCTCCTCTCTCGCTCATTGCCCATCTGACCCCGAGTGCGGCCAGCTGGCGCCGGTGAGTCTCTTCTGCTCCGATTCCCTGACTCACCCACAGACTAATTCGCATCCTCAAGCGGATGAACTCAAAGGGCATCTAAGCAAAGAGCATGCTGGGACTGGTAAAACCCACCACTGTTATGCATTTTTAGACACTTGCAGAGCATTTCAGAAAGCAGTAATGCTCTTGAATAAAGCCAGGATAATTGAGCAGATTTTCAGGAGACAGCTGGTCTACAATTAAACTTGGACCAAATTTTTGTACACATTACAGGAAAAAACTGATGATCAAAATTAACAGTCTGGGCAAATGGCTATGGTATCATATTACAACTACAAAAAGAATCCTCTAAGTAGTTAATTTGCTTATTCACTAATGAGTTCCTTTCCATTCATTAGATTCCCAGGGCAGCATATGGGGACAAGTGAGGACAGGACCCAGGCCTATCCTCTGTGGATATATGGCTTACAGGAGATGATCATTTAGCAAGCGATTAGCCCAGGACAGTAAGTGCTGTCTGGGGTTAAGTTCAGGGCATAGGCAGACTTCCCAGAAAAGCTAATGCTTGAACTGACTTAAAAGATGGGTAGAAGTTGGCCCAGAGAAAGGAAGGGAGGGCATTTCAGGTCAGGGGACTTATCCAGCTCTACAATTTATTAACTGTGTGACTCCAGACAAAAATGCTTAAAATATGAGCTCCCCTGTCTGTAAAATGGAAGTAATATTATTACTACTATTTAATTAATTAAATATAATTAATATTATTATTATTCAGTAATATTATCTACTTTAGAGGGCTGTGGTGAGGAGAAAGTGAATTGATTTGTGCAGAGGATTCAGAGCAGGGCCTGAAGCATCTGCAAACAAAGACCTCAAGGCAGAAGGAGCTAAATGCATCAGGGACCATTAAGCACATCGGAAAGGCTGACATGTGGACATGCAGGAGCAGGCTCAGACGGGGTGCAGGTGCAGAGAGAGGGGAATTTGCAAAGAGACCTTTAAGCTTCATTAGGGGACTTAGACTTTGTCTTAGAGGAGCTAGAAAGCCATTGAAACATTCTGAGCAGAGAATTTCTGATGGGACTTGCATTTCAGAAAGATCCTGCAGTATTTCATTTGAGAATCTGAACCATGGGCAGCATTGGGAACTGACAAGGAGGGTGCTTAGAGGTAGAGATGATGAGACCAACTAACTTGGTGACTCGTGAGGGATGAAGGGGTCATAGATGCTCTGAGGTTCCTGCCCAGAGACTTGTGGGCAGTGAAAGAAGAAGCTGGCTACAGAGCAGGTCCCAAACTAATTTCCATCCCTTCTCCCAGAAGTGTTTTCCAATACATAGCAAGATCTCAAGCAATCAGATCCTCAACTTAATGTCTGGCTTTAAACATCAGTTGGATAGAATGAAAGATAATAGTTTGAACCAAATTAAAAAAAAAAACAAAACTGTGCATTTTAGATGCTTAATAAAGAACAACAGGAAAAGGTGGCAGCCATAAGGATTAATGCAATCTGAAGTGCCATTAATAGCATAAGAATGTTAAGTTAGAAGACATATTCTCCCCATATGCTCCCCATATTCTGTAGTCAAATTGCATAGGGCTAGCCTGGGCACCATACTTCAAGGAACACAAATACAAACCACATTCATTGATTTGAGAGGAGGGTAACTAGGAGGATGGAAGGTCTTGAAATAAATTCACATGAGAAATTGTTTCACCTGGAAAAAGGAAAAAAAAAATGCTGGGTGTAGGAGGGACTGAGGAATGGGAAGAAGACGAGTAGGACCGATGGGTAGATGGTACCAGGGAATCAGATTCACAGGGGCTATGGAGAAATTTCTGAGTTGCCCAATGATGGAACAGGCTGTCCCACAAAGAACTGGCTAGAAGTATCCAGAGGAGGCTGCTATTGGTCCTCTGTTAAAAAGTGGTAGAAATAATTCCTGCACTGGCTGGAAATACAGACTGTGTGCATACTCAGTCAGTTAGTCATGTGCAGCTCTTTGCGACCCTATGGACTGCAGCCCACAAGACTCCTCTGTCCATGGGATTTTTCAGGCAAGAATACTGGAGTGGGTTGCCATCTCCTCCTCCAGGGGATCTTCCCAACCCAGGGGTTGAACCTGGGTCTCCTGCATTGCCAGGTGGATTCTTTACCACTGAGCCACTTAGGAAGCCCAGAAAGACAGACTAGGTAATCCCTCAAGTCAATTCCAGTTTGAGATCTGAGATTCTGTGACATGTAAGTAGAGAATATTTAAACATCAGTATTTCTGATTTGCATATTGCCTTATTTTTGGACAACTCATGAGCTCCATGCTGGTTACTTTGGAACAAAATAATAAAAAGACCTGTCTGACCTGGAGATTGTTCACAGTCCAGAAGGAAACATGAATTAAGGTAGTAAATGTTATAGTAATGTTATTAAATTTGAATCAATATATTAAGGTATGTTAGAATTAACATAATAATCATGCAATTCTCTATCTTGAACTGATAACTTCAAAGGTCCTAAGCAAGCCCTAGGGGTATGCCTCCTAACCCTTGCAGAGGAAGGAAGGACTCCTGCTAAATCCAGGCATAGATTAAGCCCTGGTGGCTGGGGGGAGAGGTGGATATAAGAGCACAAGTCTTGCCCTTAATTGGATTTCTTTGAATCAGTATTTTTGCTTTATATGAATCACACATAGTCCATGAATATCACAGCCAAAGCAATCACCTTATTGGGAGACACATTTTCTGCAGAACACAAAATGTGACTCTCAGTGACATGGGCAGGAAAATGAAGGCTAGTTTCTCCCTGTCTGACCACAGCAGAGGCCCTCATTCATTTACCAGCAAACCTCCAGCCAGTCATGTCTGGGGATTTTCACCCACTCTGCAGGACTCTTACAAACGTCCCCAGGGAAGCTGTCTCACCTGTTGGCGTTGGGACCCTTCCTCAGTCCTGCACGCCTGCTCTGTGCTCTTCCCACTATGATCAGCCTCCCACTTTCTGGAACAGGACAGTAAAACCGCTCTCCTTTTGAAACTTGGACCTCAAACCTCACATTTTGCTCTGCCCGCTGATATCTGGGCTCCAGACAGTACATCTGTCTCATGACTGTCCTACCCACGAATTGCAACCTGCCAGGCCACTCAGTCCTGACCCAGTGCCTGCTTTCAACTCTGAGCTCCAGTCCCAGCCGGCCAGACTGCCTGCTGGTTTGCCCAGGGGGTTCTCCTGCCCCGGGTTCTATTTCCTTAGCAGAACAGGCTCCTCTCCTACCCTCTACCTTGGGAAGGACTATTCTCCAAGATGTGAGAATGTGGGCGGGAAGGAGTGAAGCAGGAATCACTTCCATGGTCCAGTTAACAAAGGGAATGCAGTGGGTGGTGGTCTTGGTAGGAGTTGGAGCCACAAAGAGGAGCCAACAGATGCTATTTACAGAATTATCTAGAATTTATTTATGTCACCTGGGAAAATACCCAAGTTATCCTAATATCTTGTCCCACTTCATGACAAATAGATGGGGAAACAATGGAAACAGTGACAACTTTATTTTGGGGGACTCCAAAATCACTGCAGATGGTGACTGCAGCCATAAAATTAAAAGATGCTTGCTTCTTGGAAGAAAAGCTATGACCAACCTAGACAGTATATTAGAAAGCAGAGACATTGCTTTACCAACAAAGGTCTGTCTAGTCAGGGCTATGGTTTTTCCAGTAGTCATGTATGGATGTGAGAGTTGGACTATAAAGAAAGCTGAGCACTGAAGAATGGATGCTTTTGAACTGTGGTATTGGAGAAGACTCTTGAGAGTCCCTTGGACTGCAAGGAGATTAAACCAGTCCATCCTAAAGGAAATCAGTCGTGAATATTCATTGGAAGGACTGATGCTGAAGCTGAAACTCCAATACTTTGGCCACCTGATGCGAAAATCTGACTCACTGGAAAAGACCCTGATGCTGGGAAAGATTGAGGGCAGGAGGAGAAAAGAATGACAGAGGATGAGGTTGTTGGATGGCATCACCAACTCAATGGACATGAGTTTGAGTAAGGTCCATGAGTTGGTGATGGACAGGGAAGCCTGGCATGCTGCAGTCCCTGGGCTCACAAAGAGTCGGACATGACTGAGTGACTGAACTGAACTGAACTATCCTAACTCCCTCTATTCCAGATTCAAGTCGGTACCGGGAGGGTTAGGAGACCATAGCAGCCTCCCCAGGGAACTTCTGTTCCAATGCTATCCTGTAGGGGCGCCCGAAGGTTCTTAGGGAGCAGTAACTACACTCTGCTTTATAGGGCTCTTTCTGCTTCTGCTTCCTGCTCCTTCATTAATCTCCCCTGGGAGTGCTAGGGGTGGGGGGGACTGCCATCGCCCAGGGTGGTGAGCCACCCAGCTGGTGCTCCAGTTACTCTAGAATCATAAGACAGACTCACACCAGAGTGCTCACTCCATGTGGGCACAGGCATGCACACAGACACAGCTGGTTCTACAGCTAAATACACATTCATACAAACTCTCACCATGAAAACACCTCTACACATCATGTGCACACACACACACACAACTTACCATGTAGACATCTCACCCATATCCCACACCACAGTCATCAGAGTCAAAAGACAGATTTAGAGACCAAGATTTTCACAGACAGAAATGTGGACCCAATGAATAGAAATGGCCGATCACCATTCATCCCGGCCATAGTAACAAAAAATTCACGTAGATCTGGGGTCAGCACAAAAGAGCCATAATCCTGCTTCATCCTCAAATGGCTTCCTAGGCCTGGGCAGTGCCTAAAAATAACCTTCTATTACATCGCCATCATCTTTCACCAGGTCCTACTTTAAATCATTTCATCTCCTTCCAGGCCTTCCAGCTTCCTAAGTATTCCCTTGGGGGAATTTGGTGTCTGGCAGATTATAAATACTCCATGACCATCAGTTTCCTTCCTACTTCCTTCTGGAGGGCAGAACCTGAAACCTGACTTCCTGTTCAAATCCTAGGTTTACCATTATCAGCTGTGTGACCTTGGTCTAGATACTTAACCTCTCGTGTTTCAGTTTCTTTCCCTGTAAAATGAGGATGATAACAATATCTCCCTTATGAAAAAATTAAATGAGCTAACAAATGAGTTCGCTATTATTGTGGTGGTTGTTTTCTCCAACCACAAATCTTGCCTTCAAGACGATTTTGAATCCTGATTTGGTCACCTCCATGTTGGGTGTTCATTGGTAGGACTGATGTTACAGCTGAAATTCCAGTACTTTGGCCACCTGATGTGAAGAGTTGACTCATTTGCAAAGACCCTGAGGCTGGGAAAGATTGAGAGCAGGAGGAGAAGGGGATGACAGAGGATGAGATGGTTGGATGGCATCACCAACTCAATGGACGTGGGTTTGGGTGAACTCCGGGAGTTGGTGATGGACAGGGAGGCCTGGCATGCTGCAGTTAATGGGGTCACAAAGAGTCGGACACGACTGAGCGACTGAACTGAATTGAACTGATGTTTAATATTGGGCTTCCCTGGTAGCTCAGCTGGTAGAGAATCTGCCTGCAGTGCAGGAGACCTGGGTTTGATCCCTGGGTTGGGAAGATCCCTTGGAGATGGAAACAGCTACCCACTCCAGTATTCTGGCCTGGAGAATTCCACGGACTGTATAGTCCATGGGGTCCCACAGAGTCCAACGTGACTGAGCAACTTTTACTTTCACTGTTTAATATCATGCAAAAGCCTTCTGCATACGCCCTGTGGTCTCTGTGGAGCTCCTCCTCTAGAGGTAAAGACATCTTCCACCCAGTTGCACACTTAGCCCTGGATTTCCAAATCCAAGAGGATGCAGCCTACTTTCTCCTCTTTGTTTTTCCCAAACTGCTGATCGCACACTCTAGTGGTGGTGGTTTAGTAGCTAAGTCATGTCCGACTCTTGCAACCCCGTGAACTATAGCCCACCAGGGTCCTCTGAGCCCCCACCTTGTCAACTGCCAAACCCTGCAGAATCTGCCTACCGCCCTCCCGTTGCCCCTCCAGGAAGCTCTGCCTTGTCTGTGGCTCAGCCAGCGGTTCACCTGAGCTCAGCCTCCCCGCTCACCTGCTGCACTAGATTGAGAAAGACACTGTCTGCTCTTTGACTTGCCATACAGTGCTGCCAGTTCATGCTTGCAAAACAGAGCTTCTTCCAATTTAATTCTGAGAGCTTCTTGCCTAACTAAGAGCTCTAAAACCACCTCTTTAGTTATCTATTCTAGAATCGATCTGGGGTTTGCTATCAAGCACACCAATGGCCATTTCTGAAATGTACCCTTTTGAAATTTGGGGTATTTCCTTGACCTTTGCCCTTCTCCCTGGTCATTGCCTTCATTCTGAGATCATACCTGGTCCTTTCATCCAGATATTAACATTATGAAAAATCTCAGGCACCATTCACAATGTTTCCTTAGGGCCATAGCAAACAGCTTGTATTTGAAAGGCGCAGCTGAGAAAGCAGAAAGTGATTTTTTTTTTTTTAATGTCTGATTATTCTGATTATTCGAGCATACTCACTCTCTGAGAACTTTCTATCCTCTGAGTGGTTGTGGGCTGAGTCCTTCTCTTGGTAATTAGTGACTCTGAGATATGGATGTGGCTGTTGGTCTTGACCATAAATCACCCAGCCATGCATGACCACCGTCAGCAGAAAACAGAGCTCCCTAGCCCTTCATCCGCTGAATTCTGAAGAGGGGCTGGACTGTGGGGCCCTTTCTGTGAGAGTTACTTTCTGCAGGTTACAAGCAACTGGGTAGAAAGTGCAGGGTAAACATAAATGTCATTCACTTCAAGCAGACCAGAGTAGAGGCCATCCCCAGCAGCAGCAGCAGCAGCACCTCGAGATAGCCTGGTACCACTCGGGTTAACTGTGCTACAAAACATGTTTGAGGACAATTTCTCTGGAAACAGTGGTTCTTTCACAGGTCTTACTTTAACTCAAATGGTTGACAGGAGGAGGGGAAACCAGTAAGCTACTTCCTTCCTGAATTTTTTTTCTCGTCAGGATTTTCTCCTCATTACTCTGTTGCCTGGCCATACACCACCCCCACAACTGAACTGTGCTTTCTTAGCTTCTTAAAAAAACATTTATAATTATCTTTATTAACTTCATTGAGAGCCCTTCTCTTCCTATTTACAAATCTTGATTCTTCCCTTAATCAGGATGCAATTTTTTTTTACTATTTAATCTCTATCTTATGTATTTTCTTCTTATGTGTAAAAGTTATATTCTACAGTATACCAACCTATGGGAACAAATGCTAAATCTTCACATTTCTGTCCCCAGTTCAAATGAAATCCAGGCAGAAACTCCAGACTCTTCCAGGGATTGCTGCCCTAAATATCTCCGAGCTCCCTGGTAATGCCTACGATGATCTCGTCTCCTACTTGCTCTTGTCTCAGGGGAGAACGTGGATTCTCCTCAGCAGGGCTCAAGTCCCATGACCACCACCTCTGCTCCACCTCAGACACCATCAGCCTTTCCTCTACGTGAACACACTTTGCTTTCTATGCAACAAGGCTTCTAGAAAAGACCCCTAGGCATAAGTTTCCCAATGACATCACTGCACACAAGCTCCTCCCACCTAGAAATCCAGCACCTGCATTTCTCGTCAAGGTCATTCCACCACTGCTGGCCTCTGCGTCCACCTGGCTCCTTCCCCCTCCCTCCCGATGTCAACTGCAGAGAGGCTTGTCCCAGGGCCCCAAGATGGTGACACTTTCAGATCACCTATGGGCAGGTGTTTCCCACAGAGACACCACGGCCGGGATGGCCAAGGCAAGACAGGTTTTAGTGTTGGTGCCACATTGGACCAAGACCTGGTCCTCCTCTCCAACGATTTAAAGAAGGCTGATGCTGAGACCACACCGCTGCTCAAGCTCCTCGCCCACTCTCCCCACCCATTTATGGGGTTGATGGCCGGGTGGGAAGGGAAGTGCTGTCCTTTCTACACTCTGGCCTCATCTTAGCGGTTCGGGGGGATGACAGCAGAGTGGGTGGTGTGTGTGAGGAGAGAAGGATGCAAGGGGGCCTAGAGATGATGTCAGAGTCAGAAAGCTTGACTCCCATGAAAATTTGTCAATATGAATAGATATTGAAGACAAACTCCATAGGACATGTCATAGTTACATGTAATGCAAAAGGACATTTGGGGGCTTAATTCCATTCCCCCATGTCACAATAAAGTTTGAATTCCAAGCCTTTAAGTCCAGTTGAAGGAAAAAAATGCCCCTTTACAGAAAACCCTGGCTGGTGGACTTTGGCCAGTGGGACTAGGCCATTCTCTCTCCAGGTTGTTCTGTGCTAACCAGTCCCTGGAGCCACAGAAAGAGATGGACATTGCTGTTTCTAGAGGTGTTGATAGTTCCTGAGTGCACCATGTCTTCTCATGCAATGTTTTGTGGTTCTCAGAGGCTGAATCTCACCCTGGGTTCCAGAAAATACAGCACATTGACAACCTCAGGCAGGCAGCAGCCCCCTTGTGACTGGTCCCTTCTTCCCCTAGGGACCAGTGGGACAAGCAAAGCCAAAGGCCTCCCAAAAAATGGTTCCCTCGAACTCTTCTGCCTCTAGCTTCCACTGGTCCTCATCGCCTCCATGAAGCCCATGACAGCGTCCCCATCTCCCGGGGATTCAACAGCCTCGTGCAACTCTCTTATGACTATTATTACCATCCACCATGGTTTTTTTTTTTTATTTTGGACAATGATGTGTTGGTAAATGTTAACAACCAGTGCCCCAAAAAAGTATAAATAAAGATATAAAGATACATATCCTTATATGCACATGTAAGTACATATGTATGTTTATGATAGATTTTACTGATGCAGGACTTCCCAGGTGGCTAAGCAGTAAAGAATCTGCCTGCCAATGCAGGAGACACAGAAGATGCAGCTTTGATCCATGGGTGCAGCCCACTTCAGTATTCTTGGCTGGAAAATCACATGGACAGAGGAGCAGGACAGGCCACAGTCCATGGGGTCACAAAGAATCAGACACAAATGAGCAACTGAGCATGCACTGATATAAGGAATACGTAGCACACAATTTATAAATAGAAATAAGATGCACAGTAGTGGGTTTTTTTGACAATTTTTAAAATATTTATTTATTTATTTTACTTTTTGGCTGCACCGCACAAGACATGGGATCTTAGTTCCCTGACCAGGGATTGAACCTGGGTCTCCTGCAGTGGAAGCGCAGTCTTAACCACTGCCCATGAGGGAAGTCCCTAGATGCACAATATTCTTTATCATAAACTACATATAATCTTCAGCAAATTGGACCAAGAATCTCCCAGTGAGTTGAAAATTAATCCAGTGAAATGTTCTGTTTGTTTTGGATGAGGGAATTCTATCCCAGATAGGTCACACTCTCTCACTAACCTCGGGTCTGGTTGAAAGAAGATTCCTCTAATCCAAAACATCCTGCGATTTTAATTTAATTACAGAACACATTTTGCAAGTTAAGTTGGACTTCAGGATGACTTAGCAGAAAGACTCTGCTTTTACAAGAAAACAGGTGCCATCTAGAGTAATGAAAATGATCGCACCAGGCCAAGCAGTTAGAGACAAGTGAAAAAAATTAAAACAAAACTGGGATGGCGTTTACTTAACATGACATTAGGAGCAATAAATTTCTGTGTCATTCAAGGTTAAATTTTAATTTCACATTATATAAGCATAAAATGCATTTGTTATTTTCACGCCAAGTAGACAATCTAGCTGTCTTTACTCTCTTTCTTTACTTCTCGAATCACAACTTATTTTTAGGTTCTGCCAACTCTTCCTTCTGATCTTTTACATCTGTCTGGAAAGATCGCCAGCCTTTTCCAACCTCTGCTCTCCTCCTGACCCACTTTCCTCTAAGGAACTCCAAGGAGCAAAGGGAAATCTCTGCTCAGGAACATTTGAATATTTATCCACTCATCCATCCATCCATCCATTCACCTGTCCATTCAATATCTTCTTTGTGTAAGGCATTTTGCTTGGTCGTGAGATCAGATCAAAGAAAACCAAGCTCTTTCTATTCTTCAAGAGAGGTTTAAACTTGAAGGGAAGACTGAAGCGAAGCAGGAACAAGAGAAAGATGGAGCTGATACACATAAATATATGATATGAATTCACCAGGTCATAAGTAGGTCCTGAACGGAACTCATCATATTCCCCTACAAACCACTTCCTTTTCCAGCCTTCCTCACGTAGTCATGGTCCCCCAGCTGCTCCTCTGTGTTCAGGTAGCCCTTCACTGTACCCGTCTCCTGTCCACCTCTATCGCTGTCAGTTATGCATTTGCCCACTTCTTGAGGAGGTTTGTACCTTAAACCTGGCAGATCTGATTCCTAGTCACATCCTCATCCCTGGAGATGACTCCAGTTTCCACCGGGAAGGACACTTCTCAAGACCATTATTTATGCAAAAAACCACTTTACTTTTTTCCTTCCCCATTCATCCCCATTGATAATCATTCACCCCCATCTCTAAATTATTTGGCTTTTCTCGTCATAGCATTAACTCTCTCGAATTCTGTCTGAGTGCTCCTTCCACTCTCTCACGCTGTGTTGCAGTTTAAATCAAAGCTAACTATTTCTCCTGCAGTGGAAATGCTTGAATTCTCTGTTCCTCTGTGAGACATAGAACAGAACCCGCTCTTTATAAAGCAATTTCCATGTAGTACCTAACGCTTTTGCTAGGCCAGCCTTTTTTCCTCCACATTTTTATAAAATATTTACAAGCATTTTCCCACAGTACATAATACACACAGCGAACATTCACCCAAGCCTAGGATTCCTTGTGATCTTGGGGAAGGAAGCAAGGAATGGGGCTGAAGAGGGAATGGGGAGATGCTAATAAAATGAAGGGAGAAGCTGTGAAAGATGCTGAAAGGGCAAGAGAAGCTACAGAATATCACTTCAGTGAAATGCTGGATTATGACCGCTTGCAGGGTTGCTTTATCCTGCCGAGGTGAGCACCTTGGTCTGTCAACTAGGTTGTTTCACAGCTCTGTTAAGGCAACAGTTAACTTGTAGAAAACGAATGGTGATACAAATGATTGCTGCTCACAGCAGGTCAAACGGTCCTGCTCACGGTGACAGCGAGGAGTTTGTCAGGGATGGACTATGAAAACTAATTGTATTATCTTACTGATTCCATCATGAATTAATAACAGTTCATTTTAAAATCCATTTTATATTTAGAATGGATTAATAATGACCATTCATTATTTCCATGAAAGTCATGATTTTACTTTTTTATTTTTTCACATAAATGGTTTTTAAGTTAATTTTTATTGGAGTATAGTTGCTTTACACTGTCGTGTTAGTTTCTCAGTCAGTCAGTTCAGTCGCTCAGTCGGGTCCGACTCTTCGTGACCCCGTGGACTGCAGCACGCCAGGCTTCCTTGTCCATCACCAACTCCTGGAGCTTGCCCAAACTCAGGTCCATCGAGTCGGTGATGCCATCCAAGCATCTCATCCTCTGTCGTCCCCTTCTCCTCCTGCACAGCTAGTTTCTCCTGTGCAGTGAAATGAATCAGCCACACATATACATATATCCTCTGCCTTTTGGACTTCCTTCCCATTAAGGTCACCACAGTGCATTAGGTAGAGGTCCTGGTGCTGTACAGCATGCTTTCATTAGTTGCCTATTTCACACAGAGTGTCAACAGTGTATATGTGTTGATCCCAACCTCCCAATTCCTTCCACCCACTCCCTTTCCCCCTTGGTATCCATATATTTGTTCTTATTCATGTCTGTGTCTCTCTTTCTGCTTTGAAAATAAGATCATGTATACCATTTTTCTAGATTCCACACATATGCATTAATATACGATACTTGTTTTCTCTTTCTGACTTACTTAACTCTGTATGACGGTCTCTAGGTCCATCTACATCTCTACAAATGACCCAATTTCTTTCCTTTTTATGGTTGAGTAATATTCCATGGTATACATGTACCACATCTTCTTTATTCATTCCTCTGCTGATGGACATTTATGTTGCTTTCATATTTTTTGGCTATTGTAAATAGTGCTACAGTGAACATCAGAACACATGTATCCTTTCAAACCATGGTTTTCTCCAGATCTATGCCCAGGAGCGAGAGTGTTGCATCAAACGGTAGTTCTATTTTTAGTTTCTTACAGGAACCTCCATACTGTTCTCCATAGTGGCTATACCAGTTTATAACCCACCAACATTGTAGGAGGGTTCCCTTTTCTCCACACCCTCACCAACATTTATTGTTTGTAGATTTCTTGATGACGGCCATTCAAACCAATCTGAGGTGATACCCCATTGTAGTTCCATTCGCATTTCTCTAGTAATTAGTGATGTTGAGCATCTTTTCATGTGCTTTTTAGCCATCTGTATATCTTCTTTACAGAAATGTCTATTTAGATCTTCAGCCCATTTTTTATTAAGTCGTTTGCTTTTTGATGTTGAGTTGCATGAGCTTTTTGTATATTTTGGAGATTAATCCCTTGTTGTTTGCTTCATTTATAAATATTTTCTCCCATTCTGAGGGTTGTAGTTTTTGTTTTTTGTGTGATGTCTTTGTCTGGTTTTGCTGTCAGGGTAATATTGGTCTCATTAAATGGATTTGACTTCCCTGGTGGCTCAGACGGTAAAACGTCTGTCTACAATGCAGGAGACCCAGGTTTGATCCCTGGGTCAGGAAGATCCACTGGAGAAGGAAATTGCAATCCACTCCAGTTCTATTGCCTGGAAAACCCCATGGACAGAGGAGCCTGGTAGGCTACAGTCCATGGGGTTGCAAAGAGTTGGACACGACTGAGCGACTTCACTTACTTCACTTATACTTTGGAAGAGTTTGTCTGCCACATAGAATGGAATTGATTATTGAAGGCTTGCTTTGTCAAAATAGAGGGTATCTGCATTTTATTACTTACTAGAATATGCATTTCAATAAAATTTTTAAAATCACTACAAGTAAATACAACTTAAACAAGCATTATCTTTATAAGATAAAAAGTGTTAAAAACATATAGTTTAGGAGGCAGATGAGTGTATTTCCAATAGTGAAAATGGAATTGGTTTTGAATGGTACCTTAAAAATGGAGACGCATTTGAAAAAACAGCATTTATTTGTAAAAAAAACTTTATTATGGAAATAAAATACAAAAATAGAGAAAATAATATAATCAGCTCCCATGTTCTCATATTCTACTCTCCAACAATTATCAATACATGGCAACTTCTCTTTTTCTATAGCCACTCTACTCCTCAGCCTTACTCCTACCCTTCCTGAATTATTTTGAAGTGTCAGATATTAAAATTATTTCACTCACATATATTTCAGCCTATATCTGAAAAATATGTGGGCATTAAAAAGCATAGTCACAGGGCTTCCCTGGTGATTCAGTGGTAAAGAATCCACCTGCCAGTGTAGGAGACATGGGTTCCATCCCTGATCCAGGAAGATCCCACGTGCCACAGAGCAACTAAGGCCACGTGTCACCTGCCACAACTATTAAGCCTGTGTCTAGAGCCGGGGAGCTGTAACTACTGAAGTCTGTGCACCCTGGAGTCCGCGCTCTGCAGCAAGAAAAGCCAGCATAGTGAGAAGCCCTTGCACCTCTAGAGAGCAGCCCCCGCTCACTGCAACGAGAGAAAAGTCTGCACCGCAACAAAGACCCAGCACAGCCTTACTAATAGCACAGCCTTATTAATATAAATAAATAAAATTATTTTTTTAATGTCCCACATCAAAAAACCTTTATTTAAAAGAAAGTATAGCCACATAAATATCATGCCACCTCTCCCAGTTTACAGTGTTTCCATAACACCATCAGATCTCCAAGCGATGTTTTAAATAGACCTTATTTCTTCATGATTTTATCATTTTTACAGTTGATTTTAGTTGGTCTCCATACTAGACCCCTATATTCGCTATAATGCATTTGGTTGGTGTGTCTCTTAAATCTCTTTTCATCTATAGGTTCTGGTCCCTCTCTCTTTTTTTATGCAATTTATCTGTAGAATGTCCCATACTTGTTGTTGTTTTTTTTAATTATATTCCTGTGGGGATGTATTTCCTATAAAATGGTCATAAGATCTAGGCTGACTTCATGTTCATTTGTTTGGTCTTGCTTTGTTTGTGAAGAAGGCTTCATAGGTGGTGTTGTGAACTCTCACTGCATCTTATCAAGAGGTTCATGAAGCCACATTAAGAATCATTGGTGGGTTCTGGTGTCATAGCCTGTTCCATTCATTGTAAAATTTCCTATCCGTGTTTCACCTAATCTTTTAAGTCATTGAAAACCATTTGCCTTCATCCATCAGTTCAGTGCTGCTGCTGCTGCTGCTGCTAACTCACTTCAGTCGTGTCCAACTCTGTGCGACCCCATAGACGGAAGCCCACCAGGCTCCGCCATCCCTGGGATTCTCCAGGCAAGAATACTGGAGTGGGTTGCCATTTCCTTCTCCAATGCATGAAAGTGAAAAGTGAAAGTGAAGTCACTCAGTCGTGTCCAACTCTTAGTGACCCCATGGACTATAGCCTACCAGGCTCCTCTGTCCATCGGATTTTCCAGGCAAGAGCACTGGAGTAGAGGTCATAAAATAGCAATATTCCAATTCTATTATCCCTCTTCATTTATTAGCTTAAATTACTCTAAAAGAAGAAATTTAGTTCGTAAACTATTTGGTTATCCTTCAATAACAATTCAGTAACAATTGAATTAACAATTCAATAACAATTTCAGTATAATTCTGCAGGAAAAAGGTTGAGCAATTATTTTTCCCTTCTCTTTATTTCCCAATTTTCAGAATAAGAGTTTTAGCTTCCGTCAAAAGTGTGTGTGGGTGGGTGGAGGGAGGTAATGACATGAACTCATAGATTTTTAACATATTCATTGTGCCTCAATCCTTCCTTTTCGTGTTGAAACTGTATAATCCCTGGCCTACAGAGATCTCTGTTTCTTCAGTTTGGACCCTAAGTCTTTGGGGCACAATCTTGTGGCCTTTGATAGTTCCATGGCTTGTTGGTATGTCAAGATATTCCAGGCTCATCCTTGACTTGGATTCAGCCATTTCTCCAAGAAGCTCTGTTCCTTTTAGTGGAAAATGTTATTTAGTAGCACAATCTAGATGCTAAAGGTGTTGGGGCTATGGGTTAGTCAAGGTATCTAGGCCTTTGTAACAGGCAGAGCTAGAAAGAATATTTTTTAAAAAAACAGAAAACACGCATTCTTACTAATATTTCTAAATCAAACTTAAGCTACAGGGTTTTTATTTAACCTCTTTGATTCAATCTGTATATCACTTTTTTCTTGCACTGAAAATCTTGGTTCCTAACAAAAAATATACATTTTATTTTGTGGCAAAATATATTATTATTTAATAACTGTACCAGAAGTCATAATATCAGTCAGGGGGAAATCAGCTAAAAAGTAAACTCCTGAAAACCATTTGAAATTTCTTTGCAGTTTATCTTTTCTTTCTTTTTTAAAAAATTAATTAATTTTAATTGGAGGCTAATTACTTTATAATATTGTAGTGGTTTTTGCCATACATTGATATGAATCAGCCATGGGTGTACATGTGTCCCCCATCCTGAACTCCCCTCCCGCCCCCCTCCCCATCCCATCCCTCAGAGTCAGCCCAGTACACCAGCCCTGAGCGCCCTGTCTCACGCATCAAACCTGGACTGGTGATCTGTTTCACATATGATAATATACATGTTTCAGTGCTATTCTCTCAAAACATCCCACCCTCGCCTTCTCCCACAGAGTCCAAAAGTCTGTTCTTTACATCTGTGTCTCTTTTGCTGTCTCACATATAGCTAATCAATGACTATAGTAAAGTTGCCAGATATAAAATTAACACAGAGAAATCCCTTGCCTTCCTATACATTAACAATGAGAAAACAGAAAGAGAAATTAAGGAAACAATTCCATTCACCATTGGGAAAAAAAGAATAAAATACTTAGGAATAAATCTGTCTTTTCTTTCTTGATATGTACCTAGCTAGAAATAAATGTTCTAATTGGCTTGGCTTTGTGCTTGGTCATGTCCGACTCTTTGTGACCCCCAGGACTGTAGGCCCTCCAGGCTCCTCTGTCCATGGAATTTTCCAGGCAAGAACATTGGCGTGGCTTGCCATTCCCTTCTCCAGAGGACCTTCCTGATCCAGGGATCAAACCTGTGCCTCCTGCATTGGCAGGCAGCTTCTTTACCACTGTGCCACCTGGGATGTCTACAGTCCAATTAGTGTGGTTTAAAAATAGAAGCATTTAAAAAGTTCAGGTTCAGCTGAAGAGAATTTTAGCTAACTTTGGAGACAGAAATGACACAACGTGGAGCCATTATGATCTCAGTGCTGTAATCAACTATTTATTAACTCAGGTTTCTGCTAATTCAGGAAAGGATATGCACATAGTTATATTTGCAATAATTGCTTTCACTTAACCAGCTATATTTAGTAGGAGGTAGAACCTTGCTAATTATCAATTTCCCAACTGGTTGAGAGTTCATTTCACTAGTGAGGCTTTGGTCTTCTGGAGGCAAGTACAAAGTCCTAGAGCCATGGAGGGCTGCCTTGTTACTGAAACTTACAGGTCACCTGGTTTAACCACTGCAGTTTGCAGAGGCAGAAACTAAGCCTAACAGAGTCTGTTAACCTCTCTGACATCACACAGCTAGTTAGCAGCAGGGACAGAACCAGAAAGCAACCTGCCCTCACCCTCCATACACTTTGCCCTGCTCCCTTGCTCCCCTTGTATGAATTTTTGCAATGAGCAGAGGCCCAGTGGAAACTTGAATCTTAAGACTCAAAATGACCAATGTTTATGAGCACCTGCCCTCCATCATTTGGTAGATATTCCTAATTGGCTCTGAGTACATAGCAAGATGGCTTTTACTGTCTACTTTTTCCCCTGTACAGGTAATAAGCTGAAGAAAACATGTATTTGGTACAAAGTTAAAACAGGAGATTCTCAAACATTTGAGACAACTTTCCCATACTCTTTTACAACATTACTTTTAAAGTAATTTCTACTGTCCTGGTTGTAAATGTTGTCTGTGTTTATCTAATTCAATACATCACAACCATGGACTGGGCTAAAGGAGATTTTCCAATAACCAGAACTCTCCAACTATGGAACTGGCTGCCTTGTAAGTTAGTGAAGTGGGGAACGGAAGGCTATGAGTTATCATGAGAACGTGCAGAGGGCACTTCTGCAGAGGTCGAGCAATGGGAATCAATGATATCCACGTCCTTTATAACCCTGAGAATGGATGAGAGATTCGGACACTATAACTTGTGCGATGTTTCTATTAAAGTGGCTTATTTGGGTTGGAGAGCAGAAACTATTTATACAAAGACACAACCTCTGTCTCCCTCCAGTTCAGTTTCCACTCAGCTTTGACCTCAGAGCCTCAACATATCAGAGAACCAGCCAGAGTGAGCCCTGGGGGAACGTCTCCATGGCAGGATCGTTCTGGGAGCCCCCTTCACACACACAGGACAGGCTTTGTGCAAATCACAGCAACTGGCTGTCAGCCACACTCTTCCTGATCTAGCAAGTTCTTTCCTTCTTTCTCTCTCTAGTTGACTTCTATTTAAATCATACACGTGTCCTCACTCTGATACCTCCCTGCATACATCTGAAGTTTATTAGAAGCTAACTCCTTAGTCAAAGGAAAAAGAGAAGTGGACTCAGAAATTTGGGACTCGGAAAGTTGTTCACCTACAGCCTGGGTGCTTTCAAAGTCACCCACCAAGTACTGAGCCCTCCTGTGCCCAGGTTCCCAGACATGTGCTAAGGTCCCTGGAGAGGACACAGCTGCTGCTCTTCCAGGCTGAAGGAGGAAGGAGAGGAGAAAGGAGCTGACACAGGAGAGTCTGGGCCAGGGCGGGGGGGGGTGGGGGGGGTGGGGGGGGTGGGGGGGGGGGGGGGCGGGGGGGCGGGGGGGCGGGGGGGGCGGGGGGGCGGGGGGGTTCATCTCACAGAGGAGGAGGCATCCTGCTGGGCAAAGCAATGTTTCACTTGTGACCTGAGAGGAGAATGAGTCAGTCAGTAAAAGACAGAGGAGGGTTTCCAAGCAGTGGAAAGACAGGCCCAAAGGTCAGAACAAAGGAGACGTTTGTGGGTTCTAGGAACTGAAAGGGATTAAGACACATTGGAACTCAGGCTGGAGAGAGAGAAAGTCTGGAGATGAAGCAGGAGAGGAGGCAGGACTCAGGTGGTGAAGGCCTGTCCCCTCACCCTCTGATGGGCTACATGCCTGTGTGCTAAGCCGCTTCAGTCGTATCTGACTCTGCGACCCCATGGACTGTAGCCCGCCAGGCTCCTCTGTCCATGGGATTCTCCAGGCAAGAGTACTGGAGTGGGTTGCCATGCCCTCCTCCAGGGAATCTTCCCAATCCCTTCTATGCACACCACCTTCAGTCCTAAAGGAGTCCTTCCGCAGCTTCTTACACACCTGTCAGGGTTTTTCACTGGGTAGTTAAAGTCCAACATTTGCTCAGCACCTTTTAGGGGCAGGCATGATATTGGGCCTGGAGAACAGCAGTAATAACACACAACCCCCCATAAACTCATAAAGTTATGTTCTGTCTTTTTAAAACACCAAATATTAACCACAACAAATACATCCAAGAGCCCAGAGACAAAAATTAAGGAATAAAAACACAAAACAAAACAACCCACCCCATTAACAACTTTAGACTAAACTTTAGAAGAGACACATCTCTACAGTCAAAATCAAAACTTTAAGGCAATAACATTCTAACTTATTTGACAGTGCTTTTCAATTGACGTATAATTGACATAAAACGTATTAGTTTCAGGTGTACAACATGATTTGATACTTGAATATATTGCAAAGTGATTTCCACAGTAAGTCTAGCTAACATCCATCACCACTTTTAAGATCTACTCTTAGCAACTTTCAAATACACAATACAGTGTTACTGACTACTGTCACCATGCTCTATGTTACATCCCCATGACTTATTTTATAATTAGAAGTTTGTATATTTTTACTACCTTCAATCATTTCATCAGTTCAATTCAGTCGCTCAGTCGTGTCCGACTCTTTGTGACACCATGAATCGCAGCACGCCAGGCCTCCCTGTCCATCACCAACTCCCGGAGTTCACTCACACTCACATCCATCGAGTCCGTGATGCCATTCAGCCATCTCATCCTCTGTCGTCCCCTTCTCCTCCTGCCCCCAATCCCTCCCAGCATCAGAGTCTTTTCCAATGAGTCAACTCTTCATATGAGGTGGCCAAAGTACTGGAGTTTCAGCTTCAGCATCATTCCTTCCAAAGAAATCCCAGGGCTGATCTCCTTGAGAATGGACTGGTTGGATCTCCTTGCAGTCCAAGGGACTCTCAAGAGTCTTCTCCAACACCACAGTTCAAAAGCATCAATTCTTCAGCACTCAGCCTTCTTCATAGTCCAACTCTCACATCCATACATGACCACTGGAAAAACCATAGCCTTGACTAGACGGACCTTAGTCGGCAAAGTAATGTCTCTGCTTTTGAACATGCTATCTAGGTTGGTCATAACTTTTCTTCCAAGGAGTAAGTGTCTTTTAATTTCATGGCTGCAGTCACCATCTTTTCATACCACCCACCATATCTTCAACTACCAATTTGTTCTCTGCATCTCTGAGTTTTGTTGTGGTGGGTGGGGCTTTTGTTTTTGATAAAGTATTTTTTGTTTTTGATAAACTTCAGAGTGTGGATGAGAAGCGCGGCACCATGACCAGCCTCACAGTGGAGGCTGACTCTACCGACCATTATGTTTAGAATCCAGGGCTCCCTGGGCATTGGGTTTCTGCTCAGGACACACCTGAGATCTTCATGTATATTAACAACACCCTGGGGAAGGGATGCACCACAACACGATGACACAACAAGGGCTGAGGAAGAGATGGGTCGTGGGCATCCCAGGCAGCTGTAATGCCCCATGACCCCAAGTAACAGGGACCAGGGAAGAGTTCTGTCAACCAGGCACCACCCTGTGACGGCTGAGTCGAGGCTGAATACTAAGAGCAGGTTCCCTTCACATCCTATTTCCTGAAGTTCTCATTTTTCAGATTCAGCTGAGCTCCAACCTGAGTATGCATTAGAATCACCTGGAGGGTTTGTGAAACCTGAGCCCCACTCCTGGAGTCTGACTCAGCAGGTCTGGGGAAGGGCAGGATATCTGTATTTGTGGCAAGTTCCCAGGTAATGCTGCTGCTGGCGGTCCAGGGACCACACTCAGAGAATCATTGATGTACTCCTTCCACAAAAACTGCCCAAGCCCTGCTTGGAGCTAGCTGTTCAGCTTCAGAGGACACAAACCCCTGCCCCCCCAGGGGCTCACCCACTAGGGGAGGAAACAAATACAAAGGAAGTAAGCGTAACATAAGGCAGTAAAACAAGGCTCTACTGGGGGTTAGAAGAGGCTGTGATGCGCTCACTGAAGAGGAATGCCCCCCATCCCCATAGTCCTGGGGAGCTGAGAGCAGCTCAGCCCGGGCTTCCCGCATGCAGGGAGGGGAGTGGATGCAAGAGGAGGAAGAAGGAACCACGTGCACGGAAAGGGCAGGAGGCCCATGGACAATGGTCTGTGTCTCAGTGGAACTGGTGGGGGAAGGGGAAGATAGTTCATAGAAAGTGACCAGGGATGGAGGAGGCATCGGAGAGACTGATAAAGGGTCCTGAGGGGGGTGGACTGATGGGATCTGCCTTTTCGGAGGATGGTTCTGGGGCGGGGCCCGGGCGGGGCCAGGCCTGTCTGAAGACTGATGAGTGTTAACATATGAGACCATGATCCTGAGCTCAAGCAGGAGATAAAAGGATGAGGCTGGTGGATCCCAGGGACACTTTAGCACATATCAGCACCTTGGTGAGGAGTGTTAAACCTCACAGGTTCCCTGGCTTTGGGCTTGCCTGGGGTGAACTGGGTCTGCTAAGCAGTGAAGGACACACACACCAGCATCTCATGGTTTGAGCAGGAGTGTGGGAGTCACTGGCTGTGTCCCACAGCTTAGACGGGGCAGCAGCAGCAGCTCAGGTCGAGGGTTTAAGGGCCCCCTTGCCCCCTGCCTCCCGCACCCGCTACATATGGGGCCAGGGGGCATCCGAGTGGCCGTGGAAGCCCCCTGATAGGAGAAGCGAGAGGTGAGGAAGAAGAGCATCTGGGCCCCAGCGGGGACCAGCCCTCCCTTCTGGGAGCTGCAGTTTCCTGGCACTGCCATGACAAGCTCCACGGACTGGGTGGCCTAAGCAGCAGAAATTCAATCTCTCACCATTCAGGAGGCCAAAAGTCTGAAATCAAGGTCTGGGCGGGGGGGGGGGGGGGGGGGGCTCCCTCTGAGGGCTGTGATGACCTGCATCTCTCCTAGTTTCTGCTAATATGGTGATAATCTCTGGGGCCCCTTGGCTTGGAGACAAGGCACCACTATCTCTGCCCTTCTCTTCACCTGGTGTTCCCGCTATGTCCAAATGCCCCCTTTTCATAAGGACAGAAGTCAGACAAGCTGGATTAGGGCTGCCCTAGTGACCTCATCTTAATTACACCTGCAACAACACCTGCAACAACTCCCAGTCCCATTCCGAAGGACTGAGGATGAGGAATTCTATGTATGAATTTGGGGGGTGGGAGACACAATTTAACCCATAATGTGTGTGCATGCTGAGTTGCTTCAGTCGTGTCTGACTCTGTGTGACCCTATGGACTGCAGACCTCCAGGCTCCTCTGTCCATGGGATTCTCCAGGCGAGAATACTGGAGTGGGTTGTCATTTCCTCCTCCAGGGGAGCTTCCCGTCCCAGGGATCAAACCTTGCATCACCTGCATTGGCAGGCAGACTCTTTACCCCTGGGCCACTTGGGAAGCTCCCGTGATACACAGGCACATTCAAATATGGAAAGCAGACAAATGAATGGACAGATGGGGGAGAAGAAATGTGACAAGTTAGGAAGGCTTCTTGGAGGAGGCCTCTAACGATGAAAGCAGCTGCCATTTGGGAAGAAATGAGACCTATTGCTTCCAACCGTGGTCCTCATTTGGCTGCAGGGTGGAATCACCTGTGGTGTTTTATTAATAAAAAATGTTGACTCCTGCCTCCCCTCCCCCGAGATTCTGATTTAACTGAGATGAGGCTCCAGGCCCGGGATTTTACAGAGCTCCGCTTGTGATTCAAATTTGCAGCCAAGTTTGCAAACCCCTGACCTTTGCCATATTTAAGATATAAAGGACCGTACCTGGACGAGTAAACAGGTCAGGTGATTCTGCAGGAGCGTGCGTTTCTGCATGTGGAGGGTAGGGTGAATGATGAGGGTGAGGCAAACTTAGAGACGCCCACCCCTCTTGCCTGCTGTGAGGCCTTCCATGGCTTTCCGCCCTCCTCACCTGGCCTGGACTCTGCTGACCCCTGGTGGTGGTTTTCAGTATGGCACCGTTGTCCCTGAAGCTTTCATACAAGCCCCGCCTTAGTATTAGTATTAGTCGCTCAGTCGTGTCCGACTTTTTGCAACCCCATGCACTGTAGCCCGCCAGGCTCCTCTGTCCATGGGATTCTCTAGGCAAAAATACTGGAGTGGGTTTCCATTTCCTCCTCCAGGGGACCTTCCCAACTGTGCATAAAGGAGACTTCATTAATGTGCATTAGAGGATACCCCAGGTTAACTGTCATAGAAAACTGTCTCTTGAGCCTTTAAATTCTATACCAATTCTACACCTCTGGTTGGCCGGTTGTTTCTTTGTTTAGGCTTTGAGGTGAATGACCTGGGGTTCTTTGTTTCCATCAACCTGATTGCGAATCTAAAGGAGCAGTTGAAATGTCTATTTTTCTTGCCATCCTCAGAAGAGATTGCTGCAGATCTGCTTTACGATTCTCATTCTTTTCATCTTACAATACAAATAGCTTATTATTTTTTGTAACCTATGTCTTATAATAAAGCAGTGCTGAAAAATTAAATAGAAGAATGTTCAGTTGCCATATAGGCTACAAAAATGATTTGCTGGTGGTGATTTTTAAGCTTGATTCTAAATAGATTTATGAAGAATGGCACTTGGAAGATGTGGTTCAAATTTTTCTATTTAAGGTATCTTGAAATCATAGGCTCACTCTCCCTAAAATTTCAAAAAGCATAGAGCTTAGGCTCTTAAGGGTATAGCAGTGATTAAAGCTTTCATAGTCATTTCTAAAAAGCAATACTTCATAGTTTTCTGTCTCCAATGGTTCTCTAATATACTTGTAGAAGGAAGGCAACAGAAAACCAAGAATAAAAATGTGAACTAAGCCCCGCCTTAGTTCATCACAAACCTGAGCCCGAGTCCCAAGGTGTGGCTTGCTGGAAGCAAAATCCTGGTAACTGTACAGGATGAGCAAGCTCGGCAGTCGCTTCAGGAGTTGCTCCTGCGCAGAGAAGCTCAAGGAGCTCTAGGTCACTGGCCAAGCGTGGGTCTGGCACATGCCTGTGACTGGAGCCTTCCTGTGCCTGGGGTTTGAGGAAATTGGTCTTATCAGCCAGTGACAAGTGCCTGTGATATCAAGCATCAGGAAGTGCAGAGGTGTAAGGTGACAAGCTTCACAATAAGCAGCAGCTGCCACTTATTCGGCTCTGTATTCCAAGATTGTGTTTTTACTTAACTATCACGTTTAATTGTAGCAAAAGCTTAGAGGGTGTTAGGATTCCCATCTCAACAGACAAGGAAACAAGCCTGCAGCGCTTAAGGAAATTGCTCAAGGTCATTTGACTCCTGACAAATGACTCTGAGCCCCGGTGGAACCGCACAGTCTGTCCCAGCTCCTCCCGTGTACCAGCAGGACCCGGAGGTCTCCCTGCCCAAAGACCTGCTCAGCAGCTTCAGCCTGACTCCCCAAGTGGGTCCGTGAGGTCCCTCCAGGCGCCTGCAGCCCCTTTGCTCCTACTGCCCCTGACTCGGGTCCTTCCTTCTGCAGGGCACCCCCTGAGAGCCCCACAGTCGGCAGGAGGACACCCTTGCCCCATTCTAGCAGCTTCTCCCTGCAGCCAGCTCCCAGGGGTGAGGTCAGGCCAGGTTGTGAGGAGAATCAGGAGAGAAGCAGGAAGGGTTTGACCTCATGGTCAGCAACTTTCTCTGACCTGTGACCTCCCTCTCTCCTCCCTGATGCTTCCTGACCCTCAGGTCAGCTCCTCTCCATGCCAATCCCCGCCCCCAATTACAGGTGCTCCAGTAGCTCTGCTGTGGATCAGAGTCACCAGGGGAGGGGTCAGAATGCAGAGTCCTAGGCTCCAGCCCCAAAGATCTGATCCAGGGGGCCACTCAAGTGGGCCCTGGGAATTTGAATTTATACCAAAAAAATGCAATTCTGATACAGGGGGTCCTCTGAGCACACTTTGAGAAGCATTTAACAGACCTGCCACTCATATCTGTGACCTCAGGTCAAGAGTATAAATGAAGTCCATACTATTTGCTTAAATATTCACAAATTATAAATCAAGCTAACACACTCTCAGGTACACCAGCGCTTCTCAAACTGTAATGTAAGCAGGACCCACCTGGGATCTGGAGATTCTGAGTCAGTAGCTCTGGAGCAGAGACCAAGAGTCTGTCTTCCTAACAGCCTCCCAGGCCACACTGACGCTGCTGGTCCACAGGCCACGTTTAGAACAGCAGAGTCCTAGGGCAGGGTGGGCAGGGTGTTTCCGTAAAGGACCAGGAAGTACATTTCCAGGCTTTGTGGGCCCCTTGATCTCTGCAACTCCTCAGCTCTGTTGCTGTAACACAAACTTAGCCTTGCGGAAATATGAATGAATGAGAAGGGCTGTGCTCCAATGAAACCTTTCTTCTGGACACTGAAACTTGAATTTCATATAATTTTCCAGTGACACTAAATATTCTTCTTTGGATGCTTTCAACCCCTTAAAAATGTAAAAACTGTTCTTAGCTCACAGACCATAACAATAGTGAGCCAGACTTGGCCCCAAATCTCTAAAAGATAAGGATGCTTTAACATAACCACGACATCAACATCACACCTAAAAATAATTAGCAATAATTCTTTAATATCAAATACCTTTCCATGTTTGAATCTCTGTCTCATTAGCAGATTCACCCCCGTTCTTAAACATATAATCACTAATCTGTCCTTTTCCCCTTTCCCTGTCCCCTCAGTAGCTCAGTGTCTTGCACCCAATCAGTTCAGTTCAGTTCAGTCGCTCAGTCGTGTCCGACTCTTTGTGACCCCATGAATCGCAGCACGCCAGGCCTCCCTGTCCATCACCAACTCCCAGAGTTCACTCAGATTCACGTCCATCGAGTCCATGATGCCATCCAGCCATCTCATCCTCTGTCATCCCCTTCTCCTTCTGCCCCCAGTCCCTCCCAGCATCAGAGTCTTTTCCAATGAGTCAACTCTCCGCATGAGGTGGCCAAACTACTGGAGTTTCAGCTTTAGCATCATTCCTTCCAAAGAACACCCAGTAGATGGCATCATACTACATTTCACCAGTAGATGGCACTAAAATCATGACATTTACTAACTTGGTCTAAGCATTTACACGAGAAAAGTTATATGCAATTTGTAATTACAGGTGAATATAAGATTACAAAAATTGAAAACAGCCTGATTGCTCTGTGCAACATAAGATAAACCTCAAAATTTTCCAATTCCAAGAAAAAAGTTATTGCTGTTAAACAAATTTCAATTTTAAAAAAAACGAAACAGAGAACGTAGGGAGCCCTTTCTCTGTATTGAGGCTTACCTTTACTGTGTCAACATTCTAAGTGTTCAATAATGGAGGCCCTTAAATCTTCATATTCTTCTGCTTAAGAAAATATCACTGAATCTATTTGCACAGTTGATCTCTGTTAAATACCCATTACTAATGTACTGTCTGAACTGTATTAAGTGTTCCTACCTCTGAATAAAACAATTTCTTTTCCAGACTTGTTCCATCCTATTGAGAAGAACAAGTAGTTAGGATGTGAGATTTGGATGAAGTCTTTAAGGCCATCTTGTCGAGCCCCCTCAGCTAACAGCAGACTGAAATGTCTCTATGAAATCACACAGCAATGTGATGGTTTTCTGTGCCATTTGCCATCTTTCTCCCAAAGATCTCCCTTTCTTCCCTCCATCCCTACCCTGCAATAAGCGTGAACTATTTAAAATATCTAATTACTCAATAATAAATGCTTCATTTTAATGCAAGTGTTTTCTATTTATGAAATATATGCCAATATTTAATAAAATATTTAGTGCAGATATTTATTTGCACAAAACCCAAATTGTGCAATTAACCCTCCCCTTGGCTGTCCTTGAAATATATTCAGCAGAGATTTATTGGGTCCTGCTATGTCCCAGCAAGATCTTGTTCTCTTGCTCAGCTGGGTCTTCCATTTGATCTCACATCTTGTAATTTCCTAGAGAGAAGTGAAGACAGCTTTAGGAAATCAGCCTGGATTATGTTTATAAGGGGCAGCATGTATTAATATGACACCTTCCAGCAGACGGTCACAGTAATTCTAAGAGATTTGTTATCCTCGTCTCCTATATTCAAGATATAGGAATACTAACACGATACTGGAATATCCTTTCTGTTTTGAAAATCGAGTCCTTTGTGCAGGGCAGGCCCTATACTACCCCCTTGACAGTTAGTTTTCACCAGATTTACTCCAAGACCCTCTTCTTTATGGTTCATCTTTCCCAAGTTCTGGAGCATCCGGGTTCTTCTCCCTGTAGCACGTCTCAACATCTTTCTGGAAAGAGCCCTCTGCTCTGCCGCATTGCTTTGCTCCTCTTACGCTCACCTGCCAAGCCTCCCCCTGCGCAAGCTTCTGACCCCCACCTGGAAACAGACACAGTCTCACCTGCGGCCCCTTTCAAGTGTGCTCCGTGAAAGAGTCACGGGTGTCGGGGTGTTCCATAGTCAAAAATCTTGAGAATTAAACAAATTTAAATACCTTTCCTTAAACTGCAGGATTTTTCACAGCCTTTGATCTCCTGATAGACATTCTGAGTCCTTTAAGATAGGGAGGGAGTGAACTGAGCCTTTTCCAAATCGCTCTGATTGAGAAGAGCCCTCCCCTGTATTGAAGGCTTCCCTGGCGGCTCAGACAGTAAAGAATCCACTTGCAAAGCAGACGAATCGCCGTTCGATCTCTGGGTCAGGAAGGTCTTCTAGAGAAGGGAATGGCTATCCACTCCAGTATTCTTGCCTGGAGAAGCTCATGGACAGAGGAGTCTGGCAGGCAACAGCCCATGGGGATGCAAGGAGTCGGACACGACTGAGTGACTAAGCACACACACCCCTCTGTATTAAGTCAGCTGAAGCTGCTATTTAAAATATATATATATATATTTAAACAAGAGACGTTTATTTCCCACTATTCAGGAGGTTGGGAAGTTCAGATTCAAGGTGCTGGCAGCTTGAGCTCCTGCTGTGTCCTCCCTTGGCAGCGGGAGAGGAAGCCAACCTCACGTAAGCCTAATTCCCTCCCAAAGGCCCCTCTCCAAGCTCCATCACACTGAGGGCTTGGGCTTCAACATCTGGATTTGCGAGGACACATTCAGTCCATAATAACGCCTGCTTTTGTTCTTCTCATCTGTGGTACGTTGCATGGAGTAAACCTCGGGACACACACTCCCGGGTAGGCTCTGAAGGCAGACCACCTGAGCTGGAAACAGACACTCCAATTCCATCCCAGCTGCCCCGCTGCCTCCTGACTGTGGGTTGTTTTTGTTTTGTTTTGTCTTATTTGGCCATGGGACATATGAGATCCTAGTTCTCTGACCAGGACTCAAAACTATGCCCCATGCATTGGGAACGAGGAGGCTCCTGGACCGTCAAGGAAGTCCCCTGACTGTGGGACTTCCTACCAATTTCTCCATCTCACCTTGCTCTAGTCTCCTTATCTGAAAAAACAGGGTTGACAATGGTTCCCATCTCATAGGGTGGCTATGAGGATTAAACGGGTCGATACCACGCATTGACAATGAACTGTATAATTAACCAGTTTATCGTATGAATTTTTACTGAGCATATTAATAATTACTAACTCATTTGATGGCAACATGTAATTTCTGTTTAGGTTGAATATTGCTTTTTACCATTGGGGCAGGGCCAAGCCTCTTTTCCATTTGCTTATTTTTATTGAAGTACATGTAGTTGGTGTACAATATGATATGAGTTGCAGGTATACGATGCAGTGATTCACAATTCTTAGAGGTTATACTCCATTTATACTTATTATAAAATATTGGCTATATCCCCTGTGTTGTACAGTGTATCCTTACAGAGTTTGTGCCTCTCAGTCCTCAACCCCTCTCTTGCGCCTCCCCTACCCCTCCTCGCTGGTAACTACTAGTTTGCTCTCTATCTGTGAGTCTGCTTCCTGTCTGTTGCGTTGACTAGTTAGCTGTATTTCTTGTATTACGCATACAAATGATATCAAACAGTATTTGTCTTTCTCCATCTGAGTTATTGCACTTAGCGTAATGCCCTCCAAGTCACTCCACGCAGCTGCAGATGACAACACTTTGTTCTTTTTTTATGTCAAGCCTCTATTTTAGATGGCAGACTCCTAGGGCAAAGTAGCCCTGAGACAAACAGCAAGAGGAGACCTTGAAAACGTGTGCCAGGAATCTGAAGTGGTGTGGCTCGATTTAAGGGAAAAGGGGCCACTGGTCTCGGCGCCAGAGCTCTGTGCCAACCACCACAGCCCTGGCAGGAAGCGAGCTGTGATTCTGCAAAGGGCAGACCAGCCACACAATGAGGGCGGTAAGCCTGCCCCTCACCCTCTGCTCTCTGCAGACACGGTCCTGCTCGCTGTAAATAAAATTGCTGTTTGCATCGTCTTTGAACTGCATAGCAACTATCATCCATATGTACCTTCCCCAATAATCCTAGAACAGAGACACTTCAACACAAATATGTCCCTGAAATTTCAAAGAGGTAAGGAGGTTCCTTTATGTAAGAAGACAAGAGATCTGTGCCAGCCGGGAAACCCAAGTGTTTAAAACTTGTTCAGCATTTTTGCAGCGCAAGAGTAGTTGCTAAACATCGCTCTCTCAAAAGAAAGCAGGCCACTGAATGAATTCTAGACAAAGGAAGTCCAAACAAAACTGGAGAATGAAAAGGGATGTCTCAAAATAATGTCAAACTTAAATTGAGATGATAATACACTTGAACATATTCGAAACCCACACAAAGAGAGAAACAGAATAAAGCTGATTTTTAAAAGCCAACCAAGAAAAAATGTTATGAGCTATTAGCTTCTAGATGTAATCAAACAAAAGCAGAGATTCTTTGTTAGAGCTCTTTAGAGCACTCGAAGAGTTATGGAGTCAGGCTCTTCTTGAGAAATGATCTAAAAGGTCAAAGTCAAGGTCTGAGGCAAGTACTTCTTTGGAACGCACCCTGCAGCTCTCATCTCCTAGCATCATAGCATCCCATGCCCCTCCTTATTATTAGTTAATTGAATTCTCATGGGACCCATAAGGTCCAACTCCAGACTCTCAATAGATATTCTTTAAGGAGAAACCGAGTGGGATCTGTGCTCTGGGAGGAGAATCTGAACTGTTGCTGACAATTACTGGAGGCTCCGGACAGACAAATCTGAGAGTTAAATACTCCAGGGGTATGTTCATAGCATTATTCACAATAGCCAAGACATGAAAACAATCTAAATGTCCATTGACAGATGAACGGATAAAGAAGATGAGGTACATACATGCCGTGGAACGTTGCTGCTGCTGAGTCACTTCAGTCGTGTCCGACTCTCTGCGACCCCAGAGACGGCAGCCCACCAGGTTCCTCCGTCCCTGGGATTCTCCAAGCAAGAATACTGGAGTGGGTTGCCATTTCCTTCTCCAATGCATGAAAGTGAAAAGTGAAAGTGAAGTCGCTCAGTCATGCCTGACTCTTAGTGACCCTATGGACTGCAGCCTACCAGGCTCCTCCATCCATGGGATTTTCCAGGCAAGAGTACTGGAGTGGGGTGCCACTGTGGACCTGGAGATTATCATACCGAGTGAAGTCAGAAAGAGAAAGACAAATATCATATGATATCACTTATATGTGGAATCTAAACTATGACACAAATGAACACATGTATGAGACAGAAACAGACTCACAGACAAAGAGAATAAACTTGAGCTTGCCAAAGTAGAGAGGGGCAGGGGGATGGAAAGATTTGGAGTATGGGACGAGCAGATGTAAACTAGTATACATAGGATAGATAAAGAATAAGGTCCTACTGTAGAGCACAGGAACTAGAGTCAATATCCTGTGATAAATCATAATGGAAAAGAATGTATATGTGTGTATAACAGAGTCATTTTGCTATAGAGCAGAAATTAACACAACATTGTTAGTTACTTTTCAATAGAATTTTTTAAAACTTCAGGGAACCCTGTCATAATAGGGCCTTACTATATATATATATATATAGATACAATATATATGAAATACATATTTCATATATTCATATATGTGAAAATTGAGGGCAGAGGAGAAAGGGGCAACAGAGGATGAGATGGTTGGATGACATCACCTACTCAATGGACATGAATTTGAGCAAACTCCAGGAGATGGTGAAGGACAGGGAAGGCTGGTGTGCTGCAGTCCATGGAGTCACAGAGTCGGATATGACTTAACAACTGAACAACATATATATGTATAATATATTGGCTGCATGGGACAGCTTGTGGAATCTTTGTTCCCTGACCAGGGATTGAACCTCTGCCCATGGTAGTGAGAGTGTGGAGCCTTAACAACTGGACCATCAGGGATTTCTCAGCCCCACAATATTTTGAGATTTACCTCCAAGAAGTCGACTAACTTCCCACAGCACGTATTGAAGAAAACACGTCTCACGTTTCCAGCAGGGAGATGGGGAAAGGAACCATTTTAAAATATGCCAGCGAGCTCTGTTCTTCTTAACAAGGCCCACCCTCAGGGGAAATCAGTTAACCAGGGTCTCACCTGCTGGAGTGTAATCAGAGAGGGGAATAGAGTGAAGTTTATTTGTTAAGATATGGAAGGCCACACACAGGCATTCTTATGCACAGGAAAGGAAAAACATTCTGCTTGCCTATATGTTAATTCTCCTACAAACCCTCTGCAAGAAACACTAATCACGTTTACCAAAAGATAGTGCAATCTTTAAACGTTCTTATAAAAGCATCCGTTTACTTATCTGCATAAATTACCGTTGAATATTATAACTTTTTTTGAAAATTCTCACCAAGTTCAAGGCACTGAAATGTAAAGTCAGATCTTCTGATTCTGTTTCTCTGGAAATTTAGCAGAACCTCAGAGCTGAAAAGGCAGGCATTGGTGTAGCCACACGGTTCATTCCTTGCTCAGATGCACAGTGGTATGCAAGAGACATCTCGGATTGAGCGCAGCGAGGTTGTTGACCGAGTCACTTATTAGCTCTTATTAGTATAAATACTATGGTCTTTGGAAGTTGATTTTGGTTCTAACCCAGGCCAACAGTCTCCTTGTGGCTTGTATGAAAGATATTTTTGGCTCCATAAGCAAAGCCAAGATGATTGTTGGCAGTAGGAGAAATAAGTACCATTTGAAAGCTCTCATCTGTGTATTGGATTACTGCCACAACTCTTAAATCCACTGATGAGGAAGTGGGCAAAGCAGTGTTTGCAAAGTGAGGTTGACCTGTACTAGGGCTTGAATGAAATAAAACAGATGCAATGGTAACTTCGTTTGCAGCAAGCGCTCAGTTTCCAAGTTGCGTCCTTTCTCCATGGGATTCTCCAGGTAAGAATCATAGAGCCGGTTGCCATTTTCTCCTCCAGGGGATCTTCCTGACCCAAGGTTGGCAGGCAGATTCTTTACCACTGAGCCACTGGGGAAGCTCTTCTTAAGAAGGCCCTGTCTTGTGGCAAGACCCCTTCTTAAAAAGGGAACCAGTTAATCATTGGTAAGGTAGGTATAAGGAACTCAGCCTCACTGCCTGGTCTCTCAAAGGGCCTTCTCTGCTGAGCCAGCCTGGAGTCTCTGCAGCTGCTGATGGGTGTGTGTGTGTGTGTGTGTGTGTGTTCCTGCAAAATGAAAGGATAATCTCTGTCCTTCCCCCAAGTCCCTCCTTCCACATCTATGGTCTCTTTCCAAACACGCAGTGAATTACAATGAGTTTTCTTCAGAAGAGTTGACAGATCACAAAAGAAGAGCCCACTCAGTGTAGGAAGGACAAACGGTGGACTTCATGCTTGAACTGTGGACCTCCAGAGGGAAGGGTGCCCATGGGCACTTCTCCCTGCCACCTGATCTCTCTCGAGCCCTCTCTCAGTGTCCATCCTGTGTCTGAGATCTCAGCTTTTAAATCCATCCACTGCCTCTCTCCTCCGTCTCAGGGGGAAGTTCTGCCTTCTCAGTGTCTGTAGCTTCAACCCCTCTCTCCTCGCCCACGGCGGTCCTTCTGTGCTCAATAAAGGGGAAGGTGGGCCCAGTCCTCTTGTGAGGACAGGGTCAGTTGGCCAAGCCTAGCTCAGTCTCTTTAGCAGGACAAGCTGATGTCTTTACTGTTTTAACCGGAAGTAAGAAGACCTTGCTATGGGACTTCCCTGATGGTTAAGTGGTCCCAGTGCAGGGGCCAGGGGCTCCATCCCTGGTCATGGAACTAAATCCCATAAATCACAACTAAAGGCTCACATGCTGCAACGAGTATCAAAGATCCTGTGTGCCACAACCAAGACCCGGCTCAGCCAAATAAATAAATAAATGTTTTTAAAATATATAAAGAGAGACCATCCGAAATTTTTTTTTTTTTTAAAGAGCACTTTGCTAAAGTGAACTCTTTGAGGCAAAGAAACATTGCTTTCTATCAGTTGACCCACAGGGGGCGCACATTCCCTTGTCCCAGGAGAGGACACGCACTATGCAGCCCCAGCCCCGAGGGCACTCTCTCCAGCGTTTCCAACTTCCTTCAAATCCTATATCGCATCCTTGATGCCGAGGTGAACAGCAGGAGCGTCTGCAGGCAGGGCCAAAATCCTTGAAGAATTCTTCTAGGTCTGCTCCAATGAGCATACACCATACACCAAAGCCTCAATACTTCTAGCTTCATAAAAATACTAGGAGTGGGGCAGAATATAACCAGATTTAAAAAAAAAAAAAAAAACTTAATTCATCACTCACACAATGCAAAGCTCTCAGCAACTCTACTGTCACCTAAAGGGATAATGCAGGTGCTTCCCCTCGCCTCTGGACACATTTCTGCGCAGCTCACTCACTCAGTCTTCTCCCAGCGGTTTCCTCCACCCTGTTTTTGTCCACCTCTGACTCCTTGCTCATTTCTCCTGCCCCATCCCCTGGTTCCCCTTTCTCCTCCTCACGCACGACTACCCTTAGAGTTCCCTAATTGTAAAATGCTGATCTTCCAGGTGTGCTGGTGTGTGTTTAACAATGTGGGGATGGAGTAGGCATGGAGGACTGATTTGTAATGATTGCCAGTCTCCATGGTGTAAATACTCGCACCTTAGCAGATTGCAAACTTCCAATGATATATTGTGAATGGCCTCTCAAAATTCCTATAATGTTGACTATGGCCAAGCTTTCCTAAGCCTTTGCAAGTGATCCAGCACACCACTTCTGATATGAAGAGTCACGTGGAATGTGGTAGTGTCCCTTCCCTTCCCCTTGGGGGAGAAGCTGGAATTAAATGGATAGTCTGTCTTGCAAGTGAAGATGTTCTCAGGGGATGACATTTGAATTTTGTTTTTGCCTACCCCTGTGATCTCAGCTCTACAGGGAGGAATTGAACCCCCGATCCCTGTAGTGGAAATTTGGGATCTTAATTCCTGTACCACCAGGGAAGTCCCTGAAATTTAAAATTTTCTAACTTTGAGTTTTGCTTTGGCTATTCTTCCCTTTCCTCATCAATGTGCATGTTCACTCTACCCTTTTTAGAAAACTTCTGTGATTTTCCTGACCCCTCTCTGCACACTTGAATGTTTATGAATTCATTCCTTATTTTGCAGATCCTTGTATTTTGCACAAAGACATCAGCTCTTTGTGCTAGTATCACTTAGAGAATATTTATTTTGTTTTCTTAGATTGATCGTAAACTTCTTAAGGGTAAGGATCTTATCTCTACACATGATTGACTCTTGAACATTTGATTGACTGCTTATTTGTAACCCTATCTCTGGTTTGCCTTATCCTAATCTTTCCCAGGCCCTGCATTTTAAAAATTATGTTCCTGGCTTAACATTAAGCCATATGTATAAATCTTTTATATAGAAGGAAATGTATACGTAATCACATAATTTTACATAATCACTTAAAATGTCTTTGCACATTAGAGTCATTTGACGTTGGTAAACTCATAAATTACTTTGCAGGGAAATCACAGGGATCAGATACACTGGTTCATTGGAGGTTTCCCTCTGTCACTGACTGCCTTGCTACCTGGGGCAAGGTATTCAGGCCTCAGGCCTGCAGCTGACAAAAGGGGGATAATTAGAAAATTTTCAAGGTGTTGGAAAGATTATGTCAGCTAAAAAATGTGTAGTATGGACTTTCCCAGTGGTCCAGTGGTTAAGAATCTGCCTGCTAAAGCAAGGGACACGGGTTCAATTCCTGGGCCGGGAAGATTCGACATCCAGTGGGGCAGCTAAGCCCATGCACCATAGCTACTGAGCCCGTGTGCCCTAAAGCCCACGCTCCACAGCAAGAGAAGCCACCACAGTGAGAAGTCTTCCCACCACAGCTAGAGTAAGCCCTCACACACAGCAAAGAAGACGCAGCATGGCCAAAATTAAACAAATTTTAAAAATATATAGTCTTTGAACTCTAGTGTAAAAGTGAATATATATCTATCAAGCATAAAAATTTTATAGACATTAAAACATTTTACACGGCAGGGAACATTTGTTCAAACTCAGTGATTCTTGGAACTGCTACAAAATGTAGGATTTGACAACCAGTTTTACAAGAACCGGGTCCAGTCCCTTCACACATCCAAAAGTCAGACAACCGTAAGAACCCCGAGCAGCATTAAGTGAAGTGAGATATTATAAACACAGATTAGTGTCATTTGTCCAAGCCATTGTGAGGTTTTCTTTAGATTAAAAAAAACAGCAAAACAGATGATAGAATGGCAGAGAACAAAAAGGTAAGAGGAAAAAATTGCCTGAAACAAGGAGGCCTTTCAAACCTATGTCTGTGTATTAATAGAAACAAATATTGAGAAATGTGGGTGATGTGAAGGAAACTTTTTCAGAGAAAAGCATTCCTTCCTGCCAGAGTGTTCTGCAGTAGACAGGGATGAGAGAAAGAGGTGAGGAGTCTCTTGGTGTTTCAGAGGCCAACAGTGTGTGCATGCTCAGCTGCATACAACTCTTTGTGACCCCATGGACTGTAGCCCCCCAGGCTCCTCTATCTGTGGGATCTCCCAATCAAGAATACCAAAGTGGGCTTCCATTTCCGTCTTCACCAGATCTTCCCGACCCAGGAATCGAACTCACATCTCTTGCATCTCCTGCTTTGACAGGTAGATTCCTTACCACTAGCACCAGCAGGGCAGCCCACAGTAGATTTAGGAAAAGCATTTACTGTAAAGATTCATTCTTCCTCCCTTCCTTCCTCCCTCTTTCTCTCCCCTCTTCCCCTCCTTCCCCCCATTCCTTCTTTATTTTTATGGAAATGGGAGCAACATGCTTGTCCAACACGACTTAAAGGGAGAGATGGGCAAATGCAGCAATGGCGGAGGTCTTAACTCTCTTTGAGGTAGGTGATTTCATCCAAGGACAGTAGCTTAGTTTCTGCCACAGAGGGTGATGTCCTGGGAATTTCCCAGAGGCCCATCCACCCCTAGATACCAGGTGTCATCTTCTCTCTGCCACTTCCACCACCTGTACTTTGAGGTGAGCTGGGCAGAGGTGCTTCTGTGTCTGGGCTCCGAGTGCCTACAGGCTTACTTAGGAGAACGGGATGAACCAGAACACAGAAGCTTGAGCTTTCTGCACAGAGAAAGTGCCTAAAGTGTTTTATCAATACCTGATGCACATTCAGTGTTTTATTAACTGGAATGAGGAAATTTCCTATCATTGTACTGGTCCTTGGAGTTCAAAATCAAGAGCTCCTACATTATTTTATCACTCAATAGATATGTGAGTACCCGCTATCTGCCAGGCACTGTGCTGGATATGGACTTATAGTGTGAAAGTGGAGTTGCTCAGTCGTGTCCGACTCTTTGCGACCCCATGGACTATAGCCTACCAGGCTCCTCCGTCCATGGGATTTTCCAGGCAAGAGTACTGGAGTTGGTTGCCATTTCCTTCTCCAGAAGATCTTCCCGACCCAGGGATTGAACCCGGGTCTCCCACATTATAGGCAGACGCATTACCGTCTGAGCCACCAAGGAAATCTGAGATTTACATTTTACAACAACAAAAGGCAGACATGGTCTACACTGAAGAGTGGCTTGTTTCCTGGTTAACACAAAGACTGAAAATCATTCCACCTGAAAAATTCAAACCACAAATTCATTCCTTCCATACAACACCCTCTAACTCCTGTTATGCTTTCAGCCCTTCCTTCTTCCACACCTGCCCTGCCTGATGTCCTAACTCCTTCTTGGCCTTCTGAATTTTAAAAGCAGTAAAATAAAAAAATTTGTTCTGAAATAAGAAAATAATTTTTTTGACTTAAGAAAGCTAAGAAAAGTAAAAGGCTTGGGAAAAAACCTTTGTGTGTGACATGAGCACTTGACATTAACTAATAAATATTTATTGAAAACATAATTGATAAGAATTGGGCTAGCGCTGAGATAGACCCTCCTTCCTAGACCATATATTCTGAGAGACATTCAGTACTTTTTTCCCCTTTGAAAAGAAGCACTAAAACTAGGTTCTCTAAAACCCCCACATTGAAGAAACTTTCTTATGAAAATGATGCTGTGTTCCTTGTTCCAATAACCAGTTACTGTGGTCCTTGTTGGCCACAATGCAGACAATGTGCGATATTGCTATTTGACACATTTTTCAAATATTCAACTTCCTGGAAGAAAAATACATAAAGGAGGGCCTGGAGGTTGTTGTTTTTGTTGTTTGTTTGTATTGGGTAAGGAGGGGTGAACAGGCTATCTTGAACAGAGAGATCTTGAAGTGGTGTTTATATAGAGCCCTTCCTTGCAGGAATAATAGGAGCTGATCTGTCAGATAAGTGCATTCCTAATACCTATTGGCTGGGGAAAATAAGCAGGTATCCCAAGCTGGCTTGTTTTTTAAAGTTTTTTTGTTTTTTTTTTTTTAATGAAGATTTGATGGATACCATGGGAGAAAGGGAGGGGGGTGGGAGGAGTTTGGAGATTGGGGTTGACACATATACACTATTGATACTATATCTAAAATAGATCATTATTGAGAACATACTGTACGGCACGGGGAACTCTACTTAGGACTGAATGGGAAGGAAGTCCAAAAGGGAAGCGATGTATGTGTATGTGTGTCTGATTCATTTGCTGTGCAGTAGAAACTAACACATTATAAAGCAACTATAGTCCAATAAAAATTAATTAAAAAATAAAATGAAGATCCATTTTACAACTTCAAGATAATGTGTTAAAATAGCCAAATAAATAGTTGCTATAAATGTATGTTGATCAAACAGTGGGAAAGAGCTAGAACTTCACAGTAATAGAGTATTTCTCACTTGTATCAGTTGGCCCATTATCATGATATCCGTACAGTATCATTACACTCTAAATCTTCAGATAGATTAAACAGCATCATAAAAATATAAGAAATAACATACAAGTGCCCGGAGATCCAACCAGCCCATCCTAAAGGAAATCAATCCTGACTATTCATTGGAAGAACTGATGCTGAAGCTGAGTTCCAATTTGATGCGAAGAGCCAACTCCTTGGAAAAGACCCTGATGCTGGGAAAGATTCAAGGCAGGAGAAGGGGACGACAGAGGATGAGACGGTTGGATGGCATCACCAACTGAATGGACATGAGTTTGAGCAAACTCTGGGAGATGGTGAAGGATGGGGAAACCTGGCGTGCTGCAGTCCATGGGGTTGCAAAGAGTTACTGAGTAAATGAACAAGAGAAAATGCAAGTGCAACTCTCTGAGATCTTTGACCATCATAGCTTGAGGCAGAAAGGATTCGCAGAGAAGGCACAGCAGCCTTTAGGCTTGTATTTACTGTAGACACACCTTCAAATGAATGATTGTGTTTGGGGAGCCATTATTTTGTTAATGCTCTCAAGTTCTTTTTTTTTTTTAACTTCTTCTGAAATAAAAGAGAATAATGTTTTTACCAAAAATATTTACCAGTAAATGGGAAACTTAAGTGATTCCCAAAGAAAACCAATTTCCAAAAACCCGTAAAGCCTCTATTATTAGGCAAACAAACACTATACAGAGATCCCATCCCTCTGCCATTCTCAAGAACCCCTTTGGGAGTGGCAACAAAACACACTGAGAAAGTAACTTTGGGTGTCTGGGTGTGCATAGGGCGCCAAGGGGAAGACTGTCTCCTGCAGGCTTCATCCATATGTTATAAATCCTTTACTATATAAATTAAGAAATTAATCAGAACTTTTGGTGGGGTTGGGGGAGATTTCTTTCTGCCAAATATATGGCTAACCACATCTACTAACCACAGGCAATATTTATCCATAAAGTCATTTGTGATGAAACCATTCTCTAGGTTAAAAGATCATTTTCTCCCTTCCTCCCTCCCTCCCTTCCTGCTTTTCCACCTTTCTTTCTTCCTTTTTTTTTTCATGAACTTTATCTGCTTATCTTTGTGCTGGGCCTCCGCGGATACGAGTTGGCTTTCTCTAGTTGCAACGAGAGGGAGCTCCTCTTTGCTGTGGGGTGTGGCCTTTTCACGGCAGTGGCTTCTCTTGTTGGGCAGCACAGGCTCTGGGGCTTCAGTAATTGTAGCATGCAGGCTTAGTAGTTGTGGTGCATGGGCTTAGTTGCCCAGTGGCTTGTGGGATCTTCCCAGCCCAGGGGTCGAACCCATGTGCCCTGCATTGGCAGGCGAATTCTCAACCAATGAACCACCAGGAAAGCCCAATGAACTTTTACTGAGCATTTACTCCTGTACTATGCTAAGAGCTGGAGGTACAGACAGGAATGTGGCAGCCCTTGCTCTCTGAGATCTCTTTCCAGAGACAAACAAATAATAGGACCATGAAGCCATGAACACATACTGACCTTGAGGATCTGGTGATGGAAGAAGATGGAATCATGGGGGAAAAGTTAATAGTTAAATTGAATCTTAAAAGATTAAAAATTATAGAAAATTGTCAACAAGACAAGTGGAGAATAACTGATCTAGGCAGAGACTAAAATACACTCTATTTTTTTCTCGTAAAGTTATAAATAGGTATAATATTCATAATTGTGCTAATCTTTCCTGGGAAGATATTAGGAACCTTAGCTCAGACATTTAGACAGTTTGAATATACCCAATATTCAAAATCACATTTTAAAGTCTTTACATGCTTCCTCTTTCCAAAAGAATGTCAAAGCAGCTTATAAAATATAGAAAATAAAAGAAAACATGAATAGATGAGGCAAGAAATGTAAGAATGTTCCTAATATTAGGAATATGAAATAAAGCTTACAGCCTGCATGCCATGGGTCTTTGACAGTTATTGGAGATGGTCAGCAAACAGAATCTCAAGTCTCCTTCTTACCATACAGTGAACATAATCAGGCACGATAATCATAGAGTCCATAAAATAAAATCCCACCAGAGTTTCTCCCACAAATATGTTAAGAGGACCATAGTGGAGCGTGATGGTTTTGCTGCCTGGCGCCCATCCACTCTTACTCTGAAAACTAAACATAATTTTCCTCTCGGAGTGCCATCTTCTACTCACCCATGACCTACGTGCATCTTCTGGATTTGACTCCAACCTCCCCCTTGACCAGAGGTTCAATAGTGACTCAGACAAGACTATTGCGTGCACTGCATTTGGCTATAGGGATTCGTTTGGAGATAAGCATGTGACCTAATCAGAGCTAATCTGGACCCAGTCAGACCATGTGGACTTCTGGAAAGAGATTCTGAACTTGAACATGAGAAAGCGTGAGTCTTGGAGCTGCCGCTGAAGCTATTGAGAAATCTGAAAAGCAGAGCTTATCTGAGAATGGGGTCAAGATGAAATGAGAGAAAGTAAATCCTGCTAACATCTTCTGTGCATGGATCTAACCATCCTTGAAGCACATTTAGACTTTTCAATTCCATGAGCCAATAATTTCCAATTTTGCCAGTTTGTGCTGGACTGTTTATTATCTAATGATATTATATGGTGGAGCAGAAAACATTTCCAACAAAGTCATTATAGTAAACACACAAGATCTGTAAAACTTCCTCATACCCTCAGCACAACCTAATTGCTAAATGCCAAAGCTTAGCAAAGGGTTTCCCTGGTGGCTCAGCAGTAAAGAATTTGCCTGCAAGGCAGGAGCCACAGGAGATGTGCATTCAATCCCTGGGTGGGGAAGATTCTCTGGAGGAGGGCATGGCAACCCACTCCAGTATTCTTGCCTGGAGAATCCCATGGACAGAAGAGCCTGGCGGGCTACAGTCCATAGGGTTGCACAGAGTCAGACAGGACTGAAGTGACAACATCCACACAAAACATACCAAAGTGAAAGTGAAGTCGCTCAGTCGTGTCCGACTCTTTGCGACCCCATGGACTGTAGCCCACCAGGCTCCTCTCTCCATGGGATTCTCCAGGCAAGAGTACTGGAGTGGGTTGCCATTTCCTTCTCCCAGAGATCTTCCCAACCCAGGGATCGAACCCGGTTCTCCCACATTTCAGGCGGACGCTCTAACCTCTGAGCCACCAGGGAAGCCCTAAAGTCAGTTCTAAATGGAACCAAAGCAACGTGGACCCAAATGATAATGCTGGTGTGAGCCAAGAATATAAATACACTTAACATTCTTCACAACACTGCCAACGAATATTCGATCTTGACACTACAATTACAATATTGAAGCGAGAGTCTTCTAATGGGATTTAAGTGTAGCTATATCAAATTGCCAACATCCAATGGATCATCAAAAAAGCAAGAGATTTCCAGAAAAACATCTCTTTCTGCTTTATTGACTATGCCAAAGCCTTTGACTGTGTGGATCACAATAAACTGTGGAAAATTCTGAAAGAGATGGGAATATCAGACCACCTGACCTGCCTCTTGAGAAACCTATACGCAGGTCAGGAAGCAAAAGTTAGAAATGGACATGAAACAACAGACTGGTTCCAAATTGGGATAGGAGTATCTCAACGCTGTGTATTGTCTCCCTGCTTACTTAACTTATATGCAGAGTACATTATGAGAAATGCTGGGCTGGAGGAAGCACAAGGTGGAATCAAGATTGCCAGCAGAAATATCAATAACCTCAGAGATGCAGATGACATCACCCTTATAGCAGAAAGTGAAGAAGAACTAAAGAGCCTCTTAATGAAAGTGAAAGAGGAGAGTGAAAAAGTTGGCTTAAAGCTCAACATTCAGTAAACGAAGATCATGGCATCTGGTTCCATCACTTCGAGGAAAATAGATGGGGAAACAGTGGAAACAGTGGCTGACTTTATTTTTCTGGGCTCCAAAATCACTGCAGATGGTGACTGCCACCATGAAATTAAAAGATGTTTACTCCTTGGAAGAAAAGTTATGACCAACCTAGACAGCATATTAAAAAGCAGAGACATTACTTTGCTGACAAAGGCCTATCTAGCCAATGCTATGGTTTTTCCAGTAGTCATGTATGGATGTGAGAATTGGACTATAAAGAAAGCTGAGTGCCAAAGAATTGATGCTTTTGAACCGTGGTGTTGGAGAAGACTCTTGAGAGTCCTTTGGACTGCAAGGAGATCCAACCAGTCCATCCCAAAGGAAATCAGTCCTGAATATTCATTGGAAGGACTGATGCTGAAGCTGAAACTCCAATACTTTGGCCACCTGATGTGAAGAGCTGACTCATTGGAAAAGACCCTGATGCTGGGAAAGATTGAGGGCAGGAGGAGAAGGGGACAACAGAGGATGAGATGGTTGGATAGGATTACCGACTCAATGGACATGGGTTTGGATGGACTCCGGGAGTTGGTGATGGACAGGGAGGCCTGGCATACTGTGGTTCATGGGGTTGCAAAGAGTTGGACACGACTGAGCGACTGAACTGAACTGAACTGAACTGAACTGAACTGAATACCATATTACCAATTAAGAGATAGAGTGTAAGCTTTGATAATCAATGAATACTCTCTTACTAGACAGAACAGACAGCTGACCCTCCATATCCATGGATCTGCACCTGTGGATTATACCAATCTCAGGTCAAGAACATTAAAAAACAATTCCAGAAAGTTCTAAAAAGCAAAAGTTGAATTTGCTGCATGCCAGAAACCATTTACATAGTATGTACCTAGTTGTATTTACAACTATTTACATGGTATTTATACTGTATTAAGTATTATAAGTAATCTAGAGATCCTATAAAGTATACTGGAGGATGTACATAGGTTATATGCAAACACTACACCTTTTTATATGGGTCTTGAGCGTCCTTGGATTTTGTATCTGCGCGGGTCCTGATACCAATCTCCTTCAGATATTGAGAACAACTGTGTTTCTAGAGTCAGCCTTCCAGAGTTCAAATTCCTTTTCCATCACACTTATTAGCTTCAGTTTTCTCACCTGAAAAATGGAGATTATTGTATCACCTGCCACAGAGTTGCTATGAGGACAGAATGAGTAAGTGATGTGGTTGTAAAGTGACTTGAATCATGCCAAGAACACAGTTAGCACTCAAAAAATGTTGTAAAACCATTACTTTACCGTCATCACATCCTTACAAAGAATCCTTTAAGGGCAAGACCACTGAAACATTTTCGGGTCCACACTTTGTTGTCGTCCAGTCACCTCCTTGCAACCTTAGGGACTGCAGCATGCCAGGCTTCCCTGTCCCTCACCATCTCCCAGAGTTTGCTCAAATTCCACTCTAACACCACCTCCCAAAATGGATGACCTAGTCCCCATTCTGTCAGAGTTCTGTCATAGATCATAACCCTAGTCATTTCCATGGGAACATTTACAAAGCCTAGACTTACCAATGGCAACCAAGAAGGGAAAATGCCACCCACAGAACGTCTGATTTTCGGGAAAGCAACTTCCTGATGACACAGATGTAAGACAGAGTAGCCACAAAATGGACCCCACGTAACACAATCAGGATAAAGTGGCCAGAATTATAGAACTGTTGGGAGATGTTGGTGAGAAAAAAAATGTTTTCGTTTTAGGGTGTGATCTGATATCATATTTCTGACAATAATTAAATAACTGAATCCGTTGTTGAGGCCGCCACAAGTACGTGACTGCCACCGGCAGATCCACGTGACATTGGGTGCATTGCTTAATCTCGCTACCCCTCAGTCTCCTGGGGGTCACAGGGCACGTCTGCCAGGTGCTTAGCACGGTGCCCCAGACCCAACACAAGCTCGTCCGAGCTCAGTGTCTCAGGAGGAGACTGAGTCTTCTTGCACAGAACAGAAATCACAGCAAACGGCGTCTGCAACCTCTGGCGTTTCTTTTTTCTCTCCATACACAAGAAATCTGAAGGTTGGTGGCCCAGGACTGGCCCGGAAGCTTGAAAAGGCAGAAGCCAGATCTCTGTGACTCTCTGGGCCTTCCTCTCACCTATGGTCACCGGATGGCTGCCATAGCCATCACGCCTACGCTGCAAGCTTTAAGCAGGAGCAGAATGTTGAAGGTCTATTCATTTTGTAATTGGGGGAGAATTGATATGGCAGGTTTCACTGCAGTTAGCTCCAATACTCTTGCCTGGAAAATCCCATGGACAGAGGAGCCTGGTAGGATCGGACACGACTGAGCGACTTCACTTTCACTTTTCACTTTCATGCATTGGAGAAGGAAATGGCAACCCCACTCCAGTGTTCTTGCCTGGAGAACCCCAGGGACGGGAGAGCCTGGTGGGCTGCCATCTTTGTGATCGCACAGAGCCGGACACAACTGAAGTGACTTAGCAGCAGCAATTTATCACACCAGATCTTCTTAATAGTCATGGAGGCAGGCATGGGAAATGGCTCCATTTTACAGATGTGGAAACTGAGACGAAAGAGGTGAAGAAATCTACCCAACGCCATACAGTCATAAGTGGCAAAAACAGGCTTCTGACTCAGGCTACCATTCTCCCAGCTCTTAGTTGGTAACCCTTTTCAGCATACTATACTGCCACAGGGGACAATCCTTTGTCAGAGGCACTTGGATGAGTTTTAAGACTATAAAGGGGCCAGTGGAAGATAATATTACATGTGAATTAAGGTACTGTGCTGTGAAATACTCTGAGAGTCTAGGTGAAGAGGGCAGCGAGGGGTAGAACTTACAGATTAAGATGGGAGGTAAATGAGAATCATACATGAACCATCTACAAAGTCATTGACGAAAATCAGATAGTATAAGCAGATGAAAATCTAAAGAGCAGAGAAAAAGGTGTTGTAATTATGCCTCTGCTTTCCTTCAAAATATAGTTTGAAGAATAATGTGTATGTGTGTGCACATGTGCATAGATGAACACGCATTCATGTGTGTATCCACATGCCTGATAATAGACACAATCATGTGAATAAAATCAGAAGTAACACCAGATTGTGTTCTAGATTAATAAAAGCTTTCAGCCCATGTAGATAGATTTTTGTACAAAATATTCTATATTAAAATAGATTTCCCATATGGTATGTTATATATACATGATTTAAGCAACTTTTAATATTTAGATATATATCTTATATGAAATGACCCCACAGTAACAAAATCCATTTTTGTGTATTTTAAAAGAAGGGTAAAAAAAAAGAGGACTATTACAGAAATTATCATAAAAATTAACCTTCCAGAAATCAAAGTTTAATCAAAGCATTTCTTCAGTGATGAAAACAACTAGCATGATAGAAAGAATGGTAGACATTTTAACCTAAGAAAGCGCCTGGAGCGGAATAGTGGTTTCATTTTTTGTTTTCTCGTCTGTAAAATGGGGATATTTGCCTCAGAGTTGTTTTGAGAATTAGATTTAATAATGTTTACAAAGTCCTTAGCATAGTATCTGGCATATATAGAATATCCAACATTAGTAAATTTCCTTTTTTCTGTAAATCGATTTAATTTTTCTTATCTTTAAAGAATTGGCAAAAAGTTCTCAAATGCAGGCATTAGGATTTTTATTTTAAAGCATTAAGTTATTTAATAAGGTTGAGATTCCAAAAGGTTTATCTTCTTACTTACTCTGCTGCTGCTGCTGCTAAGTCACTTCAGTCGTGTCCGACTCTCTGCGACCCCAGAGACAGCAGCCCACCAGGCTCCCCTGTCCCTGGGATTCTCCAGGCAAGAACACTGGAGTGGGTTGCCATTTCCTTCTCCAATGCATGCAAGTAAAAAGTGAAAGTGAAGTCCCTCAGTTATGTCCAACTCCTAGCAACCCCATGGACTGCAGCCTACCAGGCTCCTCCGTCCATGGGATTTTCCAGGCAAGAGTACTGGAGTGGGGTGCCATTGCCTTCTCCATCTTACTTACTCTAATGGCTACTAAAAGGAAAGCTAGGCTTAGAAATAATTCCATGGATATATTTTGTAAAATTAAACTGCAACATTACTTCTCTAAGTTTCAAAACATACTTATTTTAATGCTACAACAATTGCCTTGGAATTTAAACACTACAGTCCATTTTTATGAGGCAAGAAAACAAAAATTACTCATACTATAGAACTTTAACAAACTGTCACTGCCTCTTGGTTACATCATGGTACCTACTTGTGCTTAAATCCTGTGAGTGCCATCTTGACCTCTCAGTGGTCAGGGTCCATATGGAAATTATCATTAGGCATAAATGCTTCAGCCAGTTCCTATTACTTTATACAAAGCAGGGAGTTCTGTTCCAGTAAGAGCTGAATCTCCTAAGATTTCCTTTAATGTCAGTGGTAACCTTCAGGTTGCATGTTCAGTCACTCAGTCGTGTCCGACTCTGCAACCCTATGGACTACAGCCCTCCAGACTCCTCTGTCCATGGGGCTCTCCAGGCAAGAATACTTGTGGGTTACCGTTTCCTTCTCTTGGGGATCTTCCAGACCCAGGGATCGAACCCACGTCTCCTGTATTGCAGGAGGATTCTTTACCACTGAGCCACCTGGGAAGCCCAATCTTCGTGTTACAGACCTGGAAACTCAACAGATACTATTAAAATCTCTTCTTGCTTTGCTTATGGATTTATTTCTTCAACCAGTAAGTTAGAGATGCTTTCTTTTCCAGTGATTGGAAATGTTTCCATCAGATTTCATGAAATATTTCTTCCATGGCAAGTGAGATTTCCAACTAATTGGAGTAAGCATCCTTCTGTCAAAAGAATGTGCCATGTTTCACAGAAAACAGGACTTGAAAGGAGTTGTTAGGAAACATTAGCCTTATTAATATTTTATTTTTGTTGCTGTCAAGGGCACTGGGAACTCCAGTCTTTCACAGAGGAATTCCTAGCTTCTAAGTGAGCCTGCCTCCAGGCTGGAATAATTTAGTCACCTGACTTTCCTGTAACTTTTATTATTTTTGGCTTTGTGAAGCAGCATTCATGCACAAATGGCCCTTTTCCATGCCCTGAAAGTTCTTTTGGAGGACACTGAAAATCTTTTTTCTTTTTCTACTTCTCTGCATGAAATGTGAAAAAATCGCTGATCATACCCAGGGTTCATATACTAATAATAAATACAGTTGGGATTCTGATTTTGTTATTATTTGTTGCAAATAGTTTTGGGTTTAACATTGTTGTTTCTTGGTTTAGCAAGAGATATCTGTCCCTTAAAACAAACTGATTAGATCTGATCATTTGGTACTGTTTTTGATAATTATGGTAAAGAAAACATTGTAAATTATCCTAGAGTCAAATCCACTTTAATTGTTATGGAAGGTCACTTGCATTATTTAAAACACTGAGTTCGTTACACTTAAAAAAGATACTAGGAGTGCATAAATTTCATATATGAAACGACAGGCCACATTCATATAATGATTTTTAATGTCCATTCACATCAACTAGAAAGTGTGTTATTTCAAAGCACTTATATTTGTTTGTTCTTGAAAACTGGAGGGAGGCGGGGAGCATCAGAAAGTTTCCACAATTTCTCCTGAGTTATTTAAATTCACTTCCTGTACAATGAAGGCCCTATGACATTTCCAGAGCTGCTGTTTATTTGGGGATGTGAGGGATGTTAAAATTCTTTGTGCTTAAACCACAATATTTATGAGTAGCATGAGACAAAGACGCGGGGCAGGGTGTCAGTGGTCAGGCAATCCTTACCGGAAGGAAAGAGGCTATTGCATTACCGGAGTCGAGGGCAGGCAAATCCACCCGGGTTGGCAAGCTGGGTAGAGGCTGCCAAGAAAGACTGACATCTGTGTTCCCTCTCTGAAGGAACAACATGTCTCTGTCTTCTCACGCAAAGGGGAGCTTATGAGTTCACACACTCGTTACACCCTTTTACACAAAGGAGAACGCCTGCTACACGGATGTTCAATGAAAACAGCTCGTATGTCTCAACCATCTCATACTATTTATTTCTGACTATTCTATCTGTATGTTTCACTGCAGTTACTTCCCTGAACTCACTGTCTTAACAGTGCGTGCATGCTCAATCGTGTCCTTTGCTACCCCATGAACTGTAGCCCACCAGTTTCCTCCATCCATGGGATTTTCCAGGCAAGAATACTGTGGTGGGTTGCCATTTCTTTCTCTAGGGGATCTTCCCAACCCAGGGATCAAACCCTGGTTTCTTGCGTCTCCGGCATTGTAGGCAGATTCTTTACCACTGAGCTACCTGGGGAGCCCAATATCTCATTGTGATAGGAACAAAGAATTACTTTCTTTTTTTCTTTTTTCTTGAGGTATAATAGTTTCAGATGCGTGACATAATGACTCGATATTTGTATACACTGTAAATGACGTCAATAATACATCTAGTTAACATCCATCCCCATACATCGTTTTCCTTCATACATTTCTTTCTTTAAAAATAGAAAATAGAGAAAATCATTTATCTAAGTTCATATGCTAAATTCCTAGAAACATCCCTTGCCCTTCAACCGCTTTACTCTTATGGTAAGTGAAAAGTGATCATCTCGATTACGTATTAAAATATGGTGAACTTCAAATTAGAATATAACAGGGGTAACCTCGTTCTTTATTTTGCATTCTAAGGCCGTTTTCATTTTCAGATGAGGATTTCAATATATTTAATGACCAATATGAAAATGTTCCTGGGGAATTTAAGGTTTTTGCTTCATTTTAGGAAGAATACAGAGATGAAGCAGGGAGGTTAACAAAGTAAAGTGAGAAGTTATTTAAGCAAGAATACACTCTTAGCGGAAGAGTGGGCAGAAGGGTGAGGAGCTGCTACCCTGGGTTTCTTTGGCAAGCTGGTTATGAGGCGTGTACAAAAGAAGGGATGGAATATTCACCAGGGAAGGAGGGGTTTGGGATCATATTCCCTGATTCTCATCCCAGCTCCTTCTGTCTGAGGGGAGGAGGGATTTTTGTCCTTATTTAGCTTAGATCAGAAGTGTCATAGCATCAGTGTGTGATGAGTACTCCTTATCCGCAAGACTAATTTATTGCAATGAGAGCAAATGAGCAACAGATTACATCCAGATACAGGAGGTTCCCCAGCTTCCCATGTGGCTTAGTGGTGAGGAACCTGCCTACAGGAGACTCAGGTTTGATCCCTAGGTCAGGAAGATTCCCTGGAGAAGGAAATGGAAACCCACTCCAGTATTCTTGCCTGGGAAATCCCATAGACAGAGGAGCCTGGCAGGCTACAGTCTGTGGGGTCACAAAGAGTCGGACACGACTGAGCGACTAAACAAAACAAAACAAAAAAAGAGCATTCACTGCTTGCATACCCTGCAGGATGTGAAGGCTGGGAAGTCCTAGGTCCTACCTGCAGGGGCCACACTCTCCCTGGGCAGCTCTGAAAAACTCAGCAAAGTTCAGTCCTTAAAGCACCATAGAATAAAGAGAAGAAACAGCTGGTCAGTCCTGTCTGACTCTTTGTGAGTCCATGGACTACACAGTCCATGAAATTCTCCAGGCCAGAATACTGGAACGGGTAGCCTTTCCCTTCTCCAGGGGATCTTCTCAACCCAGGGCTCGAACCCAGGTCTCCGGCATTGCAGGCGGATTCTTTACCAGCTGAGCCACCAGGGAAGCCCAAGAAAACCAGAGTGGGTAGTCTAGCCCTTCTCCAGGGGATCTTCCCAACCCAGGAATCAAATCCTGCATTGCAGGCAAATTCTTTACCAACTGAGCTATCAGGGAAGCCCTGAGGCACCATAGGTGAAGGATAAATACCCAAATGCCTAGCAACGTCTTCAAGGCCCAGCAGCGCAGGCAGCCAGGCCCAGCTCGGCTAGCCCCTCCACTCTGGTCTCGCTCTGCCTTCCTCCCGCCACAGGCCCTGCTGGCTCCATAGACAGCGCTCTCCTCCTACTCCACACAGGAGCGTTCCCCATCCTTCATGAAGCCCCAGCCCCAGCCCATTTCCTCAGGGTGGTTCTCCTTCACCCAGAGCACGGAGCAGGTCCTTTGTTATACAGCTTCAGAGGACAGTAGTCCTTTATTCCAGAGCACTGGCTCATCTCATAATCCTATGGTCACTGCAGGGATTGTCTGAGGAGTGTCTGTCTCCTCTACTGGTTTTAAACTCCATGACAGATAAACTATATCTTCTTTTCAATTCCAGTCATATCCCCAGCTATCTATTTCATAGAAGGTTACACAGGAAAACACATAGACAAATGTTGGTTTTGTTGAATTGTTTTCCCTCAATAGGAAAGAAAAACACATACACATACACACACACACACACACACACACGTTGGTATTACCATATGAATCTACTGCCAGGGTAGCTTGTTAATAATATAAGTTCAATAAAATATTTTTAAATCAAAAGAAGGAAAATGTTTGTAGACTCATAGAATCTTAGAATCATAGGCTGGAAGGGACTCTGTAGAGGCCAACCAGTCCACCTCTGTTTCACTATATTCCTGTTGAACTTATGAATCGCTGCTGTTGTTCAGTCACTCAGTCGTGTCTGACTCATTGAGACCACATGGACTGCAGCATGCCAGGCCTCCCTGTTCCTCACCATCTCCCAGAGTTTGCCCAAGTTCATGTCTATTGAATTGGTGATGCCATCCAACCATCTCAACTTCGGTCTCGCCCTTCTTCTCCTGCCCTCAATCTTTCCCAGAATTCAGTTCAGTTCAGTTCAGTCACTCAGTCGTGTCTGACTCTTTGCAACCCCATGAATTGCAGCACGCCAGGCCTCCCTGTCCATCACCAACTCCCGGAGTTCACCCAAACTCATGTCATTGAATCAGTGATGCCATAAAGCCATCTCATCCTCTGTTGTCCCCTTCTCCTCCTGCCCCCAATCCCTCCTAGCATCAGAGTCTTTTCCAATGAGTCAACTCTTCGCATGAGGTGACCAAAGTACTAGAGTTTCAGATTTATCATCATTCCTTCCAAAGAACACCCAGGACCAATCTCCTTTAGAGTGGACTGGTTGGATCTCCGTGCAGTCCAAGGGACTCTCAAGAGTCTTCTCCAACACCACAGTTCAAAAGCATCAATTCTTCGGTGCTCAGCTTTCTTCACAATCCAACTCTCACATCCATACGTGACCACAGGAAAACCATAGCTTTGACTAGACGGACCTTTGTTGGCAAAGTAATGTCTCTGCTTTTCAATATGCTATCTAGGTTGGTCATAACTTTCCTTCCAAGGAGTAAGCATCTTTTAATTTCATGGCTGTAATCACCATCTGCAGTGATTTTGGAGCCCCCCAAAATAAAGTCTGACACTGTTTCCACTGTTTCCCCATCTATTTGGCATGAAGTGATGGGACCGGATGCCATGATCTTCGTTTTCTGAATGTTGAGCTTTAAGCCAACTTTTTCACTCTCCTCTTTCATTAGGGTCTTTTAATTATTTTTTAAAGATCTATTTATGTTAAAGTGTTGAAGAATTGAAACCAAATATATTCTCAGTTCTTCAGAGACTTATCTCTGTATAAAGCACTGTGTACGATGCTGGATTCACAGTAGTAATTGTAATTATTATAATTAAAGTAGTAGTATTATCAGAAAATCTATAATTCTGGGTCGTCCAGATGACCATTTTTGCCTTGCGGTCGCAAATCTTGCCTTGCAGCCCCAGTAGCGTGGTCTTTGCAATATCTCTCACATCTGTTCTTTCTTCTTTTTTCCCATGATCTTTGAAACAAAACTGTGTTTATTTTTAAGCCATTGACTGCATTTTAAAGCTCTCATTGAACTGTCTTAACACTCTTTATCCCAAAGAGGGCGCCAATTTCTCATGAAACATAGTATAGTATTTCACAAAAGTCACTTGCTCCCAGTAGTTTTTCAATTTCACAGCTGCCATAATTTTATCCAGAAAGGTTGTTCCAGTGGCATGTTTATATAAATTAAGCCCTATTGTATGAATGCTAATTAAAGCGTTTTGCTTCTTCAAAGTAGCTTCACAGAAAAGCCACACTATTGCTGTTAAATAAGTTGAAGTTACCTTTTTTTTCTAGCAACATCAAATTAAGCATTAAATGGGATTTTAAAAAATGTTTGTCTACAATCTACCAACTTTAGGGTGTGTTCCCATTCTTTGTTGTTGTTTAGTCACTAAGTCGTTTCTGACTCTTTTCGACCCCACAGACTGTAGCCCACCAGGCTCCTCTGTCCATGGGATTTCCCAGGCAAGAGTACTGGAGTAGGTTGCCATTTCTTTCTTCAGGGGATCTTCCCGACCCAGGGATCAAACCCCCATCTCCTGCTGGGCAGGCAGATTCTTTACCACTGAGCCACCCAGGAAGCCTGTTTCCATTCTACTACTGGCTTAAAAAATGACTGGTGGAGCAATATATTCAGCCCTTATGTGTGGGAAGTTAATAGGTTACCATGGGTAGGGGGGTTGTCTGCTGGTTTTGAGTTTTCTTGGCCATAGCTGAAACTGTTCCTATTTTGAACACTTTGTACTGTATGCAGTATGACTATGAATAGAGGAGGTAACGTGGTTTCTGATCTCAGCCTCAACTAGTCCTTTAGGTTGAGTCCCTGTGCTTCGTGTACATTTTCTCAGGAAAATGATGTGCCAAAGAAGTGCCGAAGTGCTGGTGGGCTTCATAAATTCAGGTGATGGAACTAGAAGGAAATACAATAATGGTAATGTACTATAGGCCCCCTTATTTAACAGAAACTCATTTAACTAAATTCTACACTCAAAATGTAAAGATTCAGGCACAATTTCAATTGTGCCCTTACAAATTTGAAGGTCCTAGGAGCCTGGAGGGTTACAGTCCATGGGGTCACAAAGGGTCGGACATGACCGAGCAACTAACACACACACACTCACACAGACATACACACCCACGCACACAGGCATTAATTAGCTTATTCTTGCCTCTATAACTGGCTTGGATTCCAAATTCCAGCTTTTCTCTCTATGATCCCTGACTTCCAAGTAATTTGCTGGTACATGGTTACAATGAAGGTTTACCCAGAAAAAATACTACCATTTTGATTGATCTCTAGCCCCTAAAAGTAAAGCCAATGACGAGTAGAGAATCACTGAAACTTTGCTAACTGATTACTCACTGGTGGCTGTTACTCAGAATCCAAACTCCATCCTTGAGTGGCAACATAGAAATAGCCCTAAGTGAGGGCAAGAGCTGAATTCGCAGCCCCTCTTCTTCATGCACCAGTCTAAAAGGACATTGCCAGGACTTCCCTGGCAGTTCAGTGGTTAGGACTCTGAAATTCTACTGCAGGGGACACAGGTTCAATCCCTGGTCATGGAACTAACATCCTGCATGCCTCATGGCCAAAAAAAAAAAAACAGACACTGGCAAGATCTGCAAAGCTTTTCAACAGGTAACCAACATGGTGACAATTACCAAGCAATATTTCCAATTTTCATTTAATTACAAATCTACAACCCATTGCCAAATTGTTTCCAAGAATTGCCGATAAGTGCTCATACCCATCCTCCTCATTTGATCAGGTACGTGTAAGCTCAGTCGCTTCTGTTACATCCGACTCTTTTCGATCCCATGGACTGTAGCCCACCAGGCTCCTCTGTCCATGGGGATTCTCCAGGCAAGAATATTGGAGTGGGTCACCATGCCCTCCCCCCGGGGATCTTCCCAACCTAGGGATCGAAGCCAGGTCTCCTGCATTTGTAGGCAGGTTCTTTACCACTAGCGCCACCTAGGAAGCCCCTGATCACAGAGTACCACAACTGATTTACCTCACTGATTCTTCCTTGTGATCAGCCAAAAGTTTCCTTTATCTTACCCCGCCCCCACAACTGCAAGGTCACTGTGTATGCTCACCTTGAAATGCCCATGCTGCATCTTGTCCAGCTTCCTCCTTTTCTGACCAGAAGATTCAGTCTCCTCTTCTGAGGGGCACAGCCTGAACCCCGTTCTTTTTCTTGGATTTTGGCTGTCCATGACTCCTCCTCTTCCTCTGCCCCTGACACAGCCAACACCCTTGTTCCGTTGTACCCCTCTGGCAACGCCTGGAACCCTGCTAGATTCCAATCCTGTAGACTCCACCAAGAAGGTAATTTTTAAATACTCATTTCATTTAAGTTTGATGCCAAACTTCATTACATTTCTGAAACTTTCAATCTCTCTTCAACAATGAAAACCAGATCAATCAACCACCAACAATATTTGAAGACAGCTGTGTGAAAATGGAGGGTGTAAAGACGCAAGTATCAGTTCAGTTCAGTCGCTCAGTCATGTCTGACTCTTTGCGACCCCATGAATTGCAGCACGCCAGGCCTCCCTGTCCATCACCAATTCCCAGAGTTCACCCAAAATCATGTCCATCGAGTTGGTGATGCCATCCAGCGATCTCATCCTCTGTCATCCCCTTCTCCTCCTGCCCCCAATCCCTCCCAGCATCAGAGTCTTTTCCAATGAGTCAACTCTTCGCATGAGGTGGCCAAAGTCTTTGGAGAGTGGTGATAGGGCTGGACTTTGAGTCGGATTTCCACATTCAGTACTTCTATCGAGACATTTGGGGATACGAATTTTTCAATTTACCATCTCTGAAATGATCATTTTCCAATTGGTACATGGCTTTAAAATGTATGCCACATTTGCTGGCGTAAAATTCACACACCAAAATCAATCTGTTTAGAAAATGAATCTGATTTTATAATAAAAGTTATAAAAAGATTCAATTAGAAATGAGCAGCTGGAAGAAAGCTGTTGCATTATTTAAGAGCATTAATGATACATAAAGGTAAGTGGGTAATAAAAGCTAATTACAAGATGGTTTTACTTCTTATGGGAGTTATAACTTCTGCCTTTCCAGAACATCATGATAATAATATTTACACATTCCTTTTTTTCTAAAGGAAATTGTGGAATTAGAAAATGATTATTATTTTGAACTCAAAGGATGATGCTTCCTTGGGTTCTTATCCAGCTTCCAAAGGATAATTTTGATCCTTTGACAAATATTTACCTTTATGAACTGTTTACCATTGAAACATAGCAGAATATATATAAAATTATTAAAGATTACTTTTAATTGCTAATCTGAATGAGATAGGAAGCAGATGGCATATATGAAGCCATTGAAAATATCAGGAAAAAAACTAAACAAAAATTAGATGCTGGCTAGTGGCTCTGAGAAATGAATGAATTTCTAGAGTTTTTTCCCTTTATTACCTGTAAATATAAGATCACATCTGTAACTGAAGAGCTTGAATAAAATGTCATGTTTGTTGGAAGTTGCCTCTCCCCTCTGACACTGACAATACCAGTTTACTATCTTATGAAACATCCTTGTTTAGAACTGAAAGAGATAAGTGGTATTTTTCAAAGTTGGCATTCAGACTCTCTTGGACCTGTTATGTTTGAGAAAGCTTGTTCACGACCCTGGGCACCAGAAGTTGCCTGCAATTGACAAGAGTGTGATTTGCACACTGTGTGGAGCAGCCTCGTGGCCCGGCGGCCAGGGGCCCACACTGAGAATTCAGCAGCTATGTGTGCTCACCTGGGCCCCATCATTAACCTGCTGTGGGACCTTCTACAGATCGCGTAATTCCAGCCATGAAAATAAACACCGACACCAATGCCCCAGAGTAGATCTGAGGGAATCAGACTATGTGCACGGAAGACAGAAACTGCCTTTCTTTCTAACACTGTTGAGGACAGGGAGTGATCAGGCTGTAGGTTACTGCTCTTTGCTTCCAAATAGGCAAACATAAGCAAGGGACTGTAACCAGGAGGAAGTGTGACAGCTGAGGTAAGGATGAACAGAACTTGAGCAAAATTCAAGAACTGAAAGGTCAATCTCCGGGGCGGTGAGAAAGATTTCTCAGTGATTCTAACTCTTCTGCTGGTTCCATTTGTGGGCAATGACTCCGTCATTCTTGCCGCTTTAGCTCTGTAGCTGAACCTCCCTTTTGATCCTGTTTCTCTTTCTCTGTCTCCCCCATGCCTTCTTGTTTTTTCCTCGTCGGCACTGTTCAAAGGGAAGGAAGAAACTATTTTTCCACAGCATTATTCATGGCCTCCCTCCATTGTTGGAACAAGGCAGAATTTCACAGACTCTCTACAACCCAATCACTTTTTAGATAGAAAAATGGGCCCAAGCTCAGTACATGTAAGTCAGCAAGGTAGTAACAGCTACAACTAGTTGCCAGGTCCTTGATATGCCAGTCCAGTGTTATTGCCATACATTGCACTTAGTGTAACGATAAAAAAAAACCCATCCCTCCCAAACCTCCCAGGCTGCACTGACCTTCTATTTTTCATATGTAAAAATGGTATTCTATATGCATTACTTTACAAGCTTAGGAATTAGGAGCAGGAGGAGGATTTGATGACACATAAACTCCACTGTTTCATGTATGTAAGACTATTTAATTTAGAATATGAATGTGTGTACTTCAAAAGGCAATGTGAAGGCTTCCCTGGTGGCTCAGTGGTAAAGAATCCTCCTGTCAGTGCAGGAGACATGGGTTTGATCCCTGATTCGGGAAGATCCCACGTGTCACGGAGCAACAAAGCCTGTGTTTCACAACTACTGAGCCTGTGCTCTAGAGCCCAGGAGGTGAAACTACTGAGCCCACAAGCCGCAGCTAGAGAGCAGCCCGAGAGCAGTGAAGACCCAGCACAGCCAAATACATAAATGAAGCTTAAAAAAAAAAGCAATATGATTTTGAATTGTAATCACAAATATGGTTCGTCTTTGACCCTGTTTGGCCAGAAATAATATTTCCCTAGAAATATGTATGCTACATTCAGCAAATAACTTTTAAAAATTATAGTAAAAATTAGAATTATGGTTATAACCATGAAAAAAAAAAGTCATATTAGTAAAGACCCACATCTGTCCAGTGATTAGGTAAAGCAAGGAGGTTGTTCAGTCCCTAAGTTGTGTCCGACTCTTTTGTAACCCCATGGACTATAACCCCATGGACATGCCATGGGATTTTCCAGGCAAGAATACTGGAGTAGGTTGCCATTTTCTTCTCCAAGGGATCATCCTGTTCACATCTCTTGCATTGGCAGACAGCTTCTTTACTGCTGAGCCACTGGGAATTCCCAAACACTTGGCTAAATGAGGGTCTAAAATCCAGCCCTTTAAGAAGTCTTGTGCCCTGAGAGCTTTCCAGGTGATAAGAAAAGAAGAACAGTGTCATTTTCAAACAGGTAGGATTGTGGAGGTGTACACTGCCTAGAGCCCAGCTGGGTTTTCCCCCAAAACCAGCAAAAGATAAGCATCTTGAATGTCAGAATTAATTGGCTGTTAGGAGAAAGGGTACAAGAAACTGATGATTCTAATGGGTGAGTTAAGTTAACACATAGCTTTTCCTGGGAGAGGCTATGGAGTCAATTCTGCTTACAAACAGGAAAAAAACAACCAAATGAAAACATATGCTGCATTTTCATATGGTGTGATTCCTCACCATCTGTTGAGAAATTATTTAGTGATAATTATTTATATATGTATATGTGCTCAGTCACTCAAGTCATGTCTGACTCTTTGTGACCCTATGCACAGTAGCCCACCAGGCTCCGCAGTCCACGGGATTCTCCAGGCGAGAATACTGGAGCACATTGTCATTTCCCCCTCCTGGGGATCTTGCCAATCCAGGGAATGAAACTGAGTCTCTTGCGTCTCCTGAATTGGCAGGGGGGTTCTTTACTACTAGAACCACCTGAGAAGCTCCAATATATATAAATATTAAAAATCAGAAAAGGGAAATTATTTGAGGATTAATTTGATCATTTGAATTGTAAAATAAGGCCTTATTTTTGTTGCAAGATTATAATATGAAAGGATATGATTTTTCATCATTTAAAAAGATAAATTACTTGGAACAGCAAATAAAAATTAGACTTTGACAGAGTTTTTGAGAGCTTATGCTTAACATTCCACCCAATATTTTAAGTCATTTATCCTTTTGACCAATAAAATTAAACAATTTATCAAATACCCATAATATATCCAGTTTTTTAACATCTATGCTTTAATGTATTTGATCCTCTCAATCACATCTGAAAATTAGTATGAAATAAAAGAATTTTATTATCTGCTTTTCTCCTCTATAAAAACTAAAAAAATATCATTCAGTTTACTTAAACAAATTACACTGGGGGAAGGAAGTTCCAGAGGGAAGGACATATGTATACCTATGGCTGATTTGTTGATGTATGGCCAAAACCAACACACCATTGTAAAATAATTATCCTTCAATTATTGATACAATTTTTTAAAAATCTTTATTTACCATATCAAAAGTTTATAGTATACTTTTTCATGTAGTGTTTTGATCAGAAAGCAAAGCATTGCTTAACTCTATAAGATTACATGGGTGAATTGTACGCAGAGAAGTCATTGTCTTAAGGCATATTTATTTGTCGGAAAGATTTATGTCCAAAATCCTAGCGGTGTGGCAGTTATAATTGTAGGCAAAACATGACATCGGCTTTGTTCTTTCGATCTTTTAAATAACTCCACAAATCCAAGTCAAACACAGAAACAGCTATTGTAGAAATAGCTGTTTCTGTGGAAACAGCTATTTCCACAGAAACAGCCACAAAAAGAGGTGTGTCTATTATCTGTCTACCTTCTTATCGGCATAAATCTCCATTCTTTCCAGTTCATGCTGCATGCTCAGTCGCTCAGTCGTGTCCAGTTCTTTGTGACCCCATGGACTGTAGCCCCCCAGGTTCCTCTGCCCATGGGATTTTCCAGGCAAGAATACTGGAGTGGGTTGCCATTTGCTTCTCCAGGGGATCTTCCCAACCCAGGGATCGAACCCACATCTCCTGCATCTCCTGCATTGGCAGGTGGATTCTTTAGCACTGTTCTCTCTGAGCTGCGGGCCCTGGTGTGGGGTTACAACCACACGGGGGACAGGGCGCATTCGTTGAATTCACACAAAAGTGCCTTACCGGCCAACAAGAGGCCCTAAGATGTGATTACTTCTCTCATCTTAAAAAATACTGACTCCCTCGTTTCTATCGGTCTTTCTTCATCCAAAAGTCATCTTCTTAAGGAGGGCCTCTCTGGCTGCCTAACTAAAATTTAACCCACCTATGCCCACTATGCACACACACTTTGTACAACATTCCCCTTCCCTGCTGGCTTACTTTTTCTCTTTAGCGCATATTATCTGCTATACTAAGCCTTTTTCTCACCTTGTAATATTTGTCTCCTCCAGTAGAATGTCAGCTGTTTTAGGGCAGAGATTTTGTATGTTTGGTTCACTGTGTCTACATTGTGTGGAAGGATGCCTAGAGCATAGTAGGCACTCAAATGTATTTTAATTTGTTTCAGTGAACAAATACTGCTGTTTTTTAAATGGGAGCAAAACACCTGAGTGAACTCTCCAGGCTGTTTCATCTTCTCAGGGCCACCGATCCCAACCAATCTCTTCAAATTCCTCCCAGAGGTCAAAACAGCCACCTGGCTATCACTTTCTTCAGACCACTATTCCCCTAGCTGGTCATTTCTCCCAGGTTTCAGTGATGTTCAAAAGGTCTCTGATCACCTCTGTTCTTTCAATCACTTCCTTAAAGGCACCTCCAGCAAGTTCCCTGGCAGTTGAAGTTGCCTTCAAGGATATGGCAAAGGAAATGGAAGGCAAAAATCAGTGGACAAGAAATCTTGTCTTTTTGTCATGCCTAGCAATTAAAACATACAATTTGGTGATGAGAAGACTGTGGTTACAAGTTTCTTTTCCAACACTTGGACAATTTAACTCGAAAGGAAAAAAGCAAAGTCGGTCATGCTGACATGACCCAAATGCTTAATTCAGTCATTGTGTTCAACCTTTCATCATCTTCCCAGACACATAAGAACAGCGCTGATATTGCTCTTTAGATGCCTTAAATCTCCAGTGCTCAGATATCTGTATGTTTATACATGGAGACGGCACAGCAACCATGCAAAGCAGGAGCTGGTCCTTACTTCTGCCTCCCACCTCATCCTACACAGACATACAAACTTATATTAAAAACCCCTTCACCATCTCCTGCCTTATCACCTTCAGTCCCAACCAATGTGTTACAGAGAAAACATCTTCTTTTGTTATTACATGTTCCTCTTGTCTCCCTTTTACTTTCATCCCTTAGCCTTGTTCCTTTCACCCTTTGTCTGTGTGTATGATAGAATCACAAACATTTGTACACACATATATACTAGTTTCCCTGACATTTCAGTCCAATAGTCCAAATTTCTCTCTCCCTACATCCCTATTCTCTCATAATCAGTAAAAAGAGGCCAAAGGAGAACAAAACATAGTGATGGACAAAAGAAATATTCAGATAATGATTTCTCTTTAACTTTGGATACAGTGATGTGTGGAGATTTTTAGTGTTTGTCTTTGAATGTCCTCAAAACTTGGATGACTGTGCTATCCTTTAAACGTAAGAATATGAACTTTGGAGATATATAAACTTTAGGGCTCACAGTAATATAGCAATTACATAGTCAGGTAAAATAAGTTTGGGGAGAACATGAGAAAACCAGAACCATTCTATACTGCTGTGGGCATGCCATGGGGTATAGCCATTCCAGATACAATATGGCAATACCCAGTGAGAGAAAAGCTTGCCTTCCAACACCTGAATGCGGCTCTTTTCCTTTGTTTTATTGTGGCACACTCTTTGTTGGTGAACATGGGTCAAAATTCCAGTCAGAAAATAAGCATAAGAAGCATAGGCCATGCACAGTAAACAACACACACCATAGAACTCCCCCAATTCAGAATAGCAAGGAAAACTCTAATGAACTGTTTAGTGTGTATGTACATAAATATACATACACACATCTACATACATATATATCCAATACATATAGACATCCACACACACACACATTTTAAGAAAAAAGACCTAGATATAAACTGTGATATAATGAATTAGTGTGGTCCAGGGCATTGTTAAGCAGCATATTAATGAACTTCAATTGATCTATTACAAGATACGGTCATGTAATAAAATTAAATAAGGAAATTAGGTATCCTGTTCAAACACTTCTGGTTATAAAATCCATTCTCCTAAAAAAATAAAGATAAATATAGATTATGTAGGATTATTTTAATTTTTTGTATTTGTTCCTTTTTTTTTACGAGTTAAAAGCAACTTTTCTTTTTTTTTTTTACAATATTGTATTGGTTTTGCCATACACCAACATGAATCCTCCGTGGGTGTACTTATACTCAGGGATATTTACCGAATACATGAACCACAAAGCATTGCCTTTCGTGCTCATGAAGTCACTTCAATTGTGTCTGGACTCTTTGTGACCCTATGGACTGTAGCCAGCCAGGTGGGTTGCCATGGCCTCCTCCAGGGGATCTTCCCAACCCTGGGAAGGGCATGGCAACCCAACCCAGGGCTCAAACCCTGAGCCTCTTACATCATCTGCATTGGCAGGCCGGTTCTTTACCACTAGCGCCGCCTGGAACCCCCTAGTAGAAGTAGAAGGCAAATGACTGACTACAAAGGAGTGTAGACTCAAGAGCTAAACTGGCTAAGCTGAAACCGCCTCCACCAGCTTCCAGAGCCAGTTACTACATCTCTCTGTGGTTCAGCATCTGCACAATGAGAGTGAAAACAGGACCTACTCCATAGGACTGTTATTAACACGAGTGCAGTGTTTAGAATGTAGCACCTGGTACCTGAAAGCTACCCGGGTACCCACGTACGTTTATATTAGATAAAAACCAGAGAAGGTCTACATTTGGAGAATTTAAAAAGGCCTCACAATTATTTGCTTATGAGTATGTTTTTGCAAGAACTTTCATTTCTGACCCCTAAAGAATTCGTTTTAAACTTCCACAGATTTTTCCCATGAAGTGAGCCAAATTGTAAACACAGGACTCCTGAGAGCTTGGGGTCAACTTCTTACCAGCTCTATTCTGAGGCCCAGGGAAGGGGGAAGCCTCTTCAACTGTAACAGCCACTAGAACGAGGCCCTTCCCACCTCTTACATGCAGCAGTATAGAAAGGTGCGGGCTGGGAAAACAGCCCTCCTCGTCTGCATACAGGTCTCCCATCTTCTCTTCTCAGTGCTGACTTACTCCCTCCCACACTCCTTCCCATCCACATTGGTCCCCTTTTCCTCCCATCCCCACCCTGGTGCTTCCCATCTCTTTTTCTCATCCCTTATCCTTATTTCTTGTTCCTTTCTCTTTGTATTTGTTCTCCTCTCACTTTGTATTTGTTACCTTTATTTTAGCTCAGCTGGTAAAGAATCCCTCTGCAATGCAGGAGACCCCAGTTTGAATCCTGGGTCAGGAAGATCCCCTGGAGAAGGGATAGGGTACCCACTCCAGTATTCTTGGGCTTATCTAGTGATTCAGAAGGTAAAGAATCTGCCTGCAATGAGGGAGACCTGAGTTCGATCCCTGGGTTGGGAAGGTTGCCTGGAGGAGGGCATGGCAACCTAATTCAGGATTATTGCCTGGAGAATCCCATGGAGAGAGGAGCCTGACGGGCTACAGTCCATGGGGTCACTAAGAGTCGGACATGACTAACACTTTCACTTTAATTTTATCTTGTAGTTGTCCACTCCCTTTTACATTTAACTATTCTAGTTTTCTTTCTCATGTTTGTTGTGCTTCCTTTTGCACACCCCCCCCTCCCAGTTCCCCCCAGCAAAAAAAGACTAATCTCACTCTCACTTCCTGGTTTCTCTCCCTCGCTCTCAGCATCAACACCTACCATGTTGGCACCCCACTAAAGTCTTTCTGTGTTCTTATTAAGATTTGCAATACAGTTTATTCGTATTTGCTTGCTGCATGTCAGTCTAACTCTGATTAATCCCCCTTTTATGGAAAATGCAACTTTATAACTTTAAAGAGAGGTAGGGAAATGAAAAAGCATGAGTGAACTGGAATAGTACCCTTTTTTTTTTTTAATATCTACCATGTTCCAGATCCTTGATGTACATTGTCTCCAATCTTCACAGTAACTTTGAAAAAGCTATTATTTGTTCTCATTTTATAGTTGAAGAACAGATACAGAGCAATTGGGTGACCTGCCAAGGCCACACAGAGAGAATTTTATCCCACACCTTTACAGTTCCCTCATCTATTCCCAGCCCAACATCACCACTTCATAAGTGAATTGAACTACTTACTGTACTTTTTTTTATGCAACTTAAAGGTTAATTTCCATTTACAGTTATTACAAAATATGTTCCATATTCCTCCTCTGTACAATACATCCTTGAGCCTATATTATACCCGACATCCTGTATTCCCATTCCCCAGCATCTTTACTGCCCCTCTTCCCCTTTCCACTGGTAACCACAATTTTTTTTTTCATTTTAATTTCTTTTTAACACCAAAACCATTTTGCATTGGGGTATATCCAGTTAGCAACATTGTAGAAGTTTCAGGTGAACAGCGAAGGGACTCAGCCATACATATACATATATCCATTCTCCCCCAAACTCCCCTGCCATCTAGGCTGCCATGTAACATTAAGCAGAGCTCCATGTGCTCCACCTGGACTCCCCGAGGGAAGGTCTCAACAACTTGTCTGGGGCTGGGGTTGAGTGAGTTACAAGTGCTGCTAAGGACTAAACATTTATGAGTACCCCCTACCCCATCATATGGTTCCGTATTCTTGCCTGGAGAATCCCATGGACTGTGAAGCCTGGTGGGCTACAGTCCAAGGGGTTGCAAACAGCTGGACACGACTGAGCAACTAACACATACATATATACAATCTGGATCAGCTGGTTGAATTAATACTCATAAGATGCTCATTGACCAGCAAGTCTTAGAAGTCCCAGCATCCCAGAGTGAGAGTCTTTCCAGACTGGAGGCGTATTCACCAAGACAGCTATGAGCCACTGGCACCTCAAACTCTCCAGGTGCCCAAGAGGAATCTAGATAGTCTTAATATACCTCAGAAAGTCACTGAGCACAAGTTCGTGTGCCCAACGCACAGTGAGGCCAGACAACACGGAAACGTCAGAGTTTGGAGCAGACAAAAGTTGATTTCAGGACAATGCAAGGAGACCTGTGGCTCCCGCCCCAAAAGGCCCCAGACTTTCTGAGGGGTTTCAGCAAAGCATTTTTAACAGCCAGGTGAGAGGGGGAGAGTCACAGAGTAAGTGGTCATCTTGTGCACAGTTCTCTGACTGGTTGACTGATTGTGAGATAGGTAACAGGGTGGCTAATTTTAATCAGTCCTTGGGTACCAGTAGGTCTGAGGGCTACATGCCCAATACTATCAGGGAGTTAATTCCTTCTATTTGGTTGGTGGTTTTTAGCATCTGAAAAACTCAGGAAAGATGCGTGAGATACCATTATCCAAGCACCTTAGAGAGGAACTACGGCAGAGGATGTGGGGGAAGGGTCCTGTTTGGTTACAAGAATTGGAAATTAGTGTTTCAAATGAATGTATGAAAGACAAGCTCTTAAGATATACAGCATTAACTTCTAATGCAGTTAGCCTCAGAGGGTACCGGATGTCAAAATAAACCTCTGTTTCCTTATAATTTCCAAAAAAAAATTATATACATAGACACACATATATGATCAATGATGCAATGATAAGCATGAGTATTTGTTCCTGTAACTACTCCTCTCTCACAGTACCTTTCATGCTAAGTAACTAACAAGTATCGTAGAATTAGGATAGAGCATTAAGATAAACTAAGAGTGTTAGGGGAAATGAAGGGAAAAGAATACAGATATGCTATTTTACTATCTTAGTATCGGTGTTACTGTCTTCTTGAAGGTAGTGTAACAATAGTTGGCTCCTGGGCAGTTGCTGTTGTTTTTTTTAAGTTAATACCGCATTTATCAGGACTTTAGTCCCTTCCCACCTGGTGAGCAGCATGTCCCCTCACTGGAATCTAAGAAGGAGCTAGTGTATACTGAAACCAGATTTGATGCTTAGAAAATCCTTGAGCTGTTAAAAGGCACACCTGTGTTGTTTGGCAGCTGAGTTGAATCTCAAGTAAAGAATTTCTGCAAATCTCTGGTTCAGTCGGCTAAACTGGTTTCACTCCCACTGAACAAGTGTGGGGTGGGGGAGTCCTCTATTTTTCCTTAACAACCATAATAATGCCAAATAAATAACTTCCGATGTTAAGTCTCAGCAGCTCAGTTCTCAAATGTGGAAAGGCTCAGAATATACTTCAGGCCATTTAATGTCTTTATGTCAAATTTATTATAAATTAGTACTATTCATATCAGAAAAGAACAATGCTTATTTTTTTGGAAAGGCCAAGTTAATGTTAATTAAGATGTTATTTTGAATAATTTGGAGAAGTAACTTTCTCACTGTATCACTTTTGTGTTTAAATTAAGAATGGTTTGTTATGACTAGTTACATAAAAAGTTCAGTAAACTGAATCCTAAAGAAAATAAGGAAGCATTTATCAGTTGAAAGGTACTCTGTAAACGGGTTTTCAGATTAACTGCAAAGGTTATTTGGGACTCTAGAATCTTAAAGTGAAATAGGTCATTTATCCATTACTTCCTTTAAAAAGACTCTCTTCAATCTGTCTTCCTTTTTTTGGACATTCTTAATTTGGATGATGTGGTTTCTTCTGACTAAACTGGTTTTGAAAAGCTTAAGATATAAGACATTTCTAAGTAAATACTTGATTCACTACATAATATTCTTTAGGTGTTAAGGAAAGTTAATATTTTTCATCCTTCGGTCAGGTACTTGTGGGCTCTAAGAAGTCACTCTTCATAGTTAATATGCAGTACACGCCAGCGAAGAGAAGTCTGGGGCTGTGAAACCTCACGGAACAGACAAAGGATAAAAGTAAAAGAAAATTAGTCAAGTCCACAGGCATAACGACCCTAGTCTGTTTCAGCTGGCAAAGGAACTAATAGCGCTGCCACACGGTTCATAATTTATGGGTTGTTTGTGGTATTTTCAACCCTTTTGAAGCTGTCTGTTATGATCTCTATAGTAAAAGAGTATTTCTTTTTTCAACGTTTTCAACCAAGAAAAGTGAAGTGAAGTGAAGTCGCTCAGTCGTGTCCGACTCTGCAACCCGTGGACTGTCACCTACCAAGCTCCTCCGTCCATGGGATTCTCCAGGCAAGAATACTGGAGTGGGTTGCCATTTCCCTCTCCAGGGGGTCTTCCCGACCCAGGGATCGAACCTAGGTCTCCCACGTTGCAGGCAGACACTTTAACCTCTGCACCACCAGGGAAGCCCAGAAATATTCTTTTTCTCTATAACACAAATCATCCAGTTTGCTAAATTGACTGTTTATATACATGAATCTCAACTGGTCAGAGCTGTGATGTCCAACCTGACTGTGCATTACAAGTTTTGGAAAAATCACTCCCAGAGGCACCCCCAGAGATTCTGGATTAAACGGTCTGGTGATGTAGCAGAGTCTTCCTTGGAGGTCCAAGCTAGAATTTAGAATTTGTTTCCTCCGAAAGCTATATTGCGATGATAGGTTTGTGGATATTTTAAGTACAGTTCACAAAACTACATTATTTGTTAAATAAATCTGTGGGGGCTAGTCTGAAGCACCAAATTATTCTTCACAGTTGTTTTTGTAAAACCATGTACCTGTGGTTCCAAATGATGGCATTCATAACCAATTTATTAATAAGGATCTTCATGAGTCTTTAAGGTCACAATACTAGACTTATTGTGTGTCAAAAGTAAGTCAGGGTCTTGCAGAAAAAGAATCAACAATTTTAGTGAGAAACTACCATGAGGAAGACACAAGCAAACAAAGACACTCAAACAAGGCCAGGAAATAAAGTCCCAAACCGACATCTGTGCACATTTTACCTTTTGGAAAGTCCATAGGGAATGTTTTGGATTATGACTTCTTGTATTGTCTGAACAGTAAATTGGATTAAAAGAAAGCAGATCATCCAGAAAGAGATATGACATAGAAATAATGATGTAAATATGCTGGAAGGTATGAAACCAGAAAATAAAATCATTTTGAAATGGCAAATCATACAAAAGAATAGAGGACACCTTGTTGTCAATACTCAAACTGGATCCCCATTTAGCTGGATCCCCCAGTAAACCCAACATTACACAGCAGGACAAGCTGGGACCAAGAGGAGCATAGTAGTGGAATCACGTCTGCATTCCACCAGGTAAACTGTCTTCACCAGTATTCCCATTTACACAAGCCATGAAATGGTCAAGCACACACATACACACTTCCCAAGAGCTGCTGCATGGCCCAAAAGTAGGACTTCACTCGTGTTTTCTCAGTGCAAATCACGGCAGTTGCATGGATGTTAAAGAGAGACAGATTTGGACTCAACAGAAACAAAAACTTGCTCAAAGGCTGTCAGTACAAAACAAAACCAGAGCACACACCTTGCCACGCGCTAAAACCTGAAGTTCTGAAGGTTAGAGCGTGAACTGAATATTATCTCTAGAAATACGATGATTGTGTTGAATGTGGAGTATGTCCATACAATCTCCAATGGTCCTCCCAAATCTGTTCGGCTGTTTCTATAATTCAATGCTCTCTCTTCTCCAGAAACATCAAATCACTTCTAATTTCATTCTATACTCGTATATTATTTTTTTTAAGTGACAAAGGGGAATTGAGAAATTCTTCACAATGAACCAAAGGGTCCTTGCATAAACATTGTGAAGCAGGCTTGTTGTTCAGTCACTTAGTCGTGTCTGACTCTCTGTGACCCCATGAACTGCAGCATGCCAGTCTTCCCTGTCCTTCATTATCTCCCTGAGTCTGCTCAAACTCATGTCCATTAAGTCAGTGATGCCATCCAACCATTTCATCCTCTGTCACCCCATTCTCTTCTGGCCTTCACTCTTTGCCAGCATCAGGGTCTTTTCCAATGAGTCAGCTCTTAGAATCGGGTGGCCAAAGTATTGAAGCTTCAGATCAGCACCAGTCCTTCCAATGAATATTCAGTGTTGATTTCCTTTAGGAAACAGGGTTAGCTAGCTTTATTATAGCACTGATTTAAAGGTTCATTCCAAGAACTTTGGACCTCCCAGGTGGCTCAGTGGTACAGAATCTGCCTGCCAATGCAGGAGACACAGGTACAAATCCCTATTTCGAGAAGATTCCTTGGAGGAGGAAATGCAACTCACTCCAGTATTCCTGCCTGGAAAATCCCATGGACAGAGGAAACTGGCTGCCCTACAATCCATGGGATTGGAAAGAGTCGGACACAAAAGAGCACCCTCGCACCAAGAGCTTTAAAGGGACAAATAATAAAGCCAGTCCTTGTTCTCTCATTTTTGCGCAAATGTGTGACCTCTGGAGCCAAAAGTACACCCTGATCTTTAAGTTTACTTTCAGACAGCAATGAAGGAATGAGTTTATCCCTCAGTTGGATGCTAAAGGTGGAGCCGGTAAAAAAAAAAAAAAAAGTAAGACAAGATGCAGAGAAGCTGAAACAGACCATTGTAGAAGAGACTCAGAAACGGGAGCTGGAAGGAACCCACAGGAAAGTGTCTTAAATGCATGTCCTACGTGTAGTGCATTGGTATCAGCAGGCCAGCGTTGTGACTGGAACAGTCACGATCAGGACTGTAAAGAAGGTCCCCTTGCAGCCTGGGCTCTGCACAGACCGCTGTCCTGAATTGAGGTCTGTGTCACCCACCTCCTTGCAATGACCTTCTGCATGCCGCCGGGCAAGGCTCAGGGCAAGGCTGACTTCGAGCCCAGAGCTGCAGTGATCGCTCCTTGACAAGCTGAACTGGGTCACCCAAAAGAGCGTGGCACGAAAACCTTTAGAGTTCAGCGGGCCAAGGGCTGCGTTAGCAGGCCGTGTCCTTTCCGGGCATCAAAAGCCTTTTTTTTTTTTTTTTTTGCTCTGCTTTTACAAGATACTCTGAACGCCAAGCTACTGCCAATGGGTAGAGCCGGGGAGGGGAAAGAGGGTGGATGCAGCAGATCGTCCACATTCGGCTGCCAATTTGTTCAACAGGAGAGCCCCTCTCCACGGTGCCTCGGCCCCGAGATGGCGAGCGGGGAGTGGGGAGCCGCAGGGACGCGCAGGGTCGCGTTGGGCCAGCAGGCTGGAGGGGAACCCGGGTAGCAGCTCCGCGCGAGCAGTTTCTGCTCCCCGAGGGCGCGTCCCGGGTCCGCGCGCGCCCCCTAGCGCCGGGTCCGCGGGTGGGCGGGGCGACGGGGGCGGAGCCGCCGGGCCGGGCGTGCGGGGGTCGCTGTGCGGCTGCCGAGTGGGGAGCTCGAGAGCGAGCGCGGCGGCAGCGGGCGGCATGGCGAGCACGGCGTCGGAGATCATTGCCTTCATGGTCTCCATCTCCGGCTGGGTGCTGGTGTCCTCCACGCTGCCCACCGACTACTGGAAGGTGTCCACCATCGACGGCACGGTCATCACCACCGCTACCTATTGGGCCAACCTGTGGAAGACGTGCGTCACGGACTCCACGGGCGTCTCCAACTGCAAGGACTTTCCTTCCATGCTGGCGCTCGACGGTCTGCATCCCCCTAGCCCCCCAGCCCCAGACCCTCGCTCTCTCCTCCCCTCTGCCCGCGGTTGGGCGCCCGCTGAGCCTCACGACCCCCGGCGGGACCCCCCCACCCTAGCCCCCCGCCGCCCGCCCCGGACCCCTTCCCAAGCCCGGCCGCGCTTTCCCTCTCGGTCCCTGGAGGAGCCGGGAAAGAGTCCCCGGTGCCCGTGGCCCGCCTTCCCCGGACATCTGTCCCGAGGGGGCGCCTGTTTGAGCCCGGATCCCCGGGGCGGGTGAAAGGGGACGCGCAGAACCGACCTGGGTGGGGTGGGCTCCTCTCAGGCGACTGGGATGGAGGGAAGCTGGTCTCCTGTCCTAGGAGTGGAGGACTGAGTTTTGGGACCCCGCCTTTCTCTTGAGAACTGTTGGGGCAGAGAGTCACGGAGAGGGGGCTTGCCCTCTCCAGCCAGCACTCCCAGAAGGGCTGGATTCTGATTTAAACGGACTCGTCAAAGCGAAATCTGCTTGTTCTGAACTCCTTGTAGCCATTTCATTCGTGGTTTACAAAGTGGGCTGGGGGAAAGGAAACATACTGCAGGGGCAACCCCCCTCCAAAAAAAAAAAAAAAAAAGAAACCGCTAAGTATCTGCAAATGGATCTGCTGGGCTTTAACTTTTGCTGTAAATTTTAGGAAAATAAATAGTTCTTGCTTGTGCTGCAGAGAGTAGCCGAATCCTGGCCACCCAGAATCTTGTGCGGGGGAAACTGACAAGTTCTGTGCGGCTCTCCTAAGTCCGCATCTGCTGCCAGTTGTTCATGAGACTGTTTTCTAGGCTGTTCTTGTTAGCTGCGCTGTATAAGGTATTGTATTAGAGCAACAGGTGTTCACAAAGAAAACTGGCTATTTTTAGTTTCAAGAGGAATGGTACCTGTCCAGGCGGTGACACTGATTGCTCAAGTTCTAGGCTCCTTGCTCCCAGGATTTCACAGCACATCGTTCCTGGCAGAAACTTTAAGAGAGTCATTTACATGAGTTCTGGTTTGAGGTGTTTTCTTTTTCTTTTATTACCGCACAGCAAGTCTTTGTTTGCGTAGCTGAGTAAATAACACACAAAATTTAATTCCCCTGAGATGGTGCTTGCCACGAAAAGCAAACTCTTGCTCAACGGAGGTATTTGGTGGAAACCCCGCTGAAGGGAATAGGTATCTGGTTTTAGATGAGTGACACTTGGGTCTGCCATCGTGGTGTGTAAAATAAGTAGCTGGGATGCCACTGATGGTCTGGAATGACTGTTGAATTTCCTGTGCCCTGCAGAGCACACATCCAGATAGATGTTTGAACAGGCAGGCTCGTTTCTGTGGTTTCCATTTAGGAATATGGATTGACAGTTGTTGTTCTAAACACGTTCGTTCTTCTCTTGTAACTGTCTGGTCACTGAGAGGCTGCCAGGCAGGTGCGCTTCCTTCTATGGGACAGTTGGGGGACAGAGGTGGCGATTGAGAAATAAATACATCATGAAAATGATTGGGTGTAGAATAGTGAAGCCCTCACCCTCTGTGTCTGAGGTGAGAATAGACATCACGGTCAAGATCTGGGGGCATGGGAACTTCGCTGATGGTCCGTGGACTAAGACTGAGCTCCCGATACAGGATGCCTAGGTTTGATCTCTGGTCAGGGAACTAGAACCCCCATGTCCCAACTAAGACCTAGGGCAGCCAACTAAAGGATTCCCAGGTGACTCAGTGGTAAAGAATCTGCTTGCCAATGCAGGACAAGCAAGAGACATGGGTTCAATCCGTGGGTCAGGAAGATCTCCTGGAGAAGGAAATGGGAGCCCACTCCAGTATTCTTGCTGGTAAAAATCCCCTGGACAGAGGAGCTTGGTAGGCTGCAGTCCCTGAGGTCGCAAAGAGTCGGACACGACTGAGCCACTGAACACACATACAGGCACACATACGAATAAAGAAATAAATTTTTTAAGAAAGATTTGGGGGCCAGAGAGGTAGTGAGGAGGAAGAAGAGCATAGCTTTCAACCATCCAGCTCTAAAGAAGAGGCGTAACATTTGTATACAACTCTGCTCACAAAATGGCCTTCCACGTGTGCTGTTGTGTCTAGAAAATGACTTTACAAAACATGAATGACATCACCGCTTGTTCTGCCTTGTTTTCAAGTTAATAACATAGCTTTCCAAGTCAGTACCTATAGAAATGACTCTTTAACGACTGCATGAATACTGTTAAATAAACTGGTTTATTTAACGACTTACCCACTGTTGGACGTCGGGTAAAGCCTTCCTAGGTTTTCACTGTCGTTAGTGCTTTACGGAAAACCTTTCTGTTTGCTTCTTTGTGCGTATGTGTGCTTCTGTAGTGTAAATACTGAGAAGTAGTATTGTCAGAGCAGCCTTCATTTTATTCGTCAGTTTATACTGCCACGTTAATTCCACCTAGAGTATGAGAATTCCCGTTTCTCTCTACATTCTCACCACTAAGTTTCCCATCCAGTTTAATGGGCAGCAACCTATCACGTTATTCTTCTAGTTGGCATTTCCCTGATTACTGGGATTTTGACCATCTTATCATATACTTATTGACCACTTTTTTTCCTTTTATGAGTTGCTTGTCTGTATCGTATGCCCATGGTTCGGTTATTTCCTCTTGGTTTAAATTTTTTTTTTTTTTAGATAATAGATGTGGGTCTTTGATTTGTTAGATATGTTGCAATCTCAGCCCATTGCTTGACTTAGTGGGTGTCTTTTCTCATACAAAACATTGAAATGTATCCTATAATCCAATGTATCAGTCTCATCGTGCTGGCTCAGCTTCTTGTGGCTTAAGAGGCCATTGCCTATCCCAAAGTGATCATTTACTTTTCATTATCTCCCAGGATAATATTTGAAGGGGGGAGTTCAGCCACGCAGCTACATTTTTCCCTGTAGAGAGAAGTCAGTTCCCCCCACTTACAAGTGGAACTTCCCAGAACAAGCCCCTTTGCTTGTTGATGCTCTGCAGTGAGCTTTCGGGGCAGCCGCATGTGCTTGGATGCTGGCCCTCAGTCAGGTCCTGCCCATAGCACGGTCCGCTTGGACTTCTTGCTATTGCATTTGAAGTGAAGGGAGAAAGCTACCTTAGCAGGGGGTGTTGTGGCCGCAGCCCTGAGTAAGCCAACCCTCCCCTTAACCCAGGCAGAAAAATCCAAGGGAGAGAGAAGGCTCACAGTGCTTCCCTGTCTCATCTTAGGTGGAAGAACGTGTCTCTTGGACACAGAGGATGGAGTCATTATTCTGAATTTCCTGTATGAGGTCAAAGCTCTGATTCCTCATTGTCAAGAGGTATTATTGTTATACCAGTTTTCCCTATAAGGAAGAAGCTAAATGTACAGATTGAATGTAATGCCATGTTAAGATTCCAACTCTAATTTCTGCCTAGAATCAATCTTAGGGTTAGAGACAGGAAGCTTTGATGTGTTTCTTACCACTCACCAGACACTTAGTTCATATTATTCCTCCTGTGAAGTAAGTGCTGTTCTCCCTGGGTTTTACGGATGAGAAAGCAGGCTTGGAGAGATTAGGGAATGTAGTCAAGGATACACAGCAGTTAAAGAGAGGAACCGGAGCTGAAATTCAGAGTTCGTGTTTGCCCCTCATACCATCCTTCTCACAAAGGATCTGCTAAAAGCGCATTCTTTTTTTTTTCTTTCTTCCTTCAATCAACAACTAGCAAGAGTGCTGCTAGGAAATTGTCTCCACCAAGTGGATATTTTTATTTCTGCTAGTTGGAAAATAAGGTATGTGTGGAAAACATTTAACTTTTACGGGACACCTTGAAGGTTTCCTCCAATGGAATTCATTCAGGTCATGGTATTTTACTAATTGAAAAACTCACGGTTGAACGAGCTGGTGATTTCTGTTTATTGCTAACCCATATTCCTTTCAAAGCACCACTTGAACTACAGCTGGGAAGCATTTTAAGCTATGCTTTAGGGTTTTTTTTTTTCAGTTTATGCTGTCTATTTTTGTTAGTGGGAATGTTTGTCATTTTTTCCAAGGAAGTTAACTATAAATTATACTTCAGAGAACTTCTGAGCAAATATGTTCATGCCTCAGCACTTTAATGTGTTAATTAGCTATTAACGGTGTCAGTAAATTAGACCTGTCAAAAATAATAGCCTCCTTGACTAGGTTTTTACCACCACTTCACTTGAGGGTGTTACTTATAAATTTTGACCTCCGGAACTGTTAAAAAGCAAGGTTGTAGAAGTCTGCTTTGCAAAAGATAAACTCTGAAAGAGTTTGTGGGAAGTCACCCAAGGCTTGAGTCTGTGGGTGTTTTAAGAACCAGTAGCCCCTAATTTACAGACCTCGAGCCTACCAACAACTGCGTTCCATCTATGGCTGGCAGTGGAGTTTATCCCAGGAACTCCAAACCCTGCAGTGCCTTCCTTTGTGCGTGTGCTGTGTGTGCTTAATCGCTCAGTCATGTCCGACTCTTTGCAACCTCGTGGCTCCACTGTCCTTGGGATTTTTCATGCAAGAATACTGGAGTGAGTTACCACTCCCATCTCCAGGGGATCTTCCCCACCCAGGGATCAAACCCCCATCTCCAACATTGTGGGCGGATTCTTTACTGTCTGAGCCACCAGGGAAACCCTTTATGCATGTGATGAGTTAGCAACTTATTGCTACTCTTCTCATGGTAGGCAGAGTTACCTTCCCCTCCACATCAGGGTTCTGGTTGGTTCTGATGAAGGACTGACATCATCAGAATCTGCTCGCTCTCTATCTCTCCTCTTGTGCCAAGAGGGCAGAGCCAATCTTTCTGTAGGTATCAGAGCTAGACAGGAGAACTGAGTGAGAAATTCAGAAAGAAATAGTATGAGTAATGGTTAAAGTTTAAAGCCTACTGTTATTTTCCCCAGTCATATTAAGGGTTGAATGCACCAGCCTGGGATTCTGACCACTGTGTACCATCTGGGAAAATGCATTCCACATTCTGAGTGATCAAATTGTAGACTTAACCATTTGCACAGCTTGTGTATTTTCTGTACATAAAGTCTGTGAGATTACTAAGGTAAATGCAAATTATGGTGGATGATAAGGTTTTCTAGAATAGTTTATTTTTCTTTTTTAACATTATAATAGAGGTTTTGGGCTTCCCAGGTGGAACTAGCAGTAAAGAATCAGCCTGCCAGTACAGGAGATGCAAAAGACGTGGGTTCAGTCCCTGGGTCGGGAAGATCCTCTGGAGAAGGGAATGGCAACCCATTCTAGTATTCTTGCCTGGAGAATCTCATGGACAGAGGAGCCTGGTGGGCTACAGTCCATGGGGTCACAAAGAGCTGGACATGACAGAGAGGCTATTAGTACTACTAAGTCACACGTACACTTTCTAGTCTAAGATTGCAGTAAGAATCAGCTAAAACATCTCAAAACCATAGGTTGAAACAAATGTCAAAAATTTTTTTGAAACCACACTGTCCCAGTAGCTCTGGTGGTAAGTGATGAGCTAGTTGTGGTTTCTCTGGAGGACTCTCTTTAACCTTGCAAAGGGGAGGGAGGTCGGAGGGGGGTTCAGGATGGGGAACACATGTACAGCTGTGGTGGATTCATGTCAGTGTATGGCAAAACCACTACAATATTGTAAAGTAATTAGCCTCCAATTAAAATAAATTTATATTTAAAAAAAAAAAAACCTTGCAAGGAACTAACAGGCTTCCTCCCCCTGTGCTTCTGCCGCTCCCTGGGTTTGGCTGGGGGACTTGAGGATTGCAGCTTAAAATGGAGCTGAGTTAGCATTCCGCAGCAAACACACAGATCACCCTTGCAGCACTATTACTACCAAAATAAGCCTCCCTTATTCTGTTTTGCAAAAAATAAGTTTCTCTTACTGGGTGGCTTTTTTTTTTTTTGACAGCCTCACCATCAGTAAAATTATTTTCTGTCTGGAAACAGTTCACACTATAAAATGGAAGATCGTTGTCCTTGCTTTTCTGCATTTGTGGTGGTGTTCAGTTGCTAAGTCAGGTCTGGCTCTTTGCGACCCCATGGCTTGCAGCACGCCAGGCTCCTCTGTCCTCCACTGTCTCCCAGTATTTGCTCAAACTCATGTCCATTGAGTTGGTGATGCATCCTAACCATCTCAATCTCTGTCGTCTCCTCCTCCTCCTTTTGCCTTTAATCTTTCCCAGCATCAGAATCTTTTCCAATGAGTCACCTCTTCGCATCAGGTGGCCAAAGCTTCAGTTTCAGCAACGGTCCTTCCAGTGAATATTCAGAACTGATTTTCTTTAGGATTGACTGTGGTTTGCATTTGTAGAGGCCTAAATTTGTTCAATTAATTAGAACATCTTCTGGAGACTTTTCAAAATGGATCCTGGGGATAGGAATAAAACTTAAAATTTTATTTTTTGACCAAGAGACATGGCCTGGAGGCCACCTTCCAGCATTATTCCCTGAATATATGATTGTTGTAGCCTTAGAATTATTACTTATTCGATTATCGTAGCCTTTGCCTGAACACAGTAGGAAATGACTTGGTGTATCTTGGCACTTATGAGTTTTTTCAAATTAAAAAGTTCAGTTCCAACTGTAAACCCGATAGATATTATGTTCATTTGTTCAACAAATATTTACTTACACTGGTGTGTCATCACTGTTTCAGAATATAGCACTGTTTCAGGCTGAAGTATACATAATGACATTTTTTTAATGTATTCATTTATATCCTATTAATTTCAAATTTGTTAATGTCTGGACAAAAGCCAGTCTGAAGTTTACCATCATCCTGGCTGCGCAAATAAGAATATATGACTAAGAAAATGAGTGGTGTAGGAGGAATGTTCAAAGAAACCAACAGAGCAAGCTTTTAGGATACTTGGAGCATCCATTTGTATGCAGTTAATTCCATAATTATAAAATATTCTTCTAGGAACTAACCAATGCTTATTTAAACCCAGTGTTATTGTATGTGCCCTGAAAATTTTTTAAAAGGTCATGAAAATACATCTTGATTTAGATTCCTCATGGTTCATGATGATATTTCAGTTGGTCTCATTTATAATCTTTCACTAATATTAGAAGATGTGAATCTTTGGGAGCTCTGCTCAGTTATAAGGTTTTCAATGTCAAAATCATCAAAACATCTGTTTTAAAGGTCTGATGTGCAAAGGAGTAAGAGGGTTGAGAGAGCGGCGGATGAGGTTTCTCAGGGTGAAAGGCAGTGTCATGTGGATTTTGTAGTCAGATCTGGATGGGATTCATTCCAGCCTCTTACTCACTCATCCCTGGCATATCACGTGGCTCTTATGTGTCTCGGTTTCCTCACCTGTGACTGTGGAATAATAACACTCAGAGATGTAGCCTGAGGATCCTGCATATGCCAGACTGAAAAGTGTGCCACAGGGCTTAACTTTCTTTCCATTCTTGCCTGTTTTAACACGTGTTTTAACCATTTTTCGGTCTTTTTTTTTTTTTTTTCAGAAAACAGAAAGTCATTCAGGAGGACAATGTAAAATGTGTTTCTCCCTGGACAGCCACATGTTTTATGCTAATGTAAATGCCCTACTCTAATTGCAGGTTACATCCAGGCGTGTAGAGGACTTATGATTGCCGCTGTCAGCCTGGGCTTTTTTGCTTCCATATTCGCCCTGATTGGCATGAAATGTACCAAAGTCGGAGGCTCAGATAAAGCCAAAGCTAAAATTGCTTGTTTGGCTGGGATTGTATTCATACTGTCAGGTAAATAGTAACTTTCTTCCAAACAAGGGGCTTCAGGATGTTAATGAAACACCCAGAGTCATAGTCCTTTCCTTCTGATGCTCTTTAGGGCTGTGCTCAATGACCGGGTGTTCCCTGTATGCAAACAAAATCACAACAGAATTCTTTGATCCCCTCTTCGTGGAGCAAAAGTAAGTATTCTTCTTAAGTCTGTATGCTTATGGCTTACAGGAAATGGATTTAAAATCATCTTCTAAATTAAGGTACCTAAATTTCCTCTATGGCTTATGAAAGTGGGGTATACTGATAGAGGCTATTTGATGACATCATTTAAGAGCAAACGGTGTATGTGCTACATTGGCAAAAGATGCACTGAATCACTGCGTTACTGTTACAAATGTCTTGTAACATACTTGTCTGTACATAGCTCAAGGCTTAGGATTTAGAACGCTAAAGCTCGTCTACTATACATTGTAAAACTGAAGTCAAATGGGGGAAAGTGAGAGAGAGGTGTAAGATGGGGAGGAAAGAAGGAGAAAGTGTGATAACTGAAAATTAAGTGCTTGCCTTGATTGCTGTCCATCCAAAATGATACTTGCCAGCTTTTAGGCTGTGGGCCAGTTTCCATCGCAGTCATTGAGATGAAAACGAGACTGTGGTTCTGAAGATTAGAAATGATTAAATGATAGTGAATAAAATATTATTTTTCATTTTTAATCAGCCTTTTCCATTTGTTCTGTTGACTATGGCCTTAACAAGTTCTACCTAATAAACCTTTGTAAAGAAACTGTACATGATTCAGGGTCTTTAAAAAAAATTCTCTGAGAGTGGCACAGACACCCAGATGTGACCAGTTTCAGCTGCGGGTGAATGCTTTGGCACTTACAGACCAGTTCTCTTGTTGCTGTTGGTTTTAACTGTGGCCTGTTGCTTTTTATAGTTTGCCTAGGCTTATTTCTTTGCTTTGGAAAAAACCCAAGGAATACCAAATTAGAAATCATAATAGATCAAACAGTTTGTCTTCTGTGAGAATATTCCCATAGATTCCTGTAGAAAACTGCTCACGTATGCATGTGTACCGCTGTCAACCAGGCTGCGGATTTTCTTTCAGTCTTCAGATAAAATGCTATAGAATTTTAAAAGAGTAATTACTAAAATGTCTGATCAGGATCCATTACTTTTTTCTGGTGGATTTAGGAATCTTTAGGAAATGATTTTTCTAGTAGTGTCTCTTGTGTAGTTCATGCATAAATAGTAAATGCTTATATAATGAAATATAATGAAAGTGATAGATAACACATGTTAGGCCCCTACCATTGACCAAGCAGAGCATTGCAAATATTATTTTATTATTTTACTCTTACAATAGCCTCTAGTAGAAGAGGAGACAAAAATTAGGAAAATCAATTAGCTGAAAATTGGCTATCAACACAAAGTAAACTGATTCCGTAGGTCTTAAAGTATTTAATTTCTGAAGTGAGATTTTGACTTTGGCATATTCTAGGGGAGAGGACTTCCCAAGCTGGCATATCCTAGAATTTAGTAATCAGAGCCTCTGATGTAGTTTGTGCATGAACTCGGAGAGGAATATGTTGGAGAATTGCTGCCAAAGGCAGAGCCAGCCCTAGGGGGACGGGGGTGAGGGCACCCCTCCAGGGGTGTTCTGATTATTTCCTTGGTGTCTTCACTGATGTTCATGAGAGTAGGTTCCTTGAGATCAGAAAACACTTGTATATCATCTCTTATTTCCTTAGCACGGTGCTTGGTTAAGTGAAATCCTGATCTGCAGAGCTAGTCCTCTCGGGATTAGTAGAAAAGCCTTCTGTTATCTCAGCAGACTGGGGAAGCCTCTGCGAAGATGGAGAGAGAAGGCCAGCTCGTCCTCCTCTCCCATCTGTATCATGCATTCATCTTCCTAGAGCAGCATCTCTCCCTGCAGCCCTAGATGGCTCAGCTGGGCCCAGGGATGTGTGTGTTTAGCAGTGAGGAACAGGTGTTTGCCACATGCTCTAGTTTAAATTTCTGATGACAGTTCATGGCCTAATATGTGGACTATCTTGGAAAATGTCTTGTGCACTTGAGAAGAATGTTTATGCTGTTGTTGGTTGGTATTCTCTGTATATGTCTGTTAGATCTCATTAGTTTATTGTGTTAAGTCCTCTATTTCCTTATCTTCTGGCTGGTTGGTCTGTTCATTACTGTGAGTGAGATATTGAAATCTCCAACTATGATAATAGAGCTGTTTATTCTTTTTTTCCATTCTGTCAGTTTTTGCTTCATAGATATTCTGTCATTATGTGCATAAATGTTTATGGTTGATATATCTCTTGCTATATTAAATCTTTCATTAATATAATTAAATAAATAAATTTCTGGTGAGCAAATACCTTCCCTAAGATGCATTGAAAAACAGTGGGCCACAGAACCTGATTTTGTTGCTGTTGTTTTTCTTAAGGATTCTCTACCATGTAAACTGAATCTTTGTGGATTTCCAAGACTCACCTTGGTTGCTTACGTTAGACACACATGACTAAGCTCATCCACAGAGTTCCCACCACATTCCTACTATGTGCAGGAAACTCAGGAGGTGCTTTATTGATAAGGGAACAAAATGAGTGGCTTCTGATGCTTCATTGGGGTGAAGATTGTGGCAGCTGCACCACAAACAGTATCAGGCTTTGTATTCAGTGGCTGATTATTTCTGAAACCCTTTCTTTCCCACAACTTATCTGGGAAGATTTTTCTTCCTGCCTACCATCATTTGATTGCAATTGCAATCTTTAAAGAGTTTCACCTGGCTCTGGTTGTGTTCTGCCATTTCCCTGTTTTCCCCCCTTTTGTTTTGCTTCCTTGCTTTTATTCAAGTTGTGGTTATGTTTTACGGCTCTGGGATGGACTCCTGCAAAGCCTTGAAAACTGTTTCTCAATGCTTCCCTTTGGGCTGTTTGAAACCAACTTCCTCCTTTTTATTAAAGCAAAATCTACCAAATTGAAACAAAATCTATCCTCCTAAAAGCTCATGGTCATAAGCACCCCTTAGTATGATTCACCCTATCATTTTGTTGAAATATACATTATTCTCACCATCTGTTGTCCAAACCAGTATCTTCCTGAGTGTCTTGCTTTGTTTTTTCTTAAATAGACGGTTCCAAAGAATTGATTGGCGTAAAGAAACTTCTCTTCAAATCATGCAAAGTTAGAGTATTAAACCCATTTCCTTAATTGAGAAAACAGAACATCTGATCTTAGATTTATTCTCTTTCAGTCAATGAGTTTTATCAGTAACATTTTGGCCCAGATATTCATGGTTTGGGTCTTATCATACTCAAGCCTTTTTAATTTTAGAGTTTTTGAAACCATAGAGTTACTTACCTTTAGCATGCTTCATTCCTGGAATACAGTTAGTTTCTACTTTAGTATCTAAGTTTTACTAAGGTAAAATCTTTTCAGTGCTGTGGTTATTTAGTAGTTTAAAAATAAACAGCTGCCTGCTTCCTGGTAAATTCTCATTCCTGTTATCTATCAAGTTAAATGCACAGCAGACAATTCAAGAAATATGTTTCTAGATTAGACACATTTTCCCAAGTGAACTTGAAAGGGCAATCGATCTCACTAGGTGGCCTTGCCAAGATATTTAACTTCTCTACTCTGTCCTTATTATAATTTAATGAATTATAGATGTTTGTTTACTTAAGCTTGTTCCAATCATGAGGTTATTTGGAGAATGAATTAATGCTGGTAAGAGGGTCATAGAGTCTCAGGTAAGGGATTCCACAGCAGTGCCAAGTGTTAAGAACAAACCGGAATTTGACTGTTAAATATTAAGAAGGATTCACTTTGTTCTGTGGTAGGACTGACCACTTGAGATCATCAGAATTGCTCTGATGCCTTTTTCATGCTGGCAGAACTTAATATACTTAGAAATCAAATGTTTGGCAACTGTGTTTTGTTTTCACTGACCAGTATACAAAGCCACGATTTCCAGTTTGCCATGCTTCCTGGTGACTCAGCTTTTACCACCACCCCTTTCCCTCTCCTTTTCACATCCCGGCCCACCTCTGTGTATCCTGCCGGAATTGCATTCTGGGTGAGGTGCCCGCCAGGGTGCTCCCTTTGCTCCTGGTGCTTCTGTTACAATCCTACTAGGCAGTGGCACTTGCCTGTTGGTCCATATTCCAAACGAGACCAGGAGTATCTTGAAGCGAAGACCACATCTTGCTGATTTGGGCATCTCTTGTATCTAGTCCATACTCTATGATGTTTACAGCAAGGAAGATTAGTAAGCAATGGTGTATAGCTATCTGTCTGTCTGCATCTCTCTTAGGGTGGAAAGACTGAGCATGCTTGGGAAGATTTGGTTTAAGGGATGAGGGAGGGGAGACCTCAAGAATGAGAGCCCTGGATCCAGGCTGCCTGGGAGAGAACCGCAGCTCTGCCATTTTTTAGTGCTGTAGCCTTGAAGAAATTACTTGTCCTTTCTTGCGTCCTGTGTTCCTCATCTGTAAAATGGGGAGAATGAGAACTATGGGTTTATCATGAGGATTAAATGAGAGAGTACATTTCAGCTGTTTAGACTGATGCCTAGAGTAGGCACTCAGTGAACGCTATTCTTTTAAATGGGACTGACCCTTAAGCAGAGGCTATTAGGTAGCAGTTTATTTATTTTCCATTTCCTAAATTTGAGAATTCTCCACGAAGTTTCCATATGCAAGTAGATGCTTATTTAAATTAGCCCTTTCTACTTGAGCCATGGTTTGGGAGGTGCCTGCCACTATTTCGTGGCCCTTTGGGAAGCTCTGGGTAGGAAATTTTGTCGTGTCTTGCAGATCACTGAGTAAGCTGTTAACTAACATGAATTGCATAAGGGAGAGGAGAATTTAGCAGCCTTGGGAGGTACATGGATTGGTGGTCACTAAACAGCCTGCTTCTGGTACCTGGGACCCCAAAAGAATGCGGGGTATTTGGGGGAAAGGTGTGCTTGTAGATAATGCCTGTAGAATGCTTGTTCATATAAAATCCACCCATGTGGTGATATAGAGCTTGGATTATATAAGTGTTAGTTGCTCAGTCATGTCCAACTCTTTGCGACCCCATGGACTCGGGCTTACCAGGCTCTTCTGTCCATGGAATTCTCCAGGCAAGAGTACTGGAGTGGATTGCCATTTCCTCCTCCAAGGATTATATAAGCCTTTGAGTTAAGTTTCTTTTGGATGGTAACATTTAAAAGATCAGTATACCAATGGAATTCAATTTTTAAAAGTTAACATTGATAATATATGGATGTACGTCCTAAACTTGGAACTTTTAAAACATATTTAGTTGTTTTAAGGTAACGGCAATGATTTGGCTGCTACCACCCTTGATTAACATAAGGAGTAGGGCAGTATGTTTGGAAAAAAGTCCATCCTTGAGGTCAAAAGACTTGGCTTCTAGCTCTGCAACCTCTAGCAAGCTCACTTTTCTCTGGGGATCTTAAAAGGATGAAGTTTTTTTTCTTTTGTTAAACAGTTTATGTTTTGTTTACGGAGGAGCTGCAGTTTCTTTTTTCAAGTCCAGCAAGCCCTGATTTTAATTACTACCCTCACCTCTTTTTGTGCTGGGTGAAAAGACAGCCGGAGGGAATTCTGAAAAAAAATTCCATACCCTAGAGCCACTGAGAAGGCAATGAGCTGGGGAGAGAGGGAAAACTCACATCTTTCTGAAATGACAAGCCCAAAACATTGCACTGATTGTATCTTTTCTTATCGATCCCATCTTTTCCTTAGCTAAGGTGAAAAGGGAGAAAGAGTGATGGCTAAGAGCTTGGGATTGGCTTATGGTATCCTTTGCTATGCAAAAGCTTTTAATTAAGCCCCATTTCTTTTTTTTGTTTGTTTTTATTTTATTACTCTGGGAGGTGGGTCAAAAAGGTTGAGATTAACTGATTGACTTTGCTATTCAGCAGAAACTAACACAACATCATAAAGCAACTAGGTGTGTTAGTAGCTCAGTCATGTCTGACTCTTTGTGACCCCGTGGACTGTAGCTTACCACCAGGCTCTTAAAGCGACTATACTCCAATAAACATTAATTAAAAAAAAAAAAAAAAAGAGCTCGAGGATTGGAATCGGTTATGGGTTTTAAATCCTGGTTCTACTATTTACTTAGCTGAGGTATGGGGAGGCAAGTAATTTAAACTCACTCAGGTTCAGTTTTCTCTGACGGTAAGAAGAACTCTCTCTTAGAATTGAAGATCAAATATGATAATACATGCCAAAATACTTAACACAAAAACAAAATCCTGCTACAGTGATCTGACGGTAGCTGTTGTTATGGTGGACTCTTACTTGGACCACATCTATACATGTTTGGGAGAACATGTAATGTTTACTTTGCAAACATATGTTCTTCTGCTTCTGTTGTTAGGCTTCATTGTCCTTTAATTATTTGTTTAATGTCTGACCATCGCCTCTAGACTGTAAGGTCCTTGAGAACAGCACTGTGTTCTCTCATTCACCCTGAAACACATGATTTGAACAATATCTAGCTTGTCACTGCTCTGATGGTGTCACCTACCGTCAGAGGTAGGTGACAGGGTAGGTGGGATACACGTGCTCCCTGTAGATGGCAGATCAAATGATAACAGGGCTTTGGGTGCAGGAAAGACAGAGATAAGAGGTGTTCCTCAGTCTGTTCCCTAAGGATTACTGTGCATGTTACTAGGCTAAAATAGGAGGTGAGTATGGAATGCATCAGAATTTAGACTACTGAGTGTGGTTCTAGCCCAGGCTCTCTCGTTAGGAAATGAACAGTAGCCTGGAGTCCTAGCACAGCCAGGTGAATAAGAATTAACTTCATCTAGTAATTCAAGGTATATTTTAATGCCTTAGATCATTATGGTTCTTTTTTGGGGAAACTCTGGTCATTAATCTGTGCTTTACTTTCTCTCTATAGAAAGAAAGATGTTCTCTATTGCTTGTTTACTAGATTCACAATTATATACATGAATTCAGGTCATAAGGCTGCTTTTATGAGTCCTTTCCATTGAACAGAATGTGTGAGACATAATCCAAGAACGACGTTCTGATCTGTAAAACAGAGATCAGTCCTCAGCCTGTCGATCCTGCATCTGTCTGGTGCTAAGCAGACTGGTAGCCTTTCCGAATAATGAATAAATTTTGGCGATTGTAACAGCTCAATAAAGACTGGGAAAGCTGGTCTAGGGCCAGGAAGATGTTGTTAACAGAAGACAGACCTGCAGCAGATCATCTGAAATTTGGATAATCTCCTGAGGCGCTGAAGTCAGCTTTTCAGTTTTACCAAAAGTGAAGAAAGATTTCCAGGCAGAGATGGAGTTTCCCAATGAATTTCAGAGGAGGAGTGGCCCAGAACAAACCTGAATGGATGTTACGTGGCTCACCCTCAGTCCTGTTTTTCAAAAACACTTCCATTTTTGCCAGATCACGCACACTGATGGGTGTGAATTCAAGCCACTGTTGAATAAGTCTGCTGTACGTGTCTTTCAACAGAAGGAAGAAGAAAAAGTCTCTAAGAGAGAACCACATCACAGAATCCTTCACATCCAATTATTAGAAGCTATTGGTATAGATGTGGAATCTCTTTTAACACTTTAGCTTTAAAATGGTTCTATTTATTAAATATTTGACTCTGACAGAATTCATAAAATGCTCAAAAGGAAATGATACTCTCCTTGGAATAGAGTCTATGTTTAGTGACTTCAAGAAAATCTAAAAATATGTTTAAAAACAGAAGTTCCATGACCAGGGATTGAACCCGTGAACCTGCAGTGAAAGGTCAGAATCCTAACCACTGGACCTCCAGGGAATTCCCAAACCAATTTTTAATATAAGCCACACTGGTGACTCTTAAATCCCTCCAGAAAGTTTCAGTTTGCTTAAATGAATATACAGACATAGTTCCCAACATCTGAGCTGTGTGGGTAGTTATTCTCTGATTTCTCCCCAGTTGTATGTTCTTTTTAAATGAATTCACAGTGCTGAGTTATGATTTGAGTTCTACCAACCTATGCCCTAAGGGACCACTATCAATTATTAGAGACTTATTTTTAACCATGATCCCGGCACTGGCATCCTGTTTTAGAAAGCTAAATGTTTAAAGAAAAATCTCAGACTGTTTTTTCCAGGAGTATTTACACTGAAAGTTAATATACTAATACATAGTTTCAGGAGAGAAGACAGCCTAAGCTCTAAGGAGAAAAGTAAAGAAAAATAGAAAGTATTGTTAAATTGTAATCCTATAATAATGTCCTCCATGTCGAAATGTTCAGTGTGCTCATCCTTTAGTTGTCTTTGCAGTAATAGCATGACAATGGATGGACTGGATGCCAGCTTACTGTAGAAATTGCAGATATTTTAAAGAGGTCCATTGACCAGTACCTACAACTTGGCAGGCCCTCTGCTCGTTTTATTTGTATAATGTCATCCAAACATTGTACAAGAAGGGCCTATTGTGGGAATCCAGGATATCCTTTGTAGATGTATAACATATTCAATGAAGGTATCTTTTATAAAACTACAGGTTAACACTCTTGATCTGGCCAGCTCTTTTCACCTGGACACTTCACTGTCCAGTCCTCTTTCAAGCTGGTTTTTGCAGACACGGAAGGCTTTTTCCCCACTTACACTGACCTTCTGTTTCTGCCACTGCCTCAGATTGGAGCAGTTTAAGAAGTTTCTTGGTTCCCAGAGCCTAATCAGTGCTTTAGTGCAGGATGGGGTGTTTATAAGCTCTTCCTTTAGCTCTCACCTTGATTCCCCAGGTAAAGCAATGCAAGAGTGAAAAAGAAGGGATCACGAGGCAGTGTGTATTATGTAACAACGGCAGCCCACTCTGGTACTCTTGCCTGGAGAATCCCATGGACAGAGGAGCCTGGCTGGCTACAGTCCATGGGGTCACAAAGAGTCGGACACCACTAAAGCGACTTAGCCTGCATGCACACACCAAGTTGTAGTGTGTATTATATAATTCACCTCTTCCCAGTTGCAAATGGAAGCTGTGAAATTAACAGAAAAGCCAGATCTGGAATTGGGCAGGTAGACCACCAGGCCCTTGTCTTGTGTAAAGGCTGCTTCCTGCTCCCACTGGCTGGCGGCTAGGACCACACTGTCACACCACCACCGCTGCCTGCCCCTGCATAGTGACCCAGCACGCCGAAAAGGATGAGACAAAGCTCAGGACAGGCACAGGCCACGCATGCCAGATGCTGTCCACAGTGTGGGGAGGCCTTGATACCTAAGCCTGACCCGGCACCAGGTCCAGGGTGGGTAGCCTGGCCTCGACCCCAACTTTTCCCTCCTAGTCTCGACTTCCTTTCATTCTCAGCCCTTCTGCAGATTCTGTATGATCAAAACAGACCCTTCCCCCTCTGACTTCATTTAACACTGAAAAGCACCATTAGGTAGGGAATATCATCCATTTGTTTTCACCTTGTGATAGAGGTCTGTGAGCTAAAAGTCTGAGATTCATTTATTAAAAAACAAACAAACCCTAATTCTTCAGGAAAAGGACAGGCAGACATGAGAACACCACAACCCCTGAGATTTTGGTATACTTTCCTCGTTCTGTATTTGTTTCTCCATACATATATATATCTCCCCTGAAAGGATATCCTCCAGCCCTCCATGTGACTTCCTTTGTTGTTCTCGGTAGTGCAGTTTGTTGTATGGTGACCTCTCCAGGGCAAGGGCTGTCTTATTTACCTTTGCATCTGTTCTAGTCATCAGTGGTATACTATGGCCTGCCATCAAGGAGAGGCTTCATAGCAGGCTGTCACTAAATGATACTTTATTCATCTCTCACTGGACTGTAGTGATAAGCACGATGAGGCTGTATCTATTGTGGACACTGTAGAGGAAGAAAAATGATTTTTTCCTCTACTCTCCTAGGCTCTCTGCTGAGAAGAAAGATAGATTCATAAGAGAAAACTGGAGTTTATTTATATGTGCATTGCCCCTACACAAGAGAGTACCCAGTGGCATGTAATTCAAAGGGTGGCTAGAACTTGGTCTTATATAGCATCTTAACAAAAGAACAGTACATCTGTAGAGAAGTGACAACACAAAGGAAAAGGACTTTGAGCTTCTAGAGGCACTAATTATGGGAAGGCACTTGAGGAGGGATAATCCTAAAGGAAATCAGTCCTGAATATTCATTGGAAGGACTGATGTTGAGGCTGAAACTCCAATATACTTTGGCCACCTGATGCGAAGAACTGACTCAATGGAAAAGACCCTGAGGCTAGCAAAGATTAAAGGCAGGAGAAGGGGACAACAGAGGATGAGAGGTTGGATGAAATCGCCAACTTGATGGACATAAGTTTGAGCAAGCTCCAGGAGTTGGTAATGGACAGGGAAGCCTGGAATGTTGCAGTCCATGGGGTCGCAAAGAGTCAGTCACAATTGAGTGACTTACCTGAATGTAAGGAGGGAACTAATGAAAAATGCAAATTAGTGAAGTTTGTTAATGTAGATTGCTTCGGTGCCACTTGTGGGCTAAGCAGGGTGTTCAGTGTGTCTGAGAATTAACTTCTTCCTGGTAGTGAGGGGATGGGGACAGTTCTACACATTTATGCCCTGCTTTTAGGCAAACAGGGAGAAGGCAGAGAGCTTTCCTGTTTCTTCTCAGTTGCTTTTGGTCCCTTGTGCCAAAGTGGCATAGTTGGGGTGGCATGTTCTGTCACCCTTTGGCACCTTGCACATGACTGCACACAGTAGATGCTTAACCACTTACTGAGCTGAACCAAAATAAAAGCAGAGGCAACTTTCCTTTTTCCATCTAAAACCTGCCTAAATAATTTACCCTGCACAACAGGATAAATAGATGGAAATGTTTGGGCTTCAGGCAGAGCCCAGAGGCAATGTGCTGGCAGAGCCAGTAGGCCTCACCTTGAGTCCACGGCTTCTGCTTTACCCAAAGGCATCCTGATGCCTTCAGCTTCCTTTCAGCTTCCTTTTGGGAAGTTGGGAAGATACAATTGAGTGAAGGCTATAAAAACACTTTGAAAAAGTATAAAGCATTCTTTACAAATATTGCTTCCTGTATAAGCTCCCATAGCAAGTGTATTATAAGCATTTAGTAAGTGTTGGCTAGTAGTGTTAAATGCTGTTTACTCCCCCAATCAGTAAGCTTTAACACTTGTGTGCTACTCTTCACAGGTATGAGTTAGGAGCTGCTCTGTTTATTGGATGGGCAGGAGCCTCACTTTGCATAATTGGTGGTGTCATATTTTGCTTTTCAATATCTGACAACAGCAAAGCACCCAGGTATGAAAAGAGACAAAAATGACCTGTTAAAAAGTACAATACTATTCTAAATTGTTATATGTGGGATAAATTATAGGTAGTTCTTATGATTCTTGGGAAAGGTTAAGAATATATAGTAAATATAACATTTAATATGGTAAAATTATATTGAATATAGATAATTACAGTTAATTTAAAAAGCAGAGCTTGTGTTGATATAGGACAGAAACCAACACGATATTGTAAAGCAATTATCCTTCAATTAAATTTTTTTTGATGAAGCATCAAAAAAAAAGCAGAGTTTGACATTCTTACGTTCCAAAGCTATTGCTGTAAGTAGAAATTTTGTCTAACTTTAGGGGCATATTCTTCACTTTGGCCTCACAATTTTCACATAAGTGGAAATTGCTGATTAAGGTCATCACAGTCTCCCAAGATTCTAGGAAGATAAGTTTTATGTAAGTTTTGAAGGAGAATAAGTGAACAAACTAAGAAGCCATGAGTTTCTTCTGAGATCCTCTTAGTCATACTAGCTGTTCTGAAATGACACTGAACGATTTCTTGGACTGAGAAGGAAGAAAACTAAACATAATCAGGGAGAGATGACTTAGTTGTGACAGAAACGGGGGGATGTGGTTTCTTCCCATTTTTGTTTGTCCTACGTGTGAAAGACCATCTGCCAAACCGTTTTGCCTTTCAGAATGGGATACACGTACAATGGGGCCACATCTGTCATGTCTTCTCGGACCAAGTATCACGGCAGAGAAGCAGATCTCAAAACCTCAAACCCTTCAAAACAGTTTGACAAAAACGCTTATGTCTGAAAAGAGAGCTGCCTTCAAGCTGTGTCTTGAGCTTGTTCTAAACGTGAACTGTTCACAAAATGATGCCATCAAGGCCCTCCTATAATTAACACTCAAACTATTTTTAAAATATGAATTTGAAGAATTTGTTGATTCTTGGATGTAAATGTTCTTCTATAGTTACATACTAATCACTTTCTGTTGTGGCTTTCTATAAAAAAAAAAATAAACAGGCTATTTACAAGATTTGTATATATCTTATACATCTGTGTTTAACACCAAAGATTCCAGCAGTGTTCGTAATGTAGCCTTCTTAATCACCCAGACCTTGCAGTATTTGTCCCCATTTTTTATGTGTTTGTTCCTTCATATATTAAACAGAGTGTATTAAGGAGTCATGATTTGTAAACAGTATGGGGGTGATCTGAGACTGTTCCTCAGATGTCTGGGTTGAATGGACATGTACTGGCTGGGTAGAGCCGATTGCTAGCTGCTGACACCTATCTGTCACCACTGTGCTTCTCAACAGCTGCTCCAGGAAGGGCTCACGGGGCCAAGATGCTACTGCCCACTACCCAGCCGGTCCTCCTTAAATACCTCCTCCTCCGGTATAGAGAGCAGATCTGGAAACGCTGGTCTCCTCCAGGGATCTCTGACCAAAGACAATGTTTTATTTCTCAGGCCAGCCCTTTCATCTCATATCCACAGGGCAGTAGTTACCTCAGCCTGTGTGTGCCTATCACTGCTCTAAACGCTCTGTGTGCCCTCAGTCACTGCAGCCTCATAGCCACCCTCTGAGGTAAGTACTGTAGGACCCTGAACTGACAGAGGATGAAATGAAAGCAGAGAAGCTGAAGCGACTTGCCAAAGCAAGTGACAAGACCTCAAGGACTTTGAACTGAGGCAGTCTAGGGTGAAGTATATACAGTCTCAGGCTGTGGCTACGAATCGCTTAGCCATGTCTTCTGTGACTCAGGTACCCAACAATACCAGTCACAGTGTGGGTGACCGTGATATCTTCCTCAAGCCTGAAGGACTTAAAAAGGAAAAATCACATTGCTTGGAGGTGCTCAATGAAAAGAAAATGGACGAGTTTATTACTGATACAGTAAACTTTTTTTTTTTCCAGACTATGATAGTACTTAAATACCTTTTCCGGGGATACAAATGAACTGGAAACCACTGAGGGAGGCTGGGTACTATAAGCAATGTGGGCACAGGGTTTGGTGAATGTGTGTTTAAAACAAATTTTTAAATTTTTAGAGCTGTACTGGTGAAGAAAATATTTTGACTATTGAATTATTACAGCTTCTGAAGAATTTAGGGCGAGAAGGAGTCAAAGTACAGAAAAACTGTCAAGAGCCAGAAACATTAGCCGTGTGTCCGTGTCAGGAAATATAAGGCGATGGTCCAAAGGAAAATGAGCAATTCTAGTACAACCTAACATGACAGGACTAAACAGAACATCAGCTTTTGTGACACAGATGCATAAAGACTTGGGTTACTTAGGAGACAGTCATCATATTTCCCCAGTCCTTGCTGTTTAGGAGTAAAGACCAAGCAGACCCAGGACTTGGGAGTTGAGGCCTGGTTTAAAACCTGCTTTTGTCATTTTTCTAGTCATACGGCTTTTGGCAAGTTATTGTATAGCTTAGTTTCTCACATCTTTAAGAAGAAGATTAAAATAACATGTCTCAAAGTTGTTCTCATCAAATAACTAATAATGTACATTAAAACAGAACAAGGAGCTCAATAGATCTAAGTGGATAAGTGAGTGAACATAAGAGCCCACATGCCTTCTTAGGCATTGTTGTAGGTTACTTACCTGTGTCTTACTACAGTGAAGATTTGATGCAGGGTTTATTAGAGCTTTTAGAAACTTACATTCAAAGCAGGTATATTTGCATTAAATGGCCTTTATGGGAAGTTTTTAAAAAGGTAAGTGGCCCACATGTAAAAAGGACCCTAGTGGGGCAGAAACAGATAAAAGAAAAATTGCTCTTTTAGATCAGCATGTTACATGGCATGGCTACCAAGACAAGCTTAAATCCTTGAATGAGATGAGTTTAACTTGAAATCAGCTCTAATAACTCAGCCACAGTCACAAGGGTGTCACTAAGGGTTTTACTTGAAAGGCTGACAAAACAAAGAGAGGTCCAAATCCTAACAGACCATTTAGTTAAAATAGTACTTTTTGGGGGGAAACAAAAGTAGAGATAGTACCACAAAGTATAAAAAAAAATGCAAAAAACAGTTTATATGAACATGTTGACTATTGATAATGTCACTGTTAAGAATATAGCTAAATTAGTTTTGAGGTATTTTCTAATGCGGAAAGGGCATTTTAAAAAAGTAAAAAAAAAATACAGACACATATGAATTCAGGACTGACTCTATTCTATTCATAGTCTGATAACTTAACTGATATTTAAAATGGCTACATTTTATTCATAAAATATCCAAGGTCAAGGTTATGCTGCAGAAATAGTATTTTTAAGTTCTAAAACATGCTTACAGTGGCCCAAAGCTATATATGGTAAAAGTACTTCCAGAAAATGTAGTTAATATGGGCATAACTATATTCTTATTAACTCTAAACTTACTTCTAGATGAAACATAAGCTGTCTACTCTTAAAATTTCACTGATTTCCACCAATTCCATTTTAAGGATGCTAACAGAACTTTATAGTGAAACACTTCCAACATGACAATGTACATAAGAAAGATTTTTTTTTAAAGTTTAGATGCAAACTAAAACCTGCTATTAGTTTAAAAAAATTCACTTAAAAATTAGTTGAAAAAAATACACCTAAACACTAGAGTACTGTTCTGAAGAAAAAACTTTTTATGACTTCGGTTGACACATTATTTTTAAGCAGCAGCAGCATTCTTAAACACCTTTATATGCTTCAAAATACTGTTGACAATTTGTGTGTGTGTGTTTTTAACACTGTATTAGGTGCCATTAAAGAGACTCTTGTTCTCTGAGAGCCGGTTTCCTTGTTATTGCAGGAGATGCTGTCAGGCAGGACAATCATAGTTGCGTAGGCAGTGCTGAAATAGCACGATACCAAATACTGCTGAAGTCTGGACGGACCTCCTGACGCACAGGGTGACGGTTACACGTCTGAAGAGTCGCTCCATTCAGTCACGGTTACTAAGCTGCTTTTCAGTGTACTGGACTCATCCTGAGGTCCTGTGTGGGAGACAGGGAGGGGGGGAGGGGAGGCCCCAGTGATTAAACAAGCACATCATCCAGCCAGTAAAAGCTCCATAACTTCACACTGTAATTCATCACTCGGGCCTGAGTCGGCTTGCCAACCCCACCCCCAGCTCCCACAGGCTGGGGCAGGACGCCGTGGACCATCCTACCACCTCGGGACGGCCCTGTCTCTAGTTCAGCCTCACAGGGCCCTCGAAGCTTCCACCCGGCCCCCACCTCCTGGCATTCAGCACAGTGCCTGGAGGCGGGCAGCCATTAAGAGAGGAGAATAAAATTAACAAGCCAGGGAGGGACTACATGCTAAAAATAGGTTCTCTAGCATAGATGAGCTAAAAGGTGAAGTTAGATCAAAAGTGCCTTGAGCCACTGAAACAGAGCACAGAGAATTCCACTTGAGCGTGACTAGGGATGTTTTCTTTGAGGGGCGTGGGGTCATGGCAGTGGCAGGAGGAAATGTACTCAGGGCATTCTGAGTGTCCTGAGTGTCCCGTGTCCTTCCACAGTCACTGAAGCGTAAACGCGTCTTTATGATGAGGATGGATGCTGAGACATAGCACAGAAAACTTATGACGCTGCCAGAAGAGGTCAGTGTTAACAACTGACACATTGGAGAGAAGAGATCAAGTGAAGACACAGGCAGCAATGGTTCATCTTAGAAATGCGGGGTGCGGGGTACAAGATCCTGCTATAAACAGACCAAGAGATGTGCATATATTCATTTAAAATTATAGATGGTGCGGCAGCGGGGGGGGGGGACTAAAGTACTGAAGAGGGGGCATGAGAGGTGCAGGCAGTGGAGAAGGAGCCAAGTCTTCATCTGTCGTTATCAGCACCTAGAAAGTTCACGTCTAAAATTGCTAAGTCTAGAAACAAGTCTGAGCCGGTTACTTGCAGGGATATAGGATGGCTAGGAGGAGGCACTGTGTGTATGTGGGGTGGGGTGGGGGGTGAGGGGGGATGTGGAAAAGAACTTCTCTGATTCAAAAAAATACAAATAATATTTTCTGATTTTAAAAATTAAATGTGTTGAGAGGTTAAGTGACTGGACTTATTATCCAGACTCTAGCCTGGGTGGATAGGATCAATGGCAGTAAACAGCTTCCCTGGTCCTTCATTCCACTGGCTACAATGCTCCAAGAAGAATCTCCCTTGGAAGAAAATAACAATATTTAACACGTAGACAGATGAATACAGGAAGACAGCTAGGAAAAAAGTGGCCTCATTTAGGTATGTATCAGAAATGTAAATTTCTAGGAGGCATTTCGGAGAAGGCAATGGCACCCCACTCCAGTATTCTTGCCTGGAAAATCCCATGGATGGAGGAACCTGGTAGGCTGCAGTCCACAGGGTCGCTAAGAGTCGGACACGACTGAGCGACTTCACTTTCACTTTTCACTTTCATAAACTGGAGAAGGAAATGGCAACCCCCTCCAGTGTTCTTGCCTGGAGAATCCCAGGGACTGGGGACCCTGGTGGGCTGCCGTCTATGGGGTCGCATAGAGTCAGACATGACTGAAGCGAGTTAGCAGCAGCAGCAGTAGCAGGAGGCATTTACATGAAGAGTATTTGTAGGGGCACTTTCAAAAATAGATATTTAAAATTTTTAAAGATAAAAGATTAGACACTGAAATTAAAACTTAGAAAATTAGTAAATAGAGACTAAATCAGTAAGTTGTTCACATTCAGTCCTTATTAAAATAATGTTTTTTAAGTCACTCAGTTGTGTCTAACGTTTTTGTGACCCCATGGACTGTAGCCTGCCAGGCTCCTCTGTCCATGGTATTTCTCAGGCAAAAATACTGGAGTGGGCTGCTATTTCCTTCTCCAGGGGATATTTCTGACACAGGGATCAAACCCACGTCTCCTGCTTGGCAGGCAAATTCTTTTCCGCTGAGCCACCAGGGAAGCCCATTAGGGTAGTCTGGTATTTATAAAGGCTTCTGGTAGACATCAAAGCTTCGAACCTTCTCCCTTGGGTCCTTTCGGGTTAGCTGCACCCCAGGCATTTGGCACTTGAGTAGAATTTGACTCATTCTTCACAGGTGGAGGAGGTTCCTTCTGTTCTCTCCCAGCTTTTCTCCCTATAGATCTGTCTTCCTCTAAGGATGATATGTCCCAGTCATCATCATCCACATCTGTACACTAAGAAAAAAAAAAGCGGAGAATAATGAATGTTCCCTAAAGAAACCATGTGTGTTAGAGCCCCTCAAACAGACTGGGCCACTGACGCTAAGTGGTAAGAAGTTGGGAGCCTCAGAGGGTCTCTCATCATCTCCGAGGGCGATGAAATGGGTTTGGAAATCTGTGCTTCGAAAGCAGAGGGAACCACCTCTTTTTGTCTGTTGCCGTGGAAATGTATGTTTCCTACGCAGCAATCGTGAATTTAGAAAATTCCAGAAGCTATGTTGTAAAGTCAAGTCAGGATGCTCCCCAAGGAGCAGTCAGACCAGCTCTGGGGCTCTTACCTCTGTGATGCTAAGACATTTAACTGCAGGAGAGATCACACGAGGGCCCTGCAAAAGCAGCCCCGATGGGAAGGACTGTGTATTTCTCCAGTGCACCTTTTAAGGAAGACACAGTGGCTCTTGACTGATGTGACTTTTTGTCATTTGGGGCTTGTGTAACACAAATGGCACTAACTTATGAAAGTAGTTGGACAGAATGCTCTGGATTCCACAGATGAGCAGAGAAGAATTAAATCTAGTGTAAGTGAAAAATTAAAGAAACAGCAACTACTACTGGAAGACCCAGTCAACAAAGAGAAGCCCACCCAGGTCTCCATCCACAGGAGCACTTCCAGGGCCTGGTGCCAGACCTTGGAGTGTGTCCGAAGTCTCAAGGAGGAGAGCTCGGCTTTGTCCTCCGCCCGGGTCCTAGTCTCTAAAGCATGTCTTATGGACTCCAGCTGCCAAGTGGGGATAAACTCTGAAAAGTCCCTATTTCACTTCCAGGTAATGTCTTGGTAGCAAAAAGATTCCTGGACTCAGATCTGAAAGTCCAGATTCTGTTCAGTCACAAGTTTCTGTGGACAAACTACCTAATATCTGCCAGTGTCAAATAATACACGTGACGGGATTCTGAAAACCTGTAAAACCTGATAAGCACAGGATGTATTATTACCAGTTATCCTCTCAGTATCTTTGATTCCCTATGGAAATGCAATACTGAAAACAAGATAAATTAAAAATCTCAACCTCTACTATACTAATAATTGTATTTGTTTTACATTTCACTACAAAATACAATTATTATGATATATTCATTGAAAGATGAATTTGTGTATGTTTAACAAGTAAAAGTGACTTCACCTTTAGATCTTCTTTTAGTTCTTTTTTGATGAACATGTCAGCAACATTAATTCCACCAACTGGCTTATTCATATTTCTGTGATTTGAAACCGTCTTTTCAACTTTTCCAGTTAATGTTTTAATGGAGGTTCCTATAGGACCCATAGAAAACAGGTAAAGTTTAAAAAATTAAATCTTCAGTTCCAAAATAATCTTACAATGTGAGAGAGACTGTGTGTCAGTCGCTCAGTTGTGTCCGACTCTGTGTGACCCCATGAACTGTAGCCTGCCAGGCTCCTCCGTCCATGGGATTTTCCAGGCAAGAATACTGAAGTGGGTTGCCATTTCCTTCTCCACAGAGAGTCCAAGCATCACAGATAATGCCATTTAAAAAATCATGATCTTTTAGACTAGAAGAATAACATTTTTATTTTAAATCAAAAAAAGGATGTCATTCAGACTCATGATCAGAAACTTTAATTTCAGTCAGGCAGCCTGTGTGAATGAATATTCATATGGTATTTTCAAAAGCAATTTTAAAAGTTATATTTTACATATTATAAAAATACATGGTATATACAAATTCTATACAATAAACTACATCTGATATGTTTACATATCAATTAAGAATACACGATTTTTAAGTTGCATTAAACAGAGTTTCTTTCTTTTTTTTCTTAAATGACACTTTTGCCTCTTCTCCTTGGCAAATTATCAGCAATCACCAACTTGGACCTCACGTTCCTTTAGAATTGCCCCATTTTCAAAAGGCAACATGGTGTGTTAGAACAGTTATTCTCAAAGACACACAGTATTAGGGATTGAATTGTGTCCCAAATGTGTATGTTGACGTCCTTACCCCCATTACCTCGGAAGGTGACCTTACTTGGAGACAGGACCTTTAAAGAGGTAATTAGGTTAAGGTGAGGTCATTAAGGAGGACCCTAATCTGACACAACTGGTGTCGCTGGACAAGAGTGGAAAATTTGGACACAGAGGCACCCACAGAGAAAGTCAATGTGATGAGACATAGGGAGGAGACAGCCATCTACATGCCAAGGACAGAGACTCAGGGCAAGTCCTCTCCTCCTAGCTCTCAGAAGAAACCACCCTTGCCACCTTGATTGTGGTCTTCCAGCTCCTATGAGACATTCTGTGGTTTAAGCCACACAGTGTGTGTACTTCATTACAGCAGCCCTTGCATTTGTTACTAATATATCCAGACACCCCCAACCCCTTCCTCTCCTTCCACCTGAACATCAACTACTTGCTAAGCCCCTTCCATTTTTCCTCAGGTATCAACAATTTTTTGATTAACCCCATACTCTCTTTTCTGGTGGCTCAGATTGTAAAGAATCTGCCTGCAATGCAGGAGACCCGAGTTGGATCCCTGGGTTGGGATGATCCCCTTGAGAAGCCAGTGACTACTCACTCCAGTATTCTTGCCTGGATAATTTCAAGGACAGAGGAGCCTGGCAGCCTACAGTCCAGGGGATCGCAAAGAGTCAAACACGACTGAGGGACTAGCACTTTCATTTTACTTTCACATCGTTTCCTCGAGAACTTTCTCAGCTCAGATGCCCAGTATGGAGAGCTGAGAACCACTGTCCACAGAAGCACTGTGGTTGAGAACCACTGTCCGAAAATCAAAATTTCCAGATGGATTTTCAGTAAAGGAAAGCTTACCTGTGGGCTTGGGGGAAATATCAGAGTCCTCAATTTCACTTCCCTCGGTCCAGTCAGTGTCGCTTTTGACGACAGCGCTCTTTCCAAAACTACTCTTGTTGCTTTTAGACGACAGCACAGGAAGTACATCTGGGGAAGTGAACGCCTGGATGAGGTCGTCAGCATCCAGCTCCTCCTCGGAACTGAAGGGAGGAGTCCTAAACAAATCAAAGCCCAAACAGGGGGCGCTGTTTCCCTGTTTCAGGATTTACAGACAATATGGAGAAGGCAATGGCACCCCACTCCAGTACTCTTGCCTGGGAAATCCCATGGACGGAGGAGCCTGGTGGGCTGCAGTCCATGGGGTCGCGAAGAGTCGGACACGACTGAGCAACCTCACTTTCCCTTTTCACTTTCATTCACTGGAGAAGGAAATGGCAACCCACTCCAGTGTTCTTGCCTGGAGAATCCCAGGGACGGGGGAGCCTGGTGGGCTGCCGTCTATGGGGTCACACAGAGTCAGATACCACTAACGTGACTTAGCAGCAGCAGCAGCATGCCCCTTAAAGAGGGTGGAACTTTCTCAAGAGAGCCTAACAAACGCCCGCGTGGCCACAGAACAAGATGGCGGCCAGGCCGAGGACTTACTATGCAAAAGGTGGAATGGTCATTTCAAATTTACATCTGCCAACCACATGCCACATGGCCTAGATACCAAAGTGGACTGAAGTTAGGACATTACTCCTCTAAACTCAAATTTTGTATTTTTTTAATATTAGTTTTTACACACCTAAGAAACATATTTTATAGTGGAAAAAATATTTCTGGGATAAAACTATGCTGTCTTTTAAAATAGTGTCATTTGCAAAGAGTCCACACGACTGAGGACACACACAGGCATGCATGCATTACTAATGAAGATCATGGCATCCGGTCCCATCACTTCATGGGAAATAGACGGGGAAACAGTGGAAACAGTGTCAGACTTTATTTTGGGGGGCTCCAAAATCACCACAGATGGTGATTGCAGCCATGAAATTAAAAGACGCTTACTCCTTGGAAGAAAAGTTATGACCAACCTAGATAGCATATTCAAAAGCAGGGACATTACTTTGCCAACTAAGGTCAGTCTAGTCAAGGCTATGGTTTTTCCTGTGGTCATGTATGGATGTGAGAGTTGGACTGTGAAGAAGGCTGAGCGCTGAAGAATTGATGCTTTTGAAGCGTGGTGTTGGAGAAGACTCTTGAGAGTCCCTTGGACTGCAAGGAGATCCAACCAGTCCATTCTGAAGGAGATCAACCCTGGGATTTCTTTGGAGGGAATGATGCTGAAGCTGAAACTCCAGTACTTTGGCCACCTCATGCGAAGAGTTGACTCATTGGAAAAGACTCTGATGCTGGGAGGGATTGGGGGCAGTAGAAGGGGACGACCGAGGATGGGATGGCTGGATGGCATCACGGACTCAATGGACATGAGTCTGAGTGAACTCCGGGAGATGGTGATGGACAGGGAGGCCTGGCGTGCTGCAATTCATGGGGTCGCAAAGAGTCGGACACGACTGAGCGACTGAACTGAACTGAACCAAGTACTTTTATATGAATACACACACTCATTTGTGTATCATGTAAATCATCACCCCATTTTAAAGTGAAACAAATTCAGAGCAGTATCCAGTCATTTAAAAAATATTCACTGAGTACCTAAATTCCACACAATGTTCAGTTACACTACATCCCATGAAATAAAGCTCTTCCCATGAGATTATTACACGATAAGTGCTTCTGAAGGGTGAGTTATCATTTACAGTGTCTTTAATATATTTATTCTCTCTACTATGGAATTCAATTATCATAAAATTAGTTTTACTCATAATTAATAACAATGATATACCTACAACTTATTGAGTACCCACAAGTACCAAGCACTGAGGCCAAGTCCTTTTCATATGTTCTCATTTTAATTTGTAGAACTATCCTGTGAAAGAGGAAGCATCATCCCATCTTACAGATAGAAAAACTGAGGCTTAAAACAGGTAATCAACTGAATCAGTGTCACACAGTTAAGGAACGACTGAGATAGGGTTCTCAGTATCCTAAGTAAGCCTAAGAGAGTAAGGTCTAAGGCCGTTAACAACTTCCACAGGAAGCTGGAACACTAAAATTCTATCCAGATACACCATCATGGATCCAGCCACTAAAAAGCAACATCACGCATTCATCATGCTTATCGAAAATTACTAAACTAGGCAGGGGTGGGGGTGGGGAATAACAAACATGACTCAGGTGTGGTCCCACTTGTTAATGGAGGCCACAAGTGATATTGACTTAGGATAAAGAAATGAAGGTGTAACAAAGGAATCACAGATTAAATATGATATGTAATAATTATGGTTCTAGTGAACCACAATGAACATACTAATTTACAGTAAAAGGAATGTTCAGTGAAAAGAACTTTTAAAAACCACCTTTCCCTGCTCCCTCAGTACTCACACAATAGTGGAAGACCTCCTGGGAAAATGATCTTCTGTGGCATTTTTCTTAACTCTAAAAGCAAGAGAAAAATATTTCCAGCATGAGCAAATCATGTAATTTAAAATAGAGTTCTATGGAACTGGTGATTTTTGCTTTATCAGAGGGTAAGCACTTATGAATCTTCCTGAACTGAGAGAAGGGTAGGCATTCCAAGTGTGATTCTCTGTTGAGTCACACACTGCTGTGGGCTGAATGCTTGTGGCCCCCTAATATTCCTGCGTTGAAGCCCTAGCCCTCAGCGTGATGGTATCTGGAGATGGGGTGATTTGGTTTAGATGAGGTCATGAGGATGGGGCCGACGCTGAAAGGAATTAGTGCCCCCGTAAGTAAAGGAAGAGAGACCAAGGCTCTCTTGTTCTCTGGCTCTCTTGTTCTCCTTGGCATATGAGGACACAGTAAGAAGCTGGCCATCTGTGAGTCCTGGGAGAGAAGCCTCCCAGAACCTGACTATGTTGGCTAGCACCCTGATCTCAGACTTCCACCCTCCAGAAGTGTTAGAATATATATTTCTGTTGTTTAAGCCACCCAGTCAATGGTATTCTGTTATAGCATCCCAATCTGAGACAAATATTAAAAAAAAAAAAATTAGAGTTGAAAATACTCACTTTGGAACAGATGTTCTATCAGAAAAAACAGGTCTTTGTCTAATCAGCTGTCTGCTTTTGGGAGGAAGGTGTATTGCTTTGGGTAGTTCTCCAGTTGAAAGGGTGTCCATTTGAGAAGCACCATACCTGTCTGGAATAGTAGTGTCATTTGTGAGTCTCCACTGCATGAAAAGCAGAAGAAAATGCTACAATATTGTCTACATTGGCGCTGAAACAAACAAGCCCATCTCAAGGGTCTAGAGTCCATACTACAGGAGGTTTTTAATTGTAAAAATACAATCTAAAATGCAACATTTAATGGTTCAAACAGTAACAGAGCTGCTGATTAAGTGCCAAGGTTTGTGAACCATATAAAATCATGAAATGGTTGCTCTATCAATATTTCCGCAGACATGAAATGGCAGTGGGTGACAGTCTTACCTGTGGACAGCAGTGTTCTCTCTTCAATTTTACAGCTGACCTGATGTTCAAGGAATTCTCGAATTTGCTGAATGTTAGGTATTTGTCTTTCTCGCTCATGTCTTGTTGATTCTACAGTTCTTAGCACTCTATTCAAGTGATCGCTTGGAATACCACGTATATCCTGAAGGAACAAAACATTAAGTTAATCAATTATCCTTTGATGTTTTTCATTTCATGGATGTTTGTCTGCATTAACCGTGCCAATCTTTCGTCCTTACTGCTATATGTAAGATGGGGATATATAATACATGGTCCCAGCCCCAAAAGGAGCTCAAGGTGCAACAGGACACATAAGAAGTATGTAAGATTATACATGGCTGGTTAGGAATACTGTGCATTTGGGATCAGGACTGAATGCATGGAAGGATGTGAGTGACTGATTGTGACTGATTAACCAACAATGCAAGATGTGTGATAAACACTAAATGAATCCACAAGGGCTGGAGGAATTCAGAGATTCAGGCCATCAGAGGCATCAGTGGCCCAAGAAGGCTTAAGGTGGAGGCTGGGCTGTGCCCTGAAGGATGGGTAGATGAAACAAGTAAAAAGAAGGGCGGGATCAGATGGGGGCACCTTGTGGGGAAGGCAGGCGATGAGGCAGTGACAGTCAAGGCGTCCAGGGGTTAATGCTACAGAGGAACACGTGAGGAGAGCAGAAAAGGAGACTGATGCCACAGTGAAAAACTTCAAGGCTAGTTACGCCACAGGTAAGAGGAAAAGCATCAGGCTTTCAATTATGAAAATGCCATAATTTAAGAGGTGATTTCAGAAAATTCTTCAGGATTTGAAAGGTTCTAAGAAAACCGGTTAAAGAGTGATTTATTCATGTATTCGATATCAGTGTCACACACACACACTCCCATCTCCTCCCACACCTTTCCCTCAGTCTTCCTCATTCCAGGAAGTGGCCCCACCACCCATCCAGCTGCCCAGGGCAGAAATCTCCATCATCAGATCGACTGCCACCTCCAAGCAGTTTCTCTGACCTCAATTATTCAATCCCTTCTACTTTTCCTTCATTTCACATCCTATAGTCATTATGGATCTACCACCTGTTTGTGTGAGCAGGTGTTCAGCGCCTGTCTTCCTATACCCTGATGCTGGATGCAAAGACACAATTCTGTACAAATGTCAGTTCTTCCTAAATTATACACAACATTTAAAGCAATTCCAATCAGAATCCCAGCAGGGATTATTTTGGAACTGCAGCAGCTGTTTCTAAAGTTCACTGGAAAACAAAATATGAAAGAACTGCCAAGAAATTTTTGAAATAAGACTAATAAAAAGGCATGGCCTGTAACAGATACTAAAATACAGGACAAAGTTACTAAAATTAAACCAGTATGGTGTTAGCAAACAAATGTCAAAAAATTGAAAGGATAAAATTATTGAACGTCCAAAAATAAATCCAAATGTATGTAAAGATGTCCTTTATGATAAAACTGCTTTTTCAAACAAAGAAAGGGTGGGTTATTCAACAAAAGATATTGAAACAACTGGTCCAACTGGAAATAAGTTTAGATCTCCAACTCAGTATTTCCAAACTTAATTGTTAAAGCCCAGATAGACAAAAAAGTAAACAAAAACCTATACATTCTATTTTTAAAAAGGGTGTTTTTATACTCATAGGATAAAAGTAAATGTCCCAAATGAAACATATAACCCCAAAACCATACGCAGCTGCAACAGGAGCTTTCACACACTCATAGGGATATTGTCAATGTTTATACTTTGGAAAGTTATTTGGCTACACCTACTAAAACTAAACATGTATAGTCTTAGAAATTTCAATTCTAGATATACATCCAAGAGAAAGGAATGTCCATGTCCACCAAAAGACAGTACAAGAATGTAAAGCCAAAAAAGCCCCAAACTGGAAATCCAAATGGCCCTCAACAGGAGAACAGATAAAATGTAGTGTATTTATACAACACAATGTTACAGTACAAACTACTGTGAAATGAAATAATATGAATGAATCTTAAAGAAAAATCATAAGCAAAACAAATTATCCAAATACTACACGGTGTAGGATTCCACTCATATGAGGTTTAAGAACAAACAAAACTAAAGGTGAATAGCCATTGCCTCTGGTTGGGGAGTACGGAGCAATATCGACTTAGGAAAGCCAAACAGAGTCTGCTAGGATATTGGAAATGATGGATTTCTTGACGTGGGTGGTAGTTACAGATCATGCACACACACCCCACATACATACACATCTGTAAATATACATCTTTGTATGCACACATACATTCAGATACACACAACTGTATGCACATGTGTAGATACACATATACACGTATGCATACAGATTCATGCACCTATGCACACACGAATACACAATATATACACACAGATCAACATACACAAACACAGCACGTGCATCTGCACACATAAACGTGCATGCATGCATGTACACAATGCACACATGTCCATGTGCACACAACTGCATAAACCACCCACACAGGTATGCATACTTTTGCACTGCACATTCACACATGCACATGTAATATGTATACTCATACGCAGAAACAGGAATATATAAATTCAGGTTGTTCAATTCAGGTTTTGTATTTTATGTATGCAACCACTCAATCTGACAACACCATGAAATATAATTCATTCACCCATTCATTTAATAAGTGCTGCTGATTTTGTAATAGACATAGTTTGGAGCTAACATCAGAATGTAAGCAGCTCTGCAACTGCCTAGAGGCAAATCCTGGCTCCTTCATCACTAACGTGTGACCTGCATCAATGACTTCACCTCTGCAAAGTGCAGATGAACTGATTGCCACTTACCTCAGAGATCAATCTCTATGTTTAAATGAGTTAACACTGGGAAAGCTCTCTGAAAGGTGTCAGGCACACGGTGAATGCCAGCAAAGTGTTTAATGAATCATGTCGCATTAGGCTCTGGTCTCCAAATATAACAGAACTGGCATGCCACCTCCTCTTCTCTGATCATTTATTATTTAGAAAACAAAATAAAACTAAACCAGTAAATATTCCCAAAGTGAGTGAACTTACTGCATTAATTCCCAAGGTTTCCAGTTTCTCCACCAAACTCTGCTCCAAGACGGTTCTTATTTCCTTAGTGAGGGAAGGGTTATTCTTCAAAGTTTTCCTTATATGTATCTTGTTGTCATTTAATTTCTGTTCATTTTCTCTTCCTAAAATAAGGTTTTTATAATGTGTAAAAAGGAATTAAACAAATGTATCAAACCTCTAAGCAGAAAATGGCAAAACACAACTTCTAAACAGCAAGCAAGCATTTATAATGTTTTCAAGTCTTTGAATATTTTAGTCATTCAGCATAATATATAATCCTTAAGTATTATAGCTTTTAAAATTATCTTAAGCCTGCTTCAAAACTTCAGGATCTTCAAAGACTTTTTCTTGATTACTCAACCAAATTATAGCCAGATAAGTAATGTGAGAAATAAGTCTCTAGAGATATTTAAAAGTTTAACATTTTATCCTAAAATTATTTTTACTACTTCCTAAAGAAATCATCTCTCCTAAATCCAGTTAGAATTTAGGTTTTATCTAGTGAAGAAAAAGCCTTATTTCTTTTAAATAATTAAGTTTTATGTAATAAATTTAGTGGATGTTAAGTTCACATAAAATTTCAAAATGTGAAGATTATGATCTCTCTCAAAATACTTACCAAAATGTAAAAGAAATTAACAAAAGTCTTAGGAAAAGTATATTTTGTTTAAAACAACCTAAAGTTTGAAACAAAAAATAACAGGACAGAGTCTCTCAATGTGTCCTTCCTTATTCCTTTTATTTTCTTCTAGAAAAAAATGTCTAGTTTAAGAAGGTTTGGAGAAAGGGGCAGGACTGTATGACCTTGAACAACCGAGTGCTTGTGTCAAAGGAAAATGAAGGCTTAGGAAACAGCCTCAGTGCTGGGCAGTTCAGACCCTTAGTGAACACCGTAGGCAGATCTGGAGAAGGTGATGATGATACTATTGTCACTTTGAAGCCTGTTCCCCTAACAAAAGCATTTCACCCAAAGAAAGTGGCACCAAATTCCACTGTCCAGGTCTGGGGCTGCAGGTCCCCACAGAGACTCCGCTCTTTCAAGGTCTCACTGGCCTCAGCAGATGGGATTTCTAGGTTCTCATGGCACGTGGATTTGCAGAATATCTTAACAACATGCCTTTTGGTTAAGATGCTTTCTAAACACTAGTTCAATTCCAACAGTAAAGAATATTTCTGTCCATTGTTAACAAATTTCAGGCAAAATTAGCCACATTATTATTGGTCCATTAAGTAGGAGGGAAAAGCCTGCATGATGATGCTTTCCTAAACTTTGCTACCATATGGATAAAAGTCAGATGTAATCTTAAATTTTATATTCTCAGTATTTATGCTGCTGTTTTCCCAATATTCTGAAACTACAAAAAAAAAAAAAAAAAGAACTTCTGCCCTAGGAACTGAGTCCATCAAAACCTAGAGGGCTTAGCTGCAGATATGGCTGCCGCTGACTCTGGCTGCTGGTTGGCCATCAAGTCTGCAACTGTCCAGGGCTGAAAGCAAAAAGAAGTACCAAGAGAGAGCCTGGAATTCATAGAGCTACTATTGAAATAGATGCACCTCCTGTCTCAGTTAGGCAGAGATAATTCTTTGGCCAGCATCTCAGATACAAAAAAAAAAAAAAAACACAGAAGCACAGTCTGAAGAGAGGCTCCAGGACATGGGGCCACAAGCAGGGGTCAAGCGACACCCGGAACGGACTGGCCACAGTCTAGAAGAGCTGCAAGGCCGTTGACAGAGGTAACGGAATTAATTTGCTGGCTGGTCCAAGTTCACCTTCAGCCCTGATGACAAGTTCATTTTGATGCCTAAGTTCCCCCAAATGATGGAAGATTTCCCTCTGTCCTTAAATGCCTTCATAAGTGGGTGCTCACTTTGGAAAGTCATTTGTGAATAATTAGAAAAACTTTTATACGAAGAAGTCTTATGAACCTGGGGCTGGCAAGACAAAAGCGAGAGAAAGAAGGTAGAATAGATAGGAAAAGATAATAAAGATAAACCTTTTCTGTAAAGGTGAAATGAATGACTTGAAAGACGATCAGAACTGAAGATTTTTAGGTAAAGCACATATTGTTTCACCAAGATCAAGACAAACTATTCTAGAAATCTGCATTTCCTCTAATTAAAAAACATAAAGCATGCCCAAGCAGATGGCCAGGCTAACGCATAATAGCCCATACATGTAATCAGTTATATCAGACTCATTAACGCACCATACCATTCATGGTAAGCAAATAATTGTAGTGCAAAGCAAGCAGTTAAACAAAACAAAAAGCAACACACAACAGAATTTCTGAGTTGGAAGCGACTTGATCGTCTAGTACTCAATTTCCTCATTATTCACAGGACTCTAAAACCAGAGAGGTAGAGAATTCCCCAAAGGCCACCCAGCCAGTCCTGCAAAGGCTGGACCTGTTTGCCTTCTTCCATCACTTTGTCCTTTGCATTAAACCATGGAAAACAGAAAACCTGGACGTTAGTCCCAGCCACTGTCACTAATTAAACTCAATGACCTGGAGCAAGCTCCTAATCCCCTTGTGTTCCAGGTTTCTGAAAAATAAAATAACCCCTGAGATCCCTCCTGGCCCTCACATTCTAACATCCAACGGAAGTGAGATCAAGTCTGCCTCAAAGGATGAGTTAATTCTTGGTAAAAAGCTGTAGTGTTTTTGCAAATCACTGCCAAAATTCAGCTGCACAGGCATTTGTCTGCAAATGTTAGTACAAGCAGAGGAATTTATTGATGGCAATTAGTCTGCTGCTAGCCAGCTGGCTCCACGGAGGCACTAGAAAGATGCAGTCACTGGTTTCTGTAACAGTGCACTGGGACTCAGTTGATCCCAGTGGTCCTCAGCACTCACCCATCTCCACCAGAGCTGTGTCTGAACACATGGTGGGTGGCAAAGATGAGTTTCCCAACTCGGCTCCCTAAATGTGGCAACAGCCAATGATGGTGTTTGCCATCAGCAACGCAAACCTTACATTGTCTGAAGTAGAAGAAAGCTAAAAGAAGCCCAGGCAGAATGTGCAGTGGGTGAAACCTAGAACTGAAATGGTGATGATGGACAAACCAGGAGTCCCCTTGGAACCTAGCTGACTCATTTTAAACAGTATGAACTATGTAATTGGAGACACTAGTTTCAAAATTTTGGACCCTATCTATGAACCTCCTGACATTTTCATTGGGATTCTTCCAAGAATAAGGGATCTTGCATTCCGGACATCATTAAATGATACTTATGAAAAAGCAAGCATGTTACATGCAAGTAAAATGAGAAAAAATATCATGCAGATGTTACAAATATGCTTGATTTAGTCCCTTCTCAATCTGTATCCTTATACAACAACAAAAAAATTGGGACAAGTCTAGAGAACACAGAAGTTATAACATTAAGAATTTACATGTTAGAATGTATAATTTTACTTTTCTTCCTAACAAAAATGATACAACCACAGCCCATATAAATATTAACAATTTGAGAATTGATGCTTTTGAACTGTGGTGTTGGAGAAGACTCTTGAGAGTCCTTTGGACTGCAAGGAGATCCAACCAGTCCATTCTGAAGGAGATCAGCCCTGGGATTTCTTTGGAAGGAATGATGCTAAAGCTGAAACTCCAGTACTTTGGCCACCTCATGCGAAGAGTTGACTCATTGGAAAAGACTCTGATGCTGGGAGGGATTGGGGGCAGGACGAGAAGGGGACGACCGAGGATGAGATGGCTAGATGGCATCACCAACTCTATGGATGTGAGTTTGAGAGAACTCCGGGAGTTAGTGATGGACAGGGAGGCCTGGCATGCTGCAAGTCATGGGGTTGCAAAGAGTCAGACACGACTGAGCAACTGAACTGAACTGAACTGACTGAAAGAAGTAAAATATGGTAAAGCATTACTAAGGAGAAAATTATGATAAACTGATCCAAATATAATTGTTTTAGGATCTCTAAGTCATTAGAAAATACTATTAATAATGTAAATAAACATTCACAAACTTTAAAAATTAGTTGATAGGAAATAATTTTTATTATTACTGCCAAATAAAATGAGGAAGCAGTAATAACTTTAATTAACTCCCCAAACCTGTAACAGCTCTCAAATTCTGCCATTGAGATATTCTGCATGTAAATATTCCACATTCAGAGCTTAGACATTATGCCTTCCTTGCTATTAAAAACAATTTTTGAAATGGGCACTTTACTTATTCATTTGATAGATTCAGGGTATGAGAAATGCCTATTGCGGTATTAATATTTTTATATAATCTGGCACACAACTGTGTCAATTTTTCACCTGATCAGAAAATCTTGGCACTGACATATGGCTTAAATTTTTTTTTCAAGTTCCCTGACATAGAAAATTTCTTACTCATATGCTAAAAAAACAGTAAGGCAGGGCGGAACTATAACAGCACATTATGGGAACAGGATGCCAGAATACTACAGACAGATTGGAAATGTAATCCAAACATAAATGCCTTCCTAATTTTGATACCCTACAATAAAACTCAAGTACTTTCAAAGCTTGGGTTTTAGCATCTAAATGTGATTGATGCAGGTATAAACCCTGATCAAGCTCATTGTTACCTTTTTCTTCCTCTGAAAGTTCTTCTATTGGTTCCAGTATGTGCGATGAGAATGCCTGTTCTATTAATGAGGAAAAATAAGAATAGTACAGACAGGACAACAGCAAAGTAAAGTTAGTTCCTTTCAAACAATTTTGAAAGACATTGTTCCACTGTACTTTAACCAGGCCTGAAATAGCAGGCCTGAAATGGGAAAAAAATGTTAAGGCAAGGCAGTCAGTTAAAGCTGTATCTGCCTTTTCCACAGTATCTGCCCTTTCTATATATTTTCTGTCAACTTCATTCTCAGGAAATTATATTTTTAAATAATTAGGTTAAAATTTCTTGCTCATCAACTTAGTGCCAGACATGATTTCTTTAAGGCACAAGGACACAATTGCAAAAGTTCTTCTTCACTTATCCCTAAAAATATTTTTGACACATATATATTTCCCTTATATAATATATATATTTCCCTATATCTTATATACATTTTCTTATATCTTATATCCTTATATTTTGTATCTATATTTTTCCTTATATAAAAAAATATATTTTTTCCCTTATATCTTAATCAGGTAGCTAAATAGAAAATTATTGAAACAATTTCAATTTCCAAAGATAAAAACATAAAAAATTCCCAGGGCCCTGGGGTTCCCACTTCTTGTTAGCCCCAGGGCCTTCGAGTAGAAGACCCAGAATAGTAGAAGGGCAAGGAGAGGTCTCTTGGGATCAGCAGGAGGACTTAGAGCCACTCTCATCATACACCTCTGTGTCCCTAAACAACGTTTCACGTGCTCCCAGAGAATCAATGGGGTAAAGCTGTCATCAACAGATGACAGATGAAGGTGGGCTCTTCCCAATCCCACCCCAGAAGAGTGAGCAGGGGAGATGAAGTCTCTGGGTGACTTCCTGGGGAAATGCCACCATGCACACACAAGAAAACCTGGGGCAGCATGGATAAAGCAAACCCCATCTATCAGCAGAGGGAAGAGGAGGACAGGATTTGGCTGAAGGTCTAACTAACCACAGCAGTCAGGCATTAGGCACAGAGGGAAATGGAACCAAAAGTCTGGCTTAGGAGGTGCCTGGTTCATTCATTTTCAGCCTGGAGGCTGACACAGGTTGCCTGAACAGAGAGCTATCCACCTGCCCCTACAAACGGAAGCCATTTCATCCCACCACCAGACCCCAGGGTGGGTGATTGGGGAGGGTAATAGTGGCCAACAATTACTACCTGGGCTTCCAGGCACAGACCTAAGTGCTTTGCATGTATTATCTCAGATTTACTACCTCCTACTTTGAAGGTCTTCTAATTTATTAAAGGGTATTTATGGTATTCTATTTTAGGCATATAAAAATATATATACATAGACACACACACATATATAATAGCTATATTTAAGTGTTTATAACTAGGCTCTTACAGCTAGTTCAGCAATATACTCAACATCTCTAACACTGACTATATGGGAGAAATGCATTTTAAACTACTTTCAAATGAACTGTCAGCACACAGTGTATCAGTAAATAGGATTCCACTTTAATTCTGAAACATAAACACGGCCCCACCACAAAGGAGCATGTGATTTGAACCCTGTAACACAAGTGGTGAACACCACAAATGTGCTTTTGAATTTATTATTCAGCATCAAGATTTTAAAGTTATACATGCATAACTATGGGTGGTGGTGGACATTAACTAGATGTGGTGATTATTTTGCAACACATACAAATATCAAATCATTATATTGTATACCTGCAAATAACATAATGTTATATGTTAATGATACTTCAATAAAAAGTTTAAAAATTAAAAAAGTAAGGTTACACAAGTATTTTCCTAATTTGAACTGCTGAAAACAGAGATTTAAAAGGATAGCTAATTTCATTTTTTTAAGTCACATAGTTTATATTTTATTGTAATTTCTGAAAAAGACAAAAATAAAAGTTATGAGGAAAACTTTTATAAAATCTTACAATATCATAATATACATACTTATAGGGATAATCCTATGATTTATCTTTCTTGAGTCAGGATTAATGTCAAAATCTGACATTTCCTACAGTGATGCAGAAGGCGGGGGAAGGACAGATTCCTGAATCTGGGCTCCTACAATAATAAAGGATGAGGAAGTGAGGTTGACCAGACCCCAGAGCACCGAAAGCAGCCTGATATCCCAAATTTGGGACGGAAGGCCTGCCATCCTCATGCTTTATAAGCTGAGACCTCCAGGGTAAGAGTTGAAATGCTCAGAGGCTTCCAGAAAAATCTTTATGTCAGTCTCCCACCATTACCTCCAGAAGAAAAACCCCCAGTTCTTCACCCAGCCCTTTCTCCACTGGCTGACTTTGTTGGACTTGATCGCCCCACCCTAGAAGCTAATGTTTAGCCTGTGCATGCTCAGCAACTTCTGCTCCAAAGGACTTGCCTCATCCACCCTGACCACAGCCCAGTGGAGTAGCCAAGACTCTTCTCCCCATCTGGCAAACAAGGAAACCCAAGTCCACAGGCTCATGACTCAATCATGAATCCAGACTGCTTCCAAACTCCAGGCTCTTGGCCATGAAGCTCCAATGCCTTCCCACTGATGCCCATTTGGTTTGTCTTCCAGACATCGCCCAGCCAGTACCTGAGCTCATCATGTTCTGGCCTTTCTCTCTCCTTTGCTCCCCAATCACTCACACAGCCTTTTCACCAATCCCATAGAACAGCTGTTGTGTTCACTCCCTCCCATTTCATCACCATAACCCCAATCCCTAGGTAAGGAATCTCTTGTTGCTTAGTTGCTCAGTCGTGTCTGACTCTTTGCAACCCCACGGACAGTAGCCCGCCAAGCTCCTCTGTCCATGGGATTCTCCAGGGAAGAATACTGGAGTGGGTTGCCATTTCCTTCTCCAGGGGATCTTCCCGACCCAGGGACTGAACCCACATCTCCAGCTTGGCAGGCAGATTCTCTACCACTGAGCCACCTGGGAAGCCTGTCACAAAGGAGAGGAGACCATTCAAGGACAGACTAGGAATCTCTCAGACTGTCTAACATCACCAACTGATCTCCCAGCTCAGATTCTTTGAATTCTTCATGCAGCTCAGCTCTCCAATCCTGCCATGCTCAGTCTCTGAACATTCAGCAGCTATGAAATGCCGCAAGAACGACCCAAACAGCTTCAGTCCATCACTCAGTGGTTGCCATAAGCAACCTCAGCCAGCATCCCTCCAATTTCTTCTGCACATTCCCCACTCTGTCAACGAGTTCACCAGCACCAATAATTCACATCCAGTGCTCTCCTGCCACCTTTTGCGGCTCATTTTTGCCTGTCTCAGTGGAAAGGAGCAGCCAGTACCCCTCTCCCTAGGGCAATGCATATCTTATAACTGTTCACCTCGACTCTGGACCAACTCTAGAATGCCCCTCCCACCTCTAAAACTCCCAGTCAGACCTGCTGAGACCTCTACTGCAGCTGCCTCTGGGATCAACGTCCCTTTAACACCCAACCCTGCTTCTCTCACAGGTGTCATCTGAGAGCAGTGCCCAAATCTCACCTGCAAACCTCCACCCCGAAGCCTGTGTCTCGGGGAACCCAACCTCAGGTGGTGAGTAATCATGAGATTTTTCATGGTAAAGGACCTCATCAAGGTTTATGATGGAACAAAAGGAAAGACAGAGAGGAAGCTGGACTAATTAATGTTGTGCAATCCATGACCAACCCTTCCTGTCCCCTCCAACCCCCTGCCCCACCCCCAGCACCTGGGGAAGCTGCCACGGCTGGGGGCGGGGGCAAGCCGGCTCCTCACTCCTAACCATTGAGATGCTCACAAATCAGCTTTGATCCCAATCCAAGGGCTGTGGGCCTCATGCCAGGCTGGCATTTAAAATGAGCATTTCAATCACAGCAGATGCCAGCAAGGGAGCATGGCTAATTCATGCAGCCCCCGCCTGGGCAGGGCAGGATCCACATGGAACACGATGCTCTAAAACATCAGACTTGTTGGGACCTTGGAATCAGCCCCAGATAGCATTCCATGCCTACCATACGTGTCCCTGCTTGGGCACCAAAAATATAAAACAACGAAAACACAGCTCTCATATAATGTCAGATAGGAGGCTAGCAATAACAAAGGGGAAAAGAAACTAAAACACATGTTGATGTATAAAAAGAAATAGCCAGCAATGCCTTATAAAAATCAACCCTAAAAAAGGAGGCAACAGAGAGATATGAACCTGACATAAATAACATGAATAGACAATAACTGTTAGAAATGATTTCCTCATATATTCATATATAATTCATATTGAATATATTCATATATTTATCTCTGTTACTGGTTCAAAGGGAAAAAACCCCTGCATGTTCTAAACACTTGAAAATAATAACATCCAATATGTGAAGAACTTATGCATTATGTATTATAAACACATGCCCAAGGGAACCAATCCCCCTGAAATGATCTTAGAAAAAAAATCAGGGGCAGTAAACACTTCATCAGTCAGTCAGTGAGTAAAGAGAATAATTACAAAAGGCCATCATACATGAACCACAATATTTCTGAAGACAAAAAGTCCAACTCAACTGGCCATGGATTTAAGTCCAAAGTAAAAGGCTAAATAGAGAAGTGGAATGAAGTAATCATTAGATTCCAGAAACATTTGTAGGTAAGACAGGAAAAAGATGGTCCCCCTCCCACTTTAATTCATTTAACACACAGCAGACCACAGGAAAACAATATATTGAAAACATACCATAAGAACTGCTAGCACATTAGTTGTATAAAAATATGTTTATAAATATTCACCCTGTCTACTGGATCATGTTAATAACAATTATTACCCTGTGACCTGGTCCAAGACCTGGATCCTGGCAACAATTTCATCCAGGGGTTCCTACTTTTTCCTTTGGTTTCCATCACGTGTCTTTTCTAGATTTTCTCAACCAATCCCTGAAACTGTTTGCTTTAAAAAGGTGACTAGCTGCCACATTGAAAGTTATACAAACAATCACGTATGCCCTGTGGCATGTGCTGGTTGGCTGGTCTAGTAGGAAAGTCACCCTCTTACCCGATACCTACTACTTTCCATCAAAAATCACAAATGCTCCAAGAACTACTCAGAGTTTAAAATCTCTACTTGTGAGCCCAGCAATAGAGACATTTTCTACTTTATGACTGGTAGGTTTGACTAGTTCATAGTAACATTACATAGGAAGACTGCAGTTTTATTAACTGTTTTGCATTCATCAAAATGTTTTGTTTGCATAAATAATCCCCACAGAAGAACTTTTCAGTTACTAAGTTATCTAACTCAGGTGGAAACTGTATATAAAACGCTGAGACTTTGCTGAAACTTACCATGTGCCATTGTTAGACTCGACTTCGCATCCAGTGTCTGGGGGGCTGGGGCATTCACTGAAAAAGCATAAAAATGTAATTACAGGGTCCTGTATATACAGCATCAACATCTGAACATGAGGATAAACTAAGTATTTATCACATTAGTCAAGGTATATTAATATACAGATCATGAGGGAACAAATGTTTCAAATGACAAAGATAGCACCAACTAACCTAAACCAAATTTATAACAATTTGAAATACAATCTACCCTTTTCAAATATACAAGTCAGTGGGTTTTAATACAGACACAGAGGTGTACAATCATACCCACTCTCAAGTTTTTGAACATACTCATTACATGTACACCTCCCCAAATACCCATCTCTATTAGCCCCATCTCTCCCTCCCTGCAGGCCCGGGCAACCAAGGATCTACTTTCTATCTCTGTGGATTTGCCTATTCTGGTCTTTACTTATAAATGGAATCCTACAATTCGTTATGTGACCTTCTGTAGTCCGCTTACTTTAACTTAGCATCATGTTTTCATGTTTCATCCATGTTGAAGCAAGTGTCAGCATTAGCGTGTATTTTTATGGCCAAATAACATTCCATTTTGTAGATAGACCACATTTTATTTATCTGTTCATTAGTTGATGGCCATTAGGGCTTTTTCCACTTTTTGACTATTAAGAATAATGCTGTTATGAATATTCATGTACAATAAACCAATTTATAAGACTACCCCAATCACTGGGCTGAAAGACGCCTTTTAAAGGCATTAATTCAGCTAGAGCCTTTAGAAGAGTATACCTGATTCAAGTAAGACTGAACACTCTTTACATCAAAGTATCTCAGAAAATTAGATTCCACAGCCTTTCTTCTAATACTGAAATTTCTATCTGAGGTTCCTCTCTCAACTATTTGTCTTTATGACTCTTTCCACAGCTTATTAAAAACAGATCTTTAATTCTAATCCTATCTAAGAAATACTGGTCACAAGCCCCAGCTACCCCTATAGGCATAAAATTTCATCTTTACAATGGCTAGTGTGAAAGTGTTCAACTTCTAACTATGGGTAAACTGCTATCAATTCTGGAAATATGGCCTTCAAACCTATCTGCAACTTGCTAAGCTAGATCCAGGTTTGACAAACTACAGACTATAAGACACACCAACACCTGCCTGTTTTTGTAAATAAAGTTTTATTGGAACATGTTATTGTTTCAATGGGCTTCCCAGGTGGTGTTAGTGGTGAAGAACCCACCTGCTAATACAGGAGACTAAGAGGTGCAGGTGCAATCCCTGGGTCAGGAAGATCCCCTGTAGGAGGGCATGGCAACCCACTCCAGTATTCTTGCCTGGGAAATCCCATAGACAGAGGAGCCTGGCAGGCTACAATCCATGGGGCCGCCAAGAGTCAGACACAACTAAAGCAACTTAGCACGACTGTTCCAATATTGTGCTAAGTATAATTAAAATATAAACAACAGTAATTGAACGTCTTGTAATTTTTCCATACTTCTCTGAAATGCTTCTGTTCTCTCCTTAGCTCTACCCTTGGCGCTTCAATTGCCCTCTCTTCCTCAGCATCTCTCAACCTCTTCAGCTTCCAGGACCAACATCAACAGGCCTCAAGAAGCAGTTGAGCATTTAAAACCATCAGTGCTTTCTAGTCAATTGTGCCCAGTTCCCAAACATGCTCATCAGTGTCCTTTCATCATTACAAGTCCTGGGCCCACAGGCATGGCGTTCCGTGCCCGGCCTCGGGGCAGGCCCTCCCTTAGTATTCAGATCCTGTTTACATGCTTTCCTGAATGGAACAAAAATATTTCAACTAATATTAAGAAGACAATCCATCCATTTCTCAACTGTACAGATTATGTCTTTTTGGATTCTAGCCAAATCCTCACAGCTCTGGAAGACTTCAGTGCTGTGACTTTGTGAGTGACTGACCCAGGGGCCTTGGGTCAAACCCTGCAGCACGGGGTCTCAGAGATGCCAAAATGTGGTGGTCACGACTCACAGTCACATCGTCACAGTGCTTTGCCTTGGGAAACCCAGAGCACGCCCTGGGGTGATGCCAAAGAATTTTTAGCCATTCTTTTATTAGGCAAACTGTTAAGGTAATAGGTATGGCTAACCAAAACCACCACAAAATCACACAGACATTTATTATAGTGAGTTTTAGAACCAGGTCAAGGCCAGGAATCAAAATAGATCGTTATGTAATCTCCAGACACACTGATGTTCCAAGAATCATCTCTAAAAAGAATAAGTAGAAGTTATATATGGGTTTAAGCACTTTAAAACTATCTTTAGAACCCTGAGCCTATTATAGAAACTTACTTGGTACAGTTGGGGCAGTTGGCTTAGGTTCAAAAGTTTGCCAGGTTAAAAGATTCCCTGAAATAAAAAAAGATAAATTAATAACAAAACCCACAAGCTATGGGTTATATTTTGGTAGTGTACATCCTAATATTTTCCCCCAAAATACAATACATGAAATGTACCAATATGTAGCGACTTGTTACAACAAAGATGCTTAACATAAATCCCTTAAAAGTTAACTTTTTCCTAAAATTATTTTTCAAATATTTATTCTAATTATTCAGGTTTTCCTAATTATCTGAACTGTAACTATTCCAAGAGAAGTTACAGCCACCCTTTCCAAAACTTGATCTTGAAACAAGGAAAGCAAGTGTCTAGGTCAACATATAGGTCAATCTCATTTTACTGCACTTTATTGTACTTTGAAGATATTGTACTTTTACAAATTGAAGGTTTGTGGCAACACTGCGTTGTCAGGTGACAGCATTTTTAGCAATACAGTATATGTGCATTTTTTAGACATAATGCTATTGTACACTTAATAGACTATGGTATAGTATAAGCATAACTCATATACACTGGAAAATCAAAAAAAATTGTGTGACTCACTGTATTGTGATTACTGGTTGTATTGCAGTGGTCTGCAACTGAACCTGCAATATTTCCAAGACATGCCTGCATTTCTCATGACCCCAGAAACAGGGAGGAAATGCAACCCATACACCCAGTACCAATTCCCAGTTGGCATCCCTCAAGTAGACAAAAGATGCCCTACTATCTGAGACAGATGGGAACCAAGACTGGGACCACTCAGAAGGCAAGCTTGATGCTAGGATGGGAGACTCTGTTCTTCTGACTCCCAGTCCCGCTTCTAGACCAGCTCCTGAATGTTGTGGAGATGGGTGGCTATCATTACTATTTTCAGTAGGCTGTATATCCCCCCACTATGCTTAGAGCAAACCCTCAACCCCAGCAGACCATAACATAGAATTGCACATCAAGCCTCCATAGCACTTTAGGCTAATTAAGAGTTTACTATCAATAACAATAGCCAACACTGCTGAGTATTTAACAGGTGCTCTTTACATGTTTTCCCATTTAATCCTCATAACACGTCTATGATGTAAATACTACTAATATTCCAGCTTCTGAGCTGAGGAAACTGGGGCAGAGGCTCACAAAGCTACAAAGACATGGGAGCTGAACCCAGCCTGCCTCTGGACTCTGCGCTTTTAATCCTAAGTCAGCAAACTGCACATTCAGCCAGGGGTACAGTTATTGAGCATGTATTATGTGCATAACAATACTCTGATAAAAAGGACAGGAGACCATTTGATGACAGATTAGGTATTTGAAATTCTTCAACTCTCTGGGTTGTGGTAACAGAGCTCCCAAGTCAAAATAACTAGAGGAATGTCATCTTAGCACCCATGAACCGTCTCGGTCCCACATTCACCAACGTTCAGCGCACGGTTAGGATGGCCCACCTTGCCTTCAGCACTGGGATCCTGGTCCACTTACCTTTGGGTTCACTGACACTGTTTAACGGTTTACTGGTGAACTCTTTAATCTGCAAAGAAGAACAGTCTTTCAGCGATCCATGTTTGAAACTAGACAGGGATGTACTGGATGGTCAACAGATACTCGGCTCAGTAAATGAACCTTTTCACCAAATGCCCCAAAGACACAGGACATGTGGACTTTAATGACATGGAGACAAACATTTTATAAAAGCAGCATTTGGATTCACCTGCTTCTCAAAGGAATTAGCGAAAGAAATCCTTAGGTGCCTTCACATTTATCCTGAATTCTCACTGAATAAATCTGATTGCTCTATAATATTTCAAAAATACTTTAAAAAAATTATTTTGTTGACTTGGACAAACAACCATGGGGAGTGAGGAGGTGGGAAGATATTCTATCTTCATCTTATCCAACTTACAAATGCTCTAAAGACACGTTCTTAAATAAGTTGCACTGGTTTCAGAAAAATGGTGCCTATATATATATATATATATACACCAAAATACCTGCTGTCTCTGAGTGATGATCAGCTCGTTCTGTTCCTGGAGCCTCTGCCCTAGTTCTTCTATCCTTTTCTTATAGAAGACATTACTTGCATTTAGATCGTCTATCATTGAAGTTCGAAGTTTCTCTATATGTGACAGGAGCTGCAAGAAAACGAGGAAGAAAGGCATGCATATGGAACCTGCAAGCAAATTTCTTCTTTCTGCAGTTTGTATGTACACACCTCGCCTTCTCACTGGCTTATGTTATCTACACATTGCCTAGCTCTCTGATCACCGTGTCCCCAGGCCCTGGCTGTTACAAGGGGCTTCATCTCTGTTCCCAGGGAGCTCATGGCCCAAAACAGACAACACTGATCATGTGAACGGCGTAGTGACCCATTACATGAAATCACACGGGGAGGAGCGAGGATAAAGGACCGGGCCACCCACAGAGCAACTCAGACCCCAAGCAGCCCTCACATATCATCCCAGCTGGAAAGCACACTCCCCCAGCCAGAGAGCCCAACTTAATTATTTTATATACCTAGCAGTCTCTGTCCCTTAGCAGGTTTTCAATAAACATTTAGTGAGAAATGGAAGGGGGTTGGGGGTTGAGGAAAAGAGGAAGAGAGGAGGGAGAAGGGTGGAGAGAGGGTGGAAAGGATGGATGGAGGAAGGGAAGAGAAGGAAGGGAAGCACAGGGCAGATAGATCCAAAGATGCACAGATTCATCTCTAGAGGGAATATCAGTTCTGGACAAGAACTGAAGAAAAGGAACTTCCCTGGTGGTCAAGGCTAAGATTCGTGCTCCCAATGCAGGGGACCTGGGTTTGACCCCTGGTCACGTAACTAGATCCCACAGGCCACAGCTAAGATCCTGCATGCTGCAAAAGACCCAGCCCAGCCACATTAATTAACTAAATATTTTTTGAAAAAGAATACAAGAGTTTGGTTTCAAAAATTCAAGGAAACATTCTTAAAGCAATTTCAGACGTTGCTTAAAAGGAGGAGAAAAAACCCTTGGTAAATGGCACGAAGCCCATTCCAATTCTGTGGCTTGGGAATGGAGACAGGGAAGTGCAGGTCAGAAAAGGCGGGTAACTGTGTTGAGAGGAGCACAGAGAGAGCCTGAAGCAGCATTTCCTAACTGGAGAGGTTCGTTTGTTTTTTAAACAAACACTCAACACGTTTCAAAGGCTAAAACGTTAAGCACATCTTGTTGAATCTACACCATAGCATCATGGATACATGTTTTGACCCCGTTGTTCAGATGGGGAAACTCAGGTCTAGAGAGGTAAGTAGCTGACCCACATGCAGACAGCTGGAGGAGGGAAGAGCCCAGACCTCAGCTTTCCTGTCTTCCAAGTCCACACTCTCAAACTTAGTGTCTGTGTCATGAGATGTGTTAAGAAATTGTGCATGCGTGCTCAGCTGCCCAGCCTCGTTTGACTTTTTGTGACCCTATGGACTGTACACCACCAGGCTCCTCTGTCCTTGGGATTTCCCAGGAAAGAATACTGGATCGGGCCGCCATTTCCTCCTCCAAGGGATCTTCCTGACCCAGGGATGGAACCCGTGTCTCCTGCATCTCCTGCATTGGCAGGCAGATTCTTTACCGATGCACCACTTGGGAATCCCTATTCACAACAGTGAACAAGAATGAACCCTAAAATAATGGTAGACTTTGGGGGACAATGATTAAATGAACGAAGTTGCTCAGTTGTGTCTAACTCTTTGCAACTCCATGGACTGTAGCCTACCAGGCTTCTCTGTCCATGGGATTTTCCAGGCAACAGTCCTGGAGTGGATTGCCATTTCCTTCACCAGGGGATCTTCCCAACCCAGGGATTGAACCCGCATTGTAGACAGACGCTTTACCATCTGAGCCACCAGGGAAGTCTTCGGGGGATAATGACATATCAATATAGATTCATCAGTTGTAACAAATGTATCACTCTGGTACAAGGTGTTGATAATACGGGAGGCTGTACATGGCAGGGGTGTGGGGAGTGGGGTATTTGGGAACTCTGCATTTCCTCTTCAATGTTGCTGTGAACCTAAAACTACTCTAAAAATAATCTAATTTACATTTAATAGACACATAACAAAAACAACAACAAAAAGTTAAAGCTCCTCATCAATACATAGCAGGGTCTTCCCTCTGAAGGGCTGTGTGCTCATATGGGCCCAGACAAACAATAGGTTGAACCAAGTTACAAAGGTTTCCTGGGTAAAGACTAGAAAGAAACCTTACATATCCCAATGGATGCTAACAATCTCAATGACAGGAGAACACTGTCAAGAACCTTCCCCACATTTTCAGAGACCACTGTAAGAGTGCCCCTCCCAAGACAGTCTGGGAAATCCTGAGCAGGAAAGTAGAAGGCGAAGCCAGTAAAAATGTCCAGGGGTCTGGGGGGAGGTTTAGGATCAACCATATGGGGACTCATTGCAGGACCCAAAGAGAAGGAGGACTTAAGAAAAATGATGGGATGGCATCCTTTTGATACTGGAATTAAGAACTGACCAAGAAGGTACAGAAAGAGTCTGCTGAGAGAGGAATGTGCTAGTCTGAAGATGAGCACTAGCCAGAACTTATTTCAAAAAGCTGGTGGCTCTGGAGCTCATTTCTTTTCCTTTTTTAATTAACTAATTCATTAATTTTTGGTTGCAGTGGGTCTTCATTGCTGCAGGAGGGCATTATCTAGTTGGGGCGAGCAGGGGCTACTCTTCATTGCAGTGCCTGGGTTTCTCATTCCAGCAGCTTCTCCAGTTGTGGACCACGGGCTCTAGGCATGGGGGCTTCAGTAGTTGCAGCTCTCGGGCCCTAGAGCACAGGTGCACAGGCTTAGCTGCCCTGTGGTACATGAAGTCGTCCCGGACCAGGGATCAAACCCATGTCCCCTGCATTGGCAAGCAGATTCTTATCCACTATACCACCAGGGAAGTCCTAGAGTTCACTTCTTGTGACTTTCTACCACTGCGAGTTTTACATTTTTTTTCTCTACCAGCCACATCACCCCATTCTGCTGCCCTTTTACTACGTGACCATTCCACAACGTCCCAAGCTCTGAGTCTTCTGTTGGGCAGAAAAGGGCATGCCACCATTTACCTGTGGTTCCCTTTGAACTCCTACCACTGCTATTTAAAAACAAAACCAAAAAAAAAAAAAAAGACTGCCAAGAATTTAGGTAAAGCAATAAAAAGTTGGCAAATGCAACTTCCCGTAAGCAGAGAAATACAATATGTGCATTGTAGGAACACAGTAGGCACCAATCATGTGGAATAATTGATAGTCAGGTCTCGGGCACAGATTACTAAACCTGAGGGAATTCGCCCGTCTGCTGGGGTTTAAGAGGAATGAAGGGAGAAGCAAGGAGCTTCTGAACAAGCAAAGCCAACAGACGAGGGAGCAGCGTAGCCTGCTGGCAGCACCAAAACTCCCCGCTCCCAGCACCCGGGGCGAGGTGCCTCCCTCAGAACCAGACCTTCCCTTCCTCTCTGTCACCACCTGCAGGGGCCAAGTGGAAATGTCTACAGCTTACACAGCAGTCTAGCCAGAAAGCCACTGAAATTCCCACAGCTGCCTGGAATGCAAGAGGCTTAAAGGAGCAAGAGCTAAAATCCCCTATTAAAAACGAACTCTGAATTTCTGTCCCTAAACCCCTGTGTGCTAAAGAAGCCTTGAAGAATAAAAGTAGGACTTCAAATCGTAAGAGCAGTGGTTCAAACCATGGATCCAAAACACAATGATCTGGGGTCTGCTGCTGTTGTTATTGGTGTTTATTTTTTTCCAAACTCTGCATGTCCCAGACTTACCTGCTGAATGAGTCTCGGGAACTGCTGCCTTAGAGCATCTCAAAGGAAAGATTCAGGGTTCTTACAGAAAAGCAACTGCTCTAAGTTGTCTGTTTCCCTCCCCTGCTGGCTAAGTGCCTCAAGAATGACAGGTGAACAAGGCAGCGGGGCAGATAAGCAGGGACCCAAGGTTAAGAGGATCTGGATTCAAATATCACACTAACAGACAGCTCTTTCCACCCTGCTCTTCTGCCCCCTACAATTAGCACCCCTCTCTCTGCAAAAAAAAAAAAAAAAAAAGGCTGAGTGATCCCCTTGTTAGCCACCTATCAAGCTTCTGCATTCATTTAGCAAATATTTAGTAAGCCCCTAAGAACGGATGCTTTCAAACTGTGGTGCTGGAGACGACTCTTCAGAGTTCCTTGGACTGCCAGGAGATCAAACCAATCAATCCTAAAGGAAATCAACCCTGACTATTCACTGGAAGGACTGATGCTAAAGCTGAAGCTCCAATACTTTGGCCACCTGATGCAAAGAGCCAACTCACTGGAAAAGACCCTGATGCTGGGAAAGACTGAGGGCAGGAAGAAAAGTGGGGGGACAGAGGATGAGATGGTCAGATGGCATCACCGACTTGATGGACAAGAGTATGAGCAAACTCAGGGAGATGGTGATGGACAGGGAAGCCTGGCATGCTGCAGTCCATGGGGCCTCAAAGAGTCAAACACAACTGAACAACAACAAGAACATTTTAGGAACATTATTAGATTCTGGGAATGCAGTGGAGAAGTAAACAGAGCCCTTCCCTCAAAAGGCTAATGATCTGGCTGGAGAGACAGACAATAAACAAGTAAACTAATAAGCTACTTAAAAAGTGATCAGTCAGAGTTACACTTGTGAAGTGATGAGAATAATTAAGGGAGAGGATTGCTTCCTTGGATGGAGCGGTCTTGGGTGACTTCAAGTGTCTTAAAGGAGGAGAATGAAGGCAGGAGCGATGCTCTCCTATTGGCCTTGAAGAAGTCACAGTCAGGTTGTGAACTGCGGAGCTGAGGGTCTCACTCCACCCTGACTCCCACGGCTGACCATAGGGAACTGCACATTGCCAACCATCTGAACAGGTTTCGAAGAGGCCCCAGAGCCCCAGAGGAGACAGCTCGGCTGACACCTCCAATGCAGCTCACGAAACCCCAAGCAGAAGACCCAGCTAAGCCGTGCCTGGACTCCTATCCCATAGAAACTGTGACATACTAAATCTGTAGTAATTTGGAACAGCAGAGAAAACTAGGGCTTTCCTGGTAGCTTAGATGGTGAAGAATCTCCCTGCAATGCAGGAGACCTGGGTTTGATCCCTGGGTTGGGAAGATCTCCTGGAGAAGGGGGGAGTGGGAACCCACTCCAGTACTCTTGCCTGGAGAATTCCATGGAGACAGGAGCCTAGTGGGCTACAGTCCACGGGATCACAAAGAGTAGGACACAACTGAGTGACTAACACTTTCACTTTCAGAGAAAACTAAATCAGAGGGGAAGGAGCCAGCTGCATAAGGAGCAAGGGGAAGTACCTCCCAGAAGTAAAAAACCACATGTACAAGGAGAAAAAAGGCTGTGTGTTCTATAAATTACCAGAAGGCCATCATAGCTAAAATAGTAGGTTGAGAGAGAGGATCAGGATGAGCTGAGTAGCCAGGTTGTTCTGTCTGCTCTGCAGAGAGCAGATTACAAGAGGAAGGCTGGAACTGGGAGACTGGATAGACCCAAAAGGGGTTTCCCTTTTGGAAATGCTGGGAGCTCAGTGGAGAAGCAATGGAAGGCATAGAAATGTCCGGAAAAACATGGATATGAGATACTCAGCAGGACCCATCAATAGCCTGGAACTGAGAGTTGAGGAAGAGATGGGAATCAATGTCTGCACTTGAGTGAACAAGGATGCCATCAACCAAAAAGAAAAAGATGTCTGGGAACAAACCCAAGGACCTCATTTTAGACACATGACATTTAAAAAGTTGTGCAGAGGCCGAGTACCAAGCTGGCTATCTCATCTGGAGCTCAGAAGGGTGGCTTAGGTTGGAGAAATGAATTGGGTGTTACATCTACTCATAGGCCAGCCACTATTTTTAACAAACTCTCTCTGTCCAATTGCTGGAGCAATAGAACCATGAGAAATAAGTTTCTGTTGTTTATCAGCCACCCAGTCTATCCTGTTTGCCCAAAAGGGGATACAAAGGGCTACAAAACACATATATGGCAATGACGACCCTGTATGCAAGACAGCAAAAAAGACACAGATGTGTATAACAGACTTTTGGACTCAGAGGGAGAGGGAGAGGGTGGGATGATTTGGGAGAATGGCATTGAAACATGTGTACTATTATGTAAGAATCGAATCGCCAGTCTATGTCCGATGCAGGATACAGCATGCTTGGGGCTGGTGCACGGGGATGACCCAGAGAGATGTTATGGGGAGGGAGGTGGGAGGGGGGGTTCATGCTTGGGAATGCATGTACACCCGTGGTGGATTCATGTCAATGTATGGCAAAACCAATATAGTATTGTAAAGTAAAATGAAGTAAAAATAAAAATTTAAAAATAAATAAATAAGAAAAAATAAAGGGAAAAAACAAACAGATGTTTTCCTACCTAAAAATCTCAAATAAATTTATTTTATATTTTTGCACTATTATAAAAGCATCTTAACACTTAAATTTCTGATGTACCCAGCAGAAAGGAAATAGGTGTTACAATTAATTTTTGTTTTCATTAAAATGACTTAAAAAGTGACTTTAATATAAACAATCCTCATTTTTATAGATAGACCTGGAGATACCGTGGATTAAGTTCCAGATCATAGCAATAGAGCCAAATTGCAATAAATGAGTCGCATGAATTTTTTAGTATCCTACTGCATGTAAAAGTTATGTTACACTACATTGTGGCCCATTAAGTGTGCAATAACATTATGTCTAAAAAACGATATATATACATTAATTAAAAATACTTTATCGCTAAAAAATGCATCATCTGACAATGCAGGGTTGCCACAAACCTTCAATTTATATAAAACACAATTATCTGCAAAGTGCAATAAAACAAGATAGGCCTGTATTCAAAACTTAGATTGCCACTCTGTAATGTAGAAAAATTAGAAATATGTATTCAACAATGAAGAAGAGATTAAATAGTTGATGATACATCAGTAAGATCATCATGGAGTCATTAAAAAAAATCACGATTTTGAAGAATATTTTAAAACATAGGAAAATGTTTATGATATATTAAATTAAAATGTATAAAGTTATAGATATAAGGCATAATTTTAAAACTGTGAGACAAATTATATGTATGGGTTTCTATACCTAAAGAAGCACATTTACAGCATCAAAAAGACTGAAGAAATTATAACAAAGCAGTAGCACTGGTTATCTTTGGTATTGGAATTATAAGTAATTTAAGTTTTTGTTATACATTTCTCTACAAATTGTTTTCAGCGGACAAATACTATCTTAATTATAAAGAGAGCAAATATTCTTTTCAGAAAGACCCACTTTCTATAGGCCAATCATTTCTTAATCTTACCCGGCTCTTTTCTTTCTTGTGTTCTTGATGAAGAGCCTGAACACGAGCTGTCCACTTGCTTTCCTGCAAAACAGTAAAATAGGAGAAATTTAGGTCCACCTATAATAATGACGGGCTTCCCAGGTGTCACTAGTGGTAAAGAACCTGCCTACCAATGGAGGAGAAATAAGGGACGTGGGTTTGATCCCGGGGTAGGGAAGATCCCCTGGAGGAGGGCATGACAACCCACTCCAGTATTTCTGCCTGGAAAATTCCATGGACAGACGAGCCTGGTGGGCTATGTCCATTGGGTCGCAAAGAGTCAGACATGACTGAAGCCACTTAGCACGCTCTCATAATAATGACATCTACTCAGAACGAGAGCTTCTTTTTCAGTGAGTATCTAGGAAACCCAACTATTTGGGTAACATTTTAGCAGCCATTTTTAAAGACGAATACAGTCAGAAACTAATCACACTTGCACCTGGTTTTCACCTTACATGCTGAGGCAGAGGTCAACAAATATTTTCTATTAAGGGGCTAACAGAAAATATGTTAGACTCGGGGGGGCCAGATGACGCACTACTACCAGGAATGGGACAACAGCCATAAGTAATATGTGAATGAACAGCCACAGATGATACATAGTAGCAAGGCTGCGTCTTAGTGCTTAGCTGTTCAATCCAATCCGACTCTGTAATCCCATGGACTGTAGCCAGCCAGGCTCCTCTGTCCATGGGGATTCTCCAGGCAAGAATACTGGAGTGGGTTGCCATGCCCTCCTCCAGGGGATCTTCCCTACCCAGGTATAGAACCCAGGTCTCCCACATTGCAGGCAGATTCTTTATCGTCTGAGCCACCAGGGAAGCTCTGTGTTTCAATAAAACTTCATTTAAAAAAACCAGGTGTTAGCCTGCCAACCTAAGACGTCAAAAGGAAACGTCACGGTTTCTGAGTCTATGGGTTATGCACTGACAGAGCTCACAGGAAGGCCTCAGACAAATTCACTTGGCACCTGAGAGTTTCATAGCCGAGTCCCTCAACTAGTGAGAGAGCAGCCTGCTGGGAGCAACCATCAGGACCCATTTCCTGATTCCCTACCGTGTATCTGCACCTCATTGGGCAGCTGCAGCAGGCTGTGTGCATGCATGCTAAGTCGCAACAGTTGTGTCCAACTCTGCGACCCCCTGGACTGTAGACCTCCAGGCTCCTCTGTCCATGGGACTTCCCAGGCAAGAATACTGGCATGGGTTGCCATGCCCTCCTGCAGGGGATCTTCCCAACCCAGGGACTGAACCAGTGCCTCTTATGTCTCCTGCATTGGCAGGCGGGTTCTTTACTACTGGTGCCACCAGGCTGGTAGAGGACTAAGAGGCGGGCCCTGCCCTCCCTGGGGGCGGTCGGGGGGAAGGTGGATATAACAATGGGAGGTTTCCACATAATGTGCACGTGGTCAGGTCCAGCTTGGAGGACTGTGGCATGCATTAACCCAGAGGCCCAGGAGAACTTTCCAGAAGAGATGCCATTCCAGCTGAGTAAGTGATGGCGCCTAAAAACTAGGAAGTACATGACAAAGAAAGCTGGAACCAGGCGCTTTTAGGCACTGCTGGTGTGTCAAGGTAAAGCCAAGAATGGTGGGAGATAGCAGGACCAGATGCCCAGGGACTCTGAATCCTGGTTAACGGTTCTAGAGTTTTTTCTGTGAAAAAGGGGGAGACACCAAAGGATTTTAGGCAGGGTGGTGATGTGGTCAGCCTGGCTGCAATGCAGAAGGTAGATTCGGGGGAGAGAGGCAAGACAAGAAGCTGTAGTTGCAGTCCATATTCACAAACACTTTTAAAAAAATTTTTTAAATTTTGTCTTAGGGTATAGCTGGTTGGGCTTCCCAGCTGGCGCTAGTGGTAAAGAACCTGCCTACCAATGAAGGAGACAAAACAGATGCTGGTTCGATCCTTTGGTTGGGAAGATCCCTTGGAGGAGGGCATGGCAATACACTCCAGTATTCTTGCCTGGGAAATCCCATGGACAGAGGAACCTGGCGGGCTACAGTCCAGGGGGTCACACAGAGTCGGACACAACTAAAATGACCTAGCACACACACGCAGAACCGTTTAACAATGTTGTGATAGTTTCAGGGGAACAGCGAAGGGACTCAACCATCCACATACATGTATCCATTTTCCTCCAGAACCCCTCCCATCCAGGCTGCCACGGAACATTGAGTAGTTCCATGTGTTATACAATAGGTCCCTGAAAAACACATTTACTTTTTAAAATGATGTAATACTGCTTTTTGAAAAAAAAATCATGACTTCATATGCTTTAATCTCTGTTTTCTGGCTAAAAAAAGTTCTCCTAAGTCACTGTGACCAAAAGAGCCAGGATGAAGGCCGTACTGATTACTGAGGTTCACTTCCAGATGACTGTAATTCATCTGATATGTGTAAAAGATCATCAGTTCACCAGTGCAGCTTATACGCTCTGAAAAAACAGTCTGTGCTTCAAAATGCCTTTCTATGCCTTTCGAAAGTGGGCCTTCATCTGAAACATGAAAAATAACTACTGAAGTAATATAAACTAATTCAAACATATATCATTTGAGGAAAAATTAAACAACTTTGCCAGACGTTCTGTATCCACATCTATTAGGCAATCAGTAAGTATCTAATAAAGAAGGCTGAGCGCCAAAGAATTGATGCTTTTGAACTGTGGTGTTGGAGAAGACTCTTGAGAGTCCCTTGGACTGCAAGGAGATCCAACCAGTCCACCCTAAAGCAAATCAGCCCTGAATAATCATTGGAAGGACTGATGCTGAAGCTGAAGCTCCAACACTTTGGCCACCTGATGCGAAGAACTGACTCATTTGAAAAGACCCTGATGCTGGGAAAGATTGAAGGCAGGAGGAGAAGGGGACGACAGAGGATGAGATGCTTGGATGGCATCACTGACTCGATGGACATGAGTGTGAGTAAGCTCCAGGAGTTGGTGATAGACAGGGAAGCCTGGCATGCTGCAGTCCGTGGGGCTGCAAAGAATCGGACACGAGTGAGTGACTGAACTGAAGTATCTAATGAACATCTATTATGAGTTACATATGCAATAGGAGACAAGAAAAAAAGAATTAGCCACTGTCACCATCACTGAAAGAGACACTTTTTCTTAGATGCTGTCACCTATAAATTACCTCACCAAGAAAAATCAGTAGTCACCCACTTCTACATACCTGATTGTCAAGTAGCTGCATCACATTTTGGAAATCCTGGGGATGCTGTGGACGTTCTTCTTTAAACTCATGCGCATCTTTTAGCGTGCCTATGTTAGACTTGATCTGCATATTGGACTTCTGGATTTCTGACAATTGCTATAAAAAAGAAGTAAAAATCACTGGTAAAAATGTTCATACTTCTATAAGACTGAAGCAGAGGGCCTCCCTGGTGGCTCAGTGGTAAAGAATCCACCTGCGAATGCAGGAGACGCGGGTTCAATCCCTGATCCGTGAAGATCCCACATGCCGCGGAGCAACTAAGCCCGTGCGCCACAACTATTGAGCCCGTGCTCTAGAGCCTGGGAGCTGCAACTCCTGAGCCCACAGGCCACAACTACCGAAGCTGGCGTGTCTTAGAGTCCATGCCCTGCAACAAGAGAAACCACTGCAATGAGAAGCTTGAGCTTCACAGCTAGAGGATAGCCGCAGCTCTCCGCAGCTAGAGAAAAGCCTGCAGAGCAATGAAGACCCAGCACAGCCAAAAAAATAATGTTTTTAATTTTTAATTAAGAAATAAAGACAAACAGAGAACAAAATTGGGGAGCCTGTAGCCATACATTAAATCTGACTATCCTACAAGACACTCATCGTGCTTCTCTTCACAGCGGTTTTCCTGTTTTACTTCTTCCAATAAAAGAATATGCACAGGGTGAAAAGGGGAAAGGAAAACCTAACTTTCTAATCTTAGGCGATGGGTGATGGGCAGGTTAACAGTTACCAGAAACAGGAATTGGGTGCAGTTGATAGACTGGGTGATTTAGTGAGGCGGCCAGAAGGGGGCGACAGAGGATGAGATGGTTGGAGGGCATCACCAGCTCCAAGTTTGAGCAAACTCCAAGAGATGGTGCAGGACAGGGAAGCCTGGCATGCTGCAGTCCACGGTGTTGCAAAGAGTCAGGCACGACTGAGCAACTGAACAACAACAACTGTCCAAGAGCTCTGATGCTCAGATCCAAGGGAGATGATGTGGGGACATCTGAACCAACAGGGAGTTGCCTGAAGGAAGCCCCACAGAAAAGACACAGTGAGCCACCCCACGTTAACTTCCCCTCAACTTTTTATCTGCAAATTACAACTTACGGAAAGGCTGAAAGGACAGTATAATGAACATCCATTTCACTGCCACCAATAGCTAACTAACCCTGGGCCACATTTGCTTTATAGACAGCGGCTGGCAAACTTTTTCTGTAAAGAGCCAGATAGTATTTGACTTTGGAGACACGTAAGGTGTCACAGTGACTCAACTCCATGGCGGCAGCACAGAAGCTCCATAGAGAAAGTGTAGAGGCACAGCTGTATTCCAAAATACTCTCTTGTAGACACACCGGAAGGCCAACTGATACCATTTTCATGTCATGAAACGTATTTCCTTTTGACTTTGTTCAGCCACTTTAAAGAGTAAAACCCTTTCTTAGATCAAGGGCCATACAAAATCAGGTGGTTTGCTAGATTTGAGTCCCAAGTCATAGTTTGCCCATCCCCATGAGAGGGTTCAGGGCGTTTTAGAGAAGGATCTTCACAGTTTTCCCAAACTACACCTCTGTTTCAGTTTCTAAAACATGTTGCCCCTAGAGGGAGCTCAAGAATCTTCCCTGGTCTCCTTTGCTTCCCTGGGACCAAGGCTGCTCCCACAGGGAAGCGGGAGGGGCTGCATTTAATCACATCCAGCTCACCCACCTCACTCAGACTGAACAGGCCTGTTTTTCTGGGTCAGCTTCTTTCTCCCACATTGGAGATCTGTGTCAGTCTTTCTAGAAAGTTCCTTTGGAAAGCTCCAAAACTTGGGGAAGGGGTTATGGTTTCAGGCTATCCAAACCTAATGAGTTAAGCAAGAGGGCCCTTCTCTGATCTGACCCAAATGTACCAAGTGTTCTGCACTGGGGTTTGGGGCCAGAGCTCCTGCTTTTAAGGACTTGCTCTGTTTTCCATATGCCCGAGCTCCCTAGGCTCTCAGGGAGGATGGGAGTCTGGGCCAGGGCACGATAAAGGAACTTGTGGGTCTGAGGGCCACATTGCCACTGTTATGCCACCCCTAAAGGCCACAACTCTGTCGATGCTATGAGGACTCCTAGGTTTAATACTCACGTATTCTAATGCTGAGTTCTTAGAAGTCAGTTCTTTAAACTCCTTCATAAACATTTCCTTGACTTTTTCCATTTCATCAACTAGTTTCTCCTTTTCTTCTTCTTTCCATCTATCGAATAACTTCAGAAATTCTTCCTCTTTTGTTTTCTGCATTTCATATTCCTGAAATTGATTTAATACATGGCTTTAAAAGCTCTGACATGAAGCAAGCCTGCAGAATTTTAAATAAATGGGCACAGCTTCACCTCACATGGGTCGGTGAGACTTGCAAATTTCAGTTAGGCCTTTCTTGTTTTGTTGCAAAAAACACTGCGTATAAAGGGAGGTCTGTGCACAATGATTTTTCCCAAACCAGAGGCAGCACATAGCATCCTTTTGTCCTTACATCTCTTAAAGTATAAACACAGAGGTCCAAAGTCTCAAAAATTCCTAGAGACTATACAATCTGCCAAGACTGAATCATGAAGAAACAGAAAATTCAAACAGACCAATAAGGAGAAGAGACTGAATCAGTAATCAAGAGAAACTCCCAATGAAGAGAAGTTCAGGACCTGATGGTTTCACTGGTGAACTCTACTGAATATTTAAAGGGGATGAACCCCAATCCTTCCCAACACATCACTGCTTCAGAATTCAGCCTCATACCTTAGAGAGCCTGACTGCGTGGGCATGCTGTGCAGCCTCTAGCTGAGACTTGGTGAGCTGCAGCTGCTCCTTCAACATGTCGATCTCACTTTGGAGCTTGTCCGTCTGAGCCCTTGCCTTATACTCTGTTGTAACAGAAATATCGTTAAAATACCATCTCTTAGAAACCCATTGGAAAACTTACAGGGTACAGTGCTACTAATAAGACAAAGACAAAGGAAACTGCTTTTTCTTGGGATATTACTCTTTTTCATGCTACACGAGCCAACTTTACTCTTTACTTTGTATTTTCAGCCCTTTGCATCGTTGGGCACCGAATTATTTTTAAGCAGATTCTTTCAGCCACTGGGTTGAGGTTGGATTAACCCTGCAGAGGCAGGGTGAGAGCCCGTTCAGGGAGCAAAGGAATAATCCTGGGCTCTTCTCCAAGACGCCTGTCTCAATCAGAGAAAGGAAATTAACAGCTTCAACCGCAGATACCTCAATATTGAAATCTCTATGGTCACCATCTTTCTGGCTCCCACGGAACTCTCCTGAACATGTCATCAGTGCTCAGACAAGCAGAGGCTGGCACTCAAAATGCAAACTTGGGCCACAACCCATCCACGGGGCAAAAATGAACTACTGAGAAGTTGTTAAAGGAAGCAACAAGTGAAGGGAAGAACACTTATGTTCATGTACTTACATGCAGATGTACACATGACTGAATGGATATACATGTGTCTGTGAGTGTAGACATGAAAGGTATGGAAACCAAAGTAGAAAGTCAGAATCTCAAAGATGACCTGAAGAAATAATACTCATTTCAGAGTCTGAAATACTCTCTGAAACGAGTATGAGATAGAATAAGATACTGAAACAGAAGAGAAAGAAGGTCAGTTTCACACTGAAGAATGATAGGTTAATTTAAAATATATTTAATCTCCCCAATTTCTCCAATATACTGTTAAACCGTATCCACGATTCATGGCTTATAAGTGGAATTTTATGCTATTCATGTTGTTTATACAAAGCTCAGCTGTCTCCTAAATAAATCTTTCAGAAATAGGCAGAAATGGAAACAAGCCCAAAAGGGAGGGAAAAGCAGGTACAGGTAGTGAGTAACAAGCTAGAAGTATAAACGTCCAGGTACCAAAAACATTTAGATCATAATGAGCATTTCCATGGGTTACTGTGGCAATCTCTGATCTGCTCATGGAGAAACAGGCCTTGCATTCTTCGCTTCTGAGAACATTTAGATTAGTTGCAAACCTGGTTCCTTCCAAGCCACAGAGCCCCTCCCCTCTTCTGTTCCTTCAATTAGCCCCTCTAGGCACTGGTTAATTCACACTGGCACCCAAACACATCTTAGTATCTCTCACTGCAAATAAGATAATAATCTTCCCTTGGTCCCACTTTCCCTCGAGATACTGCCTCCTGTCCCTGCTTTCTCTCCCAGCAAACGTTACTGAAATAAATGGCTGTAATCGACATGACCACTTCCTTGCCGGATCCTCAGCTCAGCTCACTCCAGTCCAGCTTTTGTCCCCAGCAGTTTGCTGCCATAATGTCAAGGCCACCAACGGCTTTTGGTCACTTCTTGGTCTTTATCTTACTCTGTGCCTCAAGATCATTGCGGGTCACTGCCTCCTCCTTGAAACCCTCATGCCCCTTGGTTTCCATGACAACATACTCTCCACTTCCCTCCTGCCTCCATCACTGCAATTTCTCACTGTCAGCTGCTCCTCCTGGACTCCTAGTGGAGGGCTGGCCCTGAGTTGTCTTCTCTTTTTAAGTGACCTCATCCAGCCCAGTTCTGCTAACTTCTCCCAGGTTTTTATCTCCAGCCTGGGCCTCCACCTTGACCTCCAGCATCCTCACATGCATGGCGACTATATGTGTGACTTGAGTGTACCCAGAGCCAACCCAAATTCCCCATCCTTCTTCCTCCCTCAATGTGCTCCCCTCCTGGTCCTCCCCTCAGTAAACATGATAACCATTCACCCATTTCTACAGGACAGAAGCCCAGGATCATCTTTACTTCATCTCCAGCTCCCATGTGGAGTCACATGGCTGTGGGCTCTGTGTCCAGAATAAATCCTCTCCATCTCCATGTCTCCCACCTCCCGTCCTGGTCCGGCTGCCGCCTTCTCTCCCCTGGGCTACCTGTTGCAGCCTCCTCAAGCTTCAACCTGCTTCCACCTCCATCCCTACCGTCTGTTCCCTGCCCACTAGTAGATGGGTCATGTAAAGGTACAAATTGGAGGCAATTCCATGGCCATCGCATGGTTAGGACTTGGCGCTTTCACTGGCAGTGCTTTGGATCCCTGGTCAGGGAACTAAGATCCCATAAGCTGAGTGGCTCAGCCAAAAAAAATATAAAAATACCAGTCCAAATTACATCATGTCCCCACCCCTTCAACTTGAAATCCTCCAGCGGCTTCTCATTATGCTGATTAAATCGCCCACATTCCTAACCAGGGCATTTGAGGCCCTACGTGACCCGGCCCCTTCCTAGCCCACCTCTGCTCACTCTGCTCCACCACTTTTATCTGTTCCCTAAACACACCGGCCTGCACCGCCCCCTAAACACACCTGACAGCGAGAATTCCCTTTGCCTGAGATCTTCATTTCCTAGATTTCCTGCATGCCGGAACCCCCTTATCATTCTGGTTTCTGATTAAATATCACCTCCTTAATGAGGCCTTGGCTGACCACCAGGAGTCACTCTCAGTCCCATTCTCCTACTTTATTTTCTTCATTGCACTTGCTGCCACTTGGAAACATCACTCATTTGTTTAGACATGACTCCTCGATACCCTCTATTAGGATGTAAGAGAGCCAGACAGGGTCTGTTTTGCTTATGGCTGCATCCTTGAGCCCTAATGCAGTGCATGGCACATCACAGGGGATCAATATTCACTTAATGAGTGTTCAAACAAGGACTATGACACTTTCTTTTAAAAGGATTGAGAGATGCTTTGGACCATGTCTCACTGAAAAAAGAAAAAGCTACCAGAAATAGTATCTTTATTATAGGGCTAAAGAAAATAGCTCTCTGAAGCAGAGCTCACTACTTACCAAGATGCGAATCTTCAGGGTGACGGCGCTGAATATGACTTTGTAGGAAAGCTTGGTTCATAAAGGCCTTGTCACAAAAATGACACTGAAAAGGAGAAAGCAATGAATCCAAGTGTCTCTAACAAGTTCCCTTCCACCTAATTTGAATTAAAATCTGGGTACCTGAAGCACTCCCTCTTGGGGGCTTTTCCCCAAGAGAAACCAGCCTGGCAACTGATGCTGAAAGCATAGCTAAAAAGACATTTACACCCGGGGTGTTCTTCCCAAACTGAACACATGCCAGTGAAAACCATCTCAGTTAACGGAGCCCAACATGGTGGTTCCTGGAACCCTTGAGGCTGCTCCCGTTACACAGCTGGTTCCCAGCCCACCAGCACCAACTTGTCCGTGACACTCCAGCCATGCCAGCCTTCTTCCTGTCCCTTACGCAGGCCAGCTTCAGACACTCTGCACTGGCCAGTCCCCCGCCTGAATTTTCCCCAGACTTTCCCGTGGAAGTCTGGCTCCTTCCCAACATTCGAGATGTCATTTATGGAACATCTTCCATGCTGGGGCTGTGCCGCACGTCCTTAAGAAATCTTCCTGGATATGCTCCCTGCCAGGCACTGTCTTTTCGCATCATTGTCCATCTCACCACTTAATATTATCAGGTTTAGTTACTTCCTTTGCTTCTTATCTCCTGTCCAGTTCCTCTAGGATCTAGAATGTCAGCTTCCTGAGAGTATGAACTCTCTTCTCTTTATTCACAGCTTTATCCCCAGAGCCCAGCATTAACAGATCACTGATCACATGCTTAGGAATATTTGGCCTCCTAAGACGAACTTACTGAAAAAAACCAATCTTGCCAATATCTCTATTCTCTACTTTTTAACATAATTTTTAAACAAAAAACAACAAAAACCAATCAACTTGTTCATCTATATCCTTTCCTAGGACTATTCTTAGTAAATCCTGGATATCATGTATTTCATCTGTCAATATTTCAGAATCTATCTCCGAAAGGATTTTCTTTTAACACGATCATAATATTATCATCCCACCTTTTAAAATGTGTAAATTCCTTATTGACAAATATCCAACCAATTATTTTTTTCCCAATATTTCACACATTGCCTTAGAAAACATCTTTGCATTTAAAAAAAAATAATAATTATTTTTATTACTTATTTGACTGTACCAGGTCTTAGTTGTGGCATGTGGAATCTAGTTCCCTGACAAGGGACGGAACCTGGGCCCCCCGCATTGGGAGCACAGGGTCTTAGCCAGTGGACCACCAGGGACATCCTTTGCACTTTGTTTTGAATCAGGACCCAAATAAAGTTATGTCTTGCAGTTAGTTGTTTTGTCTCTTAATTCTCTGCTAGTCTATAGGTTGAACCTCCAGCTCTCTTTTCCTTATAACTTTCTTGATAAAGAAAATGAACATTTGTCCTGCTAAGTTTCTCTCAGTCTGGATTTTGCTGCTTCAGTCCTACTGCGCTATTTACATGCTTTCCTCTTCAGGTTTTGCCTTAGGCTTATTCATTATATCACAAAGACATAGATCACAGGTAACCACAGCTCACTATGGAGAAGCCCCGCAGATATCAATGTCCACTTGTCAGATGTTATTTACTGAGCCTTCCTCATGCTATTGGAGAAGGAAATGGCAAGCCACTCCAGTATTCTTGCCTGGAGAATCCTAAGGACAGAGGAGACTGGAGGGCTACAGTCCATGGGGTCGCAAGAGTCGGACACGACTTAGTGACTAAACCACCTAAACCGACCACCTCATGCTTACATGCATTATCTCATGGGATTCTGCTACTAAGGCTCTTATTTTCCAAATGAGGAAACTAAGGTTTAGAAGTTAAATGACTTGTGCAGAGGAATAGCTGGGATTCAAACCCAAGTAGAATAACTCTGGAGTTGTCACCCTAAATGCTCTCACAGCTCAAGAGCTCCACAAAGAGACCACGGCAAATCACTTAATAGAGGGCAGAGTGTACCTACACTAAATACACTAAGTAGGAAAAGGTGGTGTGGTCTTTCCTTCCTCTTCTTGGCCATCCCCGGGCATGCCATACAGCTACCACTACCACCCAGAGAGTCTGTTGAGCGGTCAAGAGTTGGCAGGTTCCACTCATTTGATAGAAGTGTGCCATTAGTTTATTATCCTCATATATCATTAACATTTTACAGTCTTCTTTTACTAACAGCTGTTTCTATGATAACCAAAAGAATGAAAAAATGTTTATAAACATAAAATTTTTATGTTACAGGTTTTAATGTTTCACTGCTTAACATCAAAGTCAGTTGCACTTTATTTAAAGGTTTTAAACAGAAGCCATTCTATCCATTGTACAATAATATATTTCTAGAGAACCATCTCGGCACTATTTATCAATATTTAGTTTTTAAATAGCATTTATGAAACAAATAGGCAATTATTGATATCTGGGATCGTTGATGATTTCATCTAGGGGTTGTGTACCCAAGGCTAAACATTAAGACTTTCTAACAGGATTCTTTCCTGGCAGTTCACCTAGTGTAAGTACACTTCTCCCAAGGCTCCTATTGGGATGGTCCTGAGGACAATTCATCACACTGCTTTCTGCACCCACACTCATTTCTCTACACTCTCTCCCGCTTTGGCTCCACCATTCCCTAAATCCACTCAGGCCTGTTCAGTCCTATTTAGCCAAAATGACTGGGTGTGAAATCAGTCTCTGTCAGTCTATTGCCTACTTTGATATCTTCAAGCATTCTTCCTTTCTCCACCTAATTCATAAAAGATACATACACTGACTTCATTACACTCAAAAATGACAATATTTATCTTGGGCTCAAGAACAAACAGCTGGAGATTAAGAACAAAAAGACAAGAATTTTAAAACAGTGTTGTTATACTAGCAAGTATTCTTCTTCTTCGAAAATATATACATTGAAATATTTAGGACTCTGCAACTCACTGCCAGACGGCTTAACAGTAATAGCATGGTACAGAGACAGAGGAAATAAAGCCAGTGTGGCAAATGCTAATAATTGGTGGATTTAGTTGAAGGGTATAAGAAGTCTTAGCACTGTTCTTGCAATCTTCCTGTAAATTTTACAACATTTCAAAATTTAAAAATGAGGGGGGGGCGGAAATCCACAAGATGCAAGTATTCCATATCATTGCTGTTGGGGCCCAACCTCAACAGCAATTTGCACCTGGTTTATTTTTCATTACACCTGTTAGGAGGAGGAAACAGCTTCTTGAACCACCAGCTTTTAGATAATTCAATAAAGCACTGCAGACAAGGCTGCTCGTTAAATTATTAACCCCGTGTTAGTCTGCACAAGGTAATGAGCCATGTCATCTGTTAGTTAAAAGTACTCTTTCGCTTAAAGAGTACTTTCTCCTGATTTAAACAAATCTTAAACAACCACAAAGGGCAGAGCAATAGGAAAGGACTCTCAATATCCCAGCCAGTAGGCAAGAAGGGCTTTACTGGCCAATCGCGAGGCAGCGTCCCACCTGGTAATAGCTGGCTTTGGCCTCGATCATCAGCTGCTGGGTGGAGATCAACTTCTTCCTGCGTTTACACTCTTCCTTGAGCAGCTTGATCTCGCCGGCCTGCTTGGTGAGGAGCTTCTTGCTGTGCTCGCCTTCGGCCAGGCTCCGGCGCAGCCGCTCCTCCAGGCCGTGCAGCTGCGAGGTGAGGAACTCCTGCGAGTGCAGCAGGTACTCGATGGTGAGCTGCGCCAAGCGGATGAGCTTCAGCAGCACCGGGTCCACGCCTGACTGGCAGTGAGGGCACTTCTCGTCCTCCAGCTTGCAGAAGGTGATGTTCATGATGTTCTCCTGCAGCGTGAGGACGTCCACGGCGCCCGCCACCTTGTCCACGTCGATGGCGCTCAGCCGCCGCCAGTCCACGCTCTCCAGCCGCGGGCGGAACTGGAAGAAGGGCAGGGGGCCCGACGCCGCGCTGGGGGGGCCACAGGCCATGGCGGCCCCGCCCGCCGCGGCCGCTGCGGAGGCGTCGGGTGCCTCCAGGCCGCCGGCGGCGGCGAGCGGGTAGTAGACGTGCTTCTGAAAGGGCTGCGGGAAGGAGAGAGAAGCAGGGGGAGGCGGAGGGAGCTGGGGGTCCCGCCGTCCCCCACATCGTTCCCCCTACCCCACTCCGCCGCATGTGCAGGTGGGCATCCCCGGGTTCCCGGCTCCTTACCATGCTTAGAAGCAAATCCGCCGCCTCCGCCGGCATCGGGGGAGGGGGCAGTCCCGTCTTCCCGGCCCGGGCCGCCGCCGCCCCACCCCTCGGGAGCGGGAGAAGGCCGGGTCCCGGCGGCGGCGGCCTAAGGTCTGGGCGTCCAGGCCGTTGCTATGGCAGCGCCCCGGGCGGGCACCTGGAGCGAAGTGCGAGGCGGCCAGCGCGCGGTCAGCGGGCGCCCAGAGTCCTGCGGTATCAGAGGAGAAGTCGTCTTGGACCCCAGAGGCCGGCGGACCACCCCTCCAGGGGACACACTTCCCAGTTCCCCAGACACCACCCTCCAAGTCCCTAAGGCTTGGGGAACCACATCCTAGCCGCCAGCCTCTGACCCTCGCCTTAGGTTTTGGGATAAGAAATAGCCATTCATCCTCATCTTTCACACGCAGCTCAGAAAAACGTTAAGCCACAAATCTTTGTAAAAATCAATGGGATGGAGGGGGGCTGGCTGCCAGAAGGCATATAGACACTTTGGGGGTATAATAAAAAATGTTCTCTATTCTGATTGGGCTGTTGATATACCTAGGGATATATATACATTTGTCAAAACTCATTGAAGGGTACACTGAATATTAAGGGTCCATTTTGTATAGTATACTTAATAGTTGTTTTAAGAATTAAATTTATAGTGTAGTCAATTATATTTGATGGAGCATGTGTGTATTAGTCCTTCAGTCGTGCCTGACTCTGCAATCCCATGGGCTGTAGCCCGCCAGGATCCCCTGTCCATGGGATTCTCCAGGGAGGGAGACTGGAGTGAGTTGCTATTCCCTTCTCCAAGAGATCTTCCTGACCCAGGGGTCAAACCCAGGTCTCCTGCATTGCAGGCAGATTCTTTACCATCTGAGCCACCAGGAAAACTCTTACCAACCAGAGAACTTTCCAGAATGTGTAATACTTTACTTGTCTTTCCAAAAGGATACATTTTCAAAACAATTATATGGAGGGGAAACTTTATAGGGCCCTGGTATTTACCTTACAAACTTGTGCGGCAGCTGCATTCTGTTTTCTGGAGGGGCTAAACTATTTCTAGCAGCAACCTGTAGACCTCAGGCCTCTCATTCTCCAGGTCTTCTGGGGGCTGCCTGAGATGCAGGAACTGAGGAAAAGCCAGCCATCCCTCAGTCCACCAGGGAGTCCCTGTTTGGACCAACCATCAGGAAAATTTCTGTCTTTCCTAACAGCCAAAGAACAGAAGAAAGGAAAATACAGTTGAGAGTAACTGGAAGCAACATTGTAATATCAACCATTTCTAGCCCTTTCTAAACACTGAGAACTACAAATAAGTCCACAGGAAAGCATCCAAAAATTTAAGCATACACTTCATAAGACTTCACAGAAACCATACATCCCAATAATTCTGAATGGGATTTTTGGGGGGAAAAAGAGCTAGTACCAATTCACTGCAGCCAGCATACAAATCTTACAGATCTAGCTTCAGGGTCTGATTCTTACACGTGCAGACCTAGAACAAGTTATATCAGCCCTAGGCCTCAGTTTCCCAGTCTGCTTAAAAGGCGTCAGGACACCAACCTGGCAGGTCTAGGTACCGTGGACTCCATCCACTGGGCTGCAGGATCCGCGGGAACAAGGGCGGTGGTCTCTCTTGCTCACCGTTATATCCCCAGCACCTAGTATACGTCAGGCAGACAAAAGGTGTTAAGAATTTGCCAAAAGGACACGTGGATAAAGGATGATCCGAATGAATTAGGCGCTTGGTTAGGTAAAACGTCAGCTCCCGGCCCCTGTCCCTCGTATTTCCTGTGCCTCTGGCCTGTTAGGGGAATTCACCCGAGCTCTGGGTTCAAGCCCTTGGAAATTAAGGTGGGGGTCTCTCCGCGCGCTCCCTCTGTATTCGGGGGAGGAGGCGCGCGGGCCCCCGAGGCGCTCACCTCCACTCCCCGCCACCAGCCTGGCCCCGAGCGCCGCGTGGTTGGCCACGCTGGCCCCTAGGCTGAATCTGAATCGCAAGATGGCCGGAACAGGAAAGAAGGGGGACCGCTTTCCCATTCCCTCTGGCCCCCAAGCCTCAGCGGGGCCGCTAGCCGGGTGCAGCGTCTCTCGCCCCGGGCGCACCGCTGGGCCGACCCGCCGACTCCACAAAGACAAAGGCCCGGGAACGCGGCCTCCAGTGGTGCCTCGGCGCCGTCCCCTGAAGGCAAGACAAACGGGGAGTGAGGATTGCGGCAGGCAGGCCCCTCGGGGTCTGCAGCGCCTTGGCTCGCTTCGGCGAAAAAGACGGAGGAGGCCACGGCTTCGCGGCACCGAGATGCTCCGGCCTTCCCTGCACGCCTGGCGCATCCCGGACTTAGACTCACCCCAGCCGCGCGCTCCTGGGCGGGCGCCGGGCGCTGCAGGCGGACGGGGGCAAGGCTGGGGACGCAGATTCCAGGGGTGCTGCTGGCGCAGGCGGGCCCGCGGAGGCCGAGGAGCAGCCAAGCGGGAAGCGGTGGGCCGGCTCCTTCTTCCAGGGCGCAGGGTGAGGCCTGTGTGTTCTGGGCAAGTTGTGGCGAGGCGAGCCGCCTGGCGCCGCTCCGGGCCCTCCCAGATTCCCGGGCACGGGAGCCTCCGGATCCCCCACCCCCCTCCCGCCCCCTCCCCTCCGCGATCTCCCTCCAGCCTCTTCTCTCGGCCTCCTGGCTCCTCTGGCAGCTGGGCGGGACCGTGCGCGTCTAGACCGCAGAGCTAAAAAGCGCTGGGCCAATCCCGCTGTTGGTGCAGACACGTGGTACCTCGGCGCGCTCTGTTGCTGGCGGGGGATGCTAGCCCCTGGAAGGTTTTTCAAAGAGAGACCAGATTTACTCCTACCCTGTGGTTAGCCTAAACCCTCAGCTAGCTAATTTCCCATAGAGTCAGGAGCTTTATGTGAATTCCTTATACGTTTTAATCGCAGTAGTCTGTAGATGCAAGAGACCTTGAAGAGTCTAGCTAATGCAACCTTGGGAAAACCGGAATAAAGACCATGTGCCAAAGCACGCAAGAATTTAAGATTTCTGTGCCTTGGCAGGTGATTTCCCTTCTCTTTAGGTTATGCCCATTTTAGGGCTAAAAGCATGATCTCTGTTGACAGGAAGCTTGTCAGTGGGGTAGAGGGGATGGATGTCCTGGGTCAAGAGCAAGGTTACTATATTTGAAGCTAAAAGTGGAACATGGTCTCTAACAATGGGACAAAATTCCATATTTTTAAATAATGAGTAATCCTTAACAACCTTGAGGTTGACCCAGGTTGAGAAATCTGAGTGCATCTTTTGGAAAATCTTAGTGCCTGTTGTAGCAAAACTGTACTTCGGTTAGAAAGGAGTAACTACAGAATTTTATTAGATGTTATGTTACTGTAAAAGGCCTTTGCTTGTGTTTCTCCTTGATGGAATTTGCTTTAGAGACTATTTAGCACGAGGCTTCAAACATAGTAATAGCTCAGTGTGTATTTATGTTGAATTCCTTCCTTGTTTTAGTTTTTACTTAAAATCATAAGGACTTGGGCTTCCCAGGTGGCTCAGTGGATAAAGAATCCACCTGCAAAACAGAAGAGGTCGGTTCGATCCTAGGGTCAGGAAGATCCTCTGAAGACTGTCATGGCTACCCACTCCATATTCTTGCCAGGAGAAACCCATGGACAGAGGAGCATGGTGGGCTATTGTCCATGGGGGCACAGAGGCTGGACAGGAAGCGAAAGGACGCATGCAGGACAGCCTTGGCGGTTTTTATTTTTTTAATTTGTTCAGTTTCAATTTAATGCTTAAATTGGAAAGATCCACAACTCCATAAAAATGTTCCAAAGTAGTGAAGGAGATGTGGCCACTGCTTTGCAAAATCTCTATTTTGTAGCACTTCGTAGGGGGGCGGAGGGGGTGGGGTGTTGTGCATAAGATGATCACTTCATCCACATGATTTGATAATACACCTTCTGTGTTATGGGTATTCCCATTACCAGCTCTGAGTATATTATGACACACGTGCAGAATTGGAAGAGGTAAGATGAACCAGTGACACGCCCGGATTTGTCACAACACAGCCCCATGTCATGACAGGGGCAAACGTGATTTTCCCTCTGGGAAATTTGTGGTCTTAAAGGCTAAGGCTTAGCTCCAGGCAGAACCCTCTGCCAACTCAGGCTGACCTGCCACATAAAGGGAAGTCAATTGGACTGGGAGCTTAAAAATAAAGAATGTTGTTTTGTTAGTCGCTCAGTCGTGTGGGACGACTCTTTGCAGTCCCATGGACTGTAGCCTGCCCTGCTCCTCTGTCCATGGAATTCTCCAGGCAAGAATACTGGAGTGGGTTGCCATGCTCTCCTTCACGGGATCTTCCCAACCCAAGGATCACATCTCTGCCTCCTGTGCCTCCTGCCTTGGAGATGGATTCTTTACAGATGAGCCTCTGGGGAAGCCCTGCACACTCTCTAGGGCAACCATTAACAAATTTTAAAGAGTGGAATGATTAATATGCTAAGAGAGGAGATAAATGGAATGATATAAACTGCTCCATTAGAAACAGAGAAGGCAGGAAAAGGGGGCAAAAAGAAAGAATAAGCGGAATGAACAGAAAACAGTTGCAAACATGGAAGATATTAATCCAATGATATTAATAATCATTTTATATGTGAATGGTCTAAATGAAACAATTTAAAAACAGAGCCATCTCAGAATGGATGAAAAAAACAAAATAAAGACCCAACAGTCTGTTATCTATAAGAAACTCACTGCAAATATAAAACTTAAGATAGTATGAAAGTAAAGGGATGGAGAAAGATATATCACAATTCAAAAGAAATCTAGAGCAGCTGAATTAGTTTCAGACGAAGGAGACCACAGAACAAGAAAAATGTTCAGGGATTAAGAGGAATATTGTATAATGTTGAAGGGGGTCAATGTTCCAAGACACAATACTAAACAGGTATGTATGTACTTGTAAGTAGGTAAGAACAGAGCATGAAAATAAACGAGGCAAAACATAACTGCAAAGAGAAATAGACAAATCCACAATTACAGTTGGAGATTTCAACATCCCTCTTTAACAATAAATAGATCAGCTAGGACAAAATTAACCTGAATAGTATTATCAATCAACCTGATCTGATTGGCAATTATAAAATACTGCATTCAAGCTGGTTTTAGAAAAGACAGAGGAACCAGAGATCAAATTGCCAACATCCGCTGGATCATGGAAAAAGCAAGAGAGTTCCAGAAAAACAACTATTTCTGCTTTATTGACTATGCCAAAGCCTTTGACAGTGTGGATCACAATAAACTGGAAAATTCTGAAAGAGATGGGAATACCAGACCACCCGACCTGCCTATTGAGAAACCTGTATGCAGATCAGGAAGCAACAGTTAGAACTGGACATGGAATAGACGGGTTCCAAATAGGAAAAGAAGTACATCAAAGCTGTATATTGTTACCCTGCTTATTTAACTTATATGCAAAGTACATCATGAGAAATGCTGGGCTGGAGGAAGCACAAGCTGGAGGCAAGATTTCCAGGAGAAATATTAATAACCTCAGATATGCAGATGACACCACCCTTATGGCAGAAAGTGAAGAACTGAAGAGCCTCTTGATGAAAGTGAAAGAGGAGAGTGAAAAAATTGGCTTAAAGCTCAACATTCAGAAAATGAAGATCATGGCATCCGGTCCCATCACTTCATGGCAAATAGATGGGGAAACAGTGGAAACAGTGGCTGACTTTATTTTTCTGGGCTCCAAAATCACTGCAGATGCTGACTGCAGCCATGAAATTAAAAGACACTTGCTCCTTGGAAGGAAAGTTATGACCAACCTAGACAGCATATTAAAAAGCAGAGGCATTACTTTGCCAGCAAAGGTCCATCTAGTCAAGGCTATGGTTTTTCCAGTAGTCATGTATGGATGTGAGAGTTGGACTATAAAGAAAGCTGAGTGCTGAAGAATTCATGCTTTTGAACTGTGGTGATGGATAAGGCTCTTGAGAGTACCTTGGACTGCAAGGAGATCCAACCAGTCCATCCTAAAGGAGATCAGTCCTGGGTGTTCATTGGAGGGACTGATGTTGAAGCTGAAACTCCAATACTTTGGCCACCTGATGTGAGAGCTGACTCATTTGAAAAGACCTTGATGCTCGGAAAGATTGAGGGCAAGAGAAGGGGACGACAGAGGATGAGATGGTTGGATGGCATCACCGACTCAATGGACTTGGGTTTGGGTGGACTCCCAGGAGTTGGTGATGGACAGGGAGGCCTGGCGTCCTGTGGTTCATGTGGTCGCAAAGAGTCGGACACGATTGAGCGACTGAACTGAATGAAAAACAGGAGAATACACGTTCCTCTCAAACTTGCATGAAACATTAAGAAAGACAGGCTGCATTCTGGGCTATCAAACACACCTTAGCAAACATGAGAGAATAGAAATCATAGGACATATGTCCTCAGACCTCCGTAGAATTAAACTAGAAATCAGTAGCAGAAAGATAGCTGGAAAATTCCCCAATATTTGGAGATTAACCAACACTTCTATGTAATATATGGGTCAGAGAAGAAATCTCAAGAGAAATTTAAAAGCATTTGGAACTAAATAGAAACACAACTTATTTAAATTTGTGTGATGCAGTGAAAATGGAGCTTAGAGGGAAATTTGCTCATTAGAAGTGAGTCCCTAAGTTTGACCTACACCCAAGAGGAAAGGAATCATGTTTGCCTTTTGAAGGAAGGAAGCATCAAAGATTTTGAGACCCTATTTTGAAACCACATTGCAACCAGTACCATCATCTCCCTTTCTTTGATTGTTCCCCGGTGGCTTAAGTAGAGGAAATGATTTGGTGGCAGCCTCAACTTAACAATTCAATTGAACCAATCATGTGTTGCCTTAAACTGACTTGGATCTGGAATGTCAGTTAAAAAACAAAACCCAAACCTAACTTTCATGGAAGGTATGGCTCAGTCCTGCTGTTTTGAGTGAGATGGGAAGGGTCCTACAAATCAGATAAGAACTTGTATTTAAATGTCATACTTTGGACCCCCTGATGAATTTAATCACAACCAGGGCTTCCTCAGTGGCTCAGTGGTAAAGAATCTGCTCGAAATGCGGGAGATCTGGGTTTGATCCCTGGGTTGGGAAGATCCCCTGGAGAAGGGAAAGACTGCCCACTCCAGTATTCTGGCCTGGAAAATTCCATGGACTGTACAGTCCATGGGGTCGAAAAGAGTCGGACACAACTGAGCGACTTTCACTTTCACTTGAATAATTCACTTGAATTAATCATTCACTTGAATGATTTCACTTGAAGACAGAAGTGAGACAGAAGCGATTTTCCTGCTATAACTTTTGCTGGCAAGCAAGGTCATATGCCACAGAGTGTCCAGGGTGTCAGTGGGTAAAGGGAGCACCTGAATTCCATGTCTAGTCAAAACCTTCATCATGTCAAGTGGCTGTTGAGACAGCAGTGACTGCACTGGGTTTTTTCAATCAGAGGATTAAACTCCCAAACCTAAAAGTCCCAATGCTACTGTTCCCCACCCCAAACTGCTCTATCCCTTTCTATGATTTTGCAAGTATCTAATTAGGTGCAAATATCCTGAGACGCAGGTTCGATCCCTGGATTAGGAAGATCTCCTGGAGTAGAAAATGGCAACCCACTCCAGTATTTCTTGCCTGAAAAATGCTATAGACAGAGGAGATGGTAGGCTACAGTCCATGAGGTCTCAAAGAGTCAGGCACAACTGAGCTTGCATCCATGCACACACCTTGCTGCTTTAACCACCTAGAGTGGCTTCGACTTCCTACACTAAAGCCATAATGATGCCCTTTTTATTACTAAAAGTTTATATCAAAGAGGTGGTGAAGAGGAGCCTGGACTAGATAAACATAAACCATCCCATCTTTTATTCCCTTTTCCTGAAATCTTTGAATTCCTTCCTTGTTAAAAGGTTTCTGACTTTGAAGATATAATTGATTGTGGAACAAAATCCAGTGCACATCTGCTTTGAAGTCTTTCTCCCAACTTCTCATACAATGAATACACAACCTCTGGGAAGGGCCGCTATTTACCAATACATTCAGCCCCATCCAAATTATGAACAATGCTGCTTGATCTAGAAACCTCAAGATCTATTCCCATAAACACTCTCCCAATTTGGGGAGGGGGGCATAAATTAGCAAATTCCTTCACTATCTAGATTTCTAAATCTTCCACACCACTGTTCTTCCCGATTGTCTCACCCACGCTCCCCACCCCACCCCCAGGCAATGCTAGATTGGTACTCTGTTGCCATAGCAACAGTGTGGCTTGGCTCCTGAGAAGAGACTGATTTGTTCTCACCTGCAAAGGTAGCAAAGCTTTCTCTGCCAAAGAAAGCAGAGGGAGGCGTTATTTCTGGATGGCTGAGGACTTCAGCTCTTCTCAAACTTTCAGATGCTCTCAAACTTTCATTAGCATTTCCTGAAAGACTTGTTAAAACATAGATAGCTGTGCCTACCAGTAGAGTTTCACGTTTAGTAGATCAGGGCTGGAGCTAGAAATTTTGCCTCGGTAATGAGTTCCTGGTTGATACCATTGGTCTAGGGACCCCACTTTGAGAGCCACGACTGCATTCAGTTTTACAAATCCTCTTAAATGTCACCCTTTCCACTGTCAGGATCCACTGTCTTCTCATCAGTTCTCCAGCCTTCATAGAATGAATGTGAACCTAACTCACAAAATCCATTTTGGGGGTAGATTTTGTATGTTTGCAGTCTTACAGCTTTAGGTGAAAATTGATTTTTTTTTTCATCCAAATCATAGAAAGACCTTGAATATTGCCAATGTGAAATGTTGAGATTTGATCCTTTTCTCTTAAGTTATACATAAGATGAAGAAAGGTCATTATGCCTAGTTGTCCAGCATGCTTCATCCTTTTAAAGTTGATCAGTGGCAGCAACTACTTAGCCCCAAACTGAGTGGACAAACTGTTTCAGTGAATGTTAATCGTAGTCTCAGATTCTTTTTACCTCATTTTAGTCAAGTAATTCCAGACATCCCACATTTCCCCAGGAGTGCCTGTTCTCAGGCACCAATTTCCATATTAGTTAAATTTCTTTGCTCGTCAGCAACAGAAAACGATTCTGTTAACTGACAGCAATGATGGACCTGCATAGCTTGGATACAAATTGGGAACTCTGGAAAAAGTATTCATGAAGATAAAGAATAGGATATACGTTTATCTCATTTAAAGAAAGTCTAAGGACTTCCCTGGGGGTCCAGTGGCTAAGACTTCAGGTTCCCAACGCAGGGGGGAGCACAGGTGCAATCTCTGGTCAGGGCACCAGATCCCGTATGCCTCAACTAAGAGTTTGTACACAGTAACAAAGAAATTGTGCATCCTGAAACTAAAGAGCAGGTGTGCTGCAACAAAGACCAAGCAGAGTCAAATAAATCAATTAATTAAAATATTAAAAAATAAAATAAGTCCAGAGAGAGGCAATTCGAGGATAGGTGGCTCCACAAAGTTACCAGGCACTCAAGCTTCTTCCAGCTCAGCTCTGGTGTGTGGAAGATGGGTCCTGCAGTTTCCACCTTCAGGTCTCATGAAATGAATTTAAAATAATATCTGAAAAACTATGATCAGAAGTGCAGCCTCCATGAGTATTTTTCCTGGAGGCAAATATAATGATACATGAAACCAGAAAAAACTTCAAAAATGACAAGTAGAGCAATATTCTGGTGTTCTTGCATATCCAAAACTGTTGATCTGTTGGCTTTATTCTTAAATAAGTTTTACTAATTGCCCATAGCACTGAGTGTTTGACTGACCCATTCTAAATGTTTATTAAAGTAATAATTGACAGACAAAGAACTCATGTGAAAGACGGGTAAACAATATGCAATGGTACACTCAGTTCAGAGTTCCCAAGGGAGAAAAGGAAAATAAGGCAAAAGAAGAACTGTATCAACATGTAAGAAAAATTTCCAAGAATAAAGGAAGACTTGACTCTGTACATTAAAAGAATGCTCCTGATATGGAAAAATTGCACATAGTATGCAATGTGTTTGCATTTTAAAAATCATTATATGAATGAACTTTTTAGTTTCATTTTTTAATCCACTCTCTTTTTGTTGGAGGAGGTATTTTCAATTTGTGGCTCTTATAAATAAAGCCACTAACAACATTACAGTACAAGACTTTTTGTGGACATATGTTTTCGTTTCTCTAAGACCAATACCTAGGAGTGGAATTCATTGCTAGGTCACTGAGTCCATATAGGTTTAACTTTTTAACTCATTATCAAAGTTTTCCAAAATAGTTGTCAAACAGTTCAGTGGCTGAGTCCTGTCCGATTCTTTGAGACTCCATGGACTATAGCACGCCAGGCCTCTCTGTCCATCACCAACTCCAGACTTTACTCAAACTCATATCCATTAAGTCGGTGATGCCATCCAACCATCTCATCCTCTGTCATCCCCGTCTCCTCCCACCTTCAATCTTTCCTACCATCAGAGTCTTTTCAAATGAGTCAATTCTTCGCACAGTGGTCAAAGTATTGGAGTTTCAGCTTCAGCATGAGTCCTTCCAGTGAATATTCAGGACTGATCTCCTTTAGGATGGACTGGTTGGATCTCCTTGCAGTCCAAGGGACTCTCAAGAGTCTTCTCCAACACCACAGTTCAAAAGCATGAATTCTTCAGCACTCAGCTTTCTTTATAGTCCAAATCTCACATCCATACATGACTACTGGAAAAACCATAGCCTTGACTAGACAGACCTTTGTCAGTAAGTAGACATGAAAGTAATGTCTCTGCTTTTTAATATGCTGTCTAGGTTGGTCATAACTTTTCTTCCAAGGAGGAAGCATCTTTTAATTTCATGGCTGCAGTCACCATCTGCAGTGATTTTGGAGCCCCAAAAAACAGTCTGTTTCCTCATTTATTTGCCATGAAGTGATGGGACCAGATGCCATGATCTTCGTTTTCTAAATGTTGAGCTTTAAGCCAACTTTTTCACTCTCCTCTTTCACTTTCATCAAGAGGCTCTTTACTTCTTCTTCACTTTCTGCCATAAGGGTGGTGTCATCTGCATATCTGACGTTATTGATATTTCTCTCGGCAATCTTGATTCCAGCTTGTGTTTCATCCAGTCCAGCATTTCTCATGATGTACTCTGCATATAAGTTAAATAAGCAGAGTGACAATACACAGTCTTGATGTACTCCTTTCCCTATTTGGAACCAGTCTGTTGTTCCATGTCCAGTTCTAACTGTGGCTTCTTGACCCACATACAGATTTCTCAGGAGGCAGGTCAGGTGGTCTGTACCATTTCATAATCCTACCAACAGTGTATGAGAATTTCAGTTGTTCCAGATGCTTGCAACACTTGGTATTGTCAATCACTTTTCATGGTAGGCCCTTCTGGTGGGTGTGTAATGAGATCTCATTATAGTTTTAATTTGCATTTCTCTGATGATCAATCATGTTGGATATCTTTTTATTTGCTTATTGCCTATTTGATTCTGTCATTTTGAGTACGGTTGGCTTTTGGACAATGTGGAGAGTTAATCTGAGTACAACTTATACTTGGCCTTCCATATGCGTGGCTCCTCCATTTCCACAGGTTCAGTGATCCCGGGTCAAGTAGTACTTATTATCATTGAAAAATATCCACGTATAAGAGGACCTGGGCAAACCAGAAGTCAACTTTTTTTTTTTAATTTTTATTTATTTATTTGGCTTCACTGGGTCTTAGTTGCAGCATGTGGGATCTTTAATCTTTGTTGGGACATGTGGGATCTAGTTTCCCGACCAGGGATTGAACCTGGGCCCCCTGCATTGGGAGCTCAGAGTCTTAGCCATTAGACCACCAGGGAAGTCCTTGTACTCAGTTTTGAATACAGTGATTTTTTTCCTAAAAATGTTTTTGTAGAAAGTTTGTACAAAGGAGGAGATTGGGTTGTATTCCACACTAGCCATAATTTTTCTTTTGATCCAGGTTTTTATTTAATTTTATTTAGCTTTTATTTCTCCTCTGCAAAGGGTGACAGGTAGCCAGCCATAGAGTTGTTCATCATGTCACATTTCTCTCTTCTTCTGCCATGGGGACAAATTGCTTCCTGGAGGTGATAATTAATAAATAAATCATCTTTCAGGACCATACATTTTGTTTCTTGGAACCAAAGTACGTCCTAAGTAGATTCTGTCCCTAAGCATTGCATCTCATTCTTCTTGTTGCAAATAAGATTTTTTTTTTTTTTCACTATAGAATATGCTTCTAACTTTGTAAGACAGGCTAGGACCTAGGACCCATTACTGGAGTTTATGTACCTGAACTAAAGTTTTCGAGCATCAGAACCCAAAGTAACCATAAGAAATTAAGAATAACTGCATGAATACTCAGCTGGAGCAAAGTGTGATCGGTAAGCTACAAAAGGCCAAAACCCAACTGCCACTTCTGAGGTGCCAGGAGCAATAGCAGGATACCACGGATAATCCCTATACACATCACCACCAAGGGGCTGGCTGACCACCAAAGCCACCCCTGCCACCCAACCCAACCCACCAATCCACCTTCACCGTCACTCCATTTGTCCCCTCCACTCATCCTGGGGAGTGAACAAGGGCCCGTGTGACTTGTTCTCACTGCCTCGTGCTACAGCATAAGTCCCAATAAAGCCTTGCCTACATTCCTAGTCTGGCCTCTTATCAAGCTTTACTGATTAAAGCATCCGAGAACCCAGGCTGGTAACACTTCCCGAATTTTTGTGAAAGGAGCACTGGCGGAAGTTCTTTCTCCGATTCCTCTCTTGTTTGGCATCCCTCCCCCTTACTTTGGGAACTGGAGTTTTCAACATTTTGTTGAGGTTGTAATTATATTTTTCTGTGTTTTATTTGTTGCTGTGGCTTTGGTGATTTCCAAGAGGGAAAGGAGGTGATATTGATCTGACACTACCATCCTCAAAATAGAAGTTTTGGTAAACACCAAGTTAAAGTAGTTAGCTTCCTTTTTTTTTTTTTTTGGTCGAGGTTTTTTCTTTTAAACCTGAATGAATGCTGTGTTTTATCAAGCGGCTGAATCTGTTCAAATGATTTTTCATCTACCTGTTAATTTGATGTATTTCAGTAAAAGATGTTTCAATGTTGGTCTGTCTTTGTATTTCTGGTTAACTTCTTGTGTTTTTTTTTGTTAACTGCTGAGTTGGTTTGGAAATAGTCCATTTAAGATCGCTATTATCTATCCTCATAATTCACTTCGTGGTTTTCTTCTCTTTCCAGTATTAGCATCAAGAGTTTTAAATTGAATTGGAGAGGTTTTAATTTAAAAAATATACTCTTACTTTATATAAGATAGGGATTACAAATCTGTGAGGGCCAGGCAGATTTTTTTTTAGGTTGGAATGTACAACTACAAATTTATGTTCTTTTTCAGCTCTTGGATTATATGGGCATTCTGTTTTTCACCTCTGTTTTCAAATTTATTGGCATAAATACACTCAAATGTTTTATCTTACACATTAAAACATCTCTACTATATTTGTAGCTGTTTGCCCTCCTTTAAATGCTAATATACCTCTTTTCTCTTTTTTTTTTAGCTTGCTATATTTTTGTCCACTTGGCTTTCAATGTTGAACTTTTTGGTTTGGATCCTTCATATTTCTTTGTCACTCTCATCACAGTACATTTTACTCATTTTTCATTAGTTTTTTTTTCTTTTTTTCTGTTTCTTTATTATTGTTCTGTAGTGTTTATAACATCCTAAGCTAAGTACATTTCTTCATTCCTTTCTTTGTTAACTGACAGCATTTAAGGCTCTGAATTTCTTTCTAAATACTTGCTTTAGCAGCATTCCACAAATTATGATAATGTAGCATTTTCATTATCCTCTAGTTTTTTATAATCTGGAATTTTCATGGTTTTTTGTTTGTTTTTTTTATCGTGACTAGTTTAGAGATACATTTGGGTTTCTAGGGCTGCGAAAAATCTGTTAGTTATTGACTTTCAATTTAATTGCATTATGGTCAGACAACATAATATCTATGATAATGATGGTTCGGTTCAGTTCATTTCAGTCACTCAGTCCTGTCCGACGCCTTGCGACCCCATGAATCACAGCACGCCAGGCCTCCCTGTCCATCACCAACTCTTGGAGTTCACTCAGACTCATGTCCATCAAGTCAGTGATGCCATCCAGCCATCTCATCCTCTGTCGTCCCTTTCTCCTCTTGCCCTCAATCCCTCCCAGCATCAGAGTCTTTTCCAATGAGTCAACTCTTCGCATGAGATGGCCAAAGTACTGGAGTTTCAGCTTTAGCATCATTCCTTCCAAAGAACACCCAGGGGTGATCTCCTTCAGAATGGACTGGTTGGATCTCCTTGCAGTCCAGGGGACTCTCAAGAGTCTTCTTCAACACCACAGTTCAAAAGCACCAATTCTTCAGCGCTCAGCTTTCTTCACAGTCCAACTCTCACGTCAATACGTGACCACTGGAAAAATCATAGCCTTGACAGACAGACCTTTGTTGGCAAAGTAATGTCTCTGCTTTTCAATATGCTATTTAGGTTGGTCATAACTTTTCTTCCAAGGAGTAAGAGTCTTTTAATTTCATGGCTGCGATCACCATCTGTAGGGATTTTTAAAACTTCCCCTGTGGACGACTACTTGGTCAGTTCTGTTCAGTTGCTCAGTCGAGTCTGACTCTTTGGGAACCCATGGGCTGCAGCAGGCCAGGCTTCCCTGTCCATCACCATTTCCCAGAGCTTGCTCATACTCATGTCTATTGAGTCAGTGATGCCATCCAACCATCTCATCCTGTTGTCCTCTTCTCCTCCTGTCTTCAAGCTTTCCCAGCATCAGGGTCTTTTCAAATGAGTCACTTTTTGCATCAGGTGGCCAAAGTATTGGAGTTTCAGATTCAGCATCAGTTCTTCCAATGAATATTCAGGACTGATTTCCTTTAGGATGGACTGGTTGGCTCTCCTTGCAGTCCAGGGGATTCTCAAGAGTCTTCTCCAACACCACCTTTCTTTATAGTCCAACTCTCACATCCATACATGACTACTGGAAAAACCATAGCATTGACTAGACGGACCTTTGTCGGCAAAGTAATGTCTCTGCTTTTTAATCTGCTATCTAGGTTGGTCATAGCTTTTCTTCCAAGGAGCAATCGTCTTTTAATTTCATGGCTGCAATTACCACCTTGCAGTGATTTTGGAGTCCAAGAAAATAAAGTCTGTCACTGTTTCCATTGTTTCCCCATGTATTTGCCATGAAGTGATGGGACTAGATGCCACAATCTTAGTTTTCTTAATGTTGAGTTTTAAGCCAACTTTTTCACTTTCCTCTTTCACTTTCATCAAGAGCGTCTTTAGTCTTCTTCACTTTCTGCCATAAGGATGGTGTCATCTGCATCTCTGAGGTTATTGATATTTCTCCGGGCAGTCTTAATCCCAGCTTGTGCTTCCTCCAGCCCAGCATTTCTCATGATGTACTCTGCATATAAGTTAAATAAGCAGCGTGACAATATACAGCCTTGACAATCTCCTTTCCCAATTTGCAACCAGTCTCTTGTTCCATGTCCAGTTCTAATCATTGCTTCTTGAAGTGCATACAAATCTCTCAGGAGGCAGGTGAGGTGGTTTGGTATTCCCATCTCTTTAAGAATTTACCAAAGTTTGTTGTGATCCACACAGTCAAAGGTTTTGGCATATTCAATAAAGCAGAAGTAGATGTTTTTCTGGAACTCTCTTGCTTATGAATATTTGTTAGATTTTTGAAAACGTTTCATGCATCCTGGAAAAAAATTTACCCTAATATTACCATAAATAAAATATTACCCTAGAAATATTACCCTAAATAAAAAATATTTACTCTAATACTTAAATATTAGAGAGAGATTGTCACCTCTCTCTCTACATATAGAGCTGTTAGATTCAGTGTCTTTTTTGGGGGGTTGGGGGCTACTTTTAATTTCAAAGATTATTTATTTAATTATTGTGGTGTGTAAAATCATGCTCCTCACTCCAAAATCCATGTACACTCAGATCTTACAGTGTGCACTATTTGGAAAGAAGGTCTTTGCAGATGTAATTATGAAGAAAAGGAGAGGACGCACGGTAGAATGTCATGCAAAGATGGAGGCAGAGCTTAGGCTGATGCAGCAACAAGCTAAGGAAAGCCAAACGTTGCTGGGAGCCACCAGAAATGAGGAAAAAGCAAGGAGGGATTCTTTTCTAGAGCCTTCAGAGAGAGAGTGTGGCTCTGGCAACATCTTGATTTTGGACTTTTAGTTTCCAGAGCTATGACAGAATAAATTTCTTTTGTTAAGTGAAATCACAGGTTAAATCCACTGCACTTGTAACCTGCCTTTGTTGATGATTTTGATTGTTACCACCAAAAACTTGCCTGTCCTCCAAGATGCTGCTAACTTATACAAGATGTTTGCCTGCATTGTTTTTCAGGAAATTGGAGTCAGCTGTGTCTCCTTCTAGATCAAGCCAGTTAAGACTGGTTAGGTCCACCTACCCTTCACTGGGCATGGACCAGTGCCCACTATTTGACCTTTTGATGTCAGAGGGCCTAAAACTCTGCCCTCAGATCCTGAGCTTGCCGTCATTTTCTGAACTGGCATCCTGTGAAGACTCCTGTAGCTTATTGAACCCTTGAAAAATGGTAATTACCTTACCCTTTTCTTATACCAAAGGAACATTTCATGCAAAGATGGGCTCGATAAAGGACAGAAATGGTATGGACCTAACAGAAGCAGAAGATATTAAGAAGAGGTGGCAAGAATACACAGAAGAACTGTGCAAAAGAGATCGTCATGACCCAAATAATCACGATGGTGTGATCACTCATCTAGAGCTAGACATCCTGGAATGGGAAGTCAAGTGGGCCTTAGAAAGCATCACTACGAACAAAGCTAGGGGAGGTGATGGAATTCCAGTTGAACTCTTTCGAATCCTAGAAGATGATGCTGTGAGTGTTGCACTCAATATGCCAGCAAATTTGGAAAACTCAGCAGTGGCCACAGGACTGGAAAAGGTCAGTTTTCATTCCAATCCCAAAGAAAGGCAATGCCAAAGAATGCTCAAACTACCACACAATTGCACTCATCTCACATGCTAGTAAAGTAATGCTCAAAATTCTCCAAGCCAGGCTTCAGCAATATGTGAACCATGAAATTCCTGATGTTCAAGCTGGTTTTAGAAAAGGTAGAGGAACCAGAGATCAAATTGCCAACATCTGCTAGATCATGGAAAAAGCAAGAGAGTTCCAGAAAAACATCTATTTCTGCTTTATTGACTATGCCAAAGCCTTTGACTGTGTGGATCACAATCAACTGTGGAAAATTCTGAAAGAGATGGGAATACCAGACCACCTGACCTGCCTCTTGAGAAATCTGTATGCAGGTCAGGAAGTAACAGTTAGAACTGGACATGGAACAACAGACTGGTTCCAAATAGGAAAAGGAATACGTCAAGGCTGTATATTGTCACCCTGCTTATTTAACTTCTATGCAGAGTACATCATGAGAAACGCTGGACTGGAAGAAACACAAGCTGGAATCAAGGTTGCCGGGAGAAATATCAATAACCTCATATATGTAGATGACACCACCCTTATGGCAGAAAGTGAAGAGGAACTAAAAAGCCTCTTGATGAACGTGAAAGAGGAGAGCAAAAAAGTTGGCTTAAAGCTCAACATTCAGAAAATGAAGATCATGGCATCTGGTCCCATTACTTCATGGGAAATAGATGGGGAAACAGTGGAAACAGTGTCAGACTTTATTATTTTGGGCTCCGAAATCACTGCAGATGGTGACTGCAGCCATGAAATTAAAAGATGCTTACTCCTTGGAAGAAAAGTTATGACCAACCTAGATAGCGTATTCAAAAGCAGAGACATTACTTTGCTGACAAAGTTCCGTCTAGTCAAGGCTATGGTTTTTCATGTGGTCATGTGTGGATGTGAGAGTTGGACTGTGAAGAAGGCTGAGCACCGAAGAACTGATGCTTTGAATTGTGGTGTTGGAGAAGACTCTTGAGAGTCCCTTGGACTGCAAGGAGATCCAACCAGTCCATTCTGAAGGAGATGAACCCTGGGATTTCTTTGGAAGGAATGATGCTAAAGCTGAAACTCCCGTACTTTGGCCACCTCATGCGAAGAGTTGACTCATTGGAAAAGACTCTGATGCTGGGAGGGATTGGGGACAGGAGGAGAAGGGGACGACAGAGGATGAGATGGCTGGATGGCATCACTGACTTGATGGGCATGAGTCTGATTGAACTCTGGGAGTTGGTGATGGACAGGGAGGCCCGGTGTGCCACGATTCATGGGGTCGCAAAGAGTCGGACAGGACTGAGCAACTGAACTGAACTGAACTTTCTTATTTCCAGTCACCTTTCCCCACAACTCCCACACCTCAGACCACTCTGCTTCTTTATCTCACAAACTCCACAGCCCCTCACCTTTGGGGAGACAGGTCTGAGACTCACTCTCTTCTTGCTTGGCTGCCTTGTAAGTAAATGCATTATTTGCTGCAGAGCTTGTCATGTCAGTGGTTTGGTTTGCTTCAAGTGGACAAACCAACCTAATTTGGTAACAAGACCATCCAGTTTGTGGTAATTTATTATGGCACCCCTAGGCAACTGTTCTTGTTTTGTGTATGCCAGTTTTAGTCTATTGTTTTTAGTAAGTATGGATGAGATTTCCTTATCTATGTCTGGAAGCCTCCTTAGCCTCTTTAATTAACTTCCTTTTAGGTGTGTTCAGCTCAGTTGTTGATTCGTTGCCTTTTTTAGCTTTAAAAGGAGAAAGTGTTAGTCGCTCAGTCCTGTCCGACTCCGTGACCCCATGGACTATATAGCCTGCCCAGCTCCTCTGTCCACGGAATTCTCCAGGCAAAAATACTGGAGTGTGTAGCCAGTGCAGTCTCCAGGGAATCTTCCAGATTCAGGTATGGAACCCTGGTCTCCTGCATTGCAGGCAGATTCTTTACTGTCTGGGCCACTAGGGAAGTCCTTTTTAGCATTTGAGTTCTTGCTATGTTTTGCAATTTTATTTTGTAGTTCCATTTAGAGTGGAAAAGACAGTTTTTGTTTATTTGCTTCTTCTCTTGTTGCTGTTCAGTCAGTAAGTCATGTCCGACCCAATGAACTGCTTCCCGGTCCTTTAGTGTCTCTCAGAGTGTGCTCAAACTCATGTCCATTGAGTTGGTGATGCCATCCAGCCATCTCATCCTGTGTCACCCTCTTCTCCTCTTGTCTTCAATCTTTCCCAGCATCAGGGTTTTTTCCAATGAGTCGACTCTTCGCGTTAGGTGGCCAGAATATTGGAGCTTTAGCATCAGTCCTTCCAATGAATCTTCAAGGTTGATTTCCTCTAGGATTGACTGGTTTGATATATCCACTTTTCTTTCCCTATGGTGCCTCTTTCCTGTCTTGTACTGGCAGTTCCAGGCTGAAATTGCAGAGCCAGTCAGAAGCAGCTTGATTCCCCATTCCTAGGTTTCTACAATCCATGTAAACAAGAAGTTATAACAGAGCTGCTGCTGGTGGTGTCAAGCACCCAGGAGAACAAGAAAATTATTTCTGGATTACTTTTGGTCTAAAACAGTGGCTAGCATCCCCTTGGCTTCTGCTGACACATGATTTTGTGATGTTTTCCCCATTTCTAGCCCATAGAAATACTTATCTTGGCTTAGGCTCCAGCAAGTTTCTTTTCTTTTTTTTTTTCTGTTTGTTTTCTCATTTTAGTTTCCATATCATTGCTATGAATTTGTAATAGAGGCTCAACGAGTGAACGCTTTGAGTCCAGTTGCCAGTTGGTCTTTCCAGAGCCTTAAGTAGCTATCAAAAATATTTTGGCTATAGCCAATGGAGCTGTAAATGAACAGGTCACTTCTGGATTCAAATTCTATTTTTCTTTCTATTCCTGGGCAACCACAAGACCTTGTATGTTTTGGCAGAGTCACAACACCTTGAATATATTATAACCAGGAACCTGATTACTCACTTGGTCCTAATCAATCCTATTTATCACCAACAAAATACATGCCATATTTATTTGCGTATCTCAGTCTCCATCTCTTGTTATCACCGTAGTTCAGACTACTATCATCTTTTATCTGGTCTACAGCAATAGTCTGCTAACTGGCTCACAGTTTATCCCTTTCTTATTCATATGGGAGCCAGCGGGATTACTCTTAAACCTAAAGCTAATAATGTCAGCCCTTTGTCTAAAATCCTTAAAACCAGGGACTTCCCTGGTGGTCCAGTGGCTAAGACTCCATGCTCCCAATGCAGAGCGTTTGGGTTTGACCCCTGGTTAGGGAACTAGATCCCACATGCTGCCACTAAGAACTCGCATGTTGCAACTAAGACTGGCACAACCAAATAAATTAATTAATAAAAATTCCTTTGGTGACTTCTTGTTTTCAATGGGATGAGATAAAAACTCCCTTTTAACAGCCTAAATGGCACCATATGATCTGATTCTTTCCTACCTCCTGACATCATATTCTACTACTGTCCCCCAGGTTTATTACATTTCCACAGTCTGTTCCTAAAACACCATAAAACTGCTTTTATTTCAAGGTCTTTGCACTTACTATTTTCTTTGTTGGGTTTCTAAGGTGATTGACTCATTTTCATAACTCAGGCCTCTTTCTTGCCTTCCCCCATTCTTGTATCCCTGCATCTATCAGCAGTCCTATTGGCTCTGCCTCCAAAAGTGAAAGTTGCTCAGTCATGTCCAACTCTTTGCGACCCCATGGACTGTATGTATAGTCCATGGAATTCTCCAGACCAGAATACTGGAATGGGTAGCCATTCCCTTCTCCAGGGGATCTTCCCAACCAGGGGATCAAACCTAGGTCTCCCACATTGCAGGCAGATTCTTTACCAACTGAGCCAATATTCCAGATCCTCACACTTTCTTCCGTCTTTGCTGTTATCACCCTGGTTCATGGAACCCTGTTATACTCTCAGTCACTGTAACAGATATATTGATATTAGGGCTCACTGATTATCCGGGTGCGCCAACAAACTTCTGCATCCCTTTCAAGTTACAGGAAGTCATGCCACTCACAATAGCCAATGGAGATATAAATGAACAGGTGACTTCTGGATTCAAGTTCTATTTTTCTTTCCGTTTCTGGGCAAACACAAGCCCTTGTATGTTTTGGCAGAGTCACAACACCTTGGGTATATTATTCACTACTTGTAGGCATCTGCACAGGACCTACATTGGACTTTGTGTGCTTTAACTGTAACCCAGAAAGTTGAGTATGTTGTAGTTTCATTCTTACTTGAGTAAAAATATTTTCTCATTTCCCTTGATACTTCCTTTTTAACCCATGGAGTATTTAAAAGTGTGTCGTTGCAAGTATCTGGAGATTTTCCTTTTGGAGATTTTTCCTTCCTAGTTTTCCAACAGAAACGACTTTTCTGTTATTGATTTCTAGGTTAATCGTATCATGGTTAGAGAACATACCTTATGTAATTTAAATTCTTCTAATTCTTTTATAATTTTAATTCTTTTAAATTGGTTAAGATTTGGTTCATTTTATGACCTATCTTGGTGAATGTTCCATGTGCGCTAAGAGAATGTGTATTGGTAGAGCGTTCTATAAATGTCAATTAAATTTAGTAGCTTGATGATCAATTCTACTGATTTTTTTCTTGCTGATTTTTTTGTCTATTCATTCTATGTATTACTGACAGAAGAGTATTGACCACTCCAACTAAAATTATGAATATCTCTGTTCTACCAGTTTTTGCTTATATATTTTGAATCTCTGTTGTTAGAAGCATATCATGTAGGATTATTGTCTTCTTGGTGAATGGATCGTTTCATCACTATGTAATGTCCCACTTTATCCCTGATAATTTTCTTTGCTTTAAATTCTACTTTGTCTGATACTAATGTCATTGGCCCCTTCATGGATCATAGCATTATGGTGAAGGGGCTTGCATAACCCAATGAAGCTATAAGCCATGCTGCATAGGGCCACCCAAGATGGCAGATCATAGTGAAGAGTTCTGACAAAATGTGGTCCACTGGAGGAGGGAATGACAAACCACTCCAATCATGTATAGGTGTGAAAGTTGGACCATAAAGAAGGCTGAGTACTGAAGAATTAATGCTTTGGAATTGTAGTGCTAGAGAAGATTCTGCAAGGAGATCAGACCAGTCAATCCTAAAGAAAATCAACCTGAATATTTGTTGGAAGAACTGATGCTGAAGCTGAAGCTCCAATACTTTGGCCATCTGATAGGAAGAGCTGACTCATTGGAAAAGACCCTGATGCTGGGAAAGATGGAAGGTAAAAGGAGAAGGATGAGGATGAGATGGTTACATAGCATCACCAACTCAATGGATATCAATTTGAGCAAACTCTGGGAGTGAGTGGAGAACAGCGGAGACAGGTGTACAGAGCATGGGGTTGCAAAGAGTCCGACATGATTTAGCAACTGAATAGCAGTAGATGTAGCTGGCCACTCCAGCTTTCTTTTTAATGTGTTTTTTTCATAGTTGTGCTGAGATCTAAAAGTATTCTTTTAAATTGTGGTAAAAAATTTACCATCTTAACCATTTTTAAAGTGTACAGTTCAGCAGTGTTAAGTATATTCACATTGTTGTGCGACAGACCTCGAAAACTTTTTCATAGTGTGAAACTGAAACTCATAGAAGCTCACAGAGCCCACTGAACAAGTCCCCACTTCTTTCTACCCCCATCCCTCTGACAACAGTTCTGCCTTCCGTTTCTATAGGTTTCACTATTTCAGGTGCCTATTCCAGCTTTCTTTTGATTGGTGTCTGCATGATTAATGTTTTTCCGTTCCTTTAAAACTTTTTTTAAAGTGATGATTCACGTAAGAGAGAATTCATTCATTGAAAGTCTGGACTCTGTGGTTTCTAATATATTCACAGATACGTATACCCATCACCATTACCTAAATGTAGAGCATTTCATCATCCCAAGAAGAAACTCTATGCCCGTTAGTATTTTTCCATATTACCGCTAATCTTTCTGCCTTTATGGAGCTACCTATCTTGGGCATTTCACACACAATTTGTGACATTTTGTAAGCAGCTTCTTTCACTTAGCATAATCGTTTTCAAGGTTCATCCATGTTGTAGCATGCATCTGTACTTCATTCCCTTTTTATAGCCAAAAACATTTTATGATTTTTAGCACAGTTTGCCCATTCTCTTATTGATGGACATCTGGACTGTTTCCACGTTTTGACTATTATGAACATATAATAGCTAGGAAGGTTTGGATACAAGGTTTTGTGTGAACATGTTTCCAGTTCTGTAAACTATATACCTAGGAGTAGAATTGCTGGGTCACATGGTAACTCTGTTTAACATTTTGATGTTTAACTGTTTTCTAAAGTTCCTGCACCATTTTAAATTCCCTATAGCAATCTGTGAGTGCTCCCATTTCTCCATACACTCACCAGCTTTTGCTAATGTTCATCTTGATTATAACCATCCTAGTGAGTATGAAGTTGTCATTGATTTGCATTTCCTTAGTGGCTAACGAGGGAGATGTTTAGATAGCATCACCAACCCAATGGACATGAATTTGAGCAAATTCCAGGAGGTAGTGAAGGACAGGGAAGCCCAGCGTGATGCATCCATGGGGTTGCAGAGTCAGACATGACTTAGTGACTGAACAATAACAGCTAACTATGTGGAACATCTTTTCATGTATGTCTTGGCCATTTTTTCCCCATTTTTCTTCATTAGAATTTTTTTCTTTTTCTTTTGTCTTGGCCATTTTTATATCTTGTTTGGAAAAGATGTCTATCCAATTCCTTTGCCCATTTAAAAAATTGAGCTGTCTTTTTATTTTTGAGTTCTAAGATAGTACTTTATATTTTCTGGGTAAGGAAGGTCCCTTACCAAATATGATTTGCAATTTATTTCTTCAATTTTATGCATTGTCTTCATTTTCTTGATGGTGTCTTTTTTTAAGATAAATTTTATTTATTAATTTATTTTTGGCTGTGCTGGGTCTTCATTGCTTTGCTTGGGCTTTCTCTAGTTGTGGCAGGTGGGGGCTACTCTCTCGCTGTGTGGTGTGGGCTTCTCATGTTGGTTCAGTTCAGTTCAGTTGCTCAGTCGTGTCCGACTCTTTGTGACCCCATGGACTGCAGCACACCAGACCCCCTGTCAGTCACCAACTCCCAGAGATTACTCAAACTCATGTCCATTGAGTTGGTGATGCCATCCAACCATCTCATCTTCTGTCGTCCCCTTCTCCTCCCACCTTCAAATTTTCCCAGCATCAGGGTATTTTCAAACGAATCAGTTCTTTGTATCAGGTGGCCGAAGTATTGGAGTTTCAGCTACAGCATCAGTCCTTCCAATGAATATTCAGGACTGATTTCCTCTAGGATGGACTGGTTGGATCTCCTAGCTGTTCAAGGGACTCTCAAGAGTCTTCTCCAACACCACAGTTCAAAAGCATCAATTCTTTGGCACTCAGCTTTCTTTATAGTCCAACTCTCACATCCATACATGACTACTGGAAAAATTGTAGCTTTGACTAGATGGGCATTTGTTGGCAAAGTAATGTCTCTGCTTTTTAAAATGCTGTCTAGGTTGGCCATAGCTTTTCTTCCAAGGAGCAAGTGTCTTTTAATTTCATGGCTGCAGTCACTATCTGCAGTGATTTTGGACCTCCCCCCAAAATAAAGTCTGTCACTGTTTCCACTGTTTCCCCATCTATTTGCCATGAAGTGATGGGACCAAATGCCATGATCTTAGTTTTCTGAATGTTGAGCTTTAAGCCAATTTTTTCACTCTTCTCTTTCACTTTCATCAAGAGGCTCTTTAATTCTTCACTTTGTGCTGTAAGTGTGGTATCATCCACATATCTGAGGTTATTAATATTTCTCCCAGCAATCTTGATTCCAGCCTGTGCTTCATCCAGTCCGGAAATTTGCATGATGTATTCTGCATATAAGTTAAATAAGCTGGGTGACAATATATAGCCTTGACATACTCCTTTCCTGATTTGGAATCATTCTGCTGGTCCATGTCCAGTTCTAACTGTTATTTCTTGACCTGCATACAGATTTCTCAGGAGGCAGGTCAGATGGTCTGGTATTCCCATCTCTTGAAGAATGTTCCACAGTTTGTTGTGATCCACACAGTCAAAGGATTTGGCATAGTCAATAAAGCAGATGTTTTTATTGAACGATCTTGCTTTTTCGATGATCCCACGGATGTTGGCAATTTGATCTCTGGTTCCTCTACCTTTTATAAATCCAGCTTGAACATCTGGAAGTTCACGGTTCATTGTAGTGTTGAAGCCTAACTTGGAGAATTTTGAGCATTACTTTGCTAGCATGTAAGATGAGTGCAATGGTGCAGTAGTTAAGCATTCTTTGGCATTGGAATGAAAACTGACCTTTTCCAGTCCTGTGGCCACTGCTGAGTTTTCCAAATTTGCTGGCATTTTGAGTGCAGCACTTTCACAGCATCATCTTTTAGGATTTGAAATAGCTCAACTGGAATTCCATCACGTCCTCTAGCTTTGTTCGTAGTGATGCTTTCTAAGGCCCACTTGACTTCCCATTCCAGGATGTCTGGCTCTAGGTGAGTGATCACACCATCGTGGTTATCTGAGTCATGAAGATCTTTTTTGTACAGTTCTTCTGTGCACTGTGCCACCTCTTCTTATCTTCTGCTTCTGTTAGGTCCATATTATTTCTGTCCTTTATTGTACCCATCTTAGCATGAAATGTTCCCTTGGTATCTCTAATTTTCTTGAGGAGATCGGTAGTCTTTTCCATTCTATTGTTTTCCTTTATTTCTTTGCATTGATCACTGAGGAAGGCTTTCTTCTTGCTCCTTGCTATTCTTTGGAACTTTGCATTCAAATGAGTAGATCTTTCCTTTTCTCCTTTGCCTTTTGCTTCTCTTGTTTTCACTAGAAGCCCTCCTCCGACAACCATTTTGCTGTTTTGCATTTCTTTTTCTTGGGCATGGTCTTGATCACTGCCTCTACTATAGTGTCACGAACCTCTGTCCATAGTTCTCCAGGCACTGTATCAGATCTAATGCCTTGAATAGCTTCTCTTATTGCAGAGCACAGTCTCTAGAGCTCAAGCCCAGTGGTTGTGGCGCATGGGCTTAGTTGTCCCGGGGCATGTGGAGTCTTCCTGGACTGGGGATTGAACCCATGCCCTCTGCATCAGCATGTAGATTCTTAACCACTAGAACACCAGTGGTGTCTTTTGAAGTACAAAATTTCTAAATTTTTGTGAAATTCATTTTATCCAATTTTTCTTCTGTGCTTGTGCTTTTGGTTTTGTACCTAAGGTTTTATTCAGTTTAGGATTATGAAGATTTGTTCCCGTTTTCTTGCAAGGGTTTTACAGTTTTGGATTTTACATTCAGGTCTATGATCCTATTTGAGTTATTTTTCATTTATGGTCTAAGGAAAGGGTCCAATTTCACTCTTTTGAATATATTGAATAGATATCCAGTTGTCCCAGCATCATTTGTTGCAGTAACTACATTTTCTCCATTTAATTATCTTGGCATCCTTGCTGAAATTAGTTGATCAGTGTGAAATTTTACCTTTCCTGTAGACAGCTTATAGTTGATTCATGTTATTTATTTTTGAATTATCCATTTGACACTCTTTTAATTACTATATTTATAACATTTACATTTAATGCAATTATGTATATTTTTGGATTTAGATGTAAGGATTTGGAAAATAAGCATTAAGCCCTTATGATTTATGTTATAGAAGTTTTATAAGTCTTTTTCAAGATATTGGTTATTATAACTTTATTTAGTTAACTTAGAAACGTACAAGGTTTAAGTTTTTAAGTGTTTATTATATATGAAATATCATGTATTAAAACTGGAGAAGATATAGAACTGCTTTTTTGTTGAGGTATAATTGACATATAGCATTGTATTAGTTTAGGTGTTTAACATAATGTTTTGAAATATACATGTTGTAAAATGATTATCACAGTAAGTTTAGTTAACTTTAATCACCACACATTTACAATTTTTTCCTTATGATGAGAATTTTTAAGAGTTACTCTCTTAACAACTTTCAAATATACCATACAGTATTGTTAAACATAGTCACCCTGCTATACATTACAGTCACAGGAATATTTTATCTTGTAACTGGAAATTTCTACCTTTTGACCACCTTCACTATTTCACAGTCCTTCCCCACCCACATCTCTGGCAACCATCAGTCTGTTCTTTTATCTATGAATTCAATTTTTTTATTTCCACATATAAGTGAGATCATTCAGTATTTGTCTTTTTCTGTTTGACTTATTTCACTCAGCATAATGCCCTCAAGCTCCATTCACGTTGCCTCAAATGGCAGGACTTCCTTCTTTTATGGATGAATACTAGTTCATTGCATATATATGTATCCAAACACACGATATTCATCCATTCACCTGCTGATGGACAGTTAGATTGTTTCCACGTCTTGGCTATTGTAAATAACGCTGCAGTGAACATGCTGGTGGACAAAGAGCTGTCTTTAAGTCAATATTAACTCATCCCAGTTGTTGAAAGATCCACCTATTTATCAGAAATAGTATGTGAACCTTTAAAAATACAATTTTAAACCTTTTATTGCAGAACCAAATAGTAAAGAATCCCTGTCATGCTTCAAAATTTTTATCTTACAGTTATTGTAACACAGGCTATCATTTATATGCACTTGTTCATATTTTAAAAACAAAGTACAGTTAATGAACTTTTTCTTATAGACATTTTATCTGGACTATAATATTCTTAGAGTGTATATGTAACAGAGTTTAAATCAAGTAATTAACGATTTGCCAAGTGAAGGGAAAAGAGGGAAAACAGGAAAAAAACAAGAGAGGAGCAGGTTTTAGACAACATAGAAACTGTGTCCCTAAAGTGCTAATTCTCTTTCTTCTGCAAGGAAAATGAAGTTTAGATGCAAAAAAACTTATTGGATACAATCACTCATTACTGTTGATACTGTAGTCCTTCGCATTTAAGTACACTTTATTTCTGAAAAAATTTTAGAATAAAGCTGCAAGGATGCTACAGAGAGGTCCTAAACACTCATTTATTTCCCCCTATTGCTAACATCTTACATATAATCATGGTGCATTTGTCAAAATTAAGGAAGTAAATAATGGTCCATCACTATTAACTACACTGGAAACTTTATGTGGATTTCGGCAGTTTTCCCAGTAATACCCACCTTCTATTTCTGGATCTGGTTTAAGATAGCACCTTTTAGTCATCATGTCTCCTTAGTGTCCTCTTGTCTATTTAGTTTTGAGGAGTACTGATCAGGTATTTTAAAGACAGTCCCTTGATTTTCTATTAGGTGATTTTTTTTTTTCATATTTATACTAGATTATAGAATGGAAGGAATATCACAGAGGTGAAGTACCCTGCCCATGACTTTGAATCAGGAGTATACAGAATATCTATGGCCTCACGTTAGTAATATTTACTTTGACCACCTGGCCAAGTTAGTGTTTGCGAATCTCCACCCTAGTCTTTAAAAGTTAGTCAGTAAGTCCACATTCAAGGGAAAGGGGAGTTCAGGTCTACCGCCTGAAGTGGGGCGGGGGGGGGGAGGGAGTATCACATTAAGCTGAATAGTTCCCCCTCTAAAGATATCTACATTTTGAATCCCCAACAACCTTGTATTTTATGGCAAAAGGGATTGTGCACATGTGAGTAAATTGAGGCTGTTGTGGGCAGAGAATATCCTGGATTATCCGGAGGGATTCTAAATAATTAATTACAAAGATCCTTATAAGATGAAGGAGGAAGGTCAATAAAGACAGAAAATGATGTGATGAAGGAGACAGGTTGATGTGGCCAGAAGCCTGCTAACAACATAAAGGAAGGTGGTCAAACAGACAGAGGACTGGCTTTAAAGCCAGATTTCTACATGAGAACACCGAAGTCGGATCAGTCTTCAAATTGCTGCAAAGAAGTAGTAAACTTAGAGAGGTAATGTTTTACCATCAGGTTGGCAAAAACTATAGAAATCAGTTATATTTGGTGATGGTATGTGGGGATAGTTGTTAGGAATACAAATTACCCTGACTTTTAGGGAAAATAGTCTAACAGTATATCTTAAACATCAAATGTGCAGTCTTTGACAAAGTAAGCCCATGTTTAAAAATCCCTTTGATAGAAATGAAAGCTCAAGTTCATAAAGATAAATGTAGAAGGATGTATACTACATCATTCAATATGTGAATTACAATGCTGCCTATTTTATTTTTGAAGTGAAGTTGCTCAGTCATGTCCAACTCTTTGCGACCCCATGGACTGTAGCCTACCAGGCTCCTCTGTCCATGGGATTTTCCAGGCAATAGTACTGGAGTGGATTTCCATTTTTGGTTCAAAAAGATGTTATAAGTATCATACTTGCTTTTGAACCATTTATTTCTCCCCATGGCTAACCCATCAGCAAATCTTATCTTCTTTACCTCCAGAAACTGTGTTCTAGATCTGTCCATTCCTCTTTGCCAGTATTAAACTATTGGTCAGTAAACACAAATCAATATATTTTTATATATTACAATTATATAATATTGGTGGTTTTGCATATACCACAATTTAAATATTCTACTATTATTTTAAATCTTTTAATATCATAGTGAATAGATGCTATTAATTACTGTAGGGTATTTAATTTTTAAAAGTACTGCATAAATGTTGATAAATGCAAACAATATTTATAATTTTCTCTACAATCACTGGATTACTTTGATTTTATTGGCAGGGGTGATTAGGTGAAAACCATGCCCAGATGAGCACTGGAGAAAACATTTCTAAGCATTTTATACATAAAGATAATTTTAGCCCTGGACACTAATTGCAATCTAAAATAATGTTTCCTTTCTTTGTTATAAAATTCTCTCTTCCACGGGATACTTTGTAAACCTTAGTTTTAAGATTTCAGGCTTCACTGATAAGCAAGTTGATCAGTGAATTTTTAAAATCACTCAACACTGAAGGCCCTTGTTATTTATTATCTATGGAGAAGGAAATGGCAACCCACTCCAGTATTCTTGCCTGGAAAATCCCATGGATGGAGGAGCCTAGTAGGCTACGGTCCATGGGATTGCAAAGAGTTGGACACGACTGAGTGACTTCACTTCAGCACAATGTCTATCTTCTCCTTAATCATTTTTAATTTTCATTCTTAGAACTTCTTTAGCACTGTTCTTCCTTACGATCAAAATCACAGGCAGGCAGCATTCTGGTGATAAGTCATGGTATAGCATTATTTGTTTGGGCTCCCCACGGTGGCTCAGTGGTAAAGAATTTAGCTGCTATGCAGGAAACTTGGGTTCAGTCCCTGAGTTGGGAAGATCCCCTGGTGAATGAAATGGCAACCCGCTCCAGTATTCTTGCTTGGAAAATTCCATGGACAGAGGAGCCTGGGGGCTACAGTTCATGGGATGGCAAAGATTCAGACATGACTGAGCGACTAAACAATAACAAATTATTTGCTCACAAAATTCTGTCCTCATTATGTTCAACATTTTGTTAGCTGCCTTGGCCACAGTACTTTATCCAGATGATGTCTTCACTAACTACTTGTGGACACTAAAATCATCTGCTCTTTTTTCACTAACACTGCCTTGTGATGGTCAATAAGGAAAAGTGAAGTGAAGGCGTTAATTGTTCAGTTATGCCCGATTCTCTGCAACTCCATGGACTGTAGCCTGCCAGGCTCCTCTGTCCACGGAATTCTCCAGGCAAGAATACTGGAGTGGGTAGCCATTCTCTTCTCTAGATCTTCCTAACCCAGAGATTGAACCCAGGTCCTCTGCATTGCAGGCAGATTCTTTACTATTTGAGCCACCAGGAAAGCCCTATAGGGGAAAGGACAAAACAAAACAAAACAAAAATTCCAAAGAGGAGTCTCATGATCTCACTCTTGTTAGAAGTATGAATAACACTTGTTTGCATGTGTGTGTGCTAAGTCCCTCCAGTTGTGTCTGACTCTTTGGATCTTAGCCTGCCAGGTTTTTCTGTCCAAGGGATTCTCCAAACAAGAATACTGGAGTGGGTTGCTATGCCTGCCTGCAGGCGAGCTTCCCGACCTAGGGATCAAACCAGCATCTCTTACATCTCCTGCACTGGCAGGCTGGTTCTTTAACACTAGCCCCACCTGGGAAGCCCACATAATACTTTATAATTTAGAAAAATTTGTACCCCCTTCATGAAATCTCAGAGCAAACTGTTGAGGCTATCAGTGTCATACCCACTTTACAGAGGAAGATAGCTTTAGCTAAGAGGTGTGGTGTGCAGCAAAATTTCGTGGATTTGAATCCTCCCCTGTTCACATTATATTGTATTACTTTCCACCACAACTACTAAGGAACTGTGTTTTTGGCTTGTTTTTCCTTTCTGCAAACCATTTCCTTTGCATTAGTTCCCTCTGGAATAAAAGCTTAGAAAGCTTTTTAGCCTTCTGAGTGTATTTTTTAGGAAATCACGAATTCCCTATGCTATTTATCATTCATGAGTTCTAAAGTGTACAGTACCACCAAGGAAGCAAGCGTAATCTGGAAAAGTAACAACTTTACACTTGACAACGCTTAACACAGAAAGGCATTACTGTCTCACCCAATGGGAAGCATCGCTGGTGTATAGCGTGCATTGTGTTGGGGATGCCAGAGGAAGTGGATGTGAACAAGATTAACGCTCAGACTGCAGCACTTGAACTTTATCTTGTTCACGTCTCTCAAGTTTCATCTCACGAGAACAAGATACAAAATCCAGTCCTAACAGCTCTTCCCCACGGCCCCCAACCCGCCCCCCGACCCCCCCCCCCCCCCCCCCCCCGCCGCTTATAGTTGACATCGGCTGTACTCTCAACAGCCCTTTGCCCTCTTAGCTGCTCTGCTTCCTAGGTTTCTTTTGCACAAAATCTTCCAGAATTGCTCTTTTCTGGACACGCTGGTCCCCTGGACGGTCGGGGGCTGGGTCCCAAGCTTCCATGCCATTCTCACTTAACCTGCCTTAGGACCCTAACGTACTTGACTGTGTCTGAAAAGCTCCCTGAAATATTCCTGGCTCCATCGGTTAACCCTACTTTACTGCGCTCCAGGTTCTCCTGATCGTTTCTCGAGCTCTCCTCAGGGTTCAGTCCGTATTGGTTCAGAGACGCTCAGCCAGAGGGCAGCAGGCTCTGCGACTCATCCTGTTCCGCAATCCAGCCCCGAAGACTTCCTGGTACCAGGTCTGGCTTCTCATCCCGGACGCGTCGGCTTCCCTTCTCTCTCTCCAAACAACACACCGGAAAACCTCGGATTGCTGACAGCCTTCTCCTAGCCAAGCCGGCGCGCTGGGGGCCGACCCAAAAAGAATTGGGCGGCCTGCGCATGCGGACTCGGCGGCCGCCACACAAGCCTCGCCGGGCCGCCTCCCCTCGGCCCGGCCGCGGCAGTTTAGAGCTCCTGACAGCTCCGCCACCGGCGGACGCAGCCTCGTCTCGTGCTTCCACGTTACCCTATCAGAGACGGGGCGGGGCGGCGGCCCCCGCGGCCTATCAGCGCGAACCACGATCCCGGCGAGCCCAGTAGGAGCGCAGCCAGGAAGGAGGCGATTGGGCTGCGGCGGCTCTGGGGGAGTGGCATAGCCAGGGCCCCGCCCGCCGCCGCCGCCGCCGCCGCTGCCTCCTCCCTCCCCTGGGCGCCAGCCGCCTTAGGCCCGAGCGGGAGCGGACGGCGGGCGGGCGGCCGCAGCTGCAGCCTGAGCGCCGCGGCCGGGGGCTGGTGGGCCCCGCAGCTTTGCTCCTCCTCTGTGCCCGCGCTTTCGGACATGGTGGCCCCCGGCTCTGTGACCAGCCGGCTGGGCTCGGTGTTCCCCTTCCTGTTGGTCCTGGTGGACCTGCAGTACGAAGGTGAGTCGTGTCCCGCCCCGGCCCGGAGGAGGCGCGCTCCGGGTGGGGTGGAGGGGCGGCCAGGCCTCCCGGCGCTTCCCCGCCGAGCGTCTCGGGGCGGCCGGGGCGGGAGCCGGGGACTCCGCGGCCGGCCTGGGCCCGAGCCCGCCCCAGGGCGGGGGCCGGCTCCCGGTTCCGGGTTTGTCTGGGGGAGAGGTGCGGGCGGCGGCGGGCCGCGGGACCGCGGGTATGGACTGAGGAGCCGGGCCGGTGGGCTCGGCGGGAAGCGGGGCGGCGACTTCTGGGGAGTCTTAGGGCGCGGAGACCCGGGCGGCCTCGCTTGGGACTCTCGATCCGCGCCGGGGGCTCCGGGTCGGCGGTGCTGGGAGGAGGCTGTAAAGGTGGCCCGAAGGGAGGCTGCTTTGGCTTTGGAGTTCCAGGAGGTGGAGGGGACAGTGTCGTGTTGGATGTTAGAAGTGAGTAACCGTCACCCCACTCTGTTCTGGGTTGTGTCTCGAAGTTGTTAGCTTGGTGCGTTAAGGAGCCGCTGCTGAAATTCAAGCTCCCGGCGGGCAAGGCACTAAAAGTTTGTGGCTTTACAGTTTCCAGTCTGGTGTCACTCAACCTTTCCTTTTACGAGTTCCCTGAGGTGGGGGTGGGGTGGTAGGGAATCCACTTTTAAGAAGATACGAACGCTAATTTTCACTGCAGTCCTACAGTTTGGCATGTTGGCTGCTCTTAACAGAACAGGAAACTGAGAGTTGTCCCGTCTTAGTTGTCAGCGGACAGGAGTAAGAATGAAAGCCGCGACTGCCCATTGATCTGATGCTCCAAGCGTGCTTACCCTGCGGAATATTCGAGTATAGTGAAGTTATCTCGTGCACTCCACTGTTTCCAGCCCCGTGTACAGGCTAGTAGTCACAGAGGTCAAATTAAACAGTTTAATATTGGACTATTAGAGGGAGTGAGGAGCTGAACGCAGGAATTGTTTCTGGTAAAATCCCCTCCAGATTTTCAGCTTACAAAAAGAGTAATACTCTCCGATTTTTAGGTCTTATTCATAGCAGCGTTTTTTTTTTGGTGGGAGGGGGAGCGGTGTTCTGGAGGACCGTATTTTTTTTTAAATCAGAAAGCAGAATATGTGGCATGGCAACATTGGGAAAAAGAATTTGACAGTGAGGCTGCCCCAGAAAAATATATGGAATTGGAACTGGAATGCCTGGACCATGACCTTTAATATAGGTCATGTATTCCACTTCTTTTACGTATTTTAATGTTAAATATCTCCTACCCTATGAAGTGTAGTACTAATGTCGAATTAGCATTAATTAATTTTGGCCACTTAAGAGAAAGTTGAGCTTCCTCGGTGGCTCAGATGGTAAAGAATCCGCCTGTAGCGCGGGAGACCTGGGTTTGATCCCTGGGTCAGGAAGATACCCTTGAGAAGGGAATGGCAACCCACTCCAGTGTCCTGGGCTGGAGAATTCCATGGACAGGGAAGCCTGGTGGGCTACAGTCCTTGCGATTGCAAAGAGTTGGACACCAATGATGGACTGATACTTCACTTAGAAGAGAAAGTTGCCTATGTTCTGCTTAATGTGAGTTATTATTTTAAGTTACACAGGTATACACTTGTGTAAGATTTGCCTTTTCCACTGGCTTATAGGCTGTCTTTTTAGAATCACTGTTCTGTATATGATTCTGTAGGACTTTAACACTTCATATCTATCTTGTAGTATTTTCCAGAAGGAAAACCTCACCCGAGAGCTATTCACCCAACGTGGAACGCGTGGTGACATTTCACAAAGGGGTGCCAAAGTGCTGTCTTCTTTAGGGTATTGTCTGTGTGAAGTAGCCAGGACTTGGTCCAGGTGGTAGAGAAGAAAGGAAAAAGTTCGTAAACTTATTGACGGTGACTGGCACCCTCCTGGGCACCTTTCTGTAAGCTGTCTCCTGTTCATGGAGGTACAAGATGTTGTTTCTACTCTCCAGATGAGGAAACTGAGGCTCTAAGAATTTAGCTTGGAAAAGGTCACATAGCTGTTAACTCTAAGAGACATAAGTTGAACTTACATTATTTGACTTTAAAGTTCATCTTGCTTGTGGACTGGAGACAGAAGTTAAGTGGCTGAGGGTATCCTGTGGGCCCAAGCACTTGTAAGTAGTGGCAGCTGAGAAAATTCAGCCTTTCTATTTGTTTGTTTGCCACCAGCAGTAATGAACAGGAAGAGAATTTCCTGACATCTTTAATACAGTGGTTCTCCAGCTTGAGTGTGTGGTCACCTGGATTCCTTTTTAAACAAAGGGCTGAGCCTCACTCCCAAAGTCCTTGATTCAGTAAGTCTAGGTGGGACCTGAAATTTTGCATATCTAAAAAGGAATCACTGGTATAATGAGTTATGCAGTGGAGTTAAATTAGGTATCTGTTGTGTAAATCAGATATCTATTTTATTTGATGGAGATATAAAGATAGGAAAGAACCTCTGACAGCAAGCTGTCAGCTCCAGTTTTCCCAAGTTGTGTGTCTGAGTTTTTTAACTTAAGTCTTTCTGGAGGCATTTAGGACTACTTGATTCCACTGTTGAGCCCAAGGCTTGGAGACAGAAGGAACAGAACAGGTATGAGAAGAGTGAATATGAAACAAAGAGTTGTATTGCAGAGTGTCCCCAATAATTAGCTTAGGGGCCTAGTTTTGTCTGACTTAAAAATACTTATTTTTTCCCCTAGGCTTTTCTATTAATTGTAATTCAGAGAATTGAAGTATTTAATAGGCTCATGAATTGAAAGGTTGAATCTTTTAGCACCCCTTTTCAAAAAGGCCTTTGAAAAAAGGAAGTCTGAAGCACTAGTTTAGGAATAGAATTTTTGGAGCAGAAGGAAAACTTTTGTATTATCTACTTTAGTATTCTTATGTTACAGATAAGGAGCTATTTTAATTCTCTGCTAATGGTGTGTTCTATTTGGTGATTTAAGTGGGAACATAACCTGGGAACCAGACCTTCTTTTATCTCTTTCTTCCTTAACATTCTTTCTGTACGCAGTTTATCTTTATTTCACTGAACTGACCTGACAAAACCATATTCTTTGGACACTGGGAAAAGAATGGTTACAAAAGGTGGTGATACTTTTTATGTGAACTGTGCTCGCTAGGATTTTCTTGACATTATTTAAATATGAAGATTATAAGCAAAGGACTTTCAGTAATTTATATACCCCCTACCCCTTACCTGTGGTTTCTCTTTTCTTGGTTTCGGTTACTTGTGGTAAACTGTGGTGTGAAAATATTAAATGGGAAATTCCAGAGATAAACAATTCATAAGTTTTAAATTGCAAACCTTTCTGAATAGCATGATGAAATCTCACGCGGTCTTGCTCTGGGCATGAATCATCTCTTTGTCCCCTGTATCCAGCCTGTCACTTAGTAGCCATCTGGATTATCAGCACTACTGCAGGGCTTGTGTTCAGGTAACCCTTCTTGTACTTAATAATGGCCCTAAAGTGCAAACCTAGAGATGCTGACAATTTGGGAGTTTGGATGTGCCAAGAGAAGCTGTAAACTGCTGCCTTTAAGTGAAAAAAGTCTGTGTCTTAGTTAGGAAAGAAAAAACAAAACAAAACTGTATGCTAAGTTGCTAAGATCTGTGGTAAGAATCAATCTCCTATCTGTGAAATTGTGAAAAAGGAAAAAGTTAATTTGTGCTAGTTTGGCCATTGCACCTCAGACGACAGAGGTTGTGGTCACAGTCTGTGATAAGTGCTTAGGTAAGATGGAAAAGGCATTCCGTTTGTACAATAAGATGTTTTGAGAAGAGGGCACAACATTCACATCTTTTATTATAGTATATTGCTATAATTGTTCTATTTTACTATTGTTGATCTCTGTGTCTAATTTATAAATCAACCTTATCATAATGATAAGTGTGTATGAATAGGAAAATATAATGTGTACATAGTGTGTGTGTGAAAGTCACTCAGTCATGTCCGACTCGTTGCAACCACATGGACTGTAGAGTCCATGGAATTCTCTAGGCCAGGATGCTGGAGTGGGTAGCCTTTCCCTTCTCCAGGGGATCTTCCCAGTCCAGGGCTGGAACTCAGGTCTCCCGCATTGTGGGCAGATTCTTTACCAGCTGAGCCACAAGGGAAGCTGAAGAATACTGGAGCGGGTAGCGTATCCCTTCTCCAGCGGCTCTTCCCGACTCAGTAATCAAACCGGGGTCTCCTGCATTGCAGGTGGATTCTTTACCAATTGAGCTATCAGGGATGCCCTAAATGTATATATAGGGTTCAGTACTATCTGTGGTTTTGATAACCACGGGGATTTTGGGATGTATTCCCTGAGAATAAGGGGGAACTCCTGTAAACTAAGTATTCTAGCAGACTCTCAGAGAGCTTCTAGAAAATTATTTTAAGTTCATCTAATGATATAGGCTATTATTTAGCAGTAGTGTCCAGGTCCCAATTCGCTTGACTAGTTAGCACTTACTGAACAAGTGCCCAGAAATGGAGTAGTTTAGTTTCTGTGGGATGGGGGGAGTTGTGCTGAAATGGGATGGCCAATAGTCAGTAGGCTTTACTTTCCCATATGAAGTTAATGAATTGTGGTTAAGTTTAATTTCTGTTGCCATAGTGTTCCTTTGATTATTGTCCAGTTATTAATCTTTCTTTGTATGGAAATATCATGGGAACGCAGTCACTTGCTCTTAAGAACAAAAACATCATGTCAGCCATAAATGGATTTTTCAAGATCTTTGGGATGCTGCTTTTTAAATTTTTGAAGATAAGTTTTAAAAATCTGATGAGTTTGTGTTATTCAGAGTTCTAGAATACAAAGACTGATTTAATCAGTTAGCAGAGGCTTCACCATAGTGTTCTTTATAGGTGAGATACATGCAGTATAGAACTCTTGGCTTTTGTCTTTGCATTTATAGACAACTTGGGGATATAACACATGTTTTGTGAAGCATCTGTGTTCTCTTGCTACTTGCTCAATGTGGATTTCATGATCCATCTTGTAGTCAGTCCATTGGAAGCACCCTTTAATTTTCTTGTCCGTGTAATCTTTGGTTTTATTCACGTGCCAAAATTTGAACTGATTTAAATTCAACCTGGCCAGCTGGTTTGTTGAACCTCAGAGCTGATCATGGATGGAGAGAAATGAAGATAACCTTGCTGGCAGGTCTCATTTCAAGCCTATAGTCTCTATTTCCAATGCATACTCAGTACTGCTAACATTCCTCCCTACAATTCCTACAGTTCCCTAGTGTTCTTGAAAGTCCGTGTCTCACACTTTTTCTTCTTTCTTTAAATCTCCAGCTGAAATCCTCCTTTCTTTTCTTCCTCTTTCTTTATTTTGGCTGCACGAGGTCTTAGTTGTGGCATGCCGGATCTAGTTCCCTGACCAGGGATGGAACCCAGATCCCCTGCGTTGGAAACTCAGAGTCTTAGCCACTGGACCACCAGGAAAGTCCCTCTTCCTCATTCTTTGTGATCCAGGGGTCCCCAGCCTCCGGATCTCATGCCTGTTGATCTGAAGTGAAGCTGATGTGATGATAATAGAGATAAAGTACACAGTAAATGTGGTGAGCTTGAATCATCCTGAAACTATCTCCCCTCCTCAACCCTATCCGTGGAAAAATTGTCTTCTAGGAAACCTGTCCCTGGCACTCTAAAGGTTGGGGACTGCGGTTTTAGACTTTTTTGTCTTTATTGAGAAAATGAAAGCCATCACAGGGCAGTTTCTTTTTCTTTCTACCTCGGAATTTAGTAGCCTACCTGTATTTATACCCATTCTGCTACTTTTCTTAACATTAATGATTGAAAAAAAAAATCCCTCCTCTTGGCAAAATCCAATTTTATACTTATGCCCTGGATCCCATTTCCTGTCACCATCTGAAAATACTGCTTCTACAGCTACAGTTTTTCTCCTGTATCATCGCTTCCTTCCTCTGCTGGGTCACTGACATCAGCGCTCCAGCGTGCTGTAGTGTCCGTCTTAAACTGGGCTTCGATGTGAAGTGTCGCGTTAGCTACTGAACAGTATCATTGTTTCTCTTGAGAGCGGAACTTCAGAGTCGTTGGTGGTCTCTCTCGCTATATGCTTATCTTCTATTCTCTTCTCAACACAGTAGAGCCTGCAAAGCCTTATGTATCGGACTCCTCCTATTTACTTAGATCTTTTTTATCTTAATCGTCTCTTTCACTGCGCTCCTGCCACATCAACTTGACTTCCAAATGCCCAGCTCATTTCTGATGTAGGTGTCTTTATTCTTGTTGTTCCTATACTCTGAAGGTTTCAGAGAACAGCTTTCCAAATGAGCGTTCGTTATTTCAGCCCTGACATACTATTTAAGAAGCATGCTCTAGGTCGGTTAATAACCTCCCTTTGCCTTATTGTGTTTTCTTCATAAAACTTAATGTTGTCCTCAATTACTTGATTTGTATTTCTTGTCTGTCTGCCTCTCTAGAATATAAGCTTTATGGAAGGTGCTCTTATCTCTGTACCTAAACTATGTTGACATGGAGTAGATTTGCAATAAATGTTTTCAAAATGGATTAGTGAGGTTGACTGTTCTAACTTTTTTTTTATATGAACCCTTCTAAACTGATTTTCCAAGTTGAAATTCATTGAAAAAGGAAACCCATCACAACATGTATGCTTTCACATTTAACTGAAGCGAAGACTAAAGTCCATTGGAATTGAGCAAACGTGGTTACAACAGATCTTATTTTCCTAGTTTACCCAGGAAAATTTTGGTGTAGACGTAGTTCATATGTACTTGCTACCTAATTCAGCCTTGTCTTCCTTTAAGTCTGTGTGTGTGTGTGCGCGCGTGCGCGCGCACATGCTCAGTTGTAAGTCAGGCTGTGTGTGTGTGCGCATGTGCTCAGTTGTGTCCGCCTCTTTGCAGCAACATGGACTGTAGCAGAATACTGGAGCAGGTTGTCATTTCCTCCTCCAGGGGATCTTCCCTCCTCCGGGGAATCTTCCCGCCCCAGGGATCAAATGCGTGTCTCTGCTGTCTCCAGTATTGGCAGGTGGATTCTTTACCACTAGTGCCACCTGGGAGCTTTTGGCTTTGAATACTAAAACAGTTGTTAGGTTAGGGTGATTGGAAAGAGATGCTTGCAAGGTCTAGGGGTTCCAGCTCAGTGTATTTTTATTAAAACTGTTTTGTCATTGGTCCTTACTCGACTGTGAAATTGTGAAGATAATGAACTTCCTGCTCTTTGGAGAGAGTCAGATTCCACTGTTCTCTGTGTTTCTGTCTTGAGGCTTCTTTCTCTGCCCCGGCTTGCTCTGATCTTGGGTTTAGATAGGACCTTTTACAGACAGTGCTTTTCCCCCCCGCCGCATTATGTTCTTTTTCCCTGCCTGTGTTCGGTTTTAGAATGATCCTAAAGTTCTCTGTCTCCCTGACACTCTTCCGTGCTCCAGCCTGAACAGCCCCCCGGGCTAGCTTCCCTTCTGCCACCTGGCCTTGGCTTGAGCCTTAGCGTCTCTGACCTTTGGTTCTTGACTTTTTCAGTCTGGTTGTTCCAGTCTTGGTTGTGACTCTCAGCGCATCATACTTTTTAAGCCCTCAACTTTGTTTCTTAAAATTGTTTTTGCTCTGTAAAAATATGACAGACTCTAATACTGTTATAACTTCAGTAAAAGACGTAGCTGCTTCACCTTTTCCCCCTCCATGCTGTATATTTGGCTGACTATTGTCTGTGGAGAAACTGGTTTGTTTAATGCTGCTCAGGAGACAGCAGGATGTTTGGTTGTCTTATCTCAGAAGTAGGAGGCCTCTCTCATTGTCACTGTCTCCCAGGATGTGGCAAAGGAATAAAAATTATCCATGGCTTAAAATGCACAGTTGAGATACTGCAGAAGCAGCCACATTTACAATTTTTAAAGAAACATATTAGTGTCTGTATGAATCTTTGGTGGGTTTGATTTTTATAATTGTTATTGTGTACCTTAGATTCTGTTATATTGATGAACTGTAATACATTTAAGAAAGAAGGAATTTAGTTACATTCATTCAGTAAATATTGAGTACCTACTTTGTGCAAGGTACTGAACTCAGTGGTATATAAAGAAGAAAAGACAGTTCCTCCTCTCGGGCTTGCTTTTGGTCTGTTTGGGACTTGGCAGGCCAGCTGTGCAGGTCAGCTTATTGAGGCTAGGGGATTGCAGAGTGAAGTCCTGTGCTTGTGAGTGGAGGGATGCACAGTGTAGGAGGAACTGTCCCCACCTTCTCACTGAATTAGTTAGGGAAAGTTTCACAGGGGAACTGGCGTTTGAGGGCAGAATCCTGATGGAGGAGGGAACTTTGCCAGGGGGGCAGGTGAGGAAGGCATTTCTGTGGAACAGCAAGTTGAAAGGGATGCATCGTGAGAACTGGTGTGTTCAGGGAGGTTCTGCCTGTTCCCTGTGCTGTGTGTGTGTGTGTGTGAGTTGCTCAGTCGTGTCCAACTCTTTGCGACCCCATGGACTGTAGCCCACCAGGTTCCTCTGTCCATGGAATTCTCCAGGCAAGAATACTGGAGTGGGTTGCCATTCCCTACTGCAGGGCATCTTCCCGACCCAGGGATCGAACCTAGGTCTCCCACATTGCAGGCAGAGTCTTTAGTGCTTGAAAGTGAGGGCTGATAAGGCTGGACCCAGATGAAGGACCTGATCATGCAGGGTCCTGTTTGCCTTTAGATCTGAAGGGACTTGGACTGAATCTCGCCAGTGCTGTGCAAACACTGCAGAATTGTTATTAGGAATGCATTTTGGGAGGATTTCTCTAGCCATAGCAGGGGGCTGGACCTGGAGGAAGGTGGGGAAATACCCCAGTTAGGAGGCATGTCCTCTCTTTTGGGGGGGAAAAGGGCTGTGCAGCCACCACTTAACACTGTGGCAAGTTCAGTTATGGAAAAGTGACCGAGGTGCACTGGGGGAATAATAATTAATTCTCCCTGGAAGACTGAAATTTTTATAGAGGAAGTGGTATTTACTTATCACATTGTTAGATGGAAGTGATGTTAGATAAGATAGTAACATAATAAGGGTCTGAGTTTTAGGTAAAAGGCACAAGAAATGCTGGGTACCGCTTTCAATCATAGAAGGCAAGAGAAGCTTAGTTTGGAGAGGAACTTGACCTTTTTGGAGGGACACCTCATTGCTTTATTTGAAGGACTAGTGCAAATGAAAGAGCCCAGGTGGATGTTTTGGTCCAACTTACAGAAAAGGTCACGGTAACCCCAACATGCATGCACAGCCTCAGTGACCGAGAAAGTGGCCCTGTGGCTGTGGGAAGCCAGGCTGGGGCTCAGCTCTCAGGGTCGCTGTCCCCCGGGGTGTGCTTGTCAGAGAGATCCTCTGCTGTGCCAGATTCACGGGGCCCCATCTTGTGCACGCTGGTGTTGTGGTCACCCAGGTCTTTGGATTTCATCTGCTCATTCAGGTAATGAGTCTCAGGGAAGTAGCCCAAGCAGGTATTGTTTAGTCGGTAACCAGCTTGTGCTGTTCCCTCAGGTGCTTTTCAGAAGTAACACGTGTTCTGTTGTGTTCCGCTGGCCGAGTCCTCCTGGTTTAGCTTCTTGATACCCTGAAGAATTTGCGATTCAGCCTCCTTGTTGGTTTGTCGCTTCATCAGTGTCTCAGCGTATTCTCTGTCCTCGTGAGACTGCTGAAGGGGATATTGGGCATATCCTTTGCAGCCACACCGTCAGGATCAAAGCGGCAAGGCATGGCCAGGGAGATGCAGGAGGCGAGGAACGCCAGGTGGATCTGCCAGTTGATGGCGGCCCCGGAGTCCTGGTGGTCGCTTGGGCACACCTGTGAGGGGCACTCAGTCGTCGCGGCAGGTGGCCGAGGCACCCTCCAGGGTGCCATGGGGAGGGATGGCAGTGCTGGTTTGGCCCAGCCTCTGGCAAGCACTGTTGAAGTGGGAAACTGCAGTGGCTCTCTGTAGAACGTGTGGCCCGAGGCATCTGGAATAAATAGTTGAAAGAACTTTGCACGTGTACTCTTGGCTCCCACTAAACCTCAGGGTCTACCTCTGAGATTGGAACAGATTGTGGTTAAAATGTTCCGTTAAATGATGGGTTGGGTGAGTGAAGCATGCAAAGCTGAGCAACTGTGGAGAGAGAGCTTAGCCTGGTTTATATGGCAGAAAGGTTTCTGAGTTGTGCTGCAAATAAAGCTAGGCTTTGAAATTGAGTCATGTTCTGACAGTTACCATGAGTCTGCAGGTAGCTTGGGTGACTTCTCTGAGCCTTAGATTCCTCAGTTATCAAAGTATGAAAGATGTTTACTTTCTAGGTTTGTTGTGAAAACTAAGTGAAATAGATATTCTGAAAATATTCAGCATTTTAAAAAAAATTTCTTAATTTCCTTCTGTGTTACATCTTTCCTCTTAGACATTTTCATGACTGGATAAGGAAAGTACTGTGACTAATAGTTTTACTCCTATCCAAATTTCTTACTTCCTCCAGCAATCTGAAATCCTCTACTGAGTACATTGATCTGATTGTCCCTTTGAGAAAATTAAATGGGAGATGTTTGAAATCTTCTTGATAATTGAAAGGCTGCTTCCTTTACGTGTTGCGAGCACATAGATAAATCCATCAGCTTGCCTTTGAAATTAATTTTACCAGCTGTAACAGACTGGATGGTTAGAGAGTTCAGCCCCAGCATTTTCACCATTCTTACTCGATCCCTAGTTCAGTCTCTTTTTAGTGTCATTTTTACATGTTTTCTGTACACACATTTGTACATGTGATGTACAGTCTTTTAAACTTTATACTGGGAACTGTAAATGTTTATGTGGAGGTAGAGTTTATATTAGAATTTACCTTTAAAAATCGAAATAAACTGCCTTTAATTGTTTTAATTTCCCTACCCCATCCCTTAAAAAGGTTTAAGTAAGTGAAAGTTGCTCAGTTGTGTCCGACTCTTTGCGAACCCATGGACTCTAGTCAGTAGAATTCTCCAGGCCAGAATACTGGAGTGGCTAGCCTTTCCCTTCTCCAGGGGATCTTCTCAACCCAGGGATTGAACCCAGGTACCCCGCATTGCAGGCAGATGCTTTACCAGCTGAGCAACAAGGGAAGCCCAAGAATGCTGGAGTGGGTAGCCTATCGCTTCTCCAGGGGGTCTTCCCGACCCAGGAATCGAAAACCGAGGCCTCCTGCATTGCAGGTGGATTATCTACCAGCTGAGCTATCAGGGAAGCCCAAAAAAGATTTAAAGTAAAACCTTACTGTGTGAAATTTTCTACATTTACCGAGGTGGGGCATGATATTATGAACCTCCCTGTACTCCTCTCCCCGTGTTAACAATTAACAACCCCTGACCAATCTTATTTCATCTGTACCTGTGGATTATTTCAGAACATTTTACATGACATCATGTCGTTTATAAATATTTTAGTGTTTATGAAAGATAAGGACTGCTTTCAGTTTTAGAATCTATATCATCTAAAAATATTCCCTGCAGTATTTGATTATAATGCTATACCTTTGAACTACAGTCTAACAGAAACATTTGAGACAGGGTTATTTTGCTCTTCTTTCTTGACTTAACTGGCTGCTTAGTTATAAAATATGTCTTTAGTGTTAACAAATATTCTCTAAAAGTTTCGGTTTCAAGTGATAATCAGTACATCTTTAACAAAGCACATTGCTCAGTTTGTTTTCTTTTATTGTATAAGCACATGAATACATTCTTACCAGAGAAAAAAACTAAACCATTCAGAAATATATACTATATCCTCTTTTTTAAAGCATCAGTGAAATCTGAACACGTTTACTCTAATACAACTTGCTGTCCGTGGTTCACACCACCACAGTTCTTTCCATTCCTGCCCACCTTTAATCTGTTTTCCACATGGCCAGCCAAAGTGATCTTTTTAAAATGTAAATCAGATCGTCAGTTCCTTGCTGAAACCCATCCAATGATGTCCCTTTGCTCTTGGAGTAAAATCCAGATTTCTTACCATAGCCTGCGAGGCTAAGGGGGACCCATCCTGCCAGCCGGGAGCCTCTTCTTGATGCCTTAAAGTTGAGCTTGGTCCTGCCCAAGCCCTCTGCACTTGTTTTGCACTGCTTGCCTGATCTTATTTTGGCATGCTGGAGGCTTTCTGTCGTTTAGGACTGCTCTCCTGCCTTTTATGTTTTAACTCAGGGAGGAGTTATTTGACTCCTAAGCACTATATTAAGCACCGCTTCCTTTCCTCTGGCAGGAATGAGTTGCTTGTCTGTCTTTATTCCACGGCCTCCCCACTGTTGGAGCGGTCTGCGTGGACACCGGGCTGTGTTTTAATGTATGTTGCGTCCTGTGGGTCTGTAAGGATGTCAGTTATCTTCATTTTTGGAATGTTTTTCCTATTAGCTCCACCAATTTTGGATCCTTAATTCTCTTGTTTGGTATTGGTTTCATAAGGATAGGTTTTTAATGCTCATCTTTGTTTTTCAGAATTGCTTGTTGCCTGTCTTTGAATTCTGATTGTGAGAGAAGGCTGACTGCCTGTCTGGAGGCTGAGAAGTCTCCAGGACCCCTTCCTTCCTTTCCCTGGTTTCAGCTCTCGCAGCCGCCTCCACGGCATACCTCTCCTGAGAAGGTGTTTGGATATGATTTTGCCCACCAGTCTCATCCTGTCCGCTTTATGTTTTGAGAATTTTTCCAAAATTTCTTTTTTTTAGATGGCCCTCTTCTTCTTAATAAAGAATTTTGTTTTTCAGTGAGGTTATGCATGTATCTCCTTAAATAAATCTTGTCATTTCTAGACTTTGAGCCTGTTGGGAGGTAGGCTCATGTGTTTAGTAGGTGACTGCTTTTTTCTATTTCCTATGGACTACTTTCTTCAAAAAAAATTTTTTTTTAATGTAAGAGGTAATTTCTATCAGTGAGTCAATTCTTCATTGAAAGGATTTAAGTTAAATTTTGTTCTTGGAAAATCTTAAAAATACAGAAAATAGTATCATGTACCACTGTGTCCTGTCAGTTCAGTTCAGTTGCTCAGTCACGTCTGACTCTCTGTGACCCCATGGACTGCAGCATGCCAGGCTTCCCTGTCCATCACCAACTCCTGGAGATTACTCAAACTCATGTCCATCGAGTTGGTGATGCCATCCAACCATCACATCCTCTGTTGTCCCCTTCTCCTCCCGCCTTCAATCTTTCCCAGCATCAGGGTCTTTTCCAGTGAGTCAACTCTTTGCATCAGGTGGCCAAAGTAGTGGAGTTTAGCTTCAGCATCAGTCCTTCCAATGAATATTCAGGACTGATCTCCTTTAGGATGTACTGGTTGGATCTCCTTGCAGTCCAAGGGATTCTCAAGAGTCTTCTCCAACACCACAGTTCAGAAGCATCAGTTCTTCAGCGCTCAGCTTTCTTTGTAGTCCACCTCTCACATCCATACATGACTACTGGAAAAACCATAGCTTTGACTAGACTGACCTTTGTCGGCAAAGTAATGTCTCTGCTTTTTAATATGCGGTCTAGGCTGGTCATAGCTTTTCTTCTAAGGAGCAAGCGTCTTTTCATTTCATGGCTGTGTCCTGTCACCCTACTTCAAAAATCACCAGCACCTGGTGGATGTATTTTGTCTATGCTTTCATCCTCCTCCCCAAGGTTATTTTGAAGGCAGTCCGGTGGAAACTCCAACATGATGCTGGAAAATAGCCTCTCTCGAATCAGTGATTGCCCTGTAGGCTAGGGAGTTCTCCTAAAGCTAAAGCCTGTAGGATTCTCCTCGTTGCTTTCTTATTCATTTTTGTTAAGGCTGCAATTTTATACACAGTGTTCAGTAACGTCTGTTAAGTAAAACGTTAATTTCCATAATCTTCATTATGAAAAGCAGGTTGTATTTTTGGATATGATATGGAATTAGGTGAAACTACAATTGACTCTCACATTCTGAATATAATCAGTTTCTAAATCTATATGGCATACTGACTTTATCTGAAGATACAGGTTAGGAGCCTGTGTCTTCATTTTAAATGGGAAAAATAATAATGCTTTCCTAGTTCACTGAAAACCCCCAACTAATTTCTCCAGATTATATCCACATACTCTTAAATAGGTTAGACGTTTTTACATTATTGCCCCCAAACAAATAGGACTTTGTAGGACCCCGAGTTTTGTTTTTTCTTTTAATTTATTGTATTGAAGTATACTTGATTTACAATATTGTATTAGTTTCTGCTCTACAGCCCAGCGAGCCAGTTATACATACATATATTTGTATAAATACACATTCTTTTTCATATGCTTTTATGGTTTATCACAAGATATTGAATATAGTCCTCTGTGCTACACAGTGGGCCTTTTTGTTTATCCATTTTATATATAAAATGGTAATCCCAGAATTCCAGGCCATCTGTCCCCCTTGGCCACTGCAAGTCTGCTCTGTACCCCTGTGAGTCTGTTGTTCATTTGTGTCGTATTTTAGGTTCCACATTTGAGTGTATGGTATTTGTCTTTCTGACTGACTGCACTTAGTTTGATAATCTCTAGGTCCATGCATGCTGCTGCAGACGGCATTAGTCCGTTCTTTTTCATGGCTGAGCAGTGCTCCATCGTGTGTATGGACCACTTCTTCTTTATCCGCTCATCTGTCGAGGGAGATTTAGACTGTTTCCATGTCTTGGTTATTGTGATTAGTGCTGCTGTAAACATAGGGGTACATTTTATCTCTTTGAATTACAGCTTTAGGACGCTGAGTTTTTGAGACCACCAATCTAAGGTTTCCTCCTTCCTTCTCTTTTTTTCCTTCTTCCTTCCTTCCTCATTTAGAGGGCTCCAGCAGGCAACCAGTGTAATGAAACACTACACAGAAACCCAGAAAATGCAGACTGGGCATATGAAAAGCTACCTTGTTTAGTAGGGTGAAGAATAAGGTAAAGTGTATTTCATTTGGCTTTTGGCTGTATTAGGTGAAATCAGAAATTCACTAGCTTTTGATGATTGGAATGGCAGACAGTTGTTGAGATAGGTTGCTCTGGCTGTCTTCCTGGACTCCTTTCTTCACTTGGCCCCTGTCCAGACAGTTGACCTAAGTCGCGGGTAGCCTTTTCCTCTCTTGTATTTTTTCTCTGCAGTCTATTTCTGTTTCCGCTGCTGGTACTCCATGGTCTAGTCAGCATCATGTTACCTGAGTTACTGTCACTGGGACTTTATTGATTTCCCTCTTTCCTTCTGGCTGTTTACTGGCATCTTCTAGCAGAGAAAGTAAGAGATAGTAGTGAGAAAGACCCACTCAGTAACGAAGGCATGGTGGAGAGGAGAGCTGGCTGCAGTACTGGACTTTGAGTTCTTGAAAGCCTCATTAATCTTGAGTTCTTGGCTTTTATAAAGATACGATGTTCTTTGTGTTTGGAATGCTGGATTCCCTCTTCAGGCTTGGTACATAGGTCCATCCTTCTCACTTGTCCTTCAGGGGAGACCTCCGGGAACACAGTGTCCCCCCAACCCAGCACTGTCCAGGAGAACTTTCTGTGATGCTGGGAAATGTTCTCTATCACCCTTACTGTCCCACACACTCGCCATTAGCTAAGTGGCATTTATGCTGTGAGTAGTGAGACTGACAAATTGAATTTTAAATTTTATTTGGTTTTAACTGTAGGCGCTAGGTGCCTTTCTCTGCTTGTGCCCTCTCAGAGCCCTTTGTGTATTCATTCCATCCTAACACTGTGTCGTGTGCTTTTCCAGCATTTTATTATTAAACATGTTGCGAAGTTGAAACAATTTTATTGTGTACAGTCCTGTACCTATCACCTAAATTCTACTATTAATGTAATTACTACACATGTTTTTAATGCATATCTATTTGGGCATTTTTCTATCCATTAATCCTTTTGAAAAAATAATTTTCAAAATAACATCAGTGCACTTGTCCCCAAATACTTTAACATGTGTATCATTAGCGTTTGTTTTTTGCAGGGGTAAAATTTGTATACGATAAAATGTCCATTGTAAAGTACGTATTTGCTGGATTTTGCTAACTGCATGTGTTCGTGTAACCCTCGCCTCCGTCAGGGCTGGAACACTCTCAGCGCCCCAGAGACTTCTTTCTGCTCCTTCCCAGTCCTGTCTCCCACCCTCTCAAGTGATGACTGTTCAGAGTGTTTTCCCTGCAGTGGCTCCTTAGCACACTGAAAAGCTTAACATCACGTTCATTGTGAAAGAGAAATGCTGTGGCATTTAGTTTCCATATGCACCTTCTCCATGCATTTGAACTGTAGAACAACAAAGAGAGTCTTACCTTCTACCTAACAAGGTGCAGCTCTTCTTGTAAGTGAAGAAACGCTCACCTGTATCCTGGTTGAGAAGATATGTTTTCAACAGTCACTGTGTGCATTACCACTGTCCTGTTCGGTACTTAGTTATAGAAAAACTAAATTGTCAAGTTAATTTCAACAGCTTGTAAATAAAATAAAAATGGAAACTGGACAAAATCTGGTTAGGACAGTCGATTCTCTTTATTCATGGTGGTTATACTCCGTATGTCATTATGAATGTTGAATTGGCAAATATTGAACCACTGCATGTGGGAGAAAATGTGGGCTTAGGATCCTGCAAGGCCTCAGGTCACTACATGTTTGTCAACAGATCAAAACCTAATCTTGTTTTGTGTGACTTTGTGTTTAAAAATACCTTGTTTAATATAATTGTCTAACATTGAATTCATGGCCAGCAGCGTTATCATTCATGTCTGAATGAAGCTTATTTGGCAAACGTGTTTTCTTTTCTTGAAAGTGTTTTGCTTGCACTGTACAGCTTGCAGGACCTTAGTTCCCCTGCCAGGGAGGGATTGAACCCACATCCCTGACAGTGGAAGCTCAGAGTCTTAACCACTGGACGACTAGGGAATTCCCCAAACTTATTTTTTTGAAAGGCCCAGTACGGTCTCTTGCGTTTAGGAACATTAGGAAGTACTGTGCTTGGGGGCCAGTTTTAAACACTGAAATCAATGAAAAAGAAGGAAAAAAATCATAGAGAACACTTGTTTATAACATGAGAGGTGACACAGGATGGAGAATCCCCTTGTTTGACTTCAGCTCAGAACATGCTCTTCACCTGTCCCAAGTGTGTCCCCATTCTGCACATTCACATGTCCTCAAATGACCGCCAGGGGGCCTTGAATATTAGTTTGGAGATTACAAATGAGTTTTAGGGGGTTACAAATTAATTTTAGTGAGTGGGCAAATTCTGAGACAATCTGAATTGTGAGGCTTGACAGTATATATACAAATAAACAGATGCATATAAACAAGCAGAGAGAACATGTACAAAGCCACCGCAGGCTTGAGTCTGTAATTAGTCATGAGGTCATAGTTGATATATATGGCATCCTTTGTTAACTTCCTGTCCCATACTTCTCGTGCCTTCTGCTGGAACCTCCGCTCCTCTGGCTTCTTCACCTGATGGTGTAGCTGAAACCCTCATTTCTGAAGGGTCTGAGTGCTCAATTGCCCTGTTTTTTGGTTGCTATAGTTTTAAATTAATCTTTAGTCTTGGGCACAGAAGGACTGAGGCCCCAGAGAGTCCCCTAGGGTCCAGGGGTACCCCTCTTTGCCACCGTAGCAGCAGAGCCCATTTCTCCTTGATCAGAAACTCCCTGCAGCTGGGCAGCTCGCTGCTGCTTTATCTCAGCTTCATGCTGCGAGAGTTTGTATCTTGGAACCAAAACACTCAGCAGCCATCTTAGTGAATTCTAATTGTATAATCCCTTTTGGGGATAGAATTTAAAATAAATATTATTTGCTGTTTAAAATTTAAAAATATTGACCAATTCTGGTTGAAATAGGTTAATAAATGCAGAATGTTCAATGCATATTAGCCAATATAAGGATTTTCCGTGTAACTGAGACTTTTAACTGTAAGTACTGAGAAAAATTTAAGATAATTTTGACAGAAGACTTTTCTCAATATATTATAGTTGTCTTTAAGTTTGGTGGGCTATGTGGTTTTTGTCAAAACTACTCAACTTTGCATTATAGCACGAAAGCAGCATTAAGCCAGGTACAGTGAAGGGGCGTGACTGTGTTCCAGTAGAATTTTATTTACAGAAGCAGTTTGCTGACCTCTATTCTAGAAGGTGGGCGCACATCAGTTAATGAAACCAGATACAGTATTATATTCTACTCTTCTTAATATAAACCTTTACAATCCATTCCCATGCATGTTCCATGAGTTTCTGCTAGTTTATTAGCAAAGTCTTGCAATTCTTTTGGTGTATAAACTACTTTTTCTTTTCTTTCTTTTTTTTTTTTTTTTTTTTACAGTTTTTTATTGGAGTATCTTTGCTTTACAATGTTGTTAGTTTCTGCTCTACATCAGAGTGACTCAGTTATACATATATCCCATCTTTTTAGATTCCCTTCCCACGTAGGTAACGACAGAGCATTAAGTAGTAAATTGTTTTCTTCAGGTCACAGTACATATACCTGCCTGGTGACATCCGGAGTGGTTAGTGTCTGAGTGAGCATCCCCTTTCCTGGCTTCTGCCCTGAGTGGTTGTCCTTGGAATTTTAAGTGGTGGAAGGCTGGGTGCACTGACGGTGGATGGCAAGCTGCTTCTGTAGGTAAGGCAGAATCAGAAGGACTTGCAGGTTAAATTGGTCCATTTCATGTAGGTTACAACCAGATGTCTCCATTTTAAGTTTGAGGGTCCCATTCTTTACTAATATGTTCTAGATACCTTAGGAGAGACTTGGAGAGACTCTGAATTCAACTATTGTTTTAATCTAGCGATCCTGAAAATTAAATTTTGTGTTTGATTTCCAGCTAAATCATCTCTATGGCTACAAAAAATGAAGAGTTTGTTTTAGGGGCTACCGTGGACTCTCTCAGCTAGGAGTTAGCCCTGAGCATTTCTTCCCTCTTTAAGTACTCTGGTGTGCTCCAAGGAGTCACCCCACAGTCCGTATTTTCATCAGTACTGCCATTATGGTCAAGGGCAGCAGCCACGTGGGTTTCCCAGCCATGTGCCTCAGTTTGTGGCATGTCAACTGCAAATGATATCTTCATTAATTAATTCTATACCTGCTATAAATTACTGACTCATTTCTCGTTGACACAGAATTCAGCAACAGCGCTCAAGCTCAAGGGCATGACCAAACCAATCCTTAAATCCCATTTTTGTGGCTCTGTGTCTTGGAATCACTCCCGATACCAATTGTGTATGAAAGTCTGGTTCTCTTCAGGAGACAGAAACCTCGTGGTTATTTTAAAAGAGGAAGTTTAATGTGAAGAACTGTTATGAAGGAGGGTGACTGCAGTGGTGTCAAAGGAACCGAGGATAGTCCAGGACCGAGAGGCAGTCCCCAGGGAAGGGCCAGCCTGGAGGGGTCCCCTCCCCAAGGCTGGGGTGCAGACCTCATTGGAGACAGTGCAGTTGCAGCCCATTTGTTGATAGGAAAGTTTGCTGAGTTGCCGGGGCTAGAGCTAGTCCACAGCAGCTGGGGAAGCAAGAAGCCACCTTCTCAGGTGTGTGGTGTCCTCGTGGGCAGTTGTGCGTGACCGAGGCTCCAGGTGGCCGAGGGACTGGACCCTGAATGCGTGGCTAGGACAGGGCCCCTCTGGAGGTGGGCCCCCTGCACACCACGCGGCAGGGGCCAGAAGAAAGGAACGGCAGCCACAGGAACCAGGAGGGGAGCTTCCTTCAGTGCCCTTTACTGTCAAAGCCCAACATGTGCTCAGTGTAAAGAGAAATGCTTACCTACCCCAGTCCATTATTACAGTCCGTACTGGAGGATGGATGCGGAGCTGAGAGGCTGCACGTCGGTTGATTATCGGCCTGTCGGTCAGATGATGCTGTCTACTCCCAGCTCCCCAGTAGGTCCCCATTTTGCTCAGAGTGAAACCAAAGCTGAACATAGTCAGGCGCCTCTACTACTCTGACCCCATCTCATTTGTCATCTCCCTCGTTGGCTCTGTGGTGGTCATCCAGCCCTCCCTGCTGTTTCTGGAACCTAACCTTGTAGGCGCCTGACCCCAGGCCTTCGCACTAGCTGGTCGTCCTTCTTGGCAAACTTCTCCTAGCTAGATACCTGCATGGTGAGTCCTCACTTTCTTCAGGCAGGTCTTTGCTCAGGGAGGCCCTTGACCACCTTGTTTAACACTGAAAGCCCCACTGCTCCTGACCCTCCACCCAGCTCTCCTTTTCACCTCCCGTACTTATGTCTGATTCCTGCTGCTGTAATGTCAGGTGCCACGAGTGACTGAGGTTTTTGTTTGTTTCGCTAACTTATCCCAAATATGTAGAACAGTGCCTGGTGCCCTGTAGTTGCTCAATAAGTTCTTGATTATTATAGTGGATTCTAATATTTATTAAAGTGAGATTCTAGTTAAACAAAGCAGTTCTAATTTTGTTGTTGTTGCCCAAAAAAGTTTAAGTATTTTTGCTACTTACTGTGTTACCCAATTTTCCTTGTATTTTGTAGAGTAGGTATGTTCTTTGGACTGATGAGGTTAATACAGGTATATTTTCGGGTGGCTTATACACTGTAAAATGAAGCCCTGTACTTGATTGTTGCTTTCTTTAGCTCACTTTTCAGCTTCTGTGACTTTTTTCATCTGAGTAGATAACTGAAGCAGACAACTATATTTTTAACTTTGTATTTGTGAGGGTTCACTTGTGGTTCATGGAAAGTTAATTTGTTATTTTTTTGTTTGTTTGTTTTTAGGTGCTGAATGTGGAGTAAATGCAGATGTTGAGAAACATCTCGAATTGGGCAAGAAGCTCCTCGCAGCTGGACAGCTCGCGGACGCTTTATCTCAGTTTCATGCTGCAGTAGGTTTGTATCTTGGAGTCAAGACACGCAGTGGCCGTCTTCTGAATTCTGATTTGTAGCTCTTCTTGGGGATAACATTTAAAATAAATAGTATTTATGGTTTAAGTAACGTATTTTAAAATGTTTACAGGATTCTGGGTGAAATAGATTAATAAAGTAAATACACAACACTTGAGAGTCCCTTGGACTGCAAGAGATCCAACCAGTCCATTCTGAAGGAGATCAGCCCTGGGATTTCTTTGGAGGGAATGATGCTAAAGCTGAAACTCCATTACTTTGGCCACCTCATGCGAAGAGTTGACTCATTGGAAAAGACCCTGATGCTGGGAGGGATTGGGGGCAGGAGGAGAAGGGGACGACAGAGGATGAGATGGCTGGATGGCATCACTGACCTGATGGATGTGAGTCTGAGTGAACTCTGAGAGTTGGTGATGGACAGGGAGGCCTGGCATGCTGCAATTCATGGGGTCGCAAAGAGTTAGACACGACTGAGCGAGTGAACTGAACTGACTGAACATGAGAAAATTTTCAATGTAATCGAGACTTAATAGTCATCCCTAGATAGCCTCAGGGGATTGCTTCCAGGACCCCCTTGGATGCCAAGATCTGTGGATACTCAAGTCCCTCATATAAAATGATATAGTATTTGGATGTAATCTACACACATCCTCCTGTATACTTGAATCATCCCTAGGTTACTTATAATACATAATATAGTGCAAATACTATGTAAATGTAATGCAGATGCTCTGTGAATAGCTGTGAATAGCTCTGAGAAAATTTTTTCCCAGATATTTATATCTGTGGTTGCAGAACCTGCAGGTACGGAGGTACTGTATATATTTTTCTGCCTTCTGAAATAGATTTCACTGAATAACAGTTTAATTTTCTTGATGATTTGAGAGCAGTGATGTAATAGTTACTTGGAGGTCTTTGGGGGAATCCTGCAGTTCATTGCCTGTTCATTGTTGGTTAGACTCCCTCTGCCCCTTAATCTGTTACTTTTTATCGCTTGCTTGTGTCTGCCTGGAGCATCAACTGTCTTTGTAGACAGTTTAATCTTACAGGACTGTGAGAGATGAGATGACCAGAATACATGTTAATAGGGTGTGAATGAGGTCTTAAAGGTTTTCTTACGAGTCACTGTATCAGCTTTTTGACAGTGATACTCTTCATTCCTTTTTAATTTACTTACGTGGTCTCACCTTTATGTGGGATGGTTAAGAGTGACAAGTCAACCTGCAGAGTAAGGAGTGATGTAATTTTAGTCAGATACAGTTCTGCTCACTGGAAGAATTACTCTATTGTAACTTACTGTATAAGCAAGAAGTAGTTAGGTTTTGGCTTGGTGATGATGTTTTTCTTCATGCTTTTTAGATTTTTATTACTGATGTTACTAACTCTCTGGAATAATAGGAAACCCAGATTTTAATCATAGCTTTGCCACTTGATAATTCTGTGACATTGGTGAAGTTATGTAAGAAAATGCAGGCTTAAATTAGAAGTGACCTGCATGTTCCCAGCAGTTTTTACCCTGCCGCTCAAAAAGGGCATTCTGTGAAGACTAGATGAGAGAACTGTGTATAAAGATTTCTTTGAAAATAGGGGACGATCACATGTGTAAGGTATATAGAAATATTGTGTCTTTGAAAATTAAGACTTCTCTAAAGACAGAGTTAGTATGTGAATAGGGTTGTCTTAATTATGTGCACTTTTGATGATGAGCTGGCCTTGGGAAGTCACAGGTGGTTGGCATGGCCGTTTGCACTGGTTCCTTTTCGCTGACGGCCTGTGCTGTGTGGCCGGGTCTCCCAAGCCCGCACTTCCCCGCTGATCTGAGTTGTCTCCAGTGCTGCAGTGTGGCAGCTACTGCCTTAGCTAATGCAAGTCTTAAAAAAATATTCTTTCTTGCTACTGTGAGAATAGTTGCAGAAACATATACATCTACTCATTTTGTACTTTATTATTTGCTTTCGTTAATCTCACAAAAAAAAATTGGAACATTAAGGGCCATGGCATATTGTTAATGGCGTTTAAAATGACTGCCTGTTTTTCTTTAGCTTCACTGCCCTACAAGGATTCCACACATGGCTCTTCCCCCAAAATATCCAATAAAATACTTATTGTCTACACTGAAAGACATAAATTAGTAATGCTAAAACATGGTAATTTATTTGTGAAATTCAGAAAGGGAGAAAGTGAGACACTGCTAATGCATTCAGAATTTGAATAGAAATGTCCTCTTCATGGTAATGTGGCAAGTAGCAGTGATTCTCAAATGGTACACTTCCCATAATTTGAGGAAGACCTGTATGTTTTGAGACAATCATCATTTTAGTTTATATAAAACACTGATGTTTTATAATTAACCATAGAAAATAGACTTTAAATTATAGTTGATGGGAATATATAGTAGATAGGGATGGGGTGATGTGGTATCATGGCCTGTTGAATCTTTTTAAGAGGTGTTTGTTTATGAGAAAAGAGCTGTAGGTCTTCTATTTCAGGTATCTTATTTACCAAACATCAGATTTAGTGTGGCCATGTTCACTGCTTCAGATAACCAGGGGGTTAGTGAGAGTCTCTTGCAAACAGTGAGTTAGTCTGGGTCTCCTGACTTTTAGACCAGCAAGTTGTGCAGTTACTGTAGTTACTGTTGTAGATCAAAAGATTGAAGAGCTGTGCCACTGTAAAAGGTACAATTTTTATTGTGTGTGTTAAAATACCACCCATAATTTTAGTTCAGTTTAGTTACTCAGTCGTGTCTGACTCTTTGTGACCCCATGGACTGCAGCATGCCAGGCTTCCGTGTCCATCACCAACTTCTTACTCGGAATCATGTCTACTGAGTCAGTGATGCCATCCAACCAACTCATCCTCTGTTGTCCTCTTGTCCTCCCACCTCCAATCTTTCCCAGCCTCAGGGTCTTTTCAAATGAGTCAGTTCTTTGCATCAGGTGGCCAAAGTAGTGGAGATTCAGCATCAGTCCTTCCAATGAACACTCAGGACTGATCTCCTTTAGGATGGACTGGCTGAATCTCCTTGCAGTCCAAGGGACTCTCAAGAGTCTTCTCCATCACCACGGTTCAAAAGCATCAATTCTTCGGCACTCAGCTTGCTTTGTAGTCCAACTCTCACATCCATACACGACTACTGGAAAAACCATAGCCTTGCAAAGTAATGTCTTTGCTTTTTAAAATGCTGTCTAGGTTGGCCATAGCTTTTCTTCCAAGGAGCAAACATCTTTTGATTTCATGGCTGCAGTGATTTTGGAGAAAATAAAGTCTGTCATTGTTTCCATTGTTTCCCATCAATTTTCTATGAAGTGATGGGACCAGATGCCATGGTCTTAGTTTTGAATGTTGAGTTTTAAGCCAACTTTTTCACTCTTCTCTTTCACTTTGGTCAAGAGGCTCTTTAGTTCCTCTTCACTTTCTGCCATAAGGGTGGTGTCATCTGCATATCTGTGGTTATTGATATTTCTCCCAGCAATCTTGATTCCAGCTTGTGCTTTATTCATCCCAGTGTTTCTCATTGTGTACTCTGCATACAAGTTAAATAAGCAGGGTGACAATATACAGCATTAACATACTCCTTTCCCGATTTGGAACCAGTCTGTTGTTCCATGTCCGGTTGTAACTGTTGCTTCTTGACCTGCATACGGGTTTCTCAGGAGGCAGGTCAAGTGGTCTGGTATTCCCATCTCTTTCAGAATTTTCCACAGTTCGTTGTGATCCACACAGTCAAAGGCTTTGGCATAGTCAATAAAGCAGAAGTAGATGTTTTTATTGAACTGTCTTGCTTTTTCGATGATCCAACAGATGTTGGCAATTTGATCTATGGTCCCTCTGCCTTGAACATCTTGAACATCTGAAAGTTCAGCTTGAACATCTGAAAGTTCATGGTTCATGTACTGTTGAAGCCTGGCTTGGAGAATTTCGAGCATTACTTTGTTAGCATGTGGGAGGAGTGCAATTGTGCAGTAGTTTGAGCATTCTTTGGCATTGCCTTTCTTTGGGGTTGGCATGAAAACTGACCTTTTCCAGTCCTGTGGCCACTGCTGAGTTTTCCAAATTTGCTGACATACTGAGTGCAGCACTTTCACAGCTACATCTTTTAGGATTTGAAATAGCTCAACTGGAATTCTGTCACCTCCACTAGCTTTGTTTGTGGAGAAGGCAATGGCACCCGACTCCAGTACTCTTGCCTGGAAAATCCCATGGAAGGAGCAGCCTGGTGGGCTGCAGTCCGTGGGGTCGCTAAGAGTCAGACACAACTGAGCGACTTCACTTTGACTTTTCACTTTCATTCATTGGAGAAGGAAATGGCAACCCACTCCAGTGTTCTTGCCTGGAGAATCTCAGGGATGGCAGAGCCTGGTGGGCTGTTGTCTCTGGGGTCGCACAGAGTCGGACACGACTGAAGCGACTTCGCAGCAGTAGCAGCAGGTTTGTTTGTAGTGATGCTTCCTAAGGCCCACTTGATTTCGCATTCCAGGATGTCTGGCTCTAGGTGAGTGATCACACCATCATGGTTATCTGAGTCACGAAGATCTTTTTTGTTCAGTTCTTCTTTGTATTCTTGCCACCTCTTCTTAATATCTTCTGCTTCTGTTAGGTCCCTACCATTTCTGTCCTTTATTGAGCCCATTTTTGCATGAAATGTTGCCTTGGTATCTCTAATTTTCTTGAAGAGATCTCAAGATCTCTGGTCTTTCCCATTCTATTGTTTTCCTCTATTTCTTTGCACTGATCACTGAAGAAGGCTTTCTTATCTCTCCTTGCTATTCTTTGGAACTCTGCATTCAGATGAGTGTATCTTTCCTTTTCTCCTTTGCCTTGTGCTTCTCTTCATTTCACAGCTATTTGTAAGCCCTCCTCAGACAACCATTTTGCCTTTTTGCATTTCTTTTTCTTGGGCATGGTCTTGAGCACTGCCTCCTGTGTAGTGTCAGAAACCTCTCTCCATAGTTCTAAAATATCACCCATAATTTAGTTCATTGCTTTAAACTGACTTTATAAAAAAATTCATTAAATGTTTATGCTTCCAGACTTCTAAATTTCGTAATGTACTTTATCTTTCCAACTTTTCCTGTGATTAGAAATTGATGTTAGAGTTTGTAATATAATTTGGGTAGTGGCATCGGGTGTATCAATGCATCATTTTTTGTTATGTTATAGCTGACAGTATTTATGGTTGTGGCATCCTTTTCTCATTTTCATTTTTAAAAAATTATGTGGTTTACATTTTGAAAATTACTTATGCATGGTGTATTTTATAAATGCATTTTTACACAGAAAAATGTTTATGTATTAAAACTCAGTAGCAGCACAGCTAACTGTAGTACCGCTCTGTTGGTGATGTGGTTTTTGCATCTGGCATATAGATATTTTTTGGCAGGAGTTTTAAGATTTGGAACTGTTTGGGTTGGAAACTGTTATTTAAGAAGAGTGTTGCTGTCGCTTTTTAAATAGTCTTCTGAAATAGTTGCATCTATTTCACTTAAAAAAAATTTATTGATTGATTTGGCTGCATCAGGTCTCAGCTGGGGATACATGGGGTCTTCACTGGGCCCGCAGGCTTAGTTGCTCTGTGGCATATGGGATCTTAGTTCCCCGATGAGGGGTCAGACCCGCATCCTGTGCATTGAGAGCCCGATTCTTAACCACTGGACCACCAGGGAAGTTTCGCCTCTGTTTCAGTCTTATGGAGTAGTCAGACACAGGTTTTGTTTCGAGATTTTATCCTTAAAGCGCAGTGCAGGTTCCTGCAGTGAGGATGCCCTGCCTCTCATCTCTGCAGCATGGTCTTAACGTGGACAGTGACACTAGGGGCTGAAACATTTCTTTGGTAGACCTTGCAGAATGTCTTAGGTATATCTGGCATGAATGAATGTCCAAAGTGGTGGATTAAATGGTAGACATGAATGAAATGATAGATTTCTTCAACTGCTTGGTAAGAAAACCAGTATCGCACTTAACATAATTTTGCTAAATCCATGGGTGCATTCATTTGGTACTTAAACATATTGTGGTGCTCTCTCATTGAATTTAAACTTGTGGAAAGGGGGTGAACATTCCTTTTGACATTTACTCGAAAGGGAGCAAAGAGTATTTCAGTGACTTGCCGAAGGTCACAATCCAGTGCAGAAGATAGTAAACTTCTTAAGGATAGGCACTATTTTACTGTTGTTATTATTACTATTTTAGTCTCTGGTGGGGCTGAGTAAAAGTTTGAATGAATGAAGGGACAGAGTTGGGTTAGCTGAGGGCCAGAATGAAAAGTTTTTTTTAATTAATTTAAATTGGAGGCTAATTACTTTACAATATTGTGGTGGTTTTTGCCATACAGTGACATGAATCAACCATGGGTGTACATGTGTCCCCCATCCCAAACCCCCTGGCACCTCCCTCTGCACCCCATCCCTCTGGGTCGTTCCAGTGCACCGGCTTGGAGTGCCCTGTTTCATGTGTTGAACTTGGACTACTGATCTGTTTCACGTATGGTAATATACACATTTCACTGCTAAGGAATGAAAAGGTTTTCGTACCTCCGCAGAGGTGGTGTTCTTTTTGCCTCCTGCTGCCTCCGTTTACAGCGTCATTTGTAATTGGCTTTCTGATGTTTTTCTCCAGATGATAGTTATTTTTCTTTATCAGGGCTAATTTTCTCATATTTGAATTGTTTGACAGTTTTAGGATTAGACTTTCATTTCTCATATTCAAATTTTGAATAAACTAGTAAAACACTGACATGTTTTTGAATGAAGTCTAATACTTCCATATGTAGGCTTGCATATTATTTAAATAATGAGCTGTGTTGTCTCTGGATGGATAATAGGGCAAGTTATTATTTTCAATGTTATTAAATCTTATAATGTAAGAAACTAAGCATGTTGCTTAAACCAGTTCTTGTTGAGCTGCTCCTTCATGTATAGTGATACAGAAATGGGCACGGGTTCTGGGAACTGATAGTATTTTAAGATGAAGAACCAGGAAAGGCTGTTTTGATTTGTTTGAGTGTCCCTGTATCACTGAGCACATTGAACCTTGATTCATATGTTGGGCCATTGATATTTGATTCCTTGTTTTTAATAGGTTCAGTGTTATAAATTGGGCTTCCAATCCCATTTCATTTCTTAAAATACCTAAAAACTGAATAGTAAAATAAGGGAAAGTAAATGCCCCCCCTCAAATTTTATATAGACTTTTTATATGGGAATATCAAATACATAATAAAAAACTTTCTCACCCATAATCTTCTCTGAAGGTTTTTCTGCATAAAAACATTTGACCATGTTTTTCCCTGGCTGCCTCATTGTTTCACTTTTTTATTGTAGTGAAATATACAAATCAGAATTCCCCGTTGTAACCATTTTGAAGCCTGTGGTTCAGTGGTGTGAAGCGCATTGGCATCGTGGTGCAGCCACCACCACCAGCCGTCTCCAGAACTTGTTCATCATGTCAGAGTGAAGCGGTGCCCATCATGCAGCTATTTCCCATTTCTGATCCCCTTCTCTTCTCAGACCTGGCCAGCCAGCACTCTAATGTCCGTCTTTAAAACTGTGACTACTCTCGGTACCTCATAGAAGTGGAAACGTACACTGTTTGTCTTTTGTGTCTGGTTTATTCCACTTAGGATAGTGTCTTCAGGCCTCATTCACATTGTAGCATTTGTCAGAATTCGATTCCTTTTTGAAGGCCGATTCATACTCCGTTGTCTGTATATGCCACCTTTCATTTGTCCACTCACCCGCCTGTGGGCATTTAGCTTGTTTCCTCTGTTGGGCTCCTGTGAATAATGCTGCTCTGGATATGGGTATACAGTTACCAGCTTTCCATTCTTTTTCTTCAGGGTTATACCTTAATAGTTTGTACCGCTTGGTCCCCTCCCTCTGTATTGCCCCTCCCATCTTCCCTCTTCCCGCTGGTAACCGTTAGCTTGTTCTTTGTATCAGTGAGTCTAGTTATAACGAGTTCGTTGTATTTTTAAAGGTTCCGTATATAAGTGATATTATACAGTATTTGTCTTTCTCTCTCTGACTCACTTTGCTCAGCCTGATGGCCTCCCAGTCCATCCATGTTGCTGCAGATGGCAAGATTTCGTTGTTTTTCACACCACATCTTCTGTACCCATCATCTGTTGACGGGCACTTAGATTGTGTCCACGTCTTGGCAGTCAGCTTTCCTTCCTTTTGAATAGGTACACCTGGAAACGGAGTTGTTGCTTCATGTGGTAATTTTGTGTGTGGTTTTTGAGGACCGTCTGTGCTCTTGTCCACAGCGGCTGCGCCGTTTCACATTCCTCTTACAGGGCACAAGGGCTCCCATCTCCACATCCTCGCTCATACCTTCCGCCTTTCTTTCTTTGCTCCCTTTTTCCCTCCCCCCATCCCTCCCTTCTTCTCTTTCTTTCTCCTCCCTTTCCTTCCCTTTCCCTTCCTTTCCTTTTTCCTTGCTGGCTGCTTGCCTTCTTTCAGATGTTACTGACTCTCACCTTGCTCTCTGGGCTCACTCTCCTGTCCATTCTCCTTCATCCTATGGTCCGTACCCTTATTTCTTCACTGCCATTTTAGTTGGAGTTTGGGAAAGAGCAAGGATTGCACATTCAGTGTATCATTGTAACTGGGAGTCTATAATATTCTAAAATCCTGTGAATAAGTGTAGAGTCCATATTCTCAATCAGTATTTCACTTAAGAAAATTTCAACAAGCATAATTGCGTACTCATAAAAGTTGAGTTGAATATAGTTAATATTCTAGATCAGAAGTTGGGAAACGTTTCCCCTAAGGGGCCAGATAATAAATATTTCAGGCTTTGCAGCTATATAGTGTCTATATTTTTCTATTGTTTGGACAGCTCTTTGAAAGTGTGAAAAATATTCTTAACTTAGTCTGTGGCTTGTTTTTGGCTCAGAGGCTACAGTTTGCTGAACCCCAGTTCTGGATTTATTTGCAGTGATCTTATTAGGCAAAATGACCCAGTATTGATGAAGAAGTTCTTTTCTTAATGCTTTTCTTAGTAGAAGTGCAAGCTTTAATACTGTTAAGGTGATTTGGTTATTTTGAATAAAGTACTGCAAGTTAATATTTATTATTTTAATTTTCAGATGGTGACCCTGATAACTATATTGCTTACTATCGGAGAGCTACTGTCTTTTTAGCTATGGGCAAATCAAAAGCAGCACTTCCTGATTTAACTAAAGTGATTGAATTGAAGATGGATTTCACTGCAGTAAGTGCACCTAAACTTTCTTAAAAGGAAAACTTAAGGAAACTTGGAAGAGGTAATTTGTTTCTTAAGGTGAAAATGGGCATGCTAGGCATAGCTGGAGGGTGTAGAAAGCCACTGTGATGTAGTGGACTGGGCAGCGAGAGAAATTCAGTCCTCAGGATCACAGGTATGTGTGAAGGAGGCACAGTGGAGTGGGACACTAGGTGATTTTCAGGAGCATTGCAGGCAGATTCTTTACCATCTGAGCTACCAGGAAAGGCCAGGAATACTGCAGTGGGTAGCCCCTATCCCTTCTCCAGGGGATCTTGCCAATCCAGGAATCCAATAGGGATCTCCTGCATTGTAGGCAGATTATTTACCAGCTGAGCCACCAGAGAAGCCCAGAAGTGCGGCAGTGATGTCAGCTCTGTGGTTTAAAAGGTATCTGGGTGGAGGATGAGGTGCAGGCTGAGAAATGAGCTGATTGAGAAACTGTTGAATTAAGAGGCTGTCAGGTGACTGACGGCAGTTTCAATTAAGGCCATAGTGGGAAGAATAAAGAAGAGGGAGCAACACAATTAAATAGTGGTCTGTGATGAAGATACAGTGTTAATTAGACAGAGTCCTGCCCTGAGCCAACACTCAAGCTTCAGAAGTGGAGGAATTTATGGTCTAATAGGATATCTTGACTGTTGGCAGGTCACTGTAATGGCTTAAAATAATAGCACCCAATTATATTGTCTCAAAATTAATTTGGCAGTTCATTTATTTGTGTGTTTGTGTCCTGCTGTAATCCAGAAAGGATTTGAGATGACTGATTAGATGTGGGTGAATGTTTGGTTTGGAATAATTGTATTATTTTAAGATGGAATTCACAAGTGTCAAATTTTGTTTATTACTTTACCCAGCTAAGCATAACTGTCCACAAAGGTTAAGTAGCTCATTTTCCTAGTATTATAGTATTTATTAGCCAGTTGAAGTGGCTTTAATTTTGCTTTTTATGTGTGTTGATGCATTTAACAAAGGATTTAGGGAAATTTTTATGTACTGTGAAAGTAATATATGTCTTACGCAAATGTTGGTGTGGTTTCTGTCTTATGGTAGACGTTCATCATCGGAGAGTTGGTAATCTTGGAAGAGATGGGACTGAGCACATTAGAAGCAGAATATCAGAGTTGACTGATGGATGTTAAAGAGGCATTGTTATTCTGGTTATAGTGGAGTAAATATGTGCGTTAAGAGTTAATAAAAAACCAAAAACTATGTCCAGAGCTTTGATTGGTAAAGTCCCAAGTGACACAAGTTTTATTAGAATTGCAAAAAGTTATTATGATGTCTTAAAATACTTTTTAAGCGAGATATAACTCACATATCATCAAATTCACCCTTTCTTAAAGTGTATAGTTTGGCAGCTTTTATTGTAGTATATTCACAATGTTCTGCAAACATCACTATTATCTAGTTCCAGAACATTTTTATTAGCCCCAAGGAAGCCCTGTTCCCATTAGCTGTCACCTCCCATTTCTGTCCTAGCCCTTGGCAACCACTTCTCTCTGTCTCTATGGATTTGCCTATCTTGGATATTTCATGTGAACAGAGTCATACAATGCATCACCTTTTGCGTCTGACTTCTTTCACTTAGTGGCACGTTTTCGAGGTTCATCAACACTGTAGCATCCGTCAGTACTTCATCTCTTTCTATGGCTGAATAATATTCTGTTGTATGGACACATCATGTTTGCTTCTTAATTTATTAGTTGATGGGAATTTGGCTTGTTTCTACTTTCTGGCTGTTGCTTTGAGCATTCGTGTCCAAGATTTTATTTATTTGATATAGTAAAAAATATTTTTAAGGAAGCAGACTCTAACAAAATTTGTAAATAGTCATTGGTTCTAGGAATTATACTCAGAGGGCCAAGTGATGTGGGTATAAGAAAAATTAGTATTTCATTAGCTCATTTAGTTTTATTCTTTGGGTTTAAAGAAAATTTAGTATACTCAGTATACTCTTTTTTTTTTCTTTTTTAGGCAAGATTACAGAGAGGTCACTTACTACTCAAACAAGGAAAACTTGATGAAGCAGAAGATGATTTTAAAAAAGTGGTGAGTTCAGTTTTTATGTGGTTCTGCTAAGATTAGAGTGAACATACTGAACTTATTTTTTTATATATTAAGACATTTTAATAGTTTTATACCTGAAAGGGAAAATTGTTTGGTTTGTTTATGTAAGAATCATAGTTCCTGAATTAATATTTAGTGACTGACATCAAAGAATCACTTTAACGAATGGAAGATAAAGTGTATGGAACAGATAAGTAATCCTCACTGGGTTTATACAGCTCATGTTCTGCTTCGTCCTCCATGAGATCTAGACCTGTCAGCTGAGCTATTCTGAAAGCTGTCTGAGTGACCCAGGAAACCCTTTATCTGATTTGAAAGGGATAGTGAAGCAGATTTACAACAGGAAATTTTGTAATCAGCCACATAGCTGCTTTACAAAGTGTAAGTCATTTTGGATTTGTTGAGGGAGATGTTACAGATTACATGGAATTGAAGGGATTCTACCCTGAAAAGGGATTTGAAGAGACAGCTCGCTGATGTCTTTATACCTTCATGGGGTTTGTTTTAAGACCCACTTGTTTTGTTTCACATGGATTTGATTCTGGAGTGTTCTAGAAAAGAGATATATATACACACATATGTGTGTGTGTGTGTGTATGCCTTTCATTGTTCATTATTTGCATTTTTATAGTTTATCAAAATGCTTAGTTACTGTGATGATAACCATTATGAAAATAAAAGTTAAACTTCTGTTTGCATAACCTTTGTCACAATACTAAGTCGTATGCAGACAAATCCAAAACACATTAGATATTAATCGTATTGAATCAGAAGCTGACACTCATGGTCTTAATAAAATTCAATGTCATTTTCAGCATTTTGCCATCATTTGTCTTTTGTGCTTTATTGATTCCTCAAATCCAAAACCCTGTGGTACACTGTTCAGCATCACACACCGATGAAATCTGCCTGGAGGGCACCTGACAAATTGCCATTTTGCCCCCATCTTTCACTGAAACACATTAGCTGATCAGCAGCTCTGTCCAGAAGCCCCTGTGCCTTCAGAGGAGGCTCCAGGCCCACAAGGTAGTCAACATGCTAGTGGGACAGATGCTCCTGGTCACAGTCTTTAGCAAATGGGAGGTTTCTCAGACTGTGAGCTTCATAGATCAAGTGCCATAAAAGAAGGCATCTCCTGACCTGAAGAGAGAGATGTGACAGGGAGGGAGGAAGCAAGTGCCCAGGCCTCAGTGGGCACTGGGGCAGGACACGTGTGTCCAGTCTTCTGAGGAACCTGGAGCTAAACGCAGAGGCTCATCACTGCTCCCTACTGGCTGGACACTTGATCCTCGAGGACTGCTCTTCAGCCATGTTTGTATGCTCTTCTGCTTAAAATAAACAAACAAAAAAATTCAGTGTCATTTTATGTTTATCTAATATTCCCTGCTGCTTGGGAACTTGTTAGAAAGGAGCTTGAAGGACAGGTGGCAGGGAGTCAGTAGTGCTGGAGAAACTTTACCTGGCCCAGTCCTCTAGACACACAGCAAGTGTTGTGTAAAGATTTGTTAAATGGCTGAGTGATAAAACATAATTAGTTTCCTTCTTTTTAATAAGTGCTTAAACTTAGAGTTCTTTTTCCAGTTACAAAGACTAGAGTAGCCTTTCGGAAATAACACAATTTAGAATAAAGCTTTAGCACAAATTAGTCCTTACTGGGCATTGGATGTATCCTTTTGGCAAAGTGTGGATGTATCTTGAGTTAATGTCTTTTCTGTCATCAATATTAAAACCTCTCAGGAATGAGAAGGGGACTTCCATGAAACTTCACACTTGTAATTGTTCTCTGACAGTCACACTTCTGCTAATGTGTTCTTAAAACTGCCCTTGTCACAGGGTTCTTCCATGAGAATGTCTGCCTGTATTGAATGATCTTTCCTTTTTAATTTAAATCTTTATTGAGAGAATTATAGATTCCCATGCAGTTGTAATCATTAGTACAGAGAGATCCTGTGTACTCTTTACTCAGTAACCAGTTTTCCCCAATGCTAATATCTTAGGAAACTATTGTATGATATTGTAACCAGGATGTTGACGTTGATACAGTCTACCAGTATCTTGACTGTGTTAATGAATACAGGGAAGTGTATAGAATTAAATACACACAGATAAATGAATATTCATTTCTTAGATTCTTGTGCATTGATTTTGTATTCTGCAACTTTACCAAATTCATTAATTAGCACCAATAGTTTTCTGGTGGCCTCTTTAGGATTTTCTGTATGTGGTATCTCATTTTCCAGTTTGGATTCCTTTTATTTCTTTTTCTTCTCTGATTACTGTGGCTAGGACTTCCAAAACTATGTTGAATAAAAGTGGTGAGAGTGGGCATCCTTGTCTTGCCCCAAATCTTACAGAAAATGCTGTCAGCTTTTCACTGTTGCGTGTGATGTCAGCTGTGGATTTGTCAGATGTGGCCTTTATTATGCTGAGTTATATTCCCTCTGTGCCTACTTTATGAAGAGGTTTTTTTTGGTAATTATTAATAAATGTTGAGTATTATCAAAAGCCTTTTTTTGCATCTACTGAGATGATCATATGGCTTTTATTCTTTAATTTCAGCGTAGTATATCACATTGATTTGCAGATGTTGAAAAGTCCTTGTATTCCTTGAATAAATCCCACTTAATCATGGCGTATGATCCTTTTAATGTGTTGTTGGAGTCAGTCTGCTAGTATTTTGTTGAGGATTTTTGCATCTGTGTTCATTATTATTATTTTCTCCGTAAGATAGTGACCATGGTAAATAAGAAATAAAGTATTGTAAAATAGGTAAAGGTTTGGCTGAAATGTAAAACACCAAAGACGAGAAGGGATATCAAGAAATGTGACCAAAGGAGGGAGGGAAATATCAGCAGGGTTCAGTTTCCACATGTGACTATCCTCGAACATGAGAGGGTATGAGAGGGTAGTTGAGAAGAGTGAACACCCTTGGGAAAAGAGTGAAAAGCTTCATCTCACTTAACCCTCTTTGAAACTCTCCCGAGTTATAAGTTTAAATCTTTATCTTTAGTTTGTTCCTCAAACTTCTTTCTTAAACCTCTTTGGAAGAATTCTCTCTCTCTCTCTCTCTCTCTCTCTCTCTCTCTCTCTCTCTCTCTCTCGGCTCCCGCCCCCACTCGCCTCCTTGTCCTGATGAGGCCCCGATGCAGCCTCGATGCCCTGAGCCCTCTCCTCTTCTCCCATCCCTACTGTCTGACCGAGGAGTGAGGCTGAGTCCTCCACCCTCCCCCTTCCCCTCCCTCACCTGCCTCCAGGGACGATTGTGTGCAGGAGGACAGACTTTACACTTTGGGAGAGAAGAGATGCAAATCCCATCCAGAAGAGGCAGTTATCTATAAGCATCTACCTTTACCCAGAGCAAAGTGACAGTGCACACCCGTTTAATACCCCTTCCAGCGAGGTGCATCGGAAGGATTCGACTACTCCGAGGATGGTAAAACAAAGACAAGCAGGCCACGGCCCAGAGCAGAGCGGCTTCCTTCAACTTGGACAATTTAGTCACGCAGGGAAAACCCACCCCAGAGGGAGCTGAGGTTACCAGTTTGTAGATAGTTATGAATACTTGGAGTCCTAGACATTCCTTCAAAAACTGAAGATTAAAATGACAGAAAAAAATGTCTGAAGTATCCTCTCAGAAACAAAATGGAGAAATGCAGACCTTTTACTAAGAATTAATATTCTCAAGGTTTCTACAGTGTTCTGTCCTACCAGTTAGCTAGTGGAGGTGTTTTTTAAACATGAGCCCGCTAAAAGGGGAAATGGTGTGATTGGAGAATTGAAGGAGAGACATTTCTAGAAATAACCTACTGGCGTTTGCACCTCACCCAAAATGGGAGAAAGACCATTAATTACAATTTCCATCTTAGTAGAAACATTAGATTTCAGGAATTAAATATAACTGTAATCTCAAAAAATTTTTTAGAAAAATTAGTAGTTTCTTAATGTAGGCACTTTTTTTTTTTTCCCTGAGCCATTAGACTTAAGACTTTTCCATCTGGAGGAAGAAACTATTAAGAGTGACTGTGCGGAGAAGGCAATGGCACCCCACTCCAGTACTCTTGCCTAGAAAATCCCATGGATGGAGGAGCCTGGTGGGCTGCAGTCCATGAGGTCGCTAAGATTCGGACAGGACTGAGCGACGTCACTTTAACTTTTCATTTTCATGCATTGGATAAGGAAATGGCAGCCCACTCCAGTGTTCTTGCCTGGAGAATCCCAGGGACGGGGGAGCCTGGTAGGCTGCCGTCTGTGGGGTCGCACAGAGTTGGACACCACTGAAGCGACTTAGCAGCAGCAGCAGCAGCAGTGCTAGAGGCCCAGCTGGGGGCGGGACTGAGCTGTAAGCAGACACAGGATCTTACTGAGGTGGCAGAAACTGTCTAAAACTGTGGTAATGGTTGCATGCTTCATAAATTTGTTAAAAATCATAAAATTGCACATTCAAAGTGAGTGAATTTTATGGCATATAAAATATACCTTGGTGACGTTGTCTTAAAAAAAAGAGGCAATATACAAAACTCTTAAAACCACTTCATAGGCCTTTTAATAAGCTGTTACTCTCTTATTTTTCTCTGTAAAGTCTTCCTTTATTGTTCCTCAACCTCTCTGGCATCAAATCTTTTCTTATACCTTTAGAAAAGTGCCCTTCCCTTCAGTTTCCTTATGCATTTCAGTATTGTGGTGCAATTATTTTATACTTAAAAAGTAAATCCTTAAGAAACATAACTAGAAAGCAAAACACATGAAGCTCAAGTGTTTCTGCAGAGCCGTATGTCAGAGAGAGAGAGCGGTGCGTCCCCTCATTCTCTCCCTTTTCGTAGTCCTAAGTCCACTGCCCGCTCTCGTGCATCACGTGGGTGGGAGTAAAGATGCCCTGGCTGCTGCTCCCCACGGTGATCAGCACCTGGGGCTAGTCATGGGAGGAAGCCGGGTGTGCCCGTGTTTTCCTACTGATCCCCCAGTAAACATGAATGTTCGGAAAGGTCAGATCATTGTGTTTGATTGTTCGTCTCAAAAAAAAAAAAAAAGCCCTGTCTAGTTTAACTTCTTACTGTTACAGCTCAAGTCAAATCCCAGTGAAAATGAAGAAAGGGAAGCCCAGTCCCAGCTCGTCAAATCTGATGAAATGCAGCGTTTGCGCTCACAAGCACTGGATGCCTTTGAGAGCTCAGATTTTACTGCTGCTATAACCTTCCTTGATAAGATTTTAGAGGTAAGTTTTTTTGCTCTTGCAGCCAACAAGCCTGACAGTTACTGCATTTTCCTATGAGGTATGTTTATATGCTTTGACATGTTATATACCACAAAAATCCTAGGTAGCATAAAATCAGATCAACTCTGGGGTTTTCCACTCTTAATTGAAAGATGGTGTTTATACAGAACAGAAGTTGGGACTGAAATTTTCAGGAAAAATACTGAAGGAGTGATGGAGTGGGACTTGCGTATTTTTATACATTGCTTACTTTGCTAAGTTTGTTTGCTATTGCATTTTTTGTGGGGTGGGGCAGGAAAGCTCTAGAGGTTAGATAATGGGATAAAAGATAAAAGTTGGTTGCAGAAAAAGGAGAAATGATGTTTGGGAGGAAAGATGAGTGTTTAGAGTAAGAAGTTTTTAGGGAAGAAGGCAGTTGAAGAGTTGATAGGATTCAGAGGGTTCTAGATACAGAAACTACATCTGCCTCAGCAAGGACTTAATGACAGAGGGTGAGAGGGTATCAGAAGGAAGTCTAATAGCATATTCATATGGAAGCAATCTAACTCATATTTATCATTTTCACAATGCTTTGTACAGCCTCATTTTATCTTGGTGATAAACTCGTTATGTGTGTAGAATGGCCACTTTGATAGTTTTATAGAGGAAATCATGTGAAGTGAAATTTCCAGTGTAAATTCCAGTGGAATTCACAGTTTACTAGATTATTTTGTTAATGCTTTATTAAGAAAACATAAAGTTATGATTTTTACCTTCTAGTAATTATCCACCTTGACCTGGCTCATTGTCCATGGTATTTAATTTATGTACAATGTCGATTCTGATATCTTCACGTGAAAAGTTGACGTGACTTTAAAACAGCTCTATGAAATATGTAAAGACTTACACGGGTCTTATTGGTGGTGAGCTTTTGGATGTATATTTGGAAGAATAATGGTGGTTTACTAAACATTGTCAACTTTTTGATAAAATGGAAATGGGAGATACTTCAGCCTTCTCACATTTTTTCTCTTTTATTTTTGTGATATGAGGATTTAATTTCAAGGAGGTAACATTTTGTAAGAGTTCATTTAATTTAGTTACTAGTAGAATAAAAATATTTTGTGAACTTAGAGCCTAGATTATATTTTTTGAGACTAGAAATTAGAATTGTTGATTAAGTATAAAAATCCAATTAGAGCATATTCTCTTCAAAATAAAAAATGCTTCACTGGAAACCACTTTCTAATAATAAATGCCCTGTTTTCTTATTGTCAGTGTTTTAGAATTACATAATTGAAAGGGGTTTGGAAAAGGGCCTTGTTAGTGTGTATATATACACACACACACACACACACTCCTTACACCACTGGAATATATTTCAGACATGTTTCGGGACTTCCCTGGCGGTCTAGTGGTTAAGAATTCACTCGCCAGTGCAGGGGACACAGGTTCAGTCCCTGGTCTGGGGAGATACCACATGCCCTAGGGCAACTAAGCAGTTGTGCCACAAACACTGAGTCTGAGCTCTAGAGTGCATGAGCTGCAGCAGCTGAAGCCTGCGCACCCTAAAGCCTGTGCTCCACAGCAAGAGAAGCCACTGCACGGAGAAGCCCTCTCAGCACAACTAGAGGGGAGCCTCTGCTCGCCGCAACTAGAGAAAGCCTGCGTGCAGCAATGAAGACCAGTGCAGACCCCCCTCCCTCCGACCACACAAAAAAAGAAGTCTTTGGAGAAATTACTTTATCACATCTCGTTATTTTTGTCACACTTAAATTGTATCAGACTTTGTAACACTGCTTACAATATAGAAGTCATCACATTAGTTGAGGATGTTCTATGTTGATAAATATGTAGATACGATATGTGCAGGGCAGGTATGAATGCACGTAATTTACTGTCTCTTTAAGTCTAGTTCTTTTGTTTCTCAAGGTTTGTGTTTGGGATGCAGAACTTCGAGAACTTCGAGCTGAATGTTTTATAAAAGAAGGGGAACCTAGGAAAGCGATAAGTGACTTAAAAGCTTCATCAAAATTGAAAAATGATAATACTGAGGCATTTTATAAAATCAGCACGCTGTACTATGAACTAGGAGACCATGAACTGTCTCTCAGGTTAGTTCTAGTAACATATACATCTCAACATCTTTTTACTGTTTGCAGTAACAGAATACTCCCATTTTTTTTTTTAATTTTAACTTTAATAAAATTAGGGTTAGGGCTTTTTTACATGTCTGTAATTTTGTGTTATTTCTAAGTTATTCTGCTTTTACATAGTCATTTTCATGACCTACACTCAGTAAGGTGAATAGGAGAGCTATTACATTTGCAGAAGCAAAATAGAGTGTTTAATATATTATCTCTACTTGAGTCATTTTGAACTTGAATTAATTTGTGTGCGCCTAATACAATGCCATATGTAAAAGTGTATGATAAATTATTAAGTCAGTGTTATAGACAAAAAAAATACCTTTTGATGTGATTTCTGTATTTAGTATGAAAAGCCATTTATTAATTATTTTGACGTGGAGTATTATTTTCCTTCTTTAAATATGTGAACAGTGAAGTTCGTGAATGTCTTAAACTTGACCAGGATCATAAAAGGTGTTTTGCACACTATAAACAAGTAAAGAAACTTAATAAGCTGATTGAGTCAGCTGAAGAGCTCATCAAAGATGGCAGGTAAGGCTGTGGTTTGTGGAGGGCTCTACTTTCCCTCTGATGTCTGGTCATGGGCAGAAGAACTGAACTACTTACTTTTTCACTCCTGGAGGGTGGAGGATCTTATATGGCATTGGGGTTTTAACAAAACTATCACACTCTTACACTTTTTTAAAAAAAATTTTATTTTTACTTTATTTTACTTTATAATACTGTATTGGTTTTGCCATACATTGACATGAATCCGCCACGGGTGTACATGAGCTCCCAATCCTGAATCCCCCTCCCACCTCCCACCCCATATCATCTCTCTGGATCATCCCCGTGCACCAGCCCCAAGCATTCTGTATCTTGTATCGAACATAGACTGGCTGTTCGTTTCTTACATGATATTATACATGTTTCAATGCCATTCTCCCAAATCATCCCGCCCTTTCCCTCTCCCTCACAGTCCAAAAGTCCGTTCTATACATCTGTGTCTCTTTTGCTGTCTCACATACAGGGTCATCATTACCATCTTTCTAAATTCCATATATATGTGTCACTATACTGTATTGGTATTTTTCTTTCTGGCTTACTTCACTCTGTATAATTGGCTCCAGTTTCATCCATCTCATTAGAACTGATTCAAATGTATTCTTCTTAATGGCTGAGTAATAATGAACTGTGTATATGTACCACAGCTTTCTTATCCATTCATCTGTTGATGGACATCTAGGTTGTTTCCATGTCCTGGCTATTATAAACAGTGCTGCAATGAACATTGGGGTGCATGTGTGTCTTTCGATTCTGGTTTCCTCAGTGTGTATGCCCAGCAGTGGGATTGCTGGGTCACAAGGCAGTTCTATTTGCAATTTTTTAAGGAATCTCCACACTGTTTTCCATAGTGGCTATACTAGTTTGCATTCCCACCAACAGTGTAGGAGGGTTCCCTTTTCTCCACATCCTCTCCAGCATTTATTGCTTGTAGACTTTTGGATCGCAGCCATTCTGACTGGTGTGAAATGGTACCTCATTGTGGTCTTGATCACTTTCTAACACCACACACAAAAATAAACTCAAAATGGATTAAAGATCTAAACGTAAGACCAGAAACTATAAAACTCCTAGAGGAGAACATAGGCAAAACACTGTCTGACATAAATCACAGCAGGATCCTTTACGATCCCCCTCCCAGAACACTGGAAATAAAAGCAAAAATAAACAAATGGGATCTAATTAAAATTAAAAGCTTCTGCACAACAAAGGAAACTATAAGCAAGGTGAAAAGACAGCCTTCTGAATGGGAGAAAATAATAGCAGATGAAGCAACTGACAAACAACTAATCTCAAAAATATACAAGCAACTTATGCAGCTCAACTCCAGAAAAATAAACGACCCAATCAAAAAATGGGCCAAAGAACTAAATAGACATTTCTCCAAAGAAGACATACAGATGGCTAACAAACACATGAAAAGATGCTCAACATCTTACACTTTTTGAGTAGGGCAGAATACAGAAGATGGTAACTGCATAGTATTCTTTTCAGCAGATTTATTTATATTTTGCCAACTATTTATTGAATTTCTCCTATGTCAGGTACTGACCACATACTGGGCAGGGAGGGAGGTTAGAAATGAACATGACTCTAGCTTTTGGTCTTAACCTTATAGTTTTGTGTGGGAGACGGGCATATAAACTGAGTATTAACAGGTACTATAGTAATATATCTAGAGTGATGGCGATGTATACAGAGTATGCAGACATTTTCTCTCGGTATAGGATTCAGGGTTAATAGTTCTTTTCTTACATCTGAAAAATACTGTATAATTTCTTTCTGGCTTCTGTGGGTCCTGATGAGAAATCCATTGTCCTTTTAATTGTTTTTTTTCCCTCCCAAAGATAAGGTGTCATTTTTCTTGGACTGGCAGGGATTTCTTTGTATTTGTACTGTTTGGAGTATGCTTAGCTTCTTGGATATGTATGTTTATGTCTCTTGTCAAATTGGAAAGTTTCCAGCCATTATTTCTGGGAATCCCTTTTCAGCCCAGCCCTCTCTCTCTTTTCTGTCTAGAACTCGGACTGACATAAATATTTAGTTCAGTTCAGTCTCTCAGTTGTGTCCGACTCTTTGCGACCCCATGAACCACTGCACGCCAGGCCTCCCTGTCCATCACCAACTCCTGGAGTTCACTCAAACCCATGTCCATCGAGTTGGTGATGCCATCCAGCCATCTCATCCTCTATTGTCCCCTTCTTCTCCTGCCCTCAATCTTTCCCAGCATCAGAGTCTTTTCACATGAGTCAGCTCTTCGCATCAGGTGGCTAAAGTATTGGAGTTTCAACTTCGACATCAGCCCTACCAATGAACACATAGGACTGATCTCCCTTAGGATGGACTGGTTGGATCTCCTTGCAGTCCAAGGGACTCTCAAGAGTCTTCTCCAATACCACAGTTCAAAAGCGTCAATTCTTTGGCACTCAGCTTTCTTTATAGTCCAACTCTCACATCCATACATGACTACTGGAAAAACCATAGCCTTGACTAGACGGACCTTTGTTGGCAAAGTAATGTCTCTGCTTTTCAATATGCTGTCTAGGTTGGTCATAATTTTCCTTCCAAGGAATAAGTGTCTTTTATTTTCATGGCTTCAGTCACCACCTGCAGTGATTTTGGAGCCCAGAAAAATAAAGTCTGACACTGTTTCCACTGTTTCCCCATCTATCTTACATGAAGTGATGGGACCAGATGCCATGATCTTCATTTGCTGAATGTTGAGCTTTAAGCCAACTTTTTCACTCTCCTCTTTCACTTTCATCAAGAGGCTCTTTAGTTCCTCTTCACTTTCTGCCATAAGGGTGGTGTCATCTGCATATCTGAGGTTATTGATATTTCTCCCAGCAATCTTGATTCCACCTTGTGCTTCCTCCAGCCCAGCGTTTCTCATGATGTACTCTGCGTATAAATTAAATAAGCAGGGTGACAATATACAGCCTTGACGTACTCCTTTTCCTATTTGGAACCAGTCTGTTGTTCCATGTCCAGTTCTAACTGTTGTTTCTGACCTGCATATAGGTTTCTCAAGAGGCAGGTCAGGTGGTCTGGTATTCCCATCTCTTTCAAAATTTTCCACAGTTTATTGTGACCCACACAGTCAAAGGCTTTGGCATAGTCAATAAAGCAGAAATAGATGTTTTTCTGGAACTCTCTTGCTTTTTCCCTGATCCAGCGGATGTTGGCAATTTGGTCTCTGGTACCTCTGCCTTTTCTAAAACCAGCTTGAACATCAGGAAGTTCATGGTTCATGTATTGCTGAAGCCTGTCTTGCAGAATTTTGAGCATCACTTTACTAGCGTGTGAGATGAGTGCAATTGTGCGGTAGTTTGAGCATTCTTTGGCATTGCCTTTCTTTGGGATTGGAATGAAAACGGACCTTTTCCAGTCCTGTGGCCATTGCTGAGTTTTCCAAATTTGCTCGCATATTGAGTGCAGCACTTTCACAGCATCGTCTTTCAGGATTTGAAATAGCTCAACTGGAATTCCATCACCTCCACTAGCTTTGTTCGTAGTGATGCTTTCTAAGGCCCACTTGACTTCACATTCCAGGATGTCTGGCCCCAGGTGAGTGATCACACCATCATGATTATCTGGGTCATGAAGATCTTTTTTGTACAGTTCTTCTGTGTATTCTTGCCACCTCTTCTTAATATCTTCTGCTTCTGTTAGGTCCCTACCATTTCTGTCCTTTATTGAGCCCATCTTTGCATGAAATGTTTCCTTGGTATTTCTACTTTTCTTGAAGAGATCTCTAGTCTTTCCTGTTATATTGTTTTCCTCCATTTCTTTGCATTGATTGCTGAGGAAGCTTTCTTCTCTCTCCTTTCTATTCTTTGGAACTCTGCATTCAGATGCTTATATCTTTCCTTTTCTCCTTTGCTTTTCACTTCCCTTCTTTTCACAGCTATTTGTAAGGCCTCCTTGGATAGCCATTTTGCTTTTTTGCATTTCATTTTCTTGGGGATGGTCTTGATTCCTATTTCGTGTACAAAGTCATGAACGTCCGTACATTTGTTCATCAGGCACTCTCTATCAGATCTGGTCCCTTAAATCTACTTCTCACTTTCACAAATATTAGATTTTTTTTTTTTTTTGGTTTTAGCCCCACAGTCCCTGCAGCTCTATTCATTTCTGTTTTTCATTTTCTCTGTTGTTCAAATTTAGTAATTTCTGTTGTTTGAATTCACTGACCCTTTCTCAGTCCTCTGCATTCTGCTGTTGAGCACATGCAGTGAGCTTTTTATTTCGGTTTTTATACTTTTCAGTTCTAAAAATTCTATCTGGAATTTTTATATCTTCTATTTCTTTGCTGAGACTTTCCATTTCTTTTCTGAGGCATTATATTTTTCCATTTGCTTTAAGCCTGCTTGTTAATTGCTTTTTTGTGTGTGTGTGTGGCTACTTTAAAATCTTTGTCATAATTCTAACATCCCTGTCCTCTTGGTGGTGTTTGGAGATGCTGTTTCTTGGTATGATGATTAGTTTTTAATTGAAATCTGGATATTTTCATTTTATAAGATTCTGGTTTTTGATTCTTCTGTTTTGGGTGGCTTTTTCTGACATTGTTTCTGCAAAGTGAGCATGAGGGGCTGGAGGGTGGGCACCACCTGGTTAACTGGAAGATGAATGTAGACGTTTCCCAGTTGGCCTTTGTTGCTGCTCAAGCTGTGGGATTCTCCTGCTACTGCTTGGTGTAGGTGAGAGTTTGGGGGACTCAGTTCTGATCAGGGGTGAAAGTTCTGGCTCCCAACTTCATGTTCTCCAGCACCACCTTGGTTGGGATGTGGACACACATCATTAGAGGCTCACCAGAGGTCTTGTGAGCTGCTGATGTTGGTGGGGGTTGGGGCCATAATTTTCTCATACTTGCAAGGTGTTGACACAGGCGTCCAGCTGGAGGGGTGGGGAAACCGCCTCTGCTCCACCTTCCCAGAGGCTTTTTTTTTTTAAGTGAAGCACATTATTTTCTAATTGAGCTTTCTTTCTGATGCAAAAATAGTTTATTATGATATCGTTTATGTAAAGTTAGATACTGTTTGTAATTGAACTTTTAATTTCTAATATTAGTTTCATGTGTGGTTTTAAGAGAGAAAGTGAGGCCTCACACACTCTGTATAGTTTCCCCCCCATGTTAGAAATCTACAAAACAGCATCCCAACTAGGATTTTGACATTGATGGCTACCTTTTGCTCTAAGTGTTATCTTTAAACCTGTATTTTAATAAAGCAGCATTTAAATGTGAAGACTGTAGCACTTTTGGACTAATCTGCCACAGCAGCATGTCGATATGTCTTACAGTTTGTTGTTACTGAGGAAAGTAACAGTGCATAACATGACTAGTATTTTTCGCCAGTTTAAAACAATTCTGAAGTAGCTTTTATTGTTCTTAGAAAGTTAGTAAAGTTGGGGGTTTCTTCTGCAAGAAATTACCTTGTATTCAGTTATGAATATTGATATTTATTATATAAAATAACACATAATGGGTTCTGTGATTTTATAAAATGTGTAGTAACCAAGTGTGTAAAACCTGATCTCAGTTGTCTACAAGGTGCTTTGTGGCAGTCAGACTTTAACAAAGTGTTTTCCTCAGCTTCAAAATCAAGAACTGCTTTCTATAAAGAATCCGTCATTTGATTTGATCAGTTAGTACTCAAAAAGGGTGCTTTAATTTATCCATATACTTTTTCTGTGGCCAGGTGTTTCAACCCTTACTTGCAGAGAGAACCTTCATTACTACTGTAGATTATAAGGGAGAAGGAGTCTTTGAGGGCATGTGCTCATTCAGGTCAGTTGATGAAGCCACAGATAGTGATGAGTAGAGGGTCCTTTTCTTTAGCTCTGGAAATAGAATTCAGTTTACTCATCATGATTTGATCATTTAATAGGTACACAGATGCAATCAGCAAATATGAATCTGTCATGAAAACAGAGCCAGGTGTTCATGAATACACAATTCGTTCAAAAGAAAGGATTTGCCACTGCTTTTCTAAGGTAAATTGCTGACTCATTTCCAGAATTGTAAAACTTGACATATGGAATAACAACCATAAGTTCTTTTCTCACGTTTACCTTTAGGATGAGAAGCCTGTTGAAGCTATTCGAGTATGTTCAGAAGTTTTACAGGTAGAACCTGACAATGTGAATGCTCTGAAAGACCGAGCAGAGGCCTATTTAATAGAAGAAATGTATGATGAAGGTAAATCTTTAAGGAATTTGATACGCAATACCTCGAAGTTGATATATGTGCAGTTAGTCCGTTTAATATCCTTTTGTTTAGAACAAGTTTACCCGGAGATGTTGGTGATTTTAGAAAAATGGCAGAGAACCTAAAAATCATTTTCTTAGTAAATCATACTTTCTTGGTGGAACATGAAAGATATACCATGTAAGGAAAGAGTTCTGCTGTTGAATCCAGTACAGAGGAATATAAAAATAAAAATTTTAGCTTGCTTTATTGTAGACAAGTTAGAAAAGATGAATAACAAACTAGAAAACTCAAGTTACAGATCTCATATCATGCAGAGGTAATCACTGCTCATTTTGGATTTATATCTTTCAGAGTTTTATCTATGCATATATATGAGTGTGTGTTTTATGCCTCTGTACGTATTCTGTGCATATACATGTTAGACATACATCAGACATATATGTGACGTATATGCCTAAATATAAAATAACCCTCTATGATCCCTAGAAAGTGTGAAAGTGTTAGTCACTCAGTTGCTCAGTTGTGTCCGAGTCTTTGTGCCTCCATGGACGATAGCTGCCAGGCTCCTCTGTCCATGGAATTCTCCAGGTAAGAATACTGGAGTGGGTTGCCATTCCCTTCTCCAGTAGATCTTCCCTATCCAGGGAGTGAACCTGGGTCTCCCACATTGCAAGCTGTTAGTAAATGTCAGGACAGCTGCTTATCCAGCTTTGTTCAAGTAGCAGAGAGAGTTTCCTGCTAGATGTTGTAAGCACCTTGAATAAAAGCAGTGCTCTATTTTTGGAGGATAACCAAGGCCAATACAGTAGTCGTACAGAATCCTTTCATATATATTGTCTTGTGACCTTTTCCATGTGACAGTATACTAAGAACATCTAAATGAGATGATTTTAAAAGAAGTGAGACTTATAGCCCTTAATGACAAGTTTTGGTTTTAAAACAAGTAAAGCATTTAAGATTGAAAACAGTAAGGGTATGTTTCTGGGGAAACTTGATTTGTGATACTCTGGTTTTCCCCCCTAATAATTGCTGCATATTTATTTAATGAAATGTGCAGTTATTTTAAGCATAGTAAGAATGCAAAAAGTGAAGGCGCTCAGTCATGTCTGACTCTTTGTGATCCCATGGACTGTAGTCTACCAGGCTCCTCAGTCTATGGAATTTTCCAGACAAGAGTATTGGAGTGGGTTGCCATTTCTTTCTCCAGGCGATCTTCCCAACCCAGGGATCGAACCCGGGTCTCCCGCACTGCAGACGCTTGACTGGTCCGAGCCACCAGGGAAGCCCAAGAATGCATCACAGCAATGACAAAACTGTACTAAGAGAGAGATAACTGACCTTATAATTAAGAAAGATTCACGGTACTCATTTTTAAGGCAGATTGATCTTTTACTTTCTTCCTGCTTTCTTCAATTTAAAAAGAATCTTCTAAGTGGTTTCCTGGGAGTGATGACAACTTTGTTCACAGTTACACCATGGAACATTTTTATGGTATAGTCCTTGAGGTCTGATTGAGGCTTGAAATGTATGTGAATAAAACGGCAAATTTTCAGATTCGTAAGAATGTGTCAGTAAGGCAAGTGATTTACACAGATGCGTTTAGCCTGCTTGCTCTTTTCACTCTTGGGCTCCCAGAAGGCTGTATTCTAGGAGTTTGCATTCCAGTTAGTTATTGGAATGCTTCATCAGTGTGTGATTTTCTTCCCTGTATGTAAACCCTTAGCTCTAAATGTGAAATTAATGAAGCTGCACAAGCTTTTAAGCTTAGCTGTTAAGAAAAATAAAAGGTTCAATTTTGTAGGCTGCTACATATAAGTTGAAACATGCCTTTGTATCTCGAATGTTAAACCCACTTATTTTTTAGAGAAATTTGACAGCTTGATTCCTGAAGAAAAAGATGTTTGATAATAATTTAATAGATCTATCTCTGAAGTCTTTTTCCTTATATGAAGGCTTTCTATATTCTGTTTGCTGGTTTTACCTAGTGGATGTGAAGTGATAACTAGTGGTTTTAACTTACATTTTCCTAATGATTAGTGATTGATGTTGAGTACCTTTTCATATGCTTGTTGGCCAGTTTTATACCTTTGGAGTAAACCATTAATTTTTGCAATGTGATTTCCATCAAGTAACTTAGCCTGTAATATTTTACTTTCCTTATATATACAGTAAGAATGCAAACAGTACATATTGCATGGGACTGTTGTGACAGAGAAAGAACATGAGAGGGTAGTTGAGGAGTCAGCAGACTTGAGCAAAGAGTAAAAAACTCCATTTCACTTAACCCTCTTTGAAACTCTCTGAGTTACAAGACAGGGAAAGAAGATGGTGCTCAGAAAGTGATGCTTAATGCAGTGCTTCTAGTAAATGGTTTCCACTGTACTTATTTTTAGAATAGTTGTTGGTAACTTGCATTGACTTTGCTATGTAAATGGTACTTAATGGGATAGCTTCCTTCTAGCTATGACCTGTGATGGTTTAGTTGCTCAGCTGTGGCCTACTCTTTATGACCCTATGAACTGTAGCCCACCAGGCTCCTCTGTCCATGGGATTGCCTAGGCAAGAATACCAGAGTGGGTTGCCATTTCCTTCTTCAGGGGATCTTCCTCCCAGGGATTGAAACTGCATCTCTTGAGTCTCCTTCTTGCCAGGCAGATTGTTTACAACTGCCTAGGTGTGACCTTTGATTGCTGCACTAACTCCATCTGACATGGCTATTACTTTAGTGTTACTAATAATATCTATAATTCTGAGAACAGGAGCCAGGTAACACTTTTTCTGGATGAAGGGCCAGCCTGGCCAAATTGTGGAAAAGACATATTTTATGTTTGACATCCTCTGATGTCCTGTAACCAGATTCCTATGCTTTCTTGCCTATTCTTGAACTCTACCTAGTGACGCTAAATCTGCCCTATTCCATGAAAGTGTTCTGTGTTAAAAGATCATACCTTCATTTTCTTAGAGTTGTATAAAGTTGGTGTTTCTTCTTTAAGTTTAGGAGAATTCACCAGTGAAACCATCTTAGGTTCCAGAGTTTTCTTAGTACGAACATTTTTGATGATGAATTCAGTTTCTTTTATCAGTATAGGGTCTCTCATATTTTCTGTTTTCTCATTTTAGTTTTTGTAAGTTGTGTGCATCAGTGAATTCATCCATTTCACCTACATTGCTCATTTTGGTTATATGATGTTTTTAATGCTTTCTTACTATTCTTTTAATGTCTGTAAGGTCTGAAGTGATCATTTGTTCTTCATTTCTAATAGTGACAATTTGTTTTTTTCCCCCTCTTGATCAGTGTAGTTCAGTCAAATTTGTTAGTCTTCTGAAGGAACCAACTTATGGATTGGTTAATGTTTTCTATGACTCTTGTCTATATTTCATTGATTTCTTTCTTTCCTTTGAATTCCTTTGGACTTATATTTTGCTCTTCCTGCTTCTTAAGTTTAAACTGTCATTTATTTTAGGCCTCTTTTCTTTTTAAATGTAAGTATTTAAAACTGCACATCTCACATTTTTTATTTTCATTGTCATTTGATTTGAAATGTATTCTAACTTTCCTTCTAACTACTTCTTTGATGCATGTATTATTTAGATATTTTGTCTAATTTTAAAATATTTCAGTTTCCTAAGCACCTATCAGTCAGTTCAGTTGCTCAGTTGTGCTTGACTGTTTCTGACCCCAAGCCTGCAAAGTGCCAGGCGTCCCTGCCCATCACCAACTCCCGAAGCTTGCTCAAATTCATGTCCCATTGATGCCATCCAGCCATGTCATCCTCTGTCATCCCCTTCTCCTCCTGCCTCCAATCTTTCCCAGCATCAGGGTCTTTCCAGTGAATCAGTTCTGCGCATTAGGTAGCCAAAATATTGGAGCTTCAGCTTCAGTATCAGTCCTTCCAGTGAATATTCAGTACTTATTTCCTTTAGGATGGACTGGTTGGATCTCCTTGCTGTCCAAGGGACTCTCAAGAGTCTTCTCCAACACCACAGTTCAAGGCATCAATTCTTCAGCACTCAGCTTTCTTTATAGTCCAACTCTTAACATCCTTACATGACTACTGGAAAAACCATAGCTTTGACTAGACAGACCTTTTGTCAGCAAAGTAATGTCTCTGCTTTTTAATATGCTGTCTAGGTTGGTCATAACTTTTCTTCCAAGGAAGAAGTGTCGTTTAATTTCATGGCTGCAGTCACCATCTTCAGTGATTTTTGTAGCCCAAGAAAATAAAGTCTATCACTGTTTCCATTGTTTCCCCATCTATTTGCCATGAAGTGATGGGACCAGATGCCATGATCTTAGTTTTCTTAATGTTGAGTTTTAAGCCAGCTGTTTCACTCTCCTCTTTCACTTTCATCAAGAGGCTCTTTAGTTCCTCTTCACTTTCTGCCATAAGGTGGCGTCATCTGCATATGTGAGGTTATTGCTATTTCTTCTGACAATCTTGATTCCAGCTTCTCCTTCATCCAGCCCGGCATTTTGCATGATGTATTCTGCATATAAGTTAAATAAGCAGGATGACAATATACAACCTTATTATATATTTCTATTTTAATTCTGTTGTGCTTAGAGAACATACTCGTGAATTCTTTCCTTTTAAATTATTTAGGTGTATCTCCTTTTGAATTTATGTAGACTTGTTTTATAGCCCAGTGTAGGATCTATCTTGCTGAATATTCTGTGTGCACTTGAAAAATGTGTATTCTGCAATTTCTGGGTATAATGTTTCTGTTAGTTTTCCCATCAGTTGCTGAGAGGGAACTTTAATTACATGGTGTGGAAATTGCAAACTTTCCTATCTTCCCCTTTAATATTGTCCTTTTTTTCCTTTATGCAATTTGCTACACTGCTGTTAGCAGCCTGCACATTTATGACTGTTAAACTCTCCTGATGATACCCTCTCCCTGTCCTTCTATCAGTTCCAGAAGGGAGTATTGCAGTTTTCTTAGTAAAGGATGCAGGTTGTTGCTCACTTCTGGGAGAGACCATACTCACAGGAAGTGAATTTTGCTGGCATTTTCTGGGCTCTTTCCCTTAGGGCTTTCTATTTGCTTCCTCCTCTTACCCTAGATTCATAGCTGATACTAGCTGATTTTAGCAGCCCTTGAACAGGCTCCTTGCACTGTTGTGCTGAAAATGGTGTGTGCCCTCCTGTTCCCCTCATTTCCCTTCTCCCTACCATCTACCTTGTTTTATATGATATCTGGGAGGTGCTCCTTGGGGCATATTGTACTGGAGGTCAGATACGATCTTTAAAAAGACCCCTGAGGTCCCTGTTTTGAGAATAGACTCTAGGGAAGTAAGGGGCAGCTGGGAACCTTGTGGACACGTTATGAAGAAGCTGTTAGAACTGTCAGGTGTATTAATGCGGGACTGCGTCACAGTGGCAAGTGTGGAAATGGTGAGAAATAGTGAAATCCTGGATATATTTTGAAGGGAAGCTGATTTGGGACTTAATACTGGGTTTATGGAGTGTGAGAAGGGAGCCATTTGCAGCTGTGTGTATCGTGCACATCTGTCTTTCGAATGCTTCTCTGTGTTGGGGAGCTCACACTGGCTCAAAGTGGGTAGGACCTGTTTACAGACAGACTCCCTGTCGTGCTCGTCATCTTGCCCCGTTGCCAGAATAAGCAGGACTTGACACATTTATTGGTGGAGCCCGTTGGTGTGGAACTGCATTTCCGGTGTTTATTCCAGGTCTGTTGTGGAGGCCTTTGGTGTTCGGGGGGCCGAGCGGCAGGGACCTTCCACATGCTGTCTGGCACTCTGCAGAGACTGGTTCTTGGACCTCGCTTGGGGTTAATGCCACAGCCAGCTGCTTCATATACAGGCGGAGAGGCTGCCCAGCCATTACTAAACCCACCTCATGAAGTAACCTGATGATTGCCTTAGCGCTCCTCCTGCTTGCTAAATTCAGAATCCTTGGCCAAAGTGAACAGCTTTCAAAATCTTCTAAGGCCTCTTTCAGTGTGTATTTGGATTGCAGTTCTGTTAGGCTTACTTATTAATCTGATCCTAGTTGCCTTCTCTCTTCCAGCAACTTGTTACCATTTCTGCTCTGCTGTAGTTTCAGGACTGCCGTGTTTATATTATTTTTTATTTTTGGAGGGTAGAGGGCAGGAAATTCCTGTGCTTACTGTCTGCCTTCTTGATCTGGTGGTTTGCACTGCTCCTTAAGAACTGGGTGAGGGGCATGTGGAAGAAAAGAATTTGAGAAGGATGAGTTTTTAGGTTCAGAGGTTAGAAAATTAATTGGCTAATATATAACATACTGTTCTAAGAAATATAATTAAAAATGAGTTATCTAGTTTATGACCATGGGATGTTTACATCATCCATATTAAGTTTCTACTTAGTTACCTACCTGTAATCATGTGAATTTGAGGAAACAACCTATTTTTCCTGTACTGTGAAAAATGTATCTATCTTAACTGTTAATAAAATATAGGAGACAGAAGACTGTTTTGAGAAAGCTACTCTGAATATTTAAGAATGAAAACATGTTTTAAATGTAGTTTGCATAAGTAAAAAGTTGAGCATACTGAAACATTTTCCTCTTCTGTTAAATTCCAAGTACATTTCCCCACTAGGCTGTGTTATCAAGTGCTATGGATATTACAGGTTAAACCTGACTGCTCTTTATAATGGCTTTGTGTCTATGCACTAAATTGGAAAGGTATTTTGTGATGTCACTGTTAGTTGGCTGTCAGTAATATTAATGTTTCATATTAATATTTAACATTAATGCTTTGAGGCAGGAATGACGATGAAAGCTTGAAGTGCCCTCCCTCTTACTCCATGAGTGGAAGGTAGTATTGGTTATTTTTCTATGTAGTGCAGACTAAATTTGTCCATCTTGCTTGAATGTCTTTCTCATTTTAACCTGCCCCAGGGGCCTTTTTAAACCCTGCCAGGATTAGCTGTTGCCAAGATGAATGCTCAGGCATGCTATCCAGAGAGATGTCTTTCCCATAGTGAAATGCATTTCCATAAAAAAATAGAATTTGAGCCCAAAGATCCATTTGATTTGTCTGTCCAGGGAGGAGAGTGAGAAAAACTTGTGTTGGTGTCTCCCCAAACCACCCCCAGATTTGGATCAGAAGGACACATGGGACTCAGCACATAGTTGTACTCAGGGCTGAGATTTATTTCAGCACAAGGATACAAACAAGAACAGCAAAGGGAAAAGGCGCATGGGGTGAAATCCAGAGGAAACCAGGTGGGAGATTCGAGGTCTGAAATTGTGCAGGACAAGCCAAATTCCTCAGCATGTGTGAAGTGTGTCTACCAGGGAAGCTCCTTAGAGACCCAGGGCCTTTACTGGGGGCTGGCCAGCCCATGGCAAAATGCCAGATGCCCAGAGGGTAAGATGGTTAGCCCAATCCACATTGTGTAGCTACGGCCAGCCATTCCTATCAGAGAATGTTGGGAACACTGCCCAAATCCAGTTTGTCAGTCACCAGCCAAGGGCCGCCCTCGCTCTCAGGGCCTTCTAAGGATAAGTCTGCTCTGTGTGACCTTAGATACTCAGATGCCTTGTATTGTCTACATATTTAAAATAATCTGAAATAAGATGTAGTGTGAATTGGTGTCAGCCTTCCTATACCAGGACTGTGTATGTATTTGTTCTGATTGGCACTTCAAAAAAACTCAGCTTTGTAATAGTTTGTGTTGAAACCTGCAGGTGAACTGGTTATTCTGCTTCCTGATGGTTCTCCTGGTCTCTTCTAAGCCTCTCAATCTTCTGAACCATAGCCCTGCAACGGAGCATGCAGATTGTCTTTGCTGCGTCTTATTTTCCTGTAACAGTCACTCCATTGCTTTGTGTAAGGGCTGATGTTAAGACAACACACAGCTGTGGGAAAGATAATGTGGGAGGGTGGCCAGGTAAACAAGCAAAGTGGTGTTTACTGAATGGGAGTGTAGGCTACCTAATGCAGCCTTAAAAGGATGCCTCCTGTAGTTTTGAACCAAATGATGAAGGTGATACCACTTCTTAGGCTCTTAGTGATGGTGAAGGAAGGGGTTGGGATGGTGACTTGGTATCACATTTGCAGGGTAAATGTCACAAGTTACAATTCCTTCTAAGAGCATTATCTTCAACATATTTTGACAGCTATTCAGGATTATGAAACTGCTCAGGAACACAATGAGAATGATCAGCAGATTCGAGAAGGTCTGGAGAAAGCACAGAGGCTACTGAAACAGTCACAGAGACGAGATTATTATAAAATCTTGGGAGTAAAAAGGTGAACTACTAACTTAAAATTTGCATTATTTTTAATCAACTATTTTAAAGCTAATTGTTGCTTTTTATTCCATGATTCATTTTCTTATGTAAGCTATAAATTAAACTCTAACAACCTTTAACATCACAAAGTTGTTTTTACATAGTACAGATAAATTTGTTTGATAGAGACTAGTCATGTAATGATAGAGAATTAGTAGTTGGTGACAAAGACAAGCCACTGGAGCATGAATAGATCCTGGGCCTAGATTTTTTAAGGAAGGTAAAGAGGCAGGAGCGAGCTTTTGTTGGGTGGGGAACAGACCGGAGAGGGGTTGAGGAAAACAAAACTTCTCTAGGCCTAAAGATAAAAATGGCACTTTCAGAATCAACTTTGAGGCACAGGGAGAATGTAATTTACTCAGTAGGTGCATTTATATTAGACCCATCTTCCCTGAACAAGGGAACCACCTATCTTCCAATCAAAAGTCTGAAACTTTGTTCTTTTTAAGTAAGCAAACCTAGAAGCAAATTTGACTGTGTGCTTCAAAGAGTCTGTTTTTTTTAATGCCAAGAACTGAATCATGGTAGTTTGGAAATTCAGAAAATTTCAAAATGCATCAAAGAAGTTTTTAAAAGGGAAAGTTGTAAAGAGAAGGAATACTTTATTTCTGGTGAGAGTCTAGCATTAGGGAACAAGCATTCAGGGAAGCCTGGCAGCTGTAGTTGTCAGGCAGGGCTCTGCGTCAGACGCTTAGTTGGGTATGTGGGTACTGTTCAGAAAACCAGTGGAATCTTCTGAGCTGTCTTTTAGCTCTTTGTGGCAGTGTGTTGGACACTTCTTAAATAATTATGAATTTTACCACCCTTCAGAAATGCCAAAAAGCAAGAAATCATTAAAGCATACCGAAAATTAGCACTGCAGTGGCACCCAGACAACTTCCAGAATGAAGAAGAAAAGAAAAAAGCTGAGAAAAAGTTCATTGACATAGCAGCTGCTAAAGAAGTCCTCTCTGATCCAGGTAGTGGTTGCACTCATGTTTCTCTTCTCCTGAAGTGGCTGCGTCAGTGACTGGTGGCTGTTAGCTCTATTCCTCTGCCCGTCTAGAGGCAGAAGTGGACGGTGGAGTGCGTGCTGGTGGGGACCCGTGGGGGTGACCTCGGGAGCTGGTGACGGTCCCCAAAGTTCATTTCTGTGTCTGCCCCTGTCAGACTCTGGGCGTAGTGGAGACACCATCAAGTGTGGAATCAGAAGGCCTGCACATGCCTCTTAAGGCTGAGTTAAGGTTCTATTTAAGCAAACTCCTAGAACTTTTTCTGAGCCTCAGGTTTTTTTCATCTGTGATATGAAAGTACAAGAGGGATACTCTTAGTTTCCTTCCAGAGTCAGAGATCAGTGCTGATTTTCACACTGTACTTACAGGAGCTTGATTAGGAAATGGGCTGCCTGGTGGGCATGTGCAGTGGTGGGAGAGGGGCAAATATTCTTGCCTTCTGAGAGCGGCTACCCAGGAATCTTGCCCTGACTCAAGTCAGTCGATTGCTAGTGGTTGATATTAACCACCAGTTGTTACTTCACCATAAGCTAAAATGACCTGGATAATAAGAGGGAAACAGTTAAGAACTGGGGTAATGTTGAACAATGCTTTGACACTTCTAGAGGGAATCTCATGTTAAGCTAATACTTACTGCTTTTTTGTGGCAATCCTTGTCAGTGGGAGCAGAAACCATGACTTTTGAGCTAGACGACTACAACAGAATAGAAGGAAATCACATTTTATGCCCATTTGACAGAGTTTTGAGTTACTACTTACTCTATGGAATTGAAGTTAAATGATGTTTATTCCCAAGTAACTTACAATCCAGTGAGGGAGACAGGACTGACTTAGTACAGTAGGTTACATACTGTTTGTTCTTTTACCTGCAGATACTGACGCCTATGAGTGGCTCTGTTCCCTCAGCTTGTGCAGTGCGGGTCAGGCAGCTATTTCAAGTTGGAGGGCCTCTGGATCTGAGTTCTAGGGGAGCAGGGGGCAGAATGGCATGATGGAGAAAAGAGCTGCATTCTTGCTTACCAAGAGTTCTTTTCTGTACTCTGTTCTTCCTGTCCTTATTTTAAGGATGAAATAGCTTTTTCTAATCTCTGCTGCCTACCGCATCCTTTCTGCCATTTGTCTGCAGTGGCCTGTCTCCCAGGACTGACAGGCACAGCAGCAGAGGTGGCTCCCAGGTTGTACAATAAAACCTCCCTCCCTCAGGCCTGGGGAGCCTGCCTTCTGTTCAGACTTAACAGTGAGGCCCAGACACTGCATGCGTTGACGAGGCTGCGCCTAGCTGACTTCATGTTTGGGATTAGGACGGCGACGGGCTGTTCGATCAGAAAAGCACATGTGACTCTGAGGTCTCATTCTCTGCAGTTCCTCATCTCTTCCAGGGAAGAATTTCCTTGGGTGGCTTCTTCTGAGAAGATTTCAGGTGTCTGAATTTTGGTGAATGCCTACTTTGAGCCCTGGCTGGTTTCTCTAGTCTGTTTCTGATGGGGATGGGGTGGCAGGGAGCCTGGATTTGAACATCAGGCGCAACTGTTCCAACAACTGGGGTGTGTAGCCCCCAGAACCAGCCCCTCCCCTGCCCCAGTAGCAGCTGGGTCTCACCTTGTTGGCTTCTTTTCCAGAAATGAGGAAGAAGTTTGATGACGGAGAAGACCCCCTGGACGCAGAGAGCCAACAAGGAGGTGGCGGCAACCCTTTCCACAGGAGCTGGAACTCATGGCAAGGGTTCAATCCCTTCAGCTCAGGCGGACCTTTTAGATTTAAATTCCACTTCAATTAAACCAGCTGTTTTTCTGCTCCTCTTCCTTCATTTTTTTAAAGTTTTAAAACAAACAAACAAAAATAACCTTGTTCCGGGATCCTATTGAAAAAGAAAATTCCAATCTTTCATTTTGTCCACGACCAAAGAGGTGTTCAGAATGGCAGTGTCTGTTCTTTCCATTGCAGACTTGAGGCTGACGGGGGTGAGGGCAGGGAGGCAGGCGGGCTTCCGTTTCTGGCAGAGCAGCCTGTGTCTGTGCTGTGACCGGATGGCAGCAGTCTGAGACGGGCGCACAGATCTTTTATCTTCTACACGGGAGCAGTGAGATTCTCTTCTTGTTGCATATGTGTCAGCGCCTGCATGTGTGAGGAGGAGCCTGAGGTGTCAGCATTCTCCGAGAGGAATGAACATTCTGAGCTGTATGTTCTTAGGCACAACTTTGCTTCGACTCTGGTCTGTCCAGTCACCTGTCATGTTAAATTTCCACTTGCGTTCCCATCTCTCAGCATGAACGTGGCCTGTCATTGAAGGTGGGCAGAGCCGTTAGAGAACCTGCTACGAATGGCAGGAGCCAGGGTGAGGTCTGGGCTCAGGTTAAGCATGTATTTTTTTGTTGAGTACCTGGAGGAGAATACTGAAAACCATGGAAACAGAATTAACTGTAAGCCCTACTGGCCCTTTTATTTAATATGAAATACAATGAACTAAAAATATGTAAAGTAAGTTCAGATAACATAGCAGTGGTATTTAAATAATATTGCTGTAGTGCAGAATTGACAACTGAAGTTGTGAGTCGTACAGCATTTCCTGTAACAGGATTGGCTTAGAATGCACAGTTGCTCAGTCAGTGTAGACAGAATGCCATGCTTCCCACTTTTAGTAAGTTTAGCAGTTTCTCTTATGTCCTGGCCTACCTGGCCCATGGGTGCCCACGTGGGAATGCTTTGAGGTGGGTGTTAAGTAGCAGGCCTGCCCTTTTTCCAGACCTTGATGCCTCTGGAAGTTCTGCCAGGAAAGAAACAGGTTTACAGATCTAGTCAGCTCTGGCTGTATGTCCACTGTCAAGATAGCATCTCTTCTTGGAATACCTTCTTACCTTTTAAGAAAAATGAACTATTCAGTCTTTATGTGCTGGATAATTTTTTCCTTAGAAGAAAAATAAGTGTTAATCTAGAACATTAAATATTTATGGATAGGGATTCCATAAAATATTATGGAACTCTTGATGCTGCATTTAAAATCTAAGAATTATTTAGATAAAAATTATACCTTTATTCTAGAAAGGTTTTTTTTTTTTTTTTGGCCTCAGAACATTTTGACAGTTTAAGTAGGATGGGCCTAATATACTGACTGCTTTTTGGGAAATCAAGCATCTTCTGAGTTGTTGGGGCTGTCCTACCACTAATATTCACAGCAGCCAGCCAAGCACAAATAGTTTCCTTCTACAGTCATTCTGAAACATATTTGGAAAAGAGTTTTTTAATCTGAGGGACAAAAACAACATAGTTGAGTTGGACAAAACACGTTAAGCTGCTTTTTGCATCTATTTAGAAGTTTCTTTCTTACCAATAAACAAGATGGCATTTTGAAAACTAGCAAACAGCTTGCAGCTTTCCTTTTGTTTTAATGTTTCAAAATTCAAGCCAGTGTGAAAATAATTTCCAAAGGAAATTCGTTTTTATTCTTTAATCTTATTACTTCATTAGTTAAATCAGCAACTTTCTTTCAATCTAGTTCTTTCATGTATGATGTCACTGTGAACTCTTTGAAATCTTGCAATTGCCTCTACCTACTTTTACAAGGAAGAATTTTCACAAATCAGAACAAAGGAAATATCAAATCACCCACCTTCCATTTGGAGGAGAGGATGTAAAGTTGCCAGCAAGGAGGAGCCTGAAGGGGTCAGGATGGCTGGGGGTGGGCCATGTGGGCCACTGTGCTGGGCACCTGTCACTTGCTGACTGCCATCCTGCTACTGAGAGCGTTTGTTTCTTCTCCACCTGCGAGAACTATAAATCCCGTTCCTGAAGTCTTACCATGCATTGACTTGTCATAAGGGAACTATGCAGAGTTGCTTGTTTTCAGTGAAGACAGAAGCAGGTATGGTGCCAGGTGCCAACGCCGTGGAGAGAAATTCTCTGGATTCTGTTGCTTTTGCTCATGAATGAGGAAAATAATGACTTTTCAGTTCCAGCCTTGAGGGTCATCAGTAGTCTTCTGGAATCTGCCTGACTGGGAAGATGGTCAGGCCCTCCTGCCCTCCACAGTGATAAGAGTGCTGGGAGTGAGAAAGGACAGTTGTCTGTCCTGGTGGCCTGATGCAGGAGCATCACTCTCCAGGCTCTGGTTTGGGGACCACAGGTGCCCAGTAACCTGTGTGGCTCTTTGTGGAAAAGGAAAATGAGAGGGGCGCCCAGCCTTGGCTGTTTCACATTCCCTTCCTTTTCAGTGAGCTCCAGAAGTGAAGTGTCACTGGTCAGTAAATGGGTATTTTTCCACAGCAACAAGTATTAAACACATCAGCCTATAAACATGAAAAAAAGTCTAAAAGTAAATTAATGTAATACCCATTTCTGAAAGTTTGTGCTTTTTTCCATGGATAAATGAAAACTGGAAAATGACTTCAACAGTTTACTAATGTGAATTGGATATAACAGCACTAATTTAAAAACGTTTTGGTCTTTAGGCAGTATTAAAAGTTCAAGTATCAGTATGAAAACAGAACTTTTGGGGACTCTGATAATTGAATGTCAAAACTACCCACTGCTTAAGAGAAAGAAGACTAGTTATAACTGAGCATGGGGGGGAAAAAAGCTAACAATTTTAGTTGGCATCATTTTCTGTTCATGGTGGAAAAATGAAAGATTTCACCTTTAGAGCATGAAATTGGTCATAAGTTGTGAAATTTACCATGAAAAAAGGACACAAGATGCTTAGTTAAAAATGGCCCTTCAGTCAGGTCTCTGCCTCCTTAAAGGGACAGGGCACCTGTGACAGCCCTGTGCAGTTTTCACTGAGGACACGTGTGTGGTTAACTGAGAGAAATGCACGCCACTGTGCTGAATGTGGTTGACTTTTCTGTATTTATAAAGGAAAGAGGGTGGCAAATGCTGATTTATCAACAATTATTCTAAATCAGATCATTCCTTTTTTGTTAGTAGCAGAGTTTATTCTGTAATTGCAAATGATGCTAATAGGTGGAGATAATTTGCTTTAATGGATGATCTCATTTGCTGAATGATTTAAGAGTAAAATTAGCCACTGCGTGGCTTCATGTATAGTAAACGGGTTTTGTTTCACACCCTCTGTATTTGAGCCTCTTACCTGCAGTGGAAAGCAGAGCATAGACGAGGTAAGAACTGGAGATGTCTGATGAGTTAAAATATTACTCCTGTTGTTAAGTCTGTAGTTGGTCTGAATGAGACAAAACTAAGTATAACTTAATCCATCGCAATTTAGTGTTTTAATAAATAAGACACCGGAAATTAATGGAAATGGGTCTCAGACATGTCTACAAATATGGGTACTATTTTTATGCCCGTGTATTTTCACATTTAATAAAAATATTTATGGTCAAATGAGTACTTTTGGCCTTCAGTCTTTTGGAGGAGTCTATTTTCCAATTTTGCTTTATACATAGTCAGCAAGTGAGGTGACAGAGGCCTCTGGCTTGTCATGAGCCAAAGGAAGAGCTCAAAAAGTGAAATGATTAAAATCTAGGACAGCAAGGCCTTAATGAGTGAGCAGTTCTTCATATTCAGCACCATTAAAATCTAACTCTTAGGTTGGCTTTGAGGACCTTCCCTTTCATACCATAACATGTACATTTCTGTTAAAGTTCTGAAAGGGGGTTGGGTGGACACTGCTGCTTATCTCAAATTTCTAGCTGCAAACAAAAGTAGCTTTCTTCATATATACCACCTGTTGCAAAAGTAGCTGATCCCCTCCCCCACCTGCCTTTACACCCAAAGCAGGGTTTCATGATCTATAAAGAAAAAAAAGTCACTTTAATCTTAAGGTATATAGGTCACACCCTAGAAACCTGCAAACCTCTATCCACCAAGTCGATCCTTTCTTGGGATCAAGAGATCAACAGAAGCAAGAGACATTCATCTGTCACTACCTTATACTAGGATTCAGTTTCTAATGAGGCATCCAGGGCTTCCCTGGTGGCTCAATGGTAAAGAATCCACCTACCAATGCAGGAGATATGGGTTCGATCCCTGGTTAGGGAAGATTCCACATGGCAAGGAGCAACTAAGTCTGTGTGCCACAACTACTGAGCCCGTGTGCCCTAGGACCTGTGCCCTGCAACAAGAAAAGCCACCACAATGAGAAACCCATGCACTGCAGCTAGAGAGTAGCCCTGCTTGCCACAACTAGAGAAAAAGCCCGTGTGGCAACGAAGACCTAGCACAGCCGAAAGTAATAAGGTATCCAGCTGACAACTCTGAGGTTGCGGTCTTGTTCAGACAACATTTCCAACCCTCACTAGGGACTGTCTACTGGGAGAAGCGCCTCCTCTGATGTAGCTGTCTCCAGGGACCAAGCTGCCAGATTTGGAAGGCCACTGGCAAAGCGTGTTCCAGGGTCTTCCTGAGGAAGCTGGAGTTATACGTTGTTAAAAAGCACGAGGAAGAAAGCACTGCTTGCAGCATTTCTTAGGGGATTTAGGTTTGTGTTCTTTGCATGCTTCCCTACTATTCCAGGAGATTTCTATAAGCACAGTGTCTCATGTGTATGGTATGTGTTTATCTGTGTGAAGGTTTTTTTTTTTTTTTTTTTTAAAAAAGACTGGTCTTCCTAAATGGATGTGATTTTTCTCTCTGGTGTGAGTCTTTAAAGATAGCAAAGGATATTCTAACAACCTTTCAACATTATTACAGTTTTTTTTAGGGTTTTATTAATACTTCTTCATATATACCACCTGTTGCAATGTTGTATTTCCTGCAGTGTTTATGCTTTTGTTACCTCAGGTTACAAACACCTCATAAAAGTGGAAAGACTTCATTCCACAGTTGTACAGTTTTAGGGCAAACAAACTAGCTTCTCTTCCTCCTGGTGGGTCCACACGCGGGGAGCACCGGTACCATATGGTCTTAGGCCGGGGAAGTTTGTTTCGGACACTGTGCAATGAAGAAAAATGGCATCTTCAGATCCCATATGTCTATCTGTTCTTATCCAAGAGCTCTTCCCCAATATAGTTAGGACAGATGTTATGAATAAACATAATATTAGGAAACATGCAGGCATAAAAATACCCCTTGAGAGATTCTGGATTAACACTGAGGAGTGTGAGAGCTCTTCACTGCATGTCCCCCCCATGTGACCTTGTGCTTCAGGCTCCAGCCCCCCACACCGTCTTCCTTGTCCTCAAAGGAAGAAACCTACGTCCATGCTGGCTCTGCTTGGCTTGTGCTTCCTCCTACTGCATGTTGCATCCTAAATGTCACTTCTCCGGGCCTTCTGATGCTTTCCCTTTCCAGCATTTTCATTTGAATATTTATTTAATTCCACTTACACTTGTAACTTCAAAAGGACATGTCAACTGTCACACAACAGGTCATTAAAAATTTGCTGGGTTTGTGCAGGTTAGGAAGACCTAGATTACTGGCCTTTGGACAAAACTGGAAACATTTTTCTGGTGGAAGCAGACCGTGGGAAAACAAAGGAAAGTCTACACGTCAGTAGTGGGTTTGTTAACTTTTGTATAAAAGGGAGTTTGGGCACGATGCTCTGAGGCTAGACACTCCAATGTATGGTCAGTTATGTCTACTTCACAATTCATCCTACTCAAGACTGGCACCAAGATTACTCCTTCTCTAGCTCTGCCCCCAATTTTAAATTGAACATTAGGTTACCTGGGGCCATCTCCATTCAAACATTTTGGTTTTGAACCAGTCTTTTAGAATTTAAGGACGAAAAGTTATCCAGATCTTAATCAAAACCTTTGATTTAAAAATGAAACCATGTTACAGCTACTGAAGCCCGTGCTCCCCAGAGCCTGTGCTCCCCAAGAGAAGCCCCCCCAAGGAGAAGCCCAAGCACAGAGAGAGTAGCCCCCACTTGCCGCAACTAGAGAAAGCCTGCACACAGCATCAAAGACCCAGCACAGCCAAAAATAAATTTTTTTAAAAAGTGAAATCATATCAGACAGGATACAAACCTTATATACAGTTGGGCAGGATCACATGACTGAAGTAAATAACTTAAATGCAAATAATTATGAACTGTAGGGGATAAGATTATTCTCCAAATCTGAAGTCTATAATCAAAGTTGTTAACAGCAGGTTCTATGTAGAGACCTCACTCTAGAGTTTCTCAGAAACTAGAATTTTACATTTGATACTGGGCTAATAAACTGCAAAATGCGGAACAGCTGTCCCATTACCTAACACTTCAAGACTCATTTTTTGAGTGGTTATAGGGTGAGCTGGGTGCCCCTAACCATGTGCTACTATCACAAAGTTGCCTGTATTTTGAATGTGGATCAATCTGAGTCCTGGTCCTTTGTGCCTCAACTCCCTAACTCTGCCACCAAAAGTAAGATCTTAACAAATTAATTGATTCTTTGGAAGAGGGTGGTTGCTATTTAGTTGCTAAGTTGTGTTCAACTCTTTGTGGCCCCACAGACTGTAGCCCACCAGGCTTCTCTGTCTGTGGGATTCTCAAGGCAAGAATACTAGAGTGCATTGCCGTTTCCTTCTCCAGGGGATCTTCCCAACCGAGGGATTGAACCCAGGTCTCCTGCATTGGCAGGTGGACTTTTTACCACTGCGCCACCAGGAAGCCCCTTGGAAGAGGGTGGACCCCCTTACTACTGAACAGAAGTGGGCAAGAGGGGCTGGGCAGTGACAGATTTTGTGTTATACTTACCACTTGCACTGTGAACCAGGGATCTGAGACAGATGTCAGAGCCCCTCGATGAATAGTCCTTTCTGTTCCAGGGGGAATTTAAATGCTACTATCTTCTTTGCTGCTGAATCTCAGAGAAGAAAATTCTCTTAGCCATGCTTTAGTGGCCGAAGACAGTCTGACTTGACATACACCTGTTGCTTTGAACGCTATTCACTGGGTTTCTGACATCTCTCCTGGGTAGTAGCAACTGCATGTCTGGTCGTGTTCCAGGGGCTGTGCCTGGCCTTTAGAAGCAACCATTTCTTTGGGCAGCTCCCATTTGTATCAAACTACATATTCATACAGAAAAGTCCAATTTTACCTGTAACTCCAGGCTAATGGCCTGTGGTGCTTCCTGGAAGTGTTCTTTTCTCTCCTTCAAGGAGCTACATTGTTCCCTGTACTTGAGCACTCCATTTCATCACAGGAAAACCCAAACAAGTAACCAGGGAGGGGGGTGGTTATTGGAAAAGGGAATGAGGTCTTGTGATCTTTTATCAGGAAAAAGGAAGCTGTGAGGAGCTGAGAAGTTATTTTCAAATACTCTATGGGCTGTTATCCAATAGAGAAGGGTAGACTTGTTCAGAAGAGTTCAGAGGAATAAGCACAGACCCGTGATAGACAGCTTTTGGCTCACCATGGAACTCTGCACGAACTGTCCAAAGACAGAACAGTCCGGCTCTAGGAGCAGACAGTTCCATATGGCCCTGGAAGCTTCCAAGATGGCATGAGGCTCCACCTGGCAGGGCCTTGGAAGGGGGGCTGGCACACTGGCTGGAGACTAAACTCTCTTAACTGTTTCTCAAACCTCACTTATCAACAGGGTCATCCGGAACAATCATGATTTCCCACAATCATGATTTCCCACACTCACCTCAGCCCGTGAATCAGCTTCTTCAGAAGACAGGGTCCAAAATGACACAGGTCTTCTCCTGTCCCAAGATCCTATGATTCTAGAGTAGCTGGACAGTTGTTTTTTTTAACATTTACTATTCCTATTCATCTAATATAAAAGAGAAAAGCTGTTTATATTCTTAACTTAGTTTCTATAAAACTAACCAGTTCTTTTTTAAAAACAATACATACATATCCCATAAGTCCAAGAATATAATTTTATAAAAATAAAAATTAGAAACAGTAAAAAAAAAAAGCATAGGATTAAAACATCATATGATTTAAAACAAATAAACTAAGTGGTTACAGTGTGGCACTACTTTCATTTTAAAACAAATAGTTAAGGTACAAATGGGCTTAATTTTTAAAAATACTATTCAGAGATAACCATAAGTCCTTCATTCTCAGAAGAAAAAAACCCAAAATAGGTCTCTTGAATTTAAATGCATCTTTTGAATAAAGAAATATATAAATAAACACAGCTGGAATATTCAAAGATGTAGATGGTTTGATAAATTCCCATGAGGACCAGCTAGTCAGATATGTTCAACCTGGTTATCTGGCAAAATTATCACTTTAACTGATGAAAACCCAGTGTTTTATGCAATCAGGAAAGAGGAACCATCTAATTTTAAACACTCAATGGTCATTTCTTACAGTATATAACAAATTTATTCAATACATTAAATACATGTTACTTTTAAATAATATAATTTAAATCCAAGAATATGTCACTGATCCTTAATGAAACTTTGACAAGTCTTGGAAGTAGTTCCACATTTCCCCAGCAGGTGGCAGATTTCTTGTCACACTTTCTCATCTTCTTACACAAGCCAGTGCTAGAGTTCATCATGTGTCAAAACTGTAGGGGAAGAAAGTATATTTAGCTCTTGAAATCTTAATATCAAATTAGCTTAAACCTTACTAAGGCATGAATTAACATAAAGTGTAGGTGCTCACTGAGGATCCTCCTGTTTGTTAGTTTAGTACCTACTCACTTCATTAAGTGACAATGAGAACAGCTCTTTGTACATTATGGTATCTATTGTGCTGTGCTTAAGTCGCTCAGTTGTGTCAGACTCTGTGACCCTGTGGACTGTAGCCCGCCAGGCTCCTCTGTCCATGGGGATTTTCCAGGAAAGAATACTGGAGAGGGTTGCTATGCCCTCCTTCAGGGGATCTTCCCGACTCAGGGATCAAACCCAGATCAGCGCATTGCAGGCTGATTCTTTACCAACTGAGTCACCAGGGAAGCCCATGGCATCAATCATATGGGAGCATAACTACCTGCCCTTTTACCCACCTACAAGTGAGTGCCCATGAGTCTATTAGAACAATACTTTATTCATCTTTGTTATCTCCACGACCTAGCACCTTGATGGTGAAAAATAGATTTCTCACCAGGTACAAAGTATGCTGTCATTAATGTAATGGAACAACAAAGAGCAGAAGACATATGTGGTCTGTGTCTAAGATGGGCAGGCAGAGCATTCAAACGCAGGAATAAATACTATATAACTGTGAGAATCAAAGTCAATACCAGTGAAGACTTAAGAGCTCAAAATGTTTTTTTCTCCTGCATCAATGCGCTACACATACTAACTGATTTAAGAACACGTGAGAGTTCAAAATGATATTTTCCAGGCAGAAATTAACTAAAACACAATTTAAACGGATCCTGTTCCACAATTCCAGATGGCAGACTTTCTCTCTCTCTCCACTAAATTCCACTGAATTATGCAATTGAGCAATCCTCTATTGTTGGACAGATTCTATGTCATCATTAAAGACAACGTTGTGACAAACACATACACACATACATTTTTGTTTTAATGTAAGTTTCTGATGAATTGATGGATCAAATGGCATGTATTTGAATTTTTACGTATATTACAAAATTTCCTTAATTTATACAGCTACTGTATGTATATTCACGCTTACTTGTCAATACTCTTGCTGGTGCTGAGTATTGTTAATCCTTTAACTCTTTCCAATTTGATAAGAGAAACATCTCATCTCAATGTTTCCTGCATTTATATTTTATTGTGAGGTAATTATGTGAGTTTTCCTTTCTTCTTTCCTTTTTTAGTTTCTTTTCTTCTCTCCCTCCTTCCTCTGTCTTATCTTTCTTTCCCTTTGAAAACAGTTATGCCACTTACATAATAATCTTTCTCCTGAATTGAAATGGTACCTTTATATTATTAGATTATTAAAAATACTCAGGTGTATTTAAAATACTGAATTTATCTGACAACACACATTGATTTTGTAAGGAAAACAGAATCAATATAAAACACAATTTCATGCTTATGTGAGGAAATTTATATATAATTTCAGCCTCTCTAAAAAGTAAAGTTGAGGACAATAAGAACTATATTCTGAACTACTGGAAAGAATTATTATGAGGATTAATTAGTCTAACCGGTGAAAAGTCTTTAACATACTGACTGGAACACAAGAGAAGCTCAACACTACTTTTAAAAAAGAGCAAAGAACAATAGAGACAGGTACTGACCAGGAAAGGGAATCATGAAAGAATCAAGAAGTTGATATCAGCTTTAAAAGAATATCCAACACACATTTACTGGTGTTAAGGGTTTATGTAGGGTGATAAAATGCTAAGGTAATTTCAGTTTTTTAAATCTAAGAAATGGAAACTAATTCAAACCACCCTCTGGTCTGTGATTAAGGCTATTGGAATAAGGAACCAGCTTTCTATAAGGAAACATACTATGTATGTCACTAATTAAGGAAACAGGAGGTAATACTTTATTTGGCTATGTAAGGCTTTTATTCAACTTTGGGGCTTGGATTTTCATATTTAGGAAATTCAGTGTATCTTAGAGTGTTTCTTTTACTTTTTTTTTTTTTTTAACCTCTATCTTAGGTCAGGAGACTAATACTAAACTGCTTATCTATGTGATGATATGAAGCTATATCCATAGGGGAATAGCTTCTCTATCCATGTTTTAAATTTGTGAACTTAGTCCACATAAAAAGGAAATCTGTAAACATGTCACAGACTTTGGTAAAGAAATTCTGATGTAATCATTTGATAATCATTAAGAAATGATTTTGTAATCTATTCTAATTTCACTTAGTGCAACAAGTGCTTCATACACAACTGCAGAACAACTCACCTGCATTTTTCTTCTTGTTTTCAAGGTGATCTAACAGTTGCCGTATCTCAGTATCATACTCCACCCATTCTGGGACAATCCTGGCAGCAGCTTTTAGTTTAGGTTCTTTTGTTTTGGGGTTATTGCACTGAAAATTTAAATATTAGAATTAGTTTAATAGAGAAAGGATCAACTGAAATGACAAATTGCAGTTTATGTAAGCAGTGTTTAATGCAAACACTCAATCAGAAGTTTAAACAAAAATTTGAAGATTTTCTGATGGTTCCTAAGAAGTCTGTCAAACAATTCTATAAAATATTTGGACAAAGGAGCCAATTACATGACCATTCTGTAAAAGAGCACAGCAGACTATATTAATAAATATTTTCTTGCCTTTTCTTTGGACTAAACCCTGGTTTTACATACTTTTTTTTCCCATACGTAAAACTAATTGTCAGCCTTTAGAAATGTCTCGAGTTTCTTTGGCAAAAGCATTTGTCCTCTTTCCTATGCCTCTGTTTTGATTACCAGCTGTGATATTAAAATGAGTTAACTGGAATTCATTTGGCAAAATACTGATAGTTGTGAAATTCAGAGTAGCCTATAAATCTCCATGCCTTAAGAATATTTAAGTAGTATGTTTAAGAGGCACAGTGGAAAAACAATGGACAGGGATCCTTGGTCCTCATGGTTCCAATTCTTACTGGCAGTTAGACTTGGACAGTCCCACTTAAACTAGTAGGGAGACCTCTGATGTTTACATCACAAAAAACACCAAACTGTGTGTGTGCATATGTGGGGACCAGTGGCAGAACCTGTCTTTTCATTTGCAAAGGAGGAAATTAAAACAAGGTTATCTCCAAGGCTCCTCTAACACCTGATGAATTTTAATTAGCAATTGGTTCTACTATAAAGTTTCTTGGGAAATTAAGTTTAAAAGGCAAAAAGCAAAGGCAGAGTTTAAGGAGGGTCTGACTCTGGATGTATGTGGAGATACAGCTGTCAGGAGTAGTGCTAGTGGGCTGGATGTGAACTGTGAGGAAAGAGAGGCATCAAACATGACCCCAGTGTCTTTGGCTTGAGCAGCGTAAAGAAAGGTTACAGGAGGAGCATAAACTTCACAGAGCTACACAGGCATCCAGTCTGCTCTTCACAGAGCACACTAATAGAGCACGTGTCCTGAAGCTTACTTCTACATGGCACTTTCTCATGGTAGCCCCAACCTGCTTCATCTTTCATGCCTTATGGGAAAGCTTATTTATGAGCCGTAAGCCTGGTATCTTAATCCTTTCCTCACCAAATATTTCCAGTTCATTGCATTGTGGATTTTTTCCTACAGTAATGTATTCTGAAGTAAGTAGGTAACAGGAACTTCTCTGTAGAAATTAGCTTCACAGATAATGTGTTCTATAAACAAGATAACGGATTTTCTAATTGTGTCAGAAACAAAAAACAAAGTACTATTTTTTCCTTAGCTTATGCTACAATTGTCGATTCTTTACCTGCTAAGCCATTGGGAAGCATAATCTCTATCAGCAGTGCTTCAGTGGGGCAATCATGTCCCACAGGGGAGCTGTGCCAGGTCTGGAGGTACTTGATTGCTGTAACTGGGGGCTGGGGGGCGCTATCGCCATCTAGTGGGTAGAGACCAGGGATGCTGCTAAACATCCTATAATGCACAAGTCGGCCCTCACAACAACTATGGTTCCGAAAGTCAGTAATGCTTTTTCCTCTCCATTAGGCCATTTCCTGATTTTCCCTTTTAACCTTTCCCCTAAGATGACCAAAAACAGCATGTTATTTTTTATTTTAAATGTTTCTGTGGAAGAGATGATGCTGTCCACCAAAATCTATGCCACCCATCCATTTTCTCAGTAGACCTACTGCTAGGAAGTGGCTGCCCATCCAGGAATGATGATCCTCAGCTCTTCTTATAACTGGATGTGGACACACAACCAACTGCCACCACGGGGCCAAGGCCTTTAGGATCAGGATGCATCCTCCACCCTCCTTTCTTCTTACCCTCCAGATCAACACTACCCAACAGAAATACGATGAAAGCCACAAATGCAGTTTTACATTTTCTAACAGCCACATTAAAAAATGTAAGAGGAACAGGTGGAATAAATTTTGACACTGTATTTCCAAAATGTTATCTAGTCAAAATGTAATCAAAATAAAAATTAGTAATGAGATATTTTTACATTTTTATTGAGTCTTCAAAATCTGATGTGTTTTATACTTCAGAGCACACCTCAGAGCACACCTCAATTTAGACTGGCAACATTTTAAGTACTTTATGGCTGCCTGTGGGAACTGGCTGCCATACTGGATGGATCGGCTTCAGAAAGACATAGATGATGACAGGACCCTGGAGGATGAAGAAGTCCCAGGATGGACGGAGATTGGTCCCTGAGTCATGATGTACAGGGAAGCCACTCACTGACAGGACATCCACTTGGGCCTGGATGTATGTGAAACCACAGAAATTTGGGCATTTGCTAGAGTAGCTCATGTTAATCTAAGTACTAAAAATCCCAAGGAGACTTATGTCAACTAACGTATGAGTCACATTCTTATACAACACAACCTTAACACTGTAATGTCCTTAACCACTCTTTAGAAATTTCCCTTGTTTTTTTCTGACTGATGACCACTTGTTTCTGCTACATTCTATCACCTATGATTGCAATCTAATTATATTTTGGCATGCTACTTTCTATACATATCTGGAAAAACATCCCTGTATTTTACTATCCAGTCTTATTTTGTTAAAAACTATGAGGTCTAATATTTTGACAGTTTGTTCTTCAAAGAAGATCTTGTACACAATTATTCTAAACTTATATCACCACATAAAAATATGATCGGGAAAAAAATGATAATATTTTGTACTACTAGAGAAAATATACAGTATTGGAATATAATGCCTACATATGGACAACAAATCAACTAGCTTAAAATATTTCATGTCTAGATTTAAACTATGTAGCATAAACTGCTTACAATGAAAACCTGAGAAAAAAATTTCTCAAAAATAATGAATAAAAAGACATATAGGATAATTTAAGTAGCTGGAATTATTCTGGCTGTCTTTATTTGGGGAAATTACTGGCATTAGAACTAAACTGATGATATATTAAGATGATAACTCATCATCTTATGTTTAGTTTATGACATTTCAGCCAGTTGATGGCCTTTCTTTGAAAAGGCCTTGTGCAGAAAAGAATTAACACAGCAGGCTGCTATTAACACAGAGATTGCTATTCTGAGAGGCCTGTGCTTACAAGGCTGGCCCTTGGCTGGCTTCTGGGAACTTGGGTTTCAGGTGTGTTCCCACCATTCCCTGATAAGAACAGCTCACTGTGCTTAAACTGTGCAAACTTGTAATTTATGCTGACGACCTGCCTTTCTTCTAGATATGGGGAATTTTGGCACGTGCCAGGCTGAGGGGTTGTTTACATGACCAGGCCCCAATAACAATTCTGGGCACTGGATTTCTGGTAAGCTTCCCTGATAGACCACATTTCACATCTGGTGGTGTACTTGTTGGAGCTTAAGGAATGAGGTAACTTCACAGGGAGAGGACTCTTAGAGGCTTGAATCTGGTTTTCTCTGAACTTCACCCCATGTGCCTTTTCCTTCTGCTGCTTTCACTTTGTATTCTCTCACTGTAATATTTCCATAGCCATGAGATATTCTGAGTCTTAAGAGTCCTCTCATTGAATCATCAAACCTGGGGTGGTCTTGGGAGCCCCCGATACAGCCCTATACCTGCCAACATAGGTAAATAAAACAGTAAATTACAGACTGAGCCACAGGTGCCATGCTATTTGTAAAACAGAAAATACTTCTATTGGAACATTTTCATATCTGCTTATACAAAGGAAAATGCAAACACTCACCAGATCAATTGTTTTGGCTCTTTGCTTGGATTCATCATCACACCAGGTTTCACACCACAACCATTCTTGGGGAAGAGACTTGATGGCAACTTGGTAAATCATATTATTGGGAAGATCCTATTAGAAAAAGAATGATTTCAACACAGAGGAATTTCAATTAGAGTCAGAGTGGAAGAAGTTGAAGCTGTCATTTAGATTATAAACGGATTCTATAAAACATACCCAAATCTGAGATATGGTCATATTTTTAAGCTTCAGATACTTACCCAATGGTCTCATATCATGAATGAACCTGTGCACTGGAAGGAAGCGCACACCTGCCCTGGACTTTACTCCTGCATTGGGGGTGAAGAGGAGGGCCCAGAACACACCTTTGCAATTCCCTTTCTACTTCCAACTGCCTTGAAACACCAGGATTAATCACTTACACCGTATCTTACTGGTTATGTGGTCACCACCACACTGTCCAGATTCTGAGGTGGCTTTTCAGTTCCCTATCAGGAAACTTCTGTACACTCACAGCTTTCTAAGCAAAGACTGCTGGCACCCGGGAAAAAGGATCTTTAAATGGCAAATGAACCTAGTAAGATGGTAGGTGTTGCAAGAGGGCATCAGAGGGCAGACACACTGAAACCATACTCATAGAAAACTAGTCAATCTAATCACACTAGGACCACAGCCTTGTCTAGCTCAATGAAACCAAGCCATGCCTGCGGGGCAACTCAAGACGGGTGGGTCATGGTGGTGAGATCTGACAGAATGTGGTCCACTGGGGAAGGGAATGGCAAGCCACTTCAGTATTCTTGCCTTGAGAACCCCAAGAACAGTATGAAAAGGCAAAATGATAGGATACCGAAAGAGGAACTCCCCAGGTCATTAGGTGCCCAATATGCTACTGGAGATCAGTGGAGAAATAACTCCAGAAAGAATGAAGGGATGGAGCCAAAGCAAAAACAATACCCAGTTGTGGATGTGACTGGTGATAGAAGCAAGATCCGATGCTGTAAAGAGCAATATTGCATAGGAACCTGGAATGTCAGGTCCATGAATCAAAGCAAATTGGAAGTGGTCAAACAAGAGATGGCAAGGGTGAATGTCGACATTCTAGGAATCAGCGAACTAAAATGGACTGGAATGGGTGAATTTAACTCAGATGACCATTATATCCACTACTGCGGGCAGGAATCCCTCAGAAGAAATGGAGTAGCCATCATAGTCAACAAGAGTCCGAAATGCAGTACTTGGATGCAGTCTCAAAAATGACAGAATGATCTCTGTTCGTCTCCAAGGCAAACCATTCCATATCACAGTTATCCAAGTCTATGCCCCAACCAGTAACATGAAGAATGAGGTTGAACGGTTTTATGAAGACCTACAAGACCTTTTAGAACTAACACCCAAAAAAGATGTCCTTTTCATTATAGGGGACTGGAATGCAAAAGTAGGAAGTCAAGAAACACCTGGAGTAACAGGCAAATTTGGCCTTGGAATGCAGAATGAAGCAGGGCAAAGACTAATAGAGTTTTGCCAGGAAAATGCACTGGTCATAGCAAACACCCTCTTCCAACAATATAAGAGAAGACTCTACACATGGACATCACCAGATGATCAATACTGAAACCAGATTGATTATATTCTTTGCAGCCAAAGATGGAGAAGCTCTATACAGTCAACAAAAACAAGACCAGGAGCTGACTGTGGCTCAGATCATGAACTCCTTATTAGCAAATTCAGACTTAAATTGAAGAAAGTAGGGAAAACTGCTAGACCATTCAGGTATGACCTAAATCAAATCCTTTATGATTATACAGTGTAAGTGAGAAATAGATTTAAGGGCCTAGATCTGATAGATAGAGTGCCTGATGAACTATGGAATGAGGTTTGTGACATTGTACAGGAGACAGGGATCAAGACCATCCCCATGGAAAAGAAACGCAAAAAAGCAAAATGGCTGTCTGGGGAGGCCTTACAAATAGCTGTGAAAAGAAGAGAGGCGAAAAGCAAAGGAGAAAAGGAAAGATATAAGCACCTGAATGCAGAGTTCCAAAGAATAGCAAGAAGAGATAAGAACGCCTTCTTCAGCTATCAATGCAAAGAAATAGAGGAAAACAACAGAATGGGAAAGACTAGAGATCTCTTTAAGAAAATTAGAGATACCAAGGGAACATTTCATGCAAAGATGGGCTCGATAAAGGACAGAAATGGTATGGACCTAACAGAAGCAGAAGATATTAAGAAGAGGTGGCAAGAATACATGGAAGAACTGTACAAAAAAGATCTTCATGACCCAGATAATCACAATGATGTGATCACTAATCTAGAGCCATGCATCCTGGAATGTGAAGTCAAGTGGGCCTTAGAAAGCATCACTATGAACAAAGCTAGTGGAGGTGATGGAATTCCAGCTGAGCTGTTTCAATCCTGAAAGATGATGCTGTGAAATTGCTGCACTCAATATGCCAGCAAATTTGGAAAACTCAGCAATGGCCACAGGACTGGAAAAGGTCCGTTTTCATTCCAATCCCAAAGAAACGCAATGCCAAAGAATGCTCAAACTACTGCACAACTGCACTCATCTCACATGCTAGTAAAGTAATGCTCAAAATTCTCCAAGCCAGGCTTCAACAGTACATGAACCGTGAACTTTCAGATGTTCAAGCTGGTTTTAGATAAGGCAGAGGAACCAGAGATCAAATTGCCAACATCTGCTGGATCATGGAAAAAGCAAGAGAGTTCCAGAAAAACATCTATTTCTGCTTTATTGACTATGCCAAAGCCTTTGACTGTGTGAATCACAAGAAACTGGAAAACTCTGAAAGAGATGGGAATACCAGACCACCTAACCTGCCTCTTGAGAAGTCTATAAGCAGGTCAGGAAGCAACAGTTAGAACTGGACATGGAACAATAGACTGGTTCCAAATAGGAAAAGGAGTACGTCAAGGCTGTATATTGTCACCCTGCTTATTTAGCTTATATGCAGAGTACATCATGAGAAACGCTGGGCTGGAAGAAACACAAGGTGGAATCAAGATTGCCGGGAGAAGTATCAGTAACCTCAGATATGCAGATGACACTACCCTTATGGCAGAAAGTGAAGAGGAGCTAAAAAGCCTCTTGATGAAAGTGAAAGAGGAGAGTGAAAAAGTTGGCTTAAAGCTCAACATTCAGAAAACGAAGATCATGGCATCCGGTCCCATCACTTGATGGGAAATAGATGGGGAAACAGTGGAAACAGTGTCATATTTTATTTTGGGGGGCTCCAAAATCACTGCAGATGACTGCAGCCATGAAATTAAAAGACGCTTACTCCTTGGAAGAAAAGTTATGACCAACCTAGATAGCATATTCAAAACCAGAGACATTACTTTACCGACTAAGGTCCGTCCTGTCAAGGCTATGGTTTTTCCTGTGGTCATGTATGGATGTGAGAGTTGGACTGTGAAGAAGTCTGAACGCCGAAGAATTGATGGTTTTGAACTGTGGTGTTGGAGAAGACTCTTGAGGGTCCCTTGGTCTGCAAGGAGATCCAACCAGTCCATTCTGAAGGAGATCAACCCTGGGATTCCTTTGGAAGGAATGATGCTAAAGCTGAAGCTCCAGTACTTTGGCCACCTCATGCAAAGAATTGATTCATTGGAAAAGACTTTGATGCTGGAAGGGATTGGGGGCAGGAGGAGAAGGGAATGACAGAGGAAAAGATGGCTGGATGGCATCACGGACTCAATGGACATGAGTCTGAGTGAACTCCAGGAGATATTGATGGACAGGAAGGCCTGGCGTGCTACGATTCATGGGGTCGCAAAGAATCAGAAATGACTGAGTGACTGAACTGAACTGAACCTAGTAAGTTAAAGACAGATCTCTGGAGACATCAAGGGACCCTTTTCGCAGAGGTATTTGTTTACATGTCAAGGGTTGTAGAGCCCATCCCTATGTGTCCCCAGAGAGTATCTGTTTGCATTCCAGAGCCAAGGACATGTTTCCTTTCTCTCCCAGAGGGCACCAGGGGTACATGTGTTGGATGTCCCATCTAAGGTCCAAGATTCATAATTTTAGGGTTCTTCTCACAGCACTCCTGTTAATCATAATACTGAAAGTTCTAGCCAATGCAACATGATAGGAAAAGGAAATATAAACCAGTATACAGATTGGAAAGGAAGCAATAAAACTGTCTTTGTTTGACAATGACAAGATTGTTTATGCAGAAAATCCTAAGAATCAATAACAAACTCCTGCAATGAATAAGCTATTATAACAAGTTTTCAGGATACAAGGTTAATATACAGAAAGTCAAGTGCTATATACCAGCAATGAACAAGTGGAATTTAAAATTGAAAGCATACCATCATTTACATTAGCACAATCCACCCCCCACCCCGAAACCCCACCAAACAAATCTAGGTAAAAATCTAAAAGAATGTTCCTCTACATAAGGAAAACTAAAATTCTGATGAAAGAAACTTAGGGACATCTAGATAGATGGAGAGGTATTTCATGTTCACAGATAGAAAGACTCAATATTGGTATGATATCACTTCTTTCCAACTCAACTTATAAATTCAACACAATCCTAATCAAAGTCCCAGAAAGTTATTTTGTGGATATCAACTGATTCTAAAGTTTACATAGAAGGCCCAGAATAGCCAACCCAGGGCTGAAGAATAACAAACAGGATGATAATACTGAATTTGAAATCTTCATATAAATTCTCTAGTAATTAAAACATGGAGATTTATAAAAGAATAGACAAACACAGCAATGGGACAGAACAGAGCCCAGAAATATGAGAATTCTTTGTACTTTCTACTCATTTTCTTCCCTGTAAATCTAACACTTCTCTAAAAAAGTCTTATCAATTAAAAAAAATGTTTGACTATTCCTTCTTGAACCACCTTTTCCTGGAAATCCATTCTTTAAATCCTTAAATAACTGGGTCTGTCATCTTATCTCAGCCACTTTCTCCCATCATACTCCCACTCTCTGACTACCTCTAGATTTTCAGCTTATTCCATCAAGTACTCAGACATCAATATCCTTCGATCCCTTTTGGGACCTGATTGCAGCACTGTTTCACTGTCATTTATCCTTGATGTCTTCACTCTCCTTTCTTAATTTCCATGGTTAATCATTATATTTAATCCCTTGAACAGATTCTCAACTGTCTTACTCTTCTCTCATTTAGTTGGATATGTCTGACAAAATAGTTCTGGTTAAATCCAAACTCTGACCTGCCCCCATCCAACTAAACATGGCTGGCAAAACACACAGACACATACACTACACTATTTTGCATTCTCATCAGCAGTGTATGATGGTTCCAATTTCTCCATATCCTTGCCAATGCTTTTATGGACCATCTTTTTATTATAGCCATTCCAGTGAGTATGATGTGGTATCTTGTAGTTTTAATGCAGTACCTAGTGACCAGTGATGCTGAGCATCTTTTCATGCATTTACTGGCCACTTGGGCACCTTCTGTGGAAAAATATCTATTTACATCCTTTGAGTAAAAAATTGGTTGTCTTTTTGTTATTAAATGATGAATCCTTTATATCTTCTGGATACTAGTCCCTTATCAGATATATGATTTTCAAGTATTTTCTCCCATTCTGTGGGTTGTCTTTTTCACTTTGTGTTCTTTCATGAACAAAATTTTTAATTTTGATGCAGTCCTATCTGTTTTTTCTTTAGTTGCTTATACTTGTTTCATATCTAAGAAACCACTGTCTAATCCAAAGTTATAAAGATTTATGTTAATACTTTGTAAGAGTTTTACACTTTATCCTCTCACATTCAGGCATTTGATCCATTCTGAGTTAAGTTTCTGTATATGGTGTTAGGAAAGGGTCCAATTCATTCTTTGAAGGTAGACATCTTATTGTTCTAGCACCTTTGTTGAAAAAAACTATTGTTTCTCCATTAAATTATCCTGGAATGCTTGTCAGAAATCTAGTAAGCATAGATGCATGGACTCTCAATTTATTTCTGGACTCTCAATTCTATACCATTGATTTATATGTCTAACCTTATGTCAGTCCACTCACTGTACATATTAAAGGGTACAATTTGATAAGTTTCACATATTAAATATTCCTGTGACACTAAGACCACAATCAAGCTCATTGACTATATACATAACCCTCAAGTTTTCTTGCACCTTTTTGCAATCCTTCTGGGCTATCCTTTCTACATACACCTAAGCCAGTTCTTAGGCAAACATGAACTGCTTTTTGTCCAAGGATTGGTTTACATTTTCTAGAATTTTATATAAACAGAATGACACAATATGTATATTTTTGGCCTAGCTTGTTTAATTAGATCAGCATGATTTCTAGATTCATCGAAGTTGTTATGTGTATGATGAATAATTCCACCCTTTTTACCGTTCAGTAAATATACCTTTTTACCATTGAGTAAAATCTTTTTTATTCAATCTGGTTTTGATAGATATCTGGGTTTGTGGCAGGAAGCTTCTGACATGGCCCCCAGTGATCCTTGCCACACAGTACTCATTCTCTTGTGCAAGTATTCCTCCTAGATGTGGCTGGAACCAGTGACTTCCTTCTAACAACAGAACATGCAAACGTAATGGCATGTCAATTTTCTGAAGTGTGTGTGGAGAATTGATACGATTTCTTTCTTTAATACCGGGTAGAATTTCATGCAAGTTTGGTAGAAATTAGAAGCTATCTGGGCCTGGGAAGTTGTGCTAAATTCAATTTCTTCAATAGATACAGTGTTCTTCAGGTTATCTATTTCATTCTGAGTGCATTTTGACAGTTTGTCTTCTATGTAATTTGTCCATTTCATCGAAGTTGTTCATAATAGTTTCTCATTATTCTTTAAGTATCTATAGATATTGTGCTATCATGTCTCTCATTTCTATATTACATTAGTAATTTGTGTCTTTTATCTTTTTCGTGATCAGTCTGGCTAGCGGTTTGAGTTTTGCTGATTTTATCAAAAAACCAGCTTTTGTTCGTAAGAAAACCTACTGAAACACATAATTTTTCCCATTTTTTCATTTCATTGATTCCACTCCACTCATTAATTATCCCCTCTTTTCTATTTACTCTGGTTTAAAATTTACTTTTTTCCCCCTAGTTTCTAGGTAGAAGCTCGAGGTTATTTGAGACCCTTTTTCTTTTTAATATAGTACTTCGTGCTACTGCTTTTCTAAGAACCATTTTAACTACTTCAGATGATGTAACTTATCATTTACTTTGTATATAGAAGAGAAGTAGCCTAAGGCTAAAAAATATATAAATTCATATGAAATGGTGAATGGCTTGGTTGATTGGTCAGGGGCCCAGAAAGGAAAAGACATGGGTCTAAGGGAGCAAAGTAGAAGTGACCCTGCTTATCTCTCCCAGTGAGCTTCCTGGGGAAGTTGTGTTTATTATCCTCATAACTCTGGGAGGCTCTGGGTCATATCACTAGGTTCGAGGAATCTAGGTGAAGGAACAAAGAACCAGCCCCCCTGAGCAAACTGTGACAATCAAGAAAGGCCATATCAGCTTTAGAGCCCCCTGTACGGGTTGTCTGAGGCCTTTGTTGAATTTGTAGAATTTGCCCAATTCTGCTTCCTTTCTTTCTCTAACAGCTATTGGTCCTGAAAGCACGTCCTAATAAACTTCCTGCAAGCTAATTTAGACTCAGTTTGTTTCCTGGATAACCTAACCTATAACAGGCAGCTGAATAGTATCTACTGACGTAGGGAACAGTGGAAGAGAAATGTAGCTCGAATTTTGATTTTTAATTTCAGAAATGTTCTGGGCATTACTGTGTCTATTTCAATAGATTTAACATACAGGTTAGGCATTCAGAGGAGAGAGAAGAGCCAAAGATTTGGGAATTCTTGATAGAAAAGCTGTGAATTAAAGCCCTGAGTGTCTGTAGGAATGCTAATAGAGTGGGAACAGAAAGAAAAGTGAGACACGAGCAGAAATTTAGAGGATAGCAACATTCAAATAAGAAGCAGAAAAAGAGTAGCTCTAAAATAAATTGCAGTGGGAAAATCATGGACATCAGAGAAGAAGCAGGAAGATTTGGTATTATGAAAGCCAAGGGAGTTTCAAGAAGGTAAGGAAAACATCTGTGTTGCAAAAGAAGGTAAATAAGCAAAAAGTGTTCACTGGATAAGAAGATATTACTCTGACTTTAGAGAGAAGCTTTACTGGACTGGCAGGAACAGGAGTCAAATATATCAGAGAAAGGACAACTATTCCCCCAATACAATGAAGCTTTTCTGGGAGAGTTCCTCAGATGCTTGCCGGTTTGTTTGGAAACTGGTCTTTTCTTCAGTTATCCATAGGCAGATAGGGTTCCTTATGATTAACATACCAGGGAAATGACTGAATTATAAAACTGTGGTATTCATAATCTAAATCTGGAATGTCACTGGTGTTTACTGCGGACTCAAGATCATTTTTTTTTTTTTTTTACTAATTGGCAATATTGCAGACACTACCTTGCATTTGCACACATACATATGGCGAGTTCTCTCAACTTTAAAGAATGATTTTTTAAAAAAATCGGTCCTTCAATCACTGTGGTCTTGAATGAGTCATTAGTATTTTGAACTATATTACATTTGCTTGACTTTTAAACAAAGGGCCTCAAGTTTCTGTGTTATCTAGACCCTCTGTTACCTCTCTTCCCTTATATCAGACAATTTTCTCTCCATCTATACTATTCCTCAAACATGTAAGGCCCACTCTCAATAGTTTTTCTGTTTGGAATTCTCACCAGTATCTGCACAGTCAGCTCTTAAGCCTCCATTGGAATGTCACCTTCATATAGTTCTCGGCCACTCAATTTACAACAGCAAACTCTAACTCCTGTTCACCATTCTGAACTCTATCATGTTTTCCTGTTTTACTTTGTCTCTGAAGTACGCATTACCTTTAAATACTGTTCATTGATTTATTTGGTTATTTTACCACTAGAATGAAAGCACCAAGAGCTAAGGATCTCTGCTTTGTTTTCTGATGTCCCAGAGCTTAGGAGAGTATCTGACACATTGTAAGTATTTAACAGATACTTGCTGAATGAATGAACAAATATGTATGGTTCTAATAAGAACTTATATTTGTTATTCACTGGAAAGAAGGAAAAGTGGAAACTAAGGACTGCAGGGTCTTTTTGTTGTTGTTGTTTAGTCGCTAAGTCATGTCTGACTCTTTTGTGACCCCATAGACTGTAGCCCGCCAGGCTCCTCTGTCCATGGGATTTCCCAGGCAAGAATGCTGGAGTGTGTTGCCATTTCCTTCTGAGGAAATTAAGGGTACCATAGTGAGGAAATAAGAGGACTTGGGAAAAAAGCATTCATCTGTGAGGAAAAACAAAATGTAAGGCAGTATCCAGGGAGGGCAAAGGATGAAGGGAATTTATCTTAAAGATCAGAGAGAAAGGAAGAGAAAGGGGAAGAGTGAGGGAGGGAGACAGACACGTTTAAATGATGATGGAAGCAAGCGAGAAAAAGACAGGTAACATAGTGAGGACACACGGTGGAAAGAAGTTTAAGGATGGAAAAGTCAAGATCAAACACTTTAGTTCTGACAATGCTGGGCTTAAAGTGAAAAAATATGTACAGAATTGTGTACAGAGAAGAAAGGTTGAAAATACAAGATTTTGATGTTTATAAGCAGGGGGTTATAGCAGTCTATGTACTGAAAATTATTCCATAAATATTTCACTCACCTGATCTAGGTTTGAAAGACTGTTTGGATCTTGACTGAGAGTTTGGTACTGGCCCCGGAGCCTGTCACCTGCAGCAATTCTCCTGAACTTCTTGAGATCCACCACGTATAAGGCGCTGCAAGAAATGTATACTCCTTGACAGCCAGTGTTGTTTATGTATATTTACTTTCCTCTAGTGTCTATCTACAGCGATGGTATCAACTTTAGATATCCTTGGGTCTAACAACAATGAATCCTTTTGTAATTTTCTCCCCATGTCTAATACTATTTCCAAGGAATTTGAGGTTTGATTTGAAGCTGTTAGGATCCACATCCACTTAGGGTCACCGCCAAGTTTTTCTAAGATCTCCTGAAACTCATGGCCCTATAAAACAGTAATAGCTTTTTTTTCAAATTAAAAAAAATTTTATTTGGCTGCACTAGGTCTCAGATGTGGCATGTGGGATCTAGTTCCCGTAACAGAGATTGAACCTAGGCCCCCTGCATTGGGAGTGTGGAGTCTGAACCACTGGACTACCAGGGAAATCTCCATAATATCAGCTCTGAAGACAGTATCTTCATTCTGTTATGTGATAAACAAGGTTTAAATCTTCTGCAAAAGTTAGGAACAGACAGTAGAGCCAGGTTACTTGGGTTTAACTCCTGGCTCAGCTTTGGACTAGCAGCATAAGCATGGACAAGGTACAAAAATCCTGTATGTCTCAGTTTTCACATCTATAAAATAGGGATGATAACAGTATCAAAAGGCTGTCACAGAGATTTTATGAGCTAATAGATGTTAAATCTTATAAGAATGACTGGCATGTAATAAGCACTATATAATTGGTTGCTGTTATTTTATAATTTCAAAGAAAACTGATCCTTGTGATTCAAAAAGTTATTCACTCAAAGACAGAGTATGAATTTTCTTACCTGATATGGTATTTCCTTCTTAGAAGATGTGATGCCCAGTAGCCTGTTTTCCAGAAGCGATATCCATCCATATCTGTGCGGCTATCACAGAAGGGAGTGTACCCATAAGGAGCTCCACCCAGGTCAAAATCTCGAAGTTCTTTTAGGTCATGTCTCACAATCTAAATAACAGAACAGTTTCTCTGATGAAAACTATAAAATAATAGAAGCCCTTTTAATGTGACTCTCAAGTTAACATTATCTTGTAGAAAAGACAGAGAACTGAGTTTTCCCCACAGTTCTTTCATCCAGCACAAGTTTACCAAGTTTCTATTTTTCCCCCTTGTCCTCACAGGTTAAAAGAAACCTAAAATTTACATACCTAGTCTGTATGTTAGTAGTTTTACTCATTAATAAGCATAGTTTGTTACATCATTTTTAATCAAGATATTTTAAAACTGAAGTACAGTTGATACATAATAGTATATAAGTCACAGGTATATGACAGTGACTCACATTTATTAAAGGTTATATTTCATTTATAGTTATTATAAAATATTGGCTATATCCCTCATGTTGTACAATATATTCTTGTAGCTTATTTTATACCTAATAGCTTGTACCTCTTAATCTCCTACCCATATATTTGCCTTTCCTTTCTTCTCTCTCACCACTGGTAACCACTAGTTTGTTCTCTATGAGTCTGCTTTCTGTTTTATTCACTAGTTTGTTGCACTTTTTAGATGCCACATATAAGTGATATCAGACCATATCTGTATTTCTCTGTCGGAATTATTTCACTGAGCATGCTGCTGCTGCTGCTAAGTCACTTCAATTGTGTCCGACTCTGTGTGACCCCACAGATGGCAGCCCACCAGGCTCCCCCGTCCCTGGGATTCTCCAGGCAAGAACACTGGAGTGGGTTGCCATTTCCTTCTCCAATGCGTGAAAGTGAAAAGTGAAAGAGAAGTCGCTCAGTCGTGTCCAACCCTCAGCGACCCCATGGACTGCAGCCTACCAGGCTCCTCCATCCATGGGATTTTCCAGGCAAGAGTACTGGAGCGGGGTGCCACTGCCCTCTCCATCACTGAGCATAATGCCCTCCAAATCAATCCATGTTGCTGCAAATGGCAACATTCCATTCTTTTTTCATGGCTGAGTAGTAATATGTATCACATTCTGTATTCATTCATCTGTTGATGGATACTTAGACTGCTTTCATATCTTGGCAATTTTAAATAATGCTGCTATGAACACTGGGGTATATACGTCTTTTTGAATTAGTGTTTTTGTTTCTTTCAGCTATATACCCAGGACTGGGATTGCTGGGTCACATGGTTGTTCTATAGAAAGTTTTTTGAGGAACCTCCATACTATTTTTCACAGTGGCTATACCAATTTACATTCGCACCAACAGTGTAGGAGGGTTCCCTTTTCTCCACATCCTCATCAATATCTGTTATTTGTGCTTTCTGATGATAGCCATTCTGACATGTGTGAGGTGATATCTCATTGTGGTTCTGGTTTCTAATCAAGGTATTCTGAACGAAACATATTTCAGTATGGAATTAAATATATAAGTACACAACTCCTTAATTTCTCAAGGTATAGATTAATAATTCAAAACAATTTTTATGGTATATATCTATTACTGTAAATATATTGGCAAATGTTAGTTAGAATCATAAAGAAAAATCTTCTGATTATTCTGAATGGCTTCAATGAAGTAATATTAGCATGTTTGATTCTGTAATAGACTCTAGCCTGCTAGAAAAATATTACTGCATATATAATGGGAAAGAGAAATCAATTTTATGTTAGTATGTTTGAAAATACTTCATTACACTTTTGCCTACTTTCTTAGTTTTTCATTATTCACATTTATCAATTTGGAAAACAATACAAAGATAACAGAATTTAGAATACATAGATATAATATAGAAGTATATCATAAAATAGGATTTGAAAATATACTTTAGTACTAAATAATATACTGACTTGTGCATTTAACTTAAATAACACTTATATTTACATATTATTGCTTTAGAAATTCTGTGTATTTTTAAAGGCTTTAAGAAAAATTCTGTGTATTTTAAAAGTACTTATTCTCATTATTTTTTTTACCATAATGATTACAAAGGCAAGTAAGGAGGGAAGGTTAAAAATCATAAAAATTTCTGTTGAAAGCTGAGGACCATAATTTTTTTTGGCCAAATTAGGCTTTTTTAAAGTGTCAGAATAATGGGATTTGGTTATTGGTAATTGCCAAGGAATGTTGCTGAAGGGGGAAAAAAGAGAGGTGAGTGTATGTAATTGCTAACTTTTCCAGCAAGAAGAAGCAGTTCACTTTAAACAAATTTCAGCTCATATCCACAGGAATTCATGTAGCTACTTTTATTGTGATGATTTATATAAGTATTTGTTTTATTTTTAAGTACCAAAAAAAAAACCAAAAACAACAAACTACCTCAGAGGAAAAATTGCCATGTCTTAAGGAATAACTGTTACTTTTGGCAAAACTTTTGATTTTCCCCTGGAATGCAGATTATCTTTAGAAAAGATACTTTGCTTATATATCAAAATTATGTCTTATGTTTACATAGCATGGCAACAAAGATAGCAATAAACTGCAGCAACATCAAGTGTGTCCTATACTTAGAAGTGTAAAACAGTTAAAGTACTCTTACAAACAATAGTTAATCTTATTACCTGGTCAGCATCAACAAAAATGATTTTGTCCACTGCAAGAGGGAAAAGGACATCAAGGAAAAGAATCTTATAACCCCAAATAATCCGCTGTTTCTCTGTCTGCTGATGAAGCCACCGGGGCCACCTATACTGGACCAGTTCATATTGGAATCCATACTCCTCAGCCATGTGTGGGATCACTTCCTAAAACACACATACAAATCAAAGAATAAGTTTAAGGAACAGAAAGTAGTTTTTGTTTCAGAGAAAAATGTTAACATTTTAAAAGTTAGAGTTTACTACAAATCATTACAAATGAATTGGTAAAATGTCTTAAATGGTTGTCTTCTACAACTTATATCTATTAATAAGAAATATGATGATGCTGACAAATATAAGTATACATGAAAAGTGAAAAAAAGTGTTAGTCACTCAGTTGTGCCTGACTCTTTGAAGCCCCATGGATGTGTAGCCTGCCAGGCTTCTTTGTCCATGGGATTCTCCAGGCAAGAATACTGGAGAGGGTAGCCATTCCCTTCTCCAGGGGATTTTTCTGACCCAGGGATTGAACCTGGGTCTCCTGAGTTTCAGGTAAATTTTTTACTATCTGAGCCACCAGGGAAGCCCTTGAAAGACATTTTAACAATTGGTACACTACATTAATTAGCAGGCTAATTAATTAACTGTTCCTCTAGTTTTACTACTAATGTCTGACCTGAAAAACTTAATGTTAGAAAAGAAAGCCTCTGGATCTTGGAACACCTATGAATCAAACACTTCATGCACATGTCCACATGCTGGTTGACCAGAGAGACAGAAGATGTGAAAGGTGTTAAAACACACACACACACACACACAAAATGAGTTGTAAACTGATAAATTATATTCTTGATATAAGTATCTGAGATTTATGACTATTTACTTCAAGGATTAAAAACACAACCTCCAATAAAAACCCTGTACACGAGGTCTAAATGGGCTTCTTTAATTAGCAACACTCCATGTATGCTGTCGCAGTTCTACTAGGAGATGCAAGCTCTGTGCACACAACTCCATTGGGATAGGAAAAGGAAAGCTTGGTCTGGTCTCCCCTGGATTCTGTCCTATGCCTCTCTTTGCTTTGCTGATTTTAATCTGCATCTTTTTGCTGTAAAGAACTATGTAACTCTGAGTGTAACTGCTTTTCTGAGTTCTGTGAGACCTACTGGGTTCTTGAACTTAGGGGTGGTCCTGGATATGTCCAAATTGTGCAAGTCAGCTGTGTAACTTCTGAGTCTTGGTTTTTCCGGGAAGAGCACTTTATGCAGAGCAACTGAATAATGCAGGTAAAGTACTCAGAAATGTACCTGGCAATACCAAGGAATAAAAGCATGGTTGGCTGTTTTTATTTCTGCTTTCACCACTGGTTTATGTCTAGAAAGAGAACTCCTTTAACTGCTGTTGAAACAGACCTTGCCAGGAATCTGATTAATAGGAAGAAACAGGGCAAAAAAGATGTCCTTTTCATTATAGGGGACTGGAATGCAAAAGTAGGAAGTCAAGAAACACCTGGAGTAACAGGCAAATTTGGCCTTGGAATGTGGAATGAAGCAGGGCAAAGACTGATAGAGTTTTGCCAGGAAAATGCACTGGTCATAGCAAACACCCTCTTCCAACAACACAAGAGAAGACTCTACACATGGACATCACCAGATGGTCAACATCGAAACCAGATTGATTATATTCTTTGCAGCCAAAGATGGAGAAGGTCTATACAGTCAACAAAAACAAGACCAGGAGCTGACTGTGGCTCAGATCATGAACTCCTTATTACCAAATTCAGACTTAAATTGAAGAAAGTAGGGAAAACCGCTAGACCATTCAGGTATGACCTAAATCAAATCCCTTATGATAATACAGTAGAAGTGAGAAATAGATTTAAGGGCCTAGATCTGATAGAGTGCCTGATGAACTATGGAATGAGGTTTGTGACACTGTACAGGAGACAGGGATCAAGACCATCCCCATGGAAAAGAAATGCAAAAAAGCAAAATGGCTGTCTGGGAAGGCCTTACAAATAGCTGTGAAAAGAAGAGAGGCGAAAAGCAAAGGAGAAAAGGAAAGATATAAGCATCTGAATGCAGAGTTCCAAAGAATAGCAAGAAGAGATAAGAAAGCCTTCTTCAGCTATCAGTGCAAAGAAATAGAGGAAAACAACAGATTGGGAAAGACTAGAGATCTCTTTAAGAAAATTAGAGATACCAAGGGAACATTTCATGCAAAGATGGGCTTGATAAAGGACAGAAATGGTAAGGACCTAACAGAATCAGAAGATATTAAGAAGAGGTGGCAAGAATACATGGAAGAACTGTACAAAAAAGATCTTCATGACCTGGATAATCACGATGGTGTGATCACTCATTTAGAGCCAGACATTCTGGAATGTGAACTCAAGTGGGCCGTAGAAAGCATCACTATGAACAAAGGTGGTGGAGGTGATGGCATTCCAGTTGAGCTATTTCAAATCCTGAAAGATGATGCTGCCAAAGTGCTGCACTCAATATGCAAGCAAATTTGGAAAACTCAGCAGTGGCCACAGGACTGGAAAAGGTCCGTTTTCATTCCAATTCCAAAGAAAGGCAATGCGAAAGAATGCTCAAACTACTGCACAACTGCACTCATCTCACATGCTAGTAAAGTAATGCTCATAATTCTCCAAGCCAGGCTTCAACAGTACATGAACCATGAAATTCCTGATGTTCAAGCTGGTTTTAGAAAAGGCAGAGGAACCAGAGATCAAATTGCCAACATCCGCTGGATCATGGAAGAAGCAAGGGAGCTCCAGAAAAACATCTATTTCTGCTTTATTGACTATGCCAAAGCCTTTGACTGTGTGGGTCACAATAAACTGTGGAAAATTCAGAAAGAGATGGGAATACCAGACCACCTGACCTGCCTCTTGAGAAATCTGTATGCAGGTCAGGAAGCAACAGTTAGAACTGGACATGGAACAGCAGACTGGTTCCAAATAGGAAAAGGAGTATGTCAAGGCTGTATACTGTCACCCTGCTTATTTAGCTTATATGCAGAGTACATCATGAGAAACGCTGGGCTGGAAGAAACACAAGGTGGAATCAAGATTGCTGGGAGAAATATCAATAACCTCAGATATGCAGATGACACCATCCTTATGGCAGAAAGTGAAGAAGAACTAAAAAGCCTCTTGATGAAAGTGAAAGTGGAGAGTGAAAAAATTGGCTTAAAGCTCAACATTCAGAAAACGAAGATCATGGCATCTGGTCCCATCACTCCATGGGAAATAGATGGGGAAAGAGTGGAAACAGTGTCAGACTTTATTTTGAGGGGCTCCAAAATCACTGCAGATGGTGACTGCAGCCATGAAATTAAAAGACGCTTACTCTTTGGAAGAAAAGTTATGACCAACCTAGATAGCATATTCAAAAGCAGAGACATTACCTTGCCGACTGAGGTCCGTCTAGTCAAGGCTATGGTTTTTCCAGTAGTCATGTATGGATGTGAGAGTTGGACTGTGAAGAAGGCTGAGCACCAAAGAATTGATGCTTTTGAACTGTGGTATTGGAGAAGACTCTTGAGGGTCCCTTGGTCTGCAAGGAGGTCCAACCAGTCCATTCTGAGGGAGATCAGCCCTGGGATTTCTTTGGAAGGAATGATGCTAAAGCTGAAACTCCAGTACTTTGGCCACCTCATGCGAGGAGCTGACTCTTTGGAAAAGACTCTGATGCTGGAAGGGATTGGGGGCAGGAGGAGAAGGGGACGACAGAGGATGAGATGGCTGGATGGCATCACTGACTCGATGGATGTGAGTCTGAGTGAACTCCAGGAGTTGGTGATGGACAGGGAGGCCTGGCGTGCTGCTATTCATGGGGTCGCAAAGAGTCGGACACGACTGAGTGACTGAACTGAACTGAACTGAACTGAAGTAAAGGGAAAATACGCTCTAAATATAAAATGCCACAGACACTAACTGTAGTGCCCGCAGGACCACAGCAACCACACACTGCATGCTATACCAGAGCCTTCACTCTTCTCAGCTCTATCAAACTATTTCCTATGGTACAGTTTTCATAAGTTCTGGATACTACTGTTCTTGCCTTTCTTTGTAAAATTATTACAAAAATCTAATTTTTAAAATTAACAAGCTGCACATATTTTTCATTGCCAACTTTTATCATGAAAATCCACTAATCCTAATTTTAAGCTTACTTTAAAATAAACCATGTCCTGTTGTCCTTTTAATCACTGCTTTAAATAAAAGCTGCACAGTATTTTTAAGCCAGATAAAAAATATTGAATACCAAGTTTTAATTGATTATATAATTTGAGTAAATATACATTTCAAAAGACACATTCTGATAAGAGAAATGTTACATAAATGTTGCAATGATATAAATAATTTACTATTGAAATATTAACCACTCTATATAAAAAATTAAGGTACTTACTTTAAATGTTGGTGAGAGATAATTTTTAAGAAACCAGAACTTCACTGGTGTTTTTGTGTTCCGTAAAACAGAAAGCATCATAATTCTGCATAAAACAATAAACTCACATTAATAAATTCACATTAATAGGGTTTTATCCTACTTCTCTTAAGGCATTTAAATAGTTAAAGATATTAACTAGTTTTTCACTATGAATTATGCAGAGATAGAGTGAAGTGTCTTCAAATACTATGGCTGCTCATCAGTATGTAATGTATAATAATATAATATAGGTATATATATAGATACACATACATATGTTTATCTATCTATCTATATATATATATGCCTGATATAGACTAAATTGATTGCTTGTTTGTCCTAGCTGACAAGAGAAAGAAGTCTGAAACAGTTATTTAGTTTAATTAAAGTCTAATCTTGGCTCTGTCACTATCTCAGTCGTGTCCGACTCTTTGCAACCCTATGGACTACAGCCCACCAGGCTCCTCTGTCCATGGGATTTCCTAGGCAAGAATACTGGGGTGGGTTGCCATGCCCTCCTCTAGGGGATCTTCCCCGACCAGGGATTGAACCCGTGCCTCCTGCTCTGCCAGCAGATTCTTTACTGACTGAGCCACCGGGGAAGCCCTGTGTCATTAATAGAAGGTATATAAACCTTGAAGGCTGAACAGCCTGTCTATCTTGATAAATTCACTGGATAAGGCCATGTGTTTTGCTATTCTAGACCTCCGCTTGGAGAAGATACAGATTTATCTAAAGTACCATCTTAAAATGTCAACATCTTCAAATATTTTGGAGGCATTTTCTATGATACTTCTATATATATAGTTAAAAAAATAGCCCTTTGTAGTTTGTAAATATTGCTCCCTCTTCTCAGACTCCTCCTCCTTTTTATAAAACAAGGTATTTCTTTACCAGAAAATTTACTATATATTCTTTTTTTCCTCTCACATCTTACTACAAAATGTGTCCTTAAAGAATATTGACATTTCAAATCAAACTTAAAATTTCACTGTGTTTAGAAAAAACACTTCTCTCATAAACTTAGGTAGGAAAAAAAAAGCAAGGTGCAAAGCAGTATGTACTGTGTTGTTATTTTGGTAAAAGAGTTAAAAAATATACATTTGAGCTTATCTATACATATCTTTCAGTTTAGTTTAGTTCAGTCGCTCAGTCGTGTCCAACTCTTTGCAACCCCATGAATCACAGCACGCCAGGCCTCCCTGTCCATCACCAACTCCCGGAGTTCACCAAAACTCATGTCCATTGAGTTGGTGATGCCATCCAGCCATCTCATCCTCTGTCACCCCCTTCTCCTCCTGCCCCCAATCCCTCCCAGCATCAGAGTCTTTTCCAATGAATCAACTCTTTGCATGAGGTGGCCAAAGTACTGGAGTTTCAGCTTCAGCATCAGTCCTTCCAAAGAACACCCAGGACTGATCTCCTTTAGGATGGACTGGTTGGACCTCCTTGAAGTCCAAGGGACTCTCAAGAGTCTTCTCCAACACCACAGTTCAAAAGCATCAATTCTTTGGTGCTCAGCCTTCTTCACAGTCCAACTCTCACATCCATACATGACCACTGGAAAAACCATAGCCTTGACTAGACGGACCTTAGTTGGCAAGGTAACATCTCTGCTTTTGAATATGCTATCTAGGTTGGTCATAACTTTTCTTCCAAAGAGTAAGCGTCTTTTAATTTCATGGCTGCAGTCACCATCTGCAGTGATTTTAGAGCCCCCAAAATAAAGTCTGACACTGTTTCCACTGTTTCTCCATCTATTTCCCATGAAGTGATGGGACCGGATGCCATGATCTTCGTTTTCTGAATGTTGAGCTTTAAGCCAACTTTTTCACTCTCCACTTTCACTTTCATCAAGAGGCTTTTTAGTTCCTCTTCACTTTCTGCCGTAAGAGTGGTGTCATCTGCATATCTTTGGCAGGTATGAAAATAATAACATTGGTTTCCTGTGAGAAAGTGAATTGGTGATCAAGGGAACAGAAGTGGGAGATTTTTTTCACTGTAATTTATTTCATTCTTTTAAGCTTTAAAAATTATTTTCAGACCATGTAAGTGTATTCCTTTCCAAAACATTAGATTAAAAAAGTACCTACCTTAAAAAGCGTTCATATAAATGGCCAGAAGCAACTGAAAAAATGTTTAGAACATCTTTTTCTTTATTATCTTCTTGGTTATGCAGGCTCCTTGTGAAACTTGGAACAAAAAAAAAACTACTGATCATTAGTTTCTTAATACACATCTGCACACTTGACATACCTAAATAAAGTACTGAATTTGATAAGAGATAAAAAACAGGAATGCTTTGCACAAAATGATTGGTTAGTACACTGTAAATAAGTACTTACCCTAAAAATTATGATTTATATTTAAATGTGACAATATAATTTGAAATTTTATGATTTTTAAAAAATGGACAACACAGAATGCAATTATATTGTAGGTTAATGAGATAATACTTTTGAATCTTTGTTAGTTACAAAAGTTATCTTAAGAGCACAGAATGAGTTGCAGCATGCCATGGCCACATGCAATGTATTGAGGCTTTTATTACGACAGAGGTATTTTTGAAATCTTTTCTCACTGTAAACCCCCAACCAAGAAAAATACAGTTGATTCAGGAAGGGGAAGAAAAAAATCACTTGAAGTTAGGATTAAAACTAAGATATAAAAGTGAAAGCACTCTAACATACATTTATGTATCTGGAAGAGTCACCATCCCCCAAGATTTATCTTCTCTCCAACAAAGCAGTGCTTTGTTTTGGTATCCCTTCTGCACAGTAAGTGGCTACGCCATAGTTTAACAATATCTTTATTCCTTTCTGTCTCTACCTCTGGTTTCAATGGAAGCTCATGAACAGATACTCTTTAAAATGCCCAGATTCTAAACAAGTCTACACAGAACTCATTTCAAAAGGAGTGAGTTTGAGACTTTCTCGATCAGGAACCAGTTCAACAACATACTGGGACAGTAACATCATTCTTCTCATCAAATAAGAAGGCAACTTACAGAAAAAGAGGCCTAAACTGGGCAAGCTCTTTCTTGTAAACATTTGTCTGAAAGTGAAGGCAGCACAGATAACAGAACTATGTGTTGGAGAAAGAGTTTCTGGGCCACATCACCTGAATGCTTAAAGTCAGCTCTGTTCCTAAACTCTTTAGATGTGTGAGCAGATACATTCCTTTTCTGATTAATACAGGTCCCAACCTAACAATATTTCCCGTAATATTTAACATCTCAGCTAACCTGGGCTACTTCCTGCTCTGTGAGAAACACACCCAATCTTTCTGACTTCAGGTAACCAGGTACCTTCTCTCTCTGTCCATCCTTTAGAATGTATCTTAGCCATGCACTCCTCCACAGTTTTTTCTGAGGTTCCTTCTCTCTTCTGGTTTGAATAGCTCTTTGTGTTGATCTGTCTCACAGTTCGTTTCCTATCCTGTATAAGTAACATTTATGTATTTGTCTTATCCTTTCTAGAGAAGATCTGTGCTTAACTTAAATGTTTACCGTGTGGAGGGCTTCCACACACTAGACTCTTGATAAGTCTATAGTTAACGTTAAAACATCCATTAGCAACTACCTTTTAATGGAATCCCACATTCCTTTCTTCTTTTCACCTTTATCGGAAAGGATATCCTCCTTGATTTTATCTGGCTTTTTCCGTACCTAGATAGCACAGTAAAGAAAAACTTTAGAATTTTATACCTAGATAGCACGGTAAAGAAAAACCTTAGAATTTTATAGATTTAAATATTATGCTGCATGGATAGAAATATCTTGGGCAGGTGACCCTTGTAAATCTAAGATGTGGTTTAGTCACTAAGTCATGTCTGTCTTTGTGACTCCTTGGACAGTAGTCCACCAGGCTCTTCTGTCCATGGGATCTTCCCCACCCAGGGATCGATCCTGGGTTTCCTGCATTGCAGGTGGATTCTTTATCAACTGAGCCACCAGGGAAGCCCTAAATAGCTACAGTAAATGAAGCCAAAAAAGATCTTAGTACTTGATAGACACAGTCTGGTTTCAACCATCAGTTCAGCCTCGTTTTCAGTTCTTCTGTAATAACCTCCACACTGCTCAATAATGTGCTTACACTTGTACTTACTGATTTATCAACTGTAGATGTCATCTACTGTATATCTGATTCACAGAGTTTAGACATTATTCGTTCTTTGTAACAAAAAGATGAGTAGCTTACTTGTATCACTCTTCACTTCCCCTCTTTGTCTGGAGGTTCTAGTAATACTATCTCTATCATTAGTTTTTCTACTGAGTATTTTTGTAACTTTAAGTAATCCTTAAATCTATATTTTTTATTCCAACAAATTCAACACTTTCTCTTGCACATATCCTATGATATGGATACTAGCATCTCTACCTTTTCCCTTTGTCTCACCTTACATTAGCTAAACCTTTAATTTAGCATTGTAAATATGGATAAAATTTACATTTACCTTGGTCAATATAACTATCTTTTGCATTGTTTATTCTACAACTTGAAAAATCAATAAAATGTACATATTGTGACACTGTAAATACTGCTCAATTGAGTCTCAAAGGTTACTACATTTCTTCCAGTTACAATGGTATGACCACCATACTCTTCATGGCTCACGTGGATTCTGCTTTCTCACATCAGTAGATAAGTTTTTTTTTCTTGGAATTTTATTGTATTTTTCTTGTGGAAAGATATTTCTTATCATATACCTAATATTTTCCAGTTTATTATTCATTGTCTGGAATTCCTATCTTCTTGAAGACATTTTTCTTGGGGCTTAACAATGAACTGCCTCTTTCAAGCATTCTTTGCCTTGGTTTTCACATTAATTTCATCATTTCTTGAAATACCCATTTTCCTTTCTTGTTCTTTATTCTGTTTGTGATGGCAAACACCTTCAAGAACAGATGTGAAAGGTAATTTTTCTAAATCTTCACCCTTCAGAGAATATTTGACTAAAGAATCCCAGGTTCAAAATAATTCTCCTCAAAACACTGAAGTCTTTGTTTTGTTGTCTTGAAAAATAAAACATCAGATGCTACTGTTAGAGTCATTCTAAGGTCATCGAAGTGACTCATCTTTTTTCTTTGGTAGTTTCTAGGCTCTTGTGTGGGCCATTTCTCACTGATTCTGATCTGTGGAGCCCTTGATGTGAATGTGTTTGCCTCTCTTTACCTGTGTGATACTTTCCCACCTCCATTTTCTGTCCTTCCTTCCTGGAATTCCTACTGGTGAGCTACTGGAATTCATGCGCTGACCCTTTATGTTGTTTTATCTTTTCTCTTCCCTTTCCCCCATCCTTTTGTGTAATTTGGAAACACGGAAGGTGAACAGATAGAACTGTTATTAAAAAACAAGTGAAGGACCTAGGTATGGTTAGGCTGTAGAACGTATGCTTCAGGCATGGCATTAGAGCCAATATGGAGAGTGAAAAAATCCAGCTCATCAAAAAGAAAACTTAATAATTTTCAATGGTCAAAATTCCTCAAATTTAAAACACCTCAAGTCTCCCAGCAGAAATAATATTTTCCTTTCCTGTTTATAGGGCTAGGATAATACTAGCTGGAATGCTGGTCTTAAAGGGCTTGGGTTAACTTTGTAACTTAAGCAGCTGCTCTGAGTTTATGGGGTTTTCATCTGAAATGATTAGAAGGAAATGTACCAAGGCCAGAATGTAAGTTTCTGCTCCTGAGAAAAGAAGCCAAGGTCAATACAGGAAACACAGTATCAAAGGTGAGTGTAAACAACATGAATACACTGATCAAGGATAAAGAGCAGAGGTGATAAAGAACAGGTTATTATGTGGGATGCAAGGCAAATTTTGATTAATTTGGTAGTTTAAGATCTATGTAGTATATAAGTTAAGGGTTCTGGTTGCCTACTATTATGCTTCAAATAATACCTATACCTCATTCTGTCTTTCATCACCTTCTTGAACTCCACTTAAATGGATTTTTTTTAATACTCAAAAGTATTTTGTAAAGCTTAATTACCTTACCCTTATGGCAGACATATAAGGAGGATTCCATTATTAACTCTGTATTATAGATAAGAAAAATGAGATAGAAAGAGTTTAAGCAATCTGTCCAGCAAGTGAGTGGCAGAGCCAGGTTTAAATGTAACCCTGGTGTCTTAGATTTCACACTCTATTCTCTATGCCTTTTATATACTCTCTGTTGTATATTCCTCTTTTTCCATGTCTCTGTTGCATATGGGATACTTCTTTTGGTCTGTCTTCCAACTCACTATCTCTTGAGGCCTGTTAAAGCCAAAAACTGAATTCTCTTGTCATTGTATTGCTCAGTTTTAGAATTTCTACTTTAAAAAAAATCAGATATGCACTTTTTATAGTTTTTTATTCCCTGCAATTGTTTTCATGCTTGTCTTTTATATCTTTAAACACTGTAGGCATAGTTGTTTCAGTGTCTCTGTCAATAACACTGACATACGGAGCATTTGTATATCTGCTTTCTGTTACTACTGTTTCTGCTGGTTTTGTATATTTGGATATAGTAGTCTTATTCCAGAGATATATGGATATTTCTGTCAGATGCCTGTAAAACCTTATCTATCTAGAACCATTTTAGTACAAATTCAAGGTTCAGGGTTCCCTTGATTGCTTTGTTGTAGTTATTCAAACAATAACACATTGTTGTTGCTAAGTCATATCTGACTCTTTGTAACCCCATGGGCTGCAGTGTGCCAGGCTTCCCTGTCCTTCGCCATTATTTAGATGCTATTAATTTTGGCTAAAAGACTGTGTGGTATGCTTTACTATGGTTCATCCTTCCCCTGAAGCTATAGCCAGCTTATACCATAGGGCATCTTCTAATAGATTACCCACTTTGTAAGGGTCAAGGGTTTCAATTTCTGTTCCTATCACCTTGCAAATTAAATCACAGCGATAGTTCAAGTGAACCAGAATGGACAAATGTTCGAGGGCAACAGCAGCTTTCTTGGGTTATAAGAAGCTTCTGTGCTTGCTCATTTCACTAGGCTCTCATTTTCTGTTTAATTTTGGTTTTGTATTTCCTTGTTAACATTACTGTCAGCTCCTCATTGCTTTTAAAATGTTAATAAATATTTCACCCAACAATTTTTTGTTTTTTACTGATTTCAAGTATTAAGTAGGTAGGTTCATCCAAAAGAACTAATGCTGCCATCATTAAAAATTTTGCTGGTTTTTGTTTCTGGAAAGAAAAATCACTTTGTTTTTCCTGTTGAAATGGATAGCTTTTCAACATGTATTCCTAATCTCATCTCCAAAGCCTAATTTATAATATCATGCTCACTTGCTTCAGTTATATCTGACTCTTTGTGACCCCATGGACTGTAGCCCGCCAGGCTCCTCTGTTTGTGGGATACAACAGGAAAGAATACTGGAGTGGGTTGCCATGCCCTCCTCCAGGGGATCTTCCTGACACAAGGATTAAACCCACGTCTCCTGCATCTCAGGCAGATTCTTTACTGCTAAGGCACCAGTGAAGTACAGTTTATAACATTATTTGGCTGCAAATATAGTAGATACATCATAACTTAAAAAATTCTTTTCTTCTATGTTTAAGTGTGCTGCTTTCCCTTCGTGATTCAATTCTCTTCCTCCTTCCATTGCCAGAATTTCAATATGACATTTTAGGTAGTAAAACTGTGAAATTATTTGTAAAATAAAAATTAATTGAGAACAAAAAAGATAATTCTTAATATTATGAACAAAGTCTATGAAGTGTTTTGGCCTCACACACTTGTACTTCCAGTATTTTGCTTTTGAAGCTGTTTAAAACAACGACGACATCTCCTAGGTCTGGTGGAGAGTCAGTTCCTTCATGCCTAGAAGCACAAAAACATGTAAATGTTTATGCCCAATTTAAGAAAAGACATACAATTATAATCATATAAATCACAGAATAAATTCATTCTGAAATAATCATAAGTATAATCTTATTGGTGCATATGTAATATTTACTGTTTGTATAGTCAATTAAGGTATGCTGCAATACACTATAATTTTCAAAATTACCCAATTTTAACTTAATATACACAAATAACTCACTAAATTTGATATCGCCTAACTCAGAAAAGTAGATTATAGCTTATCTTTAATACTGTATATTAAGATTATCACAAAAGTAATCTTTCACATATTACAATGACAATTAAAATATGAAATATTTTCTAGACTTTCAGTTGTTTGTAAAGCGTAACAAAAGGAATTGCACACAACTATTTTACAGTATTGATTAGTCATTTTCAAATACCAAAATTTGAAGCACATTGTTAAACTTATAAGACTGAAAATAAGTCTCTCATGTCCATCTGCATCACTTGAAGATATTTTATATTACACATTATACATTTCACTGTCAGTTTTCAACACTGCATAAGTCAATCAAATATGACAACTTTGCTCAAAAAATTTTTATAGTATTTTCACTATGAACTGAAAAATGCTACTGTAAAAAACATTTACAATAAAACTGAATTTTTTCACAGAGGGAAAACAACAGATGTCAAATTAGTAGATACTTTGCATTCAGTCAGATTTATAACACATGCTTGAAGATTTTTCTAAAATGAAAACCTGGGGATTCTAGGGCTACGCTGACTATCATATGCCTTTGACTCTTACTCCCAGTTCCTCTGATGAGGTGCCCAAACAACAGTAGGAGGCACAGCCCCCTGCCCGGGATTATAATGCCTAGGGAAAAAAAAAAGTATTCCAACTTCAGTTCAGTTCAGTCGCTCAGTCATGTCCGACTCTTTGCGATCCCATGAATCGCAGCACGCCAGGCCTCCCTGTCCATCACCAACTCCCGGAGTTCACTCAGACTCATGTCCATCGAGTCAGTGATGCCATCCAGCCAACTCATCCTCTGTCATCCCCTTCTCCTCCTGCCCCCAATTCCTCCCAGCATCAAAGTCTTTTCCAATGAATCAACTCTTTGCATGAGGTGGCCAAAGTACTGGAGCTTCAGCTTGAGCATCATTCCTTCCAAAGAAATCCCAGGGTTCATCTCCTTCAGAATGGACTGGTTGGATCTCCTTGCAGTCCAAGGGACTCTCAAGAGTCTTCTCCAAAACCACAGTTCAAAAGCATCAATTCTTTGGCGCTCAGCCTTCTTCACAGTCCAACTCTCACATCCATACATGACTACTGGAAAAACCATAGCCTTGACTAGATGGACCTTAGTCCGCAAAGTAATGTCTCTGCTTTTGAATATGCTGTCTAGGTTGGTCATAACTTTTCTTCCAAGGAGTAAGCGTCTTTTAATTTCATGGCTGCAGTCACCATCTGCAGTGATTTTGGAGCCCAGAAAAATAAAATCTGACACTGTTTCCACTGTTTCTCCATCTATTTCCCATGGAGTGATGGGACCAGATACCATGATCTTCGTTTTCTGAATGTTGAGCTTTAAGCCAACTTTTTCACTCTCCACTTTTACTTTCATCAAGAGGCTTTTTAGTTCTTCTTCACTTTCTGCCATAAGGGTGGTGTCATATGCATATCTGAGGTTATTGATATTTCTCCCGGCAATCTTGATTCCACCTTGTGTTTCTTCCAGTCCAGCATTTCTCATGATGTGCTCTGCATATAAGTTGATAAGCAGGGTGACAATATACAGCCTTGACATACTCCTTTTCCTATTTGGAACCAGTCTGTTGTTCCATGTCCAGTTCTAACTGTTGCTCCCTGACCTGCATAGAGATTTCTCAAGAGGCAGGTCAGGTGGTCTGGTATTCCCATCTCTTTCAGAATTTTCCACAGTTTATTGTGACCCACACAGTCAAAGGCTTTGGCATAGTCAATAAAGCAGAAATAGATGTTTTTCTGGAACTCTCTTGCTTTTTCCCTGATCCAGCGGATGTTGGCAATTTGATCTCTGGTTCCTCTGCCTTTTCTAAAACCAGCTTGAACATCAGGGAGTTCACTGTTCATGTATTGCTGAAGCCTGGCTTGGAGAATTTTGAGCATTACTTTACTAGCGTGTGAGATGAGTACAACTGTGCGGTAGTTTGAGCATTCTTATGAAGTAGAAGTAGTCAAAGCCACAGTGAGCTATCACCTCATTCCTGTCAGAATGGCTATCACAAAAAAAAAGAACACAAGTAACAAATGTTGGCAAGGATATGGAGAAAAGGGAACCTTCCAACGCTGTTGGTGGGATTGTAAACTGGTACAGTCACTATGGACAACAGTATGGAGATTTCTCAAAAAACTAAAAACAGAACTACCATATGACCCAGCAATTGCAGTCCTGGGTATATACCCGAAAGAAACAAAAACACTAACTTGAAAAGACAGATGTTCACCCCATTGTTCACAGCAATATTACTTATAATTGCCAAGACATGGAAACAACCTAAATATCCCTCAACAGATGAACGGATAAAGAAGCCATGGGAGTGGAGGTGGGCTGTGTGTGCGTGTGCAGCCATTTAATCATTAAAAAAGAATGAAAAATGCATTTGCAGCAACACAAATGGACTTGGAGGGCATTATGTTAAGTGAGATAAGCCAGACAGAGAAAGACAAACACTGAATGATATCACTTATTTGAGACATCTAAAAAATACAACAAACTAGGGAATAAAACACAAAAGCAGCAGACTGGCTGATACAGAGAACAAAGCAGTGGTTAACAGTGGGGCGAGGGAAGGAGGGCAGAGCACTAGAGGAATAGGGAAAAAAGTGTTATTATGGACTTACATGAAATTATGTGTGTGAAACTTCTGAAAACTGTAACGCACTCGAGAATTTAAAGAATCTTTCCATTCAATTAAAAAAAAAGCACTAAAAAAGAACTGAGCATTCTCAGCTTTGTGTACTTAAATTATTAAGCATGTTTGCTGAATGACACCATGTTCTAGGCACTATAAGGAAAAGGGGAAAAGCAATGAAAAAGAGGCACAATAACCCCTACTCCTATATTATCCTTGTTGAGCATACTGCCTATTATAATAATAGGTGCTCAATGAATACTTGCTGAAATAAATGAAAAATTAAAGATATTAAGCCTAGAGAAGGAAATGGCAACCCACTCCAGTATTCTTACCCGGAGAATCCTATGGACAGAGGAGCCTGGTGAGCTACAGTCCATGGGGTCACAAGAGTCGGACACGACTTAGCAACTAAACCTCCTCCTACAGATATTAAGAGGTATAAAAAAGTTTACTAGGTGTTGGCAACCCTTTCATGGATTAGAATGTTGTTGTGGAGAAGGGGCTTGCATAACTCAGTGAAGCTATGAGCCATTCCCAGGAGGGTCACTTGAGACAGTCCCATCACTTCATGGCAAACAAAAGGAGAAAAAGTGGAAACAATGGCAGGTTTTGTTTTCTTGGGCTTCAAAATCATTGCAGATGGTGACTGCAGCCATGAAATTAAAAGATGCTTGCTCCTTGGAAGGAAAGCTATGACAAACCTAGACAGTGAATTAAAAAGCAGAGACATCTCTTTGCCAATAAAGATCTGTATAGTCAAAGCTACAGTTTTTACAGCAGTCAAGTACAGATGTGAGAGTTGGACCATAAAGAAAGCTGAGCGCTGAAGAATTGATGCTTCTGAACTGTGGTGTTGGAGAAGACTCTTCAGAGTCCCTTGCACTGCAAGGAGATCCAACCAGTCAGTCTTAAAGGAAATCAACCATGAATATTCACTGCAAGGACTGACACTGGAGCTGAAACTCCAATACTTTGGCCACCTGATGCAAAGAGCCGACTCATTAGAAAAAACCCTAATGTTGGGAAAGAGTAAAGGCAAAAGGAGAAGGGGACAGCAGAGGCTGAGATGGTAAGCTAGCGTCACTAACTCAAGGACATGAATTTGAGCAAATTCTGGGATATAGTGGAGGACAGAGGAGCCTGGCGTGCTGCAGTGCATGAGGCTGCAAAGAGTTGGACACGACTTAGTGACTGAACAACAACAGGTGTTGGCAAACTATGGCTGGTGAGCAAAATCAAGTTGGTGGGTGGGTTTTGTATGGCCCCTGCACTAAAAATGGTTTTTACATTTTAAAATGGTTGTTGAAAAAAACAATATTGGCAAAAATTATATGTGCCTTCAAACAGTAAATATTTACTATTGGTTCCTTATTAAAAAAATATGATAGCTGCTTTGTACTAGGTTCATTGATGAGTAGGAAATTTACCGAGACACCAATTCTTATCTATAAAAATGAAAAACTGAACATAATTTATAGATAATGGCTTTTCTAGATAAGACATACATATTATATAATCATTAAACAATAAATATGTTTACAGTGTTAACATGGAAAATTCTATAGAAAATAATAAGTAAAGGAGATAAAGAACAAGATGTATACAAGATGTATATTAGGCATACCTTTTGTATTTTTGAAATAAAACTATAAGAATAAATGTTACAGTTTTAAAAGTAGTTTTTGTTTTATAATAATGCTATTTGTGAATGTTTTAGCTGTTTTGATGATCTTTGTTCAGTTCAGTTCAGGTGCTCAGTTGTGTCCGACTCTTTGCGACCCCATGAATTGCAGCATGCCAGGCCTCCCTGTCCATCACCAACTCCCGGAATTCACCCAAACTCATGTTCATCGAGTTGGATGATCTTTGTTATGTCACACTAAAAACTTTTTTATACATAAAAATTTTAAAGTTTATATAACTCACCCAACTATTTGATAAATATCTTCAGATCTTCCTTGGCGTAATTTCAGTATCCAAGCACCTGGGTTTGCTTTTAATTGAAAATATCCCTTTTAAGATGAGAAAAATATGATCACAGTTACATGAATGAAAACAACATCCAACTGTTCAAGAAATATTATTCATGAATATTCCAACAGTATTCCATTAACTGTGGAATAATTTCCATAAATGAATTCCAAGAAAGAAGATTTTGTAATAACCTATAAAAGCATATTCTGAATGTACGACCCCCGTCATTTTTAATTACCATATTGAAGGATTTTTTCCCCTGGGAGCTATACAACAACAGCTGCTGCTGCTGCTGCTGCTAAGTCGCTTCAGTCATGTCCAACTCTGTGCAACCCCATAAATGGCAGCCCACCAGGCTCCCCTGTCCCTGGGGTTCTCCAGGCAAGAGTACTGGAGTGGGGTGCCATCGCCTTCTCCATACAACAACGGCAGGATAAAAATTATTTCATCTTATTATTAGGAAAACTTAGAGGATTTCATCAAAACTTCTAATTGAGTATGTATGTACTTACGAGATTGGCCATCACTATTGTATCTACTACAACAGGTTTATTCTTTGTGCCCAGCGTAAACTGCAGACCCCGAGGAGGTTGGTCTGTCGTTAAGTCAAAGCAATGTCCTTCGAGTAGTAGATATTCTAGTTCATATTCTGCTGTGACAGCTTTCTCAATCTAGGAGGACATATGTCATTGTTTGGGGGTTAGTAATTATCATAATGTAAATTCTGTAATAAATGCACGTGATTATTTTATTATTAGCCAAAGCATTTTCAGGGGCAGTCTCAAGTCTTCCTTTTAGCCAAGTGAACCTAACAGTTGAGTGAAATTCTTGAACATTAAAGCTTATGATTAATTTTCTTCCATTCCTGTAATACCGGCTTGACTCCACCATCCTCATATACACACCACAATCATAAAAGAGATCTGAGCACAGATGGGTGCTCGCTGAGTCCAGTTTACAGTTTTTAAGAACAGAAATAAGTAGTTTCTTGAAAACAGTACTTGTTTCAACAACTTTAGCTGGGTTCTTAATCAGTTGTTCAATTATTACTACTCTAGTGATGAACTTCATATACTTCATTAACCTGTATCCATAATCCCTACAGCATTTTGTCTTTCTTTATATAACTTTATAACTTACATCTTTTAAATGAATATTATCAAGGTCACAGTTGCTGTGTACTATTTCAACCAACCAGCCTTCCGGAGTGATCATATTGAGGGTTAGAAGGGGTGATTCAGGGATATCCAAGAATTTTGCCACTGGTCCAGTAATATCATTAGCTAACGTCAGTTCTGGTTCCAGAACAAAACGGTAAAAGCTGTTGGCAGAAAACATAAAATATATACTGTGATCAAAACTGAGATTTCTTCTAAAATATTTTAAAGTCACAAACGGCTTAAAACCATGACCAGAAAATCTTAAAAAGCCTAAAAAAACACTCTACTGAAGTTAATGCTTATGTAAATGGTAGACAATCATTATTATTGTTTATACTATTATCTATTATAACATTGTGTATATTATATACCCTTGTTAATTATTTCTTAACGAACATGCATCCCTTTAAGATACACTGACTTATGCAGGTTCCAGGAATTTATGATCTGAATTCACTCACTGATCCTTCTTCAAATGTGACCATGGTCTATTTTTAGTGATTTTATTCACTCTTAGCACTATTAATAATATTAAGAGAAATGATAAGCAGAAAGCAAGTAAAATTTAAGCTAAAGTTCTGGTACTAATTTTAAAAGTGCAATTAAAAACAAACAGGAGTGAGTTCAAAGCAGCTGCTTATTAACAGAACTTTCAGAAGTATCAGCAATTATTAGTGTATTTTAACCTTACCTTCCAGTGTCTTACATAGTAAGAAATAGTTATATTACTAAGAACAGTGATTTTCACTATTTTGGGACAACAATCAAGGTGTCAGCTGTGCTGTGGTTATCTCAAGACTCCATGGGGGAGGAATCCACCCCCAGGCTCCTGCAGCTCCTCACTAGTCCTTGGCTGGAGATTGCACTCTGTCCTTAGCACAAGAGCATTTCCAGCAAGCTCAGCAAAGCACACAAGAGCAGGAGAGAGAGAGAGAGAATGCGAGCAAGACGGATGTCACAGCCTCTTATAACCTAAGTGCAGAAGAGACATTCCCTCACTTTTGCCATATTCTATTCATTAGAAGCAAATCATCACATACAACCTGCATTCAAGGAGAATCTAGGTAGGGTGTGAATCCCCAGAGGCAGAGTCAAAACAGAGAGAGTAAGAGGAAATGGTGAAGAGAACACAGTCCAAACCAAGTACCGGGTACTATCAAAGGCAGCAGAGATGTCATTAAAAAGTATCCTATGGACTTTGCAAGCAGCAATTTGTGAATTAGTAAAAATAATTCAGTGGCAAAGAGGATAAAGACTAACTTCAGGGGGAGGTACAAGTGAATGAGAGATGAAGAGGGGGGTTGGCCACACTTAAGAGAACCTGACATGACCAAGAATGGAGAAGAGAAGGAAGAGGCAGGCTCCAGAGGAGAGGAAGTTGAGGGAGCAGTTTATGTTTTAAAATTGAATAACTTCTGAGACTGAAAGAAAAGGGCTAGTAGAGAGGTTAGAGACATGGAACAAGGAACTATGTGATAAAAGCAAGGATCTAGAAATAAATGGCAAAACACAGGATCACCTTAACCAAGAGGAAAGATGACAGCTCTTCCCATACCACACAGGAAGCCTGGAAAGGTACAGGAGACAGGAGGAACTGAGGGAATTCCTGCCCATAACCTCTGTCATCTCTAAGAAGAATGAGACAGTATTTTATAAGTTACGGTCTATGAATTATATATTTAAAAAAGTTAATAAACAGAAACCTCAAATACAGTCAGGAGACTACACTGGGGAGTACTCACAGCCTCTGATGATAACATAGCCCAACAGGAAGAAGAAAGACTTCTCTTCTTCCCTGGCAAGGACTCAGACATGAGAAGCCATGGGCTCATTGTTTACTACAGAACCCCCTATGCCGACTTCCTTTCCTCTTTAAGAGTTCTCCTTCCTCTGCCTTGTGTAGAGATTTGTACATGGCACTCTGTGGTTGCTGACCACGAATTGCAATTCTCTGCTGATCCTAAATAAACCGATCTTTTCTGGAGAAATATCTAGCAATCTATTTGTTTTTGGTCAACAGAATTAATGTGTCAACTAGTTTCCTTAATATATGCTACTAAGCATATAAGATTCTGTTGAACTCATAGGTTAAAACAAATTTAACAGTTTTTGTCTTGTGCAATGTTATTAACCACTTGCAGCATCTATCTGGTATATTAGGTATTATTTCACCGTAGAAAAGTCAAGTTCTTTCCCTTCTAACAAATTGTGCTAGATTATGTTTAATATTCTCTTCATCATATATCCCAAAGCTCTACAGAGACTTTGTGGAGAGGATTCCTACTTGTGTGAGTAAAAACTCTTTACTCATGGAAAGACCTCTCAATTAGTGGGTAAAATGAGATTTAGAAACACACAATAAAATCTGAAATACAAAAGAAAAATAAGAAGTATGAAAACTGAATGAATTTCAAGGACAAAAATCTTAGTAAGGTAATAAATGTAACCTATACCTTCATTTGTGTCATATTTTAGATTCCACATATAAGTGATATCATATGGTATTTGTCTTTTGACTTACTTCATCTAGTATGATAATCTCAAAGTACATCCACGTTGCTGCAACCCACTGTATATTTCTAAATAGGTACTTCTAAATCAAATTTTAAAAAATATCCACAGATGAACATAATTCATGTAAATTCTGCAATTACATTGGGTGAATTTTACTGGTTAGGTTACCTTAATTTTATATCAATAAACTATTTCTGATCTATGTCAACTAAGCATTTTGTGAAGAAAAAACAGGTGTAGTAATTAAGTATTTTTCCCCTTGTAGCATGTGCAAATTTTTCAAAAGGAAATTATGTTCACGCAGACTGACCTCTTTAAAGGGGCTTCTGAAAGTTTACTCCTGCAGTTCATGAACAACTTTAACTTCATGTTAATAATCTTGCCAAGGACCTATTAGAAAAAAAATCCCATATTTGAAATTAATATTAATGGCTAACACTTACTGAGTATTTACTATGCACCAGGAACTATATTAATACTTGACATCTGTTAACTCGTCTGATTCTCACAACATCCTTCTGAGGTAGCTACTTTTATAGCCAAGGCACAGACAGATGTAGCAATTTGCCATGATCACACAGTAAGTCAGGGCAGAGGTCAGATTTGAATCCACACAGTTGATATCATTGCCCAAAGGTTATGCTGCCTACCTTTTGCCTAGTGTGACTTCCTTTCATGGCATTTAAATTTCTTCACTACCGAAGAACAAATAAAATAATTATTAGAACCTCAATCAGTTCAGTTAAGTCACCCAGTCAACGTCTGACTCTTTGCGACCCCATGAATCACAGCACGCCAGGCCTCCCTGTCCATCACCAACTCCCGGAGTCTACCCAAACCCATGTCCATTGAGTCGGTGATGCCATCCAGCCATTTCATCCTCTGTTGTCCCCTTCTCCTCCTGCCCTCAATCCTTTCCATCAATAGGGTCTTTTCCAATGAGTCAACTCTTCGCATGAGGTGGCCAAAGTACTGGAGCTTCAGCTTCACCATCAGTCCTTCCAATGAACACCCAGGACTGATCTCCTTTAGGATGGACTGGTTGGATCTCCTTGCAGTCCAAGGGACTCTCAAGAGTCTTCTCCAACACCACAGTTCAAAAGCATCAATTCTTCGGCACTCAGCTTTATTCATAGTCCAACTCTCACATCCAGACATGACCACTGGAAAAAACCATAGCCTTGACTACATGACCTTTGTTGGCAAAGTAATGTCTCTGCTTTTAAATATGTTATCTAGGTTGGTCATAACTTTCCTTCCAAAGAGTAAGCATCTTTTAATTTCATGGCTGCAATCACCATCTACAGTGATTTTGGAGCCCAGAAAATAAAGTCAGCCAGTGTTTCCACTGTTTCCCCATCTATTTCCCATGAAGTGATGGGACTGGATGCCATGATCTTCATTTTCTGAATATTGAGCTTTAAGCCAACTTCTTCACTCTCCTCCTTCACTTTCATCAAGAGGCTTTTTAGTTCCTCTTCAGTTTCTGCCATAAAGGTGGTGTTGTCTGCATATCTGAGAACCTCAATGTGCAAATACAAAGTAGTGACCTCACAACTGTATGGCAAGGGTGTCCTGATCTGCTGGGAGCCACCACGGGAGATCCTACCCATGACAAAGTTCATGTGGAAAAGAACTGTTAAGCAGGCTTCAGAACTCAAGGAGCTCCCTAGGCTTTCTCGAGCATCTACCCCCAAACCAGAATCTGTCTGTTTTACTATTTCATGACTTTCACCAACTCCTCTGACATTAACAGGGGGCTAACCCTGACCACCTTTCTCTGGAGAAAATCAACTTAGGGCTATAGCTAATAAGTCTCCTGGACATGAGAGGAATATTTCAAATCAAAGCCCCTCTGTTAGCATTCCAGCTTGCTCGGCAGGTATATCCAGACTCTCACAGCTACGCATGTGATTATTTACAGCCTCCCAAATGTGAGAGGCACGGAAAGCCTAAAATATAGAGCCTTTCAAAGAGTTAAAAATTATTAGAGTAGCACTGGTGTAGGATTTCATTATTGGGCCAATGCTTGTTGCTAAGTTCCCATATCTCTTATCTACTGTGCACCTGGGAATGCATTAGTTAACATAGTGAGAATGTAAGAAAAACAAGTGTAGCCTTGAAATTAACCACATCAGACTTTTGAGCTAATTGGTTCTTTCTTGTAACTCACTGCACCTTTACTCTGTGAAATGTAACTCTGTTTGGCATTTTCTGAGGCTGACATAGATTAGAAATATAAAGAAAAAACACTTTGAGGGAAAATAAGTTTTCTGGTTGAGCAGCCTTTATCAAGAGGGTCATAAAATGTTCACAGGCCTCCAAGGCCAGAAGATACTGTACACAACATCATTTGTGGGAAAGGTATGCAGAAAAAATCCTGGTTTCGATAGGGCAAAACTGCTAGAATGTTTGGGCTGACTCTGTATAACCTTACATCTTTCATTTCTCTATATATACAAAAAAGCATATAAGTACCTTTTGAAAATAAAGCTATTGGGCCTCGCTCACCAAAGCAGCTTGGTCTCCCCATGTCAATCATTCTCTCTCTCTCTCTCACTCTCTTTTTCAGGCTGATCCTTGGAGCATAGAGGCTCCCTGCATTCACTTATCTGCCCGGGTTTCTAAGACCTGAACGGGAAGACGTTCTGCATCTTCACTCCCTCGGGAGACCGGGAGGGCACCTGTGGCCTCCATGAACAGGGCAAACTTCTTGTCTCGGAGTTTTATTGGCTTTCTATGTAAACCAAGGAATATCAGCCTCTTTCTCTCCTCTATTTTCTTATCTTCAACATTCTTTCCTTATCTCTCTCTAAATCAATCACTGACGCCGTTTCTCATTCAGGTTTCCCTGGATCCTGCGAGGGCTGGACCCCGGCACTGATCCTTATGGAATTTCATCTACATTGTAAAAGATATGGGAAGGTCTTAGCTACATACAGATAAAATAGTCTCTTTTCATTTTCCTAGAGCATTAAAATAGGAGAATTTTTAATTCTGATAGTCCTTACATTTATATAGGCAACAAGTCAGTGAAGCTTTGAAAATATCAGACAACAAAGGACAGATGTAAAAGGAGAATAAAACACATATATGGAACAGAAAGGATACATGTTTGAGGAGGAATTACAATATACAGACTAAGCATTTAAGAGCTCTGAATTTTAATTCCCATTCTGTCACTCTTACTAGCTACAATGGAGGCTGCTGAGCCATTGTTTCTCCCAAGTGTTAAATGAGACACTATCCATTTCTTCTGGTAAATTAATTTATGCTTTATAGCACAAAATTATAGCATAAAATTTCTGTATAGAATGAAATGAGTTATGTGAAGTTCTGAGCTGCTTTGAAATGAAGTATGCTACTATTACCAATGATGTAAACTAGAATATAATTCCATATCTTGTATTTCTGTATAACCCATATTTCTTACTCCTAAATTCTATGTTTACATAAAAGCTTCAGAGGTAAGCAATTTTTTTTCCTGAATAATGAGTCTCCATAGGAACAGGGAATTTATATACTAAAAGGCATCATACTACCTCCATTTCGTATCAGTATGATTACTGATTTCTGTTTTCTACAGAATAATATTGTGCCTAAAGAAGTTAAAGTTTGAAGGTACAGAAATGCAGAAAGAATAAGGCAAGTAAATCAACTACAGAATTAACTTTGCCCCAGTTATACACTGAATAGGTATAATGGCAAAGGGGATCCAAAATTGCTTGTACACATTAAAGAAATGCATTTATAAGAGATACCTATTACCCACTTTCCCAGTATGATTTGGTAGGGCACACCAACTTCTGAGAGAAACAGCATTTTGAAATTTTGATAGAATGTATCAGTATGATACATCAGTATGTGTGATGTATACATACATCAGTATGACCCAGCTTGATCATTTACTTCTTTTCCCAGACTTGATACCTAATTATTTTTGCTTGTTTCCAAAAGTAAATAGTCATAGAATAGTTTCCACCTCGAGAATATTTTCTAATGTGTCTTTTAAAACAGTATTGAGTAATTTCAAATAGGAGTATCCAAAAATTTTGAACATCACTAGAAAAAATATGCCTTCCAACATGAGTAGCTTATTCAAATTTAAGTACTGAAAGCTGCATCACAATATGAATCTTTTGAGATTGTAAGTACAGGAAAAGCCACAGAATGTTCTTTCAGTGTCTACTATCTGAATTATAATATTCATTCTCTACTTTCCACTGATGGAATCTATAGGCTTCCCTGGGGGCTCAGTAGTAAAAGAATCTGCCTGCAATGCTGAGATCAGGGTTCGATCCCTTGGTAGGGAAGATCCTCTGGAGAAGGGAATGGCAACCCACTCCAGTATTCTTGCCTGGAAACTCCCATGGACAGAGGAGCTTGGTGGGCTATAGATCATGGGGTCACAAAATCAGACACAACTGAGCAACTAACACACTACTTCCTAGTGAAGGAATCTTCAGGTTTACATGTAGTATCTACCCCCACCCCTTGTGACTAGGTGCAGCTGGCTGGCTGGCTACAGTCTGGTCAATGGGATGTGACTGGATGTTTGGGGCTGGGGTTGCATCCTTGTCTCCCCTGCCTGCTGCAGTGATACAGAGATGATGTTGTGATCTTAGACTGCCACAGAGAAGCTGCTTCATGAGGACAGCTGAACAGTATGGAAGGTGGCCGAGTCCCTCACCCTGTGGAGCTTCCCTGGCAACTCCACACGGCTTACACTTGGAAGCAGAGATGACAGAAATCAACTTCAGACTTGAAGGTACTTTGCTTTTGTTCAGTTCAGTTGCTCAGTTGTGTCCAAATCTTTGCGACCCCATGAACTGCAGCATGCCAGGCCTCCCTGTCCATCACCAACTCCTGGAGTCTACCCAAACCCATGTCCATTGAGTTGGTGATGCCATCCAATCATCTCATCCTCTGTTGTCCCCTTCTCCTCCTGCCCTCAATCTTTCCCAGCATCAGGGTCTTTTCCAATGAGTCAGCTCTTCACATCAGGATGCCAAAGTACTGGAGTTTCAGCTTCAACATCAGTTCTTCCAATGAACACCCAGGACTGATCTCCTTTAGGATGGACTGGTTGGATCTCCTTGCAGTCCAAGGGACTCTCAAGAGTCTTCTCCAACACCACAGTTCAAAAGCATCAAGTCTTTGGCGCTCAGCTTTCTTCACCATCCAACTCTCACATCCAGACATGACCACTGGAAAAACTATAGCCTTGACTAGATGGACCTTTGTTGACAAAGTAATGTCTCTGCTTTTTAATATGCTGTCTAGGTTGGTCATAACCTTCCTTCCAAGAGTAAGCATCTTTTAATTTCATGGTTGAAATCACGATCTGCAGTGATTTTGGAGCCCAGAAAATAAAGTCAGGCAGTGTTTCCACTGTTTCTCCATCTATTTGCCATGAAGTGATGGGACCAGATGCCATGATCTTCGTTTTCTGAATGTTGAGCTTTAAGCCAACTTTTTCACTCTTCTCTTTCATGTTCATCAAGAGGCTCTTTAGTTCTTCTTTGCTTTCTGCCGTAAGAGTGGTGTCATCTGCATCTCTGAGGTTATTGATATTTCTCCCGGCAATCTTGATTCCAGTTTATGCTTCATCCAGCCCAGCGTTTCTCATGATATACTCTGCATATAAGTTAAATAAGCAGGGTGACTATATGCCTTGACGTACTCCTTTTCCTATTTGGAACCAGTCTGTTGTTCCATGTCCAGTTCTAACTGTTGCTTCCTGACCTGCATAGAGATTTCTCAAGAGGCAGGTCAGGTGGTCTGGTATTCCCATCTCTTTCAGAATTTTCCACAGTTTATTGTGATCCACACAGTCAAAGGCTTTGGCATAGTCAATAAAGCAGAAATAGATGTTTTTCTCCAACTCTTCTGCCCTTTCCATGATCCAGCGGATGCTGGCAATTTGATCTCTGGTTCCTCTGCCTTTTCTAAAACCAGCTTAAACATCTGGAAGTTCACGGTTCACGTACTGCTGAAGCCTGTCTTGCAGAATTTTGAGCATCACTTTACTAGCATGTGAGATGAGTGCAATTGTGTGGTAGTTTGAGCATTCTTTGTCATTGCCTTTCTTTGGGATTGGAATGAAAACTGACCTTTTCCAGTCCTGTGGCCACTGCTGAGTTTTCCAAATTTGCTTGCATATTGAGTGCAGCACTTTCACAGCATCATCTTTCAGGATTTGAAATAGCTCAACTAGAATTCCATCACCTCCACTAGCTTTGTTCGTAGTGATGCTTTTTAAGGCCCACTTGACTTCCCATTCCAGGATGTCTGGCTCTAGGTGAGTGATCACACCATCATGATTATCTGGGTAGTGAAGATCTTTTTTGTACAGTTCTTCTGTGTATTCTTGCCACCTCTTCTTAATATCTTCTGCTTCTGTTAAGTCCCTACCATTTTTGTCCTTTATTGAGCCCATCTTTTCTTGAAATGTTCCCTTGGTATCTCTAATTTTCTTGAAGAGGTCTCTAGTCTTTCCCATTTTATTGTTGCACTGATCTATTGCCTTGATCACTGAGGAAGGCTTTCTCATCTCTCCTTGCTATTCTTTAGAACTCTTTGGAACTTTGCTTTTGTTACAGTGGCCAAACCTCTTGAACACAACTTTTTTGCTTTTTCTTCCACTAGCTTCCCCTGTATGGTTAATGTTACTTAGTATACTCTAAACTTATCATACTCATTAAGCTTAGACATCTGCTTCTCCAGAAGCCATTCTCCACACCAGGGGAAAGAAAAATGACCATGGCAGGACACTTGTATCAGTTAGCTCAGGCTGCCATAATAAGTCACCACAGACCAGGTGGCTTGAACTACAGAAATTTATTTCACGTCAAGGTGCTGGCAGACTCAGTTCCTGGAGAGGGCTCTCTTCCTGGCTTTTAGGTGGCTGCCATATTGCGGTGTTCTCACATGACCTCTTCGCTGTATATGAGGAGAGAATGATCTCTTCTCCTCTTCTTATAAGGCTATTCATCCTACTGGATTCCAGCCTAAACTGTAACACTTCATTTAACCTTACTTACTTACCCAAGTCCCTATTTCCAAATACAGTCACATTGGAGATGAGGGTTCTGGGGTAATGGGGACAACAATTATGTCCTTATTAACACCTAATCTGGTCCTCCCATAATACCCCAGGCACAGCTCTATCTTTTCATTTTCCACATTGATGTATGACAATCTATTTAGAATGTTGTATGAAATAAAGAATCAAGACCAAACATTTGATTATACTTGAAAACAAACCTGAAAAGATTATGAATTTCAAAATAAAAGTAGTATATATCATATAATAAATATATGTATACTGTTCAATAAAATGTAAAATTATCTTACAATTAATAACTGTGCCATCTTCTGTGCTTCTCTTGTCAATGGATCAACAATAGCAATGACATCAAAGGACATATCATTCTCTATAGAATTTATCTTTATAATGCTAGAAAAATAAGATGAAAGATGATCAGTTAAGTCTACTCAAGTACTGAATTAATCTTAATCTTAGCTATGTACATTCTTATAAATTTATTTTTCACTGGATTAAAAAATCCTGGCTATTTCTTCATAGAAGAAAATGCAAATTTAAAAGTTTAATGTCTGTGTTCAATAATCCAGAAAATCCCAGACAATTAGAGAAAATGAAGAAATTATGAATAAATAATTTAGAAAACTCTTCAGAGAACAATATAATTTTAGTGGAAAAAACTCTGATAATTTTAAGCTCCTCAAATTCTCATGGGTCATACAATGTAAAAAATAAAACAAAGATGCTTTTTTGGTAGTTAATTGTATTTCCTCAGATTTGAGAATGATAAAATTAGCTACTTGGTACTTTTATTAAATTTAATAGTTTTTAAAACCCAGCATATTATTAACAGGAAAGCTCAGGGGAAAAACACCCACCCAAATGTATCATATAATCTTGACCTCAGTCACCCTCTCCACACTTCCTTCCCTCTGTCCTTTCCATTCAGTCTTTCACTGAAACAAGTGCTAAGATAGAAGATGAATTATATGTTAAAATAAAAAGTTGGGGAACTTATTTAAAGTACAGAAAAGGCCAGTATGAGATAATAAATCCTACATTTAATTCAATGAAAAGTTTTAAGTATACATTTAATTGAAAGTACAGAATAGTCCAACTGAATTACTGTTATAACATTGTAACAACATAGGAAGTCAGGTAATTTTTTTTTTTGAGGGGTATAAAATTGGAAAATAAGGAAGGAAGTGCCAGCCATTTTAAGTTTATGATAAACTAATTTGTCTCAATTTAGTTTTATAAGAACAGTGATTGGAAAAAGATAATAAAATCTATAGTTTCATCACATAATGTCTAACTGATTTTTTTTCCTATTCTAAGTGGTCCTTAAATTAAAAAAAAATTCCGGCTGTGGACCCAGATAATTTTATGTATGTATGAATTTTATTTCCAATATTTTAAAGGATAAGTATTATATAGTGAAATTATAAACTAGTTTATTATTCTAAAACAGTATTTCTCTGATGGCTGGTTTTAGAAATCTAATTTTTTAAGGAATAATACATTTTTAACAAAAAAGTGTTTCACGAATACTCAACAGCACAGTTTACCCCAAACGAACCTTTTGTTTTCTTTTAACTACACCATATCTCATAACTGTCAATGCATGGACGCACACTGAAAATCTCACTCCTCCACCCCAAAGGATAAAGTATTCTCCAAATTTACCTGACTAGATAGGTTCTCCCTCATAAGATATTTGTCAACATCTCAGAGCAATGTTCCATAGAACACATTCTGTGATATTCTTTTGTACATGTCTACACTTAATTAAGCAGATTTCTTTGGTAACGGAGTCTTTTATACAGTGACAACATAAAGCTATTATTATTTATAATGATTATACTGCAAAAATTTCAAATGAACTTGAGTGTGGAAGAAAGATGAGAGTAAGACAAATCATATTAGGTTTACTTACTTGAAACTTCATATCCTATACATATATATAAAAAATTATTTATTTACCAGAATATAATTGACTAGAATTTGTTTCCTAATCTTATCAAAAACATTTATTGTCTAACAACTTTTAATTCTGCTTTAACTTTGGCTATATCATGAACACAAATGTAAATAACTAAGTACAGGATGCAGGGACAGAAAACACAGCACTAAGATATTCTTACCTGTGACTCTCCTTAAGAAATGTGATGTCATACCGAGAGGCACGTTTAGGCAAAGAGGAAACAAAAGCATCAATTTTCATAACAAGGTCACTCAAGCTAGAGAAACAAGATAAACAATGAATGAATTTTGGGGGAAGAAAGGTCCATACTTCATCTATCATATAACATCTTATGAAAGGGGAATTTACTGCAAAGTATCTCTAGCAGATAAACTGTATGTAAAAGACTTTTCTTCCAAACTTGTAGATTCTATCAAAAGTACAATGACTGCTGCTTCTAAGGTCAACCTATTTTTTTTATCATTGATATGACTGATAGCTAAACCATATAAGTGATATTCCTAATAGTGTCTATAATCATATAGAGAATTATTCAATTAGTTAAAACTTGCTGAGTTGCTGGTTATATATCCAAGCACTTAGACCCACGTAGGGAAGAAAGAAGAGCAGGCAGAAAAAACAAAAAGTAAATGGTAAGATATCTACTTTCACAGAATTTTTAATATAGTTAAGAAGCCCAGATTTCTATGGTCTCAAATTCATTCAAAAACTAAAAATGTACAAAATAAACACCTAGATTAAATATAATCAAATACAGAAAATGTGTACATTTAATGACATGCTGACATATCATTAAAATATGAAAATGTGTATTTTAATGATAACAGAAAATGTTAGCTGAAATTTAAGTAGAAAAAAAAAAGAAAAACAGAAAAGATAGGCATCTCCATTTTATAAACAAAGAAATTCAGAGTCAGAGGGGTTGAGAACCTTGTCAGTATTGTCAGTATTTCTCTACTGTATCATTTTTTGCTGGATATATAGTTCCTGTACACTTTATATTATTTATATTTGTAAACAATATCTTTCACAGAGCATTGCATTTAATTGCCACTTAATAAACATAAAATAAAAGAATTAATCAAAATCATAATCTACTCCTAAACTTCCTTAAAGGTTTAGAAACTTAAGGTTAAATTAGCCACACAGTCTCTAATATGTAAAATCGTAGGCACAATGGAGGAAATATTTATGGACAACATGTTCCCCATGTTTTCTAAAGTGGGCTGTTATGTACTTAGAGGAGAGGGAGATTAAAAAAAAAAAAAAAAGAAAATCTTTGAGGCCTCCAATAAACTTTTCCTAGATTTTCTGAATTGTCAGCTATCCAGGTCAATTTTTCTCTTTTTGAAAAGTGCTTTGAACTGAAGAGAGGAAAAGTGAATGTGTTAATCCCTTAGTCATGTCTGACTCTTAGCAACACTATGGACTGTATGGGATTTCCCAGGTAAGACTACTGGAATGGGTTGCCATTCCCTTTTCCAGGGAATCTTCCTGATGCAGAGATTGAACCCGCATCTCCTGAATTGGCACGTAGGATTCTTACCATTGAGTTACTAGGAAAGCCAGATCATAAGTACTAGGGATAAAGTTAAAAACACACGTGTTAAGACTTCATGGGGAAAAAGTCGAAGCTTCACTGAAGAATCTAAAAGGAACACCGTGCTATGCTTAGTTGCTCAGTTGTGTTTGACTCTGCAATCACATGAACTGTAGGCAGCCAGGCTCCTCTGTCCACTGAGATTCTCCAGGCAAGAACACTGGAGTGGGTTGCAAAGCCCTCCTCCAGGGGATCTTCCCAACCCAGGGATCAAACCCAGGTCTCCCACACTGCAGGCGGATTCTTTACCAGCTGAGCAACCAGGGAAGCCCAAAAGGAACTCTAAAGACCCTGAATAAGCGTGTCTGTCTACCCACTTACCTACCTACATATATATGTATGTATGTATGTATATGTGTGTAGTTTCATAATAAATAATATATGTATATATTTAATGGGTAAGATAATGCAATATTACATAAAGATGGCAATTCTTTTTAAACAATAAATTCAAAGAAATTCCCATAAAAATAGCAGGAAGGTTTTCTGTAGAACTTGTTATTCTGGTCCTAATAATATTTATATGAAAATGTAGCCCAAAAAAAAGGTCAAGACAACTTTGAAGAAGTAGCAGGAGTAATTTTCACTATCTGATATTGAAATTTATTATAAAGCTGTGGTAGTTAGAACATGGGACTGCATAAGACAAGACATCAGTGGAACAGTATAAAGATCTAAGAAGAATTAAAGACATACATCAGAAAAAAAGCAAAACTGTAAAACTTTTAGAAGAAAATAAAAGAGAATACCTTTATGAATTCAGACCAAGGGAAATATTTATACACCCTATACACACACACACGAGTACACACCCTTTACTTCACATACAGATCACAGATTACAAAGGAAAAACCCAGAGAATATTTTGACTTCTCTGTAAAAAGTTACAATTCAATAGCCAAGCCACAAACTGGAATAGTATATTACTGATAAAGATAAATATACCACACGTTTATAAATCGCTGAAAGAAGAAAACCCAACAGATAACTAAGCAAAAAGCATGAACATATCTTTTACAGAAGAGCAAACAAATTAAAACAATCATGTGAGAAGATATTCAACTTTACTAGAAGACAAGGAAGTAGAATTAAAACAAGATGCACTTCCTTGTCTTCTAGAAAGGAACTGTAAACTAAAACAAGATGCATTCAAGAGGGAGGGGACATATGTATACCTATGGCTGATTCATGTTGATATATGGCAGAAACTAATACAATATCTAAAGCAATTATCACTCAATTAAAAATAAATAAAAAAAACACGATGTAATTTCATATCCATAAGATAGGAAATGAACAGGTTGGGGGTAAGGACTTCAGGAAACAAAAATAGTCCATTTCTGGTGGGAGTGTTAACTGTTCCAACTCCTTTGAAGGACAGAATTTAGCAATATCTGATAAAGCTGAAGGTATGTCTATCCTAAACCCAGTAACAACACTCCTTTAGTCTAGAGAAACTCATACATTGCACAAGGAGTCATGTAAACTAAGTTCATGATAGCACTTGCATAATAGTATTTTTGGGGCTTCAAAATCACTGCAGATGATGATTTCAGCCATGAAATTAAAAGACGCTTACTCCTTGGAAGAAAAGTTATGACCAACCTAGACAGCATATTGAAAAGCAGATATATTACTTTGCCAGCAAAGATCCGTCTAGTTAAGGCTATGGTTTTTCCAGTGGTCATGTATGGATGTGAGAGTTGGACTATAAAGAAAGCTGAGTGCCGAAGAATTGATGCTTTTGAACTGTGGTGTTGGAGAAGACTCTTGAGAGTCCCTTGGACTGCAAGGAGATCCAACCAGTCCATCCTATAGGAGATCAGTCCTGGGTATTCACTGGAAGGACTGATGTTGAAGCTGAAACTCTAATCCTTTGGCCACCTCATGCGAAGAGTTGACTCACTGGAAAAGACACTGATGCTGGGAGGGATTGGGGGCAGGAAGAGAAGGGGACGACAGAAGACGAGATGGCTAGATGGCATCACTGACTCGATGGACGTGAGTCTGAGTGAACTCCGGGAGTTGGTGATGGACAGGGAGGCCTGGCGTGCTGTGATTCATGGGGTCACAAGGAGTCAGACACGACTGAGCGACTGAAGTGAACTGAACTGAACGGGACCAAATGCCATTATCTTAGTTTTTTAATATTTAGTTTTAAGCCAGCTCTTTCACTCTCCTCCTTCACTCTCATCAAGAGGCTCTTTAGTTCCTCTTCGCTTTCTGCCATTAAAGTGGTATCATCCTCATATCTGAGGCTGTTGATGTTCCTCTTATCTTGATTCCATACAGGGTTCCTTGTTCCTATCTTGTAACTCACCCAGCTGGGCATTCCTCATGATTTGCTCAGCATATAGGTTAAGCAAACAGGATGACAGCAGACAGCCTCCTTTCTCAATCTTGAACCAATCAGTTCTTCCATACAGGGTTCCGTTGCTTCTTGACCCACAGTTTTCTTAGGAGACAGGTAAGATGGTCTGGTATTTCTATCTCTTTAAGAGCTTTCCACAGTTTGTTACGATCCACACAGTCAAAGGCTTTAGCACAGCTGATGAAACGGAGTAGATGTTTTTCTGGGAATTTTCCTTGCTTTCTCTGTGATCCAGTGAATGCTGGCAATTTGATCTCCGGTTCCTTCCTTTTCTAAAGCCAGCTTGGACATCTGAAAGTTTTTGGTTTGCATAATGCTGAAGCCTCACGTTCAAGATTTTGAACATGAACTTATTAGTGTAGGAGATGAGTGCAATTGTCTGATGGTTAGCACATTCTTTGTGCTACACACATAAATCAGATAGCTTCTTTTTTTAAAAAAACAAACAAACTAATTTTGAAATAATTATAGACTCACAGGCTAGTATATAGAGGCTCTTCAACCCTCTATCTGGCTTCCTTCAAAGGAGACATTCCACATACCAAACCAGAAAATCACCATTGAAACAATACTGTTTACTGGACTACAGATCATGTTCAGTTTTCACATGGACTCGTGTGTGTGTGTGTGTGTGTGTGTGTGTGTGTGTGGTTTTATGCAGTCTCATTGCCTGTTTAGGTTTGTATAAGCACCACCACTGCTCCATCATCACCGGGGAGTTCCCTGAGATGGCTGGATGGCATCACTGACTCGATGGACATGAATTTGGGTAAACTCCAGGAGTTGGTGATGGATATGGAGGCCTGGCGTGCTGCGATTCACAGAGTCACAAAGAATTGGACTCGACTGAGCAACTGAACTGAATGAACTAAAGGCAAGTTAATTGTACTTCAGTCATGAAGTATATAAGTGAATTGCAATATATTCACAAAATACTGGAAAGAAATTGAAGTGAATAAGTTCAGTCTATATACATGAAAATGGGAAAATGGATAAAGTTCTTACAGAGGCAGTTTGCAAAAGGAGCCTATGTATAATAGTGTATCTCTAAAAAAGTCAAGGCTTTAACACAGCAAACAATAATAGATAATTACATATGAAGCAAAAGTATAAAGGCAAATAGAGGAATAATGCATACAACGTTTGAGAAAATGGCTACCTCTTGGGGAGGGAGGAGAATGGGATGGATGGAAAGAAAACAAAAGAAATAGATCCAAGGCAAATAAAATATTAACATCTACAGTTTGGTAGTGGTGAGCAATTGGTATTTTCTACTATTTCTTTATATTCTCTACATGTCTTTTATTGTATCTTTGGTTGGTACCTGAAACACTTTCTAATTTTAAAAAGAAATCAGAGGCAAAATACCAAACTCCAAAATGAAATGCTCTTATGATTTTAAATACTTACTTCTTTGAGTTGATTTCTGTATTTTCAACAATGTCTTCAATGTTCTCTACTAACTTAGTAAATGTTATCTTTTCCAACAAGTAAAAATCTTCTGCATAGAAGTCTTCACCTAAAGGGCCTAAAAACTTAAAAATAAAAACAATTATATTATCGTGTGTCTTCTATAAGATCCCAACCTGTGACAGGTATTTTCTTATAGATAGATATTTCTTTAAGCAAAAACTGATTAAACAGATAGTGGTTATTTATCCTGCCATTTACTAAATCTACTGGGAAACATGAGAAAAGTATTTCCTCACTTTGAGATTACAAGTTAACATTTGTATAAATACCAAAATCAACATGGCAAAAAAAAAAAATCAGAAAATTATTTCTATTTGAAGGTTTTACTCTGAAACATAATGCTTTCAAAAACCTAAGACTTTTCATTTTAAAGTAAATTATTCAAATAATTATCTATATTCCATAAATCTTTTACTTTCAATATTTACTATTTAATCTCTTAATTGTAGTCCATACTATACATATATCAATATATAAATAAGGCATAAAAGATCAAAACCAAGAGACAAATCACATAATTTCTTAATAATACCAACCATTCTTCATCTAACTGATGTATAAACTGCTGGAGCACAGCAAGATCATGTAAGTTAGTTTTAAATCAGTAACTGCAGAAGTGGGAAGCTGTAAACTTGCCAGACACCTAATTTCTCAGGATGTCTATCCCATCACAACCACTCCAACTGTGCTACCATTATCATTCTGGGGGGAAGCTAATATGTGCATCATCATAACAGTATGACCATAATAAGCCTTGATATAGAAGGTGAGCCCTGGCATAGTCTTATGAACAATTAGACTTAAAGACAATTAGAAAACATGTCAACCAGAATTTTTTTTTCCCTTGGCAAAAGACCAGAATAAAACAGCCGCAAGTGGATTTTCTTACTACCCCTTCATATGCTTCCGCAATTAATATTTTATAAAAATTAATAAAGTATAGTTCTTCAATCTTTTCTCATTTGCTCATAACAAAGGTGAAATTAGCTGGAATACTGGCATCCAGCTAAACAAATACCATGTTTCACTTTAAACATAAAACTGGTCTCTTAAATGTACAAAAAATAGGCGCTATAATACTAAAAGTACACATATCAATACTCCATTTCCTTAAGATGACTGTCAATTTTAACTTTCCAAGCACTTTCAATGTTATATTTTTTGGACTATGGGTGGGATAGGCCTGGAAAATAGCTGAATTTTATCTATACCACTTCTAGTGACCAAGTAGTTTTTTGTTAATAACTCAAAAAAAAGGAAATAAAATCTCAAATTATTTTCCTTAGGGATTAACAAGATTGGGAATCTGTACTGATTAAATTTACCAGAAAATTGGCACTATTTTACCTATGTAAGTTCAAATTGCTAGCAGAAACTATGTTTTTTTCTGTGCTTTAGTTCTTCTACTTAAAGTTGAATGTAATGTTTGTGGAATAAAATGTTAGTGTAAAATCACATAAGGGCCAAGTTGAGAAATGGAACATTAGATTCGAAAATCATGTAATAGTACAATAAAACCTATCTGGAGCTTAAATCTTCTTTACAACATTTTGGAAATGTGACTTTTCAGTTAAACAGAATAACTGCTCTAACAGAAATGTACTACCTCCTTTGACAGATCATTAACATTTTAGAAAACTCTGTTAAAATGTTCATGCACGTACCGAGTAAAAATCTCTCTCTACATGTTGAAGTTTCATCCATTGGCCCTGACTCTATACTGACTCTCAATGAACATAAAATCTGTGAAAAGTGAAAGTGAAGTCACTTGGTCGTGTCTGACTCTTTGCGACCCCATGGACTGTAGCCTACCAGGCTTCTCTGTCCATGGGATTTTCCAGGCAAGAATACTGGAGTGGGTTGCCACTGCCTTCTCCCAGAGATCTTCCCAACCCAGGGATGGAACCCAGGTCTCCCACATTGCAGGCAGAAGCTTTAGCCTCCAAGCCACCAAAATTTGTAAAAGTACCCAGTATTTCTCATGATAGCCTTCAGAGGTTTAGAGAAAAGAAAAGTTAATATTTACTGAAAATTTACTCTATGTCTAGGGCCATTCTATGTGCTTTTGGTATAAAAGCATTATTTAATCTGACAACTTTGTAAAACATACTATTACTTTTTCTATCATCCAAATGAACAAATTTTATGACAAAGGTCATATAATTAATGGTGTAACTGGAATCTGAATCCAAACTGTCCTGCTAAACAAAAAGGCCCTGCTTGTTTCCCTACTCTCTGCTGTGCCATGTCTTTCAGTAATTCGTAAGTATATGGCATAATCGTCTTTCAGTCACTCAGTCATGTCTGACTCTGCAACCTCATGGGCTACAGCATGCCAGGCATCCCTGTCCTTCACCGTCTCCCAGAATTTGCTCAACTCATGTCCACTGAGTTGGTGATGCCATCCAACCATCTCGTTCTCTGCCGTCACCTTATCCTCCTACTTCAGTCTTTCCCAGCATCAGGGTCTTTTCTAATAAGTCAGTTCTTTGCATCAGGTGGCCAAAGTATTGGAGCTTCAACATCAGTCCTTCCAATGAATATTCAGGACTGATTTCCTTTAGGACTGACTAGTTTGATCTCCTTTCAGTCCCAGGACTCTCAAGAATCTCCAACATCACAGTTCAGAAACATCAATTCTTCAGTGTTCAGCTTCTTTATGGTCCAACTCTCACATCCACAGGTGACTACTGGAAAAATCACAGCTTTGACTGTAAGGACCTTTGTCGGCAAATTTATTTATTATGTAGTGTAATAAGAATAAATATAATTATATTGGGTTAGCTATAAAGTTCATTCAGATTTTTCTATAAGATGTTATGGAGAAACCTAAACAAACTTTTTGGCCAAACCAACAGCAACAATATTATTTAGGGTTTTATTTAATATTAAAATAGATTTTAAATTCTTTAGCATGTCAGTAAGAAAGTATGAGATCATCAATACTCCCTAGTTTTGATCATTTATAAACAATTTTAACTTTGAATATGTTTCAATTTTAATGTAAACATTTGGACAGGTTCAAAATGAAGACTGATTCTAAAATGTCAGAATTATTTTGAACATTAAATTATCTGGTTCAGAATTATAGCTACCTGCTACAACTGCTATGATTATTGTGTTTTATAAAAGCATTACTTTTGAGACACAGTAATAAGCTAAGTATTACATTATAGTTCAGAAACCACAGTACTTATTTTCAGATATATCACACTTTTCTATTCAAACCACAATCCTACAAAGATAATCAAAATTATAATTTTTCATTACTCAACATAAAAAGTCAACATATTTGATTTCCTAACTATCTGCAGTTCTGACCTCTCCCCTGAATTTAACTCATATCCAGTTGCTGACTCAACCAGTCTACTCACAGGTCCAGGACGGAACACTGAGCGCTTACTATATGCAGAACTAAATTCTCTATCTGATCTTCCTTTTCTTTTGAACAAGCCTACTCCTGCAAGTCTTCTTTACCTTAAAACAATGCAACTTCATTCTGCTGGTCATGCAGTTCTCTCACATCCCACAGCAAATCTGTAAGCAATTCCTGTTCACCTTTCCTTCAAAATACATCTCACGTCTACTTCTATTTCCACTAGAGCCATTCTGGTCCAGGCCACCATCAGCTCTCACTTGGTCTACTGTAATAGCTCCTAACTGGCTTCCCAACCTCTACAGTCCATCTTCAATGTAATAGCCACTGCTAACTGCTAAGTCGCTTCAGCTGTGTCCGACTCTGTGCGACCTCACAGACAGCAGCCCACCAGGCTCCCCCATCCCTGGGATTCTCTAGGCAAGAATACTGGAGTGGGTTGCCATTTCCTTCTCCACTAGTGATCCAAGTAAAATGTAAGTCAGTTTATGCCAATCCCGTCTCCAGAACAATGAGCTTCTCAGCTCATTCAGTGTAAAACCACACCTGATCTGGACCCCAGCTACTTCTCTCCTGTTCTCCTCATATCTGCTATTCTTAGAACACACAGACATGAGCTCATCTCAGGACTTTGTATTCCTTGTTCCTTCTACCTAGAACATTCTTCCAGATTTGAAAACAGTTTGCTGTCTCATCTCTTTTGGTTCTCTATCCAAATAACCCCGTATAAATAAGGAGACTATTTGTTTTTGTTCCCTGTGCATCACAATGTAAACTCCACAAAAACATGTTTTTTCACTACTATACTCTTGGATTCCAGAAGAATGTTTGGTTCGTGGCAAGATTACAGCTAAATCCTTTTGTCAATTTCAAGGAAAATGAGAAGAAAAGAGTTCTAAAAGAAATAAGCTGCACATAACTATAATATTTATCACTAATATTGATTACATTATCATGGTTGAATTATATTAAGCCATGACAAAGAAAACAGAGTAGCTTTTCCATTACGTATAACAAAAAGGCAAATTAATAGATACAGCAGGCTGTAACTTTTTCCTTTTTATCCCTTAAAATGCCTGACAAAGTCAAAGGTAGACTTATACTTTAAAACTGTTCTAAAAAGTTTTATTTCTTCCCAAAGCAATTGCTAAAGAAAAAAAAGCAACAGCATTTTTGGGCTTTCAAATAGCTCACTATCAAAATTCACTAACACTTTACAGTACTGCAATCATAAATGCCAACTGTTGTCACCAATCTTACAGTAGCACTGTACACAGATGCACCTGAGTCTCACTACCGTTAGGATCTAACACAATTAGCACAAGAACTGTTGCACTGAAGAAGAAATACTTAATTTGTGGATGATATGAGTCCCTCATTATTCTCCAATTTCTATTATTTACAGATTCAAATAAGAAAGAATAAATAAGCATAATTTTAAGTGAATGATGATATTGGAATGGAGCACAGAGGAAACAGAACTCATAAAAATGTAGAAAACTGAGCTTTGATGATGACTTAGGGATATACAATTTGATGGTTCAAGCAGAGGTATGTCAAACACACTGCATTAGCTGATTTCTAAAAATACTTAAGCACCAGATTCAATTTTAAAAACTTAAATCACACCTGAGAAAGAAAACTAGACTATCATACTAAAAATATTAACAAGTAGCTATTGTCCACTAATTTTGTATGTATCTATTACAACTCCCTAATCAACTGGAAAAATATTTTTCGTATATTAAGAGAAAAAAGTGTGATTATAATTATGTATTCAAAAAACAGACACGGCTATGCAGAGTAGAAAAGGAGTTGAAGGTGCAACCTTGAGGGTGGGATGGTATGGGAGACAGGAGAAAGATCCAAGAGGGAGAGGACGTATGTATACCTATGGCTGATTCATACTGATGTGTGGCAGAAACTAATACAATATTGCAAAGCAATTATCCTCCAACTAAAAATAAATTTTTTAAAAAGAAAAAATCTTTATTAAGACGGTAGGAGTAACAGTGACTTTCCCCATAGTTTTTAAAAATTATATTAATACATATAACTTTATACCACAAAACTTACAAAGGTATTATTATTTAATATAATCAATTGTAGAAAAAAGCTACAAAAAGAAAAAAGATGTTAAAATGTACTTTATACACACATTTACAACAGTGATTCTCAATTACAACACTGTAATATATACTAAACTGCTTGTTCTAATACTTACGTTATAAAAGCTATCCCCAAAGAACATCCTCAGCCACATCCAATGTTATCATGGATGGGGTAGCGGTGAAGACACAGGGAGCATGCCATGAACTAGATTATCTCAGAGGCAAGTTTATTTATGCTGAGACCTGTCTGGCATGAGCACCATCCTCTGTGTGTACTGCATCAGGTGTGTTGTAACAGAAAATGTTTGAGACCTTTGTATCACAGTGTCACTGAAAAAAGTAAGCAATCGCTAACCTTTGTATCACAGTGTCACTGAAAAAAGTAAGCAATTGCTTTTTCTACTTACCCTCCCATTGCTGATAACACCTTTTTCTCCAGGACTCAATTTAAGTACATCTCGGCAGAACAACTGGTGAGTTCGAAAAATATTCACTCCAATGGTATTATATTTTTTCTCAAAGGCATTCTTATCCATCCCCTAAGGCATAAGTTAAGAATGATAAAACCAACAAGAGAACAGTAAATACAGAAAATATTTTTTTTAACATAGCTTACTTTAATAAGTCATTATAAAACTTAAAATTACATTAACTTTTGATTTTTAAAAGTACCATCTTGTTCTGAAATCACATTTTAAAAAAGAATCCTTCTCAGCAAGGCAATTACAATATTTGTAAATCCTGTTATAAGCAGATAGCTTGCTATTCATTTGTTGAGAATGTAAGGTGGATTACTGATTAATAAAATGCTAGGGAACATCATTTTAAAAAATTTAACATTAAAAAATAAAATACAACGTTAATTAAATTCTGAACTCAGTACTTCCATTTTGGTGTACTCAACTAAAAAATACTGGTTAGAATAAAAATACTCTGTCTCATTCCAATCCCACAAAACCAGTTTAGTAATAGTGCATTTAAACTTTGAAATACAAAAGTAATATTATCCATCTCAGTGTGTATCAAACATTAAGTGAAAGTCACTCAGTCATGTCCGACTCTTGCAATCCCATGGAGTTTATGAAATCCCATACAGTTTATGGAATTCTCCAGACCAGGATGCTGAAGTGGCTAGCCTTTCCCTTCTCCAAGGGATCTTCCCAACCCAGGGATCGAACCCAGGTCTCCCTCATTGCAGGTGGATTCTTTCAAACATGAATATGCATACAAATAACTTGGGTGTCTTATTAAAATATACATTCTACTGGAGTAGATCCAGGGTGGGCCTTGCCTTCTGCATTTTTATCATGTTCCTGGAACACCTACAATATCAGAAAAGGTTCCCTGCCTGCCCAAGGCACAGCCACAGGTAGGTACTGAGCTCTAGAAATCTGGCTAGTATGACTGAGAAATTTACTGTAATTTTATTTAAATTTAAAACAGCCACATGAAGTTGGTGGCTACAGTATCAGACAGTGAAGCCCTAGAACTTCACTTTCAGAATCTCTCAGTCAACTCCTCTCTGACCACAAGCTGCTGACCCTCCAGCTCATTCACTCTAGTGTCACCAGAACAACCATTAGTCAACCCTTCAGTCCCTTGATCCAACCACTTATTGTCTATTGTGCTTTCCATATCATAGTTTTCCTCCTAACCAAGCTCTACCTCAGAGCCCTTTACCGTAGCGAAAACGGTGCATGCTCAGTTCCCTTGAATGCCTCCTCTCAGTTATAATTACCTGGCAAAACTTCAACTCTGGTTAAACACAAATCTGTTTACTCTGTGACAGGATCTAAACAATGTTAGGATGGCTGGAGAATCACGTGCAGCCAACACTGATCTCACTTTCAGTTACGGTCACTAATCTCAAGACAACCCTCAGAAATTTTCCTATACCACTGTTGATTCACTTTCTCACTCACAGAACAATAGGAAAATACTTGACATTCTCTGCTCTTTCCTCCAGCCTCTAAGAACACCTTAGTTCAGCTCAGTTCAGTTGCTCAGTCGTATCCGACTCTTTGCGACCCCATGAACCGCAGCATGCCAGGCTTCCCTGTCCATCACCAACTCCCAGAGCCTACCCAAACTCATGTCCATCGAGTCGATGATGCCATCCAGCCATCTCATCCTCTGTTGTCCCCTTGTCCTCCTGCCCCCAATCCCTCCCAGCATCAGGGTCTTTTCCAATGAGTCCCTACTCCCATCCTAATACTTAGCTAATGATCTGACCTCTTTTTGAAAACGGAATCAATCGGAAGAGAAGTACTCATCTTGCTACCACCAAATAAATCTACCCTGTTCTTAAACCAATACTTACAACTTGTGCATTGGGTCCCAGCACCTCTTTTCCACTCAAGAAACATCCTCCCACTTTGCTCCCTTGTCTCTGTATCATCCTTTCTCATATTTGGATGGACTGTTTTTATTAGCATACCAAAAAAGTGAAATCCTTCCCTGACCTCAAGTCCTATTCTAGCTACACAAGTCCCATTTTAGCTACACAGTAGTTCTCTGTTTTCCGCACAGGAAAATTCCTTTAGAAAGCTACGAATACTTGCTGTCTCTTTTCTGATTTCTCTTTCTCTCTTGGCTCCAGTTCACTTTATACCTACTACTTCATTGAAACTATTATCAGTCACCAACGACCACCTTAACAAATAAAATGGTCCCTTATGAAGCCTAATTTCAAGACATTTGGCATAGTTGACCATATCCTCCTATAAATACTTTCTTCAGACCCACTGTATTCTTGAATCTGGTACATTCTTCTTACAGACTTTCCATGGCTTGATTTCTCATTTCATTGAGAGCTTTGCCCGAACAACAGCTCTTTAGAGATGCCTTCCCTTGACCACTCCAGCTAAAAGAACATCCCTCAAACTGTATATTTTCTTGTAATTTTTTTTCTAGCACTACTTGCCTTTTCTTTCCCAATACAATGTAAGTCCATACGAACAGGGAGAAAATTCTCTCTGCCTTGTTCACAAGTATTATCCTCATTGTCTGGGACTCAATCAATAATTTTTTTGAATGGATTAATGAGTCTTTCTTCCAGAGCATCAGCTTTTACCTTAAAGTTTTTCCCTGTACTGGATCCCTTCAGTGAAATAACTGAAGATTATTCACATATTCCTTTAACTCTCAATTCTTCACATAAATAAATACATATCCAAACTAGAAAGCCATTAACTTTAAGATCATTGAGTAGTAGCTGAAATATCTGAAATTTGATACGTTCAGTGCTTCTATGCAAAGCCATATCATTCAATGAGGACCTTTCCCACTGTAAAGCTTATGATCCCCATTTGATTATACTTATTGATTTTTTGGCAACATATCTCCAAGCACACTGTAATATTTTTGAAATATGCAACAGATCTGTATCTATTATTTCAAACAAATAGCTACTAACCTCAGTAAGCAACGTTTTAATTTTATTTCCAGAGTAAATAGCTGCAGCAGTTTTTTCTTCTGCCAGTTTCCTGAGAAAGTTTCTCAAAAAGCTGTTTTTCAGTGTAAGAAAAGCTGCCAGAATTCCTCTAGAAATAGTTGTGTTTTCTTCATCTATTTTTGATGTAGGATTATAAATAACCCCCAACCGACTATGACCACTTGTTTTCTGCAAAACAAATTTAAAGGTGATAAAGATCAGTATTTTACATATCCTTTTACAATGGAATTTTGTAAATCTCATAAAATTTTTAAAGACTAAAATCATACAAAGTACACCTGACCCTTAGACAATGCAGGGGTCAGACACACTGACTCCCTGAGCAATCGAAAATCTACTTCTAGTTGGCCTTCCGTATTCAAAGTTCCACATATGTAGAGTCAGCCAACCACAGATGACATAATACTGCAGTATTTACTACTGAAAAAAAATTGTGCATATGTGGATCCATGCTGTTCAAACCCTGCTGCTGAAAAAGCAAAAGTATATTCTTTGACTACAGTATAATTAAGTTAGAAATCAATCACCAAAAGAAAACTAGAACATCAGTGAGATTTATGAGATTTGGTTTATAGCCCAGCATCTACAAATGTCTTTTAAATGTTACATTTGTGCTTTGCAAGAACATATACTATGCAATGTGCATTCTTCTATCAATATTCATTAGGTAAAGTTTGGGGATTTTATTATTCAAATCATCTGTACATCCCTACTGATTTTCTGTTTACTTGTTTTACTTATTACTGAGATAGATATGTAAAAAACTAGTAGAATTGGAGGCTGGCAGATCAAGATCAGTGTGCCAGCATGGTCAGGTGCTGGTGAGGACCCTGTTCTGGGTTGCATTTTCTAATTTCTCCTTGGATCCTTACATGACAGAAAGTGAGTAGACTAGCCCTAGGACCTCTTCTTGTAAGAGCACTAATCCCATTTATGAGGACTCCACCCTTATGACCTAACTACCTCCTAAAGGTCCAATCTCCAAATTTCAGCACATTGAGGATTAGATTTGAACATAAAAATTTTGAAAGAAAAGAAAAAAGTGTTAGTCCCTCAGTAGTGTGTGACTCTGTGTGATCCCATGGACTGCAGCCTGCCAGGCTCCTTTGCCGATGGAATCCTCTAGGCAAGAATGCTGGAGTGGTTTGCCATTTCCTTCTCCAGGGGATCTTCCCCACCCAGGGATCAAACCTGAGTCTCCTGCATTGCAAGAAGATTCTTTACCATCTGAGCCACCAGGGAAGCCCTATAAATTTTGGCGGGGACACAAATGTTCAGCACATATAGGCTACTAGATATGTACATGTATATCTAACAGCAAGGACTAGAAGAGAATATACAAGTCATGAATCACAGAAGACATGTAGGGCTGTCTTTTCTGGGGCAAGGTCACCTATCTTGCATGGAGAAAGAATCTGAATTCCTGACTTAGCACCATGTTCTAACCAAGTTAAGGAACTGAAAACATTAACATGAAGGAAAATAAAGACTTAATGAACGTTTTTCATACTGCTTTCTCAAAATTACAGCACATTAATTTTTGTAGAAAGTATCCAAATACTCACCATGTGATTTAATGCATTAAAAAGCAGTTTTCTCCCAGATGGTTTGTCAAAATCAGCAACAATCCAGAAAGTAACTGAAGAAATTACATAATCATCTGAAAGTTTCAAACAGTATAAACTAATTCTTAAAATCAAAGCAAAGACAGGAACATTTCCAGTTAACAAAATATATAAAATAATAATTTTTAAAATGAATCATTTTGAAAATAAGCAAATACTGGCAAAAATTAAACACACACAGAGTGAAATACATAGAAGATGTTAAGAGTAACTCATTTATAAACTTTGTATAAATTCAGATACCAAAAAGAAAGAATAGTCCCCAAGAAACACATCGATGGGATACTTTTGCCAGTAGAGAAAATTTTATTATGCTTATCAAGGTTCCACTGTTGGCATGCAAAATTGTCTTCCAGCTACATATGTAAAAACAATGATATTTATACATTATATGATGTAAAACCACACACAATAAATTAGCAGCAGATACTGGAAACAGCAATATTTCATGTATTTCAAAAATTCTGGCTATTGTTAATTTAGTCTGATTTATATCATCTTGTGTGAAAAACATCAATATATTTTTTTTCCAGAAACATCTGAAAATCTGGAAGCCACAAGATGAAACAATTTTTAATTCTGCAGTCACAGTTAAATGGGTTTCATTTCATCCAACCTCAGCATATAACATCTGAAATAATACTTGTCTGGCTATCATTAAACCTATACAAAAATTAGTCCCTTAGATCATATGATCCACTTAAAATAACTGTAAAAAGTCTGCTACACCAAAAACTTACACCTGAACAGATGAGAAGCTACAGTTATCATCACTCTTGTTGTTCAATCACTAAGTCGTGTCTGACTCTTTTTAACCCCATGGACTGCAGCACACCAGGCTTCCCTGTCCTGCTCATCTCCTGGAGTTTACTCAAATTCATATCCACCGAGTAGGTGATGCTATTGTACCATACCCAGTAATATATAATTATGCAAAAACTGGCTTTGGTTAATGAAAAAAATATGTAACAAAATGGAGGACAACACTGATTCTCCTTACAATCCTTCAGAAGCAATTTAACAGTAATGCAGTGGTGGCACATTCTTTTCAAAGAAAGGTAAAGAATTCTCATGCCTTCTTAAATGTCAGCACTTTTACAATTACAAATAGTAAGCTGAGAAATACTTCAAAGATGCTAAGCAAGTTTCTCTCAAGTTTATATTTCTTTCAGTTCAGTTCAGTTCAGTTTAGTCGCTCAGTTGTGTCCGACTCTTTGCAACCCCATGATTGCAGCATGCCAGGCCTCCCGGTCCGTCACCAACTCCCGAGTAAACACAAAGTCATATCCATCGAGTCAGTGATGCCATCCAGCCATCTCATCCTCTGTTCTCCCCTTCTCCTCCTGCCCTCAATCCCTCCCAGCATCAGGGTCTTTTCAAATGAGTCAACTCTTTGCATGAGGTGGCCAAAGTATTGGAGTTTCAGCTTTAGCATGAGTCCTTCCAATGAACACCCAGGACTAATCTCCTTCAGGATGGACTGGTTGGATCTCCTTGCAGTCCAAGGGACTCTCAAGAGTCTTCTCCAATACCACAGTTCAAAAGCATCAATTCTTCAGTGCTCAGCTTTCGTCACAGTCCAACTCTCACATCCATACATGACCACTGGAAAAACCATAGCCTTGACTAGACAGACCTTTGTTGGCAAAGTAATGTCTCTGCTTTTGAATATGCTATCTAGGTTGGTCATAACTTTCCTTCCAAGGAGTGTCTTTTAATTTCATGGCTGCAATCACCATCCACGGTGATTTTGGAGCCCCAAAACATAAAGTCAGCCGCTGTTTCCACTGTTTCCCCATCTATTTGCCATGAAGTGATGGGACCAGGTGATGGGATCCCAACTGATGGGATCTTCGTTTTCTGAATGTTGAGCTTTAAGCCAACTTTTTCACTCTCCTCTTTCACTTTCAACAAGGGGCTTTTTAGTTCCTCTTCACTTTCTGCCATAAGAGTGGTATCATCTGCATATCTGAGGTTATTGAGATTTCTCCCGGCAATCTTGATTCCAGCTTGTGTTTCTTCCAGTACAGCGTTTCTCATGATGTACTCTGCATAGAAGTTAAATAAGCAGGGTGACAATATACAGTCTTGACGTACACCTTTTCCTATTTGGAACTGCCGGGAGCCAGCACGGGAGATCCCACCCATGACAAGGTCATGCGGAGAGGCCTGATGGGCAAGGCGAGTCAGGTCTCAAGGGGTCCTCTGTCTGAGCATCTACCCCAAAACCAAAATCTGTCTGTTTACTGTCTGCTATACTATACTCTTCTGACATTACCACCTTTTCTCTGGAAAGAGTTAATTCAGAGCTCCAGTTAACAGTCTCCTGCATATAAAAAGAATGTCTCAGTTTAAACCCCTTTGATGGCTTTCTAACTTATCTGACCCATCTGCCCGGACTTTACAACTTGTAGATTGTTTACAGCCCCCAACCGTGACAGGCACAAAGCTTAAAGCATCTTAAAGATATAGAGCCTTTTAGAGCTAAGAATTAGTTTGGCAAAGGGTTCCATTGTTGAGTTAATGTTTGCCGCCAGGCCTCCATATCCTTTATCTTTTAGACACCTGGGAGGATATTAATCAATGTAATCGGGATGCAGATATAAGAATATAGTAGTTTTGATGTTAACAATACTAAACTTTTGAGTTAATTAATTTTCTCTTTGTTATAACTCACTATACTCCACTTTCTTGTTATAAATTGTTATATCCTTGCTATGTAAAAATGTAACTTTATTTAGTGCTTTCTGAGAGTGACACCAGACTTTGGGAAGAACAACACTATTACCCTTATCAGAAAAGGGCTGTAAAATGTTAATTGGCCTTCTGGCCAAAAGATGATGTAAATCACCTAAGACTTATGTATACAACTAGGTATGCAGAGAGAAAGCCTGGTCTCGATAAGAGTTAGGGCTGTTGACACTACATAATTTTGTATTATCCATTGATCTCTACGTACAACCAAAAAGTATAAAAAGCTTTTCAAACAATAAAGGATAGACCAGTTTCTCTGACCAGCTCCTCGAACTGGTTTCTTGGAAATCTGGCTTCCCCAGTGTCGAGTCTCTCTCTCTCTCTCTCTCTCTCTACCTCTCCCTCCCTCTCCTTTAAAGGATAAATTTCCATCTGGGGCATAGAGGCTCTCTAAGTCTACTTACTTGCCCTGACTTTTAAGATCCACACGAAAGGGAGCCTAAGGTGGGGTACCCTCTGCTATTCAAGTGGGCGCCGGTGGCCTAATGTAGACAGTACAAGTTCCTTGTCTTAGAACTTTATTAGTTCTCCACGTAAACCAAGTTATTCAGCATCTTTTCTCCACTAAGTTTCCCACTACACTATTCCTTCCTAATCTCTCTTTTATATTTCTAAATAAGTACGTTTTTCCTCACCTACTCTGTCTCCCCTTCAAATTACCCTAGATCCACCGGGGAAAGACCCCAATAAGTCTGTTGTTCCATGTCCAGTTCTAAGTGTTGCTTCCTGACCTGCATACAGATTTCTCAAGAGGCAGGTCAGGTGGTCTGGTATTCCCATCTCTTTCAGGATTTTCCACAGTTTCTTGTGATCCACGCAGGCAAAGGTTTTGGCATAGTCAGTAAAGCAGAAATAGATGTTTTTCTGGAACTCTCTTGCCCTTTTGATAATCCAGCGGATGTTGGCAATTTGATCTCTGGTTCCTCTGCCTTTTCTAAAACCAGCTTGAACAACTGGAAGTTCACGGTTCATGTATTGCTGAAGCCGGCTTGCAGAATTTTGAGCATTACTTTACTAACATGTGAGATGAGTGCAATTGTGTGGTAGTTTGAGCATTCTTTGGCATTGCCTTTCTTTGGATTGGAATGAAAACTGACCTTTTCCAGTCCTGTGGCCATTGCTGAGTTTTCCAAATCTGCTGGCATATTGAGTGCAGCACTTTCACAGCATCATCTTCCAGGATTTGAAATAGCTCAACTGGAATTCCATCACCTCCATTAGCTTTGTTCGTAGTGATGCTTTTTAAGGCCCACTTGACTTCACATTCCAGGATGTCTGTCTCTAGGTGAGTGATCACACCATCATGATTATCTGGGTCATGAAGATCTTTTTTGTACAGCTCTTCCGTGTATTCTTGCCACCTCTTCTTAATATCTTCTGCTTCTGTTAGGTCCCTACCATTTTGGTCCTTTATCGGGCCCATCTTTGCATGAAATGTTCCCTTGGTATCTCTAATTTTCTTGAAGAGATCTCTAGTCTTTCCCACTCTACTGTTTTCCTCTATTTCTTTGCATTGAACGCTGAGGAAGCCTTTCTTATCTCTCTTTCCTATTCTTTGGAACTCTGCATTCAGATGCTTTTATCTTTCTTTTTCTCCTTTGCTTTTTGCTTCTCTTCTTTTCACAGCTATTTGTAAGGCCTCCTCAGATAGCCATTTTGCTTTTTTGCATTTCTTTTTCTTGGGGATGGTCTTGATCCCATACAAATAAAGAAATAAGGTGTTTCTTGTTAATTATTCTTTTAAATTGCAAGAGATTTAATCTAAGGGCATTAATTATAGGCTAACTTACTCTATTCTGATGCCCCAAAGCAAGTTTTGAAATACAGTGCAGAACCTGATAAATATATTTCTTCTATTTTTTCATTCCCTGTTTCTGTCTACTTTTCCCTTCACTTGACACATTCAGGACCTTAGCCTGACATACAATGGAACTGAATTATATTTTATTATTTGTCGAATTTCTTGTAGACAGACCAGTTTATGAACATAAAATCACAGATCTGTTAGAAAGTAATTCAAAGGTGATCTGGTCCTAATTTGCATTCACCCCATAGCATTCTCAAAAACTAGCTGTCTGGTTAAATCTCTCTCATATATAAAAATTACCCCTTATTTCACAGTAATTTCATCTTTAGATCACTCATTGTCAGAAAGTTGCCACTTTATATAACAACATAAAAATCAGCTTTCTTTTATGTTTCATGCATGGGTTCTCTGTGTTCTCTCCAGAACAATGTAGGTCAAACAAAACAAAGTGAAACTCAAACCAACCAAACTGCATTATCTGAAAAGTTCATAGTATCTCAGAAGTCTGTGGTCATACTACAGTTTTCCTATCTAGGCTAAATCCTTATTTCCAAAGATGTTTCTGTCTTGGTCTCCCTTCCTCTGGATATGACCTTTATCCTAAGCAAAACATTCAGACACTATTTAACCAGAATGCAGAACTATTCTCTCATTTGGGGATTATACTTTTGCTCATGCCTTATAAGATTATCAGGTTACTTAATCTTTAAAGTGTTTTACCACCTTCCTACAAAGGAGAATAACTGAATAGCTTGCTTTAAAAAAAAGGCAAAGAAATAAGATTAACCCCTCTGCATTATATGATTAGCTAGGATAGGCAGCATCATTTTTCTCAGCAAAATCCTTTTATCCTAACAATTTACAAATTCTCAAATTGAAAACCAGGCCTCTAGTCAAATATCAACATACAAAAATGTGTTATGGAAACATTTAATAAAATTATTAACTTTTACCATTTAGGAATAAATTCAGGAAAATGAAATATGCTTATTACCTCCTTCAGTTACATAGTGCATATTCTCTGCAATTACAGCACTCTTATCTTGTGTATCCAAGAAGGAGAAAGTAGAGAAATCTTCAACATCAGCAGTTACTAAAAATTTTAATATTAAATGTTAAATAATGAACTAATAAAACATTCACAACTCAATAAACATTTGTAGAAAAGTACAGGGAAGGATTATTTTACCTGATGTAGATATCAAATTAAGGTACTGCCATTTATTGTTCAAAATCAAAGGATTTATTCGGGGCACAACATTATTTTTACCCATCAGGAAGTCAACTGCATTTATTTGATCATTTAAGGCACCCTAAAATAACAAAATACTATTTAGGTAATATAGGCAATTTATATGCATATGTTTTAATATGATGCAGGGAATACATTTAAAGATTGCTTAATCTAAAATAAGTTAATTTAAGATTCTTATAATACTGGAGTTTCTTTCCAATTAAGCAATTTTTAGATGTAATTATGCACAGATAAATTTAATTACTACTTTAAAAAGCACTACTAAATGATTAGAATGGAAACTTTTATGCAATTAACTTTAGCTATTAAGATAGTTCTAATGTAATACAGAAATAATTTATAAATATCACTCATCATACATTTTCTCATACATGCTTACCTACCATAAAAACTTCCTTTTGTAAATACGCAGTTGTATCCATCATTCTGTGAAGAACAGCCATTTCTAGTTCCTTAAAATTCAGCTCGTCACGGTGAAAGGATTCACCATTATAAAGAGCTTGAGGCAAAGGACCCAAGCCAGTCATCTTATAAAAGTTTGTTCCTGCCTATTCAATTAAAAAAAATACCAGAGAATTAAGCAGAATATGTCTGTCTGAAAAAGAAATACATAAACAAAGGGACTGCCACATTTTTGTATGTCATAGAAAAATGTTAGTTTTGCTAATTTTATCTGTTCTTTACAACACTACTTAAAGAAAGGTAATTTACCTACAGAGAACAAGTCAGAAAACTTTTTTTAAAAGGGCCAGACACATATTTTAGGTTTTGAGCCATCTGGTCTCTGACACAATTACTCAATCGTGATGTTACAGTGCAAAAGCAGCGACACACAACACATGAATGAATGAACTTGGCAGTCTCCAACAACCTGTGTTTATAAAAACAGGTGGAAAAACAGGTGGTAGAAAGGCTGGATTTGGCTCAGGGGCTGTAGTTTGCTGGCCTTTGATAGAGGGTATGACTTTACTTTAAAAAATACATCTACCTGCATAAGAGGTTAATTTATCTCTATGTTTATTTGTTTAGTAAACAATTCATTGAATTCATGTGTTTGGCTAGACTGTGAGTACAAAGCTAAAATATCGGCCTTCAAGGGGCTCACATATATACAAGCAAAACTGAGGCCATATACCAGGTTTTACGGGAGCCCAGAAAAGAAGTGACAAAGTTTGAGTGTGGAGAGAAGGGATCATAGAAACCCTCTTCAGGGAATAAGAGCAAAATCTTAAAGGACAAGTAAAAATTTGCTTGTCCTTTAAAAGTGGAGAAAGACATTCCAAGCAAAAACAGACAGCACTGTAAGGAACATATTCAGGTAATGGCAAACAGTTTTTTGTGTTTACAGTGGGAGGAGTTATTAATATGTAGGGAGAAGATATTTGGCCAGAGGGGTGGAGGGGCTAGATCATGAAGGTTTTCAGCATCTGGATTTTATCTTGTATGATACAGTATCACTAATAATTAATTCATCACTACTCAACACTATGTATCATTAAAATTGTCATGATAGCCAACATATTAATAATTACTCTCTGAAGCTAAGTACTATTGTTATATGCACTTTATAGATGATAAAACATACAGAGAGTCACTTACAATGTCATATAACTACTACATTTTGGAAACAGAATTTGTACTTATAAGTGTGTGACAAATAGTCTGAACTTGTAACCACTGAACTATATTATCTCTGAGCTATATTACATATATATGTATAACTGTATATATATGCCAGGAGAAGTATCAGTAACCTCAGATATGCAGACACTACACTTATGGCAGAAAGCAAAGAAGAAGTAAAGAGCCTCTTGATGAAAGTGAAAGAAGAGAGTGAAAAAGTTGGCTTAAAGCTCAACAATAAGATCATGGAATCTGGTCCCATCACTTCATGGCAAATCGATGGGGAAACAGTGACAGATTTTATTTTGGGGGGCTCCAAAATCACTGCATATAGTGACTGCAGCCATGAAATTAAAAGATGCTTGCTCCTTGGAAGAAAAGTTATGACCAATCTAGACAGCATATTAAAAAGCAGAGACATTACTTTGCCAACAAAGGACCATCTAGTCAAGGCTATGGTTTTTTCCAGTAGTCATGTATGTGAGAGTTGGACTGTGACGAAAGCTGAGCACTGAAGAATTGATGCTTTTGAACTGTGGTGTTGAAGACTCTTGAGAGTCCCTTGGACTACAAGGAGATCCAACAGAGAAATATCAATAACTTCAGATATGCAGATGACACCACCCTTACAGCAGAAAGTGAAGAACTAAAAAGGCTCTTGACGAAAGTGAAAGAGGAGAGTGAAAAAGCTGGCTTAAAGCTCAACATTCAGAAAACTAAGATCATGGCATCCGGTCCCATCACTTCATGGCAGATAGATGGGGAAACAGTGGAAACACTGCCTGACTTTATTTTTCTGGGCTCCAAAATCACTGCAGATGGTGATTGCAGCCATGAAATTAAAAGATGCTTACTCCTTGGAAGGAAAGTTATGACCAACCTAGACAGCATATTAAAAAGCAGAGACATTACTTTGTCAACAAAGGTCCATCTGGTCAAGACTATGGTTTTTCCAGTGGTCATGTATGGATGTGAGAGTTGGACTATAAAGAAAGCTGAGCACAGAAGAATTGATGCTTTTGAACTGTGGTATTGGAGAAGACTCTTGAGAGTCCCTTGGACTGCAAGGAGATACAACCAGTCCATCTTAAAGGAGATCAGTCCTGGGTGTTCACTGGAAGGACTGATGGTGAAGCTGAAACTCCAATACTTTGGCCACCTGATATGAAGAGCTGACTCATGGGAAAAGACCCTGATGCTGGGAGGGATTGAGAGCAGGAGGAGAAGGGGACAACAGAGGATGAGATGGCTGGATGGCATCATCAACTCGATGGACATAGGTTTGGGTCAACTCTGGGAGTTGGTGATGGACAGGGATGTATGGCGTGCTGCGGTTCATGGGGTCGCAAAGAGTCAGACATGACTGAGCGACTGAACTGAACTGAAGGAAATACGTATATTAACAATTATATCTTCTTCTTGGACTGATCCATTGATCGTTATATGATATCCTCCTTTGTCTCTTATTTCAGCCTTTGTTTTAAACTCTGTTTCATCTGACGTAACTGGTTTTCTTCTCATCTTCCCGGATTTCTTCTCATCTCCATTGCATGGAATATCTATTTAATTCCCTCACTTTCAGTCTGTGTGTATCTTCAGATCTGAAGTTAAGTCTCTTGGAGGCAGCTTATACACAAGTCTTGCTTGTATATCCATCTGGTTACTGTCCTTTGATTGAAGCATTTAGTCCATTTACATTATAGTAATTATTGGTAGGTATGTACATAATGCCACTTTGTTAATTGTTTTAGTGATTTTCTACACTATTAGTTCTGAGAAGTAACTTTTTTGATGTCAATAGTGGTAACTTAAACACTGTATAAAATGTGTCATTCAAAGGTATAAATTTCCCTTTTTTTTAACGTTTAAAATCTAAATCTGATTGTCGAGTTAGTTATAGTAAGATCATTTATTCATGAAATAATAAGTTTCTTCACCATGTTTTTAAAAATTTGCATTCCAACTTACCTTTCTTTCACCATCATATTTAGAATCAATTCCCAAAATATCCCAAATATTAGCATGAGGAAACTTATTTTGGAGAACACGCTTCACATTGTTCACAGTGAGTATTTTGTGATTCTCCACTTTTTGGTACATCTGTGAAAATAAAGATATTATGATTTTCATCTTACAGTAATTAGTTTTATTTCTTTTCCTTAGCATGAATATTTACAAAGAACTTATTTTATATTTTCTAAGTTCTAAGCATATTACATACATACATTTATATACACACACTTACCCCCACATACAGAGATAAGCAAACTATTTTAACAATAAAATCTATTCTCTTCTAATAAAAATGGTATATTCTATAGCTTTCAAAATACCATATCAAGTTTCTATGTTAGTCTATTTTGATCAAGCCAGACCCTATAATTCTTAATAAAACAATGGTTACCTTTATTTTACACACACATACACAAATAGTTTAAATGACTTATTTCAGAAATGCTTATTTTCATTTCCAATTGCTCTTTGGTAAATATCTTAACTAGCTTTTTTTCTATACATCCATCCTTTCTCCAGTCTCAAATACTTCAATCATACTGGCATAAAGTAAGCTGTTACCCCTTTATTTTTTTCCCCATTTTCCCCTTCACTATACATCTTCTACCATGACCCTGTTATGGCACTGTTCCACATGGGGAAAACAGACAGCTCTGCCTCAAGAAAGATGGTACTTCTGAGCAGATGATTTACTGAAACATTAACATGAACTTGAGCCAAGACATTCTGGGGCAAGAGCCTACCAAGCAGAGGGGAAAAACTAGTGAGTACAAACATCATTAGGTAGTATTTTGACATATCAAATAAGAATATTATTTTTAGTCCCAATTCACTTGAAGTATTATTGCCAGAGACAATCCTCATATTATGACTGACAGAATCTTCGTATTATTTTGCAGAGTAAGGAACTAACATTCTGCAATTTCCTTTTATCACTATAAACTGTGTAACCTATCCCTTTAAGAGGTGACAGACCTAAAAGTAGCTATCAGAGTTTGATTCTATGAGTCTCTCAGTGTATGAGAAGTTTTCTCCTTATATTGAAGTAGAACATACTATGATCTTAATAACTCAAAAAAAGGGGTAAAGTACAGCCTTCTGTAAAACATAAACAGTGATTAGAAAATAAGATTCTGAATAAAGCAAAAGTTATATATGAAAAGTCTTTTGAGGTCAGTCATTTTACTAGTTTGTTACTTTAAAAATATTAGGTATTCCTAAGGTATATAAGTTAACCAGAATATCTTACATAAGCTATTTTAGATATATAACAATTCAATCTTCTTATATATAATTTCAAAATTTTGTTTTTTCGAGGAATTTGCGATGCCATGCAATTTATTCACATTGTAGATAACATAGTTTATATGCAAATATTTATTAAAATTGCAATCCTTTTTTAAACCAACTCTGTTCCTATGGAAAGCAAAAGACTGTGTGCAATCTAAATATATTAATACATTATGAGAATTTGAGACCTGAAATAAAAATATAAATCCTTTCATTTTCATTAACATGTGTATGTAACATCTTATAAGCACAAAAGAGAGATTTTCAATCTTGTGAAATTTATAATCTAGTTAGGAAGGCAAACTTGCAGATATGTAAGTACTATAACCCAAATATTATAGACTTACACCTTTGAACATCATACATAAATTTCAAATTTTTGTGATTCAATCTCCAATTGCTTGGCTTCAGAATGTCTAAATTTTTTCCCCAAACTTTAAACTTTCTATTTTGTATTGGTGTATTTGCTTCCCTGATGGCTCAGATGATAAAGAATCTGCCTGCAATGCAGGAGACCCAGGTTTAATCCCAGGATTGGGAGGATGCCCTGGAGAAAGACATGGCAACCCAGTCCAGTACTCTTGCCTTGAAAATCCCAAGGACGGAGAAGCCTGGGAAGCTATGGTTCATAGGGTTGCAAAGAGTTGGACATGACAGAAGTGACTTAGCACACATGCATAGTCTATTAACAATGTTGTGGTAGCTTCAGGTGAATTGCAAAGGGACTCAGCCATATATAATTTTAAGAACTGTTATGTAACTTGGTAAGCAAAAAAAGTATGGGACATTATGAAGTATAACTAACAAAATGAACCATCTCCACGAACAAACCAGGTAACACTGAAAATGAACATCACTGTGGATTATAATATCAGTTCAGTTCAGCCGCTCAGTCGTGTCCGACTCTTTGCGACCCCATGAATCGCAGCACGCAAGGCCTTCCTGTCCATCAACAACTCCCGGAGTTTACTCAAACTCAGGTCCATTGAATCAGTGATGCCATCCAGCCATCTCATCCTCGGTTGTCCCCTTCTCCTCCTGTCCCCAATCCCTCCCAGCATGAGAGTCTTTTCCAATGAGTCAACTCTTCGTGTGAGGTGGCCAAAGTACTAGAGTTTCAGCTTTAGCATCATTCCTTCCAAAGAAATCCCAGGGCTGATCTCCTTTGGAATGGACTCGTTGGATCTCCTTGAAGTCCAAGGGATTCTCAAGAGTCTTCAACACCACAGTTCAAAAGCATCAATTCTTCAATGCTCAGCTTTCTTCACAGTCCAACTCTCATCCATACGTGACTACTAGAAAAACCATAGCCTTGACTAGACAGACCTTTGTTGGCAAAGTAATGTTTCTGCTTTTGAATATGCTATCTAGGTTGGTCATAACTTTTCTTCCAAGGAGTAAGCATCTTTTAATTTCATGGCTACAGTCACCATCTGCAGTGATTTTGGAGCCCCCCAAAATAAATTCTGACACTGTTTCCACTGTTTCCCCATCTATTTCCCATGAAGTGATGGGACCAGATGACATGATCTCAGTTTTCTGAATGTTGAGCTTTAAGCCAATTTTTTCACTCTCCTCTTTCAAGAGGCTTTTTAGCTCCTCTTCACTTTCTGCCATAAGGGTGGTGTCATCTGCATATCTGAGGTTATTGATATTTCTCCCGGCAGTCTATCGGTGAAGCACAATTTTCCTCCCAATGTCATCTCCCTCTGTTCCTCAGAAGCAAGCATCATCTTGTTTCTGTTTTACCATTTCCTTACCTTTTAAGTGCTAGAGTTTTATCTGCATGTATTTCCAGGCACTATGATATTTAGTTTTGTTTGCTTTTTGAGCTTTAAACAGTACATGGTAATATGTTGGCCTTCTATACTTTCATTATGCCTCTAATACATCCATAATTTTAGCTTATCATGATCCATCATGTGAAATGATTAAGTTTTACTGATTAATATGGATTATATATATATATTTATTTATATATGTGTGTGTATATATATATATATACATATATAGTATACCAATATACCATATATATGTAGTTTCCGGTTTGTTGCTATTGTGCATGATTCTGCTAATAGTCTCCTACAGCAACGATTTGTCTCAAAGTATGTGTGTGCGCATGTGTGGAGGGAATATGCAAATTTAACTTCAAATTTTGAAGAACTACAATTGTTTCTCAAAGTGGTTATACCAATTCATATTCTTAGAGGCAGTGTAATGGTGTAAAGGAATTTCCATTGTTCTCCATTCTCATTAATGTATGATACTGTCAGCTTTCTTAATTAGTGCCAAATTATAGGAGATAAGATATATCTCAGGGTAAGCTTTATTTGCATTTTTATGATTTCTGAGATACTCAGTTACCATCAATTGTAATAAACATTTACTTACTTTAATAATTTCAATACATTTTGGCTTAACATTAGTGTATCCTCTAATATTTTGAAAAATCTCTTTATGTATTTTTTTCATTGGGTTTTTCAATTTGCAGGAAATCTAATACATATCATATACTGCAAATATTTCTCTTCCTTGGAACTCTTTTGCTTCACTTCTTTATGATATCTGTTGACGAACAATGCACTGGTTTTCATTTGTACGTAGCTAAATCTATCAGTATTCTCCTTCAGACTCATAATTTTTAAAATATTATTGAGGAAACTTAACTCCTTTGGGGTCCTAATTTCTAACATCTTAATTCTTTGTTTTTCACACTAAGTTTTTAAACTACCTGATATTATTTTTTTACATAAGGTGTGAGATCCTATCTGTTTGTACCAGATTATCATTAACTGCCCAGCTACCAGCTATTTAAGTCCATTCCAATATGATAGGAAGTTATAATAACGGTTGACAAGCCATAGAACAATAAATATAAAAATGAATAGAAGATTTTTAAAGCTATAATCTGACTCTCTTAACACCAACAATACAGTTCTTTAATGCATTTATATTTCCATTATGAGCCATAAGAGAGCCACCATTATAAAATAATCTTCTTACCTCGTATTACTTCCTTAATCAGATTCTTACCAATTCTTAGTTTCTTTGTCAGATTCAGTATCAATCTTATCATTATTTGCTGCCGTGAAGTTTTCCTCCTTTGAAAATCTCTAGGAAGTCTTATAAGCTTTGCCACTTAGAGCATTTAAATTTGAAATAATCTTTTCCACTCATGATTTTATTCAAAACCCAGTTCAAGAATTCTCTAATTATTTTCTATCAATATGCTTCCTCTAAATTTACGTATACAATTTATGTTCCTCTATCAGTTGGGTAAACCTAAATAAATTCAGATTTTGGCAGAGCCTCTGTTGCCTTGTTTATAAAGTGGGGACAATATTGTGTACTTAAGCTGAGAGTTGCAAGAATCAATTTCATCATGTGCACTAATCTATCATGATAGTTTTTGTAAACTAAAATGTTAAAACAAATAGTAATAATGATAACAATGCAAAAACACTCTACATTCTGAAGAAATTATATGTAGTGCATTAACTCACATGTACTATGAACATAAATGCTTGTGATACACCATTCTCTTCTGCAATATAATTGAAAGCTCGCCAAAGGGCAACTCCAGCATCATTTGTTCCATCAACCTCATCGTCCGTATTAACAATGAACACAAAACCAATTCTAGGAAAGAAGATGAATAAGAAATGTTACAACTCCCTCTTGAACCATAACAAACCATGGATTTTAAACATTATTAGACTCCAGCATCTAGATGGAGGGAATGAGTTAACAGATGGGGTAAAGAAGAGTATTACTGTTTGAAAAGGTTTGATTTGTAATGACTATTCACCAAAATTCTCATCTCTGTAGGAGTCTTCCAAAATGTAAAACTCTCTGTAGTGACATTATCAAGTGGCTATTTTTTTTCCAGAAAAAAAAGGGGGGCAGGGAAGTGTATTCTTAACACAACCATAGGAAATGGATCCATCTTTAAGCATCCAAAGTGACAAGATCATTCTCTCAGGAAGGTAATACAGTAAACAAGATTAGCAAGCAGGTGTGATTAACTGAGTCTATCATAAGGGTGTATGATTCTTCACAACATACAGCACTGAGATAACTATCACCTTGAATTCCACATTAACACCCTGTGTAACACAATGTGAACATCACTGGATTTCCTTCAATTGACAGTTATAAATTGACAATTACCTAAGAGGAATTTTATGATGATAGAAAAGTTCAGCAACTTTTATAAAATCCACGGTATATTCTTGAGCAGGATCAATAAACAACACCTAAAAAAAAGTAGACAGTCTATAATCACCATTTTAACACTTCAGAATTTTTATGAAATTGAAATTTAATATAATTTCTGTAACTAAAAGTATGAAATTCAAGGTACAATTTCTTAAAACTTTCTAGTAAAGAATTTTGAGGAATGTATATAAAAGTTTCATAGTTTATGAAGAATTTCTAAAAGCTACCCACCCAAATATAATAATACATGAAATTTAATCAGATTACTCATCTTCTTTTTGAAGCACAGCTCAAAGTAAATTTTTTTTTTTTACAGGAAGTGAAATACCTTATTCTAAGTATTCACTGGATTTTCTGTGATAAATTTTTTAAAAAAGAAACAAATTGAATTTGACCAAAAAAATAACGGCTTAACATCTGTTGTAGGAACTAAGATATTCACTTCCTATGTGAAAGACTGTAAAAGCCCTAGATGTTTTCTCCACAGTTTAAATTTCTATAAGGTTACTTAACACTGTAATAATGAACATTTATATGCACAGATTATAAAGTAGTATTTATGTATTTTTCCCTTAAATGTACTGAAATTTATTAATTCTTACAGAAGAAAAGTTTGATCATAAATTCCTTTTAGAAAATTTAACAGTAAGCCATCAACTTAATATTGGTATTATAAAGGTACATGGGGATAAAACAATAAAAGGCAGGTTATGTGTCCCTGCTAGCTTGTGAAACCTAGTCAGCCATGCCACCTCAAGCTTATTACATTAGGCAAATACTTCCTTATTACTCAGATGCCTAACAGCAAGGTAGTACCAAAAAAACCAGTGATATCTTCATAAAAGATGCAGACAAAATTTCAAAATAGAAAACTCACCAAATTATGAAAATTACGCCTTATGAAAGGTATACTTCCAGGGAATACTGGTTTCAAAAGTTCCTGGTAACTTGAAGGCCATGTTAAATACATCTCATCAGTTTCTAAGTTATTAACCCACTAGAAAAGAATCCAGAAAGCTGTGAAAGCTATATTAATACTTAAATCATTTTCAAAGCCAAATCTGACTTTTATCAAACAGTAATGAAATATGCCTAAGATTTTCTACATTTCTGATTAAGTATAAGGAGCTAGATGAATATTCTGTAAGGAACAAACATTATGTGCAACAATTTTACATTCCCATATGGTAAAGCATCTGTCTACAATGCGGGAAACCCCGGTTCGATCCCTGGGTCGGGAAGATCCTCTGGAGAAGGAAATGGCAATCCACTCCAGTACTATTGCCTGGAAAATCCCATGGACAGAGGAGCTTGGTAGGCTACAGTCCATGGGGTCGCAAAGAGTCGGACACGACTGAGCGACTTCACTCACTATAGCCTTTTACGTTACATTCCCTTTGAAACAATTGACTATTTACTCATTTTTCATATTAAAAAATTAAACTGTATATTAAATAGTCTTCATAAACCATTTAAGGTATAAGAGGCAATGAGGTCATTCACCTCTCTAAAATTTAAAAGCTTGGACATAAGGAAAATAAAATGACTTAGAAAAATTAAAATTTTAAAACCAACACTTAGGACATCCAGTTCTAATCAAGGTGGAATAGCTTATGTTTAACTAGCCCTCTCTCTTGAAACAAGGACAACAGGAGGAGAAAACCACTGTTTAGAGGCTTGGAGGTACAGGTCAATCAACAATCAAGAACTAAGGAGTTACAACCCTTGAAAGCAGGAGGAACATGAGGCAAGCACCACATTCGCCTCAACTTTGTTCCCAGGGGCATTTTCACAACTGTAGTCTGAAGGAAGATAATTCGAACAGCAAATGACAGTCATATCTGGCTTTCCAATATGGAAAAGATATATGAGTATCTTATCCCCTTGGTGGTGAGTTAAATATATTTTTTTTTTATTTGAAGTGAGAAACCAGCATAATGCTTTATGCATCAGTCCCACTGAACTTGAATTAATGACTGGAGGTTGAGTAGCTTTTGATGTAGATCAAAACAGCTGAATGGGTTTATTTAAAATGCAGATTCCTTGGCACCACTTCAGACCTACTAAATAATTCCCATTCAAAATAAGTGCCCTACATGATTCTTATCACAAATACTAAAGTTAGAAAGCTATAGAAATGACACAATTTATGGCCATGAGTGCTGGGTGAAGAAGTTGAGGTGATATCCGGATCCGTTTTGGAGAACTACTGAAACAACACGGGAAATCATGTTGACTAGGTCCACAGTCACTGACTGCTCTGTCTCTAGTCTCAGGTGAAGATACACACAGAAGCAGCAACAGGAACTAGAAGGGCGCCTCACAAAGTCGTGTGCAGAACTGGCACTGACAGTCCAAAGATCTACCTCCATCTGTTCTGCTGGTCATAACTCAGGCCTTGGCTATCCACTAGGCTTCCAAGATACTGAAAAGAAGATATTGTCATTTATGGATTAGAACCTATAAAACAACCTCCTCAACATCCGGGGAGTTATACAAGTCAACAAAGAATCACAGGATAGGTCAATCTGTTAGAGGCTGATACTCATTCTGAGAGAAGCAAAGACTTATAGTTCACATCTTTTGAGTTCCTTTGGGGGAGTGACATTAGCTAAAACATTTGAGTAATAAATTCCAAAACTTCATCCTTATTAAAAAAACATGGAAAAACTAGAAAATCTGTGGGAATGATCATTTTCAAAACGATGAAAACCAATCAAAAGTTTACAGCAACCCTGAGAGTGTTTACTCAGGAAGAAAGGCTGGATCTCAGTAAGAACACTGAGATTTGTGGTATTGTAATAATTTACCTCAATCCCATTTCCTGCTCCCAGTCTAAAGAGAAGCCTTGAAAATGACAGCTCACATTCCAGTACCAATATTGGAAGCAGGAGAATGGGCTTTATTCTGAAAGAATTGTTAACTTTTTGTCTGAACTGTCTGGTGACTTCCTAGAAAACCTTCTGAAAAGTTTTGCCTTTACTCTGCCTCACCCATAATTTGCCTAGTATGAAAGCTGTTAGTCTAATTTATGCAAAACATTTACTGGAAAATGTTTAGACACTCCTGAGATAATAGATAATGAGATACACGATGGAGTAACTACAAACCTAGTGAGGAAAGGTTGGGAAATGGGAAACAGGGCTTTGAGAGGTTCTGATGAATTCCTGGGAAGATACAAGGCCATGACTGAGAGAAGGCCCTACATTCTCACTTCTGGTTGACTTTCAAGCTCTATGCAAACAAGAATTGAATGCAGAGAATGCAGAGATGCAGACTGCCTGGTTGAATGTTCAGTGTGTGCTGCTCTCCCTCCCTCCACGTGTGACACACACAAAGCACCGCTGTCAAGATGCAAAGATTGGGAGATTTTCTGGTTCCAGGTATTTAAGTAAAATCTCGGTCCAGTAGTTAGCAGATGAGTAGGCTAACCTAACAGAGATTTCTGTGGCCACACATGAAAAAGAATACAGACTCTATAAAATGAGTCACTATTAAACAACAGCAAACAGCAATAATCACAAATCCCAGGGAGGGGTGAGAATCTGATTTCCAGGAAGTGCCACAGTATTCAGTATTTCAACATCAAAAAAATAAAAGGCAACAAAAAATTCTAAATTAAACATAAGGAAACAATTCCATTTACAGTAACATCAAAAAGTGTAAAATACTTAAAAATAATTTAACTAAGCCTGAAACTTACACTGAAAGCTGCAAAACACTGTTGAAAGAAATTACGCTAAATAAATGGAAAGGCATCTCACATTCACAGATTGGAAGATGTCTAAACAGCAACTGTAATATGTATAAATGGCAATATTCCTTAAACAATTTATTGATTCAACAAAATCTCAATAAAAATTCCAGCTTGTCTTTTCTTTTTTTACAGAAATGGACAAGCTCATTCCATAATTCAAAAAGAAAGGAAAAAGGTGTAAAATGCCACGACAATCTTAAAGATGAAGAATAAAGTTGTAGGACTCATAATTTAGAATTTTTAAAGTCACTACAAAGCTACAGTAAAAAAAAATAAACAGTCTGGTGCTGGAATAAGGATAAGATACAGATCAACAGAACTGAACTCAAAGTCCAGAAATAAACTCACATGTCTAGTCAACTGATTAACAGCATCATTACTGGATGAGGACAGAGAAATTTGCCTTTATGACTGTGGGGTGTAGTTGTCAAGTTACACTCTTAAGTGCAAAATATAGTTGTAGGGGTAGTTTTGCTACCCCTACAATATGACCAAACACCCCATCACTGTGGGTGGTCTGGCACCTTGAACTAAAAATAAATTACAATCCAGAGGAGCCAAACACATAATCCTATGATAGTTTTCACTGACTCTTCACATACCTGAGGTACTAAAGGTTGCCAACGCACAGCAATTAAAGTAGATAAAATCTAAATTGTGACTCCTGAAGTCTGAGACAGAGAAACCTGAAATCATAAGTCAGGGATGGAAGAAAACTAATGACCCTCAAGTTCTTCCTCAATTCTCAACCAGACTTTTAAGAAATAAACTGCCAACCCCTCATATTTTGAGGGGGAGGGTATAAACACAGAAATCAGAAATGACTTAACTCAGAGGCTCAGCTTTGTCCGTAAAGACAAAAAGTAAGCAGAGAGACAGATTCGGGGAAAAAAGAATTTAAAGCAAAGTACTGCATTCATTCATGAATAACTTTGTTTTGATATTAAGATATTCAACAATTTTTTTTTGCTTACTTCCTATTAAATAAGATCTGATGTATGTTGATGGTATTTAACAAAGTCCTGGAGTGGGGGGGGGGCACTTACATTCCACTGGAAGAAGATTATAAACGAATACATATCATAATGGGTGGTAGCAAATACTACGAAGCAAAAATAAAGTTTATGTGTAAGTTAATTTTGCTGCTCTAACAGACCAAGTTGAACAGTGCTGAGACCTCAGAGCTCTGCATTTTGTGCCAGTTAATCTTTTTGGAGGTAGCTAGAGAATTAAGTCTCAGGAACAATTTTCTATTCAGACAGGCACTTTCCAAGTGGAAAAATAGAAGCATTTGAGACATAAAGCTTCCCTTAATAGTACATAAAAAAGATACTTTAAAAATTACTAGTCTTATCACCTTGCTTGAAACTGGAGCCAATTATACAGAGTGAAGTAAGCCAGAAAGAAAAACACCAATATAGTATACTAACACATATATATGGAATTTAGAAAGATGGCAATGACAACCCTGTATGCAAGACACAGCTGTGTATAACGGACTTTTGGACTCAGAGGGAGAGGGAGAGGGTGGGATGATTTGGGAGAATGGCATTCTAACATGTATACTATCATGTAAGAATTGAAGCGCCAGTCTATGTCTGACACAGGATACAGCATGCTTGGGGCTGGTGCATGGGGATGACCCACAGAGATGTTATGGGGAGGGAGGTGGGAGGGGGGTTCATGTTTGGGAACACATGTAAGAATTAAAGATTTTAAAATTAAAAAAATAAAAAACTAAAAAAAAAATTACTAGTCTTAGAAGGAATGAAATTCTTATACATGCTACAATATGGATGAACCCTGAAAACATCATGGTGAGTGAAATAAGTCAGGCATAATTGGACAAATATCATATGACTACCCTTACATGCAGTATGGGAACAGGCAGATTCACAGAGACAAAAAGTAGAACAGAGGTTACCAGGCACTTAAGGGAGAAGGGAATGGGTGTCTATTTGAAATGATGAAGTTCTGGAAACAGATAATGGTGACAGTTGGACAAGACTGTGAATATATTTAATGCCAATGAATTACAGACTTAAAATGCTTAACAGAGCATTACCTTATATTATATTTTACCTCAATAAAAATTACTTCCAAGAAGTTCCTTGGAAAAGAATGCCTCCTCTAAGTGTCCAAGAGCTGGGCAAGAGAGGAGTCTTTATAGCATACAGGCGGAGACTCTGTGGGCAGTGCGGACAGTGGGAACAGCATCAGGGGACTGTTCCCCCCACGTGACTGACCATCTTCCATAGCCAACCTTGGAGGATAAGGATGCTATTTCATAAATGGAGTTGGAAAGTTTCTTTACAGGTCTATTACTTATGTTCAGAATAGCTTTGAAAATTACTCCCCTCATTTTATCTCACCTCCAGCATTTTTCTGAAAATGGTCAAAAGCATAAATACTTAAAATAAAAGACACAAAGTATTAAAGTAACTAACATGGTCATTCCTCTTACTGATAAAAACATTATTGGAAATAGATATCTGTTATTGAGTATAAAGACATCCAAGTAAGAGTAAAATTTAGCCAGTGAGAGGACATGGTCTAAAGACTAGTTAAAAAAAAAAAACCTGGAGCCAACAAACAAGAAACTTGTGAAACTGTCCTAGAAGATGCAATGGTCCAACTAACAAATAACGAATGTAGTTTGTCTTCAGTCTGAGGTCTCTGATGTTCAGGGAACGCAGCAGTCCTTTGGTGCTGTTATCATTCCCTGATTCCTGGATGGCTGACCAACTCTATAGGTGGGAAGATTGTTCTGGCAGGAAAAGGAGGAAGTAAGCCATTTCCACCTATTAGGCCATACCATAGACTATTTTTGTGCTTTAAAGAAGGAAAAGTGATGTGATCAGATTTCAAAAAAATTCACTTAGGCTGTAATACATTGACCAGAACATCAGGAAGCCACTGCAAATTGTTCGGCAAGATTTTCACTATGTTAAGGTGGTATTCATATATTCCTGAGATATTAACCATTTGGTATTTTGTTGCTGCTGTTGCTTAGGCAGTTATTCTGTTGTTCTCGTTTTGTTTTATCTTTAAAGCTGGAAAGGATACTGAATGAGCTGAGTAGATATTCTCCTGAAGAAGTACAGAGAATACAAGAGAGGGGAAAGGAAGATCTACGGGGAGAGGGAATGAGTCTGTAGTTTTACTTTTTCTTCTCACTGAGTTTTACTTTTTATTCTTACTCCTATAACCTCTTTCAAAATGCTTAAATTAATTCTAAAGTCTGCCAATATCTGGTTTTAAGTCTTAAGTCTACTAAAAGTTTTAAAGTGAGAAATCACAGGGGCACTTACCATGATAGAAGAATGTCTAATATCCAGTGCATAGGTATCATCCCAACTATGTACACTTAATTTTAAAAACTTGCTCATATCTTCTCCTTTGATCCCAAGACTGTGAAGGCCACTCATCATTTTTCCTTCCAGTTTCAGCATATCCAAAAGACTTTAGGTTTAAAGAAAAGAAATGTTTTACTTTGATTTGCCAAAATTTTTTATTAAATCCTTTAAAGTTCATAGATATCTCAAAGCATTAGAAACAAGTTTTTATTGTATTTTTATTAACAGCACAAAAACACATTATTAAACTCATTAACAAACAGGACAATAATTTCTAATTAGTTATCTAGTGTAAACTATACTGAGTTTTTTTTAAGTTATAACAAAATCTTCTTTAAAGGGCAAGACGTTAAGGTATATATATATTATATTCCTTCACCAAGGAAGTGAAAATATAGTCATTCCTGAGCAAGCCAAAAATGAAGGGAAAAAATACAGTAGAGGTTACTCTCTTGATACAAAAAACAAGATCAAACATGACCTAAAATACAAAGTTTCATAAAAGTATGAAAATTCACGTATGTTTAGAATACATATTAAAATTTCTAATTGCATATACAATAATTTGACAGCTCTTAGTACTACTAATGTTAGAAAGTAGTATTGCTAAAAGTAACACATCATCAATAAATGACCTTACTGACAAAGAGTCAGAGCAATTTGATACTTTAAACCACTGCTTATCAAGTTCACTCTGGGTCTCATAACCTCAGGAAGTCTCAAGAGATGCCAGTGAGGCTCAGAGAGATGAAACCTCCTGCCCAGGAACTTAGCCAGTGGACTCGCAGAGCTGAGACATGAAGGCCATCTGCAAAGATAGGTAAGGCTGTACAGACCATGGTAAAGCATGTTCATGTTGGGGAAGGTAAAAATCTACTAGGCAAGGAGGAATTCTGATTATTACTTTTTTGAAAACAAGTATTTGTATTTATTATATTTAACCCAAGTGCTTCATTCAAAACTCCATTCATGGAAATCACCTTGCCTTTCAGAAATGAACAGAATCAGAATAAAGTGATATATCAGCTTTAGGTATAGTTCTTCAGGAGGACTATAGAAATCTACATTTAAAGAGTAGAGAGCTAATATCTAAACTCCTAAGAAGGTTGTTTTGGAAGTATTTCAAGCTGGCCTGTATGATAACCGCACAGCATGTCTGTATCCTAGACAATTCTGACTGTATTACAAAGTAGACATTTTACCATTCCCTTCAAATGTATTACAAGATGAATGTGATTTAAAAAAAAAAGGACCACCTTGAATATCATAAATTACCAATAATAAGATTTAGTTGGGGCTATAACACTACACTGGTGTGGCTTCTTAAAGTTCTTAATCCCTTTAGTCTGAATTTTCTCATTTGTAAAATAAGAACTGTGGATGGCACTGCCAATGTTCTCTCCATTTAGAAAAATGTTATGATGCTTATTGAAGAGATACTTTTAATGTGATAGAATTATAATACTCTTCATAGCTTCTGTAACTACCATCTTTGTTACCAATACCTAGTTTTCAAGGAAACCTATCAACAGAAAAACTAGATAGAGCTACATGGTATGGTACCCTGAAAAGGGCATGAGATTTCAAACCCTGAAACTATTTGCTAGTTGTGTCCCTATCTTTATGTGAGATCTGAGTCTTTGTTTCCCCATACATAAAAAGAGAACAGCAATAATCACCTGGTAGAGTATTACGACTAAATGAATTTACTACTAAGCACACAGTTGCTCTCAAGAGCACCAGTTTCTTCCTTGCTCTTTTCAAATATTGAATTTTGAATACAAAATTTTAAAAAAAACTGGTTCTTGAAATATGATAGGTTTATCAGGAAAACTTATCTCTGGATTGTTAAATAATAAAAACTATTTTTCATGCTTCTCTTTTAATAGTTACTAGGAAAACAATAGAATGGAAAAGACTACAGAGATCTCTTCAAGAAAATTAGAGATACCAAGGGAACTTTTCATGCAAAGATGGGCACAATAAATGACAGAAAAGATATGGAGCTAACAAAAACACAAGATATTAAGAAGAGGTGGCAAGAATACACAGAAGAACTATACAAAAAAGATCTTCACGACTAAGATAATCACAATGGTGTGATCACTCACCCAGAGCCAGACATCCTGGAATGTGAAGTCAAGTGGGCCTTAGGAAGGATCATTACAAACAAAGCTAGTGGAGGTGATGGAATTCCAGTTGAGCTGTTTCAATCCTGAAAGATGATGCTGTCAAAGCGCTGCACTCAATATGCCAGCAAATTTGGAAAACTCAGCAGTGGCCACAGGACTGGAAAAGGTCAGTTTTCATTCCAATCCCAAAGTAAGGCAATGACAAAGAATGCTCAAACTACTGCACAATTGCACTCATCTCACACACTAGTGAAGTAATGCTCAAAATTCTACAAGCCAGGCTTCAACAGTATGTGAACCATGAACTTCCAGATGTTCAAGCTGGTTTTAGAAAAGGCAGAGGAACCAGAGATCAAATTGCCAACATCTGCTGGATCATTGAAAATGCGAGAGAGTTCCAGAAAAACATCTACTTCTGCTCTAATGACTATGCCAAAGCCTTTGACTGTGTGGATCACAATAAGCTGTGGAAAATTCTGAAAGAGATGGGAATCCAGACCACCTGACCTCCCTCTTGAGAAACCTGTACACAGGTCAGGAAGCAACAGTTAGAAGTGGACATGGAACAACAAACTGGTTCCAAATTGGGAAAGGAGTATGTCAACACTGTATACTGTCACCCTGCTTATTTAACTTCTATGCAGAATACATCATGAGAACTGCTGGACTGGATGAAGCACAAGCTGGAAGCAACATTTCTGGGAGAAATATCAATGACCTCAGATAAGCAGATGACACCACCCTTATGGTGGAAAGCAAAGAGAAATTAAAAAGCCTCTTGATGAAAGTGAAAGAGGAGAGTGAAAAAGTTGGCTTAAAACTCAACATTAAGAAAACGAAGATCATGTCATTCAGTCCCATCACTTCATGGCTAATAGATGGGGGAAAATAGGAAACCGTGATAGAATTTATTTTGGGGGGCTCCAAAATCACTGCAGATGGTGACTGCAGCCATGCAATTAAAAGATGCCTACTCCTTGGAAGAAAAGTTATGACCAACCCAGACAGCATATTATAAAGCACAGACATTACTTTGCCAACAAAGGTCTGTCTAGTCAAAGTTATAGTTTTTCCAGTAGTCATGTATGGATGTGAGAGTTGGACTATAAAGAAAGCTGAGCGCCAAAGAATTGATCCTTTTGAACTGTGGGGTTGGAGAAGACTCCTGAGAGTCCCTTGGATTGCAAGGAGATCCAACCAATCCATCCTAAAGGAAATCAGTCCTGAATATTCATTGGAAGGATTGATGCTGAAGCTGAAACTCCCAATACTTTGGCCACCTGATGTGAAGAACTGACTTATTGGAAAAGACCCTGATGCTGGGAAAGACTGAAGGAGAGAGAAGGGGACAACAGAGGATGAGATGCTGGATGACATCATCGACTCAATGGACATGAGTTTGAGTAAACTCTGAGAGTTGGTGATGGACAGGGAGGCCTGGTGTGCTGCAGTCCATGGCGTTGCAGAGAGTCAGACACAACTGAGCAACTGAACTGATCATTAAATTTGCTTAGAACCTTTCACTGGCTTCTCCTGCCTTCAAGATAAAAGGCCAAAATGTGAAACCTGGTTCCACAATCTTTGTCCACCTGTACAACCTAAGTACCTTCCAGCTCTTCACTGCATACTCTGGCCATATTAGACCATGCATTTTCTCAAATATGTCATGTTTGCAGAACCTCTACTCTCTACTCTACCTGATTCATCCTTAAATATCACTTCCTTGAAGAAAACTGATATCCATTGTCCCCATGGAGAACAAGTTTAAAACTCTCAAAGCACTACACTTTATCTTTTAGAAACCTTATCACAATGTAATTATTACTAAATTTCAATTATCCCACTAGACCGTAAATTCTGTTTAGGACATTTCTGTCTTGTTCACCACTATACCCCCAATATCTAGCAGTCTCTATACCACAGAAAGCATTCAGACATTAGCCAAATCGAAATTTATTATTGAACTGATTTTACCACATTGAATTTTAAAGCTGCCTGCATTACAGATACATACTTATCCAGAGCTCAAACTGTGAGCCAGACAACTTCACTAAGATACAGAAAAATTACACAAGTCGGACAATCAAGACACCTTTGTGACCTCTTTCTTTCTGGTAGTTATACTGTACTGACATCACTCAAGTCTGAACAGGCTGGCTACCAAAATAAGTAACATCCAATATGTTACCAGAGTCAATTTCTTGGACGGTTCTACTTGACCAGAGTCTGGTCCACTCTGAGGCTGGGCTAACTATTAAGTAGCTCTATGGTAGATGTAGCTAAGGTAGATACATAAAACACATTTATGGAACTCCTATGATTTATTTGGTCGGTGTTGGAGAAGACTCTTGAGAGTCCCTTGGACTGCAAGGAGATCCAACCAGTCCATTCTGAAGGAGATCAACCCTGGGATTTCTTTGGAAGGAATGATGCTAAAGCCGAAACTCCAGTACTTTGGGCACCTCATGCGAAGAATTGATTCATTGGAAAAGACTCTGATGCTGGGAGGAATTGGGGGCAGGAGAAGAAGGGGACGACTGAGGATGAGATGGCTGGATGGTATCACTGACTCAATGGATGTGAGTCTGAGTGAACTCCAGGAGTTGGTGATGGACAGGGAGCCCTGGCATGCTGCGATTCATGGGGTCGCAAAGAGTTGGACACGACTGAGCGACTGGACTGAACTGATGTGCCTTCTTCCCTAGTCACTGCCCCTGCCTCCTACTGTCCTAGTCTCCCTGGAGGTGAGAGCCAGGCTTGGGCACACGCTGTGTGACCCAGTGCTGACCTGACCCTAAGCATGAGGGCTTTCGCTCCTCTGGGATCACAGGAAGAAAGGTTGGGCTGTGGGCATGACATCAGTTCTCCACAACCCCAAAATGCAGAAGATAGGAAGAAAGAGAAAAATTATGTTTCCTTTACTTTCGTGCCCCAAATTCTACAGTACTGGTTGCACAGCACCTCTCTCAGATCTAGGACATAACCTCAATATTAGGACATTGTCCTTCCTCTCCTCTTTCTTGCATCATTTTCTTCCATTCATCAGCCTCTTCACACTGTTTTTTATCTGACATTCTCTGATCTTTCCTGAGAACCTCTTTGATTGTGATATAAATATCCTCATATATTTTCTCTTCTTTAAGGGAATTACAGTAGTTTCAACTAGTGATCCCAACAAGAAGGAACAAAAATGTATCACACATCGTGCAGATCACTAATTACCAGGTGAGGACCCAAGAGGGTTCTATTTCTCAAATAACCTGTAGCCTTTCCATTGATAAATTACATCTCAAAGTGTTCCTGCTATAAAAATTTCCCCATACAATGCCACAGAAAACTTCAAAATCTACCTGCCAATTCTGCCCTCTTTTAAATCTATTTTCACTGTTCTTGAGCACAGATGTAATTTCTGTACTTTGAAGCTTACAGCCAGGAACTAACAACTGCTCTTCTCTATGTGTAGTATCTATCCTTCACATCTTAGATTAGCATTTTCCCAATATTAGGTGCAAAAACTCAACTAAATAAAGATAAAAACTCCACTTGAAACCAGCTTCTCAATCTTTCCTGTGTTTTCCTATATATTTCTAAACTTGCTAAGAAAATGAAAGTTTACATTCAAAAAAAGCAAACTGAATTCAATTAAAACTAAATATTTGGACATCTAGGTTGTTTCCATGTCCTGGCTATTATAAACAGTGCTGCGATGAACATTGGGGTACATGTGTCTCTTTCAATTCTGGTTTCCTTGGTGTGTATGCCCAGAAGTGGGATTGCTGGGTCATAAGGTAGTTCTATTTGCAATTTTTTAAGGAATCTCCACACTGTTCTCCATAGTGGCTGTACTAGTTTGCATTCCCACCAACAGTGTAGGAGGGTTCCCTTTTCTCCACACCCTCTCCAGCATTTATTGCTTGCAGATTTTTGGATCGCAGCCATTCTGACTGGTGTGAAGTGGTACCTCATTGAGGTTTTGATTTGCATTTCTCTAATAATGAGTGATGTTGAGCATCTTTTCATGTGTTTGTTAGCCATCCGTATGTCTTCTTTGGAGAAATGTCTATTTAGTTCTTTGGCCCATTTTTTGATAGGGTCGTTTATTTTTCTGGAGTTGAGCTGCAGAGGGATGCAAGGATTCTTCAATATCCGCAAATCAATCAATGTAATTCACCACATTAACAAATTGAAAAATAAAAACCATATGATTATCTCAATAGATGCAGAGAAGGCCTTTGACAAAATTCAACATCCCTTTATGATAAAAACTCTCCAGAAAGCAGGAATAGAAGGAACATACCTCAACATAATAAAAGCTATCTATGACAAACCCACAGCAAACATTATCCTCAATGGTGAAAAATTGAAAGCATTTCCCCTAAAGTCAGGAACAAGACAAGGGTGTCCACTTTCACCGCTACTATTCAACATAGTTCTGGAAGTTTTGGCCACAGCAATCAGAGCAGAAAAAGAAATAAAAGGAATCCAAATTGGAAAAGAAGAAGTAAAACTCTCACTGTTTGCAGATGACATGATCCTCTACATGGAAAACCCTAAAGACTCCACCAGAAAATTACTAGAGCTAATCAATGAATACAGTAAAGTTGCAGGATATAAAATCAACACACAGAAATCCCTTGCATTCCTATACACGAATAATGAGAAAGTAGAAAAAGAAATTAAGGAAACAATTCCATTCACCATTGCAACAAAAAGAATAAAATACTTAGGAATATATCTACCTAAAGAAACTAAAGACCTATATATAGAAAACTATAAAACACTGATGAAAGAAATCAAAGAGGACACTAATAGATGGAGAAATATACCATGTTCATGGATTGGAAGAATCAATATAGTGAAAATGAGTATACTACCCAAAGCAATTTACAAATTCAATGCAATCCCTATCAAGCTACCAGCCACATTTTTCACAGAACTAGAACAAATAATTTCAAGATTTGTATGGAAATACAAAAAACCTCGAATAGCCAAAGCAATCTTGAGAAAGAAGAATGGAACTGGAGGAATCAACTTGCCTGACTTCAGGCTCTACTACAAAGCCACAGTCATCAAGACAGTATGGTACTGGCACAAAGACAGACATACAGATCAATGGAACAAAATAGAAAGCCCAGAGATAAATCCACACACATACGGACACCTTATCTTTGACAAAGGAGGCAAGAATATACAATGGAGTAAAGACAATCTCTTTAACAAGTGGTGCTGGGAAAACTGGTCAACCACTTGTAAAAGAATGAAACTAGATCACTTTCTAACACCGCACACAAAAATAAACTCAAAATGGATTAAAGATCTAAATGTAAGATCAGAAACTATAAAACTCCTAGAGGAGAACATAGGCAAAACACTCTCAGACATAAATCACAGCAGGATCCTCTATGATCCACCTCCCAGAATGCTGGAAATAAAAGCAAAAATAAACAAATGGGATCTAATTAAAATTAAAAGCTTCTGCACAACAAAGGAAAATATAAGCAAGGTGAAAAGACAGCCTTCTGAATGGGAGAAAATAATAGCAAATGAAGCAACTGACAAACAACTAATCTCAAAAATATTGAATGGATAAGAAAGCTGTGGTACATATACACAATGGAGTATTACTCAGCCGTTAAAAAGAATTCATTTGAATCAGTTCTGATGAGATGGATGAATCTGGAGCCGATTATACAGAGTGAAGTAAGCCAGAAAGAAAAACACCAATACAGTATACTAACACATATATATGGAATTTAGGAAGATGGCAATGACGATCCTGTATGCAAGACAGGGAAAGAGACACAGATGTGTATAACGGACTTTTGGACTCAGAGGGAGAGGGAGAGGGTGGGATGATTAGGGAGAATGACATTCTAACATGTATACTATCATGTGAATTGAATCGCCAGTCTATGTCTGACGCAGGATGCAGCATGCTTGGGGCTGGTGCATGGGGATGACCCAGAAAGATGTTATGGGGAGGGAGGTGGGAGGGGGGTTCATGTTTGGGAATGCATGTAAGAATTAAAGATTTTAAAATTTAAAAAATAAAAAACTAAAAATTAAAAAAAAAAAACTAAATATTTGAAATAAAGTATTGTGTTTACTAAATTCATCTCATATTCTAATTATGAATTTTTAAAGTAGTTTTATGACTCTCTTTAAAAGTAAAATAAATTCACTTTGATTTGTCTTCTGTGGCCCACGGCTTTTCATTTATAGCTTAATGGCCACGATAAATACAAGACTTTCTAATTCTGCACTAGAGCATTTTGGGGAACTTTTTTGACCTAAAGAGACAGTATCGAGCAATCTATCATTTCCTTCTTTTGGCCACACAGTGCTGCATTGGGGATCTTAGTTCCCCAACCAGGGATCAAATCTATGCTCCCAGCACTGGGAGCATAAAGTCTTAACCACTGGACTGCCAGGGAAGTCCCTAGCAATCTAACATTTCAAGTTTACTTTCTGATGGATACAAGCACTTAAAATTCTTCCTGCTGGTTTCTTTATTCTGCAAAAACATCTCATACTCCTTTCACATCTTTTCTGAAGGGTACAACTCCCTAGCTACTGAGCGCTGGCCCAAGAAACATTCAAGCTAATGATAGACCTAAAAGGCAGAGGAACCAGAGATCAAATTGCCAACATCCGCTGGATCATCGAAAAAGCAAGAGAGTTCCAGAAAAACATCTATTTCTGCTTTATTGACTATGCCAACGCCTTTGACTGTGTGGATCACAATAAACTGGAAAATTCTTTTTTTTTTTCTAACACCGCACACAAAAATAAACTCAAAATGGATTAAAGATCTAAATGTAAGATCAGAAACTATAAAACTCCTAGAGGAGAACATAGGCAAAACACTCTCAGACATAAATCACAGCAGGATCCTCTATGATCCACCTCCCAGAATACTGGAAATAAAAGCAAAAATAAACAAATGGGATCTAATTAAAATTAAAAGCTTCTGCACAACAAAGGAAAATATAAGCAAGGTGAAAAGACAGCCTTCTGAATGGGAGAAAATAATAGCAAATGAAGCAACTGACAAACAACTAATCTCAAAAATATACAAGCAACTTCTGCAGCTCAACTCCAGAAAAATAAACGACCCTATCAAAAAATGGGCCAAAGAACTAAATAGACATTTCTCCAAAGAAGACATACGGATGGCTAACAAACACATGAAAAGATGCTCAACATCACTCATTATTAGAGAAATGCAAATCAAAACCACAATGAGGTACCACTTCACACCAGTCAGAATGGCTGCGATCCAAAAATCTGCAAGCAATAAATGCTGGAGAGGGTGTGGAGAAAAGGGAACCCTCCTACACTGTTGGTGGGAATGCAAACTAGTACAGCCACTATGGAGAACAGTGTGGAGATTCCTTAAAAAATTGCAAATAGAACTCCCTTATGACCCAGCAATCCCACTGCTGGGCATACACACGGAGGAAACCAGAATTGAAAGAGACACATGTACCCCAATGTTCATCGCAGCACTGTTTATAATAGCCAGGACATGGAAACAACCTAGATGTCCATCAGCAGATGAATGGATAAGAAAGCTGTGGTACATATACACAATGGAGTATTACTCAGCGGTTAAAAAGAATTCATTTGAATCAGTTCTGATGAGATGGATGAAACTGGAGCCGATTATACAGAGTGAAGTAAGCCAGAAAGAAAAACACCAATACAGTATACTAACACATATATATGGAATTTAGGAAGATGGCAATGATGACCCTGTATGCAAGACAGGGAAAGAGACACAGATGTGTATAACGGACTTTTGGACTCAGAGGGAGAGGGAGAGGGTGGGATGATTTGGGAGAATGACATTCTAACATGTATACTATCATGTGAATTGAATCGCCAGTCTATGTCTGACGCAGGATGCAGCATGCTTGGGGCTGGTGCATGGGGATGACCCAGAAAGATGTTATGGGGAGAGAGGTGGGAGGGGGGTTCATGTTTGGGAATGCATGTAAGAATTAAAGATTTTAAAATTTAAAAAATAAAAAACTAAAAAAAAAAAAATTCAGCATTCAAAAACTAAAAAAAAAAAATAAATAAATAAACTGGAAAATTCTGAAAGAGATGGGAATACCAGACCACCTGACCTGCCTCTTGAGAAATCTATATGCAGATCAGGAAGCAACAGTTTAGTTCCAGACTTGTTCCAAATAGGAAAAGGAGTATGTCAAGGCTGTATACTGTCACCCTGCTTATTTAACTTCTATGCAGAGTACATCATGAGAAACGCTGGGCTGGAAGAAACACAAGCTGGAATCAAGACTGCCGGGAGAAATATCAATAACCTCAGATATGCAGATGACACCACCCTTATGGCAAAAAGTGAAGAGGAGCTAAAAAGCCTCTTGATGAAAGTGAAAGAGGAGAGCGAAAAAGTTGGCTTAAAGCTCAACATTCAGAAAACGAAGATCATGGCATCTGGTCCCATCACTTCATGGGAAATAGATGGGGAAACAGTAGAAACAGTGTCAGACTTTACTTTTTTGGGCTCCAAAATCACTGCAGATGGTGACTGCAGCAATGAAAGTAAAAGACACTTACTCCTTGGAAGAAAAGTTATGACCAACCTAGATAGTATATTCAAAAGCAGAGACATTACTTTGCCGACTAAGGTCCGTCCCGTCAAGGCTATGGTTCTTCCTGTGGTCATGTATGGATGTGAGAGTTGGACTATAAAGAAATCTGAGCACCAAAGAATTGATGCTTTTGAACTGTGGTGTTGAAGAAGACTCTTGAGAGTCCCTTGGACTGCAAGGAGATCCAACCAGTCCATTCTGAAGGAGATCACCCCTGGGATTTCTTTGGAGGGAATGATGCTAAAGCTGAAGCTCCAGTACTTTGGGCACCTCGTGCGAAGAGCTGACTCATTGGAAAAGACTCTGATGCTGGGAGGGATTGGGGACAGGAGGAGAAGGGGACGACCGAGGATGAGATGGCTGGATGGCATCACTGATCAATGGACATGAGTCTGAGTGAACTCTGGGAGATGGTGATGGACAGGGTAGCCTGGCGTGCTGTGATTCATGGGGTTGCAAAGAGTCGGACATGACTGAGCAACTGAACTGAACTGAACTTGTCAATTAAAGACAGTTTCAAATAATAGGACAAGAATAACTCTAGGATTCAGAAACTTCAATTTTATCATCTGAATAAATTTCTCCAAGGTTTCTTTCAGGTCTGATATTCAAAGACACTTAGAATATTCTATCAAAATAACAGTTGCTTTGCAAAATCAAACAGATATATTTGCTTTAAAGTGAATATCTGCATTTCAACAAATACTAAATTCAGAACAAAAGTGCACCTTTACACATAAACCAGAGTTTGTATCAGTAATTTAATACTTACCTAAAAGGATCATAGGAATCCATATCAACATGAAGTCCATTTATATACAGACCAGCATCACCTGGCTGAATATCAAATTTATCTTGAAGATGCTGGAAATAGAGAAAATAATTAACCAAATGATATAACAATAGTTGATCTGCGTCAGGAGTTGGCAAACTATTTCCATTGAGTTGGATAGCAAATATTTTTCGGTTTTGCCAACTACTCAACTCCATCCTGCAGCACAAAAGCACCACTTACAATCAACAAATGAGCATGATTATGTTCTAATAAAACTTTCATGCATTATGACAGGCCGCAGCCCATATTTGGCCTTTGGGTAGTACTGCCCACACTTGATGGGAATCTTATAAAAGTTTAGAGAGACAATACTTGAGTATTTTGATTTTGTAATATGTGATATTAATTTCCTAATGCTACAACTACTACTTACCTATTACATTTTATACTGTATGTGCATGTGCACACAAACACTTAGCATTTGACAGCTGGCACATTCCTACTCTTTGATAGCCCAGAACTCAAAACTTTGGTGTATGTGTAAAGATTTAGCAATTACTCTAAATTCATAAGTTTCCATGAAAGAAGTGTTTCAATGTTCACTTTTAGTTAACTAAAACTTAACTTTTTTAATTGATATAAATATTGATGTAAAAATTCTAATATCTTATGCTTTCAAATGTTATCAAGAATTTTTATAATTTTGATGTATTTTATTTTTTCTTCTACTTAAGAGTAAACAGGTTTTAACGTTCAAGTGAATAAACTTTTTCTGACTTTGTTATTGATTTTCTAGTTTGCACTGAGACTGAGAATTTTTTCCTATTTTCCACTTTCTGGAATTTTTGCAATTACTACTTTCCCTTGGTCTTCTATATCTTTACTTACTTTCTGACCATTTCATTAGTCTTAGAGAGGTAAACTATACTTCTCCTTCCATTTCCTGTAGTTTGTTTCATGATGGTGCTGCAGTGTTTTGGTGTAAAGATATCTTAAACTTCTCTATTTTCATTAGGAATTATATCCTTTAGTGTTATAAGGGCCATTTTTTGTCATTAATATTTTTAGAACAGAATTTGGCTTCATGGCATTTTAAGATCATACCCTTAGAACATAGTATTTGCTTGATATACCTTTGCACATTCTTTCATTTTTGACATTTCTGAATCATGTTAAGGGTTTTTATTTCACATACAAACATTAGGTGTCTGTTTCACACCTAATGAAACAAACAGAAAAATTTTGCTAATATGTTAAGCTTATTTACATTTATTGATATCCTAGACTTGGTTAGCCTCAAATGGGATTCTTTCATGCTGTTTACTCTTTCAAGATGCATCTTTAAAGTTCTTTTTTTTTTCTTGTTCACTCAGCTCTCTTCATACTTTGGAAGATTTAGACTTTTCTCTACTAGTTACTATCAAACGTGTATATTTATTTAATACCCTCCATCATCTTTTTAATCAATAGCTAATGATTTGTTACAAAAAATAATAGAATAAGCCTTTAAACTTTTCCTGCTGCTTTTCCTCTTGGACAACCCAATTTTACTCAATAGTTTTACAGTCATTAGTGGTTAGTCGAACCCAGGTCTCCCATGTTGCAGGCGGATTCTTTACCATCAGAGCTACCATGGAAGCTCAAGAATCCCATTTGGTCTTTCCAATTATCTCTTTTACTTCCACAATATCACCTCTTAAACCTCATGAAACTCTTCAGCCTCTGGAATCAAAATCACACAGAGCAAAGCTTTGATGACCAGGAACACCCATTTTGGACTCTTAACTGAGCAAAAAATAAATTGGATTATGTGATGCCACTGATACACTGGCATTCCTTTCTTTTCCCTTCTTTCCCAATCTCTCTTCCTTCTTGTAAGTGGCATTATTCAAAAAACAAGAATTCTTATAAAAAATGCATTTTGCTTGAAGAATGGTGAGAGCAATTAGGAAAATTACAGAAAGGAGTAATACTTAGTTTTAAAGGATAAGCAAGAATTTGTTAGGTGGTCAGTGAAGCAAAGAACATCCCAGGAAGGGATGATGTGCTGTGGCTTCTATCACTTGGTCTCCAATGAACCGTGCATCTACTTCATTATCATCATCAAAACAGCCTGTATTTACTAAGAGCTTATTCTGTCTTGGTGTGACGGACACTGTTAACTGGCTAACCTATCATCATCTCTGGGCCATTTCTCCTCTGATTGCCTCAATTACTAGAAAAGTAAAAGACACTTGCTCCTTGGAAGAAAAGCTATGACCAACCTAGACAACATATTAAAAAGCAGAGACATTACTTTGCCAACAAAGGTCAGTCTAATCAAAGATATGATTTTTCCAGTAGTCATGTATGGATGTGAGATTTGGATTACAAAGAAATCTGAGCACCTAAGAACTGATGCTTTTGAACTGTGATGTTGGAGAAGACTCTTGAGAGTCCCTTGGACTGCCAGGAGATCCAACCAGTCCATCCTAAAGGAAATCAATCCTGAATATTCATTGGAAGGACTGATGCTGAAGCTGAAACTCCAATACTTTGGCCACCTGATACAAAGAACTGACTCATTGGAAAAAATCCTGATGCTGGGAAAGATTGAAGGCGGGAGGAGAAAGGGACGACAGAGGATGAGATGGTTGGATGGCATCACCGACTCAATGGACATGAGTTTGAGTAAGCTCTGGGAGTTGGTGATGGACAGGGAAGCCTGGCGTGCTGCAGTTCATGGGGTCGCAAAGAGTCAGACCCGACTGAGCGACTGAATGAAACAGCACTTTTCTAGTTCCCTCGTAGCTAGGAAGAACCACATTACAAAATTTTGGCCTATGAGACAGAAGTGAAAGTTGGCTGAAGTGTTCTAGGAAGGCTTTAGTCAAGATGAACATGGTTGATCTTCCTACCTCTTTCTGCTTTAAATATAGATAAGCAGTTTGGAACTGTGGCAGCCATTTTTCAACCATAAAAGAAGAAAAAAAAAAAAACATGTCTGTGGCAACCTACTTTGAGACTTCTTTTTAATGTGAGAAAAATGAACTCCTACTGTTTAAGGCCCTGTGTGCCTGGCATTCTATTACTTAAAGCCAAATTAAGTCCTATGTAACAAAGCCAGGCAGTGTTCTCAAGCACTCCCTAAGTATTTACACAATTAGGATCACTTAGAGTCTTGAGGTAGGTAATTTAAGAGACCATTTAGCAGAATCTTATCAAATTTATGATCAGTTGTGTACTATATGCTATAGGATTCAGTAACAGTCCAGTGGTTTAAATTTTTCTCAATCTTCACAAGCTTTTAAGCAAAACTTTTACAGGAAACAGAAGAATTATATCATGGCCTTTATTCTCTATTTTGTGAAGAAAACCATATAGCATGGACAGAAAATTTGGAGTATATAAGGTTAATGAGAAAATAAGTAGGATCTATGTCAGGAAATATTGGACAGAATAACAAACTGTATATAAAGCAGACAATATAAAAATGGAACAGCCTGTTTTAATCATCAAAAAGTACAAGCTAATATTTTTTCTATGAAAATTAAAGATCCAAAGTCTAAAATACAGTGTTATTAGTTTAGTAAATTTCTTTAAAAAAGGAATTCAAACTAACCTTTTGATTTTCCTGTATTTCCTTCCTCATAAGCTGATTTACAGCAATTCTGGTCAGAGATCTGGGAACATAAATAGAGATACAATTCATTCTTCCTTAAATGTTTAGGACTAAACTATGATTCAATGCAAGATAATACTCTGGATGAGAAACTAAAAATTCTAAAGGCATTATAACTGAGAAGCACATATTTCCATACAGCCTATTTGATGGATGGAACAATGGCTTTCACTTGACAAGGTATTTGATTCATGTGGAACAGAGATTGTAAAAAAGTTCATGCACACCCACGGCATGCATTATATACTATCAGGGCTTGTTTACTACTAGGTATTTATTTTTCAAGTATTCTTGATTGAAAATGTTATTTTGTGTTGTTTTGCCCATAGGGAGAAATTCTGCATGAAATTACCACTGTCATTATATGTGTTGCTGCAAATAAGAAATTTCAGAATATTTTTACATAAAGAATTTTGGTTAAGCTGGGATCTATACTGGAGTATATAAGCTCTAAAATACTGATAATATTGACTTCATATATTTACTCTTGAAGAGCTTATAACTCCTTTATAATTTAAAAACAGCACAAATGTTTTTTAAATAAGTCTATTGATTGTATTTATTTGACCTAATAATGCCTAAGAATGCTTATTTATCTGCCAATTTTATGCATAGAAGAAAGATTTAAAAGTTAAGACTGTTAATTCAAAGTTGACATTAAGTAAAACTCAAACAGAAAGGGTATCCTAAAACAACCCATAATAAGTGTGTATTCTTTCCTAAAATCTGGCAGCATTTGAGATAAAACTGCAACTGAAAATTTGATAATACAAACTTTTTCATTCACTTATCAAGTATTTCATTTCAATGAACATTTCCTGGTTGTCTACTGAGTGACTTTTTTTTAAAGAAAAATAAAAACCTTTTATTAAGTCTGAACATAAATAGAGACAAGATTTTTAGCCTTGAGCATTAATTATGGCTGTGCCATTGATGGGGTCTGGAGGAAACCAATTCAATCTGTTTCATCCTCAGACTGAGGAAGCTTCCACAAGTTCATGGAGTAATGAATTATCAGAGTAACTGGAGAGATGTGAGGAAGAGTTCTATTTTGTAGTATGTAACAACACGCATGCACAAGACAATATTTTGCTCTAGTTTAAAAACCCCAATATACAGAATAGAGACCCTCATTTTACAAACACTATAGAAACCAGAATTAACTGACATCATTAGGTTGAATGAAATCAGCCATTTTCATAAATTTATTTAATGGAAAGAGTCCTGGCTATCATCCAATCAATAACCTTTAATATACCTGGCTTTTATGGGGAAGTTCTGTGAAATGTCTTTCATTAATTTTATGGCATCATAAACTGGAGTGGACATTATTTGAGAAGCTGCTTGAAAACTAAGATCTGGAAGAAAAGAAAATATCATTAAAGAAACTGACATGTTAGACCTTAATAGATATTTCCATGTAATTTAAATAACACTTCTTACCATGTATTCATATATAGACACATTAAAAAACACTCATACTTACCATTATTCAGAACTTTTAAATGAAATGGAAAGCTATCACGTCTATCCAATTAAGATAAGTTTTACACTTACCTTTACTGATAAAATCTGAGACAGTATAAATAACAAGTAAATGAATATAATATTATCAGAGTCCATTACCAGCTTTTGCTTTTTTCTAAACTGTTCCATACCTAGATGACTCAAATTGTTATTTAAGTCTTTCACTTTGCCTCTCAAATCCAGATTCTCATATTTTTAACTGTCTTCTTGGTTTTACCACTTGGATACTTCAAAAGCAGCATGTTCAGTAACAAATTTGTGATATTCCTGCCCAACTTTGTCCAAATCTAGTCCTCTTTGGTCTTCTCTTTACAACAAATTCACCACTGTCCATCCAGCTGGGTAAACCATGAATCCAGCAGTTGTTCCTGGTGTCTCTTCTCCCTCACACTCCATTTTCAGCATTCATAAAGGTCTTTGATACTCTCTCTAAATAACTCACCCTCGAATTTATTCCAAACCTTCCTCAGACCTCTATTCAATTACCTCTTCTTGAGGAAGCCTCCTTTTTCTGTTACCCCTTCTCTGCCCCATCTCACCACTCAGATCTTCCTGACATATGCTTTTCTTAATTTTTTGTTCCTTTATTCTGCAGCAATTGTGATAGTGATTTTTACACTGGTTTTTAAAATTGTTTATCCAACATCCTTTGAAGAAACATGATGTCTGTTTTAGCTCTTTTTACCTTTGGAATATGTGTTTTTCAAAGTGTCAGTTGCAACCCATTAGTTAGTAGTGAAATCACATTAATGGGTAATGTGAAGGCTTTTTTAATCAAATGAAACAGGGTATAATAAAAGAAAGTTTTATCAGAATTAATAAAATGTAGTATTTGGCTTCCCTGACAGCTCAGTTGGTAAAGAATCCACCTGCAATGTAGGAGACCCTGGTTTGATTCCTGGGTAGGGAAGATCCGCTGGAGAAGGAATAGGCTACCCACTCCAGTATTGTTGAGCTTGCTTTGTGGCTCAGCTGGTAAAGAATCAGTCTACAATGAGGGAGACCTGGGTTCTATCCCTGGTTGGGAAGATCCCCTGGAGAAGGGAAAGGCTACCCTCTCCAGTATTCTGGCCTGGAAAATTCCATGGACTGTATAGTCCATGGGGTCACAAAGAGGCAGACACACTGAGCGGCTTTCACTTTCACTTCTAGTAAACATATATGGGGCTTCCCTGATGGCTCAGATGGTAAAGAATCTGCCTGCAATGCAGGAGACCTGGGTTTCATCCCTGGGTTGGGAAGATCTCCTGGAGAAGGGAATGGCTACCCAATCCAGTATTCTTGCCTGGAAAATCCCAGAGACAGAGGAACCTGGTCAGCTACAGTCCAGGAGGTCGCAGAGACTCAGACACAATTGAGCGACTAACACACATATACACACACAGTAAGCATACATATCTGTAGTGAAGTTTTTTCTTTTTTTAGTTTTAAGTATATCTATGTATTAACACATTATATATTTGTTGTATGGGTCTTAATATAAAATATATTTCCTACTCCACGTGTCAGCCAAAAATCATAAAACCATGGTTGTAGGGACATTACTGATTCCTAGCAGAAATCCAATAAATATTTGTTAAATAAATCAAAAAAGGAAAAGAAAAGGTCTTGATCACTTCCCTTCTCCTGAATCTATTTCCTTGGCTTCTGTGACATGCTCTTCCATCTCTCATCATCATCATTCCATTGTGTCTACTTGTCCCACATAAATGAGCAAACAGACTCTCCCTTGTGCACTAATTTGGTTACTCTGCACCTTCAGTTAGCACCTCCACCTTTAAAAAACCTCTATGCTAACATTTTGCACTTTTAAAACCTTCTCCGTATAAGGACTTTGTATTCACTCCACCACTGGAACTGGTCCTCTGGATATGTCACAATTACTTCTTTACTGTCTGAGCCGCCACCACCACCACCACCACCAACAACAACAGTGTGCATCCTTAGTCCTGTCCATGGGATTGCAAAGAGTCAGACACGACTAAGCATGCACATTGTTGGTGGTGGTGGTGGCTCAGACATTAAAGAATCCACCTGTAATATGGGACACATGGGTTCAATCCCTGGGTTGGGAAGATCCCCTGAAAGAGGGCATAGTGGAGAACATCTTGGAGAAGAAAGTAGACTGTTGCCTATCTACAGCTGGAAGAGTTGGAGAGTCATGGAAAGTGGCTGAATATGGGTATGTTGGTTTCTTTTGTGGGGTGAGGAAAAAACTCTAAAACTGATGGTGTGTGCTGTGCTAAGTTGCTTCAGTCATGTCCAACTCTGTGTGACCCTATGGACTGTAGCCTTCTAGACTCCTCTGTCTGTGGGATTCTCAGGCAAGAGTACTGAAGTGGGTTGCCATGCCCTTCTCCAAGGGATCTTCCCAGCTCAGGGACTGAACCCGCAGCTCCTGCATCTCCTGCATTGCAGGTGGTTCCTTTACCACTGGGCTACCAGGGAAGCCCTAAAACTGAGTATGGTGACAGTTAAAAATCTCTAAAAATATACCACACTTAATTCTACTCTTTAAATGGTGAACTGTGTAATGCATCAAGTATATTTCAATTGGCTGTTGTATTAAAAGAAGTTGATGAGATGTGATAAAACTTATGGATTCCACAGAAAAAGGACATCCCTATGATCCACTAGAAATTATAAATAAAATAGAAAATTACAAACTGAAAAGGAATTACAGTTTAATCCAAACTAAATTTTGGTCTCAAAATACCTGCTTATAGGATCTCAGTACAGAAGCTATTTTGAGGTCATAATGAAACATGCAATGGTCTCTAAAGATCAAAATTTTAAAGAGAAGAAAACTAAGATTTAGTTCTGATTTCTCTTAACTTACTAATCAGGATTTTTAACCACTGCTGTAGATACCCTGAAACAGTTTAATACTGGACATGAACATACAAGATAACTCATACATACTTTAAAAATGATCAGGTAATATCAGATAACTGCATATCATATAATTTTAAATCTTCCAGAGATAAAATATAACTTACTTGATGAATAACATTTCAATTAAATTTTATGTCCACAAAAAGCAACGCATAGTCACATAATTAGTAATTATTATTGCCTAAGAAATAATTTACATCATGTTATATAAAAGCCTATTTAACAAAACAGAGATCAGTTACCAATATGCTATTTTAACATAGACTGAAATACTATACCTTGTAGTTCCCAAACTTTCAAAGGCATCATTTCTTTATTACTCTCAATCAGGTATTTTTGGAATGCTGTCAGATTATCTCTAAGATCTGAATATCTTTCTCTGTATTAGAATATTAAGTAATGTTAATTATCATCATGTATTATAAACTACTATTATACAAGCAGTATATTTTTGAAATTATCTCTTCCTAATACTTAAGACACAAACTAATGGTTCAAGATAATAACAATTATGCAGCTACAGTGACAGAATTTAAAAATACGGAGGGAGACATGCATGTCTTCTTTTAATCACTGTATACAACAAAACAAAATATGGAGATATACACTGTCATTTGTTAACATTACCTATAAGGGATCCAAGGGTGAGGATAGAATTATTAGTTTTTATGTTATACACTTTTTCTTTAACATTTTATAAATTGCAAGTCTTGCTTTTATAATTAAAAATAAACACTATTTTATAAAGAAAGACATCAATGCTTCCCATAAAATTTTAGTTTATTTCTGAAAAGTTCCATCTTTGAAACTTATAAAGAAAACTTATATAAGATAATTTTGCCCAATTAAACATATCCACATATTCTTACAATTCGCTGATCATGATTATTCGTTGGATCATGGAAAAAGCAACAGAGTTCCAGAAAAACATCGACTTCTGCTTTACTGACCGTGACAAAGCCTTTGACTGTGTGGATCACAACAAACTGTGGAAAATTGTTAAAGAGATGGGAATACCAGACCACCTGACCTGTATCCTGAGATTCTGTATTCAGGTCAAGAAGCAACAGTTAGAACTGGACATGGAACAACAGACTGGTTCTAAATCAGGAAAGAAGTATGTGAAGGCTATATATTTTCACCCTGATTATTTAACTTATATGCAGAGTACATCATGTGAAATGTTGAGTTGGATGAAACACAAGCTAGAATCAAGACTGCCAGGAGAAATGTCAACAACCTCAGATATGCAGATGACACCATCCTTATGGCAGAAAGCGAAGAATTAAAGAGCCTCTTGATGAAAGTGAAAGAGTAAAGTGAAAAAGTTGGCTTAAAACTCAACATTCGGAAAACTAAGATTATGGCATCTGATCCCATCACTTCATGGCAAATAGATGGGGAAACAGTGGAAACAGTGACAGACTTTATTTTAGGGGGCTCCCAAATCTCTGTAGATGGTGACTACACCCATGAAATTAAAAGACGCTTACTCCTTGGAAGGAAAGTTAACACCAACCTAAATAGCATATGAAAAAGCAGAGACATTACTTTGCCAACAAAGGTCCATCTAGTCAAAGCTATGGTTTTTTCCAGTAGTCATGTATGGATGTGAGAGTTGGACTATAAAGAAAGCTGAGCACTGAAGAATTGATGCTTTGAACTGTGGTATTGGAGAAGACTCTTGAAGAGTCCCTTGGACAGCAAGAGATTCGACCAGTCCATCCTAAAGGAGATCAGTCCTGAATATTTGATGCTGGAGCTGAAACTCCAATACTTTGGCCACCTGATGTGAAGAACTGACTCTTTTGAAAAGACCATGATGCTGGGAAAGATTGAAGGCGTGCAGACAAGGGGATAACAAAGGATGAAATGGTTGGATGGCATCACTGAGTCAATGGACATGGGTTTGGGTGGACTCCGGGAGTTGATGGTGGACATGGAGGCCTGGCGTGCTGCGGTTCATGGGGTCACAAAGAGTTGGACATGACTGAGCAACTGAACTGAACTGAGGTATTCTTAAAGACTGACAAATAATAATGCAGAAGAATGGCATTTTACCATACATATAATTAAAATTATCTTATTCTCCAATCTCTCATGAATTCAACACATAGCACCACTTCCTATAATTAGAAAGAATTCTTTTTTAAAAAGTTTACCTAGCTACTGGCACAATTTATAAATAAATTTTGTATTTTCAACAGTAAGGAGAAATGAGTATTTTTAGGAAAACTGTATATACAGAACACACACACATAAATAGATTAATCTCATAGTTAACAGTAATACATGTACTGCAATGTCCTATGTTGAAATTTTATTCCAATGTGGGACTCTATTTTGAAAACTAATCAAGACTACCCTTATAGTGAAAAAGCAATAGAACTTCTTTGAAAAGAGGTTCACTATGAATTTACCACTCCTTTCACAACATTTTGTTACAGAGTAATATGAAGTTTGTAAGAGCTGTTGTGTTGCTTTTCATGTTTAATCATAACCTTAATGATAATTTTCACTGCTAAAATTATGTATGTAATCCAGGCAAAAAGACATTATTCATAAAACACCTCAAAGCAAAAGCTTTTTGCTTAAATCAATTATGTAAAACCTGGGTACTTCCTCTCCAAAAAAACTAATATCCCAGGGTTCCAAAGGCTTTTTGGAATACGAGCAATTTATTCCCCAAAATAGTTATGTTTAAGAAAGTATGGATTCGACGATGTGAGACATAGCTGGAAATGGGATAAAAATGTTATCTACTAAATAAAAACCTTCCTTAAATCCATTTTACAAGAAGCATTAACAGGTTACAAGCATACAATTTGCTCAGCAAACTACAGAAATGTAACTCAGTCATCTTTATAAAGCAGTATGATGTCCAAAAATGTTCCGCTTGCTCTGTACAATTATCTCCTCACAGAAATGACGTAAGTGTGCTTTATACATATTTGTAATATTATATAAAAACCAGAATTGAAAGAGACACGTGTACCCCAATGTTCATCGCAGCACTGTTTATAATAGCCAGGACATGGAAACAACCTAGATGTCCATCAGCAGATGAATGGATAAGAAAGCTGTGGTACATATACACAATGGAGTATTACTCAGCTATTAAAAAGAATATATTTGAATTAGTTCTAATGAGGTGGATGAAACTGGAGCCGATTATATAGAGTGAAGTAAGCCAGAAAGAAAAACACCAATACAGTATACTAACACATATATATGGAATTTAAAAAAATGGTAATGATAACTCTGTATGTGAGACAGCAAAAGAGACACAGATGTATAGAACAGACTTTTGGACTCTGAGGGAGAGGGAGAAGGTGGGATGATTAGGGAGAATGGCATTGAAATGTATACATGTAAGAAACAAATCGCCAGTCCAGGTTTGATACAGGATACAGGATGCTTGGGGCTGGTGCACTGGGATGACCCAGAAAGATGATATGGGGAGGGTTGTGGGAGGGGGGTTCAGGACTGGGAACTCATGTACACCCGTGGCGGATTCATGTCAATGTATGGCAAAACCAATACAGTATTGAAAAGTAAAAAAAAAAAAAAAAAAAAAAAAAATTTGGAAAACAATTATGTTCAAAATTTAAAAATAAATGGGAAATGTATGCCTTAAAAAGGAAAAAAAGAACTAAAGATATTAATAAAAATGGTTCTTTATTTTTAATTAATTTTGCCTTTCTAATGGAATCACAAACTTGCCCTTCTTATTAATAAGGAAAACCACACATAAAACTAAAATTCCCATCCATTAACATTCAGAGAGCACTCACCATCCTATTCCTTGTCTTCAATCAGTGATGCAAGAAAAGCAAAGGGGGAGAAGTTTACTTTTGGAAAGGTTACTTATATGCGTATATAAAATGAAGACCAGAAGTTAAAAGGTATTTAATATGGCAATCTTGGGACAGAAATTTAGGGAAATAAATGTTTTCTCTTTTAAGACATGAAAGTGTTGATTTTTTAATGCTAAAAACCTAATGACAACTATGAGTTTTGTATCCCATCAGAAAAGATTCTACAAATTTTAGTTTTTAGTTTTTAGTTTTTGACCAGAGATAACATGGATCATTTTAAATTTCCATTATCTCTAATCATACTCATTATCCTGTGGAATTAGTGATTATTTTTCAATTTTGAGCTTTTTTGCATTAACCCTGTGTTACTTTTGTAATAAAAACAGTAATATATCTTTAGAATGTGAAACATATGCCAACACAACATACTGAATCTATTCCTTTAAAAACAAGCTTAATAGTATAGTAATAGTTTCAATTCTATTCAGACTTACTTTAATTTCCCAAAGAGAAATCCTTGAACTTCATTTGTTTCAGTAACATCTCCTGCAGTAGTATTAGCCACAGCTATATTTTAGAAACAAAATAAAATGAACATATTTCAGACTGGAAGAGGAATATGTGATAAAAAATTAGAACTCAAAATCAAATTCCCTTTTTTTTTTTTACCTTTTCTTTCATGGATCAGTCTAATGATACAAGAGTGTGCTCTCTTAGTAAACAACCTTGACTACTAAATACAACCAGCTATATGCTCTATAGATCATTCTGTAGTCAAGCTCCATTTTATACTGGAGTGATAAACCAAGAGACTGATCCAGACTTGCTCAAAGTTTCCAAGTCTCTGGCAGAGGCATGGGTTGGTAGTGGCCTGCTGAAGGGCTGGGGGCAATGAGTGTAGCAGTGCAAGCATGGGACCTTTTGAAAGAGGTCACCATTATCTTCATTATCTTCACCATAGTTTGGTCACAGGTAAATAACAAGGGTGTTCATTGGAAGGACTGATGCTGAAGCTGCAACTCCAATACTCTGACCACCTCATGCAAAGAGCTGACTCATCGGAGAAGACTATGATGCTGGGAGGGATTGAGGGCAGGAGGAGAAGGGGATGACAGATGACGGTGGATGGCATCACTGACTCGATGGACCTGAGGTTGAGTGAACTCCAGGAGTTGGTGATGGACAGGGAGGCCTGGCATGCTGCAATTCATGGGGTCGCAAAGAGTCAAACAGGACTGAGAGAATGAACTGAACTAACAAGGAGGGAACACAGCCCCACCCATCAACAGAAATGGGATTAAAGATTTACTGAACATGACTACCGAGGATAAGATGGCTGGATGGCATCACTGACTCGATGGACGCGACTCTGAGTGAACTCCGGGAGTTGGTGATGGACAGGGAGGCCTGGTGTGCTGCGATTCATGGGGTCGCAAACAGTCGGACACAACGGAGTGACTGAACTGAACTGAACATGGACTGGAATGGGTGGATTTAACTCAGATGACCATTATATCTACTACTGTGGGCAGGAATCCCTCAGAAGAAATGGAGTAGCCATCATGGTCAACAAAAGAGTCTTAAATGCAGTACTTGGATGCAATCTCAAAAACGACAGAATGATCTCTGTTCATCTCCAAGGCAAACCATTCAATATCACAGTTATCCAAGTCTATGCCCCAACCAGTAATGCTGAAGAAGCTGAAGTTGAACGGTTTTATGAAGACCTATAAGACCTTTCAGAGCTAACACTCAAAAAAGATGTCCTTTTCATTATAGGGGACTGGAATGCAAAAGTAGGAAGTCAAGAAACACCTGGAGTAACAGGCAAATTTGGCCTTGGAATGCGGAATGAAGCAGGGCAAAGACTAAAAGAGTTTTGCCAAGAAAATGCACTGGTCATAGCAAACACCCCCTTCCAAAAACACAAGAGAAGACTCTACACATGGACATCACCAGATGGTCAATAGCGAAATCAGATTGATTATATTCTTTGCAGCCAAAGATGGAGAAGCTCTATACAGTCAACAAAAACAAGACCAGGAGCTGACTGTGGCTCAGATCCTGAACTCCTTATTACCAAATTCAGACTCAAATTAAAGAAAGTACGGAAAACCGCCAGACCATTCAGGTATGACCTAAATCAAATCCCTTATGATTATACAGTGGAAGTGAGAAATAGATTTAAGGGCCTAGATCTGATACATAGAGTGCCTGATGAACTATGGAATGAGGTTCATGACATTGTACAGGAGATAGGGATCAAGACCATCCCCATGGAAAAGAAATGCAAAAAAGCAAAATGGCTGTCTGAGGAGGCCTTACAAATAGCAGTCAAAAGAAGAGAGGCGAAAAGCAAAGGAGAAAAGGAAAGATATAAGCATCTGAATGCAGAGTTCCAGAGAATAGCAAGAAGAGATAAGAAAGTCTTCTTCAGCGATCAATGTAAAAAAATAGAGGAAAACAACAGATTGGGAAAGACTAGAGATGTCTTCAAGAAAATTACAGATATCAAGGGAACATTTCATGCAAAGATGGGCTCGATAAAGGACAGAAATGGTCTGGACCTAACAGAAGCAGAAGATATTAAGAAGAGGTGGCAAGAATACACAGAAGAAATGTACAAAAAAGATCTTCACAACCTAGATAATCATGATGGTGTGATCACTAATCTAGAGCCAGACATCCTGGAATGTGAAGTCAAGTGGGCCTTGGAAAGCATTGCTACAACAAAGCTAGTGTAGGTGATGGAATTCCAGTTGAGCTGTTTCAATCCTGAAAGATGATGCTATGAAAGTGCTGCACTCAGTATGCCAGCTGATTTGGAAAACTCAGCAGTGGCCACAGGACTGGAAAAGGTCAGTTTTCATTCCAATCCAAAGAAAGGCAATGACAAAGAGTGCTCAAACTACTGCACAATTGCACTCATCTCACATGCTAGTAAAGTAATGCTCAAAATTCTACAAGCCAGGCTTCAGCAATACGTGAACCGTGAACTTCCAGATGTTTAAGCTGGTTTTAGAAAAGGCAGAGGAACCAGAGCTCAAATTGCCAACATCTGCTGGATCATCGAAAAAGCAAGAGAGTTCCAGAAAAACATCTATTTCTGCTTTATTGACTATGCCAAAGCCTTTGACTGTGTGGGTCACAATAAACTGTGGAAAATTCTGAAAGAGATGGGAATACCAGACCACCTGACCTGCCTCTTGAGAAATCTGTATGCAGGTCAGGAAGCAACAGTTAGAACTGGACATGGAACAACAGACTGGTTCCAAATAGGAAAAGGAGTACGTCAAGGCTATATATTGTCACCCTGCTTATTTAACTTATATGTAGAGTACATCATGAGAAACGGTGGACTGGAAGAAACACAAGGTGGAATCAAGATTGCCGGGAGAAGTATCAGTAATCTCACATATGCAGGTGACACTACCCTTATGGCAGAAAGTGAAGAGGAACTCAAAAGCCTCTTGATGAAAGTGAAAGTGGAGAGTGAAAAAGTTAGCCTAAAGCTCAACATTCAGAAAATGAAGATCATGGCATCCAGTCCCATCACTTCATGGTAAATAGATGGGGAAACAGTGGAAACAATGTCAGACCTTATTTTGAGGGGCTCCACAATCACTGCAGATGGTGACTGCAGCCATGAAATTAAAAGACGCTTACTCTTTGGAAGAAAAATTATGACCAACCTAGATAGTATATTCAAAAGCAGAGACATTACTTTGCCAACTAAGGTCCGTCTAGTCAAGGCTATGGTTTTTCCTGTGCTCATATATGGATGTGAGAGTTGGATGGTGAAGAAGGCTGAGCTCCGAAGAATTGATGCTTTTGAACAGTAGTGTTGGAGAAGACTCTTGAGAGTCCCTTGGACTGCAAGGAGATCCAACCAGTCCATTCTGAAGGAGATCAGCCCTGGGATTTTTTGGAAGGAATGATGCTAAAGGTGAAACTCTAGTACTTTGGCCACCTCGTGCGAAGAGTTGACTCATTGGAAAAGACTCTGATGCTGGGAGGGATTGGGGGCAGGAGGAGAGGGGACGACAGAGGATGAGATGGCTGGATGGCATCACTGACTCGATGGACATGAGTCTGAGTGAACTCCGGGAGTTGGTGATGGACAGCGAGGCCTGGCGAGCTGCAATTCATGGGGTCGCAAAGAGTCGGACACGACTGAGCGACTGAACTGAACTGAACATGGCCCCACCCATCAGAACAAGACCCAATTTCCTCCTCAGTCAGTCTCTCCCATCAGGAAGAGACTTCCATAAGCCTCTTAACCTTCTCCATCAGAGAGCAGACAGACAGAAAACCACAAGCACAGAAAACTAACCAATCTGATAACATGGACCACAGCCTTGTCTTACTCAAGGAAATTATACATCATGCTGTTTAGGGCCACCTAAGACGAACAGGTCATGGTGGAGAGTTCTGACAAAACGTGGTCCACTGGAGAAGGGAATGGCAAACCACTTCAGTATTCTTGCCCCGAGAACCCCACGAACAGTATGAAAAGGTAAAAAGAGAGGACACTGAAAGATGAACTCCCCAGGTCAGTAGGTGCCTAATATGCTCCTGGTGAACAGTGGAGAAATAACTTCAGAAAGAATGAAGAGATGGAGCCAAGGCAAAAAACAACACTAGCTGTGAATATGTCTGGTGATGGAAGTAAACTCTGATGCTGTAAAGAGCAATACTGCATAGGAACCTGGAATGCTAGGTACATGAATCAAGACAATTCAGTAGAGTTCAATCACTCAGTCATGTCCGACTCTTTGTGACCCCGTGAATTGCAGCACACCAGGTGTCCCTGTCCATCACCAACTTCAGGAGTTCACCCAAACCCACATCCATTGAGTCGGTGATCCCATCCAACCATCTCATCCTCTGTCGTCCCCTTCTCCTCCTGCCTTCAATCTTTCCCAGCATCAGGGTCTTTTCAAATGAGTCAGCTCTTTGCATCAGGTGGCCAGAGTATTGGAGTTTCAGCTTCAACATCAGTCCTTCCAATGAACACCCAGGACTGATCTCCTTTAGGACGGACTGGTTGGACCTCCTTGCAGTCCAAGGGACCCTCAAGAGTTTTCTAAACACCACAGTTCAAAACCATCAATTCTTCGGCGCTCATCTTTCTTTATAGTCCAACTCTCACATGCAAACATGACTACTTGAAAAACCATAGCCTTGACTGGACGGACCTTTGTTGACAAAGTAATGTCTGCTTTTTAATATGCTATCTAGGTTGGTCATAACTTTCCTTCCAAGGAGTAAGCATCTTTAATTGCATGGCTGTAATCATGATCTGCAGTGATTTTGGAGCCCATAAAAATACAGTCAGCCACTGTTTCCCCATCTATTTGCCATGAAGTGATGGGATCGGATGCCATGATCTTAGTTTTCTGAATGTGGAGCTTTAAGCCAACTTTTTCACTCTCTTCTTTCACTTTCATCAAGAGGCTCTTTAGTTCTTCTTCACTTTCTGCCATAAAGGTGGTGTTATCTGAGTATCTGCGATTATTGATATTTCTCCCGGCAATCTTGCTTCCAGCTTGTGATTCCTCCAGCCCAGCATTTCTCATGATGTACTCTGCATGTAATCAGAGGGTGACAATATACAGCCTTAACATACTCCTTTTCCTATTTGGAACTAGTCTGTTGTTTGATGTCCAATTCTAAGTGTTGCTTCCTGACCTGCATACAGGTTTCTCAAGAGGCAGGTCAGGTGGTCTGGTATTCCTCTCTCTTTCAGAGTTTTCCATAGTTTCCTATGATCCACAGAGTCAAAGGCTTTGGCATAGTCAATAGAGCAGAAAGAGATGTTTTCTGGAACTCTTTTCCTTTTTCCATGATCCAGTGGATGTTGGAAATTAGATCTCTAGTTCCTCTGCCTTTTCTAAAACCAGCTTGAACATCTGGAAGTTCACCATTCACTTATTGCCGAAGCCTGGCTTGGAAAATTTTGAGCATCATATTACTAGCGTGTGAGATGAGTGCAATTGTGCAGTAGTTTCAGCATTCTCTGGCATTGCCTTTCTTTGGGATTGGAATGAAAACTGACCTTTTCCAGTTCTCTAGCCACTGCTGAGTTTTCCCAATTTGCTGGTATATTGAGTGCAACACTTTCACAGCATCATCTTTCAGGATTTGAAACAGCTCAACTGGAATTCCATCACCTCCACTAGCTTTGTTCGTAGTTATGCTTCCTAAGGCCCACCTGACTTCACATTCCAGGATGTCTGGCTCAAGGTGAGGACCACACCATCATGATTATCTGGGTCGTGAAGATCTTTTTTGTATAGTTCTTCAGTGTATTCTTCCCACCTCTTTCAATAACTCAGATTAACATTATATCTACTACTGTGGGCAAGAATGGCTTTGAAGAAATGGAGTAGCCATCATAGTCAACAAAAGAGTCCAAAATGCAGTACTTGGATGCAAACGCAAAAATGTCAGAATGATCTGTTCGTTTCCAAGGCAAGCCATTCAATATCATGGTAATCCAAGTCTATGCAGATGACACCACCCTTAAGGCAGAAAGTGAAGAACTAAGGAGCCTCTTGATGAAGTGAAAGAGAGTGAAAAAGTTGGCTTAAAGCTCAATATTCAGAAAACTAAGATCATGGCTTCCAGTCGAATCACCTCACGGCAAATAGACGGGCAAACAGCGCAAACAGCAACAGATTTCATTTTCTGGAGCTCTAAAATCACAGCAGATGGTGACTGCAGCCATGAAATTAAAAGATGCTTACTCCATGGAAGGACAGCTAAGACCAAACTACACAGCATATTAAAAAGCAGAGACCTTACTTTGCCAACAAAGGTCCCTCTAGTCAAGGCTATGATTTTTTCAAGTAGTTGTGTAGCATGTGAGAGTTGGACTATAAAGAAAGCTGAGTGCAGAAGAACTGATGCTTTTGAACTGTGGTGTTGGAAAAGACTCTTGAGAGTCCCTTGGACTGCAAAGAGATCCAACCAGTCCATCCTAAAGGAAATCAGTCCTGAGTGTTCATTGGAAGGACTGATGTTGAAGCTGTAACTCCAATACTTTGGCCACCTGATGCAAAGAGCTGACTCATTTGAAAAGACCCTGATGCTGGGAAAGATTGAAGGCAGGAGGAGAAGGGGACGACAGAGGATGAGATGGTTGGATGGCATCACCGACTCAATGGACATGAGTTTGGGTAACGTACTCCATCAGGAGTTGGTGATGGACAGTGAGGCCTGGCGTGCTGCGGTCCATCAGGTCGCAGAGAGTCGGACATGACTGAGTGACTGAATTGGACTGAACTGATGCTCTGACCAGTAATGCTCAAGAAGCTGAAGCTGAATGGTTCTATGAAGACCTACAAGACCTTCTAGAACTAACACCCAAAAAAGATGTCCTTTTCATTATAGTGGACTGGAATGCAAAAGCAGGAAGTCAAGAAACACCTGGAGTAAGAGGGCTTAGGATACAGAAAGAAGCAGGGCAAAGGCTAACAGAGTTTTGCCAAGAGAACATACTGGTTGTAGCAAACACCCTCTTCCAACAACACAAGAGGAGACTCTACACATGGACATCACCACATGGTCAATACCAAAATCAGATTGATTATATTCTTTGTAGCCAAAGATGGAGAAGTTCTATACAGTCAGCAAAAACAAGACCAGGAGCTGACTATGGCATTGACCATGAACTCCTTATTGCCAAATTCAGACTTAAACTGAAGAAAGTAGGGAAAACCACTAGACTATTTAGGTATGACCTAAATCAAATGCCTTACGATTATAAAGTAGAAATGACAAATAGATTGAACGGATTAGATCTGATAGAGTGCCTGAAGAACTATGGATGAAGGTCAGTGACGCTGTACAGGAGGCAGTGATCAAGACCATCCCCAGGAAAAAGAAATGTCTAAAGGCAAAATGGTTGTCTGAGGAGGCCTTACAAATAGCTATTAAAGAAGAGAAGCAAAAGGCAAAGAGAAAAGAAAAGATATATCCATTTGAATGCAGAGTTCCAAAGAATAGCAAGGAGAGATAAGAAAGCCTTCCTCAGTGATCAATGCAAAGAAATAGAGGAAAAGAACAGAATGGGCAAGACTAGAGATCTCTTCAAGAAAATTACAGATACCAAGGGAACATTCCATGCAAAGATGGGCTCGATAAAGGACAGAAATGGTATGAACCTAACAGAAGCAGAAGATATTAAGAAGAGGTGGCAAGAAGAACAAAAATCTTCATGGCCCAAACTCACCTAGAGCCAGACATCCTGGAATGCGAAGTCAAGTGGGCCTTAGGAAGCATCACTACAAACAAAGCTAGTGGAGGTAATGGAATTCCAGTTTACCTATTTCAAACCCTAAAACATGATGTTGTCAAAGTGTTGCACTCAATATGCCAGCAAATTTGGAAAACTCAGCAGTGGCCATAGGACTGGAAAAGGTCAGTTTTCATTCCAATCCAAAGAAAGGCAATGCCAGAGAATGCTCAAACTACCACACAATTGCACTCATCTCACACACGAGTAAATTAATGCTCAAAATTTTCAAGTCAGGCTTCAACAGTATGTGAACGGTGAACTTCCAAATGTTCAAGCTGGTTTTAGAAAAGGCAGAGGAACCAGAGATCAAATCCCAACATCTGTTGGATCATCAAAAAAGCGAGAGAGTTCCAGAAAAATCTCCTTCTGCTTTATTGACTATTCCAAAGCCTTTCACTGTGTGGATCACAAAAAACTGTGGAAAATTCTGAAAGAGATGGGAATACTAGACCACCTGACCTGCCTCTTGAGAAATCTGTATGCAGGTCAGGAAACGACAGTTAGAATTGGACATCGAACAACAGACTGGTTCCAAAGAGGGAAAGGAGTACGTTAAGGCTGTATATTGTCACCCTGCTGATTTAACTTATATGCAGAGTACATCATGAGAAATGCTGGACTGGATGAAGCACAAGCTGGAAGCAAGATTTCTGCAAGAAATATCAATAACCTCAGATATGCAAATGACACCACCCTTATGGCAGAAAGCAAAGAAAAACTAAAGAACCTCTTGATGAAAGTAAAAGAGGAGAGTGAAAAAGTTGGCTTAAAACTCAACATTAAGAAAACTAAGATCATGGTCTGGTCCCATCACTTCATGGCAAATAGATGGGCAAACAGTGGAAAGTGACACTATTTTTTTGGGCTCCAAAATAACTGCAGATGGTAACTGAAGCCATGCAATTAAAAGACACTTACTCCTTGGAAGGAAAGTTATGACCAACCTAGACAGCATATTCAAAAGCAGAGACACTACTTTGCCAAAAAAGGTTCGTTTAGTCAAAGCTATGGTTTTTCCAGTAGTCATGTATGGATGTGAGAGCTGGACTATAAAGAAAGCTAAGCAGCAAAGGATTGATGCTTTTGAACTGTGGTGTTGGAGAAGACTCTTGAGAGTCCCTTGGACTGCAAAGAGATCCAACCAGTCCATCCTAAAGGAAATCAGGCTTGAATATTCATTAGAAGGACTGATGCTGAAGCTGAAACTCCAATACTTTGGCCACCTGATGTGAAGAACTGACTCTTGGAAAAGACCCTGATGCTGGGAAAGATTGAAGGCATGATGAGAGAGGGACGACAGAGGATAAGATGGTTGGACAGCCTCACCGAATCAATGGACATGAGTTTGAGTAAACTCCAGGAGTTGGTGATGGACAGAGAGGCCTGGTGTGCTGCAGTCCATGGGGTTGCAAAGTGTCAGACTCTAATGAGCAACTGAACTAGCGTGAACTGATTAACCAAGAAGTCTGCAAGAAACCCTGGGCTTACCTCTTCGGCCAGCAAGAAATCTAAACCCTAAAACATACAGGAGTTCTCATATATTTCTGACACTTTCAGACATAATCAAGAAATCTTTAGATAGACACCAAAACTCATGGCCTCAAAGGATAAAGATATATTTTATATTCATTTCCCTTCCCCTCTCCTTTACTTATCAAATTGTTATAGTATATAGTGTGGTAAGGGTATGTTTGAGGGTACTTCAGGTTCTAAGAATCAATCTGTGACCTTTTACAGCAAGGGGCTATGCTCCATCAGAAGGCATAAATTACACTTCTCCTTTCTTATTCGTCTGAGAGTGTCGACTTCTAAGACCACAAATAAAAACAGTGGAATGCTTTAATCAGGTAAACATTTACTGCCTTCTATAATGCCCACTGCCTGCCAGACAGATGCCAAGAGGAGAGATGCGAAAGACACAAACCTTCCTGGGTGGCAAATGAGAGAGACATATAGACAGCTTTAACAGACTGTTTAAAACTTTTCCAAAAGGAAGCACAAAATATATGGAATACAGAAAACGGAAAAATCCTCCTCTGACAGAACAGGAACACAGGCAGCCATCTCAGAAGTACTGACTGAGACATATAATTCTTAAAAGATGAGTAGGCCTCAGACAAATAAGAGGTGGAAGGAAGGTTTCAGGCAGAGGAACAGCATATGCTAAGGGATGAAAGTACTCCAGAGGTCATAAAAGCTTGGCACAGAGCAATACATGGACCCATGCAGGAAACAGAAAATTGTTCTGTATAGTAGTGCAGTGTTACAGGACCACAGGGTACAAATGAGAGGTCTGAGAGGCAGTGAGAAGGCAGAAAGAGGCCAGGCTGTGCAAAGCTCCATTGTGTTATAGGACTTTAATTTATGAGGAGGTTACAAGGAACCACTAAGGTTACTTAGTTATTTAGGTAACTAAGGGTTTCTAATTGGTAGAATCACAAAGTCAGAAGTTCTGATTGAACACAGGAAGTTCAATCAGAAAGTACTGTGGAGAACAGATGGATTATTCTCTTTTGGAGATGAGAGGATTAAGGTTCCCGAAGACAACGTCAGTTGGAAGCCTGATAGTCATAAGCAGAGGGGAATAAAAGAAGTGAACTAAAGGAGTGGCAAGTAGAATGAAGAGAAGATATATTACAAATATATGATAAAAGTTAACCCGAAGTTTGTAATATAGGTAATATATGTAATCACATGACTTTTTAAAGAAACTTCTACAAGCCCAAGGACAGTTAGAAAATGCCTATGCTACTACCATGACTGTTAAATAAGATGTGTGTGTGCATGTGGGTGTTAAGTCACTTCAGTCATGTCCAGCTCTTTGCAATCCTATGGACCGCAGGCCGCCAGGCTCCTCTGTCCATGGGATTCTCCAGTCAAGAGTACTGGAGTGGGTTGTCATGCTCTCCTCCAGCGTATCTTCCTGACCCAGGGATTGAACCCAAGTTTCTTATGTCTCCTGTTCTGTCAGACAGATTCTTTACCAGTGGGAAGCACTAAACAAGGTACTAAATTATAAAGCACTGTAGAGCAATGTACAAGCTATATGGAAATATAAAAAATCTGGGCATTACTATTTCTGCTACACTTTTTCAGTAACCAGCAGGATTTCAATTGCAATAATACAGATGTTGATCTGTAGCACACTCAGTAGGAGGGACTAGAGCTAAGCTGTAATCAGAGCAAGGCCTTTAGGACCAGAGCATGAATAGAAAAACAAAGCTGAAGCAGAAGCAGCATCAGAGAGCATGTAACAGAATGAATTAGAAATTCTTAACCAAGAATCAGGTATAAATAAATTTCTAATGAGCCAGGTAATAAAAGATTTCCATAAGAATCTGAAAAGTTCTTTATTGTTTTTAGGTCTCCAGATTCTTTCATCTAGAGCATGCATTCAGTACACAGAATATAGATACTGGATTGGTAGATCGCAGATCTAATCAATCTAACCAAATATTCACAGGACTTTCCCATCCCATTTCAAAACAAAAACACCACACAAAACTAACTTTATTAAAAATAAATACTTCAGACCAAGCTTTGTAAGGCAGTGCTACCAATGAGTTTCAGGTTTACCATGACACAACCCCTTTAGATCCGCAATCTTTGCCCCCAGGGGATGATTAGGTACATCACAGGCCAGTCTGAACTGGGTGAGCCCCTTCATAGTCATAAGCAGCCTCACCTATTGCTTCTACACATCCTACATGTAGTATTGATTTTTATATGTTGCTGAAAATGACTGGGAAGCCATTGAATATAACCAAAACAATATGCTACTTCCAATTTTTGAAATTTCTGAGAGCATAATAACATGAAATACATTTTAGTTTAAAATTAAATTGCCTCCAGACTCATATTAACATGTGTAGGATTAAATGGAAGTATGTAACCCTCTAATTTTTTTTACTCAAATATAGAGAATAAACTTACTTTTGACTTGAGTATCATCCAATGCTTTGTATTCTGTACTCTTAATCGCTAGCTCCACACCATAGCCAGATAAATACATTTTCTGTGAGGATGGTTTCTGTTCAAATACATTTAAAAAAAAAAAAAGAGAAAATATTTTGTCAAACATCTGCTTTTGAATTCAGAATGACTGTGTGTTGGGACATGAGGGTAAATCATTAATACTGAAGTTTTTAATCACTGTGAAATACTGCTATTCAGGGGATATTTATATTCTCTCTAGAGACAGTTTATCAAGGAACTAGAAACTTATTGATGACCACTTCTTTACTTTCTAAAACCTTTGTCATGACACTAATGCTTTAATTACTCTTTTACAATGAAAAAAGTATTTGATCTTTTTCTGTTATACCATGATAATTTTGCCATCTTTCCCATGAGTTAATTAACAGAGGATCCAATACAAGTGAGTTTCTACAAAACTGTACTCTTTGGGGAGAACTACACATTTCCTAAACCAGTAAGTGCTTTCATTTGCTAGCTGTCTGGATGGAGGGCAACTAGAGTGTCCCCAAAAGCAAATACTGGAAAGCAGAGACAAAGGAAACAAAAAAACTCAGTGCCTTGAGCAACCTATTCAGTTCTTTCTTCATGTTTCTCGATGATTAAAATATACCAAATGCCACAGGTTAGCACCTATCCTTGCAGTGAGAGGTCACAATTTGCCTAAAAACTGAGCTGTCTGAAGTATTTGTGATCAGAATTTGGTACCTTACTTTCTTTCACCTTATATATTAAGGGCAAACATAAAATGTACTTCTAGAAATTACCATATGAAGAAAAAGAAGTCATATTTTTTAAAAAAGTAAGCAACCTGGATGAATACATGTAAACTTTTTAGAAGATTGTCTAAGGTTCTTTCTGGCTTCTAGGCTGAATTCTTATCAGTTGTGCTCTAATCATTACCATTTGGCATATTCTTCCATGGGTTAGAAAACCTGTTTAACCTAGTACTTAGCAAACTCCTGTGAAGATGGACTGATGTTGAAGCTGAAACTCTAATACTCTGGCCACCTCATGCGAAGAGCTGACTCACTGGAAAAGACCCTGATGCTGGGAGGGATTGGGGATAGGAGGAGAAGGGGACAACAGAGGATGAGATGGCTGGATGGCATCACAGACTCGATGGATATTGGTTTGGGTAGACTCCGGGAATTGGTGATGGACAGGGAGGCTTGGCGTGCTGTGATTCATGGGATCGCAAAGAGTCGGACATACTGAGCGACTGAACTAACTGAACTGTGAAGATGTTATGCCTTGGTTTAACTAAGGTCTGCATGAGGGCAGTTTTGCAATCCTACACATGACAGAGGAAGAGGCAGACACCAAATGGAAAGGAAATCTTAATAGTATACTACTCTTTTCACTCTCTTCTTTCCTCCCTAAACTTCCCCCAAGCCTTAAAAATAAGTAAGTATATAACCTGAGTGACTATTCCTGGACTATTTTATTTTCAAATAAGATGATGTAAGAATTAGCTTCAGATATGCAGAAAGTGTTTTTGCTGCCCATGCTAAAATTTAATTTGCTAATTTCTCAAGCACATGCTATAATAAAAGATAGCATGAGAAAACTGGGTTGTTTATAATTATAGTAATTTGGCAAAGTTTAAAGTCTTTTAAAGAGTTTTCAGTTTCATACAGCTCAATTAAAAAATACATTTTGACTGTCCACTCAAAAGACAATTAGTTGGTGGCTATGCTCTAAATTCACATATCTTGTTATAATTCATGAAAGAAATGCAATTTCACATAACCAGTTTCCATCATCAGTTCTGGAACAGTATTAGCTCCTCGGTAATAAAGATAAATGTTCATTAATTTCATATTTACTTTCTCTATTTGAAAATGTATTAATATAAAAATCTGAGTCATAGTTTAATAACCCGGGATTTGCAAACCAAAAATTCTCACAAGCTAAATCAACTGTTGAGAGGAATCTTTCTTCATCATCCTATTTCTTCTTTCCCTACAAAAAAAGCATCTGTTCAAAAGGTAGCGTGAATAAGTCTGTTTTTATTAGAATTACATGTTGACTAGATTTACAGTATAACTATTTTGGATGCACAATATGTAATTAATTAAATAGGTTATAATTTGATGCTACAAAGCACCCAGATAACTGTTGAGTATGCTTTCACAGAAGTATATTTAATGGTTACATTCTCCAAAGAACAGGCTGGGACACTGATTCTTAATAGATGAAAATGCCACCCAGCAGGAGCATATTAGAATCACTTAGGGACTTCTTTAAAAAAGATAAATATATACTGTAATCTCACATTCTTTTTCTGATATAACTGACATATAACATTGTATTAGTTTACGGTGTACAATAAATATAATGATTTGATATCAAATCAAATCAAACCTTTGAACAACATAGATTTGAACTATGTAAACTGCAATGATCTAATTATACATGGATTTTTTTTTCCAATTGTAAACTACACTATTACATAATCCTTGGTTGGTTGAACCTGCAGATTCTGAACCATGGATACAGAGGAGTTGTATATTAATACTTATCACGAATATTTTGGGAAGTACAAATTAAAACACTCTTTCCATGTTTGGAATATGAAATAAAAAAGAAAAGTCCTTCTAAGGGCCATTTTAGTGTGTGAGATGAGAGTTTTGGTTGCGTGTTTGTTTTGGTGGGGGGTGGAGGTGTTAAATAAAATCTGAGGTAGCATAGTAATAAGTTCTATGAAGCCATTAAAAAGTGGTAGAGTGTTATAGCAGTGAGAGTCGGGAGAGTGGGGGATAATACAACACATTTGATCTGAAACCTGAATAAGTAAGCAGCCTTTCAAACAGATTGGTTTGAGAGCATTCCTATACAACGCTTAGCACAATGAACTAATATATACTATCAATATATCAAGTTAGATTTCCTCATTATAACACATTTTCATTAAAAATAACTATGTTTATTAGTCCTACCAAATATTATACATCCTATTGTTGTATGGTTTTGTTTTTTTATCCAAGTTGTAAATCTGTTCCAGATATACATATGATAAGGGAAAGAAACATAAACAGGATACTTTCCAGAAAAGAGACAGAATCCCAATATATTTATCCACATAAAATTTACATTTGATAGTTGTGTTATCAGATATATGTATTCTAGGAAAAGTTATTATGTAATATCTAGTAGAGAAATTATAAAAAATTTTTTATAGCCAAAGTAATCCTGAATAAAGCAAGCATGTACCTGAATGTAATGCCGAAGAACATAAAGAATTTCCCCATTTTGAGCTTTTTCAGACAACACTGTGTGAAATTTACGAAATGCTCTTGTACCCATTTCTGCATAGAGAATAATCACTGGTAAATTCTCTTTGTCTGTAGGAAATTTGTGATCTCCTTTAAACAGATAGGGTCTGGGCCTAAAATGAAAACAAAACACAAACAAGAACTGAAAGTAAAGAGCATATGAGAAATAAATCATGAAACCAGAGTGGTGCCTCTAATCTGCCAGTTGGTCGTCTTCCAAGTGGCAGACCAGATAGGTAGGCCACTGGCAACAGCCCAGGGTCAGTAAAAATGTAGCAAGTTTCATTAGGGGTCAAGAATTCTTCAGCAATAAGAGAACCGCCTTGAATTCTGCCCCCATCTGCTTTTGGTTTTACACAGATGCAGCCTGGATGAGGGCTTTCCAGGTGGCATCAGTGGTAAAGAACTAGCCTCCCAATGCAGGAGACATAAGAGATGCAGGTTCGATCCCTGGGTTAGGAAGATGGCATGGCAACCCACTTGAGTATTCTTGCCTGGAGAATTCCATGGACAGAGAAGCCTGGCAGGCTACAGTCCATGGGGTCACAGAGTCAGACATGACTGACACAACTTAGCACACATAGAGCCTAGATGAAAAGCAGCAGAAACCCTAAGACACCATCAACTTCAAACTGAGCTGAATGTATCAATAACTTGATGCAAGCCTTAAGGGAAAAGAGAACTGAAGGCCCCACTGAGTCAGAGATTTTACTTCAGGTAAGGGACTGGGGCATGTGCTTTGACCCAAAGGAGAACTACTGCCCCTTTGCCATGTAACCCTAAGATCACAAAAGGTCAAAGTAACAGTGCTCTTGAATATACTATTTCCACTTGACCAGAGACAATTGCTGGGTCCCTTCCACCCTGTCAGTCATTGAATCCTAGTTGACTTAGGCCAAAATGTAAACATCAGATAGAGTTACAAGGCTTCCTGAGTCAGTTCAGTTTCAACTAAAGCTTAGCAGTAATTGTTTTAAAAGGGGTGTACTTGATGGCTGAGTCAGGCAGGTGGTGCTGTTGTACTCGGAAACTGCATTCCTGTGCACTCAGGCAGCCATTCAGTCTGTAACTGAAGTTGTGATTTCCTCCTCTCCTCCTGGGATTCTATGTTATTTCTGTTGGACCACCTGGGAATGTACTACATGTGGTAGTCTCCCAATGAGAGCATCTCCCTTTAGACTTTATGAGTGTTCACATCACTCAAAGCATATACATGTACAATATCAATACCAGTTCCAGATTCAGATATGGGAACCAAAACAGTAAAAATAAAAGTACACTGAATTGGCTTAGTGTGCATGCTAAGTTGCTTCAGTCATGTCCAACTCTTTGCAACCCCATGGACCATAGCCCACCAGGCTCCTTCGTCCATGGGATTCTCCAGGCAAGAATACTGGAGTGGGTTGTTCTCCTCCAGGGGATCTTTCCGACTCAGGGATCGAACCTGCATCTCTTACATCTCTCGCACTGACAGGTGGGTTCTTTACCACAGCACCACTTGGGAAGCCCCAATTAACCTAGAGATCATTTTAATTCCCTTTCCCATTATGTGCATCTTCCAAACCGCATCAGTTGAGTCTGGGTGCCTTTTCCTAAAGTAACAAAGACCTAAAACTCTGTATGAGGAGCTACAGTAGCAGGTATCAGAAGACTGCTATCACCCAGCCAGAAGCACAGGGAGTGAAGAACAGCACGGGGAGAGAGAAGGGGCAGCAGGAAAGAAATTCAAGTGTTGAGCTTTTGTCTCCCCAACCCACGGGGGCCTTGTCCTTCCTCTCCCAGAAAGCCACGTTGTCTGTCAACGTCCCACCCTTATTTCTAAAACCATTAAGAACTGTAAAAGGGCTGTGGCTTGGTTTCAGCCTACTTGCAAAGTAATAAGTTGGGCTTCTGTCATGTCTCATGTCTGGCAGAAGTCCCGTGTCTGGCAGAAGACGTGAGACTCTTGTGTCAAAGACAAAGAACTTTATTGCTCAGGACAGAGCAAGCAGAATGAACATTACACCTGCTCCATAAGTTTCACAACAGGGTGTGTGTAACAAAATATGGACCCAAATGGATACTACACAAACAGTGGGTGTACAAGAAACACTGTACCTGGGAAATCACTGTTTTATAATGAGCCCACTCTTCTTTTCAAAAGCAAAATTTTGAAATTTCTTTTCAAAATTAGGAATTATGTAATTCCTCAAGGTTGCTCACTACAAACACAACCATAAAAAATGGTTCAAGTAAAAAGCAGTCCAGATCTTGCCTTTTTTACTTGTCAGACCCAGCAAGAATATGCATGAATTCACAGGTTCTGTGGCAGGGTGCCTCTCCTAACAGCTTGATGTTAACCTTGTGTTAAATCTTAAATTAATTTAGATTTAATATCTAAATATTAAATATTTAAATTTTAGTTTCCATAAGAAAACTGAAATATCAGACATCAGAAATCAGAAACCAATAGCAACTCTAAACTAAAAGTTATCAAAATTCCCTTTATAAAATGCACTAGAAAAAAAAAAACACATTAGGGCAGACAATTTTGGAGTCAGTCTATTAATGCTTTAGAGGAATATATAATTCCCATGCTAAATTAACTCTTACAGAATAACATGGTTGTCTAATTCACTATATGAAGTTAGAATATTAAAATTGGCATAGATAGTTTAAATAACAGCTAATCTCATTAAAGTAGAAAAATGAGCCTTAATAAAAGCATAAGCAATCAACAAAAATACCACACCATTAACAAATAGTTTTCCCTAGCAACACAAAGAAGGTGTAATAGTTTAAAATATATTACATAATATGTCCAAAGACAGAAACTTTGAATTCATCTTAATAGGTGAAAAACAGTTCATATAATAAAACAATTATTTCTAATTCTAAAAACAGAGAAGAGTATAAAACTTCAAAGTTTTAAAAGAAGGAGTGAACAGAAGACATATGATGTCTATCCACTGAGATTTGATATAGTAAACATTTAATTCTTTAAATTTATTAATAGATTTAACATAATTCTAATTAAAACTCTACCCATGTTTTTTAGGGAGTCAGTTTCACAGGAAAAAAAGGACTCTAATGTTAGTCTGAAAGCATCAACAAGCGCAGAGCTAAGAACTTTTGGAGGGGGGAAAAAAAGCAGCTATGAAGAGGAAATTGTCCTGTGAGACACTGGAATAAATTATTAAAGCAATAAATACTAACAACATAGCACTGTTACAAGAAACATAACAGTATAGAACAAATAGATCATAGTATAAATACAATGAATATAATAACTGACTAGCACCTGAAGGGGGGAAAGATCTGACTGGATCCTTGCCTTCCTATGAAAATAAATTATACATATATTAAAAGTCTAGGGTAAAATAAAAACTTTAAGAAAGCTACTGGAAAATATTAATAAAATCTCTTACTCAGGTTTGGAAAAAACTGTCTCAGTATAAAATACACACATAAAGGAAAAATCAGGCTACATAAAAGTTTCTGTATATTAAAATTAATATGAAATATAAGAAAATATTTGAAAGTTTCCAACAAATAAGTACTAATATGAATTACTAAATATACATTACTGTCTAACATATAAATAACTCTTTCAAAATTAGAGAAACAACTTTAATACTGTTTAAAGTATAAACAATCACGCAGTAAAACACCTACTGGTAGGTACTACTCTGTAAAAATCACTACTAAGTTAATAATCTCCTCCTTATTTCTCATATTCATTTGCATTAAATACCTGGAAGAAGAAAAATGTTTTGAATAATGTGTTTATAAAAAGGTAATTCTGTATTTTTGTTATTTTTAATTTCCAAGGTACACATTCAATTTATATTTAAAGAGATATAGTCTAGATAAATCCAGTTTTATATGTTTACAGGCATACCTCGTTTTATTGGGTTTTTTGCTTCATTTATGGCACTTCACAGACAACTGCATTAATCACTGAAGGTTTGTGGCAACTGTATTGAACGAGTCTATGGTACCATTCTTCCAACAGCACTTGCTCACTCCCTGTCTGTGTCACATTTTTGTAATTCTCTAATTCTTGCAGTATTTCATACTCTCCTCCAGCAAAAAGATTAAGACTCGCGGAAGGCTCAGATGGTTAGCATTTTTTAGCAATAAAGTGTTTTTAAATTAAGGGATGTACATTTTTTAGACAAAATGTCATTTGTACACTCAACAGACTATGGTTTAGTGTAGACGTACTTTCACATGCACTGGGATACCAAAAACTTCAAGTGAATTACTGCAGTATTCACTTTATTGAGGTGGAACTGAAGCCACAATATCTTTGAGGTCTGTCTGTATTTGAAAAAGCTAACTTATGCATATAAAATATCTCTCCCATGTGTTTTATGGTATTTTGGTACCCTAAAATCAAAAGCTAATCAAGACAAAATATTGAAAGTACTTATATATTTTAGAGAAGGACTTAAGACTCAGATAAATATTCAGAGCACATTCTTTTAAACACATTCTTAGAATATTACAATTTTTATTGTAAGAAATTTCTATTTCAACCCTCATCTCTCTTTATAAACTGCTCCTTTTACTACAGGCTATCATTAATTTACCTTGAAGCAGCCTTCTTCAGCAGCTTTTTAATCTCATTAATTTTACAGGTGTATTTCTTATGGATAACCACAAATGCAGCACAGCCATCTGGGGGGGGCTCATCAGCTGCAATCTAAGATTTCAAAGACGACACTTAGCTACAGTACCTGGTAATTACAATATCATTTTTAAAACTCACACATTACTTTGATTAAAATAGCTTATCAACTACTATTAAGTTATTGCTCTAGTTAAAGTAAAAATATCTATACACAGGGAGAATCAAACAATTAAACAAAATCAACTTTACAGTAGGAAAATATGCTTTGAAATAGTTGAAAATGTCCCATTAAACTAAAATATTTATAGTTAATTTCAATGGTGATTTGTCCTCATTATTTCCTTATCTCAGTTCAGTTGCTCAGTTGTGTCCAACTGTTTGCGACCCCAAGGACTGCAACACACCAAGCTTTCCTGTCCATCACCAACTCCCAGAGATTACTCAAACTCATGTCCATTGAGTCGGTGATGCTATCCAACCATATTATCATCTGTGATCCCCTTCTCCTCTGGCCTTTAATCATTCCCAGCATCAGGGTCTTTTCCAAGAGTCAGTTCTTCACATCAGGTGGCCAAAGTATTGGAATTTCAGCTTCAGCATCAGTCCTTCTAATAAATATTCAGGACTGATTTCCTTTAGGATGGACTGGCTGGATCTCCTTGAGTTCAAGGGACTCAGGAGTCTTCTTCTCCAACATCACAGTTCAAAAGCATCAAAACTTCAGTGCTCAGCATTCTTTACAGTCCAACTCTCACATCCATACATGACCACTGGAAAAACCGTAGCTTTGACTAGAGGGACCTTCACTGGCAAAGTAATGTCTCTGCTTTTGAATATGCTGTCTAGATTGGTCATAACTTTTCTTCCAAGGAGTGTCTTTTAATTGTATGGCCGTCTGCAGTGATTTTGAAGCCCCCCAAATGGTCTGATACTGTTTCCACATCTGTTTGCCATGAAGTGATGGGACCAGATTCTATGATCTTAATTTTCTGAATGTTGAGTTTTAAGCCAACTTTTTCACTTTCTTCTTTCACTTTCATCAAGAAACTCTTGAGTTCTTTTTTGCTTTCTGCCATAAGTATGGTATCATCTGGATATCAGAGGTTGTTGACATTTCTCCCGGCAGTCTTGATTCCAGCTTGTCCTTCATCCAGTCCAGCACTTCTCATGATGTACTCTGCATATAAGTTAAACAAGCAGGGTGACAATATACAGCCTTGACTTACTCCTTTTCCTGTTTGGAACCAGTCTGTTGTTCCATGTCCAGTTCTAACTGTTGCTTCCTGACCTGCATACAGGTTTCTCAAGAGGCAGGTCAGGTGGTCTAGTATTCCCATCTCTTTCAGAATTTTCCACAGTTTGTTGTGATTCACACAGTCAAAGGCTTTGGCATAGTCAATAAAGCAGAAATAGATGTTTTTCTGGAACTCTCTTGCTTTTTCCATGATCCTGCAGATGTTGGCAATTTGATCTCAGTTCCTCTGCCTTTTCTAAATTCAGTTTGAACATTTGGAAGTTCACGGTTCACATACTGTTGAAGCCTGACTTGGAGAATTTTGAGCATTAATTTACTAGTGTGTGAGATGAGTGCAATTGTGTGGTAGTTTGAACATTCTTTGGCATTGCCTTTCTTTGGAATTGGAATGAAAACTGACCTTTTCCAGTCCTGTGGCCACTGCTGAGTTTTCCAAATGTGCTGGCATATTAAGTGCAGCACTTTCACAGCATCATCTTTCAGGATTTGAAATAGCTCACCTGGAATTCCATCACCTACACTAGCTTTGTTTGTAGTTACTCTTCTTAAGGCCCACTTGACTTCATATTCTAGGCTGTCTGGTTATAGGTGAGTAATCACACTACCGTGATTATCTGGGTGGTGAAGAACCTTTTTGTATAGATCTTCTGTGTATTCTTGCCACCTCTTCTTAATATCTTCTGCTTCTGTTAAGTCCATACCATTTCTGTCCTTCATTGTGCCCATCTTTGCATGAAAAGTTCCCTTGGAATCTCTAATTTTCTTGAAGAGATCTCTAGTTTTTCCCATTCTATTGTTTTCCTCTATTTCTTTGCACTGATCACTGAGGAAGGCTTTCTTATCTCTCCTTGCTATTCTTTGGAACTCTGCATTCAAATGGGTCTATCTTTCCTTTTCTCCTTTGCTTTTTGCTTCTCTTCTTTTCACAGCTATTTGTAAGGCCTCCTCAGACAACCATTTTGCCTTTTTGTATACATCAAATAACTATAAAATTAATGAAATATTTAATTATATTAAAATCAATGGTCACAATGAAAATATAGTCAATGATAGACTATGGAACCAGGTTTATAAATTATAGATCTTTTTTAACTAAAGATATTCACATTAAGAAATTTATGTTTCTAGTATGCTTCTTTGTCAAATACAGTCTGGGTATTTTTACATACTTGTTGAAACATCTGAATAGTTGGAGAGTATGCCCTTATAGAGAAAGCAAACTTTAAGAGATTGATATGTAAATTGTCCAAAAATTGTCCAGCTTTCTTCAGGATTAAGTTGTTGTAAGAATAATCTGATTCTGTGAAAAGAATTCAAAAGAAAAGGATGTTAGTATTTTGTATTTCAACACATTAGCACATCTCTCAGTGTACAGCTAACTAAACTAATGTCATATTTTAAGATTGGAACAGAAGGTATTACAGCCAAAGGGAAAATCAAGATCTCCATATTTTAATTTACTTCATTTGTACCTTCCAGTGAAGTCCAGGCAATCAATACAAGCCCAGATGAAAATAATCTTGTCATTAAAATCTAAGTGGAAGGCACCAACATTCACTCCCAGGTTGCAGAGTTATAATACATGGATCAGATAAGGCCCTACTTAAAATTTAAGAGGAGACGAAGAACAGCATAGAACTCTACACCATCTCTAGACCAATTCTTAACCTGCAATTAAAAATTCTTTGTATAATTTTTTGTTTAATGCTATCCTTCCCATTAAGCTAAGCTGTTGAGGCAGGAATCTTTTCTAGTCTTTCAATTATACCTTTCTACTCTTGGCATACAAAATAAGACATTTAATACATTTATGGAATTAATATTTAAGAAGGGAACAGACCTTTTCATTAAGGCCAATAATACTTTCCTAACCCTGTATTTCAAAGAGTCATCATATGAGACTCAGTATGCTCATTCACTTCTACTTCAACAAACTACAGGTGATTTTTCAGGAAGTTATACTGAGTTCCCCTCCAACAGTCAAAAAATAATGCAAGATTTGCTTTGGTAGTAAAAGCAACACAAAAGCAACTAAAGAAGAGATATTATCTTTAAAATGGATTTTAAAAAATCCTAATTGCTACAGGGTCAATAACATAGTCAAAATTTAATCACAGAACAAAAATAAGACTACATCAGTCAAAACGGATTGGTTTTATAAGAAAACAGAGAACTGAGTCAACTGAAACAAATCTTAGTACCAGGCAGAGACATCAAAATTTGTCAAGGTCACTGTTAGTTGCTCAGTTCTATACAACTCCCTGTGACCCCATGGACGGTAGACCACCAGGCTCCTCTGTCCACAGGATTCTCCAGGCAAGAATACTGGAGTGGGTAGCCATGCCCTCCGCCAGGGCATCTTCCTGACCCAGGGACTGAAACCATGTCTCCTGCCTTGCAGGCAGATTCTTTACCATCTGAGCCACCAAACTGTCTCTAATGTAGTAACAGATGTAGGATTCAGGGGTTTACAGAAAGAAAATATGTATTTTAGGCTTAACTTGCAAGACAATCATGAATGCACTGGCCTATTTTATATTTTAGGTAATGTTTAAAAATAACTAAATCCTTCCTTACCAACTAACCTGCCAATAATGATTTTGCTCTTTCAATATCTTTCATATTTAGTTTCACCTTTCACTCAGTTTTTTACATATTGGCATTTAATATACATAAATCACTCATTAAAAAAAAAAAAAGCCACACCAGCACCTAATGAGTTAGGTACTGGCTCATCTTATTTGCCTCATAGTCAATCCTGGAAAATTTAACAATACTTTGTCTCTACTTCCTCAACTTACTATAGTGTTTCAATAATATACCAGTAAAACTGCCCTCTAACTCACTACTAATTTTTCTGTTGATAAAGGTTAATACTTATACTACTTGGTTCATCTTTAGTATTTGGTAACATTGGGCTCCAAAATCACTGCAGATGGTGAGCGCAGCCATGAAATTAAAAGACACTTACTCCTTGCAAGAAAAGTTATGACCAATCTAGATAGCATGTTGAAAAGCAGAGACATTACTTTGCCAACAAAGGTCTGTCTAGTCAAGGCTATGGTTTTTCCAGTAGTCATGTATGGATGTGAGAGTTGGACTATGAGGAAAGCTGAGGGCCGAAAAATTGATGCTTTTGAACTGTGGTGTTGGAGAAGACTCCTGAGAGTCCCTTGGACTGCAAGGAGATCCAACCAGTCCATTCTGAAGGAGATCAGCCCTGGGTGTTCTTTGGAAGGACTGATGCTGAAGCTGAAACTCCCACACTTTGGCTACCTCATATGAAGAGTTGACTCACTGGAAAAAAAACTCTGATGCTGGGAGGGATTGGGGGCAGGAGGAGAAGGGGGACAACAGAGGATGAGATGGCTGGGTGGCATTACCAACTTGATGGATGTGAGTTTGAGTGAACTCTGGGAGTTGATGATAGGCAGGGAGGCCTGGCGTGCTGCAATTCATGGGGTCGCAAAGAGTCGGACACGACTGAGTGACTGAGCTGAACTGAACATCTATCACTTATCTCTCAACATGGCTTTCATGATACCACATTTTCTAGGTTTTTGCCTACCTCCACTGGTACTCCTTAGACTCTATCTCATGTTCTTCTCTGGTTATCTCTTAAACACTGGTGTTCTTTATCTATTTTCTTCTCATTCCATCCTTTCTCCCTGTAACTGCCACTACCTTCTTGGTGTTGCTAATTTCCAAATCCTATCTTTTAGCTTAGATTTTTTAACTTAAATCTCTCACTCATATCCGCTTACTGCATATCCTCACTTGGATATTCTACAAGCATTTCAAATGTGACACATCCAGACAGCAAACATTTTCCTACCCCAAACCTGATTCTCATTTATAAGTAACTAAGCTAGAAATGTCATAACCTTTTCTAAAAATCTTTCCTTTAAAATATATAGACAACTTTACTTGTGTAGAAACTACTAAAATCTTTATGGACTTTGAGATTTTTATATACTGAGAACGTGGAAAAATGAAAATTGACAGACTCTAGAGTCAGATAAACCTTGGTTGACATTTCTGATTCACCACACAAAACAACACAGGTTAGCTAATTATCTTGAGACATCAATAAATACATAACTCTGTGGGAGAACCATACAAAAACATTTCAAAACAGGTATCACTACGAACAAAGCTAGTGGAGGTGATGGAATTCCAGGTGAGCTATTTCAAATCCTGAAAGATGATGCTGTGAAAGTGCTGCATTCAATATGCCAGCAAGTTTGGAAAACTCAGCACTGGCCACAGGACTGGAAAAGGTCAGTTTTCATTCCAATCCCAAAGAAAGGCAATGCCAAAGAATGCTCAAACTACCGCACAATTGCACTCATCTCACATGCTAGTAATGTTCAAAATTCTCCAAGTCAGGCTTCAGCAATACGTGAACCGTGAACTCCCTGATGTTCAAGCTGGTTTTAGAAAGGGCAGAGGAACCAGAGATCAAATTGCCAACATCCGCTGGATCATTGAAAAAGCAAGAGAGTTCCAGAAAAACATCTATTTCTGCTTTATTGACTATGCCAAAGCTTTTGACTGTGTGGATCACAATCAACTGTGGAAAATTCTGAAAGAGATGGGAATACCAGACCACCTGACCTGCCTCTTGAGAAACCTGTATGCAGGTCAGGAAGCGACAGTTAGAAATGGACATGGAACAACAGACTGGTTCCAAACAGGAAAAGGAGTACGTCAAGGCTGTATACTGTCACCCTGCTTATTTAACTTCTATGCAGAGTACATCATGAGAAACGCTGGACTGGAAGAAACACAAGCTGGAATCAAGACTGCCGGGAGAAATATCAATAACCTCAGATATGCAGATGACACCACCCTTATGGCACCAAAAAGCATCTTGATGAAAGTGAAAGAGGAGAGTGAAAAAGTTGGCTTAAAGCTCAACATTCAGAAAATGAAGTTCATGGCTTCCAGTCCCATCCCTTCATGGGAAATAGATGGGGAACACTAGAAACAGTGTCAGACTTTATTTTTGGGGGCTCCAAAATCACTGCAGATGGTGACTGCAGCCATGAAATTAAAAGACGCTTACTCCTTGGAAGAAAAGTTATGACCAACCTAGATAGTATATTCAAAAGCAGAGACATTACTTTGCCGACTAAGGTCCGTCTAGTAAGGCTATGGTTTTTCCAGTGGTCATGTATGGATGTGAGAGTTGGACTGTGAAGAAGGCTGAGCACCGAAGAATTGATGCTTTTGAAGTGTGGTGTTGGAGAAGACTCTTGAGAGTCCCTTGGACTGCAAGGAGATCCAACCAGTCCATTCTGAGGGAGATCAGCCCTGGGATTTCTTTGGAAGGAATGATGCTCAAGCTGAAACTCCCATACTTTGGCCACCTCATGCGAAGAGTTGACTCATTGGGAAAGACTCTGATGCTGGGAGGGATTGGGGGCAGGAGGAGAAGGGGACGACAGAGGATGAGATGGCTGGATGGCATCACGGACTTGATGGACATGAGTCTGAGTGAACTCCAAGAGTTGGTGATGGACAGGGAGGCCTGGCGTGCTGCGATTCATGGGGTCACAAAGAGTTGGACACGACTGAGCGACTGAACTGAACTGAATTCAGTGTTTACAAGGTTTTAATATACTGGCACATAATGTAAACTGTCCTCATGAAATAGCAGGAAACTAGCACCTGAGTTCAAAAAGTTAATGTTCAACATTTACACTGTGTTTTAGGCAAGTGTATCACTGAAATTATTCTTCAGTGTAGAGTATTTAAAAGGCCTCATGGAGATTCAACAACCTAGAAAATTATAAGTAACTAAGGGTTTTAATGTATTCTCTAGGATAATGTCTTGAAAACAAATTCAGTGAAGTCTGTTAGTTTTTAACATATTTAATTCCTCATATATACTATTTCTTCCTATGCCTAGCAAGATCAGCAATGAGGCGGCAATATGCATTTGACTCTCACCATTATGAACAACTTCAACAGAATTATATTTTTGTGTTAGTAATCTTAATACAATTCATTTTAGCTGTTCAACCTTGAAATACATACATCTCCTATGCCTGAGTTTAGGTATTCCTGAGCTTATATTCCATCTTGTTAATGACCTGCCTCGTCTGTCCAGACATGATGTTTCATTTAGGTATAAAATACGCTAATAAACCCAAGTGACTTAAAGGGTTCAAAATTTATAAAAGTAATTTTCAAGACAGCTTCTCCAATAGAAAATGTCACCAAAGAAGTCCATAAACATGTACTGAGAAGAAAAAATCTGGGATAGGGGCACTCAGGATTTTAAGTGAGAGCCAGAAAATCTGGTGTTTGTTTTTTAACTATCATGAAAACCAGATATATCCATCTTTTTTTTTTTAATTTCAAATAGCAAAATTAAAATTACTGTTCAGTTCAGTCGCTCAGTCACGTCTAACTCTTTGCGACCCCATGGATTGCAGCATGCCAGGCCTCCCTGTCCACCATCAACTCCCAGAGTTTACTCAAACTCATGTCCTTTGAGTTGGTGATGCCATCCAACCATCTCATCCTCTGTCGTTCCCTTCTCCTCCCATCTTCAATCTTTCCCAGCATCAGAGTCCTTTCAAATGAGTCAACTCTTCACATCAGGTAGCCAAAGTATTGGAGTTTCAGCTTCAGCATCAGTCCTTCCAATGAATATTCAGGACTGATTTCCTTTAGGATGGACTGGATGGATCTCCTTGCAGTCCAAGGGACTCTCAAGAGTCTTCTCCAACATCACAGTTCAAAAGGATCAATTCTTCTGCACTCAGCTTTCTTTATAGTCCAACTCTCACATCCATACATGACTACTGGAAAAACCATAGCCTTGACCAGACAGACTTTTGTTGGCAAAGTAATGTCTCTGCTTTTTAATATGCTGTCTAGGTTGGTCATAACTTTTCTTCCAAGGAGTAAGCGTCTTTTAATTTCATGGCTGTAGTCACCATCTGCAGTGATTTTGGAGCCCCCCAAAATAAAGTCTGTCACTGTTTCGCCATCTATTTGCTATGAAGTGATGGGACCAGATGCCACGATCTTAGTTTTCTTAATGTTGAGTTTTAAGCCAACTTTTTCACTCTCCTCTTTCACTTTCATCAAGAGGCTCTTTAGTTCTTCGCTTTCTGCCATAAGGTGGAGTCATCTGCATATCTGAAGTTAATGATATTTCTCCCAGCAATTTTGATTCCAGCTTGTGCTTCCTCCAGCCCAGTGTTTCTCATCATGTACTCTGCATATAAGTTAAATAAGCAGGGTGACAATATACAGCCTTGACATACTCCTTTCCCAATTTGGAACCAGTCTGTTGTTCCATGTCCAGTTCTGTCGCTTCCTGCCCTGCATAAAGGTTTCTCAAGAGGCAGGTCAGGTGATCTGATATTCCCATCTCTTTCAGAATTTTCCACAGTTTGTGGTGATCCACACAGTCAAAGGGTTTGGCATAGTCAATAAGGCATAAATAGATGTTTTTCTGGAACTCTCTTGCTTTTTTGATAGTCCGACGGATGTAGGCAATTTGATCTCTGGTTCCTCTGCCTTTTTAAAACCAGCTTGAACATGTGGAAGTTCACAGTTCATGTGCTATTGAAGTCTGGCTTTGAGAATTTTGAGCATTACTTTACTAGCGTGTGAGATGAGTACAATTGTTTGGTAGTCTGAGCATTCTTTGGCATTGCCTTTCTTTGGATTGGAATGAAAACTGACCTTTTCCAATCCTGCGGCCACTGCTGAGTTTTCCAAATTTGCTGGCATATTCAGTGCAGCACTTTCATAGCACCATCTTTTAGTATTTGAAATAGCTCCACTGGGATAAATACAAAACCAACAATCTCCTATTGCTTTACAAGTAGACTTCTAAGTGGTCACAGTTTCTCCTTGCTATCTACTCCTGTTTTCTCTTCTGCTTGTCTTCCTTTCCCTATGATTTCACTAAATCCTGTCATCCAAACTCAACTCCAGCACTTACCACTGGAAAGGCTGTCCTGTTCTCTGAAATACTAACCAGGCACCTCTTTACATACTTCCATGTTATACCTATCCGTCTCTAGTAAAGCTGTGATCACTTACTAGTACATGTAGCAGTTTCCATCATATTACAAGGTTTGGAGAATATAGATCACATTTATTCATGTTTATATTCTCAGTATCTAAAGCATCACATACTGTCTCTCATGATTCAAGTAATGATTTCTGAATAATGAAGGTTTTTAGTACGTTTTTTGAAAGAGTAAATTACTTGTTTTTGGAAATAATTTCAGTTTAAAATATTAAAGGTATGTCTGTTCTGTTATCTTAAGCCTATCTCATAAAAATCATAAAATTGTTGCACTTAAAGGCCACTTAGCAAGCCAAACAAGCTCTAGTAAATGAACACTTAAAACATTCAAAATCACTGTTCATCTTACATTTACACTCAGGAATAAAATCCTAAACTACTTAATCATCCTACTAAGAAGTTTTCTCTGCTTAAAAGGCAAGAAAATTCCATCTTGAGGGGTTTTATGTTAACATCATTTATTCTATTCTCTGTAGAGACAGTAATCTTTTTCTTTAACCTTTCCTTATAACAATAATTAACCTTTCAGCCTCCCCTGCTAAAATCTAATTTCAGCATCTGATATTCCCTAAGAAACAGTAATAAACATGTGCTCATTCTAGAACTATATATGTATGTGTGTATGTATGTGTGTGTGTGTGTGTATAGGTATAAAAAGTAGGAATGATTAACTCCATTTTCTAAATGATGAAATGAAAGTATACAGGTTATCTGACTTGTTAAGGGCAAAAACTAAAAATCTCTTTAAGAGTTCAGGAGCAAAAGTATTATGGCAAAAAAAAAATTCTTTCACTATTATTACATGCAAAACTAGTACTATTTCAAAGAAATCTAGGTAAAAAGAAAACCATAATTCAACAATTTCTATTTCTTGATTATAATGTAATAGACACTGCTAATTATAAAAGTTTTCTTATAATAAAGTATTAAAACCTTATGGGGATGACCCAGAGAGATGTTGTGGGGAGGGAGGTGGGAGGGCGGTTCATGTTTGGGAACGCATGTAAGAATTAAAGATTTTAAAATTAAAAAAATAAAAAACTAAAAATAAATAAATAAATAAAATAAAATAAAACCTTATACATTTGGAAATGGATAATTGGAATAGTTTCCATTAAAATATCTTCAAAGTTAATATTCAGATTTACTAACCTAATTAAGTATATACACTTAAACATTACCATTAAAAACAATAAACACGTCTAACATAGGCACAAAAATATATATCTGGAAAGTTGAAATATGCATATCACCTACCTGTTTGCTTATAAATTGCTAATTCTTGTACAGTTTCCAAAAACTGCCAAAATTTTTCATTACTTTCTTCTGCTATAAATTCACTATTAAAAATAAAAGTAATCAGTTAATAGCTAGAAATTTAAAAATGATTTTGATACCATAAAATGTATTTTAGAGCCAAATTACAACTTCTGGTAAAAACCAAAACTCCCAAAACTAAAGTTACCGATTTCCATATACTGTAACGCAAAAAGAGAACACATTGATGATTCTTACCTGAGTTGTCATTCTAAACTACAGGCATATAATCATAACTGGAAAAGACTATGTGACAAATTACTTTTGGTTTTTCCTCTTTATTAGGTAAAAAATGGATAACTTATTTTGCTCTCTATGTGAAATGCTCAGAGAAGTAAAACTTAATGGCAATATAGGGTTTGATCCCTGGGTCAGGAAGATCCCCTGGAGAAGGAAATGGCAACCCAATACAGCATCCTTGCCTGGAAAATCTCATGGACAGAGGAGCCTGGCAGGCTACAGTCCATGGGGTTGGAAAGAGTTGGATACGACTGTATTCACTTAGCATGCATGCATGTGTAATGCCCTGAGAGGTATAATTAAATGGCAATACGGACAGTGTTATATAAAATTAAAAAGGTAAAAAACAGACAGCCTATTTTTCACAAACAAAACCTGGTCTTATAACCATCTTTAGAAAGCAATATTATTATTTTTATTTAGCTACCTATTTGTGTAGACAATCTTATTTCAGCAGAAAATACCTTAATCAAAAAATTAACAGAAAATTGATACACTGCATTAGGTCTTTGGCATGGAAACCCCCAAAACACTGCCATTTATCCAAAGAGCATAGGTAAGAAAAAATAGCCAAAGCAATGTAAAGCCTTTTGGAAATAGTGAAATAAGTGAAAGGCTATTCAGTCTTGTTTGGAACAAAGTGCAAGACACCAAAAACAAGTAGATCTAACTATTTAAACTAGAAAGAATACAACCATCAAACAAACGGTACAGATTCTGCTATTGCCCACCTTATCTTTTTTTTAGCCTCAGTAAAACTAATGATTAATATAAATGGTAAGTATTGAGGACATTCAAGACACATGCAAAATTAACTAATTCTTGTGAGTCTGAGATGGTCAGTAAAGGCAGAAAAGAAGGTGAGAAAACTGACTAATTCATCAACATACTAAACATGACAGGCATATGAATTTAAAGCAGTAACTCCAAGGCAACCCTTATTATTAATGGTGTCCAACTCAATGGCATTAAAACAGGCAAGCAAACAAACAAAAAGGCTAAAAGGAGAGGAAACTGCAGGAAACACTAAATAGGATGTAACCAAAAACTGACGGTACAAAACTTTTAGAAAAGTAGAGCACAATACTTATTACCTAATGGACTTGATCAAACACTATTGACAACGCTCATACATGTGCAACTATGGGAAATAGACTTCTTCCATATGTCAGAATTTATACATAAGAGTATGATCCTCCAGAATTTATACATAAGAGTAAAGTAATCACCTTACTAAAGTATTCCCTTACAATTACTCCTTCACTATACCACTGCTCTAACACTTTGAGAACTCTTCTTGAATTACTTTCATGGGCAATTTGCCAATCACTACCCTTAGAGGAGAAAATATCCTTGAGAGGCCATCTAAATCAGCATCTCACCTTCCAAAAATTTAAGTAATTACTTTGGTCAAAATTTTTAAAAAGAAACAATCCAAAATTCTGGTATTTCCAGTTTTTTTTACTTGATATTTAGCACCAAATAACAAGGTTTCTTCCCAAAAGAAGAATTTTATCTATTCTAACATAGATTAAAAAATTTTCCATAGAGGATGATTTTAAATGTACTCAAGAACCAGACAGTAATTATAAGTGTTATTTCAAAAAATATTTTCAGTAAGAGCAACACCAGTGGAATAAATACAGTTTAAATGTTTAAGTTGTGGTATATGTATTGAAAATTTTAGTCTCACCAGCCTATAAACATCCTTAGCAAACAGTACTAAATTATAAATGTTTTAGGGCTTCCCTGGTAGCTCAGCTGGTAAGAATCTACCTTCAATGCAGGAGATTCCGGTTTGATTCCTCGGTCAGGAAGATCCCCTGGAGAAGGGATAGGCTACCAGTATTCTTGGGCTATCCAGCATTCCTGAGCTGCCCTGGTGGGCTCAGATGGCAAAGAATCCGCATGCAATGTGGGAGACCTGGATTCCATCCCTCGGTTGGGAAGATCCCCTGGAGGGAGGCATGGCAACCCACTCCAGTATTTTGTATTTCTGCCAATAGTCTCCTCAAGGCAATCTAGCTTTTTTCTACCATGCCTCTCAAAACTCTTCCAGCTTCTGTCAGATTCAAAAGATAATTCTACATTTTTATGTATTTGTTACAGCAGTACCCTACTTCAAGGTACAAATCAAATCAGTTTCCTATTGCTGCTGTAATAAATTATCAAAAATTTGGTGACTTAAAACAACAGAAACTTATTGTGTCACAGTTCTGGAGAAGTCCAAAATCAAAGTATTGGTAGGGCTATGCTCCCTCCAAAGGCTCTAGGGGAGAACCTTCCAGATTCTGAAAGCTTAAGGTGGTCCTTGGCTTGTGGCTACATCAATCCTATCTCCGTCTCTATTCATATGTCCTCCTCTTCCTGTGTCTTCTCTTATGTATCTTATAAGCGTATTGGACTTAGCACCCATCCAGATCCATAAGAATCATGTCTTAAGACCCTTAATTACATTGTCAAAGAGCCTTTTTCCAAATAAGGTAACATTTACAGGTTCCAGGGGTTAGGATGTGGACATATCTTTTTGGACGCCACCTTCCAACCCACTACAAGTTATGGAGTTGGTACATCAGAGAGGGGCTAGACTGTGAAGAATCTAAGGATGCTCCTTAGAGCATCCTATGGGAGTTTCAGTTCTCAGACTCTTGAGGCAAGTAGAAACTGAAACACTCCAACTGCCAGTCTAATACTGGAAGAAGTTAGAATGATTTGAAACTGAGTGTGAGACCATATCCATGAAAAGTATGGAAGAAACTGGGGAAAAGGTAGAGGAATAGGACATATATTAAACTAGAATATTTTAATAAAAACTGTTTTATTGTAATATCTATACTACATCTAAATATCTATAATTGTAACATCTATACAGATGTATCTATACCACAGAAATTCAATGGATCATAAGAGACTACTATGAACAAATAAACAACAAAAAACTGGGCAGCCTAGAAGAAATGAATAAACTTCTAGAAACATACAACTTATTAAGACTGACCCATGAAATAGAAAAATCCAAACAGACTTATTATTAGTAAGGAGACCAAATCTGTAATCAAAAGCTTCCCAATAAACAAAAGTCCAGAACCAGATAGCTTCATTGTTGAATTCTACCAAACATGTATAACAGAAACCAACACAATATTGTACAGCAATTATCCTTCGATTAAAAATAAACTTAAAAAATAAAATAAATACCAATCCTCAAACTCTTCCAAAATAAAACACTCTCAAACTTGTTTTATAAGATTAGCATTATTCTGATACAAAAACCAGAAAAGGACACAAGAAAAGAAAATTAAAGGTCAACATTCTTGCTGAACATAAACATAAAAATCTTCAACAAAATATTAGCAAATTGAATACAATACATTAAAAGGATCATACACCATAATCAAGCTATTCCAGGGAGGCAAGGATGGTTTAATACCCATAAATATACAAATGTGAAACAACACATTAACAAATTAAAGATAAAAATCACATGATCATCCCAATAGATTAAAAAAAAAAAGCATTTGAAAAAAATCAGTATCAAGATTAAAAAATCAAAATGGGTATAGAGGGAATATCCTCAACATGTGCTGTGCTTAGTCACTCAGTCATATCTGACCCTTTGCAATCCCATGGACTATAGCCTGCCAGGCTCCTCTTGTCCATGGGGATTCTCCAGGCAAGAAAATTGGAGTGGGTTGCCAAGTCCTCCTCCAGGGGACCTTCCCAAACCAAGGATCGAACCCAGGTCTTCCGCATTGCAGGCAGATTCTTTACAGTCTAAGCCACCATGGAAGACCAAGGATACTGGAGTGGGCAGCCTATCTCCTCTCAACATAATAAAGGCCATATACAACAACAACAACAACAACAAACCAAAGAGATGGGCTTGCCTGGTGCCTCAGTGGCAAAGAATCCATCTACCAATGCAGGAGACATTGGTTCGATCTCTGATCTGGGAAGATCCCACGTGCCGCAGAGCAACTAAGCCCGTGTACCACAGCTATTAAGCCTGGGCTCTAGAGCCCAGGAATTAGAGATAAGCCCATGCACCAAAAAAGACTTAGTAGAGCCAAAAATAAATAAAATTATATATATATATAATTATATAAACATAAATGACGAGATAACAAGTGTGGTGAGGCTGTGGAGATAAAGGAATCCATGTGCACCCTTGCTGGTTATGTAAACAGATACGGCCACTATGGAAAACAGTTTGAAGGTTCATCAAAAATTTTTACAAACTATCATATGATCCATCAATTCCAATTCTGGGTGAAAACACTAACAAAAATACAGGCAGTCCTATGTTCAGTGCAGCATTATTTACAATGGCCAAGATATGTTAACAACCTAAGAATCCACTGAATGATAAATGAATATAGAAAATGTAGAGACAGGAAGATGGCAGAGGAGCAGGGGAACATGGAGTGCATCTCTCTCCATGGATGCATCAGGAATACCCCTCCAGACACAGAAGGGTTGCAGAACATCAGCTGACAGTGGGCAGGAGTCCCTGACCACTAGAAAGGAATACACAGATCCAGGCAAAATTCGGCAGGATGAAAGGAGAAGTGGAAAAAAAAGGAGACTGAGCAGGACTGCACCTGCACATGGGAGGGTGGGGGACCTGAAGCAGGGGTCAGTTCCCCGTATCAGGGAAATTGTGTGGGACACTGGAGAAGCATTTGGGGCTTTTGGAGTGCACAAAATGTACACACACACGAGTATTATTCAGCCATAAAAAAAGAAAATACTGCTATCTGTGAGAACTTGGACAGACCTGAGGGAATTTTGCTCAGTGAAATAAGACAGAGACAAATACCCTATGAACTCTTAAAACAAACATAACACAGTAAGGAAATGAGCTCCTATACAGGGAACAAATTGGGTGCGGGAAGAAGGGAGGTGGGAGAAACGAGTGAAAGTGGTCAAAAGGTGCCATTTTTTGGCTACAATATAAATAATCGGTCATGGGGATGTAACGTACAGCATGGTGACTATAGGTAAAGAACTGCATATTGGAAAGCTGTCAAGAGAGATCTTAAAAGTTCTCATCACAAGAAAAGAAACCTTTGTAATTATGTGTGGTGACAGGTATTAACTGGACTTATGTCCATGGTGATAATTTCACACCATGTGAACACATCATCAAATCATTATGTTGCACACCTGAAACTAATACCTTACATAAATTATAGCTCAATTTTTAAAAATCTGTTTTCGTATCTTAGATATGCAACTTCACGGAGGAGATGAAGACTGTTCGGAACCAAAAGCTATGGTTCTGGTGAAGTATTAATACAAAAGCAACTGGCATTAAAACTTCATGCCAACAAAACAACTTCATGCCGGTTAAAAAAAGGAACAAAAATTTTCAAATTTTGTTTAACTACTGGAATATTAAGATTAAAATTCATTATCTCCCAGTTTTGTTTCTCCACATAAGGTACATGATACCTTATGCACTAACTCCAGCTGAGGAGATTCAGAAAGAAGTCAGAGCTTTGGGACGCTCTCTTCTCCACAGAAAGCCATCGTATGAAATTAGGTGCTTCAAATACCGGTTCCTAAAAACTAGAACTGCCTCCATCAATTGCAGAGCTTGCACTAAACGCCACAGTCCACCTCCCCGTCTTCCTTTTCTCTCACGTAAATGCTAAGAAAATCCAAAGGAATTAATAGTTTTCAAACCCGCGGGTGAGGCAAAGTAGGAATGGCGGGGAAAAGGAGCCGCAAGTGAGTGCGGAGCCCAGGGTAGCAAGGGGAGGAGGTGATGCTCTGAGGGTCAAGCGCCCGAGGCGCCGTCGAGGTCCCGGGGCGCCCATAGCCCCGCCGCACCCTCCCTCCGCGCGGGCTCGGCGGAGGGTCCGGCCCGCACTCCCTCACCTGGCCTCCAGCAGCAGCGGGGTCTCCGGCCACTTGGCAGCCAAGTGGGCCGTCACCGCCTTGGACGCGGAGGCCGTCCGGGCTCCGAGCAGCGAGAGCCAGAGCGCCGTGAAGCCCAGGAGCAGCCGCACTACGCCGGCGGCCTTTGCCATGGTGCGGACAGGGAAGCGCGAGCCCCTCAGACCCGGCGCCCTCAGCCCGCAGCCGCCACGCTACCGCCGGCTCCTCCCGTCGCGCGACCGCTCACTTCCGGTGGGGGGAGCGCGAGTCCGTTACACGGGCCGGGGCCTGGCGGGTGCCGAGCGCATGCGCCGAGCGCTCCGTCGCCGTCCCGGGAGCCCCCGAGGGCGGACCCCTGGGCCACGTAGGTGTAAGGCGGCGCCGGAGTGCGGAGCTTGGCTAGTGCCCTGGCGGGTCCCGCCACCGGGACCTTAGGCTCTCGGATCGAGGATGTGGGACACCGGGAGAGGAGACTGAAGTGGGATTTTGGCCAAGTGTGGCTGAAGATGGCAAAATCTGGACGCGAAAGCAGGAATCAGCGTGGATATTATCCACTTCACATAGGCGGAAAAGAAGGCCTGCCAAAAGTTAAATACCTCCCTCGTGGGATTCTCAAATTTTGTTGCATATCTGAGTCACCTGGTAGAGCTTTTAGACAGCCCGTTTCCCAGACCACACCACGCACCAGTTACAGGGGACTGTCTGGGGGTGAGATTCGGTCTTCAATAAATAGTATTTTACCCGGCCTTCCCGCCAGGTGCTTCGAGTGTGTTCGAAAAGCAGTGACATCACCTGGAGGGCTTGTTAAAACACAAGGTGCTGGGTCTCATCCCAGTGTTTCCGATTCAGTAGGTCTGGTGCCGGGGTCTGATAATCCGCATTTCATAGCCATCAAGTTCCCAGGTAATGCTGATTCTGCTGTCTGGGAGCTGTGCAAAAGCCTTCGTCCTCAAAAGCGGTCCACATACTTGAAGCGTCAGCATCACCTGTGAGCTCATTAGAAATGCAGAATCTCAGGCCCCATCTCAACCCTATTGAATCCAAACCCCTGGCATAACAGGCACCTCACGTGATATCTGTGCACATTAAAGTTTTCAGAGAAAAAAAGTTTTAGAGAAAAAAAAAGATGAAAATGCATAGATAGTTGCTCTTGTTATTATCATCCCAAATCATTATCAGCTGTGATTGAAACTCACTTTCGATCAAGGACTGTCTGACCCCGCAAAACTCTTGAATTTAGTACATCCAGTTCAATGACAAAGCCTTGGAGCAGAGTTAACTGTTTTTCCAGTAGGTATGACTCAGTAACTCAAAATATTCAGTTTTATTTAACTGGGCAGAGGTGGAGCCTCAAGATTCTGGCTCCTAGTCAGGAATGATACTTTTTCTATTCAGAAGAGAGTAAATTTATTATATACATTACAATATATGGTAAATAGAAGCAGCAGCCGGGATAACTAGTTTAGGGGTTGCTCGTGGTCCATTGCTTTTTTTTCCACTTACTCTTCTGCACTAGAGGGAATCTGGGTCTCTCCAAGTTGCTGAAACATGATCATTCCACTTTTTCTTTTCCCCTCATCCTCCTAAGCATTCTGGTTCCTAGGAAGACCTTGCTTTGGAAATTCTATTCAGGTCTCACTGCCTGAGGTTAGCCTTCATTTCCTGATTTCTCCCACTTGATATGATCTATCCCTCCTCTAAATTCCCACAAGTTCTTTATTTTAACAGCCATATACCACTTATAATTCTCACTTTAGAATTTGAATACAGTGCTTATTTATTCTCCTCCTAGAGATGATATATTCCCTGAGGGCTCATGCCTTATTTATTTTTAGCATCTCTTGCAGTACCTAGCATAGTACATGTTATTGAGGCTTAATAAATATTGAAGAGTTCCTGTTTTATGGGTCAGTAGGCAGAAATCTCAGGCAGATGAGTAAGGAACTTTATTTCTGTCCATAGAGCATAAGAAAAAATATATATATATTATGAACCCTTCACAAACATTTACTTAAATTAACTCTTCATTTCCACTTATTTTTGGACTGAATTTTTGGCTGAGATTGTGGGATAAAGGAAATAAACTATTGGCTGCTGCTGCTGCTGCTAAGTCGCTTCAGTCATGTCCGACTCAGCAACCCCATGGACTGCAGCCCACCAGGCTCCTCCGTCCATGGGATTTTCCAGGCAAGAGTACCGGAGTAGGGTGCCATTGCCTTCTCCGAAACTATTGGCAGTGAATGTCAAATATCAGCATATTTGATGGGTTGCAAATCTTTAAGAAATGATTCCCCATATAAAAAGTCACATGAAATACACTATTAAAGTATACTACTAAAACATATATTATTAAACATTCCAGTACATTTGAGTTCAGGATAGTAAGGAATACTACATTTCTCTTTTAAAAGAGAATGAAATTAATCAAATGCAGGGCTATTTGTTTACACAAATATTATACATTTTAGTTTTTATAGTATTTTCCTAGACACATAAGTGGATTTGAAATATTCCTCAGACAGCTCATTCTTGGGCATTCTTCTACTGCAGAACAAAAGAAAAAGTAGGACTAAATGATATTTAAATGTTGGAGAAGGTCACCAAGAGGACATGACCACCAGCTGATCTTTAAGCCGGACCTGGTCAATCAGAGACACTAACCCCCACCCCTTCCTTGGATGTACATTTCACCCACTGTTCCCACCCTAGGAACCACTCTAAGGAAGCAGCCCTGAGAAAATAGTGTTATTGAGACCATCTGGACGGTATCCATGCCTGAACACTATTAAGGTCTCTATGAAGTTTTAAGATTCTAGCAGGTGGGTGCAGAGTTTGACTCATCCTGTAGCCGCCCAAGACAAGCCTGGTGTGTAAGTTCCCTTGCTGATGAAAACTGCCACCTACTGATCTGGAATGGTCTTTCTAATTCTCTGGTCTCTCTTTGCCATCTGTATGGCTGATTCTAATTTCACCTGGGGAACTCCTGAGGTTGTGAACCAACTTTGAGGTCTCTTTCATATGTCATTTCTAAGGACAGATAGAAAAACTTAAAATGCAAAAATTAAGTGACTCAAAAAGTTCACTCAAATTAGTGGAGCAACAAAGTATTCCAATCTTTATTATCCATAATCCTTTGGCACGGATTGGCTGTGAACTGAATGCAGTTCAGGGACACAATTGTACTTTAATGTTGCTTAGCAAAATGTTATTCGAAGTTATTCACATCAGGGTAATATAAATGAAAATTGATGACATTAGCAGTTTTCATTGTATGTGAAAGAAGTGATTAATGAATGCTATATAATAAGAATATTGTGTTTCATAGAATAAATCATATTGACTTTTTTTTAGACAGCATAGGCTGTACTTATTTAATGAAAATAGTGGTGCTCTGTAAGGATAAAGTCACTGCCAAATTGTCACATAGTAAGTAGAATAAAACTTCAATTTTTTCCACCTAATTAAAGTCTCAGAGCTACAGCAGCTTTTTAAAATTATCACTCCTACATCTTCCAGATTTCTTTCATTAAAGAAGGCCCTATTCTCATTTGTTAATTTGAGTATCTTAAATACAACAATTTTCCCTTATCCTTGGTGGTTATTTTCCAAGACTTCCAGTGAATGCCTGAAACTATAGACAGTACTCCCGCTATACTATATTTTTCCTATACACACACACTTAGAATAAATTAGACACAGAGATTGACAACAATAACCCATAATACAATAGAATAATTATAATAGCATACTATGATAAAAGTTATATTAAGGTGGTATCTCCTTCTCAAAATACCTTATTATACAAATATAAAGCCTTTTTCACCTTAACTATTTATCAGGCACCGTGGCCATAAGTTTTGTAGCTTGAGATGTGAGAGCAAAACTAGCATAAATTTCTCTTTTCTTCACAATTTCACGGACAGTAGTCATTCTTACCATAAATGTTAGCAGCCTCATGCTGTCAGCAGTATATATGATTTTTTCCCCCCCTATTAGGGCAAGAACTTTCACCTTTGCACTGAAATGAAATACTTTATGGTTTCTCTTTGGCATATGTGATTTGCCAGCATCACTACTTTTATGCTTTGGGGCCATTATTAAGTAATAGAGAGAGAGAGAGAGAGAGAGAGAGAGAGAGAGAGAGAGAGAGAGTGTAAAGCACTACGATATCCCAACAGTTGATCTAATAAGCCATACAGATACTTGCTAAGTGACTAACTGGCTGGATTCACTGGACAAAAGGCTGATTCACCTCTTTCTTGTGTGAGATAGTTCAAGATTTCATCCCACTGTCGGGAATGGAGTGAGACTTAAAACTTATGAATTACTTATTTCTGGAATTTTCCCTTTAATGTTTTCGACATAGTTGATCACAGGTAACTGAAATCTTGCCCTTCATTCCAGATGGGAAGAATTTATAAACTTAGTTACTGATTTATTATGCTTTTCCTCCCTGAGCAGGATCACCCCCCAAATCATAATCAAACTGGGCTTCCCTGGTAGCTCAACCGGTAAAGAATCCACCTGCAATGTAGGAGAACCCAGTTCAATTCCTAGGTCAGGAAGGTCCCCTGGAGAAGGCATAGGCACACACACTCCAGTATTTTGGGGCTTCCCTGGTGGCTCAGATGGTAAAGAATCCATCTCCAGTGTGAGAGACCTGAGTTTGATCCCTGGATTGGAAAGATCCCCTGGAGGAGGGCATGGCAACCCACTCCAGTATTCTTGCCTGGAGAATTCCCATGGACGGAGGAGCCTGGCAGATTACAATCCATAGGGTCGCAAAGAGTTGGACATGACTGAGTGACTAAGCACCCATACATAATCAAATTAGTAATGGTTTAGTTTCCTTTAAGTATCAGCAGTAAGTCTGATTTTTATAGGTTTGTATATTTTATTTAAAATAGATTACAAATGCTTCACAAATGTGTGATTTCAGGAATGTTTGATGAAATTTTCAAATGGCAAATTATGTATGTGAAATATGTAATTTTTAAATTAATTATTTGGGTGATGATAATAGAACTTTAAACCTGCTGTTTAACAGCTTTCTATTCTTATATATATATATGGTCAGTATTTTATGATTATGTGTTCAAAGTTTGCTAAGTTTGTTTCTTCAACAAAACACTCAGGATTGAATGGTGTTGGTGGAAGACAAAGAAATATGTATTCTACTTTTACGTCTTCTAGTAGAAGTTTGTATAGTTATGTGCACAAAGTCATTATTTTCTTCAAGATAAATTGTATATCATCTATGGGAAGGTGATAGCATCAAAAATTGGAAAAAATACTGAGATAAAATGTTTAATGTCTTCCAAAGCCATAGTAAGGATACAAGAACATATATTGATATATTATTACAAGAGAAAAGTTAATAAAATTTTACAAAACTCCATAAGATACATTTTAGAGAAATCTTGTTGAACCAATAAACAAATGAACAGCTTTAGCAAATTTCCCCATTGAAGCTATTTCCTGTTTAACTCTAGCCCTTTAAGAAGCTGCACAAATTCTTTCAGTCACCAATGAAGCATCTGAAATACATTGCCATGATTTTCAACCACAAAAATAGGCATGTGTACAGCAGCTACTTTACATTTGTCATGAAATATTGTCATTTGGTTAGAAAGGTATATAATAGTGCAGTACATAAAAAGTAATAAGAAGTTTTATGTGATAAGATCTGAAGTTCTGGCACATTATAATAACTGATGGGAATTAAAGGAAGAGACTGTCTCAAGAAAAGCCTCACAAAGTAGGTGGTGTGACTACACTTCAAGGAAAGTATGGATGACTTAGAGATCAGCCCTGTCACTGCAGCAAGAATGCAACCATAGACTGTATGTAAAAAAATGGATGGGGATGTGCTCCAAAGAACTTTACTATGGACTCTGAACTCCCTGTTTTCATATATCACAAAATAATCTTCTTTTGCTTTTTAAAAAATTTTAAAAAATGTATAACTCTTGGGTTATACATATTTGGCCCATGAGCTGCAGTATATCTACCTTTGCTTCAAAGAAATTTTCACAGAAAATTTATGCAAGGGGGCTCATAGAATTATTCTTGGTAACAACAACAAAACTGGATGCAGCTCAAATATCCATTGAAGTAGAATGATAAAATAAATTGTGATTCATTCATTCAATGGAATACTAACAGTGACAATCGAGTCACAGCTATATAGGTGAACACAGAGGAATCTCAAAAACATGTCCGCGAAAAAGCAAGTCATCAAAGAATACATGTACCAAGAATCTATTACATGGGGTTCAAATTGAGATAGTACCGGATGATATAAACTTTAGGGATACATCCAAACTAATGAAAGGAAGGGAATGACTAACACAAAATTTAGTATATTTATTGTCTCTGGGTAAGAAAAAAAGATAAGATCAAAGTTGAGCCCACAGACAGCTTTTTAAAGATAATGGTAGTAGTCTAAGTCTTAGGAAATGTGGTGGGTACATGGGTCTTACTTGTTGCTGACATGGTTCATAATTTTTGCAGAGTGAAATACAAAGCCACAAAATGAATTTTGTCAATGTCTTCCTTCAAAAACCCTGATGCTTCTTCATTGCCTGCAAAATTAAGATGAAATTCCTCACATATACACTGCTTGGAAGACTTTAGATTTTAAATAACTTTGTGACCACATGGGCTTCCCAGCTGGTGCTAGTGGTAAAGAACCTTCCTGCCAGTGCAGGAGACATGAGATGTGGGTTCGATCCCTGGGTCAGGAAGATGCAGTGGAGTCAGAAATGGCAACCCACTCTAGTATTTTTGCCAGGAGAATTCCCATGGACAGAGGAGTCTAGTGGGCTACAGTCCATAGGGTTGCAAAGAGTCGGACACAACTGAACTGACTTAGTACGCATGGACTGTAGCCTGCCAGGCCCATCTGTCCGTAGAATTCTCCTGGCAAGAATACTGGAGTGGGTAGCTACTCTCTTCTCCAGGGGATCTTCCCAACCCAGGGATCGAACTCAGGTCTCCTGCATTGCAGGTAGATTCTTTTCCATTTGAGCCACCAGGGAATCCCATAATTGAATATTATCTATGTTTTCTCATTTCCTGGAAGATCCTCTGCTGATATTCTAAATCCTGCCATGTTGTTTAGAAATACCCTCTCCTGGAATGGCTATGTTTTTAGAGAATCTTTCTATAGCTATTTTATTTTCCTTGTGTTTGAAAAAATAATATTAACAATTGAAAAAAAATTAACCCTCTGATACCATTATATCTATATACACCTTTGTTCTCAATCGCATTACCATTTTCCTTATTCTTAAAATTATTTTCCCTTTTCTTAGCTTAGCAACCCATTTTATGTATTCTGTTTAATACGAATTTTATAACTTTTAGTTGGAATTCACTTTCATTCTTTTGCCTCTAGTCTGACAGGAAAGTCCATGCATTTTTTAATTTTACTAGGATATAGAGATATTACCATTTATCTCCAGTGTAGCTTATAGTAGGAGAAGGCAATGGCACCCCACTCCAGTACTCTTACCTGGAAAATCCCATGGACGGAGGAGGCTGGTGGGCTGCAGTCCATGGAGTGGCTAAGAATCAGACACGACTGAGCGACTTCACTTTCACTTTTCACTTTCCTGCATTGGAGAAGGAAATGGCAACCCACTCCAGTGTTCTTGCCTGGAGAATCCCAGGGATGGGGGAGCCTGGTGGGCTGCCATCTATGGGGTCGCACAGAGTTGGACACAACTGAAGCGACTTAGCAGCAGCAGCAGTAGCTTATAATAAGTGCTCAACTAATATATATTGAATGTTAAGTGAGGAATGGAATAGAATTGTAACTTCTCTACATTCTTTCAGTTTGTCAATAATTTTCAGTGATTTCAATGAAATATATATCCCAAATGACTGACTATAAAGCAATGAAATGAATTTTAAACAAACATTTCAGAATTTATCTATTGAAACAAATACCCTAGAAAGTCCCACTTCAGTGGATATGTACTTCATCAGATTCTACAACTGGCAGAAGTATTTTTTTTAACTGTGGTAAAATGCACATATATAAAATTTGTTATCTCAGCCATTTTTAAGTGTACAGCTTAGTAATAAGTATATTCACATTGTTGTACAGCCCATCTCCAGAACTTTTTCATCTTGCAAAACTGAAACTCTTATACCCATTAAACCACAACTCACCCTGCTCCCCCATTCCTGGTCTTCTCAACTACTATTCTACTTTCTGTCTGTATGGATCAACCTACTTTAGAAACCTCACATAAGTGGAATTATGCAGTATTTATCATTTTATGGCTGGCTTACTTCATCCAGCATAATGTCCTCAAGGTTCATCTGTGATGTAGAACATGTCAAAGTTTCCTATCTTTCTAAGGGTGAATAATATTTCACTGTATTTATACACATTTATTTATCCTTTCATCTGTTGAATATCAGGGAGGCTTTCATCTTTTGGCTATTGTGACTAGTGCTGCTATGAACATGGGTGTCCCTTAGATACACTGCTTTCAATTTTTCAGATACATAAATATATACCCAGATATATAAATACCTAGAAGTGAAATTACTGGATCATATAGAAATTCATATTGGGCTTCCTCAATGGCTCAGCAGGTAATGTGGGTTTAATTGGTTGAAAAATCACTTGAAAGTCAGATGGCTGTAAGTTAAGACATGAGTTTATTTTAAAAATACTATGATTCAAATGTAACAAAATATCAAAATTTAGTATTAACTGTTATTTTCAATCTGTTATATTTGAAGCTGAAAATGCTAATAAGTCACTTTGTCTAAAATTAGTTGTATCGAGTATCATGAGCCAAGAAAACTTAAGTCATTTGTGTTACTCTGGTTTAAAATTCTCCTGACCCAGCAACTGATCTTGATATAATCAAATAACTGTTTTATTTCAAAAGCCAAGATGATTATTCTTGCCTAGCTAGAGGAAGACCAGGGAAATTCATTGTTCCCACTTACTTTCTCATCTGATTCTGAGGGTGTAATTCAGCTCTAGCATTAGGGAGGAAGGATTCTGGAAAATAAAGAGGCATGAAGGCATTTCCAGTAGCACATCAAATAGGGAATTTACGAGTATGTCACAGGGAGATGGTGTGTGAGAAACAAAGGTGGAGAGAAAGTGAGAGGAGGTTTTACAATATTGGTAAACTTTTTAGCTTCTCTTTTCACCTACATTCCACTTTGGGGCCTCATCTCTTCTTTTTTTCCCTTCCACTGTTAATCTGATATCACTCATTTTTAATTTAGTGTGAATGCATTTCCAAACCTAAGCTAGGGTTGCTGGGGGCAGGGCGGGGGCGGTTATTTGGAAGAGCTGTCTGGCATGTTTGAAGGTCATTCACTGTTCCTGCTCACAGCTACCCTGTAAGAAAAAGGGATCTGGACATGACCTGAGAGAGCGCAGGTTATTCTCCTTTATAGGATCCCTGCTTTATCCATTTTTGGCTTCTACACTCTTTCCCCTGTAGTTCAAGCTTCTCTCTTCACAACAGCCCCTTTTAGTTCAGTGGTCCTGCTTCCTACTTCCAAACTATATAAACACCCAGTAGACTAGCACTTTCATCTTTAGCCCCAGAAATTTTTTTTGTTCTGAATCATTTTGCACCCAGAATATGTGGGGCTAGAACTTCTAAAGGTAGGTAAGATGAATATGAATGTACTTCTCTAAAACATCTCAGAGGGTGCTAAGTGTATATGTTGGTCGTTCAATCGTGTCTGATTCTTTGTGACGCGTGGACTGTAGCCCACTGGGCTCCTCTGCCTGTGGAATTCTCTAGGCAAGAATATTATGCTGCTGCTGCTAAGTCGCTTCAGTTGTGTCCGACTCTATACCATCCCATAGATGGCAGCCTACCAGGCTCTCCCTTCCCTGGGATTCTCCAGGCAAGAACACTGAGTTGCCATTTCCTTCTCTAGGGAATCTTTCCGACCCAGGGATTGAACCTGGGTCTCCTGCATTGTGGGCAGGTTCTTTACCATCTGAGCCACCAGGAAAGCCCTCCAGAGGGTGCTAGGCAGTACGTAAATATGAATCAGAGGGTGCATCGTGGCTGGGTGGGGACCATCAGTCACGTGGGGCAAAAATTTCCCAATAGTTGGCTACTGGGGATTTAGGTATTTTAGTGCATTATGTTACTATATTAACATATGTGATTATAGTAAATATTGAACTGCCAATGTGAGTACTTTATGGATACTCAAAAAACAATAAATAGAGTATAAAAACTCTAAGAACAATGGCACTGTGTGTTGACTTGGGAGAACTTCTCACTGTTACTTATATCATTGCAATGCACCCCAGGTTGTATGTGTAAAATTTCATTAAATAAAGTAAAATAATCTCTAAAATGCCTTGTGCATGCCTAGTACATGGCAGACACAAAAAATGCAAATATATAATTGATCATATCATCCTATTGTATGTTTATCATATTATATAACAATTATATCCTGTTATAATGCAATATATCACTTTATCATTGATAGATGCTTTATGAGATTATCTTTCAGTTTCTTATTGTTATAATTTTTGTATTCCTACCACAGAGTTTTCTGTTCATGCATTTCCCTAACTGGTGGGTACATTAGTGTGGAGTTTTATTAATCCTACTGAGAATTATAAGTCATATCTTCATCTAAAATTTATGTTCCAAGTTTCTTTAATTCAAAATGTCAGAATAATTTCTGTCATTGACTCAGGAGGTATCTCATTGCCGATCAGTTTCTCTGCTGTTTTGTCTGGATTTATATTTAAGCATTTGGCTTTCATTTTTATCTCAAGTTCAGCCAGGCTGGAAGAGTAGAATAGTAATACCAGCTGGCATAGAGTTGAGCCTATATCAGCATATTGATGTTCCTGCATCAGCATATTGATGCTAGTGACACCAAAATGCCTCTCTGTCTCACAAAACTGCCGCACATCGGTATTAAGCAGTGTGGTGACAAAAGGGAGCAGATAGGAATCATCTCGTGGAGTGGATACACGGTTACTGTTGGAAGAGAGAATATTTCGCAGTGAGGGGCTGCATTATCACAATGACATGAAACAAATCAATAAATTCCAACTATCTGTAATAAATGAGTATGGGACTTTCTTCAGGTCATCAGTGATTAAATATTAAGAACAGAATGCTTGATTTTGAGTGTAATTGAAACAGAAACTCACCATGATGAAAGTGTTCATAAAAAACTGAAATTATCGCTCAATCCTAATAGGAAGGTAACTGGCTAATAAATTATGTTTTAATTTAATTGGCTTTTAATAAAAAGAAAATATATACAGAAAAGTGACCCCATATACTTGTATAGCTCAATGAATTTTCGTACATCTATCATATTCATGGAACCTATACCAGGTTCACAGAATAGTACATATTGGCAGTATGCACTCCTCCCACCTCCTAACAGTCATTACCCAAGGCTTTCTCTGCAAAGGTAGCCACCAACCTGAATTTTAAAGCAGTGCATTAGTTTTATTTGTTTTTGAACATAATTCTATGCCACATTTGAGAGTGGTTTCAAGTGGAGAGTGTATTATCAGACATATGTGAAAGGTTATTCTTCAGCAACATGAAGAGCAAATTCAAGTCCCAAAGTCCAGAAAAGAGATGACTGAGGGACTTCCCTGGCAGTCCAGTGGTTAGGATTTTGCACTTCCACTGCAAGGGGCACGGGTTTGATTCCTGGTCAGGGAACTAAGATCTTAGACACCCTGCAGAGCAGCCAAAATGAAAAAGAATGATTCAAATAGTTCAGTAGAGTAGGACTGGAAAAGAAAAACACAAAGGTGTCTGATTTGTATGGAACATGAGGGATCCAGATGGACATGCAGTTTCTAGGCCTGACAACTTGATGGAGGGATTTCTATTCACCTAGAAGATGGGGCAGGTTTTAGAGGAAATGACATGAGTTCAATATTGGACATGCTGAATTTGAGGTGCAATGTGGTGAGGAGATGGGTAGGATTCAAGATATTAGGACGTTCAGTTTAGTTCAGATCCGTCACTCAGTCGTGTCCGACTCTTTGTGACCCCATGAACTGCAGCACACCAGGCCTCCCTGTCCATCATCAGCTCCGGGAGTCCACCCAAACCCATGTCCATTGAGTCGATGATGCCATCAACCATCTCATCCTCTGTCGTCGCCTTCTCCTCCTGCCCTCAATCTTTCCCAGCATCAGGGTCTTTTCAAATGAGTCAGCTCTTTGCATCAGGTGGCCAAAGTATTGAAGTTGCAGCTTCAAAGTCAATCCCACCAATGAACACCCAGGACTGATCTCCTTTAGGATGGACTGGTTGGATCTCCTTACAGTCCAAGGGACTTTCAAGAGTCTTCTCCAACACCACAGTTCAAAAGCATCAATTCTTTGGTGCTCAGCTTTCTTTATAGTCCAACTCTCACCTCCATACATGACCACTGGAAAAACCATAGCCTTGAATAGATGGACCTTTGTTGACAAAGTAATGTCTCTGCTTTTTAATATGCTGTCTAGGTTGGTCATAACTTTCCTTCCAAGGAGTAAGCATCTTTTAATTTCATGGCTGCAATCACCATCTGCAGTGATTTTGGTGCCCAGAAAAATAAAGTCAGTGACTGTTTCCCCATCTATTTGCCATGAAGTGATGGGACCGGCATGATGGGACCCATCCCTGGCATGATCTTAGTTTTCTGACTGTTGGAATGCAAAATCTTCATTGGTTGAATGTGTAGGGAAGAATACATTAAAGAAATAACTGTATAAGTGCTGATCCTCAGTACTTCAGCTTGGGCAAGTTGATAATCCCTGAACAGAGAGAACTGATGAATTCTGGATATACTGAGTTTGAGGGATTTGTGAGGAATCCAAACAGAGTTAGGTTATGGGTAGTTGGGTTATGGATATGGATTCAGAACTTGGATTTTTTGGCAGATTAAAATAAAATATTTTAAATCATGTTGAAAAATATAGAGGGCTCCAGAGACTAGCTATTATTTTTGGTTGACTCCATTTAAAAAGGCCCTGAATGTGATATCCAACTAGTCCATGATTAATTGCTGGAAGTAAAACATCATTTGTGGTTTTGTGGTGGTAAAGAAGAACTTAGCATTTTGTCACTGATGACAATGGCATCGTGCCAGTCTTAGAAGCCATTTTAGCCAGTGTTCATCAGAAATTATTCACCTGAATTTTAACTGTGAGGCAATTCAACTCTGCAATTTAGTCTTTAAAATTGGTTACTATCAACTGTGGATGAGGACACTGCCTTAACCAAGTGACCACATTCAGCATCTCAAAGAGTGGGACAAGGGGCTTCTTCCCAAGTGGCTCAGTGGCAAAGTATCCACCTGCCAAGCAGGAGACGCTGGTTCAATCCCTGGGTTGGAATGATCCCCTAGAGAGGAAATGGCTACTCACTCCAGGATTCTCACTTGCAGAATTCCATGGATAGAAGAGCCTGTCAGGCTACAGTCCATGTGGTTGCAAGAGTCAGATCTGGCTTAGTGACTAAACAACAGAGTGAGGCAATGTGGTGTCATGTACCTTCTCATGAGGCGCAATCAGACGTTTCCAAAATCAATGATAGACCAAATTGGAAAAGAAGAAGTAAAACTCTCACTGTTTGCAGATAACATGATCCTCTACATGGAAAACCCTAAAGACTCCACAAGAAAATTACTAGAGCTAATCAATGAATATAGTAAAGTTGCAGGATATAAAATCAACACACAGAAATCCCTTGCATTCCTATACATGAATAATGAGAAAGTAGAAAAAGAAATTAAGGAAACAATTCCATTCACCATTGCAACGAAAAGAATAAAATACTTAGGAATATATCTACCTAAAGAAACTAAAGACCTATATATAGAAAACTATAAAACACTGATGAAAGAAATCAAAGAGGACACTAATAGATGGAGAAATATACCATGTTCATGGATTGGAAGAATCAATATAGTGAAAATGAGTATACTACCCAAAGCAATTTACAAATTCAATGCAATCCCTATCAAGCTACCAGCCACATTTTTCACAGAACTAGAACAAATAATTTCAAGATTTGTATGGAAATACAAAAGACCTCGAATAGCCAAAGCAATCTTGAGAAAGAAGAATGGAACTGGAGGAATCAACTTGCCTGACTTCAGGCTCTACTACAAAGCCACAGTCATCAAGACAGTATGGTACTGGCACAAAGACAGACATATAGATCAATGGAACAAAATAGAAAGCCCAGAGATAAATCCACACACATATGGACACCTTATCTTTGACAAAGGAGGCAAGAATATACAATGGAGTAAAGACAATCTCTTTAACAAGTGGTGCTGGGAAAACTGGTCAACCACTTGTAAAAGAATGAAACTAGATCACTTTCTAACACCGCACACAAAAATAAACTCAAAATGGATTAAAGATCTAAATGTAAGATCAGAAACTATAAAACTCCTAGAGGAGAACATAGGCAAAACACTCTCAGACATAAATCACAGCAGGATCCTCTATGATCCACCTCCCAGAATGCTGGAAATAAAAGCAAAAATAAACAAATGGGATCTAATTAAAATTAAAAGCTTCTGCACAACAAAGGAAAATATAAGCAAGGTGAAAAGACAGCCTTCTGAATGGGAGAAAATAATAGCAAATGAAGCAACTGACAAACAACTAATCTCAAAAATATACAAGCAACTTCTGCAGCTCAACTCCAGAAAAATAAACCACCCAATCAAAAAATGGGCCAAAGAACTAAATAGACATTTCTCCAAAGAAGACATACGGATGGCTAACAAACACATGAAAAGATGCTCCACATCACTCATTATTAGAGAAATGCAAATCAAAACCACAATGAGGTACCACTTCACACCAGTCAGAATGGCTGCGATCCAAAAATCTGCAAGCAATAAATGCTGGAGAGGGTGTGGAGAAAAGGCAACCCTCCTACACTGTTGGTGGGAATGCAAACTAGTACAGCCACTACGGAGAACAGTGTGGAGATTCCTTAAAAAATTGCAAATAGAACTCCCTTATGACCCAGCAATCCCACTTCTGGGCATACACACCAAGGAAACCAGAATGGAAAGAGACACATGTACCCCAATGTTCATCGCAGCACTGTTTATAATAGCCAGGACATGGAAACAACCTAGATGTCCATCAGCAGATGAATGGATAAGAAAGCTGTGGTACATATACACAATGGAGTATTACTCAGCCGTTAAAAAGAATTCATTTGAATCAGTTCTGATGAGATGGATGAAACTGGAGCCAATTATACAGAGTGAAGTAAGCCAGAAAGAAAAACACCAATACAATATACTAACACATATATATGGAATTTAGAAAGATGGCAATGATGACCCTGTATGCAAGATAGGAAAAAAGACACAGATGTGTATAACGGACTTTTGGACTCAGAGGGAGAGGGAGAGGGTGGGATGATTTGGGAGAATGGCATTCTAACATGTGTATTATCATGTAAGAATTGAATCGCCAGTCTATGTCTGACGCAGGATACAGCATGCTTGGGGCTGGTGCATGGGGATGACCCAGAGAGATGTTATGGGGAGGGAGGTGGGAGGGGGGTTCAGGTTTGGGAACGCATGTAAGAATTAAAGATTTTAAAATTTAAAAAATAAAAAACTAAAAATAAATAAATAAATAAATAAAATGACAAAAAATTAAAAAAATAAAATAAAATTTTTTAATGAAAAAAAAATCAATGATAGAGTATTTCTGGCCTAAATGTTAAGCCTGAATCTGTTCAAAACTCTCAGCCTAATTTCCACTTTAGACGAACTATATGGAAGAGAGGAACAAGTTAAACAATGTTGTGAGAAACAACCAAACAAATTCAGGAGCTGGCTGCTGCTGCTGCTAAGTCGCTTCAGTTGTGTCCGACTCTGTGCCACCCCATAGATGGCAGCCCACCAGGCTCCCCCATCCCTGGGATTCTCCAGACAAGAACACTGGAGTGGGTTGCCATTTCCTTCTCCAATGCATGAAAGTGAAAAGTGAAAGTGAAGTCAGTCCATTGTATTTTCCAGGCAAGAGTACTGGAGTGGGGTCCCATTCAGGACCTGGGAGTATCTCCAATAGTGCCAGCCTGAACTTCTGTAGGTAATGCCTTATGGGGGAAAATGATGGGACTGTCCTAGATAAAAAGAGATTCAAGAGAGGTAGCAACAAAATACAATGTCAGAGTCTTGACTGGATCCCTGTTTTTAAAAAAACAAAAACTACTAATAGTTGTTAAAGACATTTTGGGAGAAACTGGGAGGAAATTTGAGCATAAGTGTGATATTTAGATACATTGTAAAAGAGTTTTAATTAATTTAATTAAATAATTTTCTTAGTTGTGATGAGGAAACTGTGGTTATATAGGAGAACAGATTTATTCTTTGCAGATGCACAAAGTTTAAAATGTCTGTGACACACTTTCATTTGATTAAAATATGGTGCATAGATTTGGCAAAATTATTGAAAAGAAATTGAGGGTTTATAAGAGTTCATGAAATTAAAAGATGCTTATTTTTTGGAAGGAAAGCTATGCTCAACCTAGATAGCATATTAAAAAGCAGAGACATTACTTTGTCAACAAAGGTCCATCTAGTCAAGGCTATGGTTTTTCCTGTGGTCATGTATGGATGTGAGAGTTGGACTGTGAAGAAGGCTGAGCACCAAAGAATTGATGCTTTTGAACTGTGGTGTTGGAGAAGACTCTTGAGAGTCCCTTGGACTGCAAGGAGATCCAACCAGTCCATTCTGAAGGAGATCAGCCCTGGGTGTTCTTTGGAAGGAATGATGCTAAAGCTGAAACTCCAGTACTTTGGCCACCTCATGCGAAGAGTTGACTCATTGGAAAAGACTCTGATGCTGGAAGAGATTGGGGGCAGGAGGAAAAGGGGATGACAGAAGATGAGATGGCTGGGTGGCATCAGCGACTTGACGGACGTGAGTTTGAGTGAACTCTGGGAGCTGGTGATGGACAGGGAGGCCTGGAGTGTTGCAATTCATGGGGTCGCAAAGAGTCGGACATGACTGAGCAACTGAACTGAACTGAACTGAAGAGTTCATTACACTATTCTTTCAAGTTTCATGTGTGATTAAAAATTTTCAAAATAAAAAATTTTAAATATTGTAAATTAGGAGAGAGCTTAAAATGATATTTGATCTTAGCACAATCATTTTCATGCCATTACAGTCTCATTATATTTATAAATGAACCATAACATCTATCTATACAAGTTATTTCTTGAATTCTATTTGCACAATTTAATTTCCCTGTACAAGTATACTTCATTTTTCCTTTATGGTATTGTGAATATACTATAGCTTAATGACTATGTGTGTGGCCTCTGGAGCAACTTCTCTGTTTCAGTTTCCAAATTCGTGAACAAGGACTTTGTTCTTTTTACTTCTGCGTCCCCAAGGCTTAGAACACACATAGGTGATAAGAGAGTGCTCAAATAATCTTCAAAAACTTTTAATTTTGAAAAATTTCCAGACTTACAAAAAAGTTATGAAAGTGGTAGAGTTCCACTTAGCCTTCACCAAGCATCTTTAAATGTTAGCCTCTTGTATAATCATAGCACAATGATCAAAACAAGGTAAATAACATTGAGAAGTGCATAATCTACATCAAATGATACTTTTCAAATGAATCTGTAGAATAAACAAATGTTAATAATAGTTCCTACCTTAAGCACATAAACCTCAGTAAGTGTTCACTATCACTTATAATAAAAGCATCATTCTGATTACTTCAGCCCTCTAGAGTTTCTACATAGAAGGGGCAGAGGGGCATAATCTGGTGGGAAGCTGACCTACAGGACTTGAAAACTCATTTACAGAGCAAACATTATTTGCGTTTAGCTTTTAGTTTTTCTGGCACTGCTATCATACCTGCCCTGTCTAATTGTCTAGGTCCTGGATCACTCTAGATTAAACATAATAGGGTGTTTAACAGCGCTCCATTCTGTGCTGCAAGGATTTATTCAAAATTTATTGAACCCCCATTATAAGCCCTGAGCAAACCCATGACTGAATGATCAACCAACCAACCAAATATATGAACAAACAGGCTAACAACCAAACCAAACAAAAAAACAAATACAAAAGCCTTTCCCTTCAAGGAGTTTTCAGTCTAGTTGGTATAAAAGATAAACAGCCAGTGATAAAAATAACTAGTAAAGCAAATGCAATCACAGAAGTCACTTCTCCAAGACCCCACTGAATGTCTCAGGGAACCAGGAGAAAGCTGCTGACTGCAGGCAACAACAATTACAGAGAAGCTAGCAGAATTCTGAGGAAGTTGGGCTCATGTTTCCACCAAAACAAAGCGGCACCGCCTCAGAATGTTGGGTTTCCTCATCTCGGAAGGATCCTGCCTCAAAGATCAGATGGAGTCTTAAACAGTCTTTTACACGCTGGCTCAGGGCTTCCTGCGTCAGGTTGATTTGCTTCCTGATTTTACCACCCCAGACTCTTGGTGACGCCTGCTCTCCCTTGCCTGTCATCAGATCTTTCTGGACTTTAGACCAGCAGGGATGTTGGCCTGTATTATCATGACAAGGTAGTTTTAAATCCTTCCAACATCAATATGATATCACCTGAGCCCATTCTGGGCTCCAATTCTGTGTCTGCTGGGTGACAGTGCAATGTTTCACATGTCACCATAAAGTAATATGTAAAGTAAACAGACATCCTCGGACTTCCTGGTCTTATTGTATGAGACAGTTCTTTTCTTAACATTCTGTAGATGGCTCTCTCATGCCATGTATAAACGGGGACTACACCATACTCAAGCAAAAACAAGCAATAACATTATTCTCCATTTGCTGCTCTTCAATGCACCACTGCGATTTCTGGGTGCTGAATTTCCAGTGAGGATAAAAAAAAGACATATTGCACAAGTTCTAGTATTATATTCAGCTTTAGCCAAATGAGAATTGAGGCTCATGTCCCTATTAAAATCAAATCCTCATATATTTCAAACGCAGTAAAACAAAACTGGAAAATATACCGATAACTAAGACCAAGACATTCTCAGGCAATCAGGATATCTGATTCATGCTTTGGGAAATACAATAAATCACATTCTGATTATAGCATTTCAAATGGGTAGACTAAAGAGTCTATTATGAATTAAATATTTTCTTCTCAAAAACATTGAGTCTATATAACAACTTATCATTTTCATGATCTGAAACATAGCATTTAAGTTACAGTCATTTAATCACAGAGTCCATGCAATTGCTTATTTTGAACACAACTATGGTGAACATGTAACAGTTACTTTTCAGTAACATAAATGAACATCTCATATCTTTTCCCTTTAATTTTAATATGTAAAATTTTCAAGCTGATTTACATGGCATCATAGTTATAAAACATCCAAGAAATAGCTTTAAAATCAATGCAAAATAACGAAGGTATATATGAATGAGTGAGAATAAAAATACTGCAGCCATGAGCTATTAAACATGTAATTAAAATGGATTTATCGCTTTTGGCTTTGATTTTTTTCCCTCTCTGTTATTGAATCATTATGGGGATCCCTTGAGTTCAATTATAATTATACACATACACATTATAATGTTTCACATATACATACAGTACATATATAGTCTTTAAAGCTGAAATAATAGAACAATATATATGCAAATTTAAATGTGTAAAATCCAGGTAATTAAAAATTATGATTCCCTAAGCAGCATTAACATACAGATAGTTATGAATCACTGCACTGTATATTAAATTTATATCACAATACATCTCAGTGGCGAGGTGGATTTATGGTGTATGTGGTGAATTCTTTAAACTTCATAACTTACATTCTTAAAGTATTAGGCATAGATAGATGTCTACATTTAATAATTCTGTTCTATATTTATAGGCTTTCTTTGTGTCCTGGACAGTCAATCACTTCCTGCACTGAATCCCCTGCCATGCAAAGTAGCCCTAAATGATTGCATAAGTTTAAAGGGCTATAGTGACACTCATGACCCTGTTCCCTTGGCCACAGATGAGATAAAGGGTGGACAGGCTCCCTCTCCAGCTTTGTGCAATGAATGGACTTATCAAAGGCCTGAGTGGTGATTAGAACTGAGAATTTTGCATAAGAGAAGAGCAGGTAACTCATTAGAATAATCATATTCTCTGATTTTGAATGTGATCTTCAGGAAAAGCTGAGCAGTTGGTAGGTGGAACAAAATTATTAAAAAGGTGAGAAGAAGCTGCAAGATATCAATAGGGGGAAATTGTTAGAAGGATCCGTAAAGTTTGTGTTCCCTGAAATGGCAGCAATGTAAGCTAGTCACTAGAGCTGGTTGTCCACAGTCTTCCAGGTGAGACTGTTATGAGTTGAATTGTGTTCTCCCCAAAGCAAATGGGCGTCCATGATAGCTCAGTTGGTAAAGAATCTTCCTGCAATGCAGGAGACCCTGATTCAATTCCTGGGTTGGGAAGATCCGCTGGAGAAGGGATAGGCCCAGTATTATTGGGCCAAAACAAATGTTGAAGTCCAATCACCTGGTCCCTGTGATTGGGACCTTATTGCAAAACGGGTCTTTGCAGATGTCATCAAGTTAAGATCAGGCTGTTAGGGTGGGCCCTAATTTCTTGTGACTGGTGTCCTCATAGGATGGGAAGAATGCTGTACAAAGGCAGGGAAGGAAGGGAAGAACGCCTTGAAGAATATGAAGATGGAGGCAGAACTGGAAATGCTGCAGCTGCAAGCCAAGGTATGCTAGGAATGGCCAGCAAACACCCAGGAGCTGGGGAAAGGCAAGGAAGGGTTCTCCCTTTCAGGTTTAAGGCACCTTGATTTCTGACTGCAAGCCTGCAGAACCATGAGATGATACATTTCTGTTGCTTTAAGCCTCTCCGTTTGCGATACTTTGCTCTGGCGGCCCTAGAAAACCAATCTGCCTCTTTGAGTCAACTTGCCCAGGTTTCCTGTCCTCTCAAGATTGGTTGTCTGACTCCTAACAGTACCAGTGAAGTTGCTCAGTTGTGTCTGACTCTTTGCGACCCCATGGAGCCTATCAGGCTCCTCCATCCACAGAATTTTCCAGGCAAGAGTACTGGAGTAGGTTGTCATTTCCTTCACCAGGGGATCTTCTTGACCCAGGGATCGAACCCAGGACTCCCACATTGCAGGCAGACGCTTTACCATCTAAGCCACCAGGGAAGCCCTGTCTGACTCCTGGATCCCATCAAATATGAAGTGAATGGACTCTATGATCCTTGCAACCAAAATATGAGTATCAGCTGGATCCAGGAGTAGGACTGTATGCAACAGAGACTGACAGAAACTGAAAGACACATGGAACTGGTTATAGTGATGAGGCAGGATAATGGCAACGAGAGTTCCCTTCATATCTTGGCTGATGTGCTGGTCGTCTGCACTGTATGGTGATGGAAGAATTCATTAAGCCATAACATGCTGTTTCTAGACACTTATAGAACATGTCCACCAAAGGTAAGTCTTAAAGGGTTTTTGTAACTCTAAAGACGAAATCCCCTGGAGAAGGAAATGGCAATCCACTCCAGTGTTCTTGCCTGGAAAGTTCCACGGACAGAGGAGACTAGTGGGCTACAGTCCATGGGATCATAAAGAGTCGGACATGACAGAGCACACAAAGAGGTCCAGAAGGCCTATAGAATTGTAGGGTCAGCTGAATTCCTGATTAGTCCATATCCCCATGCAAGAATTTAGGGCATAGGTGGCAGAGTTTGGGATCCAAATAATGAGAAAATCTGGGAAATAGGAGAGGTTAAATGCGTTGCTCAAGCTCATAATAATTTTATAGTATGTGCATTTTACCACAATCAAAAAAAATGAATAAAAGCACTTAGCTTATTATGAGTCAGGCAAAGAGGAGTAAAGTTAGTTATTTGAAATGTGAAAGGATGTATCTAGGATTATATGTGTCAACATTTAAGGCTGAAGTTGGAACGAGATCAGTGCCAAAGGCCTTGTATTCTCCACCAAATGTGATCTATTGAACCAATGAAGGATTTATCCCTGTGGAAGTTTTATTATTACAGTGTGCGTGTTTTGCCAAAATGTCCTAGTGGAGAATGGAACAAAAATTTAGGATAGTCTAATCTTTATGATCTCAAAAAATGGAGAGTGTCTTATTGCATCTAATATTTTGGAAGTACTGGGGGAAATAAAATGATAAAAGACATAAAGAGGTAGTGATCAAGTACTTATTTACTTTTTAATACATTGCCTAAAAGAACTCACAGAATTCAGTTCCATAGTGTTTACCTGAAATATGCAGTTTGTTTATCTGAAATATGGGCTTCCCTGATGGCTCATATGATAAAGAATCTGCCTGCAGTGTGGGAGACCTGGGTTTGATCCCTGGGTTGGGAAGATCCCCTGGAGAAGGGAATGGCTACTCACTCCAGTGTTCTTGCCTGGAGAATTCTATGTACTGAGTAGCCTGTCAGGCTACAGTCCATGGGGGTTGCAAAGAGTCAGACATGACTGACTAGCACTTTACCTGAAATATGAAAGAATAATTTGACTTTTCTAGCCCGTATATATCCTGTGTATCCCTGTTGCCAGTCTGTTGCTTAAACAGAGGATTCAAAACAAAGGTGAAAACCTTAGTGTTGTCATGTACTGTCTTTGCCCCATTCTCTGGGTATCTCATTCTTTTAAATATAATTGAATGTTAGGCCTAAGCTTGATTCCTGAAAGAGAAGGGAAGATAAAGAATTATCTGTTTTTCTCTTCGTAGAATAAAAATCATACCAGCCTGTAAGCTCTCTCCTTTGCCCCCACATCAAACCAACCAACCAATGAGCCAACAAATCCAAATTATTGTACTAAAAGCTCCTTTGCTTGTCTGAGCATCTTCTCACATTATTCAGAGATTAGTCCCATTCTAGAGACAAATTTTTCACGCTTCATCAAGAAAATGCACATGTTTAGAAGGTGCTAATTGTCAAGGATAGGCAAGAGATGGAAAAGGGGGAACAGACATTTTTCAATGGGCAACTCTTCTTTTAAAGCTTTCAATCTCAGCATGATGTAGGAAGGACTATCTCCATGTTACAGAAAGAAGGTGTTTACTCAGTCTAGATTGCTCAGCTAGTGAGTGACAGAGCTTGCTCTGTCTGACTCCAAGTCAGGTGTTTTTTCTATATCACCCAGGCTCTCATATTAAGAGAATGTGTATTCAGGGATAAAGTGGATTTTTATTTAACAATTTCCATAGATATCCTACTTCCCTCAGATTTTGCAACAGCTAAAACCTCTTTCCTTAGGATAGTTCACTAGTATCCACGCACACACAACACACACATACACATACCCCATAAGTCATAAAAATGAAAACAATCTGCTAATTGGTGATTCCCAAGCTTCCCAAGTGTCTCTGATATTTATAATACGTCAACTTATGCCAATGAATGCCTTTTTAGGCTTAGCAGCTGGATGGTGCATATTTTGAAACAGTGATGATAACCAACAATGATAAGGCTCCCATTGAAGCTGTCTAATATTTGATTTTATATGAAGCACTGCCTTTGAATTTAGAAAATCTTTAGTAAGCTGATTTTGGAAAAAATAGATCATTCTTTAATCAACACATATGATGCAAGCTTGCTATTTTAATTTTACTATATCTGCTTTCTCTTTTGCTTATTAATCAAAAGCAATTCTGTTTCTTGGCTTGGAGGAGATGATGCTAACAAAATATACTGTAATTGTTTAGAAGTGATTTTCTCCCGAGATCCAGGAAGCTTAAGTAGTTGAGTTTCCTATTACTTTCTGCCCCCTGGGTTTTACATCAGTTCTGCACTGACTTTCTTGTCTAGTGTGTTTGTAGGAGTAAACGATTAGGCAGGGGAGGCTCCAGGGGACTGTTCTTGGCAGGAGCAGGTTGTGCTTAACTACCTTCTACTTGCATGCACCTGATGCAGTCGGTTATTAACAGGGTTTGTGGAATCAATGAGCACAATATCTCTTTGCTTAATAGGTGTACGCAAAGGAAAAAAAAGATGTAATAACATTTATCTGCAGGTGCGTCCTATGGTCTTAATCCAAGAAACAGAATTTTGTAGAGTTCTTGACAGCTGTTTTCCTTGTTCTCTGTTTTCATTGCACAGGTTGAGCCATGAATATTCAAAACATGGTCTGCCTGACTATGCCACCCGTGGGAAAAATCAGCAAGAAGCGATGTATATGGTAGAAAGGAATGGGCGACAAAGGCTATTGCAAATAGAGAGGTAGGAACGAAGCATAGACAAGCTGGAATAATGGGAGAGACCACGAGGGCAGGATTTTACAAGATGATAGCTTGATCCCAAGCTTTAATACCTAGTTTTAATATCAACCAGTGCTCTTGAAGGGCTTCCCTGGTGGCGTAGATGGTAAAGAATCCCCCTCAATGCCCGAGACCTGGGTTCGATCCCTGGGTTGGGAAGATCCCCTGGAGGAGGGCATGGCAACCCACTCCAGTGTTCTGGCCTGGAGAATCCCATGGACAGAGGCGCCTGGTAGGCTACAGTCCATGGGGTCACAAAGAGCTGGATGTGACTGAGCAACTAACCACACACTCAGTGCTCTTGAATACACGGAGGACCCTGATGGCCTACAATTCATCCACACTATCTGAATGCTGGAGATGAAGCCAAGTTTTGTGACTGTTCACAGAAAATTTGAAGTATAAGTTTTTGTAACCTTGTTTTATCATCTTTCTAGTGAAGAAATTATTTACCTTTCCTCCCTCTCTTTTTCTTTCCTTCTTTTCCATCCTTACCTTTCTCTTCTGTCTCCATCTCCTCCTCCTCTTTTTTCTTTTTTTGACTCATCTTCCTCTTCTTTTTCTGAAGCTCTGAGGCCTTCTTTGCTGCTAGTAGGGAAGAAAAATTGGAGACAATGAAAGCCACGTGGGTCTTTTTTTAATTGGAGTTACAATGTTGTGTTAGTTTGTGATGTACAACAATGTAAGTCAGCTGTATGTATACATATATCCCCTCCCTCTTGAGGCTCCCTACCACCTACCCCACCACCCATCCCATCCCTCTGGATCATCACAGAGCACCAAGCTGAGCTCTCTGTGCTATACAGCTAGTTGAGTCTTCATGATAAACGGGGAGGGAGAACTTCGGAAGGAAAAATCTAGTTAAGGGGTTGAAGGCTAGAGGAGTGATTGCCCACAAGAGGCTGGGAGAGGGAAAAAGAAGTATGTTCTGGTGCAGAAAGCTACAGAAGTGTGCAGCTAAATGGCAGAGGGGACTTCTGGGGCTGGGGGGGAAAGGGAAGGAAATGCATGGTAAAGGTTGCTATGGGATGCACGACATAATCTCTGTATCTATAGATTGTGTTAGTCACTCAGTTATGTCTGACTCTTGCGACCACATGGACTGTAGCCCAACAGGCTCCTCTGTCCATGGAATTCTCCAGGCAAGAATACTGGAGTGGGTTGCTATTTCCTCCTCTAGGGGATCTTCCTGACCCAGTGATCGAACCTGGGACTCCTACATTGCAGGCAGATTCTTTACCATTTAAGTCACCAGGATATATCTCCGTATCTATACTCCCAGTCAAACTACTGAATGCTGCGTGTGTGTGTGTGTGTGTTTGTGTGTGTGTGTGTGTGTGTGTATGTATCTGTCATGTCAATACAGACTACTGGGCATTAGGTAAAAGCAGAACTGACCCAGTAAGACCCAAGGAAATGTTTTTCTTTAATTCCTATCCTCTGTTTGCAAAAATGTTATAAAAATTATTTAAAAATAGGAATTACTTGGAACTTCCCTGGAGGAGAAGTGCTGCCAATGCAGGAGGTACAAGTTCGATCCCTGGTCGGGGAACTAAGATCCCACATGCCATGCAACATGGCCAAAAGATTAAAAAGAAATTAGTTTTTTAAATTAAAAAAAGAGAGAAAAATAGGAACACTTCCTTGAGTGTCCTCTAAATGACCCACTACAGTCAAAAGAGACTACTCACAGCTTCCTGGGCATTTTGCCCCTTCTTATCTCTGCACTTTTGTGCTTATGTTTTAACCTTAATATCCTCTGTCACTTCCATTCCTCCAGGCCGTTAAAATCCTTCTAAACTTACAAAGTTTAAATACCAACTTTTCCTTAAAGCCTTCTCTGACTCCCTGGCTGGAAATTATTTTCCTCTTTAATTCCTATCCTCTGCAGCTCTTTCAACTCCCTGTCCTGTATTACAGCCACACAAGTGGGTGTCTCTGTTCTGAGCATGTGAACCCCTCCTATGAAGATATCCTTTCTATGCATCCCTGAGTCCAACCTAAATCCTCAATCAGTATAGTTAGCAGATGCTCAGTAAACATCTAACGAACAATACATGCTTGGTTCACCAACTATAGTTTGTTTTTTGTTTGCATTTTCATTTAGAATTTATGGATTATTTTTTAAAAGCTGTTTTGTGGGTAAAAGTTCCTTCCCAAAGTACAACCCTGAGAGGTAACTTTGGCAATAACAAATTGCAACTGTCATTAGAGTTCTAAAACAGGCAAGTTGAAAAAATAATCAAGAAATCCTTTAGAGGATATTATTTGTATTTCAATAACTAAATTATAATAGGTGCTCATCATTTGGGAAATATATTTACAAAGTAAAATTGTGTGGAAGTGAAAGACAGCAAGTGTGTCATTCTAAAGAATTTTATGAGCCTGGAAGGGGGTCCTTGCTGTTATCTATCTGTGTCTTAAACAAAGAATTGTAAAATGCAAATTACCCCTGAGTCAGAAAATATAAGTAACCTGAGGTGATAATTAGAGGCGGTTTTCATACTTCCCCTGTGGAAAGAATGGATACTTGTGGCTATGCACATTTCTCAGTTTTCAGATGGTCCCAGTGCCCTCTGGCAAAAAGTTAGAAGAGAAATTCTGACTTGAGACACTGCTTGGAAGAAATAACAGGCTCTCAGAGAAATGCACGACAGCTATATATATCAACACAGATGAATTTCAAAAACACATTGATTAGTGAAAAAGCAAATCACAGAAGAAAATGGACAGGATAAGTCCCTTACATAAAGTTAAAAAACAGAGCAAACAAAACAATATGTGTTTATATATATATATATATATATATATATATATATATATATATATATAGTGTTAAACCTTAGAAAATAGGAAATAATACAAAATTGAAGAAGTGAACTTTATATCTCTTTGAAGCTGTGGAAGGGAAGGTAAATTTAGGAGGGAATAACATGGGGCTTCAAAGATACAGATAATATTTTCCTTCTTAAGCTGACTGGGTGGCTTTGTAGATCTGTATATTATGTACATCTTTGTATATCTGTATATTATGTACATCTTTATGTATATGATATTATTAATGTTTAAATATAAATATAAATCATAACTCCACAGTCCTATTGCAAAATTGGTGTGTGTGTATATATGTGTATGTATATGTGTGTGTATTATATATATATAAATATATAAATATATATAAAAAACAGCTTGGTAAAGAGTTGTGTCAAGGGTTATGCAAAAGTATAGGGTCGATATAGCATTTGAGAATATCACCCTTAGTCAAAGTGTTGTGGGCAAAACATTTAAAAATGAAAGCATACTTCAATATCTAATGGAATAAAACAAAGCACTTGCATGAGGTTTCTAAGATAAAATACATGTCTTGCCAAGAAAGTTGTTTGCAGTGAGCCATTTTAAGCGTGACCCCACATCAGGCAAGATGCTCATTCACTGTCCTCTATGGTAATGGATGGTGCGGGGAAAGAATTTGGGAAGCAGTCAGAGAAAGGTGTGTTGCCTGAGCCAACAGGGAAAGTAGATTCATGCCTTGTCTCAGAATACAGCAAAGGGGTATTTATAAGTACAACCCTGTAGCATATGGTGTTACATAAACTTGCTTCCTTTTTGCTGTTTGAGAGAACACTGAGCAAATTCCTTTGGAGTCCCTTTGCAGAAATAGCTGTTGTTTCTGGTGCCCCCTAGAGGTTATTGGTGATACAATAATAAATTAGTTTCTAGTTCTCAAGTGACATTTGTACCAAGCCACCTCTAGCAGAGGGAGTGAGAGTTTCAGGAGAGTTTATAGGGACATATAATACACCTCAGACTGAAGAGCTATTAACAAGGAAAAGGAAACTTTGGGATGCAAGAAACAGGCATCCTTAAAGAAAGACTTTCTTACCATCCTTTGTCCAAATACGAATTGAGCTGTCTCTTGCCAAAATAAGGGATGTCAGTCTTCCTAATGTATGCACATAATGAGTGCATACAGACCAGAGTAAAAGTTGTCTTTCTAGATGAGCAGGGTAAGGATATTCAGGAAGTCTAGATTCAATCATTCTGCAAATATTTGTTGAGTGTTCAATGTGTGCCAGGCACTATGCTGGCCAATGGAGTTACACTGATGAGTAAAAACATCATTACTGCCCTTTGGACAGTGATGCCCTTTACTAGATGTAGGTCTAGTACAGAAGAGGGAAATAATTAACCAAATAACATGCAAATAAATATACAGTTAAAAGCAGTGAAAATGCTGTGGAATGAAGGTACATGGTGCTAGAATTGTTGTATAAGAGAAGGATTAGACTGGTGGAATGGATCTAGAACTTCTCTGAAGAAATGACGTTTAGACTGAGATCTGAAGAAGTAGAAATTCACTTTCTGCATTGGGGCAAGGTGAGCATTGTGTTCTAGGAGAGACACCATACGTGCCAAGGTCCTGAGGCAAGATACGCTATCCATGGTACAGTCTAGAAAATGAAACAAGACCCTTGTGCCTATAGTACAGATAGTGAGGGGGCTGAGGCAAGCATAAAGAGGGCCTTGAGGGCCATTTTAGGGATTTAGGTCATTATCTTCAAAGCAATGAGAAGCCATTGAAGCATTGTACACAGGAGTATAATATGCATCAGATATATGAGGAGAGTATTATAACTTAAGGCTAAAGAATAGATGGAAAGACACAGAATCAGGAAAAACAGTTAGGATGAATTGTGAACCAAAGCAGTGGATAATGGTAGTTCAGCTTATTACGTTCTAAGGAGTATTTAGAAGGTTAAATCTACAGGGCGAGTGCTGTCATTGGGAAAGAAGCAGTTGTCATTTGTTCTTTTGGGAGAAGGAGGTGTTTGGTAATTGTGTGGTTGCACGGTGTTTAGGCTTGTTTATGGAGTGGTCATGTTTTTTATCTTGTTCATAACCATGGAGTCCTCACATGATGACGATATTAGGGGACGCTGTTTATATAAAACAGGAAAACACCCTGGCTTAGCTGGTAGCAATAAAGCCAGCTACCAGCAGACAGCTGTCAATGCTGTTTTTCTTTCTTACCAGACACATTGGGATCAGGTCAGGGTAGGGATGACAAAATGGTCAAGGGTAGATTAGGAATGAGGAATGGATTGGGAGTTAGAAACTCGAACAGGAAAAAAAAAAAAAAGAAAAAACTAGTATAAACAGACTTAGTATGTCTGCCACACTTGTTCAGTTCAGAAAGTCCCATCAATCATTTTATAGAATGATTTTTCTTTATTTATTCTTTCCTTTATTCATTCTCTGAAAATTCATTTGTCCTTGAATGGACAACCTTTTTTCCAATTATTATGTTTCTTTCTCTTTCCTTCCTTCCATAACCTCATTCATTAATTCAAACCATTTCACTCAATAACTAACCAGTCAATATTTTATTATGTATCAGGCACTAGGCTAGTGCATACTTTTCTATTGCAATATAACAAATTACCACAAACATAGTGGCCTAAAACAAGTCATAATTCTGTAGGTAATAAGCCCAGGCTGGATTCTCCAATTAATCACTCACAATCACTCACTAAAATCAAGCTGTCATCTGGGCCAGCTTCCTGTCTGGAGGTATCAAGGAAGAATCTGCTTTCTAGCTCATTCAGGCTTTGATAGAATACGGCTCCTTCAGGCTGTGTGACTGAAGTCCCAGTTTTCTCACTGGCTATTGGTCAGGGACTACTGTCAGCTCTTGGAGGCTGCCTGCTGTTCCATGCCACGTGGTCCCTCATGGACAATTCACAACATGATTATTGCTGCTTTTTCCAGGTAAGCAGAAAGGAATCTCTGATTTCTTCCTCTACAACCAGCTGGAGAAAACTTTCTGCTTTCAGAGAACTCAGGTCTCACTCGAATTATCTCCTTTTTGCCATTTAACATAACAGAATCACCACTTCTGCCCACACTCAACAGGATGGGATGAAACCAGGGCAAGGGGCATCGGGAGTCACGTTGAAACTCTGCCTGCATGTGTGTGTGTGTGCCGAGCCACTTCGGTTCTGTTTGACTCTTTGCAACCCTATGGAATGTAGCTCGCTAGTGCTCACTGTCCATGGGATTCTCCAGGCAAGAATACTGGAGTGGGTTACCATTTCCTTCTCCAGGGGATCCTCCCAATCCAGGGATCGAATTTGCATCTCTTGTACTTCCTGCATTGGCAGGCGGATTCTTCACTAGCGCTATCTGGGAAGTCCAAAATTCTGCCTGCTGCAGAATTAGTCGCTTCAGGTATATTCAACTCTCTGTGACCCCGTGGACTGTAGCCCTCCAGGCTCCTCTGTCCATGGGGTTTCCCAGGCAAGAATACTGGAATGGGTAACCATTCCATCCTCCAGGGGATCTTCCTGACCTAGAGATCAAACTCAGGTCTCCTGCATTGCAAGCAAATTCTTGACCACTGAGCCACCCGGGAAACCCAAAATTCTGCCTACTTTAGCTACATAGATGCAGAGATCAGTAATCAATAGAGCCTGCCTACAAGCAGTTCACAATCTCACTTAGTAGTCATATGAATGTAATTTAAATACAGAATGGTACTAGGGCTACATCTCATCCTCTGCCACTGTGAGGATGGGAGGGTTGGATGGCATCACCGACTCAGTGGATATGAACTTGAGCAAACTCCGGGAGATAGTGGAGGACAGGGAAGCCTGGTGTGCTGCAGTCCGTGGGGTCTCAAAGAATCAGACACAACTTAGCGACTGAACAACAACAACTAGAGCTACATAACAGTAGTGAGGTGAAAGAGAGGAAGGGATAATTAACTTCACCTGCAACAGAAGGCTTCTGACATGTACAGGTGGCTTTACGGAAGAGGAGATGTTTCAGCTGAGTGTGGAAGGGTAAGATGGATCCTGAGTGAAAGACTCCTGATCAACCTATGCCAGGAATTGTGTGTGTCGGGGGTGGAGAGAGGCACGGGTCTTTGTCACCAGAGTGTGGCAGAGGGAGACGAGGGGACTTGATGACCCAGTCTAGAGAGAGAAGTATACAGGTTGGTTTGAATAAGTAGCCATTGTCTGAAGCTTGCTGTTCCATTTTGTTTTTGGCAAATAGAACTTCTCACAACAAAGACCCATTAAGACAGATGTTTCAATTTCTTCCTCTCCCCACCGCCAGAATGAGATGTTTCTGCATTTGCTACATTAGGACATAGGACAGCACTTAAGTGTTAGATAGGTAAATGATGTATCATTGCCTTATAAAATCACAAGAACAACACTTAACCAACAGTAGTTGGGAAGAATTAGCATAAAATGCTTAAGAGCGATTCACTGGGAAGAAGCATCCACAGACAGCTCCATTCTGTGAAGAGAGGAAAAGGAAAGAGCAACTGTTTTGAAACAGCTTTTTCTGCAAAAAAAGTATATTGAATTTGAGTGTCTGGAGCACAGTTAAGAATTAATTGGATGAAACCCCATGTATTTCATAGCCTGATTTTAAAAACACTTATTATGTTTTTAATTGAATAAAAATAGATACACACTTCTGAGGTTGTGTGTAGGACCTTGACTTGAGTTTGGGTAGGCAGGTTTGTAGCTACATTAAACAGTTGTCAGGTTTTTTTTTTTTTGGTTGTTGTTGTTGCTTGTTTTTCACTTAGAATATGCGTTTTTGATAAAATACAAAACTAGAACAATAATGAGAAGAGTTGAAAGTTTTAAGAAAATTCTCTGATCAAAGAGGACACTAATAGATGGAGAAATATACCATGTTCATGGATTGGAAGAATCAATATAGTGAAAATGAGTATACTACCCAAAGCAATTTACAAATTCAATGCAATCCCTATCAAGCTACCAGCCACATTTTTCACAGAACTAGAACAAATAATTTCAAGATTTGTATGGAAATACAAAAGACCTCGAATAGCCAAAGCAATCTTGAGAAAGAAGAATGGAGCTGGAGGAATCAACTTGCCTGACTTCAGGCTCTACTACAAAGCCACAGTCATCAAGACAGTATGGTACTGGCACAAAGACAGACATATAGATCAATGGAACAAAATAGAAAGCCCAGAGATAAATCCACACACATATGGACACCTTATCTTTGACAAAGGAGGCAAGAATATACAATGGAGTAAAGACAATCTCTTTAACAAGTGGTGCTGGGAAAACTGGTCAACCACTTGTAAAAGAATGAAACTAGATCACTTTCTAACACCGCACACAAAAATAAACTCAAAATGGATTAAAGATCTAAATGTAAGATCAGAAACTATAAAACTCCTAGAGGAGAACATAGGCAAAACACTCTCAGACATAAATCACAGCAGGATCCTCTATGATCCACCTCCCAGAATGCTGGAAATAAAAGCAAAAATAAACAAATGGGATCTAATTAAAATTAAAAGCTTCTGCACAACAAAGGAAAATATAAGCAAGGTGAAAAGACAGCCTTCTGAATGGGAGAAAATAATAGCAAATGAAGCAACTGACAAACAACTAATCTCAAAAATATACAAGCAACTTCTGCAGCTCAACTCCAGAAAAATAAACCACCCAATCAAAAAATGGGCCAAAGAACTAAATAGACATTTCTCCAAAGAAGACATACGGATGGCTAACAAACACATGAAAAGATGCTCCACATCACTCATTATTAGAGAAATGCAAATCAAAACCACAATGAGGTACCACTTCACACCAGTCAGAATGGCTGCGATCCAAAAATCTGCAAGCAATAAATGCTGGAGAGGGTGTGGAGAAAAGGCAACCCTCCTACACTGTTGGTGGGAATGCAAACTAGTACAGCCACTATGGAGAACAGTGTGGAGATTCCTTAAAAAATTGCAAATAGAACTACCTTATGACCCAGCAATCCCACTTCTGGGCATACACACCGAGGAAACCAGAATTGAAAGAGACACATGTACCCCAATGTTCATCGCAGCACTGTTTATAATAGCCAGGACATGGAAACAACCTAGATGTCCATCAGCAGATGAATGGATAAGAAAGCTGTGGTACATATACACAATGGAGTATTACTCAGCCGTTAAAAAGAATTCATTTGAATCAGTTCTGATGAGATGGATGAAACTGGAGCCGATTATACAGAGTGAAGTAAGCCAGAAAGAAAAACACCAATACAGTATACTAACACATATATATGGAATTTAGGAAGATGGCAATGACGACCCTGTATGCAAGACAGGGAAAGAGACACAGATGTGTATAACGGACTTTTGGACTCAGAGGGAGAGGGAGAGGGTGGGATGATTTGGGAGAATGACATTCTAACATGTATACTATCATGTGAATTGAATCGCCAGTCTATGTCTGACACAGGATGCAGCATGCTTGGGGCTGGTGCATGGGGATGACCCAGAAAGATGTTATGGGGAGGGAGGTGGGAGGGGGGTTCATGTTTGGGAATGCATGTAAGAATTAAAGATTTTAAAATTTAAAAAATAAAAAACTAAAAAAAAAAAAGAAAAGAAAATTCTCTGAAGATAATAAGTGTTTACTGACTGCTCAGGAGTAGCCATCATGGTCAACAAAAGAGTCTTAAATGCAGTACTTGGATGCAATCTCAAAAATGACAGACTGATCTCTGTTCAAGGCAAACCATTCAATATCACGATAATCCAAGTCTATGCCCTGATCAGTAATGCTGAAGAAGCTGAAGTTGAACAGTTCTACGAAGACCTACAAGACGTTCTAGAACTAACACCCAAAAAGATGTCCTTTTCATTATAGGGGACAGGAATGCAAAAGTAGGAAGTCAAGAAACACCTGGAGTAACAGGCAAATTTGGCCTTGGAGTGCAGAATGAAGCAGGGCAAAGGCTAATAGAGTTCTACCAAGAGAATGCACTGGTCATAGCAAACACCCTCTTCCAATAACACAAGAGAAGACTCTACACATGGATATCACCAGATGGTCGACACTGAAATCAGATTGATCATATTCTTTGCAGCCAAAGATGGAGAAGCTCTATACAGTCAGCAAAAACAAGACCGGGAGCAGACTGTGGCTCAGATCATGAACTCCTTATTGCCAAATTCAGACTGAAATTGAAGAAAGTGGAGAAAACCACTGCACCATTCAGGTATGACCTAAATCAAATCCCTTATGACTATACAGTGGAAGTGTAGATTTATAAATAGATTTAAGGGACTAGAACTGATAGACAGAGTACCTGATGAACTATGGATGGAGGTTTGTGACATTGTACAAGAGACAGGAATCAAGACCATCCCAAAGAAAAAGAAATGCAAAAAAAGCAAAATGGCTGTCTGAGGAAGCCTTACAAATATCTGTGAAAAGAAGGGAAGTGAAAAGCAAAGGAGAAAAGGAAAGATATACCCATTTGAATGCAGAGTTCCAAGAATAGCAAGGAGAGATAAGAAAGCCTTCCTCAGTGATCAATGCAAAGAAATAGAAGAAAACAATAGAATGGGAAAGACTAGCTGCTGCTGCTAAGTCACTTAAGTTGTGTCTGACTCTGTGTGACCCCATAGACGGCAGCCCACCAGGCTCCCCCGTCCCTGGCATTCTCCAGTCAAGAACACTGGAGTGGGTTGCCATTTCCTTCTCCAAGCATGAAAGTGAAAAGTGTAATGGAAGTCGCTCAGTCGTGTCTGACTCTTTGCGACCCCATGGACCGCAGCCTACCAGGCTCCTCTGTCCATGGGATTTTCCAGTCAAGAGTACTGGAGTGGGGTGCCATCGCCTTTTCCGGGGAAAGACTAGAGATCTCTTCAAAAAAACTAGAGATACCAAGAGAACATTTCATGCAGAGATGGGCTCAAAAGGACAGAAATGGTATGGACCTAACAGAAGCAGAAGATATTAAGAAGAGGTGGCAAGAATACACAGAAGAACTGTACAAAAAAGAGCTTCATGACCCAGATAATCACAATGGTGTGATCAGTCACCTAGAGCCAGACATCCTGGAATGGGAAGTCAAGTGGGCCTTAGGAAGAATCACTACGAACAAAGCTAGTGGAGGTGATGGAATTCCAGTTGAGCTGTTTCAAATCCTGGAAGATGATGCTGTGAAAGTGCGGCACTCAATATGCCAGCAAATATGGAACACTCAGCAGTGGCCACAGGACTGGAAAGGGTCAGTTTTCATTCCAATCCCAAAGAAAGGCAGTGCCAAAGAATGCTCAAACTACTGCACAATTGCACTCATCTCACATGCTAGGAAAGTAATGCTCAAAATTCTCCAAGCCAGGCTTCAGCAATATGTGAACTTTGAACTTCCAGATGTTCAAGCTGGTTTTAGAAAAGACAGACGAACCAGAGATCAAATGGCCAACATCCGATGGATCATGGAAAAAGCAAGAGAGTTCCAGAAAAACATCTATTTCTGCTTTATTGACTATGCCAGAGCCTTTGACTGTGTGGATCACAATAAACTGTGGAAAATACTGAAAGAGATTGGAATTCCAGACCACCTGACCTGCCCCTTGAGAAACCTGTATGCAGGTCAGGAAGCAACAGTTAGAAGTGGACATGAAACAACAGACTGTTTCCAGATAGGAAAAGGAGTGCGTCAAGGCTGTATATTGTCATCCTGCTTATTTAACATATGCAGAGCACATCATGAGAAATGCTGGGCTGGAGGAAGCACAAGGTGGAATCAAGATTGCCGGGAGAAATATCAATAACCTCAGATATGCAGATGACACCATCCTTATGGCAGAAAGTGAAGAAGAACTAAAGAGCCTTTTGGTGAAAGTGAAAGAGGAGAGTGGAAAATGTTGGCTAAAGCTCAACATTCAGAAAACGAAGATCATGTCATTCAGTCCCATCACTTCATGGCAAATGGATGGGGAAACAGTGGAAACAGAGGCTGACTTTATTTTTCTGGGCTCCAAAATCACTGCAGACAGTAATTGCAGCCGTGAAATTAAAAGACACTTACTCCTTGGAAGGAAAGCTATGACCAACCTAGACAGCATATTGAAAAGCAGAGACATTAGTTTGCTAACAAAGGTCTGTCTAGTCAAGGCTATGGTTTTTCCAGTGGTCATGTATGGATGTGAGAGTTGGACTATAAAGAAAGCTGAGTGCTAAAGAATTGATGCTTTGGAACTGTAGTGTTGGAGAAGACTCTTGAGAGTCCCTTGGACTGCAAGGAGATCCATCTAGTCCATCCTAAAGGAGATCAGTCCTGGGTGTTCATTGGTAGAACTGATTTTGAAGCTGCAACTTCAATATTTTGGCCACCTGATGCAAAGAGGTGACTCAGTTGAAAAGACCCTGATGCTGGGAAAGATTGAAGGCAGGAGGATAAGTGGACGACAAAGGATGAGATGGTTGGATGGCATCACTGACTCGATGGACATGGCTTTGGGTGGTCTCCAGGAGTTGGTGATGGTCAGGGAAGCCTGGCGTGCTGTAGTTCATGGGGCTGCAAATAGTTGGACATGACTGAGGGACTGGACTAATTGAACTGCTCAGGGGAAAAAAAGAAATAATTATAAAAGTTTTGAAGATAATCACATTCTGTATGATACCTGTTAGAAGGTGGTAAAAATAATTTTGTCTAATAGCTAATTTTGTCCCATATGCTTCCATGGCAAAGTGACAAGTCATTTTGATGAATGAATATATAGATATTAGAATTTAATATATATAACATATTAGAATGTATATCTATTTTAGAATTTTGCTTTTGTATGGTATAAGTCATTAGACTTTAGGAACATTGGTTGAAATAGTAGCAAAAGGTCATACTTAAAAGACTTTTATCAGTACATTTGGCTTTTGTCTGTTCGCTTCATATTTGGGGATTCAACAAACGAAAATTTGGTTGAATCTGTAGATGGGAATCCCCAAGGGCCAAATGTATTCAATGTACTCTGCTGTTTTATAAAAGGGACTCTGATCGTCTGGGGATTTTGGTGTCACTGGATGCCATGGAATGACCGTAGTAGTAGGAATACAATTGAATAACTTGCCAAAGGAATGGATGCTCTTTTTTTCACCTAACATGGAGTTTGAGGCTAAGCACATGTTAGGGAGGGAATTTGTGAAAATTTACTTGGCAGTTTAAAAGGGGAGCATGTTTATTTGTAACTTATTCGAAGAACATTTATTCAGATGCTTATTAAGTGTAAAGCACTGTGCTAAGTAATTCTGAAGTGATTCTAAGTGATTCTTGAGTCTTACTTAAAGGCTGCCTTCAGGGAGCTTTCCCTCCACCTGTGTTTCTGTCTTGTTGGAAAATGCCATCCTAATGGAGCAAAACACAACTGCTTCCAATATCTCTTAGAGTTTGCTTTAGATATTTGATTTCTCATCAGTCATACAGATAGAGGTGTATCTTAGCTCTCTCTCTCTGAGCCTGAGAGACAGACAGAGAGAGAGAAAGGGTGAAATTCATTGCCAGTGTGGAAAAGTGGAGTAATGCATCCTGATTTATCATATGGAATGTTAGAAAAGACAAAATAGTCTTTACAAAACATACTTCTGTATAGACTTCAGTTTCCAAAGCTAATAATTAAACTAAGTTTATCTGGCTTACTGCAGAAAAATGAAAGTCTGTTTTTAAAGCTGTCTTCCTTAAAATGAAATGTAAATGTTTCGAAGCTCAAACCCTTTTGAAAAATGCAAACATTTAAATTTGCTGAATGAATTAATAATTATCTACACTGATTTCACTCTCAGTCCTTTACTTGTTTCTCCTCCCATGGTAATGGTATTACTACTCATTTAGCTTTCCCAGCTAGAACATCCTCACTTCTATTAAGATAGCTACTATTGAAAAAAAAAAAAAAAGATAGGAAAGAACAGCGTTGGAAAGGACATAGAGAAATTGGAACCCTTCTGCACTAATGGTAGGAAAGTTAAATGGCACAACCATTGTGGGAAACAGTATGTCATTTCCTCAAAAATTAAAAAAAACCACAATTATGTATAATCCAGCAGTGCTACTTGTGGGTATAACTGAGGTTAGGATCTTTAAGAGCTTGTTATACACTCACGATTATAGTAGCATTGTTCACATTAGCTGAAATGTAGAGGAAACCCAAGTGTCCATAAGCCAAATGTGGAATATATCTACAATGGAATGTTATTCAGCCTTTAAAAAGAAGGAAATTCAGTAATATGCTACACAAAGATGAACCTTCAGGACAGTTTAATAAATGAAATAAACTGCCAAAAAAAAAAAAAAGTCATCCTCAATTTCCTCCTTTCTCACATCTTCAGACTTAGTCAATAGACCCTATTGAGTCTGCCCTTGGAATATTTCTCAAATTTCTGCTCTTTCATTCCACTACCACTCCTTTTGTTTGTGTTTCACTTGGATTATATATAGTAACTGCTTACTTAATCCTTCAGAGATTCCTTTAACACATATTTACAGAGTGCTCACTGCTATACTATTAAGAGACATTTCTAAGTATAAAGGCAGGTCAACTTAAAAAGTATCAGCAGATACACGCTTGACTTTATCTTATAATCTATAGACAATACATTAGAATAACTTGATCCAAAGCTGACACCAGAATTCACTCTTCCTGAATCACCAGCCTCCCAACTGATTTCTCGTTTATATGTAGCTTATCAGTAAATACAACTGTTAGCATCCTAGTAGCTCCAATGAAAAATCTCAGAATTATCTCTGACTCACCGCCAGTCCCCTCCCCCTTATCCAGTCCTATTGATTTGGCTTCCAGTTTCTGTCTGGGAGAAGCTGGCTTTCCTGGTGGCTCAGATGTTAAAGCATCTACCTGCAATGCAGAAGACCTGGGTTGGGAAGATTCCCTGGAGAAGGGAATGGCAACCCACTTCAGTACTCTTGCCTGGAAAATACCATGGATGAAGGAGCCTGGTAGGCTACAGGCCATGGGGTCACAAAGAGTCCAATTGAGTGACTTCACTTTCTGTCTAGGATCCAGTCACTTGCTCCATCTCTGAAGCAGACCACCAGGTTCAAACTGAAGTAGCATCACTTACTAGCTATGCGACCTTGGGTAATTAATGTCTGGAAGTCCTGGTTTCAAATGCAAAACCACACTAGGTATTATTTAAAAAAAAAATTCTAACAGTGTGACTTTGCCTATTAGGAATCAAAGTCTGACTGAGTGAGGAAAAAAATGAGTACTGATTTGGTCTCTTTATCTCCCCCAAACTGATTTATACTGATAGTGGAAAGAAATGGGACTTACCAGAATCTTTGCATTTGAATGCAGAGTTCCAAAGAAGAGCAAGGAGAGATAAGAAAGCCTTCCTCAGTGATCAGTGCAAAGAAATAGAGGAAAACAATAGAATGGAAAAGACTAGAGATCTCTTCAAGATAATTAGAGACAACAAGGGAACATTTCAAGCAAAGATGGGCACAATAAAGGATGGAAATGGTAGGGACCTAACAGAAGCAGAAGATATTAAGAAGAGGTGGCAAGAATACACAGAAGAACTGTACAAAAAAGAGCTTCATGACCCAAATAATCACAATGGTGTGATCAGTCACCTAGAGCCAGACATCCTGGAATGGGAAGTCAAGTGGGCCTTAGGAAGAATCACTACGAACAAAGCTAGTGGAGGTGATGGAATTCCAGTTGAGCTGTTTCAAATCCTGGAAGATGATGCTGTGAAAGTGCGGCACTCAATATGCCAGCAAATATGGAACACTCAGCAGTGGCCACAGGACTGGAAAGGGTCAGTTTTCATTCCAATCCCAAAGAAAGGCAGTGCCAAAGAATGCTCAAACTACTGCACAATTGCACTCATCTCACATGCTAGGAAAGTAATGCTCAAAATTCTCCAAGCCAGGCTTCAGCAATATGTGAACTTTGAACTTCCAGATGTTCAAGCTGGTTTTAGAAAAGACAGACGAACCAGAGATCAAATGGCCAACATCCGATGGATCATGGAAAAAGCAAGAGAGTTCCAGAAAAACATCTATTTCTGCTTTATTGACTATGCCAGAGCCTTTGACTGTGTGGATCACAATAAACTGTGGAAAATACTGAAAGAGATTGGAATTCCAGACCACCTGACCTGCCCCTTGAGAAACCTGTATGCAGGTCAGGAAGCAACAGTTAGAAGTGGACATGAAACAACAGACTGTTTCCAGATAGGAAAAGGAGTGTGTCAAGGCTGTATACTGTCATCCTGTTTATTTAACTTATATGCAGAGTATATCATGAAAAATGCTGGGCTGGAGGAAGCACAAGGTGGAATCAAGATTGCCGGGAGAAATATCAATAACCTCAGATATGCAGATGACACCATTCTTATGGCAGAAAGTGAAGAAGAACTAAAGAGCCTTTTGGTGAAAGTGAAAGAGGAGAGTGGAAAATGTTGGCTAAAGCTCAACATTCAGAAAACGAAGATCATGTCATTCAGTCCCATCACTTCATGGGAAATAGATGGGGAAACAGTGGAAACAGTGACTGACTATTTTTGGGGCTCCAAAATCATTGCAGATGGTAACTGCAGCCATGAAATTAAAAGACGCTTACTCCTTGGAAGGAAAGCTATGACCAACCTAGACAGCATATTGAAAAGCAGAGACATTAGTTTGCCAACAAAGGTCTGTCTAGTCAAGGCTATGGTTTTTTCCAGTGGTCATGTATGGATGTGAGAGTTGGACTATAAAGAAAGCTGAGCACCGAAGAATTGATGCTTTTGAACTGTGGTGTTGGAGAAGACTCTTGAGAGTCCCTTGGATGGCAAGGAGATCCAACAAGTCCATCCTAAAGGAAATCAGTCCTGAATATTCATTGGAAGGATTGATGCTGAAGCTGAAATTCCAATACTTTGGCCACCTGATGCGAAGAGCTGACTCATTTGAAAAGACCCTGATGTTGGGAAAGATTGAAGGTGGGAGAAGGAGATGACAGAGGATGAGATGGTTGGATGGGAACACAGACTCAATGGGCACAAGTCTGAGTAAACTCTGGGAGTTGGTGATGGACAGGGAGGCCTGGCATGTCGCCGTCCACGGGGTTGCAGAGTCAGACGTGACTGAGCGACTGAACTGAACTGAACTGAACCAGAATCAGTAGGAGTGGTATTAACGCCCTGGGAATGTCTGGGCTTCTTACAAGAATATGGAGACTCAACTTCATTCATTTGGTTGTTGCAATGAGAGAACTGTCTTGCTTCTACATGACTTTTAAATATTCCACTACATTTTGAAATCGAAGTAGCCTTGACGTATAGTATGCTTTTGAGATAGAAAGTAGATTATTTTGAGATATTTTATATTATGGAGAAGTATTTTGATCCAACATTGAAAAAGAAAATCCAACTCATTGATGAGAATCACACTTCCTTATTTTCCTAACTCCAAAAATCTGCGATTTGTCTTGGTGTACTATTTCTGCTTCTTCTTAGCATATGTATATTTATAAATCAGGGCTATTCTTACTTATTCTAACACTATTTTAAATTCTAGTATCCACCAATACCTCTGATCTTTCAAGTTCTTCTTGAAGGGGATGGCTTCTGATCTCCTCTTGTATTCAAACAAGTTTTTAAGAGACACAAGCATCTGACTACTTCTTTATGTTGTCTACTAAAGTCAGGTCTGAGCCTTTACACTTTAAAATATACAGTGTTCTACTATTAATTAATTTTTGTATCTCAGCATTGCAATTTGGGCAAGGTTAGTTTGGTAAATTATGTATGTAGATGTGTGTATGTGTTTGTTAGTCGCTCAGGTCTGTCTGATTCTTTGTAACTTCATGGACTGTAGTCCACCAGGCTCCCCTATCTGTGAGATTCTCCAGGCAAGAATCCTGGAGTGGGTTCCCAGTCCCTCCTCCAGGGGATTTTCCTGACCCAGAGATTGAACACACATCTCCCACACTGCAGGCAGATTCTTACCGTCTGAGCCTCCAGGGCAGGTGCAAGTATGTAGGCAGATTCTATTATCTATGATATTTAAAAATCAGATTATTAAAGGGATTATTTTGAAACATTGGTTCAATAAAAATGAGTGCTTTGTCTGGTGGGGTTAAAAACCACTGATGTAGATGGAAGTGTGCCCTTGAGAAGAGGCCAAAGGAAAAGCCAAAGAGACCAGCAGACAGAAAGGGCCCCACAGTATGGTTGAATAAGATGTAGATCATGTGGACAGGACAACTGAGGTCATAAAAAGGCAGCAGAAGACCCAGCAGAAATCAAGACATCCACCTGAGTCCAGGTGAGACAAACTGTACACTGTGGGGGGAAAGGATGTGGGAACAGGACACTCCCCGCAGACTGTATCTCTTTCAGGCTATGCAAAGATGCTCCATAAACTCCCTTAGCTCAGATCAGCCTAGAGGAAGACAAAGAGAAAGAGAAGGGGAGAAGCACCAGCTTCATAGTTTACTTTAAAGAGACAGAGGGTAACTGAGAAGAGACTGAGTTAAGTTGAATGCTTTCATTTTCCTCTTTCTCAGGAAATGGAATCCTGAAGGCAAAATTTCTTTCTGTTATTCAAAAATGAAAAAAATGACTTCTTTTCACACAGATTGCAGACTCATGACTATAAGTTGTTTCCTCCACTGTTCTTTGTCTTCCAAGTTCCCATCTTCTCTTGCTTGGGAAACTGTACTCACCTCTTAGCTGGTTTTCTGGCTTTCTCCTTCCTAATCATAATCTGTTCTTCATAGAACTGAGTGAGCCTTTAATATCCATCAGTCACATCATTCTCTTACTTCGAAGTTTCCCCGATGGCTCCTTTGCACCATTATCCTGGCTCTGAATGATATTTCCCAACCGCTGTCTCTTGTGTTGTTATTCAGATGCCAAGTCGAGCCCAGCTCTTTGTGACCCCATGGACTGCACATGCCAAGCTCCTTTGTCCTTCACTGTCTCTCGGAGTTTGCTCAGATTCACATCCATTGAGTCAGCGATGCTATCTAATGATCTCATCCTCTGCTGCCCACTTCCCCTTTGCCTTCAATCTTTCCCAACATCAGGGTCTTTTCTCATATCTGTAAATGACTACTGGAAAAACCATGGATTTGACTACACAGACCTTTTTTTGGCAAAGTGGTGTCTCTGCTTTTTAATATGCTGTCTAGGTTTGTCCTTGAACTCCCTGACGTTCAAGCTGGTTTTAGAAAAGGCAGAGGAACCAGAGATCAAGTTGTCAACATCTGCTGGATCATGGAAAAAGCAAAAGAGTTCCAGAAAAACATCTATTTCTGCTTTATTGACTATGCCAAAGCCTTTGACTGTGTGAATCACAATAAACTGTGGAAAATTCTGAGAGAGATGGGAATACCAAACCACCTGACCTGCCTCTTGAGAAATCTGTATGCAGGTCAGGAAGCAACAGTTAGAACTGAACATGGAACAACAGACTGGTTCCAAATAGGAAAAGGAGTACGTCAGGCTGTATATTGTCACCCTGCTTATTTAACTTCTATGCAGAGTACATCATGAGAAACGCTGGGTTGGAAGAGACACAAGTTGGAACCAAGATTTCCGGGAGAAATATCAATAACCTCAGATATGCAGATGACACCACCCTTATGGCAGAAAGTGAAGAGGAGCTAAAAAGCTTCTTGATGAAAGTGAAAGAGGAAAGCAAAAAAGTTGGCCTAAAGTTCAACATTCAGAAAACGAAGATCATGGCATCCGGTCCCATCACTTGATGGGAAATAGATGGGGAAACAGTGGAAACAGTGTCAGATTTTATTTTTCTGGGCTCCAGAATCACTGCAGATGGTGACTGCAGCCATGAAAGTAAAAGATGCTTACTCCTTGGAAGAAAAGTTATGACCAACCCAGATAGCATATTCAAAAGTAGAGACATTACTTTGCCGACTAAGGTCCATCTAGTCAAGGCTATGGTTTTTCCTGTGGTCATGTATGGATGTGAGAGTTGGACTGTGAAGAAGGCTGAGCACCAAAGAATTGATGCTTTTGAACTGTGGTGTTGGAGAATACTCTTGAGAGTCCCTTGGACTCCAAGGAGATCCAACCAGTCCATTCTGAAGGAGATCAACCCTGGGATTTCTTTGGAAGGAATGATGCTAAAGCTGAAGCTCCAGTACTTTGGCCACCTCATGCGAAGAGTTGACTCATTGGAAAAGACTCTGATGCTGGGAGGGATTGGGGGCAGGAGGAGAAGGGGACGACCGAGGATGAGATGGCTGGATGGCATCACAGACTCGATGGACATGAGTCTGAGTGAACTCCGGGAGATGGTGATGGACAGGGAGGCCTGGCGTGCTGCGATTCATGGGGTCGCAAAGAGTCGGACACGACTGAGGGACTGAACTGAACTGAACTGAGGTTTGTCATAGCTTTCCTTCCCTGATGTTGCATTTCTCCCTTGAGCCTGCCAGTTTATTTCCTGCTCCAGACCTCTGCATTTGTTGTTCTGTGCAGACAGCTCTTCTCTGGAATGCTTGGCATGGCTGATTCCTTGTAATCATCCAGGGCTCATCCTCTTGAATTCTGAATGAAAACAGTCTTGTTTGCCTGCCCAGTGGGAACGACTGCCTCCTCCTCTCCATCCCTGCCATCCATGCAGTGTCACGTGACCCTCCTTCTTTACCCTGATGGCACTTGCAATGGTATGTCTCAGCGGACATCCCAGGTGATGGTGACTCCATCTTTCCCATTTCGAGGGCGCCAGAACTTGACATCATCCTTGGCTCCCCTTTCCTCCAATACCCCACATTCAATCCAACAGGAAACACTGATGGTTCTGTCCTGAAAATGGGGGCAATTGACCATTTCCCAATGTCTCCTTTGTCTCCTGACTTGGTCTAAGCCATATCATCTCTCTTGGTTACGGAATACAGTAAGTCCCCTACATGCAAAGCTCACATCTTTGCAGACTTACAAAGATGTGAGCAAGGATTCCATCAATGTGAGGCATGAGTAAAATTGCAGCTTGCCCTTCATCTTCTACTGCTGATAATCTTTTAGTTCTTCCACTCCGCCTCCCTTTCCTCTTCTAGTCCGAAACTCTTCTTGCCTGTCCTTGATGCCAGGCCCTGTATGCCAGCTGCTGTACTATACTACTGTACTTTTCAAGGTAATGTACTGTAAGATTAAAATTGTTCTTAAAATTTTGTTTGTTTTTAATGTATTATTTATGTGAAAAATATTATAAAGCTATTACAGTACAGTACAATATAGCCAACTGTGTTAGTTGGGTACCTAGGCTAACTTTCTTGGACTTATTAACAAGTTGAACTTATGAAAGCACTCTCAGAATGGGACTTATTTGGATGTAGGGGACTTACTGTACCACTTCACTGCTTTTCCCGCTTCTACGTTGGTCCTCCTACAGTCTATTCTCAAACAGTTAAAATGACACTTCATAAACTGTTCAACCTCCCTCCCCCCTTTGGCTCCCTATTTCTTTTGCACTAAATGTCTTACAATAGCCCACAAAGTCCAACTATTTTACCCTGTTTGCATTTGAACTCTTGAGGACAAAAATTGTCATTTCTGGTGTTCACTAAATTTTCCCAAGTACCTGGAAGTACCTGGTAACACAGTAGGGGCTCAGTAAGTAACCTTGGGATAAATGGATGATTCCTGTTTCCTTTTTCATCATTTATTTTTTCCTTGTTGGAATGAAAGCTGCATGAAGGCTGGGTCCTTATTGGTCTTTTTAATGGGATATACAAAGCACTCAGAAGAGCACCTGGTGTATACTAAGTGCTTAACAAGTTTTTGTTAAAGGAATGTGAATATGTTCTATGAAAATGGTATTGCATCTGCTTATGTAATACTGAGTTAATGGATACATTGTGCATACAGGTAAATAACCTCTATTCATCACTTTCAGGCACCTATCAGTGGTGGATGAAGAGTGCCATACAATAAAGGAGGAAATGAACTGTTCACATACATAGAACTTTATGGGAAACAGTATGTTGGGTTGTGGTTGCCCCAGAGTTACAATCATGTAGTGAACTGGAATACATTCAGTAAACATCACCATTTTTCTTGCAATTTCCCCTATCTATACAAACTCTTCTGCTTAAGTTCCTTTGGAAAAAGAAAGCTACTGCTTTGCTGGTTATTTGCAAAACTGCTTACCCCAGGGGGCTTTCTTTCTTTCTTTTTTTTCTTGGGTTTGTTTACAAAAATGAAAAAAAAAAGTGTTATTTCAGTGTATAAGAGTACTTTGTATTTTTGAAGGAGAGATTTATGATGCCAATGACTTATACAATCTAGTTTGTTTTTCATCTGTATTGAAGGGCATTCATATCCATATACTCCTGTGTGCAAATGTAGGGGATCTGAAACCATTCTCTGTGATTGTTTAGATTGTTAATCTCTCCAGGGTTTCTTCAACATTCTCAAAGGCAGTTTCTGGCACCAAAGGGAAAAGGGAGAAGTTGAGATGCAATTTTATCTCCCAATTGAACTTGATTAAATGGGGACTGTTCTAATCAAAAGTTTGAATCCTACGGGAGTGCAGTGTTGTTAACGTGTTTGAGAATATTTGAGAAGAACCGGGAGGAAGAGTACCAACGTTAAGGTAGAGAAGACATCAGGCAAGAAAATAACTGTAGTTAAAGTTTATTAATAGGCTTAAAATTAGGTGAACAAATTGCTTCACAGATAGTGTCAAGCTCATTGCTAGACTGGCAGAGAAAGTGGAAGAAAGCTTTTTGAAAACATTATTTTTATTATTTTAATAATTTATGTAGGAATCATAGTAGCTGCAATCTGTTAGCCAGAAACAATTGCCAGCTGGTGTCATCATGGAGTAACTATAGTAGGCTGAATGCAAACATGTTTTCCCTTTTACCTGGAGAGCATTCAATTTTAGAAAGTTTCTATTCATTTTTGCCTGAATGTGAGGTCTGCCCACGTAGATAAGGAAGCCTGTTTATTGCTTGTGATTTAAGAGCTTTGATTAGGTTCACACCAAGTTCCACAATTATAATAGAAAGAACACACCTGAGACAGACTGTTTACACAACTAAAGTTACCTATCATTAAAAATGAATACTTGGGTCTATGCCTGAATTATCGGTATAATTGCTTGATGCTATGGATTGTTTTTCTTGGGTCTACCTGAAGGAAATGATGGCACTCCATTAGTTATTTTACTGAAAACAGAAACAGATCTTCTGGGATAATGTTCTTTGAAAAAGGTTAAAAGGGCACTTATTTATAGAAACATACATTTTGTTAGCAACATAGCTGTTATATCTGTTTGCTGTAATGTCTTCTGAAATTCTCCTAGGTAACTTAACAATGGCATAATCATGTTAAGATTGTCATTGTCATTCCCTTGTTTATCTGGAAAGTCACAGACTAGGTTCTACAACAAGGCAAGATGTAGAGATTGTTCAGCTTTGCCTACAAAGCCAGAGGGAGAGAGAAAAATAATTTAATTGTTCTATTGCAGCTCTGTTGTCTCTTCCTGCCTCTTGACTCAAAGGATCTCAAGAGAGGAGAACGGAAATTATGGGCTCTGTTGTTGATGTTCATTGGATTTCTTTAATGGTGATTTGAATGCATTTCAGGGATGATAGTGGTTTCTAATTCTGGTTCTGTTTTCACCTAGTTTTCCTTGGTTAAGTTTCCTCATCTCTGAAATGGCATATTATTCAGTTGGCCTTCTGTATTTCAGGTTCCTCATCCACAAATTCAACCAACTAAGGACTGAAAATATTTGAAAAAAAGTCCAAATAGTTCCAAAAAGCAAAGCTTGAATTTTCTGTGTGTCAACAACTATTTACATAGCATTGACATTGTATTAGGTATTATAAGTAATCTAGAGTGATTTAACGGAGAAGGCAATGGCACCCCACTCCAGTGTTCTTGCCTGGAGAATTCCAGGGACAGGGGAGCCTAGCGGGCTGCCATCTATGGGGTTGCACAAAGTCGAACACGACTGAAACGACTTAGCAGCAGCAGAGTGATTTAAAGGTATATGGGAAGATGTGTGTAGGTTATATATAACTACTTTGATATAACTACTTTGTGGCAAAAAGAAACAGTGGAAATGGGGACAGATTTTATTTTCTTGGGCTCCAAAACCACTGCAGATGGTAACTGCAGCCATGAAATTAAAAGATGCTTGCTCCTTGGAAGAAAAGCTATGACAAACCTAGACAGCGCTTTAACAAGCAGAGACATCACTTTGCTGACAAAGGTCTGTATAGTCAAAGCTATGGTTTTTCCAGTAGTCATGTATGGATGTGAGAGTTGGACTATAAAGAAGACTGAGTGCCAAAGAATTGATGCTTTTGAATTGTGGTGCTGGAGAAGACTCTTGAGAGTCCCTTGGACTGCAAGGAGATCAAACCAGTCAATCCTAAAGGAAATCAACCCTGAATACTTCCTGGAAGGACTGATATTGAAGCTGAAGCTCCAATACTTTGGCCACCTGATGGGAAGAGTAGACTCACTGGAAAAGACTCTGATGTTGGGAAAGATTTGAGGGCAGGAGGAGAAGGGGGTGACAGAGGATGAAATGGTTAGATAGCATCACTGACTCAATAGACATGAATCTGAGCAAACTCCAGGAGACAGTAAAGGACAGGGAAACCTGGCTTGCTGTAGTTCATGAGGTTGCAAAGAATTGGACACGACTGAGTGACTGAACAACAGCAGCACCATTTTATATAAGGGACTTGAGCATCCCAGGATTTAGGGGAGGGATCTTAATACCAACCCTTTCCCCCCCAACTATAAAGAGGGAGAGCTGTACTTCTCTTATCTCCTTAGAAGTGTTGTTCCAAGGAGCAAAAAAGGTATGGCTAGGAAAGTGCTTTCCACTATAGAAATTGCCACCAGTACTCAGGTTTCCATTTAGGTAGCTAATGAAATTATATTTATCCATGTGATATCAAGTGATTTTATAGAAAACAAGAAACTTCTCAAATAAAGTAATACAACAAAGTGTAACAGGTTTTTACTTTGCTAATGCAAAGGCATATTTTAAACATAAGTAACACCATTAACTAGATGCCTTCAGGAAATAATTGTTGGGTTTCATTGGGATTTGTTCTATCACAGTTCCTGGCTTTGGAGAGTAGTGTGATGCCATTAATAGGATTTTAAACTTTAAGTGTGAGAAAAAGAAATGGGATCAAGTAAGCTTTAAAGAAACTGATTCATCTTACCCAACACCTTTGTGACTCATGTAGTCTCATACAGTGTCAGGAAGGACACTATGGTTGGTTTAATAGAGTTGAAAATAGGAAAGGAAGTAGCAAAGGGAAGTTCATTAGAAGAGTCCAACCTGCCTAGAACAATATAAATGGCCTTTTTTTAGGCAAGTGTTAGCAACCCTGAAAGAGATCTGGATCTTAACTAATAGCTGTGATGGGGACAGTCTGACAAATGAAAGAAATCAGCACAGTGTCTCAGGAAGAGACAAATAAGGGATAGATCCATGAAGAGGCCAGGAGGGAACGCTGATTGCTATGAAGACTGGGATGTTGGGGCTGGGAGACTAGGACTGGCAGGGTACCCAGGAGGGACATGCCCGCCTGAGCCACAGATTCAAGCTGCACTGTGTCCACCTTAAGCACACTGCCACCCACTCTCAACTTGGCAAAGAGCAAATCCAGGAATTGGGGAGGGGCAGTTATTTCAATTTTTTTTTTAACTCCATTCGTTATCTGAAAGAGAGAAACTGTTATTAAACAAAGAATTGCTTCTCAGATAAATGCAAAATAAAGATGTTTGACAAAGAAAGTTAAAATCTGCACCTAATCAAGAGCTTTTTAGCTTGTGAAATACAGGTGGAGATCTTATTTTCCATATTGGGGTGGGGGGAGGGGAGAAACTTGCACATCTGGAAGCTCGGTGTGTGGTAGTCGGAATTTTAGAAGGAAATTTAGTGGGAACTTTAGGAGGGGACCCCTAAACTCCTCTCTGGTTGTGGGCTGGACTGTCTGGTACTGGAAGCATTGAAGTGTGCCGTGAACACAGAGCCAGATTCACAGTAGGCGCCTAATGGATAATCGATGAATAGATGCTGGTTGAATAAAGTTGTAGAATTGAACACACCGAGTCTGTACTTGTGGAAGGACCAGAATAAAACTTGAGCACCAGTTAGAACGTCTTGTGTAGAGATGGAAAGCAATCCTGAGCCAATATTCCCTGCCAGCAAGGGACCAGCCAACTTGTGCGAAGTCCTGCCTAGGTTGGTCTGCCCAGCAGTGGGCACGTGTTATCCGTGCAAATCGCCTGGCCAGATTTCTGTCCACTCTCAGATGGAGAAAGCTGCGGATTTGGAGGTCTCGGATCAGCGCCAGCGACGACCTACTAGCATCCTCTCCTCGCTCCGCCTTTGCCTTTCTTCCGAATCTCTCCACGCTTAAGGCTGAAGGGATTCCCACCCCCAGTTGCCTGCTCGGAGCCCCGCGGAGCCACGGACTCCTCCCCTGGAAACTCCTCGGGGGCTGGGGAAGGCTTTGGCGCATGCTCCGTACCTAGGGCAGGTTTTTTTTTTTTTTTTTGCTGCGGGTAGCAGGGCTCCTGTCACACCGGCTGGCGGGTTGTGGCGGTGCCAGCCAGTGTGTGCGAGTGTGTCTGCGTGCCCGCGCCTGGGCGGACCGACCCGGAGCAGCAGTGCGCCTCGCCCGGGGGAGGCGGCTCCGTACCGGCGCCTCGCCCGCAGCCGCTGCGGGGGGCTCCTCTGCAAACTTGCGGCGGGCGCACCTGGTGGCTCCCGCACCTGGTGATCCGAGGGCAAAGGCGCCTGGAGCGCGTGCGGCTCGCGGGGCCCGCGGGCGGCCGGGTCGGCGGGGCCGCGCCGCGCCTTCGCCCTTGGCCGGCGCCCTCGAGAGCCCCATGCAGTCCCCGCGCTCGCGGCCGCAGCTGCCCGGCTGCCTGGGGCAGGTCCGGGACCCGAGCCGCGCTCCCCAGCGCCTGAGCGCCGGCGGCGGGATGCCCTGCGCCGCCTGAGAGCGCGCGCCGCGCCCGGGGCGGGGAGCCGGGAGCCGGGCGCCGCCGAGAGCCGGGCGCCCCCGGGAGAGCAGGGCGCCCCACGCCGCCGCCGCAGCCGCGCGCCGGCGCCCGTCTCCCCGCTCGATCCACAGGCCCGGCTCTGCCAGCCCCGGAGCGCCGGAGTGCCGCGGGGCTGCCAGCCAGCAGCTCGCCCGGGCGTCAGGGGCATGGAGGAGCGGCGGGCTCGGAGCCGCGCCCCGGAGTCCCCGAAACTTCCGAGCTGCCGCGCGTCCGCGTCTCTGCCGCTGTCGCCGCGTAGCCTGCCGGCCTGAGAGCGGGACCATGGATGAAAGGTTCAACAAGTGGCTGCTGACGCCGGTGCTCACTCTCCTCTTCGTGGTCATCATGTACCAGTACGTGTCCCCCTCCTGCTCCAGCTCCTGCGCCAACTTCGGGGAGCAGCCCCGCGCCGGAGAAGCCGGCCAGCCGGCCGCCCCGAGTCCCGCCCGCCGGGCACAGGCGCCGCCCGAGGACTGGGAGCGGCGGCCCCAGCTGCCCCCGCCACCCCGGGGGCAGCCCGAGGGGTCTCGGGGGGCCGCGGCGCCAGAGGACGAGGACGAGGAGCCGGGGGACCCCGAGGACGAGGAGGAGGAGGCGGAGGAGGAGGAAGAGGAACCGGATCCCGAGGCCCCCGAGAACGGCTCCTTGCCCCGGTTCGTGCCGCGCTTCAACTTCACCCCGAAGGACCTGACCCGCTTCGTGGATTTCAACATCAAGGGGCGCGACGTGATCGTCTTCCTGCACATCCAGAAGACCGGGGGCACCACGTTCGGCCGGCACCTGGTGAAGAACATCCGGCTGGAGCAGCCGTGCAGCTGCAAAGCCGGCCAGAAGAAGTGCACCTGCCACCGGCCCGGCAAGAAGGAGACGTGGCTCTTCTCCCGCTTCTCCACCGGCTGGAGCTGCGGGCTGCACGCCGACTGGACGGAGCTCACCAACTGTGTGCCGGCCATCATGGAGAAGAAAGACTGTCCCCGCAACCACAGCCACACCAGGTACTGTCCCCCCGCCGCGTCGTCTCCCTTCCGGCCACCTTCCTTTCCCCTCCAGCCCACCCCGCCGCCGCCACCCCAGTCCCGACCACCCCCCAGCCCCGGGCGACCCCGCGCTCCCTCGGCGGCGCGGGGCGGGTGGTTCCCCAGTATCGTCCCGCGATGCGGGGAGAGGTTTTGGGAGAGGGAGAAGAAGCCTTTGGAAAGTGTCCTGGTGTTGAACTCGCTCCTCCCCTAGCCCCCCTCGCTCTCTCCCCCGCCCCAAAAGAGTCGAGAGCTGTCGTCGTCGGTGTGTGTGTGTGTGTGTGTGTGAGTGAGTGAGTGTGTGTGAGAGAAAGAGAGAGAGACCTTTCTTATGCCTAGCACGGTGTGACCTCTCTCTGTGCGTTGAACCCCTGGAATGGCCAGGAGGCCTGGGTTAGACCAGCGAGGTCGGATCTTGAACCTAAGTTCTGCGAGTGGAAACTCAAACCCGGTGAAAGGCAGAGGAAGCTGGACATAGAGACAGCGTAGGAGTTTTCCAGGCAGGGCAAAGCCGGAGACGAGTCTCATCCCTCTGTAAGTGGCTCCTTGGTGGCTGTTCTCAAGGGTCTTGCTGCCGCCTTGAAGACACCCGTTAGAATTTCTGCTCCACCTCCATAACCCTAATTCTGGAGATGGGCTTTGTTGCTGAGCAGCGCCAGTATTTGGACTCCTCCTGTTCTCAGCAATATTTCCACTCTCCCCCCCCACCCCCCACCCCCCGCCCCAGACCAATCCATCAACTCATTCTGAAAGCATTTGTTAAAGCCTTCCTGTGTGCCTAGCAGTGTGCTCAATGCTACGTGCGTACAAAGATGTCAGAAACAAATCCCTAGCCTCCTCTTCCACCTCTGTCCCCACCCACTTTAAAATGGTAAGGCCGCTGAGAATCAGGAAAGTTTGAAATCTTAATAGCCAATGAAACTGCTTACCTTATTAACATCCTTGCAGAGAGGCACTGGGCTTGAGAATTTCAGTTTAATGTTCTTTCTGCCCATTGCAATTTGAAGATTAATCTGACATGCTTGCTCAAGGGACTAAAATATTAAAAGCTTGGAACACTGGTTTATTGAGGTTTTTATCTCAAAGGTTTCAAACAGTTTGGTGTAAGGAAATAGGAGTTTAAAAACTCAACCTCAATATGTTGATATCAGATAGCTTTTGCCTCTGACATTATGGAAAAGCTTCATTTACTGGAAGCTACCCAGATTCTGGAATTCACTACCACTGAAGCATCTAATTCTACTTCATTTCTCCAAGAATGAGCAAAATTTCATTATGGGATTTTTTACCCTGGCAGTTTTTCAAATACTTTCTCTCCTCCCTGCTCTTTTGCCTGTTTAATGGAAATTGCTTAGAATAAGAAACCGGTTGGACTTGGAATGAAAGCACAAGTCTCCTTCCTTAGCATATTTTAAGGACCTTTAACTTTTCAAGATTTCTAATTGTGTAGTGTTTTAGATCCTGCCCCTGTATTTTAGCTTGCAACAGTTTTTCAATTGATAATGACTGCCAAACTTCCTACCAAAGGAGGCTATTATTTCAGTGAGAGACAGTCTCTGCTGCATTTCATCACAAATTATACTTTTTGTATTTATACCTTTATGTAAGAACTCCTGAATGACCCCAGAGAGTTTACTAGTGTGAATCCCAGCTTCCATTTCACTTAAACTAGAGACTAATTATCACATAGACCTAGCTAGTGATTCTTCAGTAGAGACAGGCATTATTTTCTATTAATGTTCCTAAAACCTTTAGTGAATAGATGAAGCTTTTGGAGCAATTCGAGATTATGAAATTTAAGAATACTTGGATTTTTGTTTAGTGATAACATGCTGCTGCTACTGCAGATCCTGCACAGGTTACAGCAGCGAGGTCTTACTTCTTCTACAGGAAATACTCACTGTTTCATGGGCTTCCCTGGTGGCTCAGATGGTAGAGGAAATACTGTCTTTCTGCTGGGTAATGGAGGAGAATGCCACCTTGGCTATTTTAACATAGGGTTTCTATTGCACAGTCAAATGCTTGTCTTTGTTTAATGATAGATTCTTCTCTCTCAGAATCAGAAGTTTTCAGATAAACCTGCACTGGTTTGCTTGTTAAAAAAATGTCTAATAATGTTTTTTTTTTTAGGGGGCACCACATTTATAATCCTTCTTCCTCTTCATCCTCACCCCCTCCCTCTCCCTTTTCCTGATGTTCTCAATTACTTTTCTCCTCTGGATGCTGTACGGAGGAATAGCTGTGATGCATGTAAAGGACCCTGCATCAAAAGCGATAGGGAAAAAGTTGAAGAGATGTTCAGCTGCATCTTCTTCACACAGAAGATCGAATTAGTTGTCTGTCATTAGAGTATCTGTGTACAGCGTTCTACAGTCAACTAGATTAGCCCGGATAATGGAGGGTACATTTCCACAATGCAAAATGGCAGATAATCTATTGCTACATAATGGGAACAAGGTTCTACTTCAAATAGGGCTGGCTCTGAGCAAAATCAAGAAGTAGATCATGTTGACTTCAGTGCCCTAGTCTCTTTGCTTTGGGTTCCTCCGCTGTACCCCCTCTCCATTGCTCACAGGGATCAATGTCCTTGTGGGTTGTGGAATACCTGTAAGAGTGAGGATTCTGGAGTCAGGTCATGTGGCTGTTGTGCTTATTAGCTGTGTAAATTAGTAAGTTGCTCTTTCTGAGCCTCAGATTCTTCATCTTATATGTCGATAATAATTGGTACTTAACCTCTTGAGGTCTTATGAGAACTAAAAGAGCAAATGCGTGTAAAAGGCTTCACATAGTGTTGTCATAATATCTGTGCATAGTTTAATATGCTGATACATAGCACCCAATACTTGGTATGGAGATTTATAGTAATATTTAGATATTAGTTGCTAGTTTTAATAGCAGTATTTGCCCTAATCAAGGCTGTCTTCCACAAAAGCATGTGAGGTCATTTCCTCAAGCAGCCTGATGCAAATGGACCACCTTAATTTATAGAGATGCCATTTTATGATTATTTGTGTGGAGACAAAATCCTAAGTTCAAGACACTGATCAATAAATTGAAAATTATAAACATTTGGGCATCAGTCATTGCAGAGTGAGTGAAGAGTGAGTGAAAGTCCCTCAGTTGTGTCTGACTCTTTGCGACCTGTGGACTGTAGCCCACCAGGCTCCTCCGTCTATGGGATTCTCCAGGCAAGAATACTGGAGTGGGTTTCCATTTCCTTCTCCAGGGGATCTTCTCGACCCAGGAATCGAAACCAGGTCTCCTACATTGCAGCCAGACACTTTAACCTCTGAGCCACCAGGGAAGCTTCGGGGATGGGAAGGCACACCATGTAACTGAGTGGATTGTGTGGGTGACAGAGACAAACTGGAATGGTGAGCGAGGAGCTGGGAGCAGCTGGGACCAAAGGCTGAAGCAGGGAGCCAGCTCTGGAAGGAGATTCTTGGAAGAGTGGAAGGAGCCATCCTGTGTGCTTTAAGGGGCCAGAACAGAGCAAGGCTCTGGGGCTGGCAGTTTGGGTCCAATGCAGAGGGCATTTCTGACCATAGAAATCGGTTAGAATAAGACAGGAAGGTAATAGGAAGATGGCTTGTCTAAATGACCTCTTTTATCATATTAGTGATCATTTCTTCCCTTTCTTTTTCTTTCTTTTCTCTATTATTTCTTTAGTAGGTTATTGTTTCTCATCTTTATGCTTCCTTCATTATCTCAGTATGTTTCCCATTTTTGTCTCCCTGCCTAAGTCTTTAGAAGACTCTTCATCACCTTTGGTGGAGTATGGGTAGGCTCCTAATATTTTATGGCTAAAAAAGACTGAAGAGATAATCTGGTTCCATAATTTGTGTGGCCAGTGGGTTATCTAATACTAAGGAGATGTGAAATACATCTAAGGTTTCCACAGGGAACTCATGTCTTCATTTTGATCATTTATATTCAATGTTTTGCCCACCGTTTCTTCTGTTCACTTTAACAAGTATAGTGGAGGGTGTCTTAGGCACCTACTATGTGCCAGGCCCTGTGATAGGTCTCAGAATATAGTTTGATCAAATAGTGTCAGCCCTATGAACTTAGGTGTTTAGGCAAGATAGACCTTGATCTTCTTCAGTAAGTGAGTATTGCTCTCATTCTTAAAATTATGATGGAAGGAGATTCCATCCATCCCTTTTGTAGGGTGGGATGACCACATTCTGTTGGTCCTGTTAGACTGCTTGCAAGGTAATGAATGTTGTCTTCAATAGGACCCTCTGTGTTGCAGATGATACACACTTGACTCAAACTCAGTTTGAACAAAGGGGAAAATCTGGCTTAATAACCAGAACGCAGGAAAGACAGAACAATCCTGTCTTTCATATTGGACCCTTTTCCACACCCCTTTTCATATTGGACTCATTATATCAAAATGGCTTATTCCACGAAATGAGTAAATGGCTGTTGAATCTAATAGATCTAGGGCTAAGAGGAAAGCAAGTCTTCTCTGAGTTCCAATTGGAAACCTTGGGGAATTACTCTGATTAGTCCAGCCTGAAACTTATGACTATTCTTTCAGCCAATCAGTGTGGCCAGGGAGATGAGGTTCTCTGACCCATTCTATGTCACATGAATGGTGGTGGTGGTGGTGGTGGTGGTTGTGGTGGTGGTGGTGACGGTGTGTGTGTGTTTGTGTGTGTATCACAAGAAGGGGAGCTAGCATAAATACAGCTTCTGGGAAGATCATTGGGTTCTGGATAGTCGTAATTGTGTCAGTTATGCTTGTAAATAAACGAGAAATAACCTTCAGATCGCTTTTAAAATTTTTTAAGAAAAATTTTGAGTCACGCTACATTTCCAGTTTATTTGCAGCATCTGGAAACCATGTCATAGGAGGAATAATTGAAGGAGCTGGTAATATTTAATATGGAGGTGGGAAAAATAGGAGAGACATAAGGATTGCTTTCAAATACTTAAAGAAGGAATATATGGAAGGTGTAGGAGATTTGTTCTGTGTTTCACCAAAGGATGAGATTAGGATAAGGAAGAGAGAAGTGAGAGGACAAGGATTTCAACTCAGAGTAAGAAAGAACTTCATAAAACATGTAACTGTCTACAAGAGAAGGAACTCTTTTGTGAAGTGGTGTGCTCCCCAGCAGTGAACATTTTGGCTAATTAACCACTGATGTTGGAAAGGAATTTCTTCCTAGGGAAGGGCTTAGCCTGGGTGGCCTTTTATTTGAAGGTTCTGTGTTCTAAGCTGAGCTCAGAGCATCTTTCGCCTCTCCTTTCTTGCCTAGTACAGAGATAACAAAACAGCCCCCATCACACACACAGAAGCACAAAAGGATTCTCAATGAACTAGTCAGTTCTTGAAGATTTGTAAACATTTCTACCAAGGAAACTTTTAGTAAAGCATGATTTGATGGTATAGACTATTTTACATATTCAGGGACAAAAGCAATAAATAGGTCCTGTATACGAGGATGTCTGCTTTTTCATAATAAGTATAAAAAGGTAAGATGAGAAAATGTAACATAAGTTGGCACATAAAGCCATAACTGGCTTTGAAAGATCCTCTGGTTATTGCTCTAAGTGTCTATCTACAATGCGGGAGACCGAGGTTCGATCCCTGGGTCAGGAAGATCCACTGGAGAAGGAAATGGCAATCCACTCCAATACTATTGCCTGGAAAATCTCATGGACAGAGGAGCCTGGTAGGCTACAGTCCATGGGGTCGCAAAGAGTCGGACACGACCGAGCAACGTTCCTTCCTTCCTTCCTTCCTAAAATACATGGGAAGCAGCGGAGCTCTGTTTCAAAGGCTATCTAGAATATTATGGCCCATACTGCTTTCTAAGGGATAATCTTTTTGATGTCTCTTCTAATTAGAAATGTTGAACTACAAAGAAGGTTAATTTTCACCATCAGGTTTGTGTGCAGTATAAAACCAAGGAGATAAGAGATTGTTCTGTCTATATGCCATATCCATTTATATACTCATTACAGGGTCTCTTAAAGTATGGCTTCTGGTTCAAACCTCTGATATTTGCTATAAATCAGAAGGAAGTTGAATTAAACTCTTCCAGTTTGTTTCTTTTTTTGAGTTGTGAAGCTAGAACGGGAAATGGTAAATGCTAAGATATGGTTTATTCTTCTGCATTTTCCTTGCTGGTTACCTTGGGATTTTTGAAAGGGTTGAATTCAGAGAAATATAAATGTTTGTGTAATAATTGGAAGCTAAGTAAATTTAGCCACTAGCGACGTGGATTTGCCTAATCTTAGACTGTTATAGTATTATTCCCCAAAGCTAATTATTAACATCTCATTTTGACTAAGGACAATCAGAAGCTTATGCCATTTGAAAGTTATTTATGCTTGATAATGAATTAAACAGGTTTAATTGAGACTGGCAAATCCTAATGTGATTTTAAGAGTCATGAAATAAATTATTGGGCCAAGGAATAGGTTTAGTATGAAAACAAGTAAATGGGGAACCCAAATTAATACTTTGTATTAATCAATTATCTTATTTTCGAATTTGTTAAATTATGGATATTATGGATAAATTCCTGTTGATTTTAATTGGCTAATAGAACTTCGTTTTAATTATAGCTAAGCATTTAAGTATGTGTTGGGAAATGTACCAAATACTTGTTAACCTAGAGAGTGTTATTTGTTTGTATCTTCCTCTAGCAAATGCAGTTATTCAGTAAAACATATGTAAAGTTCCCAGCACAGAGACTGACCTATAGAAGTTCAATGTTAGCTAAACATAGCCTCTATGTTCTAGATTACTTTTAAAAAGTATCAGCATAACTTGACAAGACTTTGGTTCTTTGAAAGTTGGGATTATCAAACATTTGGCGTCCTGCCTCTCTTATTTTGTGTCATGCAAATTTGAACTGTTAATAGTTGCCTTTCATAATTAGCAAGATGTCAATTCCTCTTATTTGCCAGAAGAGTCGTCAAAGTAAGTATTCAGCCCAGGGCTTATTAGAACATTCTAGGAGGTATCTCCCCTTAATATGCCACAGATCAGAAATTCATTTGGGTACAGACAGATGGTCTTGCCTCTTGGGAAGGTTAGCCTCATCGTTCATTCTCACTTTAGGAAAAGAATGTGCTGAAACCAAGAGCATGGGAACTCTGATGTAGGATGGGTGGAGAAGAAAAGTACCAATGATGTAGACGCTGAATTATTCCTGGTTAAAGCCAGATGGTCGAGGTGGTTGCAGTTAAGGATAGTCATTTTGGAGAGTAATGGAAGGAGACCTTGGATTAGGAAAAAAGTCCTCAGCAGAAATTGGAGAAAATCTGTGGAAAATACACTAGCCCTTGAATATTCCTGAAAATCATGCTGATGCCCAGCTTGTAAATACAATTAGGGTCATGTGTAGAGTAGGGGCTGTGAAGTCAAGTTAGCTCAATTTTAACCTGGTTCAACCACTTGCTGTCACGTAATCCTGAGTAAGTCAGTTACTTGCTCAGGAAAATGGGAGAAATAATAATGATATTATCTCACGGTGAGTGCTAAGAATGCGTGTGGCATTCTTCAAACAGCCTGGCACAGAAAAAGTCTCTTTTTAAAAATTTTCTCATGGGTCTCAAACATCTGTGCTGTTCTGTGTGAAAATAAAATGATAGGTAAACCTGTATGTTGTGTTTTGAATCTGCAACTTTTCATCCTCAACGATGCAAAAATGAACTTGCAAGTTACGATGCAAGAGAAAAGCCATAAATGATAAAAGTAAGTGTTAATTCTCTGGATACCATGGGCATGCAATGGGCACTTAATTAATGCTGTCGATAGAGACTTTCGTTCTTTCTTTCCTTCAGCATGTTATTTTATTTTTTTTATGGGGTATTGATGAAATAGCAACAAAAATGTTTAAACACATACGATTAAATTCATAAATGAAGCAATCCTGTGGTGAAATTGAATTAGTTGCCTGTGGGCACATAAATATTTGTAGTTCATTGCTATTGTTAATATAATACCATGCTTTTATTGGTAAGTGCTGGGTCATTTATTGTCAGAAGCTTGCCTTTAATACCATATGTTCATGGTTGCCTCTGCATTCTAGTGTCTTTACAAACAAAGGAGGGTAGAAAAGCTAACCACCTTGATGGCCTCCATATCTAGTTACTATGTTTTACAGAGTATTTCTTCCAAAGAATTCAAGATTATGGATGTAAGACTGTAAACCTGGATGGCAGCTTCTGTATTTTGTGTGCTCTAGTTAGGAACTTGCAGAATTGTATAGATTTACTTAAAAATGAAAACATAGACCCAGAAGAAAGAGTAACCATAACTTTAAACATAAGTATGTGGTAGCTTGGCCTGTGTGTGGAAATCTGCAGGTAGGACCCATATAACACAGTAAAGAACAAGGTGACATGTCAAGGAAGAGAGAACAGACAGTGATAACGCGGAGTGTAAATTAGAAGGATGCTGCAGAGGAGGGCGAGGAGAGGACAGAAGTAGTCAAGGCGAAGTTTGAAATCCTTAAAGAACTGAATCAGAAAGATGGTGATATTGAGAGTAGAGGTCAGAGATGCATCTTGTATGCAATGATTTGTCTCATTAGTACATTTACGGGGAGTATTAATAAGCGTCTATCTAAGAGGCCATCTGACTTGCAGCCTGGTGTATTTGAATGCTGCTGCTGCTCTTTTATTTACTTACACATTCTTTTTCTGTAACCGGTTGCTGTCTCAAACATGGGTAGCTATATTGTAGGTCCTGGCAGCACACAGAGGCACCCTTTCTGATTGCCAAGGGACTATTAACAGAGGTAGGGATTGAGTAATGGTACAAACATTGGACATAAGGTTTATTGTAAGTAATAACAAGGAAAGCAGTTAACCACCCTGGGCGTGAAGTAGCAGAGCTGGGCAGGCAGTGTCAACACTCGATGTCTACAGGTGTCTTACAAGAAGAGCTACAGTCTCAGTGGTAGGAATGGCTGCCTGCCGGCACATGGAGCTGAGGCAGAGAGGAGGGGGTGGGGAGGAAATACCTTCTTTCCTTCCCCTCCCACCTGTCCTCCCATTGTCTTCCAGTGGCTGGATTTACCTGGCAGCTAAAGGACATGTGCGATTCTCATTCCACATGCTTCACTGAGGTAGAGAAGGGTGGAGAATGGATTTGGGGTTGCAGAGGTAGCAGATATGAACATGGAGAATAACTTGTACAGTGGCTTAAAATAGCTGGAAGTGTCTTCCGATTCATTTTATGAATGCCCCGTTCAATCCTACACATGAGACTGAGAACAAGTACCCTTTCCTTTAGAACCTGTAGCACATGTTTTCTATAGGGACCGTTAGTTTCCTACCCCCAAAATGGTGGAAGAGACAAAGAAAGCTCAGCAATGGAGCTGTCACCATAACAAGTGACTTTTCACTGAGTAATAAAAACCATTCTGGATTCGGGTGTTTTGTCCCCTTGGTGCCCCAGAATTGACTGGCAATCATGACATATTTGAGCAGTTAGGTCTGTATTTTGATACAGATCCAGATAATATACATTTTAAATTATATCTCTGTGTGGTACTTTATACATTTGAAGTTACATAACAATACTGGTTAAGACACTACAAAATAATTTGCTGAACTGGCTCCATTTTATGAGATGAGATGCTTTTTCTGCTGCTTAGATTTTCTTCTAAGAACATTAAGCACATTAAAAATAATATTAATGTGGCTTTAAGTCTCTGAAGGTAACAGGTGAGGGAGGAAAAAAATTATATCACACTTGAAACTATTCTAATGTTTTCAGTTTTAATTTTAAAAGGCTTTTGAAACACTATTTCCATCTTTATTTGAGGGGGATAGGATATGCTTAGGGCTTTCCTGGTGGCTCAGCGGTAAAGAATCCACCTGCTAAGCAGGAGGCATGGGTTCGATTTCTAGGTTGGGAAGATCCTTTGGAGAAGGAAATTGAAACCCACTCCAGTATTCTTGCTTGAGAAAACCCATGGACAGAAGAGCCTGGTAAGTACAGTCCATGGGGTTGCAAAGAGTCAGACATGATTTGGTGACTAAACAATAGCAACAAGGATGTACTTGAAAATATATATTCATGAAACTCTGTTTTAAAACAGTATGAACCTGGAATCTCCTGATATTAGATATGGGCTTCCCTGGTAGCTCAGTTGGTAAAGAAGCCATCTGCAATGCAGGAGACCCTGGTTCGATACCTGGGTTGGAAAGATCTGCTGGAGAAGGATTAGGCTACCCACTCCAGTATTCTTGGGCTTCTGTGGTAGCTCAGCTGGTAAAGAATCCGCCTGCAATGTGGAAGACTTGGGTTCAATCCCTGGGTTGGGAAAATCCCCTGGAGAAGGGAATGGCTACTGAAAAATAGTGAAATGAAGTTGGTATCTGAGAAAACTCAGTAAAGATAAAGAAAAAGAAACCATCAGCTCCCTGCTTGAGTTTACAGAGTCATAACGCCATGAGCAAAATGCTGTTCAACGTTTGAATTTGTAGATGACAAAAGCCATTTTGGTGCAATGTCTGTACCTGGTGCATGGACTGGGATTGGTGTTGAGTTCATGTTTCTGATCTGTAGGGTGGATTTTGTGTTGCTGGGAGCACCATCTGCTGTGAGGAACACACCAACCTCCATCCTCTTTCATGGCTCTTCTTATGCACAATACATTCTTGTCGTTCTCTGGGACAGCATTTTATGACAAGGTTAGAGTCAGCAACACTCTGTAAACGCAAGGGTCATCTTCAGGCCCGTACATCTGTATGAAAGTGACTTGCCCTGAAAAAATGGGCTTAGGGTATTGTTTTCTGCTGGCTTTGAAAGCCATTAGTAGTAAGGAACCTGCACACTGTTCAAATGGATTTAAGTCTAGTCAACTGAAGGATTCTGGGAGAAGTTTCAGAGAAATTTTTCTTCTGCACATAGCTTCACTAAATTTATCATTGTGCCTTCCATATAAGATGAAAGAGGTAGATTAATGGATTGTTCTGTTTCTAATATTTCTATTTATAAACATGCTATTAATACCTTTCTTGATAAATTAATATCAAAAGCATTGTGTATAAAAACATCCGGCAACATGAAGGAACTTAGCGACGTTGGAGGTGTCAAATTTATTACCTGACGCATTTTCAGTCTGGAAATATTTGTCAACTATCCTGATCCATTCTTTGTCTTTTAAATTCATACTTAAGCCTACAGTCCACTATGATAGATAAATTTCTTTGCTTTGAAAGTTTTATTCTCCTAGTTCCTTATGTGTGCTATAAGGAATAATTAATGTAATGAAAAAATCAATATTGTGTATAAATTATTTAGGCTTTGCTATCATTGTAATTTTCTCTTCAACACCTATTGATCAGCAACAATTCATTTGTTAATTTCTTCCTAATAAGATATTCATTGTATTAGCTCTGTAGTAGTGCTGTTCCTGCACTTTTGCAAATAAGTCATGAATTACTAATGATACATGGGACAGGTTAACTTGCTAGTGAGTGCTGTGAGGTGGAAAACAGTTGAGGGCAGTCATTTGAGACGCTGTCCTATAGAAACTCTGTGTAGCCAGACAACTGCTGATAGCTAAATGAGCAGACTCTTGCGAGACATTCATCTGTACTTCCAAACTTAATGTGAACCTATTTTTTTTTTCCAGGTAAAGAAAGCCCTTAGCATTGGCTGATTCTGTCTCAACAGCATTTTCTAGATCCAGTAAAACCAAGAGGCAAAGAACATCAGTTGTGAAGCCCAGATTTGGGTTTAGGCCCTGATTCTACCCACCAGGGCTTTCCTGGTGGCTCAGCCTTAATGAATATGCCTGCCAATGCAGGAGAAACAAGATACACGGGTTCTATCCTTGGGTCAGTAAGATCCCCTGGAGAAGAAAATGGCAAACCTCTCCAGTACTCTTACCTGCAAAGTTCCATGGACAGAGGAACCATGGGGGAGCAAAGAGTGGGACATGACTGAGCAACTGAACACAGTGCACACTCAGACCTGATCCTACCATGAATTACTATGTGAATTAGCACACATTCACGCACTCAATCTGTAAAGCAGTGATAAAAACCTTCCTACCTGGTGTTAGTGTGGGTTTGCAACCTGGGGGACTTGCCAGGTGAAATCTGAAGGTGGCATCACACACGGAGAACAGGGAGAGACTGAAAGAAGTGGCAGATCACTTCAGGGTAGGTGGCAGGTGTAATAAGCAAGGAAGGTCACACGTGAGGTTTGTCTTTAGTGGTGACAAGATAGGTAGACCTCTGCGCCCACCTACTGGAATCTTTATATAGAGGTTTTATATAGAGTTTATATAGAGGTTTTAGTGAGGTTCATGCACAGAGGCTGTTCAGATGTTCTCAACAACACCCTGCTCTCTTGAGACTGTGTCTTTGAAACAGCTTTGAGGGTGGGAACAGTGGATGGCACTTCCATTTCAAGGACCAAGGATTGGGAGAGGAGCCTCTGATTGCTTGGGTCCAGCTCTCGGGACACCCTCTAGATGACCCCCCTCCAATGATTAATGATGAGCGCACGAGTGAAGGCACACAAACACTCACGTGTGCATATGTTCCTTTTGTAATTCAGTTTTTATCTCCATGGTTCTCTTGTTTGGGGGAGTATAAGTATCCTAAATGTGTTGGTTATTAAATGCCATTTTGACTGTTGTCCATTGGATTACTTCAAGAGAGTGGAAAAGAGTCTGAGACCTTTTGAAAACCCAGTGAGATTCAAGTCCGAGAAATCAAACTGTCCACTAACTGTCTTCATGGCAAAGAGAACATTTGCATCAGTGAAGTTGTTCCAGGAAGGCAAAGTGGTATCCTGTAAAAGGCTCTACAGTTGGGATCAGGCAACCAGAGTTTCAATCTAGACTTCCTCATTGATTTGCTGTTTATTGTTTGGCCTTCCTGACAAAATGTAAGTTTCCTGAAGATGGTGACAGTTTTATTTCTTTTTGCATCTTCAGTGCCTAGACTAGTGCTGGTACATTATGGCTGTCAAGTAAATGACCGAATAAATGAAAACAAGCATAAATAAATTTACAGGTTTATTGGACAATTTGGATAATACTGTATATCCTATCTCTTTTTTTAAAGAGTTGTTTTGGATTAAGAAAATGACTCTGAGGCACTTCATAAAGTATAAAGTACTATACAAATTTAAATTTATATTGACAGTGAGAATCCATTTGATATAGAATGGAGAAGGAAGGAAAGTTGGATTTTGGAAGTACACTGCATATATAATTCAGCTTTTATGGAGAGCTTCAAAAATTGGGAATGACAAAGATGCAGTTGAAAAATATGCAAAATACACATTCAGCTTGATAACTTGTTGAAGTAATGAGCACTTTCTTTTAAAACAGGACATAATATATCTTAAAAGGCTTGTTAGAACGCATAAGTCTTTTCCTTAGACTATCAGGAAACCCTTTTTTCCCCCAGGGATTTGGCACAGATCAAGGTACAAAAGTTTCTTTTCTCTCCCATTGCTTTACCCTTTTGAGAACGTTATCCAGGAGTTAATATTTTAAATTTTGTATCTATTCTTTTTCATTATTTTCACATGACAGCTATAAATTAAGGCTATTGGTTAATAATATGTCTTGCAAGTGAGCTCAGAATGTAACTTCTTCATTTGAGCTGATTTAGGATGTGATAATCCTCTGAGCTCTTCACTATATAACTTGGTTTTGCAGCTAATTATGGAGAAAGAAAGAACATAAAATAAAATCTTCCAGAGGCTAGAGTTTGCATGATAATACACATCTATTAGGAGAATAATTTTCCTTAGTAATGAGTTAATTTTTATACATGAGGCAATGCCTGATTGCTTCCAGAGGATATACACGCTTGCATGGGCAGAGACCTAGAAGCACACAGCTCCTGACCTGGAGTGGAGTCTTGGAAGAGGTTCAGCAAACTGATGGAAAACCATGAGAGGGGTGATGCCTGTGGTAGGAGGTGATCTGGCAGAACTGATGGCGGCATGATCATTTGTTGAACACGTCATCTTAACAGCAGCCCTCGGAAGCATGGAGAAGTGTCCCATATTGAAGATGAAGAATCTGTATATGTTTATTAGGATGCCATCAGCAGCATTTAGCAAAAACTCAAATTCAAATTGCCTTAATAAGACATTTTAAAATCTCATAACAAGCCCAGAGGAAAGTGATTGATTCTGTCTCAGTAGCATTTTCCAGATCCAGTTAAGCGAAGAATATAAATTCTGGTACTCAACCCTGGGTTTAAAGCTTGACTCTAGCATGTATTCACTATGAAATTTTGCTCAAATTGCTGAATTTTTCAGGCTTTTTTCTCTTTGTGTCAAACAGTGATAAAAAACATTCCTACCTGTTATTAGTGATGAGCATCATATGATCTTTTTAAAAAATTATTTATTTCTTTATTTGGGGCTGTCCTGGGTCTTCGTTGCTGCAGGCGGGCTTTCTCTAGTTATACTTAGTGGGGGCTCCTCTTCGTTGTGGTGCATGGTTCTTATTGTGGTGGCGTCTCTTGTTGCAGAGCACAGGCTCTAGGATGTGGGTTTCAGTAGTTGCAGCTTGTGGGCTCCAGAGCATGGGTTCAATGGTTGTGGCACATGGGCTTAGTTGCTGCACAGCAGGTGGAATCCTCCTGGACCAGGGATCAAACCCATGTCCCTGGCATTGGCAGGTGGACGCTCAATCACCGGACTACCGGGAAGTCTGTATATATGAGTTAATGCACACAGATATTTAGGAATACTTGAAACATAGTAAGCACTTGTTAAATGTTAGCTGGTGTTATTTTACTGAGGACCCGGGTGGTTTTCCACATCTTTACTCTGCCACCCTAAGCTTGCTGACTTGAGCCATAGGTTGCCTCCCTCGTGGTTGCTAGGACGCTGTGGATGCATGGAGAATTTCCTGGCCACATGAACAATGACTAAAGGGGAAACGCTGACATCCCCATCGGGAAATCAATTGCCTGCAATGGCATCGAACCCTCCAGGATTTGTCCCTGAAGATGGGGCTAGGAATGCCCTCCCTTGAGCCACATGTGGACAGCAGGACAAGCTTGGGGCTCCCCCAGCAAAGAAAAGAAGGGATGGATGTTGGAGAGGCTATCAATACCATCTCCATCTTGTTTTAGAGAGTCACATGGGATTAAATTGTAAAGCTAGACTTCCAACCCAGGGCTCACTTCCGAGTTCTAGCCTGTCAAATATTCTAACCTATGTCTGCTAAAAGTGTTGCATTTCTGTGATTGGTTGAAGAACTGAGATTGTTATTATTTTAAAGAGTATTTATTTATTTATCTGACTGCACCAGATATATGGGTTTCCTCACGGCTCAGATGGTAAAGAATCTGCCTTCGATGCAGGAGACTTGGGTTCTATCTCTGGGTTGAGAAGATGCCCTGGAGAAGGGAATGGCAACCTATTCCAGTATTCTTGCCTGGAGAATTCCGAGAACAGAGGAGCCTGGCAGGCTACAATCCATGATTGCAAAGAGTCAGACATGACTGAGCGACTAACACTATAAGAAGGGTTCTAATCAGTATCACCACTTGCTTACTATTTTCTTGGAGAAGGAAATGGCAACCCATTCCAGTATTCTTGCCTGGGGAATTCCATGGATGGAGGAGCCTGGCAGGTGACAGACCATGGAATTGCAAGAGTTGGACATGCCTTAACGACTAAACCACCACTGGATGTTAGTTGCGGCATATGAGATCTAGTTCCCTGATGAGAAATTGAACCTGGGTCCCCTGCACTGAAACTGTGGAGTCTTAGCTGCTGGACCACCAGGGAAGTCCCAGGACAGGGGTTGTTTATTGATTTTTTTTCCTTCTATTGGTTCAGTTAACTTCAACATAAATTTATTGAGTATCTACTGTGTACCAATTATATACAGTTGAAGTTAAGGGAAGTCAGAGGGAGAAGAAAGAGTGATTACTGCTGCCATTTTGACTGGTTACTCTGTTCTAGGCAAAGTGATTTATGCATATAAGTACCTGCATTGCTGCTGCTGCTGCTAAGCTGTTTCAGTCGTGTCCGACTCTGTGCCACTCCAGAGATGGCAGCCCACCAGGCTCCCCTGTCCCTGGGATTCTCCAGGCAAGAACACAGGAGTGGGTTGCCATTTCCTTCTCCAGTGCATGAAAGTGAAAAGTGAAAGTGAAGTCATTAAGGCCTGTCCGACTCCTAGCGACCCCACGGATTGCAGCCTACCAGGCTCTTCCGTCCATGGGATTTGCCAGGCAAGAGTGCTGGAATGGGTTGCCATTGCCTTCTCTGAAGTACTTGCATTCAGTTCAGTTCAGTTCAGTCGTGTCCGACTCTTTGTGACCCCATGAATTGCAGCATGCCAAGCCTCCCTGTCCATCACCAGCTCCTGGAGTACACTCAGACTCACGTCCATCAAGTCAGTGCTGCTATCCAACCATCGCATCCTCTGTCGTCCCCTTCTCCTCCCGACTTCAATCTTTCCCAGCATCAGGGTCTTTTTCAATTCGTCAGTTTTTCACATCAGGTGGCCAAAGTGTTGGAACCTCAGCTTCAGCATTAGTCCTTCCAGTGAATATTCACCACTGATTTCCTTTAGGATGGACTGATTGGATCTCCTTGCAGTCCAAGGGACTCTCAAGAGTCTTCTCCAACACCACAGTTCAAAAGCATCAATTCTTCGGCACTCAGCTTTCTTTATAGTCCAACTGTCACATCCATACATGACTACTGGAAAAACCATAGCATTGACTAGATGGACCTTTGTTGGCAAAGTAATGTCTCTGCTTTTTAATATGCTGCCTAGATTGGTCATATCTTTTCTTCCAAGGAGCAAGTGTCTTTTAATTTTATGGCTGCAGTCACCATCTGCAGCGATTTTGGAGCCCCCCAAAATAAAGTCTCTCACTGTTTGCATTGTTTTCCCATTTATTTGCCATGAAGTGATGGGACCAGATGCCATGATCTTAGTTTTCTGAAGGTTGAGTTTTAAGTCAGCTTTTTTACTCTTCTTTCACTTTCATTAAGAGGCTTTTTAATTCTTCTTTGCTTTCTGCCAAAAGGATGGCGTCATCTGCATATCTGAGGTTATTGATATTTCTCCCACCAATCTTGATTTCAGCTTGTGCTTCATCCAGCCCAGCATTTCGCATGATGTACTCTGCATAGAAGTTAAATAAAGAGGGTGACAATATACAACCTTGATGTACTCCTTTATGAATTTGGAACCAGTCGTTCCATGTCTGGTTCTAACTGTTACTTCTTGACCTGCATGCCGATTTCTTAGGAGGCAGGTTAGGTGGTCTCGTATTCCTATCTGTTGAAGAATTTTCCATAGTTTGTTGTGATCCACACAGTCAAAGGGTTTGGCATAGTCAATAAAGCAGAAGTAGATGTTTTTCTGGAACTCTCTTGCTTTTTCAATGATCCAACGGATGTTGGCAATTTGATCTCTGGTTCCTCTTCCTTTTCTAAATCCAGCTTGAACATCTGGAAGTTCTTGGGTCACATACTTTTGAAGCCTAGTTTGGAGACTTTTGAGCATTACTTTGCTAGTGGGTGCTGCTGTTGCTGCTGCTAAGTCGCTTCAGTTGTGTCCGACTCTGTGCGACCCCACAGATGGCAGCCCACTAGGCTCCTCTGTCCCTGGGATTCTCCACGCAAGATACTGGAGTGGGTTGCCATTTCCTTCTTCAATGCATGAAAGTGAAAAGTGAAAGTGAAGTCACTCAGTCATGCCCGACTCTTAGCAGCCCTATGGACTGCAGCCTACCAGGCTCTTCCATCCATGGGATTTTCCAGGCAAGAGTACTGGAGTGGGTTGCCATCGCCTTCTCCATTGCTAGTGGGTGAGATGAATGCAATTGTGCCGTAGTTTGAGCATTCTTTGGCATTGCCTTTCTTTTGGATTGGAATGAAAATTGACCTCTTCCAGTCCGGTGGCCACTGCTGAGTTTTCCAAATTTGCTGGCATATTGAGTGCGGCACTTGCACAGCATCGTGTTTTAGGATTTGACACACTATTGTGGTTATGTGGGTCATGATGTTTTTTATATAGTTATTCTGTGTTTTCTTGCCACCTCTTAATATCTTCTGCTTCTGTTAGGTCCATACTGTTTCTGTCCTTTATTGTGCCCATCTTTGCATGAAATGCTCCCTTGGTGTATTCAATTTTCTCGAAGAGAGCTCTATTCTTTCCCATTCTATTGTTTTCCTCTATTTCTTTGCACTGATCACTGAGGAAGGCTCTCTTATCTCTCCTTGCTCTTCTTTGGAATTCTGCATTATGATGGGTATGTATTTCCTTTTCTCCTTTGCCTTTCATGCTTCTTCTTTTCTTGGCTATTCTTAAGGCCTCCTCAGACATCTTGCCAACTTGACTTTTTGCATTTCTTTTTCTTGAGGATGGTCTTGATCACCACCTCCTGTACAGTATCACAAACCTCCGTCCATAGTTCTGCTTGCCTTACCCTACCAGATTAAAACAAATTCCAGGTATCCTTAAAGCCATCCCCAAGATTGGAACTCAAACATAGGACGAAGAATCTACTTAATCAGAAGCACAAAAGTGATGGAAAGTGGATTCTGAATCAGTGTAGAAACCAGGTGTCAGAGTACAGGTGCAAGGTCAAGTTGAGTCTAGGTTCAGGATTAGAGTAATCAGTGCCCTCATATCCATGATCAAGACTGTGGATTGGTTGCAGAGATGGGAGTGGTACCAGGTCTTTAAGCCAGATGGTTCTAAGCTACAGGAGGACATAGGTAGCAGAGGCAGGGAGAGAAGGGAAGAGGTGTAAAGCTCCAAAGCAAGCAAAACTTGAGACAGCCCATTACTTTAAGCAATGCTGTAGAAAACACTGACTGGTTGACAAAAGAGATCTAACATATCTAATTTTATTTTGAGGTCATTTTCTTTCTAGCTAGCTTGATTGATTTGTTGATTCATGATTGTACATAGCTAACACCAGGCACTGGAGAAGACACAGATTGAGAAGAGGACTTGGTCCTGGCTCTCAAGGAGTGAAATCATAGTATATGTAAGTCATAGATAAAATGAGTTGGAAATATTTACATCACAACATTTAAATCAATTCACAGTGTTATAATCAGAGCTAGATATAGAAATTCTGAAGAAGATGTGCTTAAAGAAAGAAAGAGGGTGAATGTGTACAGGAGTAAAGAAGGCACGTAATAAAAGCTTTGAACTGCCTGAAGAGCTGGGTGATACTGGGGTGGATGAGGGGTGGTTTATGGAGACCCCTGAATATATACTACATTGAGGAAGTGATTCTGATTCAGTATTGAATTTAGAATAATGTTAAATTCTTAAACAGAGATGGTTTTATATAAATTCTCTGATGCTCCTCTCTTCCAGAGGTGAAGCTCCGTTCCTGTCTGCACCCTCAGTGTTGACTTCGGTAACTTGATTCTAATGAGTCAGATACAACCAGAGGGATGAGATGCCATTTCTGAGGTTGGATTATAGAAGGATTGTGGCTTCTGTTTAGGTGTTCTCTCTTTCTCTCTCTCCTTTGGATTCTTTGTCCTGGGTGAAGCTGCACTCTGTGCAGCCTTATGGAGTGGCCCACATGGCAAGGAACTGAAACCTCCTATAAGTGAGCTTGGCAGGGGGGTCCTTCAGGCCTCATCTAGTCTGCAGAGACTGAAACCTTGCCAGGGCCCCTGAGCCATGTTTAAAGGCTCACAGAAGTGATAAAGCAAGGACAGGTGATGGTAGGAGTGATGTTTTTAAAATGAGAGGGGATCTGATCACAGGATACAGAATCTCATCTGTCTTCTTCCCTTTTGAGCAGAAATGAAGGCAGAGCATTTGTGTACTGATACGGGAAGGCTGGTGAATTGATAGTTGAAGGATGAGGTCGTTCTAATCTGATTGCATCTCTTTTCTCTGTGAGGTACAAAGCAAGATCATTAGCTGAGAGTGGGGAAGAGAGGAAGGAATGCTGGAAATTTGAGAAAAGAGAAGATATGAATAATGATCTTGGAAGTTGGGAAAACATGTTCCCAAGGGAAGTAAGCTGTCTAACAGAACTGAATTCTGTTTTCAAGTTCTGTGATTATACATTTGAAACCAGTCCATTTGGCATGTGGTTCTGGGATTTTCTTCAGCAACATTAAGCTGCTCTGGTGGAAGCACAGGCTAAGTACACAGTTGGGTTTAACCAGGATTGGGGTTTTACCAAGGAAGGAGCAGGAGGGTTATGGCTGTTTACCTAGAGGCATTTATAGTGTGGGGTCATGTCATTTGGGCTGGTTAGGAGAGAAATAGCAGAAAGTGAAGAGGAACTAAAGAGCCTCTTCACTCACTAAAGAGTGAAGAGGAACTAAGATGAAAGTGAAAGAGGACTGTAAAAAAGTTGGCTTTAAAGCTCAACATTCAGAGAACTAAGATCATGGCATCTGGTCCCATCACTTCATAGCAAATAGATGGGAAAACAATGGAGACAATGGCAGACTTTATTTTTTTGGGCTCCAAAATCACTGCAGATGGTGATTGCCGCCATGAAATAAAAAGACACTTGCTCCTTGGAAGAAAAGTTATGACCAACCTAGACAGCATATTAAAAAGCAGAGACATTACTTTGCCAACAAAGGTCCGTCTAGTCAAAGCTATGGTTTTTCCAGTTGTCATGTATGGATGTGAGAGTTGGACTATAAAGAAAGCTGAGCGCTGAAGAATTGATGCTTTTGAACTGTGGTGTTGGAGAAGACTCTTGAGAGTCCCTTGGACTGCAAGGAGATCCAACCAGTCCATTCTAAAGGAGATCAGTCCTGAATGTTCATCAGAAGTACTGATGCTGAAGCTGAAACACCAATACTTTGGCCACCTGATGCAAAGAGCTGACTCATGTGAAAAGACCCTGATGCTGGGAAAGATTGAGGGCTGGAGGAGAAGGGGATGACAGAGGATGAGATGGTTGGATGGCATCACTGACTCAATGAACATGAGTGTGAGTAAACTCTAGGAGTTGGTGATGGACAGTGAGGCCTAGCGTGCTATGATCCATGGGGTTGCAAAGAGTCAGACACGACTGAGTGACTGAACTGAACTTAACTGAGGAAAGAAATGAGGATATCAGGGTGGATGATGGATAGGAAGAAAAGCGGTAGGGTTCACAGTGTGCTGATAGTAGAGGTCTGTTTGGGGAGTTGTAATAGGAGAGCTCGGGTGCTGGTTTAGAAGAGCTAATGGCCAGAGAACGGGGTGTTTGGAGTTGAGATGCTCGAGGGAGGGCTGTAACTTTCGTGATCCACATGAAGGGGGCCCTGAAGTATGGGGGGAAGTGATCTTTGGAGCTAAGAAGGTGGAAGAATGGCAGGGACAAGATGTTGCCTAGATTATTCACGGGAAGGTTGAAGTCAAGAATGATGATAAAAGTTGAGTAGGAGACGAAAGTTGAGAGCCTGGTGAGGAAGGTGAGGAGGTCCATGATGGGTTAAAGGTGATAAGGAATGACACGTGGGCAGGGGACCCTCAGGTCAGACCATTAGGCTGTTGAGTTACTCAGGACTGTGATGAATCAAGAAGGAGAGGGACAAAGGAGAGAGAAGAGAGCAGAGAATAAAAATAGGACATGAACGAAGTAGAGATAGGAAGGTAAAAAAGAGGTGGTAGGACCCACCTTCTGGAGAAGGCGATGGCACCCTACTCCAGTACTCTTGCCTGGAAAATCCCATGGACGGAGGAGCCTGGTAGGCTGCAGTCCATGGGGTCGCTAAGAGTCGGACACGACTGAAGCCACTTAGTAGCAGGACCCAAGTATGTCTGCAGAGAAGGGGAAAGCTCCTCCTCCTTCAGTTAGGGGCATAGAAGCTCCAGGACAGTAAGGTTAGAGGGCAGCATTCCAGGAAATGTGAAGTCTAATGACTTCCATGATCTTTATTGATGTCACTTAATTGCAGTGATCAGAAGTTTTGGGGACTTCTCTGATGGTCCATTGGCTAAGACTCTACACACCCAAAGCAGAGGGCCTAGGTTTGATCCTTGCTTGGTGAACTAGACCCCACACATCACAACTAAGTGTCTGGATGCTGCAGCTAAAGATCCCAAATGCTGCAACTAAGATCTGGCACAGCCAATGAATAATAAATAAGTCAATAAATATCTTAAAAAGACAGTTTTATTAGGCATTCCCTATAGCAGAAATGTGAATAATACTAGTAAAGTTTTCTATAAAACACTTTATTTTAAGCCTTGGTGCCAAAGGGACTGAGATTCTATTATGCCTCTTGTTGGCCTAACACAGCACAGGCCTGTCCCTATATTGCCGGAATCATGAGATTTTCTAGTGGACAGATGACCTCAGAGGAAATAAAGTGTGACCATGGATACGAACTGAGCCCTAGAATCTGGAAACACGCTATGACTCAGCAGATCCTATGGCAGTATCTGAGTGGATGGGTTTCTCCGAAATAAAGCTTTCTCAAGGAGACAACTCACATTCATAAAGGAGGGCCAGACTATTTCAAAGCACTTGTGGTTTTGATGAGATGCACCAGGAGAAGGATGCATTAAGGGGTAATTACTATGGTTTCCAACAGGTCTTGCAATGGAGGCAGCCTTGTTCATAGATGGATTGGCCTGTGTTTTGTCTAAAGCTTGATTCTTTTCACATTTGGAGAGCTACTTACATTTATTCAGAATCTGATATCCTCTTGTTCTGTTGTGGAGAAGCGATGCAATGGTACAGGAAGTTACACTGGTGTTAGTGACTTTTCTTTTTGGGTGGGTCAGGTCTTAGTTGCAGCATGCAGGATCTTGATTGCAGTTTGTGGGATCTAGTTCCCTGATCAGAAATTGAACCTTGGCCTCCTGAATTGGGAGCGTGGAGTCTCAGCCGCTGGACCAGCAAGGACGTCCTGGTGTTGGTGACTTTGAGGCATCAAAAAGGCTTAGAGGGATCAAGAAAGGGCCTAGGAATAAGATCCAAAAATGGCCCAAGAAAGCTTGAATAAGAAGGTAGTAATGGCTGAGGGGGGTACTTCCCTGAGGCCCCAGTGGTTAAGACTCTGCGCTTCCAATGCAAGAGCATGGGTTTGATCTCTGGTCGGGGAACTAAGATCCCATATGCTGGTTGGCACAGTCAAAACTAAATAAATAATTTTAAAAAATGGTGGAAGGGCACAGCACTCAGTATTTGTTAAGCCCTTTCCCTTGATGTTTGGTCATATATGACAGGTTTGGGCTTGCAGAGGTGGCTAAGGCCCTGCTGATTAAAAAAAAACCCTCTCCTCTTAATCAGGGACAACAGTATGAATAATTAGGATACAGTGTGAGGAGATGGAAAGTGCTAAGTACTGTGCTGGGTGCGGGAGATCAAGGGTGACTAAGACGTTGTCCTTATTCTCAAGGACCTTACTGTGGACAGACTGCAAAGCAGACAATTATAATGAAACGAGGGATGGGCTGAAAGGCAGGTGAAGTGCATGCACAGTAAAGGGGTGAGGCACAGCCTATGTGGGCAGAAAGGCTTGCCTGGAGGGAATGGAGTGATAATAAAGAGTCGTCAGAACTCAGAATAAAGAGAGGAGGATTTTGTCCAAAGGTTATGGTAAAGACTTCACAAGTTACGATCAGAATCTGCACATGACTTCACCTTGTCAAGGAACTTCTCCAAAATCATTTTCTCCCCACTCTTCACCCATTTGTGTCCAGATGTGTCTTGATGCCATGCTGTTTGCTGCACTTTGACCAGTTACTATGTGGGGCCATAAGTGACTTATCACCAAGAATGTTGGAAGCACCAGTTTATGAAAAATGATTTTTTTAAAAAGATGAAAAAGGACCCAAGGTGACCTGTGGGATTATACTTACATTCTGTAATGCTTTCTTGAGTACGTTATAAAGGGTAGATTTAGAGTGTGTCCTGGGGAAAAAAGTTGATTACTCTGTTTTTAGCATATATAATTAGGAACAGATGAACAATACTATTCAATTATCATACAGCTTAATTACTTGTGAATGTGCATATTAAGGTACACAACCTTCCTAAGCAAACTGCCTACCTCCAAAGACTATTTAAGGTGGATTACAGAATTAAAATTGGACAATTAAAAATATGGGTAAAACCAAAACCAGTTAAAAGGAACAGAAAAATGCCAGGCGTGTACATTTAGTTCACTTGTGTAGTTAAACATGAACTTAAGCTTTTAATATCTTGGCTTTAGGACAAAAATAAAAATACTTAGCTTTTGTCATTGGGTTAAGTTTGACTCAGGGGAAATAAAACCCTTTCTGACCCCTGGAAGAGATTTATTGCTTAAAAGGATATGGAATGACACTAAGAACAATGTTTCCATGATAGTTTTGCAGAAGATATAGAACATTCTTCAAAAGGCTGTTACTTACGTCAACTCTATAAAACAAAGATTTTGGCATATTAGCAATAAATGACTGTAGAATATAATGAAAAGATCATACTCACTGTAATGACAAAGATATAAAATACTTGAAGTGAAAGTGAAGTCGCTCAGTCCTGTCTGACTCTTTGTGACCCCATGGACTATAGCCTACCAGGCTCCTCTGTCCATGGGATTTTCCAGGCTATAGTGCTGAAGTGGATTGCCATTTCCTTCTCTACGGGGGATCTTCCCGACCCAGGGATTGAACCCCGGTCTCCTGCATTGCAGACAGACACTTTACCCTCTGAGCCATCAGGGAAGTCATAAAATACTTAGGAATTAGCTTTCTTAGGGATCTCTAATAAAGCAAACTACAGCACTTCATTGGAGATATACTTGAAGCATAAATAAACAGAGAACTGTTTCCTGAATGGAAGAATGACTATAATAAATATCGTAAAATTTTTATCAAGTTAATAGGTTTCAGAATAAAGAAAATCTGCTAGGTCTTTTCTTGATAAAATCGTTCTAAAACATTTTGAAAACAAACAAACAAACAAACAAACTTCAGCCTACCAGAAATATTCAAAGAGAAAAGTGAAGAGGTGCAGTTACTCCATGTGAGAGTGGAGTAACCACATTAGAAAGTAAATAAGTAAAATTGCATCTACAGGCTTACACAAGCACCTGAATGTAGAGCTGCTAGCCTGGGTCCATGTGTCAAATTTTGCTGAGGCTCGGAAAACACCTGTTGTGAAAAGTTGGAGAAAGGACATGGCTACCAAAACTCGTGTCATTTTTGTCACCTTTTGAGCAAATATTATTTGCAGATCAATAGTCTACTTATGTATTTTTAAAAAGTACTGTTTTTCATATTTTTTTGTTGGCTATACTGGGTCTTTGTTGCTCCACGTGGGCTTTCTCTAGTTGCAGTGAGCAGAGGCTACTCTCTAGTTGAATTACATGGGCTTCTTGTTGCGGTCCTTCTCGTTGCGGAGCACGGTCCCTAGGGCATGCGGGCTTCAGTAGTTGTGGTGCATGGGCTCAGCTGCCCTGCAGCCTGTGGGGTCTTCCTGGACCAGGGATGGAGCCAGGTTTCTCTGTGTTGGCAGGCAGATTCTTAACCGCTGGATCATCAGGAAAGTCCTGCACATTTATTCCTGAGAATGCTTTCTTTTGAATTTCCTTTCCTCTCAATGTGGTTTCAGAAACCAGTCCATTAAAAATTAATCCTTTTCATGGGGTAGAAGAATATAATATTCAAAGAGGTCAAATTTTCAGGTTCAAAGATATAATTTTTTTCTTTTTCTGCAAATCTTATTTTCAGCTAATTGTCTTGCGACTAATGACAATCCATTACCTTCTCTACTGTATATTTAGATACTGCGTTGTCCACACAATATGAAACAGCATTAAAATTCTGTGTGGAAAAAATTCTAAAATGTACATTTTTCAAGTTTAAAAGTTTAAATTTATTTTACAGTAAAAATAGTAGGAAATTTGCTTCTTATAAGTTCTGAGGGATTGTTATTTAATAAAATTTATAGCAATTGTGAAAAAACTGTATCTATTGATGCATAGCTGGAAATATACATAAACAGGATGGAAAGATCCAGAAATTGATAAGATTATATTTGTGAATTGAATGTATGATGTTGTCGTTATCACAGAACAATAGGAAAAGAAGTGGTAGGTTCATAACCAGTCTCCCAACAACATTTATTTTTTATTTATTTATTTTAAATATAAATTTATTATTTTAATTGGAGGCTAATTACTTTACAATATTTAGGACAGACTCTTTCAAGACCATATTACATATCACAGAACCAATTATTTTCCAAATGAATTTGATATTTAAGCATACAAAAGTACTATAATATAAGCTTTGGGATAATATAAAATTGGGTATATTTGAGTGCCTTGGAAAGAGTGATCCTTTCCAAAATATGAAGCAATAAAGGAAAGCGCAAGAAAAAGCCTGAAAGATTTATCTCTGTTAAAAATGTGAAGTATGTACAGTGAAAACAATAGAACTGGAATAAAATGGGAAAGAAGAGGGCTGGGTTCCTGTAGGAAAACCACAGATTCACAACCACACCGGAAGATTAGATTTTTAGTTAGGCAAAGAGTGAGTACATAAGTCAGTTCTACTTACTAGCTGTGGGGAAAGCTGCTTACCATTCTTGTGTCTTAGTTTTCTCATTTATTAATTGGGAGTAATAATAGCACCTGTGTTAGAGAGATGTGAGAATTACATGAGTTTATATTTGGAATGTGTTTAGAAAAGTGCCAAGCATATATAAAATACTGTGTCAGTATTAGCTGTTGGTGTACTGTTGATTCTAATAAGATATAAAAGACTAGAAAAATCCCCCAATAAAATGCTGTTCTCACAAAACACTATCCCAAGGCCTAATAAATAGGTGTTGACTTCTCATAAATCTTTGTGTGGGGCTTCCCTGGAGGCTGAGTTGTGAAAAATCTGCTTGGCAATGCAGGAGACATGGGTTTGATCCCTGATCTGAGAAGATCCCACAGAGGAGGAGCTCCTAAGCCAGAGTGTCACGACTATTGAGCCTGTGCTCTGGGACTGGGGTGCTGCAACTACTGAGTCCACGTGCCTCAACTACTGAAGCCTGTGAGACCTAGGGCCCGTGCTGCACAAGAGAAGCCACCGTAATGAGATGCCTGAGCACCGCAATTAGAGAGTAGCCCCCACTGTCCACAACTAGAGAAAAGCTGGTGCAGCAATGAAGACCCAGCACAGCCAAAAGTAACTAAACAAATGTGCTCTGTGCTCAGATGCACAGTCATGTCTGACTGTTTGCAACCCCATGGACCATAGTCTGCTAGGCTTCTCTTTCTGGGTGATTCTCCTGGCAAGAATCCTGGCGTGCAGTGCCGTTTCCTCCTCCAGGGGATCTTCACGACCCAAGGATCCAACCTGTGTCTCTTTCATCTCCTGCATTGGCAGGTAGATTCTTTGCCACTGGTGCCACCTGGAAAAAATAAGCAACAAACCTTTGTGTTGAGAGCAAAGACTTTGGGGCCAAACTGTGACTTTTGCTAGCACATGGACTTTAATTTTATCCATTTCTATAACATGCTGGGTCATGGCAATCAATAAGTGTTTTTTGACTGAATTGCTCAGATATGTGACTTTTTGATGATCTGGCTTAATAGTTGGGCAACCATAGGAGTTTTTCCTCTTTGAACTTGTGCCTCTTTTTTCTCCCTCCACCTCTGTGCCTTTGCTCATCCTACTGGTTTTTCAGGACTCAGTTGAGGAGTCCTCTGTTGAGGCTTGATCAAGGACTCTTTCTTGACAGACATACAGCTCTACTGATAGGTTTGTTATAACATTTATCACATTCGACTTACATTTTTGTATTAGTTGGGGCTCACCTACTTCCAAGTGACAGAAATTAATCTAACTAGCTCATACAAAAAGTGATGTTTGTTTAAGATTCTGGCAGGCCACAACAACGTTTCTGGAAAGTAGATAGTAAAACAACAGTTTTTTGGTTGTGTGACAGGTGTCAGGAAGAGTCATCAGAATCTAAGTTTGGGCACCCGACAGCAGGAATGCATGAAACCTAATTTTCCTTCATTGACATTTGGCTTCTTTTCTACTGCTACTACCTGACATGCTTCTCATATGCCTATTATAAATTTTTGGCTGAGAACTCTGATTGGCCCACCTCACCTGACCCAACTAGGGTGTGGGGGTGATGGGATGGAATGACATAGCGATGAGATACACGTGACTGTTTTCTAATCATCAGAGATGTAGCTTGGGGCAGGCTCCTTGAGAAGGGAACAATAGTACAACAAACATCTCCATACATGTTTCTCGTGTTGCAATCTCCCCTCCCCACTCAATACCCAAATCACAAGTGTTTCAATGATGGATGGGTGTCTTACGCATCCATGTATCTTAAACCACTGGTGTGGTCTCTGGCATGCAGAAAGTACTTTGTGCATTTATTGAACTTTCAAATGTCTTCTAGTTCATTCTCATAGCAAGTGCTAAATTGCAGTAAATTTTCCAGTGAGTGCCTGTGTACTACTATTTTAAACTTGATTAAAAATGAAAGCTAGAGAGGTACAGGTGCAGAACCATGGTCCTGTTGTGATTTTGGTGTGCCTGACTTGTGTTCTAATCATTCCCCTTCTGCAGATAGGCTTAGGGGAACTTGGAGGTAGGTCTTAATATATTTAGGGATCAAAGGGAGTTTGTAGGAAGTCATGGGAAAAGCATAGGTTTTGCAGTATACAAATTAATTTCGAGCCTGAGCTTTATTATTTACTACATATAGGAACTTGAGAAAGTCACCAAGTTATCTGAGCCTCAATTTACTCATCTGTAAAATGAGGTAGATAATTTAATACAGTTTATAGGATTGGGTATTAAATGAGATTGACATAAATTTTCTAGGATGTAGTAGGTATTAGTAATTTAATTCCTTTCCCTTTGTCTCTCCTTGCTTCCTACCTCCTTAAGTACTTTGAGAGTCCTCAGTGGAGTCCTAAGAGTCTTGATTTCTGTAGCATGAAAGAGACTGAATATTTCATAAGACAAAGACTTCCAGGAAAATGCTAAAAGGATTAACATGGTAAAATGCCCTCTGTGGTCTAAACATATCAAAATAATAGCAAGAGACTTACAGAAATCATAATAAGTATCACGGAGGGAAAATAACCTTTAAAAGCAATAGACAAAAATTTAAAATAAATTTAAAAAGCAACCAGATCTCTCTGTGAAAATATTTTAACACCAAAGAGGAAGAGCACATTTGTATGACCAGTATTTGCACTGGTAGAAGTGGAAAAAATATTAAAAATGACAAAGATACAAGGTTGAATGATTATATCCACTTGAGAAGACAGAAAAGAAAGTATATTATCTATAAAAACATGTAGTGAAGATGAATGACTGCAGCACATGGAAATGCTGCAGAAATACCCAGAAAATAAGATAGGGTGCAAAGGATAGGCTTAGAGTGCTGGAGTGAAGATTACATTAGTTATAAAATGTAGCACTATGTGATTGAATTAAAAATATATAATAGGTTGCTTGAATATAGAAAATAGATTGAGATAGATCTCTGAAGAATAGGCACTCTAAAGAATAGGGAAACTGGGGTTGTAGTCTGACCCATCTGGGAAGAAGGGCTCTGGGGACAAGGGGGCGGCCCTCACCTCAGTCACATACTGCAGCATAGCCATCCAGGCCAGCTTCTCCTGGATCAGCCCAAAGTTGTGAATTTTCTCTCCAAACTGGGTACGGTTAGCAGCATGATCCACCTGGAAGAGGACACATGTGTCCCCCCCCCCCCAAAAAAAAAGAATAGGGACACTGTAATGAGCTGCACTGTGTTTCCCCAAAATTCATATGTTGAAGTCCTAATCCTGGCATCTCAAAGTGTGATTATATTTTGAGACAGGGCCTTTAAAGATGTAATTAAGATTAAATGAGCTCATTGAGGGAGCTCTAACACAATATGATTCCTTATGAAAGAGGAAATTAGGACATAGATACACACAGAGAGCCGACAATGTGAAGACAAAGAAAGAAGATGGCCATCTACAAGCTAAAGAGAAACTCCATAGAATGAAATCAACCCTACCAATACCTTGATCTTGGGCTTCTAACCTCCAGATTTGTGAAGAAATACATTTCTTGTTGTTTAATTCACCTCGTCTATGATAGTTTATTACAGGAGCTCTAGCAAACCAAAACACGAAAAGAAAGAGTGATGATGAAAACCATAGGAAGGAAGTAGACACTTCTTCTAGCCTGGAGAAGGAGAGCTTATGAAAGGAGAACTAGGAAAAGTGTTGAACTGACTTCTATCAATATTCCTAATCAGCAGTATTAGAGATGCTGGTTGCAGGACTATGAGTGGAAAAAACAGATAAATAACATATGTTACTAAGTACAGACATCATTGTATGTGTAAAAATCAACTGAGAAATCTACTAAAAAACTGTTATAGTAATAAGAGTTCAGTACAATTATAGCACAAGATAAATCCATAGTTTTTAGTATTTTATCCACCTATGGCATCCATACACCTGTGGCAGAAAGTGAAGAACTAAAGAGTCTTTTGATGAAGGTGAAAGAACAGAGTGAAAAAGCTGGCTTAAAATTCAACATTAAAAAAACTTAGATCATGGCATCCAGTCCTATCACTTCATGGCAAATAGAAGGAGAAAAAGTAGAAACAATGACAGGTTTTATATTCTTGGGTTCCAAAATCCCTGAAGATGGTGACTGCAGCCATGAAATTGACATTTCCTCCTTGGAAGGGAAGATATGACAAATTGGGGCAGTGTATTAAAAAGCAGAGGCATCACTTTGCCAACAAAGGTCCATCTAGTCAAAGCTATAGTTTTCCCATAGTTTTATATGGATGTGAGAGTCAGACCATAAATAAGGCTGAATGTTGGAGAGTTTATACTTTTGAATTGTGGTACTCTTGAGAGTCCCCTGCACTGCAAAGAGATCTAACCAGTCAATCCTAAAGGAAATCAACCCTGAGTATTTATTGGAAGGACTGATGCTAAAGTTCCAATACTTTGGCTACCTGATGTGAAGAGCTGACTCATTGGAAAAGACCCCAATTCTGAGAAAGATTGAAGGCAATAGGAGAAGGGGGTGGCAGAGGCTGAGGTGGTTAGAGAGCATTACCAATTCAATGGACATGAATTTGAGCAAACACTGGGAGACAGTGGAGGACAGAGGAGGCTGGCATGCTGCAGTCCACAGGGTCACAAAGAGTTGGACACGACTTAGCAACTGAACAACACCTCTGAAATGCAGTAAAAATTAATCACTTTATAAATGTAAAATTATATAGAATAACTATCAATTTACAGGATATAAAAGGTATTTAAAGGAATTTAGAATAATGGGAAACATTAAAAAACTGGGAACAAGAGAATAGTATTTTACTCCAGAATGATTTTACTAGGTATGCTAATGACTATAATATATCTTTATTAAATATAATTAAATATAATAGATATTGATGTGCTTTATAAATTATAAAGATTTGGATGCTAGATTTTCTTTTATCACTAGAATTTAGGATATCAAAATTGAGACTTAAGATAACTTTTAGGGGGAAGTAGATTTTAAAATAGTAAAAAAATACTTACTTGGACTTCCCTGGTGGCTCAGTTGTAAAGAACCTGTCTGCCAGTGCAGGAGGTGCAGGAGACACGAGTTCAATCCTTGGGTCAGGAAGATCCCTTGGAAGAAGAAATGGCAACCCACTCTAGTATTCTTGCCTGGAGAATCCCATGGACAGAGGAGGCTGGCGGGCTACAGTCCATAGGTTCACAGAGAATGCATAAACTCAAAATACTTAAGGATTAAGATCAAAAAAGAATGCCTAATTGCTCAGTGATCAATTATTTTGAATCTTTGATTAAATGAAATCTGCATTACTACTATCCCGTTCCCTACTGTATAGGATGGTTAATCTCAAAGTCTATGGAACGAGAGAGCTTGGCAGCTCTTCTTGTATTTTCTGGATGCTCTTTGGCAGTTATTTGCTATTTCTGGTCAATTTTCACTCTATAAAGTGGGGATGAGGTTGTTGCGAGGACTAAAGGGCCCTGAAATAGTACATCAAGATTAAAATTACTTTCACAGACAATTGTTGTTCAGTCGCTAAGTTGTGTCACTTTTTGCGACCCCAAGGACTGTAGCATGCCAGGCTTCCCTGTCTGTCACTGTCTCCTGGAGTTTGCTCAAACACATGGCCATTGAGTCAGTGATGTTATCTCATCCTCTGTCACTCACTTTTCCTCCTGCCTTCAATCTTTCCCAGCATCAGGGTCTTTTCCGATGAGAAGGCTCTTCACAGCAGTTGGCCAACATATTGGAGCTTCAACATCAGTATCAGTCCTTCCAGTGAATATTCAGGTTGACTTCCTTATCTGCATTAAATATAACAGTGAAAAAAGGAAATTGTGTTCTACCATAGATGCTTCCCAGGTGGTACAGTGGTAAAGAATCTGCCTGCAAGGGCAGAAGACACAGGAAACATGAGTTTGAACCCTGGGTTGGGAAGATCTCTGGGAGGAGGAAATGGCAACCCACTCCAGTATTCTTTCTTTCTTTTTTTTTTTTTCCATAAGAACTTATTACTTCTATTTTTTAAAATAAATTTATTCATTTTAATTTGAGGCTAATGACTTTACAATATTGTAGTGGTTTTGCCATACATTGCCATGAATCAGCCATGGGTGTACATGTCTTCCCCATCCTGAACCCCCTCTCACGTCCCTTCCCATCTCCAGTGCACCAGCCCCAAGCACCCAGTCCCATGCACTGAACCTAGACTGGTGATCCATTTCACATCTGATAATATACATGCTTCAATGCCATTCTCCCAACTCATCCCACCTTTGGCCTCTCCCCACAGAGTCCAAAAGACTGTTCTGTACATCTGTGTCTCTTTTGCTGTTTCGCATATAGGATTATTGTGACTATTTTTCTAAATTCCATACATATGCATTAGTATAATGTATTGATGTTTTTCTCTCTGGCTTACTTCACTCTGTATAATAGGCTCCAGTTTCATCCACCTCATTAGAACTGATTCAAATGTATTCTTTTAAATGGCTGAGTAAACTCCATTGTGTATATGTACCACAGCTTTCTTATCCATTCATCTGCTGATGGACATCTAGGTTGCTTCCATGTCCAGTGCTGCGATGAACATTGGAGTATACGTGTCTCAATTCTGGTTTCCTTGGTGTGTATGCCCAGCAGTGGGATTGCTGGGTCATATGGCAGTTCTATTTCCAGTTTTTTAAGGAATCTCCACACTGTTCTCCATGGTGGCTGTATTAGTTTGCATTCCTACCAGCAGTGTAAGAGGGTTCCCTTTTCTCCACACTCTCTCCAGCATTTATTGTTTGTAGACTTTTGAATAGCAGCCATTCTGACTGGCATGAAATGGTACCTCATTGTGGTTTTGATTTACATTTCTCTGATAATGAATGATGTTGAGCATCTTTTCATGTGTTTGTTAGCCATCTGCATGTCTTTGGAGAAATATCTGTTTATATCTTTGGTCCATTTTTTGATTGGGTCATTTATTTTTTCTGGAATTGAGCTGCATAAACTGCTTGTATATTTTTGAGATTAATTCTTTGTCAGTTCCTTCGTTTGCTATTATTTTCTCCCATTCAGAAGGCTGTCTTTTCACCTTGCTTATATTTTCCTTCATTGTGCAAAAGCTTTTAAGTTTAATTAGGTCCCATTTTTTTATTTTCACTTTTATTTCCATTACTGTGGGGGGTGGGTCATAGAGGATCCTGCTGTGATTTATGTTGAAGAGTGTTTTGCCTATGTTTTCCTCTAGGAGTTTAATAGTTTCTGGTCTTACATTTAGATCTTTAATCCATTTTGAGTTTATTTTTGTGTATGGTGTAAGAAAGTGTTCTAGTTTCATTCTTTTATAAGTGGTTGACTGATTTTCCCAGCACCACTTGTTAAAGAGATTGTCTTTTCTCCATTGTGTATTCTTGCCTCCTTTGTCAAAGATAAGGTGTCCATCAGTCCAGTTCAGTCACTCAGTCGTGTCCGACTGTTTGCGACCCCATGAATCGCACCATGCCAGGCCCCCCTGTCCATCACCAACTCCCGGAGTTCACTCAGACGCGCATCCATCGAGTCAGTGATGCCATCCAGCCATTTCATCCTCGGTCGTCCCCTTCTCCTCCTGCCCCCAATCCCTCCCAGCATCAAAGTCTTCTCCAATGAGTCAACTCTTCGCATGAGGTGGCCAAAGTACTGGAGTTTCAGCTTTAGCATCATTCCTTCCAAAGAAATCCCCGGGCTGATCTCCTTCAGAATGGACTGGTTGGATCTCCTTGCAGTCCAAGGGACTCTCAAGAGTCTTCTCTAACACCACAGTTCAAAAGCATCAATTCTTCAGTGCTCAGCCTTCTTCACAGTCCAACTCTCACATCCATACATGACTACTGGAAAAACCATAGCCTTGACTAGACAGACCTTAGTCTGCAAAGTAATGTCTCTGCTTTGAATATGGTGTCTAGGTTGGTCATAACTTTTCTTCCAAGGAGTAAGCGTCTTTTAATTTCATGGCTGCAATCACCATCTGCAGTGATTTTGGAGCCTCCAAAAATAAAGTCTGCCACTGTTTCCACTGTTTCCCCATCTATTTCCCATGGAGTGATGGGACCGGATGCCATGATCTTCGTTTTCTGAATGTTGAGCTTTAAGCCAACTTTTTCACTCTCCTCTTTTACTTTCATCAAGAGGCTTTTTAGTTCCTCTTCACTTTCTGCCATAAGGGTGGTGTCATCTGCATATCTGAGGTTATTGATATTTCTCCCGGCAATCTTGATTCCAGCTTGTGTTTCTTCCAGTCCAGCATTTCTCATGATGTACTCTGCATATAAGTTAAATAAGCAGGGTGACAATATACAGCCATAGGTGTGTGGATTTATCTCTGGGCTTTCTATTTTGTTCCACTGATCTATATTTCTGTCTTTGTGCCAGTACCATACTGTTTTGATGACTAGCTTTGTAGTATAGCCTGAAGTCAGGCAGGTTACCATTCTTCTTTCTCCAGATTGCTTTGGCTATTCAAGGTTTCTTTGTATTTCCATACAAATTGTGAAATTATTTGTTCTAGTTCTGTGAAAAATACTGTTGGTAGCTTGATAGGGATTGCACTGAATCTATAGATTGCTTTGTGTAGTATACTCATTTTCACTATGTTAATTATTCCAATCCATGAACATGGTATATTTCTCCATCTATTTGTGTCCTCTTTGATTTCCCTTTCACTTTTCACTTTCCTGCATCGGAGAAGGAGATGGCAACCCAGTCCAGTGTTCTTGCCTGGAGAATCCCAAGGATGGGGGAGCCTGGTGGGTTGCCGTCTATGGGGTCACACAGAGTCGGGCACGACTGAAGTGACTTAGCAGCAGTTGATTTCTTTCATCAGTGTTTTATAGTTTTCTATATATAGGTCTTTTGTTTCTTTAGGTAGATATATTCCTAAGTATTTGATTCTCTTCATTGAAATGGTAAATGGAATTGTTTCCTTAATTTCTGTTTTCTTATTGTTAGTGTATAGCAATGCAAGGGATTTCTGTGTGTTGATTTTATATCCTGCAACTTTACTATATTCATTAGTTAGCTCTAGTAATTTTCTGGTGGAGTCTTTAGGGTTTTCTATGTAGAGGATCATGTCATCTGCAAACAGTGAGAGTTTTACTTCTTCTTTTCCAATCTGGATTCCTTTTATTTCTTTTTCTGCTCTGATTGCTGTGGCCAAAACTTCCAAAACTATGTTGAATAGTCCACTCCAGTATTCTTCCCTGGAAAACACCATGGACAGAGGAGCCTGGCAGGCTGAAGGCCAGAGATCGAAAGAAGTCAGACATGACTGAGCACTCACACATATGCACACACACACACACACACGTGCACCATAGAAGTCTTTAAAAGTTTGAGTTGTGTCTTCTCTCCTTGAAAACACGTTGAAATACTGACCCCCGGTATCTCAAAATGTGACTTTAAGCAGGTCCAGTTGGTTAACATGAGGTCAATCTGGAGTACAGTGGGACCCTAAGCCAGTGTAACTGGTGTCCTTATGAGAGGATGACTGTGTGAAGACATACATACTCGTGATGGTAAAGGGAAGGACTGGAGTGATGCTGCTTCAGGCCAAGGAATGCAGAGGTTCTCAGCAACACCAGAAGCTAAGAAGAGGGCTGAGAAGGATTTCCCTGGAGGTTTCTGAGGAATCGTGGCCTTGCTGACACCTTGATTGCAGATTTCCAGTGTCTAAAACTGAGAGATAATATATTTCTATTGTTTTAAGCCACCTTAGTTTGTGGTATTTTGTTATAGCAGCCCTAGGAAACAAATTCAAGGTCTATGCTGTTTTTGAAGACATTTAAAGCAGGTTTTTTTTTTTAATATGTATTTTAATAGATTTATTTAATTAATTTATTCTTGGTTGTTTCTGGGTCTTGGTTGCTACACACGGGCTTTCTCTAGTTGTGATGAGAAGGGGCTACTCTCTAGTTGCAGTGTGTGTCCTTCTCTTTGTGGTGGCTCCTATTGGCTCTAGGGCCTGTGGGCTTCAGTAGCTATGGTGTGTGGGCTTAGTTGGTCCATGGGACCTGCCTGGACCAGGGATAGATCCTGTGTGCCCTGCACTGGCAGGTGGATTCTTAACCACTAGACCACCAGGGAAGCCCTAAAGCATGACCACAATATATTAATCACTGAAAAGGTGGTATGTAAAATATTCTGTATGCTCTAACTCCTATCATCTAAAAATACACAAACGGACCTAGGTATAGTCCTCCAATTTGTATTCTATACATCATATTGTTAAAACTTGTTTTCTATGACAAGAAGCACTTAGGACAATTTTTTTCATTACATTTTTTGGAATTTTTCAAATTTTATAAGGAGGCAAAAATCTGTACATGTGAATTTTTTGAAGAAAATATATTTTACTTGGCATTACCTTTTGTGACTTAGGCAACTATGCTCTCTCATGAAAAATACACAACTCTAAGCAATTTTCAAAATGGAAATTTCTATGCAAGGAGCTTGGCAGAGCCATTACCAGCTCTGGCATGCAAGAGGCCTAACACTAACAAATCATTTAGAATGTATAAAATATAGGAAGCTGACATATCTGAAGAACCTGTATTGCAAAAGAAAAAATTGAGAAAGTTATACATTAAGACATAGCAAATCAGTCTCATCTGGAAAGTGAATAAATTTGGGATGAATATGGGAGGTTCTGAAACTAATGGAGATTCATTGGCCTGAAAAGAAATGGTGTGGCGTGGGCTAGATAGGAAAAGCACCAAATAAAATTTGGACACCAAGAATTTCATTTCCCAAATCCCAGACCTTTTAAAATAGAAACTGTTCAAACTGGTCACAGAGGATTTAAATTCGTTTGCACACCTATCTGAAGAATATTTTTAGTTATTTGTTAAGTGTGTTCCCAACCACCCTAATATTTTAAAAATGCCTTCATTTCCCTTTGGGGTTTTGAAAGTATGCCCTTTCAGAGTTACTGATTTACTAATATTTTGAATTGGGACTAATTTAATTTACCTGGACTGAGATATATCCAAGTGGGTAGGTTTTTATGGACTTCCTGGTACAGTTTATCAGAGGTTTATTAAGAAGTCAAGCAAATGTACAGAGGAGCTAGGATATGTGAGGAGAGGGTCACTCAAAGTGGTGCAGAGTGCAGATGTCTGGAAAAAAGGCATACTCTGAATGCTGTTATTCAGTTACAATGTAGGTTGACATCTGTGGCTACTCTCCTTCTCTCTGGGCAGCTGGAACCTCTTGATGCCACAAGGAATGGGGAATAATGAGGCAGCAGATGGACACACTTGCTAAAGGCATGGGCCAGGTCATAACAGCCACCTGAAGAGGGAGCTTCGTTCTCCAGCCATCCAAGGTCCCTTCCTGGTGGCAACGGTTGTAGTTATGTATAGGACATTACATATTCATGAACACTTGGCTTATTTTTATTGGCTTCAGTCACTCTGTTTGGAGGAGCAGCTGGCCCTGGGGCTGCCCACCAATTTTCCAGATGCTGGACCCCCTGAATCACCTTTCACTTACCACCCAACCTCTTCCCTGGTTGAACTTATTCTTTTATCCAGTACTCAAGCTCTCCCCAAACTCATCCCAACCCTGAAGAAGAACTCACAAGACCCCTTGTTACTCTATACTGATTACTTACTCTTGCTTCATATGGGCTGCCCCAGTGGCTCAGTGGTAAAGAATCCACCTGCAATGCAGGACACGTGGGTTTTATCCCTGGATTGGGAAGATCCCCTGGAGGAGAGTATGGCAACCCACTCCAGTATTCTTGCCTGGAGAATCCCATAGACAGAGGAACATGGTAGGTTACAGTTTATAGGGTCACAAAGAGCTGGACATGACTGAAGTGACTTAGAGATGGCTGGATGGCATCACTGACTCGATGGACGTGAGTCTGAGTGAACTCCTGGAGTTGGTGATGGACAGGGCGGCCTGGTGTGATGCGATTCACAGGGTCGCAAAGAGTTGGACACGACTGAGCGACTGAACTGAACTGAATTGAACTGAACTGAAGTGACTTAGCATGAATGCACACTTTATATGTTGTGATCTGTACTTGTTACAATGGCACTGGCATGAGCAGAGGGTCCTGTCAATGGAAAGTAATGTTTATGCAACTTGTCATCCAAGATTTTGTTCCTTTTGGTCATACTCGAACCTTCACTCTTTCATTTTTAATAGTTAAAAAATGAAAAGCATATCCTATGATTTGGCTATCATAAGAGATGTATATACTGGTAAACTCTTAATCATCAATATAATCCTTTCAGCTAGGATTACCATTATTTTATTTCTATCATTGTCTCTATTTTGCAGATGTGGAATTTGAGGCACAAAGAGGAAATTTTCCTAAGATGACAAAGATAGGAAGTGGTGAAGCCAGGATTTGATCTCGGGAGCTTGTACATTTACCTCTTAATGCATTTTGCATTTGATCATAATAGCCCAGAAACTTAGCTATATGTATTTGTTTCTTTCCAATTACATCTTTGATGATCATCTTCCAGTGTTACAAGATAAAGACATATTATTCTAAATCTAAAATTATAGTATGTTATATTTCTATTAACATAATCTCATGATTATACTTTTGCAAACCCTGTAACCAAATACATCATATATATTTTCTGTTTAACCTAATTCTTTCCCCACTCACATTGCTGTATGAGAAGTTACACTGTAGCCTCTCAGTATAATACCCAGAGACCACTGAAAAGAAAGGCTCACAGATAAAAAAAGATGACTCAATCATATGGTTTGTTAAATCAGTTTAAGATAAATAATGAGAATCAAGAGGAAAAAGGTGGCATAAGTTCATGCATTCATGATAGTGTTCAGTTGGGGTGAAAGGAAAATCACAACCTGAATTCTAGGTTATGCAGTGTTCATATATCTTATCTCTTCTTTGCTGAATAAGCCTCCAAACTGGTGCTGTGTTCATGAAGATGAGACTGTGGTTTGAGAAAGGGGCTCTGACAGACAGATGGCAGGTGTCTGGGGGCACATACTTGCTCTGTCAAAGAGAGGCAAGGGCAAGCATGCCTGCCAATAGCTTTGCTTGCCAATTAGCCTGGTGAACAGCTTTGGGTTTTGTCTGTGTTCTTTTGGGGGAGAACACTTGTGGTGCCAAAATGGAAGCATATTAGACAGATTAAGGATAACATAGTTGTCAGCCCAGAATGATGTGATGTTACCTTAAAACTCGGTCCTTCCAAACCTTCCAATCCAAAAGTAATAATCTTTGTTCTTCCATACATTCCATTTATTCTATTAATATCTCTAACATGTCTTATGGGTTTCTAACTTAGTATTTGTATCATTATATACCTTGTCTCATAAGCTACTCATTATTTATATTTAATGCATCCTCTAAGTTTTGCCTCTTCACTTATGCTATTAGCTTACTTATTTTCTGTGCATCACATTTCTCGAGTTCCATACATTCTGTTCATTTGGCTTGTCTTTTTTTTTTCTTTTTTTTAAATTGAGTCTTCTTAAATAATAGGGTGAACACGTATTCTTCAAGTGCAATAGATTCCCTCTCTTCCCATCAGCTGGTGAGTAAAAAGTACTTAGACTGAACAGACTGAGCCTTAGACAAATGGTCTTGTAAATGAATGACATTTTTGGTGGAAATAGAACAATTTTTAGAAAAAGAGAATTGGAGCTGATGCTTAGGCTCTTCAGATTGGTTAGTTTTTTTTGAACTGCTTTATGTCCACTCATGAAAACCTTCCGTCTCCCTTATTGAAAGCTATATGACTGTTAAAGAAATTTCTCAACTACTTTTTAATTATTTTTAAAGTTTTAATTGGAGGATAATTGCTTTAAAATGCTGTGTTAGTTTCTTCTGTACACAATGTGAATCAGCTATAAGTATACATGTATCTCCTCCTTTTGAGCCTCCAGCCCGCCCCTCCATCCCTCCCTTCTAGGTCATTATAAAACATTGAGCTGAGCTCCCTAGCTTCCCGCTAGCTGTCTATTTTACACTAGCTTTTGTTGTTGAGGAAAAATATTCCTGGAAATCCAGCATTTAGTATAGCTAGTGAAAGTGGAAGTTTCTCAGCTGAATCTCTTTGCAACCCCATGGACTATATGGTCCATGGAATTCTCCAGGCCAGAATACTGGAGTGGCTAGCTTTTCCCTTCTCCAGGGGATCTTCCTAACCCAGGGATTGAGCCCAGGTCTCCCACATTGCAGGCAGATTCTTTACCAGCTGAGCCACAGGGACACTCAGGTATAACTAGAATACATATAAATTCTCTTTGTTTGAAGGAGTCTGGAATTATCAAATAGAGTTTATTACCAAAGAAGTTTTGGCATGATGGCTTTTGTGAAAAGGGCACAGCCAAGGCTTTGATTACCTTTATACCTAGCTATGCCTTAATTTTCATGAGCAAAGGATGCAGATAAAAGATTTATATGATGGAAAATTCCTTTTGAAGCTTATTCCAGAGAAGCTGGTTTGAGAATTCAAAATAGTGTGGATAACAATCCTCTAATGTGCCTCCCTCATGGAAACATTATAGAAAAGGACCACCTGGTTGTTTTTTGAAAATTAAAAATGCAGAGCTTATCGAAACGTTAGTTGTTGCATACCTGGGCTGATAAGGAGGTTTGGCCAATATTATAAGGTTAAGCTTGTTAAAGATCATGGATTTAAGCTCTCGTATTTGTCATATAGGGACTGAATGATCCCAGATATTAAAAAGAAAAGAAAGTAAAACGTTCAGGAGCTTTCCTTAATAGTTTTTAGAAGTGGAGCTTATAGCTCTCTTGATGGCAATTTCTAGCCCGTTGTTCCACTGAATTGCCAGGAACAGCGATTTTAGGTGTGAAGTTATTAACCATCTCAAGAGGGCTATCCTTTAGGACAAGGAGACCACTGGAGAGTTGAACTGGAGAACTGGTTTCAGATATTAAAGGTCCCTGTGGGCAATATCATTCAGCCAAGCATCTTTGGCAGATGGACCCCACCAGTCTGCTGCCTAACTTTGGTACTTCCCATTTCTTATTTAGTGGAATACATGTGAAAACCATTAAAATCCTCCATAACAATGTATACAAAATAAAGATAAGCAGTGTCATGGTAGGATTTTCAATTGCAGTTTTCATAAGAAATGCAGAATCACTTAATGTGGCCATTTGTTATTGACTCATTAAAATTACTAAAATGAAATAAATGAAGTTAAAGGGAAAAATAAAGTAGAAATTGTTTTATTCCCATTTGAAAAATGAAATGTGTAAGCGACTCTGACTTAAAAGGCCTATAAGTATCTAATGGCGGTGGTGATGGGTAATCCTTTGGTATAGTATTTGGGTTTACTCTGAATTTCTACTGTTGAGCCAGAGGCCCACAGGTTACTTGCTAGAAGCTTGTTGCTGTTCACTAAGTCAGGTCTGACTCTTTGCAACCGCTTGGACTGCAGTACATCAGGCTCCTATATCCTCCACTATCTCCCAGAGTTTGCTCAAATTCATATTCATTGAGTCAGTGATGCTATCTAACCATCTTATCCTCTGCCACCCCTTCTCCTTTTGCCTTGTCTTTCCCATCATCAGGGTCTTTTCCAAGGAGTTAACTGTTTGTATCAGGTGGCCAAAGTATTGGAATTTCAATTTCACATCAGGCCTTCTGACGAATATTCAGGGTTGATTTCCTTTAGGATGGACTGGTTTGATCTCCTTGCAGTCCAAGGGACTGTCAAGAGACCCATGGGTTACTAGATGGGGGCATAACCAGGTAAAGACACATTTTGCTGATCTAGTGAGTCACCCATATTAAGAGCTAGTATAAATAAGCAGTTTCCTTTCCTAACTGTCCTTACTTCCAGCTATTAAAGATTCTTCTTTTTGATGATAGGGTACAAATAAATAGTGGCAGATAGGATGCTGACAAGCAATACAACTTGTAGATCTAATATACAGAATGTTTTCAATGATACTCCACTTGTGAAAATAAACTGATAAATGTAGTGATATGCCAAACTCACAGAGGATATTTCACCTTGTCACAGTCTGCCATGTGTAGAAAGGTAAGAGAAAAGATTTTAGAGTAGGATAAATTGAAAAATAATTTTTAAGGCATGAAATTAACTATGGAGATGGCAGTTTTAAGTGAAAGGTCTAGTGGCTATCAGGTCCATGTCTTCCACTTATCTTAAATTTATTCTATTATGCTTTTTATAACTTTGTAAGTTATGAATCCCTCATAGCATAAGGTACAGTGTGAAAGTTAAAGTTAACTCTCTCAGTCGTGTCTGACTCTTTGCAACCCGTGGACTGTAGGCCACCAGGCTCCTCCATCCATGGGATTCTCCAGGCAAGAATACTGGAGTGGGTTGCCATTTCCTTCTTCAGGGGATCTTCCCGACTCAGGGATCGAACCCAGGTCTCCCACATTGCAAGCAGGCACTTTAACCTCTGAGCCACCAGGGAAGCCCAAGATACAGTGTAGACAAAGATAAGCAATGTGATGGAATGATCTTCAATTGTCGTTTTAGTTATGTATGCAGAATCATTTAATGTGGTCGTTTACAATTGACTATAAAGTTATACAAGTAACAGCATGTGATCAAGCTTCTGTTAGGCCATTTTGGCCAATGGCCGTGACTAATTCTAGTTCTGTAAATGCATATCCTTCCTTCCTGCCTCAACTCTCTTAATTCCACTCCCACTGTGCTTGCTTCTTGACTTCAAGTAGATCATTAATCTCTTAGCTTCTCTCCTTTTCCTCCATCTACCAATCATTCCCCTCTTGATTTCTATTCCTTTCCAACTTAGTAGGGACCATGTGTTCTATCATCCAAACTATCATTTCTTCACCAGCAACTTCAGCTGTGCTATCCTTATCCTTGGGCAAAATGTATAAGTAGACTTAGCCAGCTCAGCAAAATCTGGAGTCAAGATTGATGCTACAATTTGTTTCTCTCCCCGTGACCGTATTTATTGAACCCTGATGGAGAAGACCACACAACTGTGTAGGCTGTTGCCATGACCTTAGTATTCTGGCTCAGCTGAACCTCAGTGTTACCAGTTCATCCATACTTGTTGTCTCATTAACAGTGAGCCCCAAGTCTTACCTCTCTCTTGAGGGTCTCCCTTTAACTTCTGTCTCTGTCAACCCTCAGTATATGACATTGTTACTACTGCATCAAGAAAACCAGGCCCATCAAGGTTATCCCCACTTCTTCCCATGCCCAGTTATGTGTTTATAGCTAGTAGAGTTAATGCAGTCTTAGATTCTATCTCATGAGGCACTAACAGTATGGTGACCCAGAATGTTTCAAAGACAGGGATTTTCTGATTGTCCCATAGCTGTCCTCTCACAGACAGTCTCTGACTTTGAGCAATGCTGGACCCTGTTGCACCCAGGGTTGTTGTTGTTCAGTCGCTCAGTCCTGTCTGACTCTTTGCGACCCCATGGGCTGCAGTACATCAGGCCCCTCTGTCCTCTGCTGTCTCCCAGAGTTTGCTCAAAGTCATGTCTATTGAGTCGGTAATGTCATCCAACCATCTTATCCTCTGCCACCTCCTTTCTCCTTTTGCTTTCAGTCTTTCCCAGGATCTTTTCCAATGAATCAGCTATTCACAGCAGGTGGCCAAAGTATTAGAGCTTCAGCATTAGGCCTTCCAATGAATATTCAGAGTTGATTTCCTTTGGGATTAACTGCTTTGATCTCCTTGCTGTCCAAGGGACTCTCAAGTGTCTTCTCCCACACCCCAATTTGAAAGCATCAATTTTTCGGTGCTCAGCTTTCTTTGTGGTCTAACTCTTGTATCCATACATGACTGCTTGCAAAAACCATAATTTTGACTATACGGACCTTTGTTGGCAAAGTGATATCTTTGCTTTTTAATACACTGTCTAGGTTTGTCATAGTTAAAGTGCACCAGGAGATAACTAGATGGTTATTTCCTGTAACACAGAAGTAAGCTGAGGAGCTCCATCCTCGCTGGCTCCTTCTGGAAAGCTGAATGGTTTTGCTCCACGTGGTTGCAAAGCTCAGCTCCTTTGAAGCTCTCAGAGCTCCCGATTCCTTTTGTGAGTTTACTAGTGATTTGAGGGTTCAAGTGGGAATTACTTCTTGTGCCCTGCAGCCTTTCTAGTCTTCCAGTTCTCCACTTTCTCTGCTTCTCTCCCTTTTTTTATCTTCCCCTCATCCTGGTGCTTCTCTCTGCTAAGAGCTTTATACATTCCCTTCCTTGCTTGATGCAGGGAGCTTAATAATGATCATTTAAAAATCTGAGTGAGCTTGTGACTTTCCCTTCATCGTAAAAGATTTTTCAGATTTTTTTTCTTGTCTTTTTCCTAAGAGGAATTCTGGAAATAACATTTTCTCTGTCTTGCTTTCTAAGATATCTCCTTCAAAGCTGTTTCTTAAACATGACAACTGTGATGCTCTGTAGCCAATATTGTGAGTGGTTTCTTCTGGGCACGATTGTTTTGTTTCTGCAAGAAGTTCATTTTTCATTTCTAAAGAAGGATGCTCTGGCAGGCAAGCTTGTGTCCAGATAATCTAATGACTAAATTACAGAGTGTAGAAGCTGCAGCATAAAGTTTTGCTTTACATAACTGGAAGTTTGATTTGTTGAAACACATTCTATTTTGATTCTTGTGATTATATTACAGTAAAGTCACTGAAAGTCTCTGGGATCTATATCTTTGCTAGTTTGTATGAAACCAAGAATGACTTGGGACCAAGCGTCAAAGTTAATTTTGGAGCATTTAATTTTATCTTCAAAAAATTCATCTGGATTAATGTTATAAGTGGTAGTAATAGTCATGTATACATATATATACCTGTTGTAGTATGTGTTACAGGTTAAACTGTATCTCCCCCAAATTCAGATATTGCAAATCTTAGCCCTCAGTTAGAACTCAGAATGTGACCTTATTTAGAGATAGAATTTTTTTTCCAAAGTGATAAGAGGTTTCTTTTATAAGAAACCTCAGTGACTAACCCAGGGACCGAACCCGAGTCTCCTGTATTGCAGGCAGAGTCTGTACCACCTGAGCCACTAGGGAAGCCTGAAGCTTAATTAGTTGTTGACACTCAACAACCAGGTTGCTGTGCTGTGCTGTCCTTAGTCACTCAGACTGTTTGCGACCCCATGGACTGTAGCCCAGCAGGCTCCTCTGTCCATGGGGATTGTCCAGGCAAGAATACTGGAGTGGGTTGCCATGCCCTCCTCCAGGGGAACTTCCAACCCAGGGATGGAACCCAGGTGTCCCTCATTGCAGGCGGATTCTTTACCATTTGAGCCACCAGGGAAGGGGTTACCACATCTTAGTTGGGCAAGGTTTTAGGGTCTATGAAACATGAGGTGAATATCATGGGGAGAAATAACTAACCAATGTTTGTGAACTTGTCTTTCTTTGATTCGTTTTTCTTGAAGTCATGCCAGGAGCAAGCATATCCCCAAATCTGCATTCATTATTGGCCCTATTGGTTAAGCCTTGGGCTTTTCAGTGAGCTCTGTAGTATTGCATTAAAAACTGCTTATAAAAGGATTTACATTTAATGAATTTCTCTGCAGCTTTCTCTGAGCTCTTTATCCTATCCAATCTAGTCTGGAACTTCCTCCTTCAATTATCACTGCTCTCAGATTTTCAACCTTCTCCTCTCTAGTGCCTTATTCCCTGTATTACTCAAAATGTTCAAGCTTTACCCAAACACCTCCATATAGCCCTGCAGTCCATCTCAACTGCCTGAATTTTTAATCATTTCTTCAATTCCCTCTTTTTACCCCCAAGCAGGGTATTTGAGAAGCAGATGATGTCAGAGCTTGGGTGAGGATGTGCCATGAGAAGTGTGTTGTTTCTGATTTTTCTATGCTTCATCAGCTCAGTGACCTTGGCTTTCCAGTTTAAACCATCTTGGAATCCTTTGCCAGGGACTGTTATGTCTTGGAGGGTGAAATCTATAGATCTATTGTCTTTGTGTTGAAGTCAAAACATGTTCTTAACTGTGTGTAAGAGAAGCATGTATCTTTACTTTAGTAAAGAACCTCTATTTGCTTAAACTTACTGTTTATTCTCCTTAGTATTGTTTGTCTTAGTTTATTAGTCCACTTAATGCTTATCATATTTTCTCTTTAAAAATTAAAAAATTCCCTAGTTTAACTTAAAAAGCCTTCTATTTTGTTATTCTTTCATTTCTTTATCATATTAATTTTTTGTTAGTTTATTGTAGAAAGAACACTTATGAGATCCACACTCTTAACAAATTTTAGGTGTACAATATATTATTGTGACAGCTTCCCTGGTGGCTCTGATGGTAAAGAGTCAGCTTGCAAAGTTACTGTAGGTACAATGTTTCACAGCAGATCTGAAGAGTTTATGCCTCTTATTTGACTGAAACTAAACAGTGGAAACAGTGTCAGACTTTATTTTTGGGGGCTCCAAAATCACTGCAGATGGTGATTGCAGCCATGAAATTAAAAGACGCTTACTCCTTGGAAGGAAAGTTATGACCCACCTAGATAGCATATTGAAAAGCAGAGACATTAGTTTGCCAACAAAGGTCCATCTAAGTCAAGGCTATGGTGTTTCCAGTGGTCATGTATGGTTGTGAGAGTTGGACTGTGAAGAAAGAAAGCTGAGTGCCGAAGAATTGATGCTTTTGAACTGTTGTGTTGGAGAAGACTCTTGAGAGTCCCTTGGACTGAAAGGAGATCCAACCAGTCCATTCGGAAGGAGATCAGCCCTGGGTGTACTTTGGAAGGAACGAAGCTAAAGCTGAAACTCCAGTACTTTGGCCACCTCATGCGAAGGGATGACTCATTGGAAAAGACTCTGATGCTGGGAGGGATTGGGGGCAGGAGGAAAAGGGGATGACAAAGGATGAGATGGCTGGATGGCATCACCAACTCGATGAACCTGAGTTTGAATGAACTCTGGGAGTTGGTGATGGACCGGGAGGCCTAGCATGCTGCGATTCATGGGGTTGCGGAGAGTCGGACATGACTGAGCGACTGAACTGAACTGTTGTTTGGACTTCCCCAGTAGCTCAGTTGTTAAAGAATCCACCTGCAATACAGGAGAAGCTGGTTCGATCCGTGGGTCAGGAAGATCCCCTGGAGAAAGAAATGGCAACCTACTCCAGTATTCTTGCCTGGGAAATCCCATGAACTGAGGAGCCTGGTGGGCTGCAGTTCATGGGGTCACAAAAGAGTTGGGCAGGACTTAGCAACTAAATAACAACAACAGCAACACACCTGTTGATTAGTGACTCTGTGTTTCCCCTCCCTCTAGCCCCTGGAAACGGCCATTCTGCTCTTTAATTTGATGAATGTGATGATTTTGGATACCTCATGTAAATGGAGTCATACAGTGCTTGTCTTCCTCTGACGGGCTTATTTTCACTTAGCATAAAGTCCTTAAGGGTCATCCATATTGTCACATATGGATGTGAAGTGAGAGTGGCTCAGTTGTGTCCGACTCTTTGCGACCCCATGGACTATAAAGTCCATGGAATTCTCCAGGCCAGAATACTGGAGTGGGTAGGCTTTCCCTTCTCCAGGGCATCTTCCCAATCCAGAGATGGAACCCAGGTCTCCTTCATTGCAGGTGGATTCTTTACCAGCTGAGCCACCAGGCTGAACATTATTCCATTGCCCATATCAATTTACCGTATGTCATATGTATATCATATGATATGTACATATATTTTGCTTTTAAAAAATTTTACTTTGTTTTAATTTAAATGCCTTTTATTCTTTTTCTTGCTTAATGATTTCAGCTAGGACTTCCAGTACTATAAGGTGGTAGCAAGAGTAAGCATCCTTGAGTTTTTCCTGATTAAGAGAAAAACTTTTCAATGTTTCACCGCTGAATATAATGTTAGCTGTGGACTTGTTGTATACACCTTTATTATGTTGAAGTACATTCCTTCTATACTTAGGTTGTTGAGAGCTTATCATATTAACTTTTAAAAAGTCAAAATCTCTTATACTTAGCATATTTACACTCTTAAATGTCTCAGCTTATGGTATTATGTATCTTTAATGTTTGAATTTCGTTTTCAAATTCTTTTAATATTCTCTATATAATTGTTATTTTTCACTTGTCTTATATTCCCCCCACTTTTCTTAGTGTTGTAGTTTTTCATCTTCCTTTAATCCCGTTGATATTTTTTCTTTGCTCTTTTCCCTTGATTATTATTTTTTACTCATTTACATTTTATCAATATAACAGTCTTTCTCTTTATTTTGAGGTTTTGAGTTTATCTATTTTATAGATTTTAATTTTAGTAATTCCTTGCATTGTAATCTTCTAAATCCTTTCACATTATTGGTCTGTTTGTTGGTTTCCTATTATAGTATTTTAATTTGTTTTATTATTATATTTTAGAAGTTACAGGCACCTAAGCATTTGGTTGGGGGCAAAAATTCTAAGAAATTTTTTCTTATTAATCAGCATCTGGATGTTTTTCTCCTGACTGTCCCTAATAGTTGCTCCTTTGGCTTTCTCGAAGGGAAATATTTCCCTTCAGTGTTGATACTCCAGGAAAAAGTAATGTTATCATTGATATCTGCAGAGTTGCATATGATAAATTTATTATCCAAAGGCAGTCATGATTCTCCTGATGAAGAGGCACATTTTATATTAAAATTAATAAGTTTTTCTTTCCTTGAATCTCATATTGGCCTATTGTTTATTGAGGGGCTGGGTATTCTCACAACCATTTTATCTGACACAAGCATTGTTCAGCAGGGTGTTGTATTGCTCAAAAAAGAGGTCAGTAGGGGAAGAGCACCTCCATGGCCTGGCTTTGCTGAGAAAACTTTCAAAAGCCCATTCTGGAAGGAGGCTTTCTGGTAAAACCACACTCATGCCCTCATGCTCCTGAAATCTGTTCTATGTCAATCTGCTTTGTATGTTGAGTTTGACCTGCCAGTCCTCTTTGCAGATTTATGGGAGCATCCTGGGTGTGTCTGCTTCTCACATTATGGAGGACACGTGAGCTGTGATAATCATGAAGTTTCCTTTTCATTTTTGAAAACATCAAATAGAAGTGTGGATGAGGGAACGTAGAACTCTGCTGCCCTGTGTTCTGATTAGACCACATATCGAATCATTAAGTCTGATCTGGGACATACACTTTTAATAGAATAGTGAGGTGACTTAAAAATCATGCTGCATGAGGAATAGTTGAGGGAACTGTTTAGTTTAATTATAATAGGAACTTAAAACGAGATTTGCCTTCTCTTGGCAGATAGCCCTGGACTGACATGGAAGAGGGGATTGCTAAATAGGGCGGAACTCAATGCAGTGGGTGAAGTTTACAGGGAGCCAACCTCAGCTGTGTTTGTGGAAGAAAAGCAATTCAGATATGGAAACTGTTCAGCCATACACCATATTGCTTCGAAATGGTCCACAACAGGCTTATTTGAGGGGGGAGTTTGAAGGTTCTGCAACTATTTGGACTTATGTTCATTTTTACCTGTGGCCTTAAATCAGATTGTAAATGATCGGATTAGCTTATTTCAAACAGGGTGTTTGACTTTTAAATAGGTTTGCTCATTTAATTTTAATTATTTTTTGTTCGTAAGGAGGAAGTCCTTTCTCATCAGCATCACTGGGGAAGCCCTCCCAGATGACTGAGTGTAAAGAATCTGCCTGCCAATGCAGGAGACACAGAGAGAAACACAGGTTCCATCTCTGGGTCGGGAAGATCCCCTGGAGGAGGAAATGGAAACCCACTTCAGTATTTTCGCCTGGGAAATCCAAAGAGTCGCGAAGAATAGTGACTGAACACGCATGCATGTGATGAGTTTTGACCATTGTGTACAACCCTGTAGCCACTTCTTGGAAGTTCCTTCATCACCCTTTTTAATTGATTTCTTCTCCATCCTCACTCCCATAGATCCCACACTTTCAGACTTCTGTAGCTACAGATTTGCCTCTTCTAGGGTTGCATATGAATGGAATCCTATGACCTTACCTGTTTGTGTCTGGCTTTCTTCACTCACCGTAGTGTTTTGGAGGTTCATCATTCATGTTAATACAGGATCAGTAGTTTGTTCCTTTGTATTGTATTTCATTGTTGATTTGCTCCTCTGGAGATTTTATTTATTTTTTGAAACCTAATGGGACAATGTTGAACATTCCCCAAAGACTTTGCATTCTGTAGTTAAGCTCCTTCCTGACCTCATTACCTAGTGTTGTCATATTTTTACTTCATTTTGCCTATTTTTATTGAAAGAAACAAATAAGATAATTGTGTAATATAAACTGTGAATACAGTCTCTAGCTCAGAAAAAGTCTTCAATGACTGTGAGCTCTAGTAACAGCAATTAGCTGTTTACCTAATTTTGTCCAAACAGTTTTTAGTCCTGAAGTTTAATGGTATAGTAAATATGTTAGTAAAATGAGTTTCAGAAGAATTTAACCAAATTGCACAGGAATTGAAATCTCTTTATCAAATCCATAAATCTGCTTTAAATATACAAACTATTCTCTTTGAAAGAAAGTGGTGAATTATATTTGCCACTTTATTTATAATTGCTAAACATTGGAACCAACCTACTGTCCAATAGGAGAATATTACAGAAATAGTTTTATTAGCTTTATGATCATGATTGACATACAATAACTGTGACTAGTTTGGTGAGTAATTGTGAAATCTGATACATTTTTACATGTTTGTACCATGAAGCTATCACCACAACTAAGAAAACTAACTTTTCCGTCGTTTCCAAAAGTTTCCCTGTGTCCCTTTTAAATTTTTCTCTCCTGCCTCTTCTCCTACCCTCAGTAACCACTGATTAGCTTTCTGTCAATATATATTAATTTGCCTTAGATAGAGTTTCAGTAGCAGATTGTTAAAATAAGTTATGGTACATTTATATTCTGTTCGAATAATAATCTTGAAGAATAATTATAGGGGAGGTATTCATAAAGTAGGTGCAAAAAATTGATGTAAAATTATAAATATGGAACGATTTTAAATCTACCTACCCTAAATACCTTTAACATAAATAGAAAAAAGATGAAAGAAACATTCAAATGATATGTTTATTTTGGGGTTTGTGGGATTGCAGGTGATTTTATTTAATTTATACTGTTTTTCTAATTTCTAAATTCAGTGTAATCAGAATATGTTATTTTACAATGAGAAAAAAACCCAAAATAAACAAATCAATGAACGAGGTGGTCTGTGTCTCCAGTGAGCTCTTTATAATGCATTTCTGCTTGACTGAGAAGCTTTCACTTAGGGATTTTAACTGTAAATAGTGAAGAATGTGTCTCTGTGTTAAAGGAACAATTCTGATAAAGAGCATTTTCTTTTTCCTGGAAGTATTGGAGTGCCTTGCATATTAATATGATTTCTCTGAGTAATCATGTTAATAAGTATGGTATGTAAAATAATTCCTACAGTATCTGACTGCTTATCCTCCTGGAACTGAACTGAAAGCATTAAGGGAGCTCTCTTGGTAATGAAGGTCACAAATCAAAAGAAAGAATATATGAAAAAAGGATTAGAACAAAAAGAGCTAAAGCCATAACTCTACATCCCTGTTATAATGAATCCTATAATTTGACAAATGTAAGAGGGTAAAAAATGGCACTTAATGAATTAAGGATGAACTGCTGTTCCTAATTGTCAATTGGGAATAAAGACTTTTTTTTTTTCTGAAATCCTGAAAGATTCAGCAAAAAAAGCACATATACATTAAAATAAGTTGTTAGATATAAGCAAATTACATTTTATAAGTAATATTCATTGTATAAAGTAATTTTCTTCTTTAGTTTTGTGTAGAACTTGCAGCATGTGTAATATAAATAAAAATAAAGCTTGCATATTTATTTTTACTTCTCAGTTTAGCAAACTAGTAATTACCTGTCAAGTGTTAGTAGGATTCCCCTTAGTGCTATGAGAATTATAAAAATGAGCAACTAATATGTCTGGTCACAAGACATGTAGAGTTTAGTGCATTCTTTTAGGTGTATAGGCTTTAAGCCAAGTATCTATTTTGAGCCAGAAGAAATGAGTATTTGCAAGTCTTATTTTCACCCATTAGTATAGCAGTCCATAGGGTCGCTAAGAGTCAGACTTGACTGAGCGACTTCACTTTCACTTTTCACTTTCATGCATTGGAGAAGGAAATGACAACCCACTCCAGTGTTCTTGCCTTGAGAATCCCAGGGATGGGGGAGCCTGGGGGGCTGCCGTCTATGGGGTCACACAGAGTCGGACACGACTGAAGCGACTTAGCAGCAGCAGCAGCAGTATAGCAGGAGGAAATGAAAGTGACAGCCTAGATCGATACCGTTATCAATTTCTGTTAAAAGTTAGATCATTAAAAAAGAGACTGTATTCTATAAAAAAATGAAAATCACAGAATTTTTTTCTTATTTTTAGTAAGTAGTGTTGTTTCTTAATTTTGGATAAATCATTCTCCTGGAGAACACTTTTTGCAAAGAAGAAATAATTTATTATTTTGCATTCAAATTCCAGATTAGTATAAGTGAAATGAGACTGAATCTGGGATCAGGTCAACAACTGAAATAACTGAGACAGTTATTACAGTCTTCAACAGAAGTGTAAACCAATATTGCATGAAAGATAATATTTGCCAGGAAGAGGATGTTCCTTTGCACAATAGGGTATATATTTTACTTTCTTTCACCTGTTGTAATAAGGTATGTGAATCATGAATACAGGCAATTTGGATGCACATGACCATGTCTTATCATAGAATTGTTCTAGAAATTTATAAACATGGTAAAGATATATGCCAGAAACAAAGGTATATCATGAAAGTACAGTTAATGCAATTAAACACTTTGTCCTTTCTTTGTGCTTCTGGTTTAGTTTTCTTCACAAATCCTCCCACTTCTTAATGTGAACTCATTTTCAAGGATGCATTAGAAAAATCAAGAAATAGGAATATGATATTTCAGTAATGTCTTTAAAAAGAGATATTTCTGAGTTAAAAGTGCTGATGCTCTGAGAGCTTAATTGTTTTTAAAAATAAATGAAAATCTGATGACTTACATCTTTCTCCTCCCCCAAACCTTCCTCTAATGTAAATGCTATTTCATATAAAACTCCTTAAGCAGAACTTGACATCTTTTAAAATCATTCACTATCATAACATAATGTAGTCTGTAAATGTTTTTCCTTCATTTGAAATGACTATGTGGATGAACACAGATCCTATTGATAGCAGTCACTGAATGCTTCACTCTCATTGCCTCATGGAGCTACTATCACTATGAAATGAGACAATAAGCTTTCAGAATGCACAGAGCTCCCCCAAACTTTTCACAGATCAAAACAAAAACTTGGAGTAAAAATAGTGGTACGTAAAGCTTCCCTCATAGCTCAGTTGGTAAAGAATCTGCCTGCAATGCAGGAGACCCTGGTTCGATTCCTGGGTAGGAAGATCCACTGGAGAAGGGATAGGCTACCCACTGCAGGATTCTTGGGCTTCCCTGCAGCTCAGCTGGTAAAGAATCCACCTGCAGTGTGGGAGACCTGGATTCGATCCCTGGGTTGGAAAGATCTCCTGGACAAGGGAAAGGCTACCCACTCCAGTATTCTGGCCTGGAGAATGCCATGGACTATAGTCCATGGGGTCACAAAGAGTTAGACATGACTGAGCAACTTTCATTTTCACTTTGAAATATTTGTTAACCTCTTTATCTTTATGTTAATGATCCTATCTGGATATATTAACAGGGTAGTTTCTTTTCCTTTTTGACATGGTAGAAACTCTATTCTGACCTTAACTTTTGTCATATAATACTGCAGATGCTGACTGAAGCCATGAAATTAAAAGACGCTTACTCCTTGGAAGGAAAGTTATGACCAACCTAGATAGCATATTGAAAAGCAGAGACAATACTTTGCCAACAAAGGTCCATCTAGTCAAGGCTATGGTTTTTCCAGTGGTCATGTATGGTTGTGAGAGTTGGACTGTGAAGAAAGCTGAGCACTGAAGAGTTGATGCTTTTGAACTGTGGTGTTGGAGAAGACTCTTGAGAGTCCCTTGGACTGCAAGGATATCCAACCAGTCCATTCTAAAGGAGATCAGCCCTGGGTGTTCTTTGGAAGGAATGATGCTAAAGCTGAAACTCCAGTACTTTGGCCACCTCATGTGAAGAGTTGACCCATTGGAAAAGACCCTCATGCTGGGAGGGATTGGGGGCAGGAGGAGAAGGGGATGACAGAGGATGAGATGGCTGGGTGGCATCACCGACTTGATGGACATGAGTTTGAGTGAACTCCAGGAGTTGGTGATGGACAGGGAGGCCTGGTGTGCTGCAATTCATGGGGTCGTGGAGAGTTGGACACGCTGAGTGACTGAACTGAACTGAACTGAACTGAAGAAGCCTTTTGTGAAGGAAGTTCCTTCAATATTATACATATAGAGTTTCAACATATTTCTGGCAGTAGTTGTAGAAAATAAGTAAATTCAATGGATATTTTTCCATTAAACTATTTCAAGATGAATAATTTCCGAGTTTCTCCACGATCATGGGCCTCCTACAGAGCATGTTCATTGCGAGACGGTGTCTCAGCTGCTCCTATGTATCTGCCGATGTGCGGCTTTTCTTTCTTTTTTTAAAGTAAAATTTATTTATTTTAATTGGAGGTTAATTTCTTTACAATATTGTATTGGTTTTGCCATACATTGACACGAATCTGCCACGGGTATACATGTATTCCCCATCCTGAACCCCCCTCCCAACAGGGTAGTTTCATGAATAATCTTAAATACTTGGATATGGTTTGCTGCAAGTGACTAGAATTGATTCCCTAAATTATTTAAGTTGAAGAGATGTGTAAAAAAATACTTGGTAGGATTTAAGAACTTGAGGTCATTTATCACTTTTAAAATGAATACAATTTACTGAAAAAATAATGAAGACTGCTTTGTATTTAAAATGAATTGTTTTGTCTTTCTAGATACCCTCTAAAATCATTTAATGCAGCTTACAACTGATTGTTTGTGAGGTGCTTACCCAATTTGTAAGATTATTCAGACCCTTTCTATTTCTCTTCTTTTTCTGGCTGCTCTCTACCTTCTGTTCATATTAGTGTTTATACCATCCTAATGGCATTGGGTGATAGAGGCGAAATGCCTAAAAAACAGAAGTTAGATGAGTCAGTGTTTTTCTTATTAACGTTAGCAAAATGTTTTTCCCAAAAGCTGTTAGTTAAAATCAGGTTTTCAGTGTGCTGTTGATTTAGTTTATAGTATGTGTATCTTTCATTAACTTAGAGGATTCTAAACTTAATTGAAAAATAACAACAGCAAGATATAGTGAAAAGTTTTGAAATTTGACACTGCTGCTGCTGCTGCTGCTAAGTCGCTTCAGTCATGTCCGATTCTGTGCGACCCCATAGACGGCAGCCCACCAGGCTCCCCCATCCCTGGGATTCTCCAGGCAAGAACACTGGCATGGGTTGCCATTTCCTTCTCCAATGCATGAAAGTGAAAAGTGAAAGTGAAGTTGCTCAGTCATGTCCGACTCTTCGCGACCCCATGGACTGCAGCCTACCAGGCTCCTCCGTCCATGGGATTTTCCAGGCAAGAGTACTGGAGTGGGTTGCCATTGCCTTCTCTGGAAATTGGACACAATGGGGTTCAAATCCCAGCGCTGCCATTACTAACTGTAGGACTTTGGAAAGATAATTTATTTTATTAGCTTCTGTTTTTTCATCAGTTCATGGAGGATAAGGTGTCTGTCCTAGAGAGTTATTTTGAGAATTAATAATAATATACGTTAAAATCTGGTACACAGCATTGCACAATTTTTACCTGATCTGTTTCTCAGTTTATTACAACATATTCAATACTAGAGACTTGTTACTTGATTATATTGATTGCCAACTATATTGTGAAAAGTAGCTATCAGAAATATCATTGGTCAGAGTTTTAGCACATAAGTGTAATGACCCATTATTTACATAATCCTATGAAGGTGGTGGTTCTAAGTCATAGATAAGCAGTTTTACCAGTTTTATTTAAGATGTACCAATTTTATTTAAGGCACAGAGAATTTCCACGAATTAGGAGACAAACACAGAAGAGAACGTTCAAAGTGATAGCTCTAGAGACCTCAGTTTTTCCTCAGGTTGTACTCGCTGTCAAATAGTCATGTATAAAAAGATATCAATTTATGTAACTTGTGGACCAGATATGATCCTGGAATTGGTTATATATAAAATTCTTTTGAAAAAGTAGAAATTTAAATATGTTAGAAGACCTTGATGTTCAAAGAAATCAGAAACTTCTGATAGATGCTCTGGAGTATATTTTTGGATTTCTTGAAAAATGCAGTTATAAATCATGTCCCAGAGATTACGTCTTATTCTTCTCATTCCTGCCTGGCTGTGCTTCCCAGGCCTCTCATGCTCGCCTGGGAAGGAAGCAATTTCATAAACTAATTCATATCCAGGTGCAATGACTTTGTGGAGAAATCTCTTGGAAAAATTGTTTTTCGAGTGTATTATAATTTATTTAAAGCTATTTTTAAAAATTCAGAGAACACAGGGCCTACTTCCTGTAACAGGAAATGGCAACCCACTCCAGTATTCTTGCCTGGAGAATCCCATGGACGGGAGCCTGCCGGGCTACAGTCCATGGGGTCACGAGAGTTAGACACGACTTAGCAACTAAAGAGAGATTGTATTAGTGAGCACTGAATTGTTAAATGGGGTGTCCCAGATAGCACCAGTGGTAAAGAATCCACCTACCAATGCAGGACATGCAACAGACATGGGTTCGATCCCTGTGTTGGAAAGATTGGAGGAGGAAATGATAACCCACTCCAGTATTCTCGCCTGTGAAATCCCATGGACAGAGGAGCCTGTAAAGTCCATGGGGTCACAAAGAGTTGGACATGACTGAACATACATGCATGCTAAGTCGCTTCAGTTTTATCCGACTCTTTGTGACCCTATGGACCGCAGCCTTCCAGGCTCCTCTGTCCATGGGATTCTCTAGGCAAGAATACTGGAGTGAGTTGCCATGTCCTCTTCTAGGGGATCTTCCTGACCCAGGGATCAAGTCCTTGTCTTTTATGTCTCCTGGATTGACAGGCTGGTTCTTTACCATTAGCTTCACCTGGGAAATCCTAGCATGTATGCATGAATTGTTAATGGAATTGAACTGTGAATCAGGCAGGAGGTAGTGTTGACTGGGAGAATAGTGCTACAGGAGGGGATTGCTGTACCATCTATCATCAAGACACAAGGAAAGTTCATTGTAATTCTCCAGATAAGGAATTGAGATGCAGAGAGACAGAAGAGCCAATGGAATGACTCAGTGTGGTTGAGGGACCTTTTAAAAGTAAAACTTCTATTTTCTCAAAATCTGTACATATTCAATACTTTCCCTAATTGAAAAAAGGGCAGAAGGGCAGATGTGTTTTCTTATTCATGATAGTGATCAACCGAGTACCTTGTGAAGGATTAGCTTGATTATTGATCACTGCAAGGAGTTTCTTTCATAAAAAAAAACTACATTCATTAAAGCTGTATATTTTCCCCATTTTACCCTGTATTTTTCAGGTTACTTAGTGACCCTTTGACCGGTTTATTAACTATCTCTCATAAATGTTGCGAAGTTTCAGCTGAATAGATAAGTCATAATGAGATTGACGACTCATTAGCCATCAGCCTAAGTGCATATTGGACCTAGCTATTTATTTAACAGGAGAATTATAGCACAGTCAATGAATTAATGGCAAGAGAGTCTATCTGGAACGTAGTCAGATAGGAGCACGTCTGAGTAGGCTCTGGGGAGAGAGGTGAGACTGCGCTGTATTTAGCTCTTCTTGATATTTGGCCTGCATACCAAAGCTATTTCCTTAATGACATCTCAGTTACTTAAGAAACTTCATATAAAGGTTAGTAGTCTTTGTGTAAACTTCAAAGAAGTGAAAACAGCAATGTTAAGAAAATGAATTTCAGGAAAGTCGACTTCAATGAGCTTAAATAAATTATAAGAAAAGGATCTGTAAGTGGAAGAATCCATGCAAACGAGATGATTTCTTAAATCAGTGCTCATAAAGTAGCGAGAGGACAGGAAAGCTGGATGAACCCTGGCAGGTATGCAGAGCTGCAGTTTTCAAGGGCCGAGAAAAGTAGGATTAGAAAGGAATAGTAGACCAGAAACAGGGCATGTTAGAATAAAACCAGGAAACATGATGAATAGAACAGGAAGTACACTAAAATTGACAAGAAATATTCTTTAAGTATGCACGGAAGACTGAACAAAACAAAACAAAACAAAACATTTCCTCTATTAGATGCAAAGATAGAGAGATTTGCTACCAAAACGGAGAGTAGAATCCAGTTGTTCATTAAGAAAATGGAGACTTTTCGATGAAAGACAGTATATAATTTGGAAAATGAAATTGCAGACTATGGTTGAAGGGCAAGGTAACAAACTCGACTTGACAGGAAATTGATCAAAGATCATTTAAACAAACAGATCCTGATGACCTTCAAATTAGAATGCCGATTATTGATGATTCTGGCTCTATGGCGCTAAAAATAACATCTTTTTGTTACAGTAGAAAACTATTCTTAGTGATTTTTACATCACCATGAGCTGCTAGTGCCTGCTTCCTTATGCTTTATATCAAAGGACACAGAAGGAAATTTAATTTTTTATTATGAAAGTAGTTCATGATCTTTTTGGTCAAGTGCCTTCATTTTTATAGCGTTTTTCCTCCACAACGTAGTGTTATCTCCATTTTCCTGTATTGATGGGATACGATGGGACAAAAGCTCACCTCATTTTAGGGTGATTTGTGTTCACAGTAAGAATTATAGATTTGTCTCAAGCAAGAAAAGCCCATCTGTGTGTCCCAAAGCATCCAGGGCATCAGAGAGGAGTGGACCAAAAGATGAACCCAAGGCAGTACCCCTCCTTAAGCATATTATTTTTATTAGAGCATAGTTAATTTATAATACTATATTAATTTCAGATGTACAGCATAGTGATTCAGTATTTTTGCAGATTACACTTCATTATAAATTATCGGAGGATGATGGCTTACTCTCCAGTCTTATTTTCAAAAAGCAAGCATTTTATCTGGATAGATTAAAGAAAAATATATAATGTATCTATTTAAAAAAATTATATGATCCTCCCCTGTAAAGATAGCTTTTTATTATGTCCATGACAGAATGCAATGTACAACTTTATATTTTGCAGTTACAGGGATTTGAAGAACTTGGCAAACCTCCATGAAGAGCTTCAGAGTTTACTCACCAGCAGCCTGTGTGTGTGCTCAGTTGCTAAAGAGTATCCGACTCTGCGACCCTGTGGACTGTAGCCCGCCAGGCTACCCTGTCCATGGGAATAATGCCTACACATATAATTTAATATGTATTTGCTCTTAAGATGCCTGAGAATGAATCAGTCCCATGGAGGATAACCTGTTACCTGAAGACAACTAATTATCTGAAGACAGCTAGTTATCTGGAGGCAGCTAGTTTTCACCAGCAGTGAAACTATTAGTAGTGGAAGTTTGATTGAATTTATTTACTTAAAAAAAAAAAGAAATAAACTTCTGGTGAAGATCTACACTTTATCTAGAAGCTGTAGAGGAAGGTCCACATTGTTGTTTAAAGTAGTTCCCCTGCCATAAAAACAGCATACTGAGCAGTAGCAGCGGTGGAAATAAGACTGCATTCCTATCTGAGTGGTTCTTGTGACTCTGGCCAGGACACTTCAACTCTCTGTCCTCATATTGCCCTAGGCTAGGTGCCCCTAAAGGACCCTCTCAGGCACTCAGATTCTCTTTTGAATTCTCTCTCTTTTTAAAAAATTAATTTATTTATTTTAATTGGAGGCTAATTACTTTACAATATTGTTGTGGTTTTTGCCATGCAATGACATGAATCAGCCATGGGTGTACACGTGTCCCCCATCCTGAACCCCCCTCCCACCTTCCTCCCCATCCCATCCCTCAGGGTCATCCCAGTGCACCGGCCCTGAGTGCCCTGTCTCATGCCTCAAACCTGGACTGGTGATCTATTTCACGTATGGTAATATACATATTTCAATGCTATTCTCTCAAATCATCCCACCCTCGCCTTCTCCCACAAAGTCCAAAAGTCTGTTCTTTACATCTGTGTGTCTTTTGCTGTTTCTTTTGGAAAGTTTGTGTAAAGAATCTACATATAAGATCTAAATGGACCAGACTTTTGTGTCACTCTCTGTATGTATATACATATCTCCATATTCTTAAGGGGAAATTGAAAGAGGACATGTGGATGGCAAATCTCTTACCATTTCCTTTTGGCCTGTGGCTTAATGGCTTGAACATATTTCTAGGTAGATGCCTCCTAAATGCTAAAGATGCCCATCGGTAGGAAATTAAGTCATGGCACTTCCATGTGATCCCTAGTAATAATAAGTAAAGAATATCTGGATATGAAATAATATGAACAATGCACATTCCTTTAAATAATTAAACACACACACACACACACACACACACACACACACACGGTCTGGGTGGATTTATACCCAGTGTCAATAATCTTTGATGGAGGGGTTATAGGTGACTATGTTTGCACTTAGGGAAGAAAAAAACAGTAAATATTAAAAAAAACAATCACCTATTAGTTTCTTAGGGCTACTGTGACAAAGTACTGCAATTTGGATGACTTACCACATCAGAACTGTATTGTCCCACAGTTCTGAGGTCTGAAGTCTGAAATCGGGGTGTCCAGGGACTGTGATATCTCTTTGGAACCTGTAGGGGAGAATCCTTCTCTGCCTCTTCTGGTTTCCGGTGTTGCTCTCCAGTCCTGTTGGTCCTTGCTGCGGCACCTTCTTGTCTCTCTGCCTCTGTGTGCGTGGCCAACTTCCTTCTGTGTGTCTGTGTCTCCACATGGCTTTCTCTTCCCTGCGTGTATTTCTCTTCTTATAAGGACACCAGTGTCAGTTAATTGGGGGAGAAGTTTATCAGTTAGAGGCAGCGAGCATTTCTTTTTCAGTTTTTTTTTTGCTTCCACAGTACCTCAGCTGGTAAATAATCTGCCTGCAATGCAGGAGACCCCAGTTCGATTCCTGGGTCAGGAAAATCACCTTTAGAAGGCTACCCACTCCAGGATTCTTGAGCTTCCTTGTTAGCTCAGATGGGGAAGAATCTGCCTGCAAGGTGGGAGACCTGGGTTCAATCTCTGGGTTGGGAAGATTCCCTGGAGAAGGGAACGACTACCCACTCCAGTATCCTTGCCTGGAGAATTCCATGGACAGAGGCGCCTGGTGGGTTACATTCCATAGGGTCGCAGAGTCGGACACGATTGAGTTACTTTCACTTTCATTTATGGTAGATGTTCTCCAGTTTTCTCATAGCCCATGCTGGTTTTTTTTTTTTTTTTAACCAACCTTGCCTGGAATGGAAAGAGGATTTTTTTTTTTTCCCACTTGCGGTAGTTGATACCATGGTTTGGGGTAGCAGTTTGTGCTCGCTTTTAACATTGATATAAGTGAAACACTGAATATAATAATGAGTCTTTTTCTGAGGCTTATAGTTTGTTTCCAGTTATGCCAAGAACAGACTAATGCATATGCATAGAAAAGACATATGTTTGATGTTATGTGCATAGATAGATGCTCCTGGCTGATGAAATGGCTGAGAAGACTTATAAGGTACCTTTTCTTTTTTTATTCTCTCTTGCGTTGTCTACATGCAGGCACTTTGCACAGTTTGCTCTCTCAAACCTCAGTATGGCTGCCTCACAGTCAAGCATCCAACCATGTTCTGTGCAGCGAGGAGGATGTGTGAATCTGATGGGACATCAGGGTTTTGATATCAAGCCACTCCTTTTTGATTTGGGGAACAGCATCCTCCCCCGAATGGCGGTCTTCCTACCAATGGTCAGAATTCTATCACATAGCCGCTCTAAGGAAACATGTTTTGTAGCCCAGGAGAACACTTAAGAAGATATTTGTAAATGGCTAATGTTGCCGGAACTCTTTCACAGAGCCTGATGAAAAGGACATTGCAGGTTAAATGACTGAACTCATGATTGTGTGGCTGGTGCAAAAAGAGGTCATTTTATTAGGGGACTGACTTCACTTGGGGCCGATTCCCTTTCTCTGTTGTGTGTGAATCCTGGTGTCAGTCCTTGAAGGGTCATCGACTGAGAGGATATAAGGTTATAATAATATAGATGACAATGATGATGATCATTTGTATTTCTTTGAACTTGTTAAGAATATAAGAGTTTCTCATATAATGGCCCCACTCCAAAAGTATGTAACCATACTTTCAAAGGAACAAAAAAATACCAGTCATGCTAGATTAAGGACTTAGCCTTGTCCACTATGACCTTATCTTAAATAATTAATCTGCAGTGACCCTATTGCCAAATAAGAGCACAGTCTGAGGAACTGGGGGCTGGGACTGCAATATGTATTTTTGGTTCAGTTCAGTTCAGTCACTCAGTCATGTCCGACTCTTTGCGACCCCATGAATTGCAGCACGCCAGGCCTCCCTGTTCATCACCATCTCCCGGAGTTCATTCAGACTCACGTCCATTGAGTCGGTGATGCCATCCAGCCATCTCATCCTCAGTCGTCTGCTTCTCCTCCTGCCCCTAATCCCTCCCAGCATCAGAGTCTTTTCCAATGAGTCAACTCTTCTCATGAGGTGGCCAAAGTACGGGAGTTTCAGCTTTAGCATCATTCCTTCCAAGGAAATCCCAGGGTTGATCTCCTTCAGAATGGACTGGTTGGATCTCCTTGCAGTCCAAGGGACTCTCAAGAGTCTTCTCCAACACCACAGTTCAAAAGCCTCAATTCTTTGGCACTCAGTCTTCTTCACAGTCCAACTCTCACATCCATACATGACCACAGGAAAAACCATAGCCTTGACTAGACGGACGTTAGTCGGCAAAGTAATGTCTCTGCTTTTGAATATACTATCTAGGTTGGTCATAACTTTTCTTCCAAGGAGTAAGCATCTTTTAATTTCATGGCTGCAGTCACCATCTGCAGTGATTTTGGAGCCCCCAAAAATAAAGTCTGACACTGTTTCCACTGTTTCCCCATCTATTTCCCATCAAGTGATGGGACCAGATGCCATGATCTTCGTTTTCTGAATATTGAGCTTTGAGCCAACTTTTTCGCTCTCCTCTTTCACTTTCATCAAGAGGCTTTTTAGCTCCTCTTCACTTTCTGCCATAAGGGTGGTGTCATCTGCATATCTGAGGTTATTGATATTTCTCCCGGCAATCTTGATTCCACCTTGTGTTTCTTCCAGTCGAGCGTTTCTCATGATGTACTCTGCATATAAGTTAAATAAGCAGGGTAACAATATACAGCCTTGATGTACTCCTTTTCCTATTTGGAACCAGTCTGTTGTTCCATGTCCAGTTCTAACTGCTGCTTCCTGACCTGCATACAGGTTTCTCAAGAGGCAGGTCAGGTGGTCTGGTATTCCCATCTCTCTCAGAATTTTCCACAGTTTATTGTGATCCACACAGTCAAAGGCTTTGGCATAGTCAATAAAGCAGAAATAGATGTTTTTCTGGAACTCTCTTGCTTTTTCCATGATCCAGTGGATGTTGGCAGTTTGATCTCTGGTTCCTCTGCCTTTTCTAAAACCAGCTTGAACATCAGGGAGTTCACAGTTCACGTATTGCTGAAGCCTGGCTTGGAGAATTTTGAGCATTACTTTACCAGCATGTGAGATGAGTGCAATTGTGCAGTAGTTTGAGCATTCTTTGGCATTGCCTTTCTTTGGGATTGGAATGAAAACTGACCTTTTCCAGTCCTGTGGCCACTGCTGAGTTTTCCAAATTTGCTGGCATATTGAGTGCAGCACTTTCACAGCATCATCTTCTAGCATTTGAAATAGTTCAACTGGAATTCCATCACCTCCACCAGCTTTGTTCGTAGTGATGCTTTCTAAGGCCCACTTGACTTCACATTCCAAGATGTCTGGTTCTAGATTAGTGATCGCATCATCATGACTATCTTGGTCGTGAAGATCTTTTTTGTACAGTTCTTCTGTGTATTCTTGCCACCTCTTCTTAATATCTTCTGCTTCTGTTAGGTCCATACCATTTCTGTCCTTTATTGTGCCCATCTTTGCATGAAATGTTCCCTTGGTATCTCTAATTTTCTTGAAGAGATCTCTAGTCTTTCCCAATCTGTTGTTTTCCTCTACTTCTTTGCACTGATTACTGAAGAAGGCTTTCTTATCTCTTCTTGGTAGGGGAGGCAATATGGAGAGTCAACTGAGGGCAGTCACCATATTCAAATTGTATCTAATCATTTGTTTATTTCCAACACAATCTTCTCCTGAATACTTTCTTTCCATCTCTCATCAGCAAGATATAAAGTTACTTTGACTCTTTTGGGGCTTCCCTCTTGGCTTAGATGGTAAGGAATCCTCCTGCTGTGTGGGAGACCTGGGTTTGATCCCTGGGTTGGGGAGATCCTCTGGGGAGACCCGCTGGAGGAGGGCATGGCAACCCAATCCAGTGGTCTTGCCTGGAGAATCCCCATGGACAGAGGAGTCTGGTGGGCTACATTCCATGGTCACAAAGAGTTGGACACGACTGAACAACTGAGCACATGACTCTTTTTTTTAAAAAAGTATTTATTTGGCTGTGTTGAGTCTTAGTTGCGGCATGCAGGATCTTTTGTTGCAGTGTACTGACTCTCTAGTTGTGGTGGGTGTGTTCAGAAGTTGTGGCACTCAGGCTCCAGAGTGTGGACTTCAACAGTTGCCACCAGTGTGTGAGCTTAGTGGCTCCATGGCATGTGGAATCATAGTTCTCTGACCAGGGATCAAACCCATGCCCCGTGCATTGCAAGGCTTATTCTTAAACAGTGGATCATCAGGGAAGTCCCACTTGAACTCTTACTTTACCCCTGTATCCAGGTAATCTCACATCACCAAGACATGATGGGATAAAATGTGTCTCAAATCTCCTTTTTGTTATTATTGCCACTCTCAGTTCAGACTCTTGCTCTTCAAGCTGAGATATTAGAGTATATTTTTCATTGGCCCCTTCCCTCTTTTTCCCCATTTCCTAACACCCATGTAGTCTATGTGTTTCTCCATGATTTCCAGTGCAATATATTCCGTTTCTAAAGTATATCTCTGGTCTTAACGTGCCCTTGCCCAAAAACTTCCACTCGCTTCTCCTAGTTAAATCTCCAGAGCTTCCCTCTGCAATCAAGATCTTGCATGACCTGGCTCTGTCTGCCCTTTCCAGCCTCAGTTTTCACAGTTTTCACACAGGTACTTTGGGCACTAGCCTGGCACAAGTGCTCATAATTCTCCAAGAATGCTCTGCCCTTTTCCACATTCTCAGTTTAACTGGCAGTAGTAGTGTTAGTCACTCATGTCCCACTCTTTGTGACCCCGTGGACTATAGCCCATCAGGCTCCTCTGTTAATGGGATTCTCCATGCAAGAATACTGGAGTGGGTAGGCATTCCCTTCTATAGCAGATGTTCCTGACCCAGGAATTGAATCTGGGTCTCCTGCATTGCAGGCAGATACTTTACTGTCTGAGCCGCCAAGGAAGCCCCGGTTTAACTCATACTGGTTGCTTTTATTGAAATGGTCTCCCTCTCTCCCTCCATTACCTGTTAAATTTTCAACCAGTCTGCCCTGGCATCTGAACTATCATCACCTCTTGAAGTTTTTCCTGATTGCACCCGTAAGATGTTCTCTCACCTTCATTTGAGTCTCCAAGTGCATTGAGGTACTAGACTTGAGACATTTATCTTCTAAACAAGTCTTGCTGTACTCACATCCCTGTCCAGGGTGAGAATGTGGATGCATGCATGCTTAGTTCAGTTCAGTCGCTCAGTCGTGTCTGACTCTTTGAGACCTCATGGACTGCAGCACACCAGGCTTCCCTGTCCATCACCAACTCCCAGAGCTTACTCAAACTCATGTCCATTGAGTCGGTGATGCCATCCAACCATCTCATCCTCCGTCGTCCCCGCCTCTCCCCACCTTCAATCTTTCCCAGCATCAGGGTCTTTTCAAATGAGTCAGTTCTTTGCATCAGGTGGCCAAAGTATTGGAGTTTCAGCTTCAGCATCAGTCCTTCCAATGAATATTCAGGACTGATTGCCTTTAGGATGGACTGGTTGGCCCTAAATTTTAAAGCCCTTGAAGGCAGCATGTCCACTCTGTGTCTTTTGTCAGTGGTCAAGGATGTCGCCTTGATCCTGTTAGCCCTATTCACAGGATTTGAGTTATTAATTATTTGAGCACGTAAGAGGATGAAATAGACTTCTGAAGCATTAGTTCAGTCAACAGAAATCTGAATGCAGATTACCAAACATGGCAACCAACTTATTAAATGCATTGGCTGCTGGGGCTATTCTGTTGAGAGGGAGTGGCTCGGGGGAGCCACTGTAGGGGATCATGCCTTGGTTTCCACATGGGTCATCTCCCCCCAAGCTAGGCTGGGATTCTGGTACTCATCCTTTCCCCTGAGTATGGAGAGTGGGTTGAACTTCCTTTGAAAAGGGTTAAGCAAATGTAGCGACTGGCTAAACATCCAGGACATGTAGTTTACCTGGATCCACCTAATGTTCTGTATGCCAAATATGTCAAAAACAATGTATTTAATTTGAGAAGTTAATGTTATTTACATAATTGTTATTGCTACTATTATAACTAATATTAAAACAGTATTAAAAATCCCTCTTTCAATTTTAGCAAGTTGTATAGGTTAAACTTAAAAAATGTAATCAGTGGTGTTGACCCTTATTAGTGGAGGAATTTCCAGTCGGAATACAGAGACTAAATGCATTGGATAAAATGTCTGTTTCTATAATAAGTTTCTTTTCATCTGTAGTAGTGAGTACACAGTATCACAATGATAAGGGCTACATGAATGTAAGGCCAGATACTTAGTGGTGAGGGGAACAGGCCATGCGTTTGCATTCCACTCCAGCACCTGCTAGCTGACTGGCTTTGGCTAGGTGGTTAGCCATTCTGAACCCACACTTCTCAGTTGTAAAGTGGAGTGGCTAGTATCCATCTGAAAGGTTTATTTTGAGGATCAAATGAGATAATTTATCTAAACCACTTTGCATGTTCTCTGGTGCTTAGGAATTTTTCAGTGAATGGAGGTGATTAATAATAATGCTAGTATTTAATAATGTCAGATACTTAGAGATTTAGTATTAGCATCAGTTTGAGAGTGGCAGAATCATCCGTTTTATTTGCATTAATTGAATTGTTTCAACAATGCATTAAAAGGTCAGGGGAAGGATAGAGAATGAGACAATTTGTCTTTAATTGGCTGGTGTGACATGTTTGGGGAAAAACCCCTTTATTTTAATTTCAGAGGATAAGTATAATTATAACAGGTGTCAGAGAAAGTAAAGACTTTCAAAGCCTTCAAATTGTCCCTCAAATAATGTCAGAACTAGATGTTAAAGTATTCCTAAAATACTTTAATTTTCATTTATTAGTGACTGTGATTTCACTACTTGGCTTAGTGTAACATCAGCAAAATGTCAAGGATCCGTCTAATATTATCACCTGTAGTATTAAATAATTTTATGAGTAAAGGAGATGGCCTCATACAAATCAATGAAAAACTGAGCTTTCTAATAGATGGACAGATAAAGATAATGAATAGATGACTCACAAAGGAAAAGTAAAACTGGAAAATAACCTCGAGAAGAAAATGTTCTCTGTAATAAGGTAAGTAGAAATGAATACAGCAAAATGTCTATTTTATGTCTTGCCTATTGTGATAGGAAAACTTTTTGCTACAGAGAATTGAGGTCTAGAGATACTGATTACTCACCTAGGTTATAGTAGAATTGGTGAAACGATTTTCTCTCAGTTTGAGAATATGTATCAAGAGCCTTGTAAATATTTGCACCTGTAGACTCTCAATTCTACCTTTGGAAGTTAAACCTAGACAATAATACAAAGATAGGGGAAGGTATATGCATGAAATGTTCATCATAATACTATTTAAAACTGTGAAGACTGGGGACTTCCCTGGTGGCTCAGTGGATAAGAATCCACCTGCCAATGCAGGGGACATGGGTCTGACCCCTGGCCCGGGAAGATCCCACGTGCTGCAGAGCAACTAAGCCAGTGCACCACAACTACTGGGCCAGTGCTCTAGAGCCCGCCAGCTGCGACCGCTGAGCCTGAGTGTTGCAACTGCTCAAGCCCATGCCCCTGGGGCGTGTGCTCCACAGCAGGAGAAGCCACTGCAATGAGAAGCCCATGCGCTACAGTGAAGAGTAGCCCCGCTCGCCACAGCTAGAGAAGGCACGCGCAGCAACGAAGACCCAGTTCAAACAAAACAAATCACTAAAAAAATTATCAAGACTGCAACAATGTTGATGTCCACTACTGTGCTTAAATTATATATATGGGCTTCCCTGGTGGCCCAGCTGGTAAAGAATCAGCCTGCAATGCAAGAGATCTGGGTTCTATCCCTGGGTTGGGAAGATCCCCTGGAGAAGGAAATGGCTACCTACTCCAGTATTCTGGCCTGGAGAATTCCATGGACTGTATAGTCCATGGCATCCCAAAAAGTCGGACATGACTGGGTGAGTTTCACTTTCATATATATATATATATATATATATATATGTATCAATAACAGTGTTGAGAAAAACAGAATATATAGCTATATATACTGCTGCTGCTAAGTCGCTTCAGTCGTATCTGACTCTGTGCGACCCCATAGACACCAGCCCACCAGGCTCCCCTGTCCCTGGGATTCTCCAGGCAAGAACACTGGAGTGGGTTGCCATTTCCTTCTCCAGTGCAAGAAATTGAAAAGTGAAAGTGAAGTCGCTCAGTTGTGTCCGACTATTAGCAACCCCATGGACTGCAGTCCACCAGGCTCCTCCGTCGATGGGATTTTCCAGGCAAGAGTACTGGAGTGCGGTGCCATCGCCTTCTCCAATAGCTATATATATATATATGTACCACAATTAAAGTTTTATAAAAATATATGTGAAAAACTTGAAGTAAAAGCCTAAATTACACCTGATAGAGGTGTTATGCTGATTTTTCCCCCTTGTATATTCTCCAGATTTTCTTTGTTGTAGTACTTATATTTTAAGTACTATGGCTTAAAGCTCAACATTCAGAAAACGAAGATCATGGCATCTGGTCCCATCACTTCATGGGAAATAGATGGAGAAACAGTAGAAACAGTGTCAGACTTTATTTTTGGGGGCTCCAAAATCACTGCAGATGGTGACTGCAGCCATGAAATTAAAAGACACTTACTCCTTGGAAGAAAAGTTATGACCAACCTAGATAGCATATTCAAAAGCAGAGACATTACTTTGCCGACTAACGTCCGTCTAGTCAAGGCTATGATTTTTCCTGTGGTCATGTATGGATGTGAGAGTTGGACTGTGAAGAAGGCTGAGTGCCAAAGAATTGATGCTTTTGAACTGTGGTGTTGGAGAAGACTCTTGAGAGTCCCTCAGACTGCAAGGAGATCCAACCAGTTCATTCTCAAGGAGATCAGCCCTGGGATTTCTTTGGAAGGAATGATGCTAAAGCTGAAGCTCCAGTACTTTGGCCACCTCATGCGAAGAGTTGACTCATTGGAAAAGACTCTGATGCTGGGAGGGATTGGGGGCAGGAGAAGGGGACGACAGAAGATGAGATGGCTGGATGGCATCACGGACTCGATGGATGTGAGTCTGAGTGAACTCCAGGAGATAGTGATGGACAGGGAGGCCTGGCGTGCTGCGATTCATGGGGTTGCAAAGAGTCAGACACGACTGAGCGACTGAACTGAACTGAACTGAGTACTTATATTTTATGCAAAATGTTTTATGAAATCAAGATTCTCTCCTCATCAAGATTATTATTGATTATAGGGCAGATAGGTTCTTGCCTTGTGGACAAGTTTATCTTGGCCTCCAGGGCAAAAGCTGAATACTTAAATAGGTACTAATAAGCCCTGGATTTAGTAGTAGGAGAGGATGAAGATGTCAAAGGTTAATACAAATTTTGACTGAGTTGCTTTGCACAATGAAAATTCATGTCCACGCTATTCTGGCAACTTTTCCTTTAAGAAGCTTGAGGATTTTTTTTTTTAAAGCTATAAGTGGTAGTAATTTTTAATTATGAAACATTGACAACAGAGAAAGGTTTATGTATATACCAAGCACTACTATTTCCATGGCCAACAATGTAAGTACAGTTAGTTTATCTTGGTCTGTAATTTATCATACTACTTTTCTGTCAAAACATAGGAGATTTAGGATTGTGTTTAATCTTCCAAAAATGTTCCCCTGAATAAATAAAGAGGAATTGTAAGCATGCTACATTGTTTGGTGAATAAGTCATCTAGTCAAGAAAACTTTTTTTAAGAACACCAAAGACCTCCCCGAAACCAAACCCAAAGTTCACTTTTTCAGTGACTGTTATGGGCTGAATGTTTTTATCCTCCCCAGATTCATAAATTGAAGCTCTTATTCCCACTGTGGCTATATTTGGAGATGAGTATTCTGAGGAATTAATGAGGTCTATAAGAGGTCCTAGAGGTATAGTCATGATCAGATAGGATTCGTGTTATAAGGGGAGACACAGAGGGTTGGCGCTCTCTCTCCCTGCATTTATGCATTGAGGAAAGGCGGTGGGAGCACTTAGAGAGAAGGTGGTCATCTTCAATCTAAGGGGGGAGCTTTCACCAGACCCCAAATAGTGAGACCTGCTGGCCCTTCAGTCTTGGACTTTCCAGCCTCCAGAACTGTGAGAAAATAAATTTCAGTGTGTGTTATTTTGTTAAAGCAGCTCAAGCAGACCAATACAGTGACCTTTGAAAGGATTGGGCACCTAATTTCTTCTTCTTTTAAGTATGGCTTCCCTTTAGCTTCCAGGAAGCTACATTCTCATGATTTTCCTTCTGTTTCTCCCTTCTCACAATTTGGAGTCCTCTAACAATCTAAAATAAATTAGATAAACTAAAATATCTAGTGAATATCTAGTGAACTTTATTATGTAGATGGCATCGTTCTATATAATCAGAGAAGCGCACTGAAGCAGGCAGGCTCATCATCCCGTTTTATAGATGAGTAATAAATTGAGGCCCAGAGAGGATAAATGGCTTGTCCAAGTCATACTATACATGAGAGACCTGGATTGGAATCCAGCCCCCTGGTTTCAGAGCCTGGTGCTTTACCCCTGCACTCCCTGTTTCTTTCAGTGCCCCCCTCCGACCCCCCCACCCCCCCACCCCCCCACAGTGGCTGAAAACCCAGAAGTGACTCATCAATGGCAGGCTTTGCTATGAGAAACCCAGAGTGAATGGTGCAAGATGCTATGATTGGACAACGTGATAATAAGATGTTTTAGAACTCCTGGAAGATGCATAGGATCGAGTGTAACTTGTTACAAACAAATTTCAGAATGGGAGAGCCAGATTCCCAGGGCTCTTCCCTCCCAGGCAAGGTCCTGCCGATTTAGGGCCGCACTGGCCATGCAACCATCAAAAGAGGCAGCAGCGCTGGTTTTGAGAACACAGTCAGCTTCACTATCTGGGAGATCTTGGATCTGTTTCTGAACTGCAAGTTCTAAAATTTGTTTGCTTACAAGGCGATACATCGTACTGCCCCATTCATAAGTCATTCGTGCTAAGCTGCTTCAGTCGTATCCGACTCTTTGCCACCCCATGGAGTGTAGCCTGCAGGCTCTTCTGTCCATGGGATTTTTCCAAGCAAGAATACTGGAGTAGATTTCCATGCCCTCCTCCAGGGGATCTTTTGGACCCAGGGACTGAACCCGCATCTCTTAAGTCTCCTGCATTGACAGGCAGGTTATTTACCACAAAAATGTATGAAGGCTCTTAGCACAGTGCACAGAATAAACACAGGCAGAGTTTAGCATTGATGTCCTCTTATGGGAATAAGGATGGTTGACCAGGAACTGCTTGTCAACAGGCAGAAGACCTTCAGGCAGGTCAGATTTTTTGAGAAGATTCCTTCAGGTCACTCCAACATATGGCAAAAAGGCTGCCATTTATTATGTGGATAACCTTGGACAATTATTGAACCTGTCTGAACCTCAGTTTATTGATCTGTTAGACAAGGATAATGACATTTACTTTGACGAAGATGAAAGTTAGATAATAATGTCTTTAATCGCTGACTTACTTTCTTATTTCTTTAGTATTGAAGCCGTTTAGTAAATGTTATCGTTGGAAAGGTCTTGGCTGTCATTTTTTTCCAGTTTTAATTTTATGGCCATCTTACCTGGAACTCAGTTTTGTCTTTCTGCCATTCAGTGGGATCATGAAATGATAGAGATTTTAATTCCCCCAAAGTTTAGAAATGAGGGGGAGTTTATCAAAGAAATTACATCCTAAAAAATAAGAGAGGAGAAAAAGGATTATAAGACAAAATGTAAGCTGGCAGAAAGAGATATTTCCATTGGCTTAAAATGAGGCAAAACTGAGTTGGAAAAAGCATCAGCACTGACATTTCAGAAAGCAATGAAGTATTTGCCCAGGGACCTGTGAGATAATTTGTCATTTTGGACTTTTAAAGTAAGAGTTAAGAAAGCAGGAGTGAGCAGTTGGCTGACTTGGGAAACTGATTGGTGTTCTCAGAGAATCTGTTTTCTTTGTTCAGTGGGAGTAACCTTCTCTGAACAAGAACCTTAAGGGGTCGTAGTTTGTGACAGTGTGTTTATTTCAGGAGGAAAACAATGTTCATTACCTCTTGGATTTTTTTTTTTTTGATGTCTTATATGATGAATTATTAGAGTTCAAAGGGACTCAAAAATCCCTTAATATAAGACCTTACCCTTGAGCAGGATTATATATAAACATGACCAGATGGATGGATCAACGTAATGAAACAGACATCTTTGAAGACCTACTGTGGGCTAGGCAACTGACCCGCAATACACGAAGTACAGAGGGGAAACAACACAGTCCGTTCTTTCTAGGAACAGTGAAGACAAGAAGAGGAGTGAAAGGGAACAGGAATACAAAGTTCCCATAGTACCAACTGGTTCAGTCAGTTCAGTTCAGTTCAGTCGCTCAGTCGTGTCTGAAATTACTGGTTTATACATAGTGCTTTGTAAACACTGAGGAGGAACTGAATATTTCTAAGAAGGATTAGAAAGCTTCACAAAGTATGTGACACATGAGCAGAAATCTGAAGGCTGAAGGCTATATTGAGTGAATGAAACAATATGTCTAAAGGTATAAAACCTAACAGAGAGAATAAAAAAAAGAATTCATAACATGGGTAGCAAAGATTTTGCACCTCTCTTTTTTTCTTCAGGCAAATGATGATATCCAAAGCCCAGCACAGTATCTGCTCTACTTACTGTCCTTCCTGGAAAGACTCCAGAACCAATCTTTTGGTTCCCACACTTGTCACTCCCCTAATTGTCAAGGAGTAGAAGATGAAGGGTTGGCTAAAGCTGAAATTTGTTTGTCGGGTTGGTTCTTGACAAACACGGACACCATTTTTCTTACAAACCTCTGTAAAGAATCATCAGGTAAGGGTCCTTAGTCCTTTCTTCATCTCTGCAACATGGAACAAGTTTGGAGATTTCTGGAGCTGTGGGAGATATTACACAGTTTTTGAGCCTTTTTCTCGGAATCTTCTTTAATTTCCCTGATTTTGTGGGAATATGACAACCCATGAAAAGAAAAATGACTTCTTTTCATAAAAAAAAAAAAAAGCTAGTGACCATCCAGCCTGAGGGCTAGGACTCTGGTATGCTTCATTTGCTTGGTTACATGAATGATAAGAGTGAGTGATAAGAGGTGAGGGTGCACAAGAAAGTGTGGAAAAGATTTCAAAATGGCAGAGTGGTTTCTTTTTGGGAGATGGCGTGGATCTAGGTTGGGGCAAAAAGAAGAAGTGACTTTAAAGAGAGAAAAGGTAACATGGCTTTGAGTTGTTTGAAGCATGTATTGGGAAGAGTAAAGCAAGAAGAAAAATGAGGAGCTTGAACTCTTGCAAAGAAAGGTCAAGGAAGAAACCTGGGAAGAGAAAGTAGGAAGGGTTGGAGAGGAACGATCGTAGACGTAGGAAGAGAACCGGGAAAGTGTAGCCCGAAGGAATCACAGAGAGAGCATTTGAGAATGGAGGAGGCAGCATTAGTGCAGACTAGGGGGGATTGAGTTGGATGAGAACTGAGAGTCCAGGAGGTAGGGTGTCACTGGTGACATTGCTGAGTATGATTTTGGAGAAATGAGAGCAAGAACCAGGGTACTTTGGAATGATGAGTGGGTGGGAGGTGAGCTGATGGAGGCAGAACATATTACTTGGTTAACCCTTTGGCAGAGAAGAGAGGAGAAAGGAGGGGCAGAGAGTTCCATGGGTGTTGAGTGTATGGCAATGCAGAAGAATTGAGCATGTTTGTATTGATCTGAGAGCTGCAGCCGGGAGGGAGGGAGCCATGGAGGATGCTGAGAAGGGGAAATTTACAGAGGAAGTTTCCAGAGGAGGTGGCAGAGGTTGGGATAAAGAGTATGAACAGGAGGATTACGTCTTGAAGCAGGACACTTTTTCCTCTAAGACAAGGAAAGACACAGGGATCAATGAAGGTAGAAAAGAGGACAGTGTCTTGTGTGAAAGCTTTAGTTTTTAAAGATTTATCAAAAGGCACATTTGCTCTCCAATATTAACATTTGGTAGCATTTATTTTATTTTACTCTATTTTCTTAAAATTGCATAGTTTTTTTTCTTTTGGTTTGCATTTTAAAGGAAATGGAAAGATCATACTAATAAATCCTTGCAGCTTTGCAGAAACATTGTCTTTGCAGCTTCATTGTCTGAAGCTCTATTACAATGCTGATCTGGAAAGGGTTTTCTTAGGGGGAGATTCCCAGTCACATCTTGCCAATGTGTTTCTTATATAATCAACCTTCGATCAGAATTGGTGAATTATTTAAGGGACAGACTGGTGTTTATGTCTTATTGGTTCTAGACTACAATTTGTGATAATAACATTTTTAGGAGTCATTAAATACATGTACTGTACAAAATAAGAAAATAATACATTGGCAAGGAACCAAAGGCTGTGGATATCAATATTAGAATAGAATATTTACATTCTACTAGGATGAACCATTTGGCCATTTTTGATCTACAAAAGTAGCAGTTTCATACAGTTCAACTTGATGATAATGTTAAACTTATGAGAGTATCTGAACACATATATCCTTCCAGTGGACACTAATGTGAGTCAGTGCCTGTAATGGGGAGAAGCCACGACTGTGGCCCCAGAAAGGACTGGAAACTATTTTCATCTTCATCTCTTATTAGCTGAATGACCTGGGGCACGTTACTTCATATCACTGAGCTCTTGTTTTCATTTTTAAAATGTGATAAAGATAGTACCCAATGCATAATGTTTTTATGAGGAGTAAATAATTTATACACCTTTTAGTAACATGCCTGACATGTAGTAAACATTCAATAAATAGCTAAAAAAGTGAATAATAAGAGCAATAATAACTTAATATATATGGAGCTATATAAGATTTTAGTAGAAGTATCTTGCTTGTAGTAGAGGATATTGTGTGTAATGAAAATGCTGAATTGGTAGAAATTAGCATACACTAAATCGGGTAATATTTATAGCTTTTTAAAGTCCTTCTGAACAGGTTGAATTAATATGGTTGCCCTGGGTATCTAGAAATGATGATGCTATGCTGATCAGTGTGTGGATGACGACTTTGTTTGTAATGTTAATTATGTGCCAGAAGCTCTCAGAACAGAGCTCTGGAGGTTACCTAAAGGTTAGTTGGTTTCCCTGGTGGCTCAGCCAGTAAAGAATCTGCCTGCAATGCAGGAGACCTGGGTTCAATCACTGCATCAGGAAGATCCCCTGGAAAAGAGAATGGCAACCCACTCTAGTATTCTTGCCTGGAAAATTCCATGGAGAGAGAAGCCTGGTGGGCTGCAGTTCATGAGGTTGCAAAGAGTTGGACATGACTGAGTGACTAACATTTTTATTCACCATGTTATTGAGGGGTATTTTAAAGAGCTTCAGGTTGTCCATTTTCTTATATTCCTGACTATGGGTGCTTCATATTATAGAAGAATATTTAGAAATATGGTGATTAATTTCAGAAAAACCTAGATTTCACTACCAGGTTTCTTTCTCCTGTGATCATGAGTTCATTTAACCTGAATTTACTCTGGTTATCTACTGGAATATGAGAATAACAGCTTTCCTTATAGCTTGGGACTATTCTGCAGACAAATAAGGGATGTGATATTTAAGCACTTATTTAGTCAAAGCCTTTCTATTTATGCTCTGATAAACACTGTATTTGATTTCTGCTCTCAGAGAGGATATAATCTAGTAGGGTAGATGGATATACAGACAGTTGCACTTTGGGTGGTAAAAATGCAGTGAAAGAGGCAAGCATGCAATAGACAAGCCAGAGGACTGGGCTTTTTAGAAAGGGAGATAGTACTTGAGGCCGGTAGAGATTCAGAATTTCAAGAAGCAACAATTTCTTTTTCCTATAATTGAAGGCTATAATACCAAATCCTAGTTTGAATATCTTGATTTCCTTTAATTCCTTAATTTCTTGAATTTAATTTTACAAGTATATATTTGCTATACAGCACTAGAGTCACTGGAACAAGGGTCATGTCATCTTTCCTTTGAAAAATGTTGAGTGCCTACTGTGTGCTGAACATTATGCTAGGTGCTGCTTGAAATACGGAAAGAAGTGACAAATAACCTTTGCCCTTAAGAAGTTATGGCCTAGTTAGGGTTTCTAATGCATTAAGGCAGAATGAGATAAGTGCAGCTATAGGGAGTCTGGTAATGTGTATAGGAGGCTGAGATAATGAAATGTCCATAGTATATGTGAGGTTTCACAGAATAGATAGTGGGAATTTATCTGGATCTTTGCAAGTGAATGGGACATGGAAGTGAAGTGAGCTTCAGCAAAGGCAGGGAAGCATGAAATTGCATAGATTCTCTGAGTAGTTAGGATGGCTAGAGGGTAGCAATTTTGAAACAATGAAGTAGGGAAGTAGATTGGAAAAGGAGACGGGGCTAAAATTTAGGGGTTTTACCCTTTGTAGTCTCTGCTAAAATCTCTACTATAGAGTTCTTTTTTCTCTTGAGAATGAAGGATCTAAAAATATGTTTTTAATTTTACTGTACTTCAGATGAAAGAATAACACCAAACTCAATGATCCAGTCCTTAGCAGAGCCTTTAATAATAGCACTAGTTGTGTTGTGATTTGAACTAGTGGGAATAAGAGATGAATTAGGAGGTTGCTGTCCAAACACTCTGAAAGGGTGATAAGTGACCTCTAGTTCAAGATGGGTGAGAAAGCATATATAGAAAGCTTCTCTTCCCACACAAAACTCCAGGAAAAATGTAAGAGAAGACTGTCATACAGAATGAAGTAAGTCAGAAAGAGAAAAATAGACATCGTATATTAATGCATGTATGTGGAATCTGAAAAAATTTTATGTGTGCCCAGTTGCTAAGTTGTGCCTGACTCTTTGCAACCCCATGGACTGTATAGATACTCTTATTTACAAAGCAGAAATAGAGACACAGACATAGAGAAAAACATATGGATGCCAAGGGGGAAAGGAGGGGATGGAATGACTTGCGAGATTGGGATTGACATATATGCACTTTTAATACTAAGTATAAAATGGATAACTAAGGAGAACCCACTATACAGCACAGTGAACTCTAGTCAATTCATTGTGGTGACCTAAATGGAAAAGAAATGCAAAAAAAAAAGGGGAAATATGTATACATATGGCTGGTTCACTTTACAGTAGAAACGAGCATAACATTTTAAAGCACTATACTCCAATAAAAATAAAATCTTTATGCAAGAAGGCCAAAAAAAAAACACACAACGAATCTCCAAACAAAACCAATTGTTATATATCTCCACTAACAGGAGAAAGTAGATGAGGTTAAGCATAAGAACACAAGTGGAAATTATCTCCCATTAAAGAGGAAGTCAGTAGGGAATTATAAGGACCTGAGAAAGAATTCTATCCTGAAAGAGATCACAGTTACTTAACACACACAAAGATTTGCACATAAGGAAACTGAGAAAATTGAACAGTCTGAAAAAGAGTGTAAAATGAAAATATTGAATATTTTCAGAGTGATAAATGTCTTCACATTTATAAAACCAAAACAAGTATTTATAATATAAGAATGGATATTTAGAGAACTTAGAAATAAGCAATAAACTTATTAAAGTGAAATTATATCTGTTAGACTATGTACTAGCTTAAGTGAAAGTTGCTCAGTTGTGTCTGACTCTTTGTGACCCCATGGACTGTCCATGGAATTCTCCAGGCAAGAATAGTGGAGTGGGTGCCATTCCCTTCTCCAGGGGATCTTCCCAACCCAGGGATGGAACCCAGGTCTCCTGCATTGCAGGCAGGTTCTTTTCCATCTGAGCCACCAGATAAGCCCATATGATAACTTGGACAGAGCTTAATAGTAAACCAGTAAACCTCAACAGTTTATAGTAAACTATTCCTTAATAGTAAACCTAAGGATTTCCCCAGAGTGAAGCAGAAATAAACATATGGAAAATGATAGAAAATTTAAACTTAAGAATGTAGAGGATGGATTCATAAATCCCCACATCCATATAATGATATGAAAGTACAGAAAGTAAAAAGACAAAAGAGAAAGTGGAGAAATGGGAATACAAAAGAATGGACTGAGTTGCATTGAACGGTTGAATATGTGAGAAAGTTGGAACACTTGTCAAATGTTTGCGTCTAGGGTGTGTGTGAAGATGAAAGAGTTGAAGAGGCTTTTAAGGGAGTAAATGGGTGGTGATGCCACTGAATTTAGGAAGAAAAAAAAGTTGTGTGCAATGCAGTTCAATTAGGTTTTGGATTTTTTCTTTTTGGTTTGAAAATGCAGGAAAAATAGCTATGTGGACATTCTTAAGGAAAGATATACCCATTTGAACACAGAGTTGCAAAGAATAGCAAGGAGAGATAAGAAAGCCTTCCTCAGCAATCAGTGCAGAGAAACAGAGGAAAACAATAGAATGGGAAAATGTAGAGATCTCTTTAAGGAAATTAGAGATCCCCAGGGAATATTTCATGCAAAAATGGGCTCAATAAAGGATAGAAATGGTAGAGATCTAACAGAAGCAGAAAATATTAAGAGGTGGCAAGAATATACAGAAGAACTATACAAAAAAGATCTTCACAACCCAGATAACCAGGATGGTGTTTCACTCACCTAGAGCCAGACATCCTGGAATGCAAAGTGGGCCTTAGGAAGCATCACTACAAACAAAGCTAGTGGAGGTGATGGAATTCCAGTTGAGCTATTTCAAATCCTAAAAGATGATGCTGTGAAAGTGCTGCACTCAGTATGCCAGCAAATTTGGAAAACTCAGCAGTGGCCACAGGACTGGAAAAGGTCAGTTTTCATTCCAATCCCAAAGAAAGGCAATGCCAAAGAATGCTCAAACTACTGCACAATTAAAATGCTCAAAATTCTCCAAGCCAAGCTTCAGCAATATGTGAACTGTGAATTTCCAGATGTTCAAGCTGGTTTTAGAAAAGGCAGAGGAACCAGAGATCAAATTGCCAACATCAAAAGGGCAAGAGAGTTCCAGAATAACATCTATTTCTGCTTTATTGACTATGCCAAAGCCTTTGACTGTGTGGATCACAATAAGCTGTGGAAAATTCTGAGAGAGATGGGAATACCAGACCACCTGACCTGCCTCTTGAGAAACCTGTATGCAAGTCAGGAAGCAACAGTTAGAACTGGACATGGAACAACAGACTGGTTTCAAATAGGAAAAGGAGTATGTCAAGGCTGTATATTATCACCCTGCTTATTTAACTTATATGCAGAGTACATCATGAGAAACCCTGGGCTGGAAGAAACACAAGGTGGAATCAAGATTGCTGGGAGAAATATCAGTAACCTCAGATATGTAGATGACACCGTCCTTATGGCAGAAAGTGAAGAAGAACTAAAGAGCCTCTTGGTGAAAGTGAAAGAGGAGAGTGACAAAGTTGGCTTAAAGCTCAACATTCAGAAAACAAAGATCATGGCATCTGGTCCCATCACTTCATGGCAAATAGATGGGGAAACGGTGGAAACAGTGGCAGACTTTATTTTTTTGGGCTCCAAAATCACTGCAGATGGTGACTGCAACCATGCAATTAAAAGACCCTTACTCCTCAGCAGGAAAGTTATGATCAACCTACGGAGAAGGCAGTGGTACCCCACTCCAGTACTCTTGTGTAGAAAATCCCATGGATGGAGGAGCCTGGAAGGCTGCAGTCCATGGGGTTGCTGAGGGTCGGACACGACTGAGTGACTTCACATTCACTTTTCACTTTCATTCGTTGGAGAAGGAAATGGCAACCCACTCCAGTGTTCTTGCCTGGAGAATCCCAGGGATGGGGGAGCCTCGTGGGCTGCCGTTTATGGGGTTGCACAGAGTCGGACATGACTGAAGTGACTTAGCGGCAGCAGCAGCAGTATACAGTGTATTAAAAAGTAGAGACATTACTTTGCCAACAAAGTTCCATCTAGTCAAGTCTATGGTTTTCCAAGTAGTCCTGTATGTATGTGAAAGTTGGACTATAAAGAAAGCTGAGTGCCAAAGAATTGATGCTTTTGAACTGTGGTGTTGGAGAAGACTCTTGAGAGTCCCTTGGACTGCAAGGAAATCCAACCAGTCCATCCTAAAGGAGATCAGTCCTGAGTGTTTTTTGGGAGGACTGATGCTGAAGCTAAAACTCCTACTTTGGCCACCTGATGCTAAGAGCTGACTCATTTGAAAAGACTCTGATGCTGGGAGGGATTGAGGACAGGAGGAGAAGGGGATGACAGAGGATGAGATGGTTGGATGGCATCACCGACTCAATGGACATGGGTTTGTGTGGACTTCGGGAGCTGGTGATGGACAGGGAGGCCTGGCATGCTGCAGTCCATGGGATCACAAAGAGTCGGACATGACTGAGTGACTGAACTGAACTGAACTGATCTGGAGATTAAGTCTGGAAGCACAGAGGCGAGGTAAGAAAGAGATCATGGAGGCAGTACTTAAAGGAGTCCAAGTGCATAATACGATGGGAAATGCGATAAAATATGGTGCGAAGAATTCTGTTTGATATACCATCATTGTAATGTGTGGTTTTACTTTATTAAATCAAAGTTGATTGTGGTACAAAGAGGTCTGTCTCATTAAAAATTGATCACAGGGAAGATGAAAGGCAATGTGTTTTGTTATCTGGCAGTTCTTTTTCATATTTTGTGTTTGAATTATGTTGTTTAGTTTAAGTTTGATATGTTAATTAACCATTGCCTTTGATTTTTACTAATGTTTTTCCATATAGACCATAATGTGTCTTTTCTCGTTCTACCCCACTCCTTTCCCAAAAGAAATGTGTTTAAATCATCATAGCTACTAAATTGCTCAAATAAGAGGTCTCCTCCCCAAATCTGATACATATAACATATGAACGTTAGTTGCTTAGTCGTGTAGTCATGTCCGACTTCTTGTGACCCCATGGACTATAGCCTCCCAGGCTCCTCTGTCCATGGGGTTCTCCAGACAAGAATTCTGGAGTGGGTTGTAATGCCCTCCTCAAGGGGATCTTCCCAACCCAGGGATTGAACCCAGGTCTCCTGCATTGCAGGCAGATTCTTTACCTTCTGAGCCACCAGGGAAACCCATATAACATATATACAACCTAATTTTAGGATTTGACTCCACGCTCCTAATGAGGCTAGAATAATCATATTCATCAATTCTTGAGAAAGCAGGAGAGATATTGATTTTATAAAGATGCTCTTTTGGGTTTGAAGCATGCTGTTTTCATGCGACACTGGGTATAAAATTATAATTTTTTTCTGTGGCGTTTTAATGTATTCGGTATGTAAATGTTACTGCTGGACCAGTACACAGAATTTTTTTTTTTTTTTGGTACCTGTCCAGTTGATATGTTCAAGTAACAGCGCTCTGTTCCAAAAATGCCTTTGTAATAATGGCAGAGGATGAATTTATAATGTATTTAATGTGTCCATAGCTTAATAAAAAAAACCCTTCCCCCCTTTAGCCTTGGAATATATCATTATTAGATTATTATGGCATGGGATGAAGTACTTAGATCCCTCTGTTGTGGTAAATTCTTCTAAGCAGAAGTTCTGAATCTGCCAGTGTTGACAGTTGTTTATTTGAAAGTGCAGTTGCTAGCAGGGGTCTTTTTAAGAGAAGAGTTTAGATATATTACCCACGAGTTGTTAAATATGTATAAAACTGGGAAAACGTTTTACGGCCTTGTTGGCATTCTAAGATATATGATTGGAGTGCTGGGGGACTCAGTTCAGTCTTCAGCAGCGCCCTCAGATGATTCCAGGTGCTTTTCTGTCATTACTGCACATATTGGCACAGGGAGGCGTTGTCCCCTGGGTTTGGAGAAGAGTAACTTCAACTGGGATTAGGCTTTCTGCTCAGACTTGTTTTGTGAGTCCAGAAAGCACCCTGGAGAGTCAGCCTGCCCGTCTGCTTCTTTGTCACATGCACCACAACTATGTTTCATGTGTGTGTGTGAAACATATTCTTCTTTTTTAAAAAAGCCTCCTATTAAAAAAAAATATTTATGTATTTAATTTTGGCGGCACTGGGTCTTCGTTGCTGCATGTGGGCTTTCTTTAGTTGCGGCAAGAGGGGGCTGCTTTGCATTGTGATGCGTGGACTTCTCACTGCGGTGGCTTCTTAAGTTGCACAGCCTGGGCTCTAGGCACATGGGCTTCAGGAGTTGCAGCTCCAAGACTCTGGAGCACGTGCTCAGTAGTTGTGGTGCTTGGGCTCAGTTACTCCACGGCATGTGAGATCTTCCCAGACTAGGGATCGAACCCATGTCCCCCTGCACTGGGAAGCGGATTCTCTACCAATGGACCACCAGGGATGTCCCAGAACATATTCTTGCAACACAGGCATGCACACCTTCTGGGGGTACTAATGCATGGATAGATTTCATGATTTGCAGTAACATACTGCTTTCAAGATTTTCAACTTCCACATGGATTCTTTTCTAAAATTGCCTGAGAAAGTGTCTGCCTTGCACATTTCTCCTCTCACTTTACAGTGAAAGGCCATCTGATGTGTAAATATAGTACATTTGCTCCAGCATTAGAAACCTCCCATACATCAAAAGAAAAAAAAAAGGATAATTAGAAATATTAGTTTTGGAGGATGGCTCCTTTAATTATTCATCAAGGAAGCTTAGACCTGGTCGATTTCTTGCCTTTCTGTATCTTACGTATAATTCTGATCAGGATAAGCTGGTCCTTGCTGTGTAGGTTAGTGAGGTCAGCTCTTTTGAACACAACACCTGTGTTTTCCCGGACTACCAAAGTTTTAAAGATCCATTGGATAAAACCACAAATACATATTTCATGTGGTTTCTTTTGGATTCAGTGCAGTTTTCAAAATGATAGTTAAAGCTTATTTTATCAAAATATGTCATGAAATATTGATTTCAAAGTTGATCCTCATCATATTTTGTCTTATGAAATATTTACTATTTAATATCTCCTACTAACAAAAAACTAATTTTAAACTTATGAAAATTTGGGGGTGACAATTTAAAAATGTGTAAAGAGGGTGCATTTTTCCCCCAAAATTCATATAGGAGGAATGCAAGCAAAGTATTTTGAATAACACTGAAAAGAGGTCTCATTAAACGTTACCTGGGATTCTCCAGAGACCTCAGTTGGTTCCTTATTCATACAAGCTTACCTTTTTTGGTGGATCATACTTGCTGCTTTTAAAGCCCCGCTGTTCACCCTGTGTTCCCTCTGGGGTATTTCATCCAGGAGGACTTCTGGAGCTCACTGCTAGTTGATGGAAAGCAGTGTCAGAGGGCATTTTTCCCAGGTGCAATTGCTTTACTCCAGAGCTTCTTTGTGGTGCCAAGGGTCAGAATGGGTATGTGAACAGTCAAGACTGCTGGTTGTGCTCTGGTAACAAATGATACCAACATCTTAGTGGCTTTTGACAGCCAAGATGTATTTTTTGCTCACACTGCATGTGCACAGATGGGTCACTGCTGATTGTGTTCCTATCCTCTTCACTCGAGAATTCAGGAGGATGGATCAGCCTCTGTCTGGTAGAGAGGAGATGGTGCCAACTACAGGTTAGGTCCCAGAGCTTTTTGCCTCAGATGGCATGGCCTTTCAGCTCACTTTTCATTGATCAGAGCGAGTTCATGGGCCAGACCTGGTTTCAGTAGAGGTGAGGAGTGTGGTCCTTTTTCAGGGAGGGTCAGCCAATATTATCGAAGCAAAATTTATGCCGACAAAGTTACACAGGCAGGGAAAACTTTATTCAGGACTATTGCAATAGGAGAAAGAGACCCAATCACAGTCTGCAGGCAATTCTGCTTGAAACAAAGGGCAGGGTTTTGATTTTTTTTTAAGGGCTAGAGTTGGGGTTAGGGGATCTTTGGCCATTTGTGTTTCCTAACTGGACTTATCCATACAAAAGGAAAACTGAAATTTCTCAATTTTTTGGACAGAAGGTAGTTTTACAACAGGAATGATGTATTCACTGGCTTTAGGCTCTTACCCTCCAACCCCTGGCAGGGCCTCGGTGGGGGCTCCCTGTCCTCTCTCATGATTATATTTCAAAAAGATGGCTCCCAGGTCCTGGAGGAAACAGTCTAGGGTTGTGAAACTGGCAGGAGGCTTTTAGAAAGGTTAACATCTCACAAGGGCAGAGGAAGAATTTATAGTTATAAGTTTTCTAAACTGAATATGTATAAGAAAGGGGAGGTCAGGTGCCTGGAGTCAGGAAGAAGCCTGTGTAAAGTTTATCCAAGCTAAGGAGACTATAAAAGCTATCTTGGTGAACATCTGAGAACAATAATACAGTCTGGCTTTCATAGTGTAGAGTGTGTGAGTGTGTGTGTGTGTGCACGCATGCGTGTGTGAGTGTATGATTTGCTTGACTGCAGACAACAGAAACCAACACTGGCCGCCATCAAAAGAAGAACGCGTATTTGTAAACTAGTGGGGGCTCACGGAATTGACGTGAGTTGAAGAACCAAATTTGAAAAAAACATACACGGCAGCCCCCCGCCTTTTGGCAAAGACAGTGCAGCCAGAACTGTCCACTGCTGGGTAAAGGTGTGGCTGCCACCATCCGGTACTGCAGCTGCTATGAATAAAGCCTGGCCACTCCTTTAGTTTTGGCCCAGAGCCCAAGTGTGGCCTAGAATATCTGATTGGCAGAGCCAGGGCCACACGCCCTGGGTAATGAGGAGGGGATTATCTCTCTCACATACCCTGGCCCTGGCCCTTGGGTAGTGGGGAAGGAGTGAGCGCTAACTTGGGCTTTGGTAACGGGAAGTTGGGTACAGCAAGTCCTCTACATACGAGCTTTCAAGCTGTGACCTTTCGAAGATGCAAACACGTGTTCCATCAAAGTCAGGAGTGAGTGAAATTGCAGCTTGCCCTCTGTCTCCCATTGCTGCCAATCTCTCAGCTCTACCATCTCCTACCTTCTCTCCCTCTTCAGTCAGTAAGTCTTCTTTCTTGTTCTCTCAATGCCAGTCCCTGCGTGCCAGCTGTTGTACCATACTACTGTACTTTTTAAGGTACTGTACTGTAAGAATCCCGTGGGTACAGGAGCCTGGTGGGCTGCAGTTCATGGGGTCATAGAGTTGGGCACGACTGAGCGAATTCACTTTCACTTTCACTGTAAGATTAAAAATGTTGTCTTTATTTTTTGTGTTTGTTTTTATGTATTATTTGTATGTAAAGTATTATGAGCCTCAGTTCAGTTCAGTCACTCAGTCATTTCCAACTCTTTGCAACCCCATGAACCGCAGCACGCCAGGCCTCCCTGTCCATCACCAACACCCGGAGTCCACCCAAACCCATGTCTATCGAGTCGATGATGCCATCCAACCATCTCATCCTCTGTCATCCCCTTCTCCTTCTACCCTCAATTTTTCCCAGCATCAGGGTCTTTTCCAATGAGTCAGCTCTTTGCGTCAGGTGGCCAAAGTATTGGAGTTTCAGCCTCAATATCAGTCCTTCCAAAGAACACCCAGAACTGATCTCTTTTAGGATGGACTGGTTAGATTTCCTTGCAGTCCAAGGGACTCTCAAGAGTATTATCAATGCCACAGTTCAAAAGCATCAATTCTTCAGTGCTCAGCTTTCTTTGTAGTCCAACTCTCACATGACCACTGGAAAAACCATAGCCTTGACTAGATGGATCTTTTTTGGCAAAGTAATGTCTCTGCTTTTTAATTTGCTGTCTAGGTTGGTCATAACTCTCCTTCCAAGGAGTAAGCATCTTTTAACTTCATTTCTGCAATTGCCATTTGCAGTGATTTTGGAGCCCAGAAAAATAAAGTCAGCCACTGTTTCCAGTATTTCCCCATCTATCTGCCATGAAGTCTATTACAGTACAATACTATATAGCTGATTAGTTGGGTAACTGTGCTAACTTTGTTCGACTTATGAACAAATGAAACTTACAAATAGGCTCTCAGAATGAAATTTGTCCATATGTAGGGAAATAGCTGTAATGAGTTCCACTAGGGCTGAACATAACTGGAGATAACCTCCTTTATACCCATGTATGGGGAAGGAGATGGCACCCCACTCCAGTACTCTTGCCTGAAAAATCCCATGGGCAGAGGAGCCTGATAGGCTGCAGTCCATGGGGTTGGGAAGAGTCAGACACGACTGAGCGATTTCACTTTCACTTTTCACTTTCTTGCACTGGAGAAGGAAATGCCAACCCACTCCGGTGTTCTTGCCTGGAGAATCCCAGGGACGGGGGAGCCTGGTGGGCTGCTATCTATGGGGTCACACAGAGTTGGACACGACTGAAGCGACTTAGCAGCGGCAGCATACCCACCCAAGGTGAAGGTTGGATGGACAAAACGAAACAAAGCAAAGCAAACCCAGAAGAACCATGTAATCTTTAAGGCCCACCACCTGGAGGATGGTGTGTTGTAAAGAAAGTTGGGGCAACTGTTTGCCCACTTCTTTCCTGTCTTTTGTGGGATCCCCGATGGCCAACAAACCACTAGCCTTCTCTGACCACTCGATTCCTACTGTAACTCCCCGGCTCACCAGGACAGCCTGCAGGTCTCTGAATAGTCTTCTAATACCTCATGGAGGAAGCTCTCTCTCCTCTCAGCTCTTTGCAATAAGGTGGCATGAATGTATGTGTGAGGTTTGCAAAACCTCTTGTGTTTATCAGCTACAAATATGAAAATCTCTCTTAAGAGTACAGATTTCCCAACAGTTCCTTTAAAGAAGAAGCCAGAGCGTAGTCTTTGAAGTTGCAAAACCTAGGGCTCAGATCTCTGTTCCTTTTCTACCCGAGTTCCAGGTTCCCATCAGAGAAATGGCGTTTTCACCCATATTTCACAGGGAGTTTTAAAGAAAGTGTCAGATAATGTCTGTAGAGTGCACAGCGCTGGCACCTAGTGGGAACATATAAATGGTAATGATTATTAGGAAAGGGACGTCTCTGACTCTTCTTCTTTCCCCTCTGCCAGAGTTATTTCCCCACAGCAGTCACATTTCCAGTATTTTGTTCAGGAGGAAGGAACACAGATCTATTTTTGAATTGGTTTCTGGGGGCTGCAGCATGCCATGTGTTCTGGCTCTGTCTTTCCTCATAGCCCGAGGATCTCCCATGCCACTCGCCTGGCCTCAATCAAACAGGACCAGAAGAGGCCGGATCTTGGGCAGAACAGATTGAAGCATTTCTGCCAGACCACTGGGTCACTTACTGAGTGGCAGTGCTTTGCAAATAGGAAGCATCTAGAGGAAGGTTTTATTTACTGAGTCCTCACACTCATGCTCGTTAATCATCCAAATTGTGCAAGGCCCCAAGTGGTTCATGAATAGGTAATTAATTAAAATGTTATATGCAGTGTCATGCAGTATGTGAAGGTTTTTATGGAAATTATTAACATTTCTTTGAATATTTCTCTTTGGGCCTATTTATAAATATATGCCTAAAGATATGATATCTTTGATATATAAATATACTCTGTGTGTGTGTCTGTGTGTGTGTATGTGTATATGAGTGTGTTAAGATTTTATTGGTGTGGACTTAGTTAGATTATAAAGATGGACGTTAACACCAAAAATTTTCCCAAGTGTCATGAAAACTTAACACCATTCCACCCCCCCCCCCCCCCCCCGGGTTTTAAAGAATAACTGTCTTACGAAATTGAACAAATCGGAAAGTTTTATTGGCAGTGATATTGTGTTGCTTAAACTCTGGTTGCCTTGGTTACTCTTGAACTATTAAAATAATCTAGGCTTTTAGATAGTGAGGACTAGTGTTCTACTTATTTTGGGCCCATGATGGTATTAATTAAACCTCTCTAGGGCTGGTGAAGAGGGAATTTATGAGCTGTCTAGAAGGGAGGATGGCTGTGGCAGCCAGCAGTTTGGTTAATTTCTGAGCCCAAAAGACAATAACATCATTGGTATGGAGGATCATTGTCGTTGAGACAGATATGAGTCCTTTTCTGAATGTTTCTGGTGCACAAAGGCACATCTCTGACTGATTATTTAAAGTTATTATTTTAGAATAGAGCAGGGAGTACCCAACGGTCCTCACCCATGTCTGTTCATTTGTTCTTTAATTATCCTTCTCCACCCTCACCCCTTTCTCAGAGATAACCTGCTGAAAGTGGCAATGGTCACAGATCACTTCTGAAAAGGTAGCCATTCCCACATGTTTATTTCAGGCCTGTTGTTGTGTCTACGATGGTGTCTGGCTGCAGCCTTACCCCAGAATCAGAATTTCAAAGCTGAAATGAAACATAAGTGTTTGCTGAGCTCAGCCCACATTTTTCAGATCAGGTGACCGACGATTAGAGAAGTGCATTTCAGTTCTGAATTTCAGATTTCCAGCAGTGTTTTTGCTCTCTTTCCAGTTGAGACTGAAGACAATCCTGCCTTTTCTATGTAAATCAAAGTCTCTTATTTAAATAACACCACTGTAGGAAAATTGTATGGTAGGGTTGGAGTTTTAGAAGTTGTCTTGGTAGAGTTATGAACTCACAGAGTGGAAAGGAACCTTGAACAAATATATAATCTATCACCCCAGTCCTGGATTCCAACAGACTTCTAATACCCACATACTCTCTTATTCCCCTTCCAATGACAAGCTCTCAAAATGTGTGGGGGAACTTCTCTGGAGGTCCAGTGGTTAAGACTCCTTGTTTCTACTACAGGGGGCACGGGTTCAATCCCTGGTCAGGAAGCTAAGACCTCATATGCTGTGTGGCGCTGCCAACAGTTAAAATAAATAAATAAATACAACAGCAATTAAAAAAAAAAATGTGTAGGGGGTGCAATGTGAGTATAGCAGGGCTTAGAAGCCAGGGAATCTGTGTAAAGAAGCTTGTTGTGCTCATTTAGCCCATTTAACCCACCTAGTTAGAATTATTGCTTATAGTATTGCTTAAAGATGGGAGCATAGCTTTGAGGAAGAATTAGAACTTGCTTATGATAAAAATAAAACGACCTTGTATGTTAGTCTTTCCACTCTTATTGTTTTACATAATCCATCACAAAATCCATACTGATAACTTGAGTTGAATTGATTAGCAGTTCATGAATAAACAATAGCAGTTCATGAATAAACAATATCAAGAGTGAACAGCCCAAGAAGGGGAAAACTCACACTGTGTGCCGTGTTCTACATGTGGGTCACTTGTATTCAATCTTTACCCTCAGGTGAAACAGGTATTATTGTCTTATAGATGAAGACTCTGAGAATCAGGAAGTTTCCTGTCCTTCTTAAGGTGGCAAGGTTAATGAGTGATGATGGTGGAATTTGAACCTGGCCTCTTGCCTCCAGGAGAAGAAAAGATGTCAAAAGTCAGAGAAGAGCAGCTTGTCATCAGCATGGTTCAGCCGACTTACATTTTCATCCTCTTGCCTAAAAATAAGTCATTTCATACGATCATCTTATTTAACTGTTCCTGCTGAAGCAAAGACGTAACCCAGGAGTTTTCTTAAGTTTTCAGATCTCCTGAAGCTTAAAAATGGTGGGAGAGTGGATTTTATAAAAAGCTAACAGCTGGAGAAAAGCCGATGAGTAAGAAAGAACTTAAGACACAGATTGATAAAGTCCTCACTGGTACTGTCAGAGGGAACTCAGTGCTCTGGAGGAGGAAGATGGGGGTGGAAAATGGGGATGAGAAGCTAGTGAAACTATTGAGCTGAATATCTGATAAGTGTGGGAAGTGGCAGAAAGGAGTTTTTCTTCCGGAAGCCTAAAACCCCAAAATGATTAATCGGACGATTGACAGAAAGTAAGGCCTTGCTGTAACACAAAAACTAGGTAGAGGGAACTCTTGAATTTCTGAAAATAGGAATGATTGACTAAGGGGTTTATATTATTTAAAACACACACAAACACATACACATACCACAGAGGTCAATGAGATTGTATTGAAATTATTAACAACAACAAAAAAAGATTGCGAGAGCTTTAATCTCAAGCCAGCTTTAATCTCAGTAGTAAGAGCAGACTTTACGTATATATTAGATGAATACCTTTTAATGAAGAAATGTAGAATTTAGATTTTCGGTTAAGCCTGCTAAATCACAATGTTAGGATCTGGTATGACAGGAAATGCCCAGATGTCAAATTAAGTATTATTTCATTGCCAAGTAACCTTACAGAAGGTGTTTGACGGCAAAGTCGCAATGACCATAAAATCCTGAATTTCCAAAAAATTTTCATGGCCTCCCTGCACCCCCAGTCACCCTCCGTTTACCTCATCTCATGTCCCATCTCTTCTCTCAGCCCTGCGTGTGTAGTTTCATAGTCTAGAGCTGGCATGGTGTGTGCAAGTGGGTTTTCTACCTTTCTTCTGTCTTAGGGAAGCACGGTCTGATCTGCAGGGTTTGTTCTTATGGAACATAAACACCCCCTGAGAGTTTCATTTACACACTCTGATTCAGCCTCCAAGAAGCTTGCTCAGGCCTCTCTGCTTCCTCGAGTATCTTTTCTTTTTTTAAGGCTGCAACCTGAGACGTGAGGGATCCCAGTTCCCCAACCAGGGATCGAACCTGTGCCCCCTGCACTGGAACCATGGAGTCCTAACCACTGAACCACCAGGGAAGTCCCCTTGAGTATTTTTTTTCTTTGACTGTATTCTTCTCTCAGTGGGCCTCCCGCCAATCTCACAGAACTTCTTGGCACATTAACACCTTTTGTTTTCTACATGCGATAATGTGGGTTGCTTGTAGCTCATATAGCTGCTGCTGCTAAGTCGCTTCAGTCGTGTCCGACTCTGCGACCCCATAGACAGCAGCCCACCAGGCTCCCCCGTCCCTGGGATTCTTCAGGCAAGAACACTGGAGTGGGTTGCCATTTCCTTCTCCAGTGCATGAAAGTGAAAAGTGAAAGTGAAGTTGCTCAGTCGTGTCCGACTCTTCGTGACCCCATGGACTGTAGCCTACCAGGCTGCTCCGTCCATGGGATTTCCCAGGCGAGAGTACTGGAGTGGGGTGCCATTGCCTTCTCCAGCTCATATAGCAGAGGTTCCCAAACCTCACTGGTTCCTGGAGCCCTTAGGCAAAGACCAACCAAATAAACAAACTTAGTGATTCTGCTTAAGCAGATAGGTTCAAACAACTTAATGAGTATTTATGTCCTAGCAGTTGTGGCTATTTAAAAAATTAATGCTACCTTCCATTAGGTAGTTACTTTTTGTTAAGCACCAAGCATTTTACATACATTATTTCATTTAATCATTCAGCAATAAACTTCATTCAGTCATTTATTCAATAGCATTCATGGAGCAGCTGCTGTGTGCTAAGCATCATTTTAAGGGCCACAGGTATACCTGTGAATGAAACAGGTGGAGCCCTATCCTCAAGGAACTTACAGTCTAGTATGGGAGACAGGTAGTTAACAAAGGGAAGAATAGAGAAATAGTAGGTAGAGATAAAGACAATGGTTAAGGAAAACAAATCAGGGACTTCCCTCATGGTTCAGTGGCTAAGACTCCATGCTCCTGGTTGGAGAACTGGGGTCCAACATACTGCAACTAAGACCCAACACAGCCAAGTGCATAAATATAAAAAAACAAAACAAAACAAAAACTAGAAAAGTAAATTAGATGAAGGGGACAGAGAATTTTGGAGATGCTATTTTAGATAGGGTGGTCAGGGATATACTGTGAAATAGGTGATATTATCCTCATTTTATGGAGAATAAAACTGATCTCAGAGAAGTTAAGTTACTTGTCTATGGTGTGCTCAATTGTGTCCGATTCTTTTTCACCCCATGGACTGTAGCCAACCAGGCTCTTCTGCCCATGGGATTTTTCAGGTAAGAATACCGGAGTGGGTTTCTATTTCCTTCTCCAGGTATAAAGACTTTAAGTGGGATTCAAATATTTCTAATCAAGGAACTGAGGCAATGCAACCAAGTCTTGGATGAATTCAGCAATAAAATTAGGAACATTCTTACTGAAATGTGTGAGTGGATGTATTATTGTGAGTACCTGAGATTTCCTGACATTAACTCCCACCTGTAAAGAGCTGAGAACTACACAGGACTTGCCTGGATGTCCAGTGGGTAAGGCTCGGCACCTCCAATGCAGGGGGCATGGGTTTGATCCCTAGTCAAGGAGCTAAGATCCTGCACACCACACAAGGCCAAAAAAAAAAAAAAAAAAAAAAAAGAATTGAGAACTACAGAAAACAGTCTCTTTTACATACTTATCAAGGAGATAAAACCTATTATCTCAAGGGTGGAATCACTGAAGACAAGCAAACATTGCCTGGTGTGATAGTGCAAAGTGATTTCTCTGAGGACAAGTAAGACTTGGCTTCTTTGATGAGGTAACTTCTCACATTGGGAAAAAAAATGGGGTCTGGAGGAAAATAATATTTATTTAGTTCCAGAAGGAGAGTGCATTTTCATGTTGATTGGTGGCTAGTAATAAGAGAAACATCAGGTGGGAATCACATTTCAAATTAAACAACTTAATTTCATTTTCTGTGAAAGTAAAGGAAAATATTCCATTCACCTGAATTTTTAAGGGATTATATAAGAAAGACCACCTACAAAGGATAGTAGTATATTTTTTTACTTATAGTTTTTCTGATGAGTACAGTGGAAAAGAGAGCAAGAGAGTGATGGACAGGAGACTGAGAAAGCTCCAAGGGAGATGTGTTAGCTGTAGGTAAATCACACTTGTCACACTGTGTTTTGGGCATCAGAGTAAGTTATCACCTGTTAGCACTACTCTTGGAAGATTTTCAGCAGACAAGAATAGTCTTCTGTTCCTCTGTGCTCTGGGAAGCACATTGCAAATGAAAGCATATAAATACCAGTTCACATTTTTAAATTCATTTTCATATTTTATGTTTAATTAAAATATTATTATGAAAACATTCTAACCATGCAGAATGGGCTTAAATGAAAAGTACACAGTTTTCCAATTCTAGTACAGCTCCCCAGAGCCAACTGCTTCCAGATTTTTCAGTTTATACATTAACATTCTAGGTACTCAATGGGTTACACGTTTATCCCCTACTGTATCAACCTGAGACAATATCTACTGATCCTAGCCATGAAAGAGGAATTGATCTCAAACATCCTTTAGGTCATATTTTTACTTTTTTCTCTCATCTCCCACATTTTAAAAGTAATTTATTCTTTTTTAAAAAATTTTCAATAATTTTATTATAATTGAATTAGCAAGAGGCAGCTCCAAACGCTGTAAATACAAGGAGTTTTGAATCTGGCATTCTTTCCTTTTGTCTCTCATTAAAAAAATAATTTATTTATTTTATTTTATTTTATTTTATTTTATTTATTTATTTTTTTAATTTTAGTTTTTTATTTTTTAAATTTTAAAATCTTTAATTCTTACATGCATTCCCAAACATGAACCCCCCTCCCACCTCCCTCCCCATAATTGCTTTACAATATTGTATTGGTTTCTGCCATATATGAACATGAATCAGCCATAGGTAATACATGTGTCCCCTCCTTCCTGAGCCTCCCTTCTACCTCCCACCCCATCCTACTTCTAGGTTGTCACACAGCACCAGATTTGAGCTCCCTGTCTCTCTGTCTCTCTAAAGGTCACTCAGTCGTGACCTCCCTGTGTCAAGTAAATTTCCACTGGCTATCTAATTTTACATATGGTAAGTATATGTTTCTAAAAGCAGTTTATTCATATTTTCTGACTGTGATATTCACTTTATTTTCTCTGAAGACACTAGTTAGATTTTATATTAATATTATTTTTATAATAATATTGGATTAGATTTTATATTAATATTATTTTCCATAATGTTAACATTAGATTAGATTTTTAGTTATATTTTTATATTAATATTATTTTCATAATATATTACTTTCATTAAAGCCAGTTTTTCTCCCTGTTCCTCAGTCTTCTTGTGTTTTTTTTTTTTCTCCCCAAATTTTGATGACATTTATTTCTCTGTTTGTCTTTTAAAACAGAGGGCTACCCACTTGTAGGAAATGACAAAGGCATGGAAATACGTATTATCCAGGCTATTGTTTACAGCACTATTTGTAGCAGGAAAACATTGGAAATTATCCAAATGTCTGTCAGTAGGGGACTGGTTGAACAAAACAGTGAAACATCTTCAGGGTGGATACTGTGTGATACAATAGAAGATATTAAGAAGGATATATATATATTCGTGGAATGATCTATAGGATATATTGTTAGATTAAGAAAAAGGCAAGGTAGAGAAAAGTATGTATTGTATGATACTATTTATTGCAAAAGGGGAGATATAAATGTATACACACATCCTTGTGTTTTAAGAATTGGAAGAGTAAACTATGAAATCTAAAAATATGTTAGCTTTTGGGCAGAGAGGATATAAGTTAATACTATTTGTAAATATGACTTTGGGACCATGTATGTATTTTCATGACTATAATAAAAATTAAAATATAAAAGATAATCCCCCCACATCAGTAGTAAAACAAAATCAATGAAGCTGACTGTATATTCAGTTAGCAGTAGAACCAAACAGGGATGAACTATTCCAAGCGCTTTAAAGCACAGTGATCTGTGTCTCCTCAGAGAGATGCATCTCAAGGAAAAAAATAATTAAAGAATATCCTAAACTGCTTCAGCAATTACATTGTTGATGGCAGTCTCCAAATCTGTATTCTGAAGTTGTTTTTTGTGTCACATACAATATAAAGTTGATTGATGGTGAGAGGAGAAGGGGACGACAGAGGATGAGATGGTTGGATGGCATCACCACTCAATGGACATGAGTTTGGGCAAGCTCTGGGGATGAAGGACAGGGAAGCCTGGTGTGCAGCAGCTCATGGGGTTGCAAAGAGTCAGACCCGACTTAGTAATTGAACAACAACATCAGTATAAAAAAGTAATAATTATGTTCTTAAGCTCTGGGCTTTTTGATGCAGAGGATAAGTATTGAGAGATATCAGATCAGTGAGATGGATTAAAGCTCTGTGGTCCTGACTTTAAAGTGGAAGTGTCATAATGAACTCGTGAGGTATTTTGTGTGTTTATATATGTATGCGTGTTTTACTAGGTCTCTCCTCCGGAAAACTACAGAAACAGTGACCAGTCCAGTAGTCATGAACAACCCCAGTGCCTAGCTTGTTGTTTCAAAATACCATCTCTCACTAAAATGAAAGCATTCCTTGCAAAAAAAAAAAAAAAAAGTTGATTCCTGGTCAAGGGTAAGAAATGGCTTTCCAGGTGGCACAGTGGTAAAGAACCCGCCTGCCAATGCAGGGGATGTAAGAGATGCAGGTTTGAGCCCTGAGTTTGGAAGATTCCCTGGAGGAGGAAACGGCAACCCACTCCAGTATTCTTGCCTGGAAAACTCCATGGCAGAGTAGCCTGGTGGGCTACAGTCCATGGGGTGCAAAGAGTTGGACACAACTGGACACACAGACCCAAGAAATATAGAAGATGAACCTACAATATTTTGTCATTCTAGAAAGCAAGGAAGCTATCAAAGACCATTGAAAGGGTTCTGCACCAACTTGTATAGGCTCCTGCTGGACAAAGCTAGGATGGTTTACACATCAAAAAGAATAAATAAATTTAAACACATCAAATACATTTAAATCCTTGGTTCATAATAAAACAAATCTCCCCACCAGAAGTCCCCCAAGTTCATGGATCATCTTTGTAGTATCAAAACTCATTTTTCTTTGAAGAAACTAATGGATAAAGGAAAGAATTGATTTTCACTTTCTTTTATAAAAAGTACCCCAGGATAATCAAATATTTGATGAGAGGAAGCTTAATTTTTTAGACATATTCCAGATAATAAGTGAAGAAAGAATGCTAGAATAAGAATATCATCTTTATGCAATTCTAATGAATGAGCTGGTTTAAGTTCTCAATGACTGCTAACTTTGTAAAAAGAGAATCAGGCATTATATACTTCCTGTTGAAAGCATACACACTGTGTTTGAATTGGTCTTACCAAGAAAAGAGAAAAAAGACCCAGTAACAGATCAAGCTTTCAATAAATCTATCAATGAATAATAAATATCAACAATAAAGGAACATGTTAAGTGACTCCATGGAGAGGTGGGCATAAAATCCAGATTTTGAGAAATTGTACAGGACAAACTAGGTGATTTCTTCAGGAAATGTAAAGGGCAGGAAGAAAAAATAGGAAATCTATAAACTATAAGAAACCAAGAGTCTTGTCAACCAATTATATTGTATACTCTTCCCTGATAGCTCAGATGGTAAAGAATCTGTCTATAATGCAAGAGACTTGGGTTCGACTCCTGGATCAGGAAGACCCTTGGAGAAGGGCATCACTACCCACTCCAGTATTCCTGCCTGGAGAATCCCATGGACAGAGCAGCCTGGCAGGCTACAGCCCATGGGATTGCAAAGAGTCGGACACGACTGACCTGCTATAACAACCACCAACCTTGTTTTCATACTGATTCAAATAAATTATACTTCTAAAAAGATCATTTTTAGAACAACCAAGTGTCTGAACACTGAGTAATGTAACATCAAATTTTTTTTTTTTTGGAAGTTGTGATTTAGATACTGTGGTCATGATTTGAAAAGGCAATCTTTGTCTTTTAGTGATATATACCTAAATTTTTCATGATGGAGTAGCATAATGTCTGGGAATTTTTAAACAGTTGTGTGGATTAGGGAAGCAGGTTGGGTCATATGGAAAACAAGATTGGGTATGAATTCTTGAATTAATATTTTGAAGCTGGGTTTTGGGTATATGGAGGGGTGGATTATACTATCATCTACCTTCGTATGTTTGGAATTTTTCATAATTACAAGTATAAAAGAATAAAGAACAGAAAACCTGTTTGGGTTAAAAATAGGTAGCTAGCACAGATTTCTTTGGTAATTCAGAGGAACCTTTTTAGTCACCAGACCTTTTCACTGTGGGGAGGACTGACTTTGAGCCCCTTGTAGATGGCTGGGGAGTTTTAAATGGCAGAGTTCACTTGAGGGTATTTGGCATACTCAAAGGCCGACAGAAGGAGGGGGGCCCCCCACTCCTGCCCTGAAACTATCGTCTGCCTTGGTAAATTCCTTGCAGACAAGATCTTAGGTTTCATTTTGGGACAACTACCCTATCTATGTGAGGGTGGGAATGTTCTAAAAATAATTCTTTCCACATGCACCCCAATGTTCATGGCAGCACCTTTCACAATAATCATGACATGGAAGCAACCTAAATGTCCATTAACAGAGGAATAGAGAAACAAGGTGTGGTACATATATACAATGGAATATTACTCAGCCATAAAAAGGAATGAAATTCGGTCATTTGTAGAGATGCAGATGGACCTAGAGACTGTCGTACAGAGTGAAGTAAGTCAGAAAGTCAAATACTGGATATTAAGGGATATATGTGGAATCTAGAAAAATGGTATAGATGATCTTATCTGCAAAGCAGAAATAGAGACACAGTTGTAGAGAACAGAGGTATGGACACCGAGGTGGAGAAGGTGGCATGGGTTGAATGGGGCGATTAAAACTAGTGAGAAGCTACTGTACAGCTCAGGAAACTCAACTCAATGCTCTGTGGTGACCTAAATGAAAAGGAAATCCAACAAAGAGAGAAAAAGCGGAAACAGTTACAGATTTCATTTTCTTGGGCTCCAAAATCACTGTGGATGGTGACTGCAGCCACAAAATTAAAAGACACTTGCTCCATGGAAGAAAAGCTATGACAAACCTAGACAATATATTACAAAGCAGATACATCATTTTGCTGACATGGGTCCAAATAGTCAAAGCGATGGTTTTTCCAGTAGTCATATATGGAAGTGAGAGTTGGGCCATAAAGAAAGCTGAGCACTGAATAATTGATGCTTTCAATTCATGGTGCTGAAAAAGACTCTTCAGAGTTCCTTGGACAGCAAGCAGATAAAACTAGCTAATCCTAAAGGAAATCAACCCTGAATAATCACTGGAAGGACTGATGCTAAAGCTGAAACTCCAATACTTTGTCTACCTAATGCAAAGAGCCGACTCATTGGAAAAGACCCAGATGCTGGGAAAGATTGAGGGCAGGAGGAGAAGGGGGCAACAGAGACTGACGGCATCACTGACTCAATGGACATGGGTTGGAGCTAACTCAGGGAGATGGTGAAGGACAGGGAGGTTTGGCATGCTGCAATTCATGTGGTCGGAGAGTCGGACATGACTTTGCAACTGAACAACAACAAATGTTACGTATAGCTGATTCACTTTGCTGTACTGTATAAACAAACACAACATTGTAAAGCAGCTATTCTTCAATAGAAACTAATTAAAAAAAATAAAACTTTGAGTGAGTTAGATTGATTGCCATCCTATAGTCCACTGAGAATGCAATCCACCTGAGATCTCATAGCTCGGAGTATTATCTCTCTGATTCCAAGTATCATTCCCATACGACACCTGGGAAATGGTTTTGCCCTTGCTCTTTTGCAGATCAGGAATACTTCTTTATGGGCAGGAGTAGAGAACAGGGAAGCCCAGGTAGCTCAGAGGTAAAGTATCTGAGCCAATGCAGGAGACTCAAGAGATGCAGGTTCGATCCCTGGATTGGGAAGATCCCTGGAGGAGGAAATGGCAATCTCATCCAGTATTCTTGCCTGGAGAATCCCATGGACAGAGGAGCCTGGTGGGCTACAGTCCATGGGGTTGCAGAGTCAGACACAGTTTAGCGACTAAAGAACAAGAACAAGAGAACAGGGAAGGTTGGAGTTCTCTTCTGGGAAAAGACACTGTTGCCTCATGAAGCACATGTCTGATGAAGTTAAAACTCACTCTGGATCTTTTATTTAGTTTTGTAAAGTTCAGTCAGTTCAGTTCAGTTCAGTTCAGTTGCTCAGTTGTGTCCAACTCTTTGTGACCCCATGAATCGCAGCACGCCAGGCCTCCCTGTCCATCACCAACTCCCGGAGTTCACTCACACTCACATCCATCGAGTCAGTGATGCCATCTAGCCATCTCATCCTGGGTCATCCCCTTCTCCTCCTGCCCCCAATCCCTCCCAGCATCAGAGTTTTTTCCAATGAGTCAACTCTTTGTATGAGGTGGCCAAAGTACTGGAGCTTCAGCTTTAGCATCATTCCTTCCAAAGAAATCCCAGGGTTGATCTCCTTCAGAGACTGGTTGGATCTCCTTGCAGTCCAAGGGACTCTCAAGAGTCTTCTCCAACACCACAGTTCAAAAGCATCAATTCTTCGACGCTCAGCCTTCTTCACAGTCCAACTCTCACATCCATACATGACCACAGGAAAAACCATAGCCTTGACTAGACGGACCTTAGTCGACAAAGTAATGTCTCTGCTTCTTAATATACTATCTGGGTTGGTCATAACTTTTCTTCCAAGGAGTAAGCGTCTTTTAATTTCATGGCTGCAGTCACCATCTGCAGTGATTCTGGAGCCCCCAAAAATAAAGTCTGACCCTGTTTCCACTGTTTCCCCATCTATTTCCCATGAAGTGATGGGACCAGATGCCATGATCTTCGTTTGTAAAGTTATTGACCAGGTTTTATATAGAGGAGTAGTTTAAAAGCTGAATTATATTGACTTTGGGCCAAGAAAGGGTGCTATTGGCTAATACTAAGGAAATACATGAGTCTTTCAGTGGATGAAGTTAGCAGATTAATAAAATATGAGTGTGGAGATTCTTAGATTTTCACAGAGGTAATTAAGAAACAGGTTTGAACAGTGGACTTTCAGATTGGGATATGACAAACTCCACTAAGCAGTAAAATGATAAGGTGGTCAGCCTAAATGGAGAAAGTCTTGATGGGAGTGGATAGAAGAGTGTGAGCTGGGGGTGACTTTGCCCTGGGAGAAGTTATCTTTTCAAAAAAGAAATCCAGACTACATTTTTTAATAGTCAGAATCCTATTTTATCTGGATTCTTTCATTACACTGTAAGATGGTGCTCTTGAAGATCTCATTAACTCTGTGTTCTGCAAAAACATCAGCAAACTTACTGCATCAATAACTAAACCCTATCATTTGCACTCTCCCTGCTGCAAACTAGCATCATATTTGTATTTTCCCCTGAAGTTCCTGGTAATGCTGTCTTTTCACTCCTTGGGCTCATCATCTTGAAATAATTTATATATTCACTCATTTGTTCAGCATATATTTATCACTGCTTACATCTCCCAGGTTCTATGCTAGGTGCTGGATCACTGTGGTAAATTAAGTAAACAAGGTCTCTGCACTCAACGGAATTAAGAGCTTGCAGAGGTCACCCATGACCCTTCTTCCTTCTTGGACCGTTGTGTGGGGATTCCTACTAAGTCAATCGCTCTCAATTTTATCGCCTTTTAATTGACGTCTCTTTTATTTATACTTACCAAAGTCTGTCTTGGATTATAGATATCTGTCTCTTCCATTAGGTTAGGAACACAATTTGTTTGTTATGTATTATAATTTGCCACCTTCCAAACTGTTATTTATATGTTTCCTGGTTTTAAGATGCAATTATGTGACTTCTTAACTACACACACACACACACACACACACACACACACACACACACACACACACATCCACCCACCCACCGAGACCAGCCAACCGACAGAACCCCATCATGCACAGTAGCGAGAGACTCTGAAGCACATGGCCAGATGCCTTACACGACATCGTGGCTCCCTCACCCGGCAGCCTGATGCCTTCCTCCATATTTTTCAGCCTCCTCCTACCAGGAGGAGAGTGAAAATGATGTCTATCTCCCTTCTCTGATACTGAGCCTTATTGTTAGAACACTGCCCCCTCAATTACAGTGTTCTGTTTTTCTTTAGAATGCTTTCATTCATGAAACTCAAGGGGTTCCTTTTGGAAAGACAGACACAAGAAAGGGTTAATAAATATTTATAAAGAACTTTTCAGGGGTTCTAAATGATATCAATAGAATCTTGAAAACCGTGAGATTAATTGCTTTGTAGCAAGCATCTGACACATAAACGAGAATGATGGAGGGTTTGTATGTACCTGGCACTAAGCCAAGTCCTTTCTGTGGCGTACCTTATCTAATCCTCACAACAAATTCTGTGAGGCAGGTGCCTTTCCTATCTCTATTTTACTGCAGATTAAAGACATTAAATAATATGGCCATAGTTATCAAGAGGTGAGTCTGATGTTTCAACTAATTTTAACAGTTGTATCAAAGTATCACATATAAATCTTCCTTCTTTCCTTTCTTCCTTGGCTCCTCCCTCCCTCCTTCCTTCCTTCTCTCCCTCCCTTCCTCCCCTCCTTCTGGTGTTATGGAGAGTACATATACCATGACCTACTTAATAAAAAAAAATGACATTCAGCTTAAGATAATAATGTGTGTGTTATTTGATCAGTGATGTCCGACTCTTTGTGATGCCGTGGACTGCAGCCCACCAGGCTCCTCTCTCCATGGAGTTCTCCAGGCAAGAATGCTGGAGTGGGTCGCCATTTCCTTCTCCAGGGGATCTTCCTGATCCAGGGATTGAACCCAGGTCTCCTGCATTTCAGGCAAATTCTTGACAGTTTGAGCCACCAGGGAAGCAAAGATCCCCTGGAGAAGGGAATGGCAACCTGCTCCAATGTTCTTGCCTGGAGAATTCCATGGACACAGGAGACTGGTGGGGTAAGGTCTATGGGGTCGCAAGAGTTGGACATGATTGAGGCAACTTAATATTCTATTATCACACGCGTTTATCATTTAGTGAACAGTAGTAGCTGGCTGGATTTCATCTGCTACATTTTACTCTGCATGTAGTAAAGAAACACGACTATCATCTTATTACATAAGTTACTCAATACAATTGAATTTAGAGATTTTATTTTTCAATAATACTTCTAATAAAATTTGAAAAAAAAGCCTACTCAAAATTCATGATATATTACAGAATTTCTTTTTTAACTTGCAACTGTGGGAAACTTTGGAAGCACATTTCCTCACAGGAGGAGCAGTTGGTCTTTGAATGTATGCCCATTTATATTTCTTACTGCAAGTCATTTACATTTCCATGTTTTAGCTATTGAGTCGTGCTCCTGAAATGTCAAATGCAATTATCATAGTTAGCAAGGGCTGGAAAAAACTTCCCTACAAATATTTTTCCTCAGGAAAGAAGAGACTATTTTTCTGCCTTGTTTGAGCTCAGCAGCCAGAAGCTTCCAGGTCGTATAGCTGTCCTCAAGTCTCCTCACAGACCTTCTTGCGCACATGATCGGCTTTTCTGAACATCTTGTTGGAAATCCATGTCCCAGGAGGTGAGATATGCCCTGGAAGGCTGATTCTACATGGAGAATTTCACTTCCATTCAGAGCTCTGGAGACCACCCAACACTCTCCTTGAACAGAATCCAAGCCTCTGGACTGACCTTGGGTTCCTTCAGCCTCACAATGGTTAGAATTCCTGCATTTTGAAAACTATTTTTCAAGACTAAAAACAACCTCTGAATTTGTACCCACACTTCTGTCCTGCTTTGTTTCAGTTTATCTGTTTAATCTTACACAGGCTATCATATGATTTTTACTTGATCATTTTTACCCAGTAGTTATTTTTACTTACTAATCTGAAGGATTGATGCTTTCGAACTGTGGTGCTGAAGAAGACTCTTGAGAGTTCCTTGGACAGCAAGGAGATCAAATCAGTCAATCCTAAAGGAAATCAATCCTGAATATTCATTGGAAGGACTGATGCTGAAGCTCCAATTCTTTGGCTACCTGATGCAAAGAACCAACTCATGAGAAAAGACCCTGATGCTGAGAAAGATTGAAGGCAGGAGAAGGAGACAACAAAAGATGAGATGGTTGGATGGCACCACTGACTCAATGGGCATAAGTTTGAGCAAAGTCTGGGAGATAGTGAAGGACAGGGAGCCTGGTGTGCTGCGGTCCATGAGGTCACAAAGAGTCAGACATGACTTAGCAAGTGAAGAACAACAACAGCTTTATAAGTTTAGTAGTTTCTGGTTTTAAACGCACTTACACCTAGCCTATTTTGTTCTATCTGCTCCATGAGCCTGTGAGTTTGCAGAAAAAATTCTATCAAGTGAGAAACTACAGCCAGGAAGAACATCAGGGACTAATGTAATGACATGCTCGCTGGTGAAGGAATCAGAGCATCAAGCTTAGAATTTGTAACATCAGGGTTATTGGTCCTGAGACTAGACCATGCTGTTGATATAAAACACTTTCAAAATAACAATTTTCATGAATTGATCCCTTCAATTAATTTGAGTTTCTGAGGCTTTGCTGTATTGCCAACCCCTTGACTTTGCTGAAATGATTTCAAACTCTGCAATTCATTATGACTACTAGGGCACTGTGATTCCAGCAGTTTCTTAAAGTATGCTTGGCCATAAAGACAGTGTCTTAATGATTTAAGACAAGAATCCTTTATTCCTAAAATAATTCTGCTCACTAATGTGATCAGGGAGTTCAATTTCAGTTTGACAGAGGTTTCAAAATAGAACTTCATGAGGGAAAGCTGCAATTAGATATTCATGGGTAATATTCTTAAGTTTGGGAAGTAGAATATTAATGAGGAGGGGTATTGATTTTATTTTACTTTAATTATACTACATTTGCTGTTCTAGCTGCTGCAGATTGTGAAGCCCTTGATATTTTTACTTTGCCTTCTCTTCTTGTTTGGTAGCTGTTATGAATAAAGGCACAGACTTTTTTGCACTCTGCTGCAGAAGCAACATCAGATGTAATAGACCTGTTGTGAGTAAGCAAATAAAATCCTTAACAAAATTCCTTGTACTAGTACTTATTTGCAAAATAGTGTCATAGTCTTTCCGTCTTATCTCTGAAGGCTCTCCTCTGAACTGGAGACCTCTGCGAGATTAGGAATCAAACAGAATAGCAGAAAAATAGCCAGCCCAGTCATTCAAACCTAAATTATTAGCTTCCTTTCAAAGTCTTATGCAATTTATTTCTTTATCCAGTATTTGGAGATTAAGGATTTCCATTTTGTGGAGGAGAGCGGTTGTCGTGAGGCTCCTCCTGGGTGAATGAAAGAAGTGATAGAAATTGTTCAAGAGCTGATTCTAGATGGCAATAGAGACTCACATGGGACCTGGCCCTGTTGTTTTTCTGTTACGGAATGTTGTGGATAATAACGATCATTTTGATAACCTCCATTTTCTCAGAAAATGATTGAATTGAAAATATAAGCTTGGAAATTACAGAGTGCTATGTTAAAGCCTTTGGGGGGGAAACTTTATAGAAGTTGGTTTTTCGTTACCTTTGCTATTGGCTGGGTCCAGTCGTGTGTTTGGTGGGAGAGACTAAAATAAAGCGTGTTGATTTCCTCAGGGTCTTACCCCAGTGTCAGTGACCCATAGAAACTTAGACGCTTCAGGTGGGGGAAAAAACCTCTGAATGATCTCCACCTCAGTTTGTGCAGACTCAGTGTGTCTTACGAGAGATCATTGTGGGTACCTGGAGATGTTTTTCAATTCTCCTCCCCCATCCTTAGAGTTTATTAGCCCTCATTCTTCTTCCATTAAATTTCTGCCCAGATAGACTCTGCTCCAGGTTCTATGACTCTTTCTATGCCCACATCATAAAAATATCTTCTAAAGGAAATTGTGCCACATACTGAAACATGGATGCACCTTGAGGACAGTATTCTCAGTGAAATAAGTGAGTCACAAAAGGACAAATACTGTCTGATGCCACTTCTATGAGGTACCTGCTGCTGCAGCTGCTAAGTCGCTTCAGTCGTGTCCGACCCTGTGTGACCCCAGAGATGGCAGCCCACCAGGCTCCACCATCCCTGGGATTCTCCAGGCAGGAACACTGGAGTGGGTTGCCATTTCCTTCTCCAAGGCATGAAAGTGAAAAGTGAAAGAAGTCGCTCAGTCATGTCCTACTCTTTGCAACCCCATGGACTGCAGCCTACCAGGCTCCCCTGTCCATGGCAAGAGTACTGGAGTGGGGTGCCATTGCCTTCTCCATGAGGTACCTAGCATATGCGAATTCCTAGAGATGGAAAGTACAGTGGTGGTCTCCAGAGGGCTGGGGAGGGAGATGAGAAGTTGTTGTTTTATATATACAGACTTTCAGTTTTGCAAGATGAAAAGAGTTTTTTGAAGGTGGAGGGTGGTTGATGGTTGCGCAACAGTATGAATGTACTTAATGCCGGGGAACTGCATGTTTCAAAATGGTTAAGACGATCAGTTCAGTTCAGTTCAGTTGCTTAGTTGTGTCCAACTCTTTGCCACCCCATGGACTGTGGTATGCCAGGCTTCCCTGTCCATCACTAACTCCTGGAGCTTAATCAAACTCACGTCCATCAAAAATGTTATATGTGTTTTACCACAATCAAAAATAATTTTTAAAAATCTATCATGCCATCTGTTGGATCTAGAATTTCTTTCCTCAACTAGATAGACTCACCTTTTCTAATTGTTACCTACAAAATATTCACCCAGGTACTCAATGCAATTTTAGACTCCAAGTCTAAAATTAATTGCAAGTAAAAGTTAGGATTAATATAGGCTTACCAGGTAGAACAGTGGGAAAGAATCCGTTTGCCAATTCAGGACCCTCAAGAGATGTGGGCAAGAGACATGGGTTCGATCCCTGGGTCAGGAAGATCCCTTGCAGTAGGAAATGGCAACCTGCTCCAGTAAGCGTGCCTGGAAAATTCCATGGACAGAGGAGTGTGGCAGGCTACAGTCCATGGGATTGCAAAGTGTTGTATACAACTGAACGACTAAGCACACACAAAAGTGAAAAAGTCCAAGACTCTATAATCCAAGTCAATATACCGCAGTAAAACTAATTCTCAAGGAGAGCCACTGTGTTTTGTAATTTTCCTGTCTCTCATCCATACATTCAGTGCATCCCCAAGTCTGGGTGATTTTGCTCTGTGATTTTCCTCCTGAAATAAATCTCTGTTCCATCTGCTTTCTGTATGTGCCACAAGGAGCCTATACCAGACACCATCTTCTCTGGGGCTCAGGAGGTTTAGCAGAGAAGACGCAATCCCTGCCCTCATGGAGCTTATATTCTTCTCTCTCCTGGGCTCCTGCGGCAACCTCCTAACTGGTCTCTAACTAAGTCTTTTTCAGCATCTTCTGAGTTGCTTTTTGTACTGGAAGCAATCTTCCTCCATCATTTCACTAGGCTGGCCTTTCAGGTCTTCTGGCAAAGATACATTTCACAGAGGACCTCTCTCGCAATCTTTTCTACCTGTTCCTCCTCCCTCCCCTTCTTCCCTAGCCTCAGGTATGTTGCACTCTTAACCCGTATTTATTTTCTTCAGCACACTTACCACATGATGTCCTTTTCTTGTTTGTTTGGTTGATTATTGGCTATCTCTTCCAGAAGAATAAAGCTCTATGAAGGCAGGGATCTCATCTTCTCTGCTAAACCTCCTGAGCCCCAGTACAGGGTGCAGAACATGGCCGATCTTCAGTGAATTTATTGAATGAATGAACAACAATATATATATTTGTACAACTTTTTGTCTTTCACAGTTTACAGATAATTTCCTTTAATGTTTGAGATCCATCATATAGTTCATTGTGATAGCATAGATATTCATGGACTTGAAGAAATTGTGTGTTTGTAGTTTGTTTCAAAGATATTTAATATATAAGACCTTAATAACTAATAATTATAAAAATGAGGAATTGTGTTTTCATAGAAGCAAAGTAGGATCAGCCAGTTGCCAGTTTGGATATTGCAGAACATTAAGTCTGACATGTGACTGACCACCCTGAGCCTCTTTATGAAAGTTGGATAATGATAGTGTCTCATCCACTTTAGGGTAGTTATAAAGATTATATTTTTCTATTTCTTATTTGTAGAGTGCTTTAACATTTACAGAATGTTTTCTTATTTGTGCCTCATAGCAACGCAGTGAAGTAGGTACAATTATCTGCCTTTTATAGAAGAGGGACTGAATTTCTGAAATTCCAGCGCTAGTGCACAGCAAGGGTGTGTTCAGGCCGAGGTCCGTTGGCTGTGTGTCTGTTATCCTGTCTTTGGCATGACAGCTGCCTGCTTTTTGTACCCAAGCTGAGCGACGGAGATCATCTGAAAGTGTTGTAAAGCTATGTATCGTTAGGGTTTTTAATTGTTGTGAGTTTTGCCTGTATAAGTTTGCTGCGTTTTCTTACATGTGAAATGATTAAACACCTGAGCAGTAGACAAAAACACACAAATACATACTCTGTTCTAATTTTTTCATCAGCAATGGCTCAATTGCAAAATTGTATATTTTGCTTGAATGTAGAGAAAAATAAAGAGAAAATAAAGTCACCTACAGTCATTTAACTTTCTGAATTTGACTCTGTCTCTTTCTGTTTGCTGTTTCTGCACATGGTTTTGGCCGTGTGAGGGTATTTACCATGTGATGTTTGTGATTGGAAACATTTATTCACACATACGGAGTCCATCTGCTTCTCCCCAAATGGGCAGAGATGCTACAAAAGTAGAGTAGGTCCTAATGAAGTCATATAATGTGTGTGTGTATGTATGTGTGTTTCTATGTCTATGAGTATGTCTATATGCATATATGTGTATATTTTTACATGTATATATTGTTTATTTAAACATTTTTTATTTTATACTGGAGTGTAGTTGATTAACAATACTGTGTCAGTTTTCAGTTTGGTTGCTCAGTCGTGTCTGACTCTTTGCGACCCCGTGAACTGCAGCACGCCAGGCCTTCCTGTTCATCACCAACTCCTAGAGTCCACCCAAACCCATGTCCATTGAGTCGGTGATGCCATCCAACCATCTCATCCTCTGTCATCCCCCTTTAGTCCTTCTCAGCATCAGGGTCTTTTCCAGTGAGTCAGTTCTTCGCATCAGGTGGCCAAAGTATTGGGAATTTCAGCTTCAGCATCAATCCTTCCAATGAATATTCAGGACTGATTTCCTTTAGGATGCACTGGTTGGATCTCCTTGCAGTCCAAGGGACTCTCAGGAGTCTTCTCCAACACCACAGTTCAAAAGAATTAATTTTAGGTGTTAGTTTTAGGTGTACAGCAAAGTGATTCAGTGATACATATAAACATATCTATTGTTTTTCAAATTCTTTTTAGTTATTACAGAATATTGAACAAAGTTCCCTGTGCTATACCGTACGTATGTGCATGCATGCTAAGTCGCTTCAGTCGTGTCCAACTCTTTGCAACCCCATGGACTGTAGCCCACCAGGCTCCTCTGTCCATGAGATTCTCCAGGTAAGAATGCTGGAGTGGGTTGCCATGCCATCCTCCAATACAGTAGCGTGCCGTTACACACAGTATATATATATATATATATACACACACACACACACACACACACACATATATATATATGTACAGTAGGTCCTTGTTAGTAAATATATGTATATATACACACACACACATACAATGTGGGCATATGATATATACAAATACATATATACTCATGTGTACATATATATTTTATGTGCATATGTTGTATATGTGCATATAATGTATATACATGTATATACACAAATACAGATACATATATGTGCATATGTACGTGTATATAGTTATATGTGCATATATATATATGTATATATTTTTTTCCTCCTGATGAACAAACTAGCCTTGCTGTTTTTCTTAAGGCATCACCTTCCATCTGTGCAGTGAAAACAGAGGAGGTCCTCTGAAGTATGTTCCCTTTGTGAAAAGAGAAAGAGGAAAGGTAAACGGGCTTAGAGCACAAAGAGTACAAGCTCCATCATCTCAGGGTCACAGTCTGAGGAAGGTGGCGCTCCAGGGATGTCACTGGAATTTGCTCCATCGGGTCTGCTGGAGCAGCAGGACTCCCGAGTGCAGTAGCACGCGTGGCTGTAGACAAGGATCGAATGTTTCTCTCACCTGTCTCTAGTGACCTTTCTCCTGCTGAGCCGCGTGGTACACATCCACAAGTTTAAGCTTTGACTTTACATTGTCATGCACCCGGCGGTTATACTGTGGATGGGTCTTGCAAGTTTGATGTGATTCAAAGTAGTGCCTGGATGCCTTCCACTATGGAGACCTTTGTGTGTGGGTATAAAACACCCTAGGATTTAAAGCTTTATCTAAAGATATTTGAAAATCCAAGTAAATTGTGCCCAGTAGACTATTTTCTATTATGTTTGACTCTGCGGGCCAATATGTAAAACACTTTTCTGAGAAAAGCTACTCCCCCTGCCCCGAAATGTTCCTTTAAATATCTATTTCTGATCAGCCTTTCTGATAGATAGGTTCCCTTTCCTGTTTTATAGGTCTAAGTGTGAATTCTCATAACTCTCAGTCTGTGTTCTTCACCTTTATTCACAGTGGACCGATGGAGCCATTTTTTAGTTTATTGTCCTTCAAGTTCAAGAATGCTGCTGTCTGTGATGATGCTTGTGCTGTGGGTGGATGTGACTGAAGAGCCACTGTGATTAACCATTTCTGCGATGTACTTTGCTATGAAAACTGTTTCTCAGCTTGTGGCACAGGGCCCTCTTGGCTATGATCAGATCTGATTTACCGGGGGTCCTGGCTTTCATTCTCATGATCTGTCTAGCACCGCTGCTGCAAGGGAGGCATCCTAACATGTTCTGTGGCTTGGTGGTGGCGGCAGCGGCTGCTTATCACTAGTTTGCAGGGATAAACATGCTCTTTGAGGTTGTTCTTCAGTGTGCTTTTAAAAACACTTTTCTGCTGCCTTTTGTACTTGCCTGAATTCTGTTCACCTTGCAGCAGTTTCTGCGATATCACATTTCTATCCAATATCTGGTGAAGAGTAAGTATACTGCTGAGAACACCACTTCCAAGCTGATCAAATGATTAGGGACATAAATAACTGTCATCCGCTGAGTACTTTCTAAATGCAGTACCGGGCATCTTACCTATGCTATCCCATATATTCTTTACCAGAAAGGCAAGGCATTATCCCCATTTTACAGGTGAGGAAATTGAGGTTCAGCATCAGTTTGCTCAATATATTCCAGTTTGTACATTTACACTTGCAAAATCATTTCAGGACCCAGGATCTGTCAAGACACCGAGGCCCAAATTCCCCATGATGACAGTGCCCCATGGCTTATGGGTTATATAATCGGTTCTGGCACTTGGTTGTTGGCTATACGACTCTCTGTAGTTAAGCATGACCAGTTTGCAAGACTCTAACTGTGTTATTTATGGCAGATCTACACCACCTTGACGCACTGTAGATCTGACACCAGGAAGTGCCCTTTGAACGGTAGATCAATGCCATGTTGGTGTCCTAGTCTGTCTGCCAGTCTGCTGAAGGACACATTGACATTTCTGATTTGGCTGGCTACTTCTTTATCTGTCAAGCTGCTGTCAAAGCACTTGTTCCCCAGGTAGCAGAATTCTGGGACAATTTCTTTCTTTCCATTGATAATGAACACCTGTAAATGAGTTTACATTCTTCTAAGCAGGGGTTGGTATCTAGGCTGATTTTCTTCTGGCAACTGCCAGCTTTTAGCAATTTAAGTTCTAATCATTTCATTTGCAGAGTGTTGCTGGTTAGATAGTGAATTTCTTACCGTATATATGGTAGAAAACAAGTATATACCTATTTTCTGCTGTGCCCTCTTCCTTCTGCAGCTCTGGGTCATGGTAGTTGCATCTGGCCCACATCCCTGGGGTAATCATCTCTCTCAAGTGATGCTGACCATCTATTATGTTTCATTTAACAAACTTTAGACAGTGAGACATTGTGTGTTATATAGGGCTATAGTTTAGTAAGTATGGTGATCATAGTAATTTTCAGATAAAGCTGGATATCAGTCCTCATTATAATTTATATGGAATATTGGTTTTGCTTCAAAATCAAAGTAAAATTTCTAGAAAATATAGTAAGACTTTAGTTAAGCTTCTTAATCTTTTTTTTGAGTCATTTTCCTTAAAACAGAAATAATATACATGACTCTTATTTGTTGTGCTCACTCAGTTGTGTCCAACTCTGCAACCCCATGGACTGTAGCCTGCCAGGATCCTCTGGCTAAGGAATTTTCCAGCCAAGAATACTGGAGTCAGTCACCATTTCCAACTCTAGGGGATCTTCCCAACCAAGGAATCAAACCGAAGTCTCCTGCTTCTCCTGTGTTGGCAGGCAGATTTTTTTTTTTTTTTTTAACCACTAGTGCCACCTGGGAAGCCCATGCTTATTTGGACACAGTTAAAGAAAGGGCTTCCCTGGTAGCTCAGCTGGTAAAGAATCTGCCTGCAATGCTGGAGACCCTGGTTCGTTTCCTGGGTTGGGGAGATCCCCTGGAGAAGGGATAGGCTACCCACTCCAGTGTCCTTGAACTTACCTGGTGGCTCAGATGGTAAAGAATCCACCTGCAGTGTGGGAGACCTGGGTTCTATCTCTGAGTTGGAACAATCCCCTGGAGGAGGGCTGGCAACTCTCTCAAGTATTCTTGCCTGGAGAATCCCCATGGACAGGGGAGCCTGGCAGGCTACAGTCCATGGGGTCACAAAGAGCTGGACATGACTGAAGTGACTCAGCACGCACACACTGCCATCTGAGCGACTGAGAGTTTCAGTTTTTTTTTCATGCATGCTTATGGCCCTTTGTGTTATTGCTTTCTACTCAAACATCACTCATACATTAAAAAAAAAAATCTGTTATACTTTTGGTGGAAACATATAAGTCCTACTTTCTTAGCAAATTTCAGTTATACAATACAGTGTTATCAGCTGTAGTCATCATGCTTTACATTAGATCCCCAGACCGTGTTCATCTCATAGCTGAAAGTTTATATCCTTTTTCCAACCTTCCAATTTTCCCTACTTCCAGTCCCTGGCAACCATTTTTCTACTCTGTTTCGCTGACAGAGGGTGAGATGGTTGGATGGATGGCATTATTGACTCAATGGGCATGATTTGAGCAAACTCAGGGAGATAGTGAAGGACAGGGAAGCCTGGGGTGCTTCAGTCCATGGGGTCATAAAGAGGCAGACACAACTGAGTGATTGAACAATAACAACTCCCTGTTTCTACAAATTTATGTTTTTATTCTTTCAAAGATTCTACATAGAAATGATGCCATGTAGTGTCTTTCTCTATCTGGCTTATTTCACTTAGCATTGCCATGAGGATTAAATGAGATAATGAAAGTCTTAGAAAATTGCCTGACAATTATTACTACTATTATCATCAGTAAAATAGAGACTTGACTATTTTCACCAAGGGTTATAATGTCAATCAAACATGATAATTTTTAAAAGGCAATATTAATAGTAAACAAGTATAGGAATATATTTAGTTTAATGACTCGAAAAGGTTGGGAAGAAGTAAAAAATGGGACAATACATGGAAAGCTAAAGTGTTTCTGAGCTCTCCCAGAAGTATTATGACCCTCAAGAGTCTTCAGAGAGGCGACTTCTCCAGCAGTCCAGTGGTTAAGACTTCGCCTTCCAATGCAAGGGATGCAGGTTCAATACCTTGTTGGGGAACTAAGATCCCAAATGCTGTGTGGATGTGGCCAAAAAAGAGAGTCTTCTGAAAGGCCTTGGACTTCTGCTTCCTTCAGCACTGCTCCTCTCTCAGCAGATCGCAGAAACACCAAGTCCATTACTTCCGCCACGGCAGCCCGCTCTCTAGTACCCCTCCTGGTTCTTCTGATGTGTTTGGCTCCAGGTTTCTGTTCAGAGCTAAATAAGAGAAGTCAAGGTTGCCATGATCCAGAGATCTTTCTTAGGTTTTAGGTGAACCCAGTGGATTTTCCCACCTCTATCTTGTCATTAACCAAGATGCTTATGTTTTTATTGCTGGAGTAGAATCATCTAGTCAGAGCTTATGGGAATCAGAAGGAACATTGATCCACGGTTCGATTCCATTCCAGCATTTTTAAGTTCCCATTGGGTACTTGAGTCTATATTTCTTACAGATGTCAATACGCTGGTATAAATAACTAAGGGAGGGAATAAGTAGTTGAGTCAAAGCAGAGGTACCAAAAGTGAAGGGAGCTTTGGTGTAAGCTTTCTGAGAGAGCTGTGAAACAGGGGATGGTGATGCTAAGGATAAACAAAAGGGCTGACCTCTCCAAATGGCAATCGACTGAAAGAGGTCAGAGACTGTGTTGTGGGTATGTTCAAAATGTAGGATGGTGTGGAGTATTGGGCATACTTTTCAAAATTGGAGATGTTACAGATTTTTAAAAGGGCGTTAAGGGAGGAGAGAGGGAGAGAGTTGAAAACAATAATGATCAAGCCCATGTCTTTGTGTTGGCAGTTGCTTTGGTATTACCTGAGCCTGCATTGTATTGAGTGCACAGGGCATTTAGAAAGAACGGTATTGGAGTTTCTTGTGGGATTTCATTAAGACCCTTCCTAGCCGTCTTATTATTTTGGAAATTGAATAAAGCCTTTCAGGACACCAGAGCTAATTAATACACTTGGTAATCTGCTCCTTCATTAAGTGTAAATCCTTGAGGAGCCCCTGAAGCTTCAAGATGTGCATTCTAGGAATAATTTTGTTGCTTTTCAGTAATAGTAACAATAGACATGAGCGGTTGACATTGACAATGTGCTAGGTCCTGGGCTCAGAGCTTTATACAATTCCCCATTAATCCTCACAGCAATCCTATTTGGAGAATTTCCCCAACCCGTTTCAAAAGCCTTGTTCCCCTTATTTGCTGCCATCTTGCTACAAACATATTACAGTTGTTTCCCTGGTGTCCTCATCTCATTATGTATATGAAATTGTAAAATGAAGAGGGGACCCAAAACTCTGCTTGCAGGAAATGTATTGTGTCTGCCTAAACCCAATGGTCATGAAACGAAAGCAGAAAGTGAAAGGTAAAGAGACAGAATACATCTGAAGATATTTAGTCCTGGTCTCTGAATTTTTCAAGTAATTCCTTTGATGTATTTTGTCAATTATAAACCCAGAGAAATATGGAGATCTTTATTTCGTAGGCTTATCTTTTTGCCCAGAAAATTAATCTTATTATGTTCCTCTTATTTCTGTTAATTCCCCTTAGCCTTTCTTATAACAATTATCTATCATTCCTATTAGGTAAATTGATCCCATTTCCAAACTTTAATTAACATTTTGTTATTGATCAAACTTGGAGGTCATGTGCTACTCATGGAATTAATGTGAATATTATGTGCGATGGTTATTTTAAAATGCAATTGTATTGATTTCAGATATAAAACCATTACTTCCTTCAAGAGAGCAATGTGCTGGGTGAAAAATGATGCCTTCACCGCTACCAGTTCAAGATGTGTCTGCCAGTTTCAAGGATTTTCATTTTGAAATGTCAAAACTAAAAAGGGAAACAAAAATAACATTAACAGAGCCACGTAGGAAATTATATTATTTGAGGATGTCAAATTGGAAGATGGAACATGTTTTTTTGCAGACTTCTCTGCTGCCTGAAAATAGCAATGAATAACAGAGAAAATCTTTAATGCCATCTTTGAGCTTCTGCTTGATAAAAAGAACTACTGTATAGCTTCGAAGGTTTAAAAAAAAACACAACTGTTTGCAGAAATAGTTTATCCTTTCCAGAGCATCTTCTCGTCTCTGTGCATAAGTGCACTCCCAGTGGCATGCTTAATCCATCTTCACAGCCCTACATATCTTCAAGTGTGTGCATAAATTCTGTCAGGAAGGAACTACGACCTCATTGTGAATAACTGCAAGCTGCACTGTGTGTGGGTCTTGATGTAAAACATGGCCCCAGATGATCACTCTGTACTTAGTTTTTTAGGGTTATAAGGGTGGCTATGAGCTCCTCGCCATGCTGGTCAACATCACTGAATGTTTGCTATAGAGCGGATGCCTGAAAAACATCCCTTGGTCCATTCCTATAAATTCTCCTCCACTCCCCAGTGGCTCCAAGTGTTCAAAGACAGCATAAGGTACTGCAACCTCTGTGCCTCAATTTCCTCCTGTGCCAAACAGGGATATTATTTTATCTCACAAATAAAGTTATGAGATTAGCTGAAATAAAGCACCCAGAACATCCTGAACAGAGTGCATGGCACCTAATCAAATATGCTCTCAAATGTTAGTTTAAGGCAGGTTTTTGGTTTTTTTTTTTGCTTTGCTTTTAAGAACCGGCTCCTTGAGTTCATCAATCTCAGGAACAAATGATTTCTTTCTATTTTTGTGCGTGCTTTTACTTGTGTGCATTTTCCTGAAGTAGAAGGTGTAATTCTGTAGTCTTCCAGTAAACTTCTGAGAGCATAGATGTGAGTGAAAGTGAAGAATGATTTAGAGTATGGAGCGTCACGCTGGGTCAGCACATTAACTGCTTGCTCTCTGCAATCCATGGAAAAGGCCGAGAAAGCCACCACCGGGGCCCCACAGAAGAGCTAGGCCCACCCACCCTCCCACCTTTCTGTTCAGATCTGTCCTCGTATCTGGTCTTTGTTCTTCTCATCACTCTGGTTTCTTAGCTGCTCTGTCCTGCTTTGCCTCACCTGTTTGGATTATCCATCTATCACCTGCTCAGTCGTGTCTGACTCTGTGTGACCCCATGGACTGTAGCCCACCAGGCTCCTCCGTCTTTGAGATTTTCCAGGCAAGAACACTGGAGTGATTTGCCATGCCCTCCAACAGAGGATCTTCTCGACCCTGGGATCGAACCCGAGTCTTCTCCTGTATTGCACGTGGATTCTTTACTGCTTGAGTCATCAGGAAGCCTGTTTGGATTATGGCTCGTGTATATTTATGTTGGCTGTTGGATTTTTTAAAAAGCTTACTTAGCTGTGCTGGGTCTTAGTTGTGGCACACAGAACTCTTCCCTGCAGCATTTTGGGATCATTGACGAATGACTTGCTAGGTCTTGAGGACCACGTTGAGAGTGGTTGGTGATAGAGCGGGCTTCCTTTGTGGCTCAGCTGATAAAGAATCCACCTGCAATGCAGGAGGCCTGGGTGCGATCCCTGGGTTGGGAAGATCCCCTGGAGAAGGGAAAGGCTACCCACTCCAGTATTCTGGCCTGGAGAATTCCATGGACTATAAAGTCCATGGGGTCACAAAGAGTGGGACACAACTGTGTGACTTTCACTTTCACTTTTTACAGCTCAGAGCAGGGACTTGGGAAGACAATAGCGAATGTTCCTCCCTCCCCCACCACACAGTGGTGCCGATTGAGGGAAAGCTGTCCCAGGCGGACACCAGAGATTTCCGAGGGACCTTTCTAAGAGGATCATAAGTGGAGTGGAGCTCCACAGATGTAGCAGAAACAGCTGGTTTCCACCTAGTAACCATTTCTCCTTTCTTTATTACAGGACCGCAGTTTTTAGCTCCTCACATTCCTATCTGAGTGGTTTCCCAGGTGGTGCTAGTGGGAAAGAACTCGCCTGTCAATGCAGGAGACATAAGAGATGGGGGTTCGATCCCTGGGTTGGAAGATCCTCTGGAAGAGGTCATGGCAACCCTCTCTAGTATGGCAACCCTCTCTAGTATTCTTGCCTGGAGAATCCCATGGACAGAGGAGCCTGGCAGGCTACTGTTCATGGGTCCACAAAGAGTTGGACATGACTGAAGTGACTAAGCACACACACACACTGCCATCTGAGATCTCTGTCTTTCCTCCGGCTCCTTCGTAGCTAGATGCGGTCATGTCACAGTTTGCTTGGTAAGTTGTGAGTGAAGGGCCGTGTGAGGAAACTGAGAACATTGTCTAAAGCAGGGGTCCCCAACCTCCAGGATCTAATGCCTGATGATCTGAGATGGAGCTGATATAATAATAATAGAAATAAAGTGCACAAGAAATGTAATGTGCATGAACTCTTGTGCCTTCCCTTGTGCCTCCTCTCAGTCATCTTTTCTTTTCTTTTTTTTCCCCCTTCTTTCTTCCTTTCTTCCCTTCCCTTCCTCCCAAATCGTCTCCTGGTCCATGGAAAAGTTGTCTTTCACAAAATCAGTCCCTAGTGCCAAAAGGGTTGGGGACTGCTGGTCTAAAGGGATCTGACTGACTAGAATGCCCTATCTCCTTTCTGACATCCCTGCTCCTGGCCTATGACTCAGATGTGATGATCTTGAGGGTGAAAAGCCTCACGTTAGGATACTGGGTCCCTGGTGACCCAGTACACCGTGGAGCGGTGCTACCAGCCTGGGGCTGCTTCTCTGGGCTACTTTTAGGTAAGAAAGAAGGACACTTCTGTCTTTTTTGTCACTAAATTTATATAACAAAACACAGTTAAGTCCGTGTTAAGTCTACAGCTACACAAAACAGCATCTAGAAGAAAACTATAAAAATATATGATAGGAGAGGACAGGCACAAGCTGCCGCTGCTGCTGCTAAGTTGCTTCAGTCTCGTCCGACTCTGTGTGACCCTGTAGACGGCAGCCCACCAGGCTCCCTGTCCCTGGGATTCTCCAGGCAAGAACACTGGAGTGGGTTGCCATTTCCTTCTACAATGCACGAAAGGGAAAACTGAAAGTGAAGTCTCTCAGTCGTGTCTGACTCTTCGCGACCCCATGGATTGCAGCCTTCCAGGCTCCTCCATCCGTGGATTTTCCAGGCAAGAGTCCTAGAGTGGGGTGCCATTGCCTTCTCCACCAGGCACAAGGGGCAAGTGCAAATAGGCACCAAAGGCCAGACACCAGAAAATCTTTCCAAGGACCTAGGGTCCTGAGGAAAGTACAGAGGATCTCTGACCACTCAGGAGTCCTGGATATGAAGAGGGTAGGCAAGTACTACCTGTACCCACCACCACTGGGTCAGGACACGGGAGTCAGCGCTAGGCTAGACTCTCACTGATTCATTGTCTGACACCGGAGACCCCTGAGAATAATAGCACTGAGCCCAGCTATGGGAACTGCCCACCAGATGTGCAAACAATCTGGTGGGCAAAAGGCCTCTGGGCAAAAGGCCCTGTGGCTTGAATGCTTGTATTTGCTCTTTGCTCCAGGCTATTACTGCAGTGGACACTAGGAAGATCATAGCCCAGCTTCGCACTGTAGCCACTGGGTGGGCACCCAGTGTGGGCCACAGTGGAGTCCCCTCAAACCTGACTGTTCAGTGCTTCTGAACACGATGAAAATGAAAGTACCAGTTGTTCAGTCGTGTTCGACTCTTTGTGACTTCATGGACTGTTGCCTGCCTGGCTCCTCTGTTCATGGAATTCTCCAGGCAAGCATTACTGGAGTAGATTGCCATGCCCTTCTTCAGGGGATCTTCCCGAGCCAGGGATCGAACCTGCGTCTCCTGCATTGCAGACAGATTCTTAACCACATAGCCACCAGGGAAGCCCTTCTGAATATAATGAGGCTGAGTTTATTCATGCTGCACCATGCTATTTTCCTTTGATCAGTGGTACAAACCCAAGGCCCTCTGGTCACTCGCCACTACCAAGCTATCGTCTTCGTGAGCCAACCCTGCACTCTTCCTTCTCCTTATTCCATGTCTGTCTCTAGATGTTTTTCTCATCTCCTTGACTTGAACTGAAACCTGGCTGGTCCCCAAGGTCATGGCTTCTCTTCAGCCCTCTCAGTGGTCAGCTGCCAATCATCTCACAGCCTTTATTTCTCTGGGTTAGGAAGTGCCTTCCTTGCTTTGAAACACAATTTTCTGAGCAGTGTTTCTGCACCATCCTGAGGTTCATGTTGCTCTCTTGCTCTTTCTCTGTGTGACCTCCAGATGGGTCTATATGATTCATGCAGGACGGGTTCACTGACAACAATATGACAGGTAATCTAATATGTTTGATAAGTAGATGATGGAAACTATCTTTGGCTTTTAGGGCCAAAGTATGTCTAAATACAAGGAATATGTAAATTAGTTTGCTTCACTGAGTTCAAATAGAGCTTTGGCTACAGACAAATGTATTCATATATGTTGTTGAACAACTGTAGTGAAGGTGAGATTTTGTGTACAGGGTAGAGATTGCTTTATTTGAGAAAAGAACAACCACAAAAGATCTCTGGATAGTTACATATTTTCTCTGGGATCTCAAGTATATTGTTTTTAAAATTAATTATAAGCTCACTGGATGGGAATTAGTGGGCTATTATGTGGCCAAGTGCCTAGTCAGCATTAATTCATTTTCATAACTGAGTGTTAGCTATAAAGAAATGAGAATCATTAAACATCTATTGATTTTTTTAAGCTTCTGATTTCTGCTTTGCTTCTGTGTGTATCATTTTATTTTTAATTTTAAAAGCTAGACTATAATTTGTTCTAAGACAAGGCTGAGACTTTCGTAAATTGTAATATATGTCACCTGAAATGTAGAAGCTTGGCTTACCAGGAAAACAACCCCCTGACAGCCTTACTCAATTTTGGTAGAGAAAAGCCTAAGAATGCCCATTGGTTACCCTGAAGTCCAAAGACATGCAGATTCTGATTTCCTGGTTCTTTGAATAGCTTGCCAGCAGCTTGAAGGAGAATAGGATTACAATTAAACTTTCTCAAAGTAGCAGACTTCTGTGTCTGTTCTAGGAGGTCAGACTGATTTCTGACACCAAAACTGAATTACATTCATGTGTTTCAAGTCTCCAAACAAAACATCTTTAAGAACTACAGACTATGTCTTGTTCCTTGTTGTGTGTTAGTTGCTCAGTCATGTCTGACTCTTTGCGACCCCATGGACTGTAGCCCTCCAGGCTTCTCTGTCCATGGGAATCTCCCAGCAGGAAGGCTAGAGTGGGTTGCCATTCCCTTCTCCAGAGGACCTTCCTGACCCAGGGATTAAACTAGTGTCTCTTGCATTGGAAGCAGATTCTTTTCTGTCTGAGCCACCAGGAAAGCCCTGAAAGTGAAAGTCGCTCAGTGGTGGTCAACCCTTTGCGACCCCATGGACTATACAGCCCATGGAATTCTCCAGGTCAGAAGACTGGAGTGGGTAGCCGTTCTCTTCTCCAGAGGATCTTCCCATCCCAGGAACTGAACCCAAATCTCCTGCATTGCAGGCAGTTTCTTTCCAGCTGAGCCACCAGGGAAGCCCAAGAATACTGGAGTGGGTAGCCAATCCCTTTTCCAGAGGATCTTCTTGACCCAGGAATCGAACTGGGATCTCCTGCATTGCAGGCGGATTCTTCACCAACTGAGCTATTAGGGAAGCCCTTATATTGTTGATGATAGTGTCCAAATCTATATTCTGAGATTATTCTTTTGTGTCAAGAGGATGAGATGGTTGGATGACATCATCAACTCAATGAGTTTGAGCAAACTCTGGGAGATAGTGAAGGACAGGGAAGCCTGGCGTGCTGCCGTCCATGGGGTTGCAAAGAGTCGAATACGACTTAGTGGCTGAACAACCACAGTAATATAGACGAGTAGTAATTATGTTGGTGTTATTAAGCTCTGGGATTTTTGATGTGGAGGATAAGTATTGAGAGATACCAGACCAATGAGATGAATTAAAGCTCTGTGGTCCTGACTTTAAAGTGAAAGTATCATTGTGAACTCGTGAGGTATTTTGTGTGTATATATGTATGTATTACTAGCTCTCTCCTCTGGAAAACTACGGAAACAATGACGAATCCAGTAGTCATGAGCAACCCCAGGGCCTAGCTTGTTATTTCTAAACACCATGTTTCACTAAAATGAAAGAATTTCTTGCAAAAAAAAGAAGTTGATTCCTGGTCAAGGGTAAGAAATGGCTTTCCAGGTGGCACAGTGGTAAAGAACCCGCCTGCCAATGCAGGAGACGTAAGAGATGCAGGTTTGAGCCCTGAGTTGGGAGGATTCCCTGGAGGAGGAAATGGCAACCCACTCCAGTATTCTTGCCTGGAAAACCCCATGGACAGAGTAGCCTGGTGGCGCTGCAGTCCATGGGGTCAAAAAGAGCTGGATGTGACTGAGCACACAGACCCAAGAAGTATAGAAGATGAACCTATAATATCTTGTCATTCTAGAAAGCAAGGAAGCTAACAAAGACCATCAAAAGGGTTCTAGGCCAACTTGTTTAGGTGCCTGCTGGACAAAGCTAGGATGGTTTACACATCAAAAAGAACAAATAAATTTAAACACATCAAATACATTTAAATACATGGATTCATAATAAAACAAACAATTCTCCCCACCAGAAATCCCCCAAGTTCATGGATCATCTTTGTAGTACATAAAACTCATCTTTGAGGAAACTGTTGGATAAAGGAAAGAATTGGCTTTCACTTTCTTATATAAAAAGTTCCCCAGGATAATCGCATATTTGATGCGAGGAAGCTTATTTTTATAGACATACTCAGATAATAAGTGAAGAAGGAATCCTAGAATAAGAATAGCATCTTTATGCAATTCTAATGAATGAATTGGTTTAGGTTATCAGTGACTGCTAACTTTGTAAAAAGAGATGATCAGACATTATATACCTCCTGTTGAAAGCATAGACACTGTGTTTGAAGTGGTCTTACCAAGAAAAGAAAAAAAAAGAACCAGTAACAGATCAAGCTTTCAATAATTCTATCAATGTATAAGAAATGCCAACAGTAAGGGAATATGTGAAGTGACTCCATGGAGAGGCAGTCAGTAAAATCCAGATTTTGAGAATCTGTACAGGACAAACAAGGTGGTTTCTTCAAGAAATATAAAAGTCAGGGAGGAAAAAATAGACAGGAAATCTAGAGACTATAAGAAACCAAGAGACTTATCAACCAATTATAGTGTATACTCTTCTCTGATAGTGCAGATGGTAAAGAATCCATCTATAATTCAAGAGACCTGGGTTTGATTTCTAGGTCAGGAAGACCCCTGGAGAAGGGAATGGCTACCCACTCCAGTATTCTTGCCCGGAGGATCCCATGAACAGAGGAGCCTGGCAGGCTACAGTCCATGGGGTTGCAACGAGTTGGATATGACTGAGCAATTGCACTTTCAGTTTTTTTTCATATTCACATGTACTCATTTCCTCAAGTCCTCCTCAAGTCTATGCTCAAATGTCACATTCTCACAGTTTGCCTTCCCTGACCCTGACTCCCCAGGTGGCACTAGTGGTAAAGAACCTACCTGCCAGTGCAGGAGATGTAAGACATGAGGGTTCGATCCTTGGGTTGGAAAGATCCCCTGGAGGAGGGCATGGCAACCCATTCCAGTATTCTTGCCTAGAGAATCCCATGGACAGAGGAGCTGGGCAGGCTACAGTCCATGGAGTCACAAAGAGTTGGGCATGACTAAAGTGACTTAGCAGGCAGGATCTTGACTCCCCAGCCAATAGTTATAACTGGCCAACTTCCTCCCTGTTCTCCCCAAACCCTGCCACAACCAACCTTCCTCATTCTGCTTTATGATTTCATTTTGTCATGTTACTTCCCATATTACAACTATATTATTTTCCTATTTACTCCATCTTCTGCTTTTATAGTCTTCCTCAAGCTACATAAGGACAAAGATCTTTGCTCACTAATATATCTCAAGTACCTAGAGGATCGCATGGCTGTGTTTACTGAATGGGTGACTGCAGAGTGTATGTCATGTCCCATTCACGATGCCTCACATTTGGATTCCTCACGTTACCCTTTTGTTTGGTATGTGATCTCACTTTGCTTTGGACTGTAACTGTCATTCATTCCCAGCTTGATCCCACAATCCCCTTCTCATGTGTGTTCTGGGGTTACCCATGAATGGGTCTGTGAGGCCAGAAAGCCCAGGCCAAAGACTTATGGCTGCAAGTTCATGGCGGGTGGCCGTGGTATTCTGCCTGGTTATCTCTGAGATTAGAGACTCAGTTGATAAATGACAACCTGCCAAGCATCTATTACCGCATCCCAGCGGTGCATGGGCTGGGGGCGCATCCCTCAGACTGCTGTATTGCAGATGCACCTGCTTCACTCTGAGTTCTGGCGTGTCTCAGAATTTCTGATGATGGCAGCTAAATAGATGGAGCGATTTGGGACCTGATGTAAGGGGCAACAATCCTTGTCTAAAAGGAAGCTTGGCCTGTAAAATGGCATCATCAGAATTTCAGATGAGAGCTGATCTGCTTTCCAATTAGTTTCCCTTTCAAATTTCTAAATCCCTCGCATGGAGGAAGCCATCCTAGATTAGGCTGGTTGGAATAATGATATCTTCCACCCCAGGTTTCTGTGACTAATATTGATCTCTACTTGTGAAATCCACAAGAAATGCAACGAAATAGAAACATTTAGAAACTGATATAGAAAGTGAAAATCCATCATTTTTATGGAGAGTTGTGTTTTGGTGCCGTTGCATGAATAATGCTGCATTAATGTTTAATTCCTGTTGCACAGGATTGCTCCAGTGCTCCAGGTATATGGCTCTGTGAACTGCAGAGTACACTGGTGTTAGCACTATTCTTGGAGTGTGAGCTTCAGATCTGAAAGGAAAGATACTAAATAATGAGCTGAGGACTCTCTGCATCACTTTCTTTTATAGCACTTGGCAAGTACCACGTGGAAACTATATGAATGCTTTTTCATGAAATTGATGAAGGTGGGTATTTAATATTTATTAGATAATAAGAGTAGCACAGTTTCATTTCAGGTTTTAATATAAAATAGATTTCCATCTATATATTCATTGAACTGTGAATGCACAGAAATACTTGTTTGAATATGTATATGTATATACAAACAGATTATTTATGTCAAATACTGGATGGTTGTATCAAAGGAATTGTGACCTTCAAATTAAGAATTTGTGTGTTGTGAAATAAACTGAAGCATTTAGTTCAAATTAAAATTGTGATGAATTTAAATATCCAAACCATCTTAATACAGATCTGTTTTTAAAATAAGCCCTCTGAGATTAACACTTGCATATTGCTGAGTTACCGGGGCACATTGCAGTGGTTATAAAAGATTATTTCATCCCCTACCTAAATCCTCTTTTTAATGTCTTTTAAAAAATGAATTGATCTGACAGTAGTGAAACCTGTTATAATGAATCACATCAGAGAACTACATTTTAATGCCTGATGCCCCATCACACGATTAGAGGGGTAAAGGGGAAATGCACTTTCCTTATTCTCGTATCCATCTAAAATTTCTGATCAAAGGTTTTAATGCTTTCTGCCTACTATCCTCTCTGCAATCTACTTCTTTATGTAATTGCACTGGTTTCTTCAAATGCCTCAGTCCTTATTCCCTGTGCTTATCATCTACAACCATCTACACCAGTGTCCCATCTCTAAAGGATGTTACGTGTCATCTCCTCCACCCCGTACTTGGTGCTTCAGCATTCCTGTTACAACTCTGTGATATTCATTTGGAGCAGCCATCCCCATTCATCTACCACAGCTCCTTCCAGGACTCCTATAAGAGGCAGATAACTCTGATCTGTGTGACTTTCTTTCCATCATCTTTTCCATCCCAAGAGCTCTCCGGGAGTTTTCACTTTTCAGAATTTTAGGAACCAATCTCAAAGGTTAGAGAGTCTAATCCTGCTTGATTTGCTGGGCATTTAAAACTGACTTGCCCGTTGAGGGAATTACTCAGGTCACCGGAATAGAAAACCTGGAACAGTTTCTGGAGGAGACTCAGTTCTGCTCTTTATCATCATACCTCTCTGACTTTTTAGAGATCTTTTTTGGCACTTGATCAGCTCCAAGGTGATATTAGGAGGCGAAAAATTCATTATATTTAATAGGTTGTGGAGAAGGCTGAAGAGACTGATCAGTGATAAAGCCCTGCACCCATTCATCCAATTCATCCAATTCATTCATATTCATTCACTCCTTTATTCATTCATTTACTCTTTGTCTCTTACTTATGGTGCCAGCCATATTTCTTCTTATACAGGCATTTGGGGCTTAATCCTTTCTTTTAATATAAGCCCCAATCCTGTTACACTATCTTAGTAAGATTTAGTCTTTTTTAAAGTTAATTCATTTCTACCATCTGCTTTCTCTACTTCCAAATTAGAGCCTCACACCCCTTCTTACTGGGACTGCTTTCTCGCGAGCTAACTTGCTGATGTGAGAATGGTGCTTTAGGCCGTATTCTGTATGTCAGAAACCTTCGATGATGCTTAGAGGCAAACATGGGCAGTGAATTTAGTCTTGTACACTTTCTTCATGAAGCTGAGTTCAAAGTAGGGTTCAAATTTAAAGCAGCTGAAAATGCATAAAAGTAGGAAATACTACACAGAATTCCACCTCATTTTTGGTCTTGTATAAAGAAATGAAATAAACCAGAATCCATATGCTGCTGCTTAGCTGCTTCAGTCATATCTGACTCTGTGCGACCCTCGGACTGTAGCCCGCCAGGCTTCTCTGTCCATGGGATTCACCAGGCAAGAGTACTGGAATAGGTTGCCATGCCCTCTTCCAGGGGATCTTCCCAACCCAGGGAATGAACCTGGGTCTCCTGCATTGCAGGTGGATTTTTTAGCACTAAGCCACCAAGGAAGCCCTATACATCCCTTTAATCCTACATCTCAGAGATTACTGTATATAGTATTCATATTCACAAATATTGTACTTGGTAATATACTATTTATGTATAATATAATATGGCATGTGGGGCTTAGTCATATCTGACTCTTTCCAGTCTCTTGGACTGTAGCTTGCCAGGCTCGTTCTTCCATGGAATTTTCCAGGCAAGAATAGTGGAGTGGGTTACCATTTCATTCTCCAGGGGATCTTCCTGACCCAGGGATTGAACAAAGTTTTGAGTGTCTCCTCTACTGGCAGGTGGATTCTTTACCACTAGCACCACCTGGAAAGCCCCTTATATAATATATAGCATTTATATTCAATAAATACTTTATTTCGCAGGTAGATTTATCTGCAAGAAAAAAATATTTATCTTGCAGGTGATTCTTTACCAGCTGAGCCACAAGGGAAACCCAAGAATGCTGGAGTGGGTAGCCTCTCCCTTCTCCTGCAGATTGTCCCGACCCAGGAATCGAACTGGGGTCTCCTGCATTGCAGGTGGATTCTTTACCAGCTGAGCTATCAGGGAAACCCATTTATAGTCTATAAATGCTCAATATATAGTATTTATATTCATGTTGTTTAGTTGTCAAGTCATGTCCGACTCATTTTGCAACCCCATGGACTGTAGCCCACCAGGATCCTCTGTCCATGGGATTTCCCAGGCAAGAATACTGGAGTGGGTTGCCATTTCCTTCTCCAGGAAATCTTCCCAGCCCAGGGATTGAATCCACATCTCCTGGATTGGCAGGTGGATTCTTTACCACTGAGCCATGAGGGGATCCCCATTTATATTCATATCCATATCTTAAAGTGTTGCATAAGATTTTAAATCATAAAAGAAGCAAGGTTAGATATTTGTATCTATCAAAAGGAGCCCAGTTGAGTAAGTTTGAATACATTCATATAGTGAACTATTAAGTGATACTTAAAAGAGGGTGGTATTGTATAAGCTACTATACCTAAAATAGATAAGCAATCAGGATTTACTGTATAACATAGAGAACAATATTCAATATCTTATAGTAACCAATAATGGAAAATAGTCTGAAAAATACATATAACTGAATCACTTTACTGTTTATCTGGAACTAACACAATATTGTACATCAGCTCTACCTCAACAAAAAGAGTTAAATGGAAAAAAGAGGGTCGTTTTTGGCTTAAAAGTAAGTTTTACATTAGTATGTGTCATAAGATTTAATTTTGGTTAAAAATGTCCATATAATACAAATCATTTCAAAAGCATAGATGATACACACCAAGCCACTGAAATAGTTTTATCTGTTGCTTCATTTTTTGAATATTTCAAAAGTATATATTACTTTTATAATTATAAAATAATAAAATATTAAAGTGCCCTCTTCCACATCTTATTTTTTATTTCCCTTCAGCAGTCAGTCATGCTAAATATATTGGTCCTCAACTTGCATTTTTCATTTAATACATCATAAAAAAATCATCCTTTTCATGGCTGCCAAGGATCCAGTGTATGTATACGTCACTCCTTATTGAATCATTTTGTTATCGGTGGACTTCCCGGCCACGTTTAGATGTCAGTTGCAATGTTTCACAGAGCATTATTGTCTAGATAGGCACATATCTAAGCAGTTATTTCTGTAAGATGAATGATCAGAAATAGAGTTGCTAGAAATATACAGTTAACATTTTAATATCCTTCCTAATTTCCTAGGATTCAATTGATTCCTCAGAGGCTAAGTAGTTTCAAGTCTTTTAGGAAATATTTTCTTTCCTTTTGATGATTATGCTGATTGTTGTTGGGGCCGAAGGATGAGTACTTCTATTTTTTACTTAATGTGGTTGAGTTTGAAAGGAACTGCTGTGTAAGGATAGCATATGATTTTCATTTTATGTTTAACTCAAAACACAACATTCACCAGTGTTAAATGGTAGCAATCCTTTTATTTGTTATTATTATAAATAATGTACTTTGATATCCTTAGCTAAAAGGGTACGAGGCGAAATGAGAATTATCATTGTTCTTTGTTTATTCTCATTATTTTGGGAATAGATGTTAATACCGCAGACAGTAAGGCAGACATTTTCTGTGTACAAGCATCTTCTTGGAAATATGGAATGTGTAGAGAAATTAGCAAGAAACCATTTTGGTAAGTGAAGCTACTATTTTTTAAATTACTGCTTCACTGAGTGCCTTATTAAATTCATGAGTTTATGCACTCTCCAAAATCATGTAACAGATCATTACTGATTTTTTAGTTTGGCTTCGGATACCATCCTACCATAGGCTTTCGACTGTAACAATAGAGATGTGATGTTGAAGTCAGTATAGTAATAAAGATAGAAAGGCAGATTAAGCTATACACTCGATCTTAAAAGTGAGAGAACCGAGAACATGAGATGTTAAATAGTTCGTGGAAATCCTGAGTGAGCAATGGCAGAGCGCATACTGGAACCAGGGCTCTGACTCCTAAGCCAGTGTTCTTGTCACCCAACCATGTTGGATTTTTGAAGGGAAGGCCTGAGGTCATTGAATTAATACTACATTAGATCACCGTTATGTAACATGTGTTTGATGCTTTCCAACTAATTTTTGATTGCCTCAGAGATTAAAAACATGACTTGGCTATTGTTTATCCCTAAGCTATTCCCAAAGCCCATCATCTGTGATAGATAAGAATCTATGAAAACAGATTTAGGAACAGTGAGCCTGATAGTAGTGAAAGTAATTGATATCTTTGGGGGAGAATCTGTGGCAAATAAGTGACATTTGCCCATAGTGGTGTCAGCAGGCTCCTCTACAGGTTTCTGTGTGGTCCAGGCCACCTTTCTTACCTCTTCTCATGCCACTCATCCACCTAGGCTTTTATGTCCTCAAATACGCTGACTTTGATCCAGCTTAGGGATACAGTTTTGCTGTTACTGTTCCTAGACACACTCTGCCCCAGAGGCAGCATGACTGCCCCCTCCACAGTATTCAGGAACTGGCTCCAATTAAAAGGAGCATTTGTGATCACCCTATATACTGTAGCAGCGGCATTTCCTCCTACCAGACTATCTTTTTCTGAAAGTCCTTTGCTGAATTATCACTGTCTAAAAATATCAGGACTTCCCTGGTGGCTCAGATGGTAAAGCGTCTGCCTACAATGCAGGAGACCTGGGTTCAATCCCTGGGTTGGGAAGATCCCCTGGAGAAGGAAATGGCAACCCACTCTAGTACTCTTGCCTGGAAAATCCCATGAACGGTGGAGCCTGGTAGCTAAAGTCCATGGGGTAACGAAGAGTCGGACATGACTAAGCGACTTCACTTTCAAAATTATCAGGTCTATTTATTTGTCTCTTAATTGTCTGTCTTTTCTTAGTAGATTGTACCTCTGTGAGAGCAATGTAAATTGGTCTTGTTCATTGCTGCAGAATACAGTACGTGAAAGGGAAAAGTGAAAGTGCTAGTTGTGTCTGACTCTTTGCGACCCCATGGACTATGTAGCCTACCAGGCACTTCTGTCCATGGGATTCTCAAGGCAAGAATACTGGAGTGGCTTGCCATTCCCTTCTCCAGGCGATCTTCCTGACCCAGGGGTTGAACCCAGGTCTCCAGCAATTGCAGACAGATTCTTTACTGTCTGAGCCACCAGGGAAGCCCAGCCTTTGTACAGTCTCAGTGAACTTCATTTTGGCATGTATGGGGGTGTGTTTTTGGGTCCCAGGAAATTCACCAGTGTCTCTGCTCACATATATACCCATAGCCTTAGTAGAAGTCAAGGTGAACAAATGTTTCTTCCTGTATTTTTTTTTCTTCTATGATATCAACTTAATTGCCTATTTATATCATCACCATTATTGTTGTTATTTTGTCAATTTTTGTTATCGTGGTTATTGTTTGTCTGGTGAGGTAAACTTCAGACCCTTAGGCTGCTGGAAACATTATCACTATCAGTCCTCAGCCAGTCCTGTCTTCCCAACACCTACCCACTTCAAACCGTGGTCCATGATCCATCTGGAGTTGGGTCACTGGTGACCACTTCTAGCATTTACATCATGGTTACAAATTCTCAGCATGCTCTTTTACGTTTGCATAAGTGTCTGTACAGCAGCTTTGATGAATCCCACGTCAGCAAGCACTTCACAGGAACTGAATTAGCTACTCCAATTTTCAGAGAACAGTTATGAGCCCCTTGGACTGCAAAGAGATCCTACCAGTCCATTCTAAAGGAGATCAGTCCTGGGTGTTCTTTGGAAGGACTGAAGCTAAAGCTGAAACTCCAAAACTTTGGTGGCCTCATGTGAAGAGTTGACTCATTGGAAAAGACTCTGATGCTGGGAGGGATTGGGGGCAGGAGGAAAGGGGGATGACAGAGGATGAGATGGCTGGATGGCATCACCAACTCGATGGATATGAGTTTGGGTGAACTCTGGGAGTTGGTGATGGACAGGGAGGCCTGGTGTGCTGCAATTCATGGGGTTGCAAAGAGTCGGACACGACTGAGCGACTGAAATCAACTGAACTGAACTGAGCTGAAATGTCTTTTATATTATGAGAATGCTGGAATCTTTTAAATATATTGTTTTCTGTTATTTTATTAGGTACTTTCTTACTTCAAAAATCTTTATTTTCTTCTCTGGTAGGAGAGAAAAAGAGATAATACAGAGGATGCTATTTTCCTGTGAAAGTACAGCTGTCTTTATATTGTGTTTCTGGGAAACTTAAAATTTTACATCCAGGTTGCATGAAACTCACCTAAATGTCTACACATTACAGTAATATACCACTGCCTTTCTTTCACTTTCTCTCTTCTGGTCAAGAAAACACAACACCTTTTATAGATATTAATTCTCTACAACCCCAGAAGATGAGATAAATGGCAACTGAGAAGAAAGCTATAGGAGAGATAGACAGTTTTCTTGACACGATAGAGTTTATCAGAAGGGAGAAAGTTCTGTTAATTTCACAGTTTCTCAAACCAGAGTATTTCCTAATTAGTATTTCTAGCAATTTGGAAATATCCTACAAACTTAAAAACTGACATCAAAAGGGGCTTTTATCTGACTGGTCAATTGCTGCCAGGCACATTAATAGGAAAATATCTCTAGGGCAAAAATGAAAAGAAAGCTTTTTGTAGAATTTTGGAAATATTATAAAAGAAGAATTGAACTGAAATACTGGCATCAGTTTTAGTACCTGCATATTATAGCAAAACATACAAGAAAACATGAAGTCGTTATACTCCTAAGGCATGCAGTAGGTACTCAATACATATTTACTGTTTTGAAAATTCCTTTGAAAACCTATTTCTATTGTGTGGTATTTCACTATGGTTTAAAAGTTGAAATCATATTTAACTTACTTTCTTTAAAAGATACATGTTATCCAGGATTAGTTAGTCTTTGTGTGTATCTGTGTCTTTCAGTAACAGTGTCTCCTTACAAAATTTAAGAAAATTTGGCAAATTCTCTGAATCTGTTTGTAGATCTAGCCCATGTGTGTGCAAGTCATATAAATGTAGTCGATTTTATATTTTCAGAGAAAACCCAAAATATATTTAGATTTGAAGACGGGTCGCAAATGCTATACTGCTTTCTAGAGTTTGGATTATTTTATTCTCTTTGATTGGTTGATTTCCTTTGGGAGGGCAAAGAGGTCGAGAAGCAGGAAAGCAGGAGGACCAGGGTGCACTGCACTGAATTGCAGATGTAATACAAGTGAAGAATTTCAGTGGTGAAGAGTTCTATTACTGAACATGGGAAACTCACACGTTCGAATAATAGTATTTCATTTTTCATTGCTCGATATAGTAAGTGACTAGATTAACTATTGAAAATATATTTTCTCTCTCCAGAATCCAAAGAAAGAAGAAAATTTCACCAGCTAAATTTATTAACTTGCACTGCTAAAGCAGATGGTATGATAGGAAAATATTGATTTTTCTATACTGACAGAGCCGCTGATAACTTATTTTCGGTTTGACTTAATGTATAAACCGTAAGTTAGGTCAAGGGATTTTTATGCTATTTTGTACTGGCTTATCTTGGACTTTACAAATCCAGATATTGACTTTTCAAAAGGAAAAAAAAATCTAATTTAATTCATTGGAGTTTTCATAACACAGCCACAGAGTTTCCTTAAAGTCTTGGGCACCTTGTACATGTACTTGTCATTTGTTTCCCATAATGTCGCCATGAAAAGGGCACAATTTGTTATTGGAATCTAGTTCTGTGTCCACACATATTGCTCTTTCTGTGGTCCCTCTCTTCCTTTGCTCTTTTCTTTGAATTTGCTGGAGATAGATGTTCATCCATTTCTCCCATCCAGACCTGAAGATGTGTGCATTATCCTTCTGTGGGTCTCCTTTTCCCTACCTGTGCATTGTGAAGTGAGGACCAGGGTAGGTGAATTGATGTCCCCTACTCTGGGGTCTGTAACTGACTCCTGCCCCAGGGCAGGACATTTGGTACCAGTGAGTAGTGAATCTCAATGTGTATCTGCCTCTGAAAAACAATGTCTTTAAAAGGAACAGGAACTTGAGAAGTTCCTAGAATCGCTTTTGTATGTAGATCTAGTGAGTATATGTTCGAGTTATGTACATTTAGTTGTTTTCCTAGAGAAGCAAAATGTATTCACTTTTGCCGATGGGTCCCATATGCCAAGTTGGGATATTTTGATACTCAAACATTATTGCAGGGTATGTGTCATAGACCTTTATGGCCCTGGTTCACTCATTGCTGCTGCTAAATCGCTTCAGTCGTGTCCGACTCTGTGCGACCCCATAGACGGCAGCCCACCAGGCTCCGCTGTCCCTGGGATTCTCCAGGCAAGAACACTGGAGTGGGTTGCCGTTTCCTTATACTTACCTTAATGGGTGGGGTTCTTTTGCTGATTATTATTGTGATATATTTTATGCCTATAAAAAAAGGTACAGAGAATAGCATAGCATTTTCCTTAAATCTCCAGTTGAAAAAATAAAATCTAACAAATAGAGATGATGATCCCTGTGGGATTCTTCCTGGTCCCATGATCTTTTTCCCAGATGTAATCCCAAGCTTAAGCGTGGTGTGATCATTTTCTGCGTATTTTATACTCGTATTACATTTGCATGCAAATATAAACAAAAATGAGATGATTTACATGTTTTAAAATGTATAGAAAAGGTATCATGATGCCTACTGTACTTTCACAATATGCTTTTTAAGTTAACATTGCGTTTTAGAGATCAATCACATTAATACATATATAGTTTATTTGTATTGCACTATGCATGCATTGTATGAATTTACAAGATTTTATTTATCCTTTCTCTTGCTGATGGGCATTTAGATTTTTCCATTGTAGGCAGTTGATACAGTGTACACTTCCATGTGCACAAGTCTGAGATTTTCTCTAGGCTGCCTACCGAAGAGTGGAGTCATCATGTTGTAAGGTCTAGATGGGGCTTCCTGGGTGGCTCAGTGGTAAAGAATCCATCTGTCATTTCAGGAGATGCAGGAGATGCGGGTTCAATCCCTGGGTTGGAAGGTTTCCCTGGAGAAGGAAATGGCAACCCACTCTAGTATTCTTGCCTAGGGAACCCCATGGACAGAGAAGCCTGGTGGGCTACAGTGCATGGAGTCACAAAAGAGTTGGACAGCACTTAGTGACTGAAAACGCACACACACACACACACACACACACACACACACGCACACAGAGGTAGACATATCTTTAACTTGACTGAAGTGAAGTGAAGTGAAGTGAATTCACTCAGTCGTATCCGACTCTTTGCGACCCCGTGGATGTAGCCTACTAGGCTCCTCCGTCCATGGAATTTTCCAGGCAAGAGTACTGGAGTGGGTTGCTATTTCCTTCTCAAGGGCATCTTCCTGACCCAGGGATTGAACATGGGTCTCCCGCATAGCAGGCAGACACTTTACCATCTGAGCCACCTCGGAAGCCCCTCCCCCACTTAACTTGACTAGATATTGTCAAATTACTGTCCAATTTATGCTCGTGCCAGCAGTGTATAAAATTTCCAGTTGCTCCATATTGTCATCAGCAATGGCATTGTCAAACTTTTTTTTTTCAGTCCACCATTGGTGGTCTTGCTCAGCCATTGGTTGGTGCCACAGTGGGCCCTGGCCACAAGCAACAATGAGGGACTCTTAGTGAGCTCATTCAGCCGAGGGTCAGGGGAGTGATGGTCATTAGGATCATGTAGAGAGTGAAGAGGTCACCCCGGCCTTCCTCCTGGGGGCCTCCAGCCCACCCAGCCTCAGGTCAGTAGCTGAGCTAGGGGGGCCCAGAAAACAGCTGGGAGCTGTGTCCTGCAGGATTCAAGAGCCCTCACCAAGGCCATCCATTGGCCGGGCCCAGTCCCTGAGGAGGCGGTGAACCTCTCCTTGATCCTTGCCTCTTGACTTGTTAGCAGCGGCAGGGAGCCTGGGTTGCAGTCTGTGGGACCCAGCCCCTCGACCTACCCAACCTCCAATTGGCTGGCCCCATCTGAAGAGCCTGAGGGCTGGTTAAGTAATGACAGCAGTGATGGCCGGGCAGCATCTGGGGACCTGGCCTTGAGGGAGCTGCCGGCTGAGATCTGCCTCTTCCCAGACATGACCTGGACCTCAGAGGGTGAAAGTGGTGCCTCGAAATCATGCCCTTTCTTAGAACAGAGAATCACATTTGTCTGGTGGAGGTGTATCGGAACATGGTTTTCTGTCTGTGACCAGACCTCAAGAACAAAGGATCTGACACCAGGATGCTTACAACAGCTCATCCCACCTCTCCCTCACCTTTGCTAGAAAAGGGATTTATTAGGAGCTTTCAGGGAGTGTGGGGTCTTTAAGGCAAGAGCCATGCATCTCCTTGCATGGCCCTGCAGTAAACCATTCCCTGCTCCAAACTCTGACATTTTGGTTGTTGTTTGGCCTCACTGTGCATCAAGTGCAGGGACTTGCATTTTGGTAACATTGCAATGTTCAAAAAAGCTTTATTGCTTATAGAGACTGTATTAACTAGGTTGGCCTCTAAGGTGGGCTGCTTATCCCCACAAACCATTATTTTAAAGGTGTTTACTAAACACTGTGGAGGTAGATTATTGAGGGCACAGAACTGGTCAGAATATAACTGAGCCTGGAGCCCTGAGTAGATTGTGACCTGATTGACCAGTTAGCATAAATAGGAGACTGACAAAGAATAGAAATATTTATCTCTAAAATCTTAAACAGAAAACCAGGCAAAGAGGCTTATATATGAAAGTAAGTGAAGTGGAGCATTATAGCTTTAGGAGCAAAGTTAAGAATTTGAGGTTTAGACTCAAACTACAACTGAATTCTGAGATAAAAAGAGAGATGTGATGCTAGTATGTGAGCTGGGCTATAACAGATATTTGTTGCCAGCCTGAATGTAATTTGACAAAATTGTATCTAATCCCCTTCCCTTCCCTCACCTGCACTCCACCTCATGGAAGGAATGGGTGCTCAGAGATGGAGCAAGGTTTCAGGACTGGGTAAGGATGTGGTGGCTCAGATGGTAAAGAATCTGCCTGCAATGTGGAGACCCAGGTTCAATCCCTGGAGAAGGAATGGCTACCCACTTCTGGAGAATCCCATGGATAGAACAGCCTGATGGGCTACAGTCCATGGGGGTACCAAGAGTCAGACACGACTGAAGGACTAACAGACACACACAAGGATGTCGTAAAGGCAGATTGCGTGTCAGATCCTGCCTCTCTTTCTGACTGCATCACAACAGCAGCTTATAAATATCATGGGCCTGTTTTGTCCAATTTGTGATGCTGTGTACAAGCAGTATTCCCCAAAGAAGTGGGGCTCTGTTTTATGATGTTTCATGTGCCTATGTATGGCTTTCTGTTCACCCAGTGATTAGTAATTCTTGGTTCTTAATGGGTAATGAGACACAACTTGGATAGCTTGGAGAGAAAATCATTGGTCATTTAATTAAATTGAATTCTAGATGCGAACTGCCGATGGCAGTCGGTTTATCCAACTGATCATATAAAGAATGTTGCCTTTCCCAAGTGTTACCAGTCGGAATGATTTCTTGGTGACATAAAATTGTGTATGTTCTTTTATGGTAATGCAAGAAATGAATATTAAAAAAGACATAAAAGAAAGCTGTAAAATAAGTTTAAATTTTGTGTTTTTATCTAAAATGTTATATTATTGATACTTTGTAGTTTAAATTATTTTCTTGTTAAAAGTAGCTTTCCTTTTGGACTTCTTTTGTTCTTTTCGTTTTTTTTTTTTTAAATCAAGGTAATATATATACATACTGTAGAAGATTTAGCAAATAGTGGAAAGAGGAATTAACATATAGTGTCATGATCAGGACATGAGCTATGGAGTGAGATCTGATTTCTCAGTTCTTGTGTCTTTGGGTGTATCACTTAACCCACTCTAATGCTGAGTTCTCTGTCTTTTTATTGAGGTTGATATTACCTACACACAGGTTTGTTGTGAGATCAGTGCTGCCTTTAGCAGTTGGTAGGTACTGCTATTATCAGCCTGTTTATGGGAGGTAGTGTTGCAGAGTGGTTAAGAGCATCCTCCCAGAACTGACTGCCTGGGCTCAAGTCCCATTTCTGCTGCTTGCTGGTTGTATAACTTTTGACAAATTCCTTAACTTCTCAATTTTCTCATCCATAAAATGGGGGTAATAGGAGTATTTAATCAGAGTTGTTTTGAGAAATAAGTTAGCATAGATAAGCAACATGAAATAAAATCTACTATATGGTAATAAGTCAATGTTTATTATCATTATTGTACAATTATTGTGTATTGTTGTGCAATTTCTGGGCAATCCCTACTGACATTTTAGCAAATTGTATTGTCCATGGGGTTGCAAAGAGTCATACATGACTGAGCAACTAAACACAGCACATTGCATATAAATTTTTTTGCTCTACTTTTTCCATAGAACCCACAGTGCTAACTTAATTCTTCTAATGACTGCATAGTATTCCACTGAATGGGTGCACCGTGATTCTCTAAGCCTTAATATTGATCACTTAAGGTTTCTTTCCTTTTCCCTCACTGTTACATAAAAATTAGAGACATATTATTGTGCTCACAGTTTGTTGAAAATTCAGATTCTTTCCCAAGGGTATTTTGTCTTAATGTTTACAATACTTCATATATATCAATACAAAGAAGTACAGAAAATAATATGAGACACCCGTGACTCAACAGCGATGAACACAAGCTGATGTGTTAACACAGTTACTTTAGATGTTTCCTTTGTGAGCAGATGCTTTATCCTGATAGAGTGCAAGGGGGAGAGATGATTGGTGGGGGGAGGCAGACACAATCTGGCAACAGCTCCTCTTAGAAAGATTTCAAGTTTGCCTCCATCCCCACCCTTCTTTCTCTCTCACTCTATTGTCCTGGCCTGAGCATGGATGGTCTATTTTTTTTTTTTTTCCTGAGGAGGATAAAACAGGTTACAAAGGGGGAATTGGCTTAAAAAAAAAAAAAAAAGGGAAAACAAAAGATGAAGGAAAATAACACACAAGAAGCACGAACAGCCTGGTTTTCTGTCTCCCTTGGAGTCCCGTCTGCCTATCATCGCCGGTGTCTCCACCATGTCTTCTCTCAAATTCTGGGCTCCCCCGAACACCAGGATGTGTTTCTGGACCCTTGCTCATCCAGTGCCGTTGCAGGGTGTCAGGGAGCAACGCTGAAGGCAGCCGTTTCCCGGGTGAGGCCAGGAGAAGCTGGTTTTGAACACTGTCTGTAGTCTAAGAAGCAAGGGGTCCGGACTAGGAAGTAAAGAGACACAGGAAGAGCATTTTTTGAGTGACAAACTGTACTTGGTGTTTTAGTTATGCAATCTAATTTAACTCTTATACGAACTGCAAGATCGAGTTTATCTTCACTCGATGAATGAGAAAACAATCTTGAAAAATTAAAGCACCGTGCTTGGAGTCACCATAGCCTGTTTATAGTATATCCAAGACTGTTTCTATTGTCTGTCCCTCTCCATCGGAAGGAAAGCTCCAGGAGACAATAAAAAATGTTTGTGTTTATTCCTGGCTTACTGAGGACTTATCACTAGGGACTTCACTTGTGTTATTTTACTCAATCCTCTCAGCAATCCAAGGAAGTAGCTCCTGTTATCTGTTTATCTATGAAAAGACCCTGATGCTGAGAAAGATTGAGGGCAGGAGAAGGGAGTGACAGAGAATGAGATGGTTGGATGGCATCATTGACTCAATGGACATGAGTCTGGGCAAACTCTGGGAAAAAGTGAATGGCAGGGAAGCCTGGCATGCTGCAGTCCATGGGGTTGAAAAGAATCAGACACGATTGAGTGACTGAAGAACCACAATCTGAGCTTTATTTTACACATGAATAAACAGAGGCACAGAGAGGTTAAGCAGATTCTCACAGACTCTTACAGCGGTCAAGAGCAGTGCGGAACTTGGAAACCAGGTAGTTTAACTTCAGAGTCTGTACTGTTAATAGCTATGCTATATTGTAGAGAGCAGTCTGTGTGCATGTTTGCGTGTGTACTTATATTTGTGAATGTGTGGCTATATGAATATGTATATGCATGTACATAGTTCTATTTCTTTGCCCATTTTATTTACCACTGAATTTCCAGCAGATACAATAATGCCTGCCACACAGTAGGTATTTAATAAATATTTGTTGAATAAATGAATACATTTATGTAAGTCGAGGTCTCAGTAGAAAAGCTATGAAGGGGATGGTGCTCTCAAAATAATTCAAGATGAATTTATTTATGAAATGACTCATTAAAAAGGTACAGGATATGCATGTGTTAATATACAATATTTGTCATTCTTCACTCTGTACAATAGGCTCTAGGTTCATCCATCTCATTAGCACTAACTCAAATGCATTCTTTTTTCAAGCTGAGTAACATTCCGTTGTATATGTGTACCACAATTTCCATATGGATTCTAGAAAGATGGTACTGATGAATCTACTTTCTGGGCAGCAGTGGAGACGCAGACGCAGAGAACAGACGGGTAGACACAGTGTATGAGGGAGAAGGTAGGATGAATGGAGAGGGTAGCATGGAAACATACACATTACTGTGCAAAATAGATCGCTGGTGGGAATTTGCTCTGTGACCCAGGGAGCTCAACCCAGTGCTCTGTGACAACCTAGAGGGCTGGGATGGGGCGGGAGGTGGGAGAGAGTTTCAAGAGGGAGGGGACCTATGTGTACCTGTGGCAGATTCATGTTGCTGTATGGCAGAAACCAGCACAATCTTGTAGAGCAATTATCTTCCAATAAAAAGTCAAAATAAGAAATAAAAGCGAAAGTGAAGTCACTCAGTCGTGCCTGACTCTTTGCAACCCCATGGACTGTAGCCTACCAAGCTCCTCCATCCATGGGATTTTCCAGGCAAGAGTACTGGAGTGGGTTGCCATTGCCTTCTCCAGGGGATCTTCCTGACCCAGGGATCAAACCTGGGTCTCCTGCAATTGCAGGCAGATGCTTTACTGTCTGAGCCATCAGGGAAGCCACCAAGAAATAAAAATTAAAAAAAGCAGAAAAAAAGATACAGGATAGAAGAGCCATGGATAATCTGGGGATTCAGATTATCTGAATCTGGCAGTCCCGATGCTGTTCACCATCTCTGTGTCCACTGTGATAAGAAGCTGGTGGGGGAAGGTGGAGGGCTGAGAAGAAAGAGGTTGCTGGGATCAGAGAAGAATAAGCAGCTTGAGAGGACCAATGACTGTCAGGGGAGGGACACAACAGCTCGAGGGGACCCTGCAGGAATGGTGTCAGGAGAATAAATCCCCAGACCTCTCTCTGCTCCCCTTTCCCTAGTGTTCCTCCAGGGCTCCCCACCTGCCAAGTCCAAATGGGAGCCAGGGGAAGGATGCTTCTTACTGTAGTCCACACAGGTGAGCCTCCAGGACAGAGGGCAGGGTGGAGAGACCCGGAAGGATCTGGAAGGACCAAGGAACGAGATGTGGCCAAGAATAACTTTGTCTTTCTCTCTACTAACCTGGCTATTTCTAGGACCTCACGTTTCCTCTGGGAATGTGCCAGTTTTTCTGAATATTAGATACCCTGATCATTTGCGGCCTTGTGGGGAGACAACGAGCATTAGGAGTATGTTTAAAAGCATTAATCAGGAACTGGCCAGTGATGGAGACTGCAAGGAAGAAAGGCAGCCTGGTCCCACTTCATTAGGAAGGCATCTGGTGAGGAAAGGACTGCGGACTCAGGAGCTTCTGAGTGCTTTTGTCTTGTGCTGTCTGGTGTTATTTGCTGCTGTCCATCACTTGACAGATGGTGCTAAACCAAGCTTGAATATGCTCCCTTCTTTCTTCATCTCAGTTCTGGCTGTCTTGGCAGGAACAGTGGTGGTGGTGGTGAAGACCCTGAGTCACGTCCAGCTCTGCACGACCCCCTGGACTGTAGCCCACCAGGCTCCTCTGTCCATGGGATTCTCCAGGCAAGAATACTGGAACGGGTGATGTGCCCTCCTCCAGGGAATCTTCCTGACCCAGGGATCGAACCTGGGTCTCCTGCACTGCAGGCAGATTCTTTACCACTGAGTCACCAGGGAAGCCCTGCAGGAAGAGTCTTTGTCACAAGTTTTGTTTTTCCCTCCAGTCCCCAGCCCATGCTACGTCACAGGAGATAATTTTAGTGAAGAGCCTAGAACTGTTGCTCATGGTTGAGTCTGGTGTACCATTTTCTTTTCCCAAAAAAGCCCCAATGACTCCCCAATCTTTCCCTTTAAGGGCTGCCGCTTTTCACACAAAGGTGCCCTAGGGACTAGCCATGAGCCCTGGAAGGTTCCTGGTACCCCCTCCCCCTTGAATAGTCTGCTTACACTAAAATCCTTACATAAAAGTTTATGTTTTCAGATCTCAGATGCTTTACCTGGCTCATAGGTGGTCTTATTCTCTTTTACTTCTGCTTAAGGTTCCCACCTTGAATAATTGTCCTGTTGGATTCTTAGCATTATTCCTTCCTTCTCCCTTATCCATTTTAACTTCCAGGGTACTTTTATCATCCTTGTGACCATATTTTAAAGGTAGAACATCATCTAAATAACATGAAAGAATTGCTGTGTGTGATAGAGTTTGTTTCCTGAGAACACAACTTTGTGGTCATTATTTCCTGTAACTATAATTTGAACTCTGTTCTTTCAACATGGCATGTTGATGAAATATGCCAGAGTGAATAGTGGAGGCAGATATGAATAGCGGAGGCAGCTCATATTAGCATAGGTAAAATTCTTAAATTCCAGTAGCATCATTCATACATTCATTTATTCATTCCAAAAACATTTATTGATGCCACTTAAGTGCCATACATTTTTTAAAAATTAGATTCTGGCAAATTGGAGATAGACAAAGCAGACTGCAGATGACTTTATGAGATAAAGAAAATAATGTCCATCTGGGAGGGTGGTTGTTTGGATGAGATGATGTATATAAAGCAGCCAGTGTGGAATTTGACACATAGTGGTTGCTTAGTCTCATTTGTCATCCTTTTCCAGACACTAAGCATGATAATAAATACATTTTTTAAGATTCTTGCAAAAGATCATCTGAAAGGCAAATACTTTGAAAGACCTTTTTAAGTAGATGATTTTAAAGCATCACTAAAGCTTTAAATTATCTAGTTTGTTTTCTTAGCTTTTAAGTTGTACAGTAAAATGCATTTCGTAAGGGTGCAAGGTAGAGGAGTTCTCTTTCAGGCATCTAAAGTCACCTTCCCTCTTTTCTGCCTCTCAAAGAGCTTTAATTAGAAACAGTGGTGATTTTCTCTTCCTCTAAACGATTGGCTTATTTCAGCTAGTGAGGTTGTTTGTGACAATCTGCTCTGTGCAGACACTTTAGCTTAAAGAAAAATAGCTTCATTGAAACTTTATTTTAACTTCTTTCCCTTCTTGTAGTTTTATATCCCCTAATAAGCCTGTGACATTTCATCTAGCCCAGGGATTCTGTAAATTCATGTATTAGAAAACTAAGTCATATGATGTAAAACTTTAAGGCTATTATACTGATTTCATGAATTTAATCTTGTAATTGTCAACATTAATGTGGTCTGACAATGTCATGATTTTCCTGTTTTTCATGCCTCAGGGTTGAAGCCTTCTGTTCAGGGTAAACGTATTGTTACTATAACCATGAGTTTACTACAAACCACTAGTCTCATGAAAAGCAATTAAACATCAAAAAAATAATCTTAAAACTATGGTAATACTAGAGTACAAGCAAGCATTTGTTTTGTCAACTCCTTTAAAAGTTTTTGCTTAGCCATTAATGATATTTTCAAACTAGCCAAAAAAATTTGGGGGAGCCTTCTATCTTTAAGTAGCTAAGAGAAACTCAATACAGAATACGTGAGCAATAAGATATTATCTGAGTGAATCATTTAAGTATTAACCAGCCCATTCTCTGAGAGATGCTGTTGATAACTTTTAATTTATAAAACCCATCTGTGCACACTGAGCGTTGTCTGCTTGCGTCTCAGAGTCCCTGCCTGCCTTTTTCCACCTGCTTAATCTCTTGGTGCATTAGTCATCTTGGGCTGCTTAGCAAAATAAAATAGAGTGGGTGGGGTAAACAACAGAGATTTAGTTTCTCACAGTTCTGGAGCCTGAAAAGTCCAAGATCCCAGTCCAGCAGGGTTTGGTGTTGGGTAGGAGCTCTTTTCCTAGCTTGCGGATGGCAGCCTTCTTGATGTGTGTTCATATGACCTTTTCTTGGTGCATGTGTGTGGAGAGAGACCAGACTCTCTAGTGTTTCCTCTCATACGAGCAATAATCCCATAGTGAGGACACTGCTCGCAGCCTCATCCAATGCTACTTACTTCCCCAAGACCCCATCTCCAAATGCCATCACATTGGGAGTTAGGGCTTCACATATGGATTGGAGTGGGGACACACATCTGGCCCACGACACCTGGGAGGCTGACCTGTGCATCCCACATGAAGGCATTCCTTGCCTCTGGCTTACTGGTGAATCTGGCCAGTGGGGAGCATCAGGAAGAGACAGAGAAGGGAGAAGAGTGAAGTCAAGGGTTGTCATGGACTGCCCGTGCCCCTTGATCCAAGGGCCATATTGCCCATCAGTCAGCCCTCTCCACGCTTCCTTTCACTCAGTGGCTGTAACCTGTGCGTCTCCTTCCCTTCAGTCTTGTGGAGGTGACAGCCGGGAAGTTATGGATCTCAGGACACTGCAGTCCCTGTGCTTTCTCTGTTTGTCTCGTCTCTTGCCTCATCTCTGTAAGAAATCCCTTTCCTCAGCCTCCCTCACATCACTGGACCTGAGGGCTTCTTCCAGCGCCTGCTACAGTCCTGACCCATATGCTTAATTTAAAATATTTTAACATTGGAACGTTTTAAATATTATTATATATTAGACTGAAATAAACAGACAGCAATAGCTAATAAGAAACTTTGCCTTGCTTGTGTCTCAAATCCTCCTCCTGCCCTCCTCCACCATAAACAAAACTTTATTTTTAAAATTGAAGAAAAGAGGTGCTGCTTCATTCATGGGAAAGCAGTTAGTGACACCCTTCCCTTTTGATTGATTGGAAAGCATTTATGGTCAGGGAAAGCCTTTGGGGGAAATAATAATCAAATTACCTTCTTTTTGTGTGGGGCAAGTATGACCCTTACTCAGATCGTGGTCAGGGCAAAGTGGTATCAATCCTGGAACCTTGCTAGGTGATCACTGCTTGCTGGAATTGGTACTTATTGATTTCATTGCTCATGGTTTAGTCTCATCCATAAAGTTCAAGATAGGAATTGTGATGGTCTTAAGTAGTACAGTGTTCCAGACACAAAGAACAATGCTCATGACAGCTACCAATAAATTCAATTCGTCAAGTGAATTTGTTATCCACATCCCGTTGAACTGCAGGATTATGGTGGGAGTTAGAATTTGGAGGAACGGACTCAGGTGAGTGCACTAAACAGAATTCATTTAGCAGGCAGCAGTCGAGGAGATACGGTGCTGTTAGCGAGAAGTGGCCTGGGTAACTGTGGCTCAGGGTCTAGCAAGGTAAGAGGTGGTTCCAAAAATCTCATGGGCCAGAGGGAAAGCGACCGTAGACATCTGTCTACCTAGAACTGCAGACAGCTGGAGTTTTTATCAACAGGTTGTAAGCAACCTGGCAGATTGGAGGTACTGGGGGTGATGAATACAGATGATTTGACACAGTCCCTTATATTCAGTTATTTGTCTGTTTAGCATGGATGTTTGAAAACAGTGATTACAGTTGACCCTTGAACTCGAGGGATTAAGATTGTCGACTTTCCACATAGTCAAAATTCTGAGCATGAGTTAACGTTGGGTCTTGGTACCTGCGATTTCTTGTATCTGTCCCTTATTCACAGATTCCACCAACCATGGATTGTGCGGTACTCTAGTATTTACTAGTGAAAAAATTCACATCTAAGTGTACCTGTGCAGTTCAAACCTGTGTTTCTCCCTCAAGATGGAAAAAAAAAAAAACAACATTGGTTATAATATGAAATTTTCCTTTTAGGGTAATAAATTGTTATTCTTAGTTTTATAATTGATTCTAGATGGTTGCACAGTAAACTATAGCACATTGACTTTAAAATTCCTCAAATTCTGAAACACAGATGGCGAAATTGACAGCATGATGGGATAAAATCAAGATTATTTTTCCATGGGCCACCGTAAAACACCAATCTCAAATCCTTATTTAAAACTTCCTAAGACAATCTGGAGATGCTGAAGTAAATATGATTTTCCTCTTAGCACTTTATGGTGTAACAGGGAATAAATTGATTTCCATTCTAACGAGGCACAAATCACCTAAGACAAAGGAGTAATCGTCTTGGAATGGACTTTAATAATTACCCAGCCTTAGAAGATGCTACAGATGTCGGTGTGGAAAGGTGATGAGCAACATTTCTTATGGTACATCAGCTTCATTTTCCCTGGGCTGAAGATTAATAACACAGGAAATTAAAGCACGTATTGTAGTAAAGCTCAGAGAAAACCAGAGGCAAAATAGCTGAAGCAAGGTCAATATCTAAGCCAGAAGTTAACAAGATCAGTGATAGCTGACACCCGTGCCTAGATATGTTTAATGAAAATTGCCCACTGAACTCCTACCAGGTAAACGGGCTTAGTTATTTTTTCCTCATTCCTGGAGGATTTCATTCTTAGAGCACTCACGTTTAAACAGGAGTGTATTATTCAGGCCTAACAACTAGTAAGTGTCCCAGTGACTGAATCAGTAGTGGAATAATCAAAATGAATGTATTTATAGAGAACTGTTGTGTGTGTTAGTGAATTTGAGATGAATAATTCAGCAGCTTAAAACTTGAGACCTCATATCATGGTTTTCTATCCATTCTTTTCAGAAATTTCTCATTTATCTGAAAGCATGTTTTAGCTCACCCACTTTTTTTTTATTAAGTTTATTTTTAATTGGAGGATAATTGCTTTACAATGTTGTGTTGGTTTCTGTCATACATCAACATGAATCGTTTGTTGGTATACACGGTATGTATATGTCCTCTCCCACTGAAGCCTCCCTTCCATCTCCCACCCATCCCACCCCTCTGCTGCTGCTGCTGCTAAGTCACTTCAGTCGTGTCCGACTCTGTGTGACCCCATAGACGGCAGCCCACCAGGCTCCCCCATCCCTGGGATTCTCCAGGCAAGAGCACTGGAGCGGGCTGCCATTTCCTTCTCCAATGCATGAAAGTGAAGTCACTCAGTCGTGTCCAACTCTTAGCGACCCCGTGGAGTGCAGCCCACCAGGCTCCCCCGTCCCTGGGATTCTCCAGGCAAGAGCACTGGAGCGGGCTGCCATTTCCTTCTCCCACTCCTATGCTGCTGCTGCTGCTAAGTCGCTTCAGTCATGTCCGACTCTGTGTGACCCCATTGACGGCATCACAAAGCCCCCCTACATCATACGGCAAATTCCCACTGGATATCTATTTTACATATGGTAACCTAGATAGTATTTTCAAAAGCAGAGACATTACTTTGCTGACTAAGGTCCGTCTAGTCAAGGCTATGGTTTTTCCTGTGGTCATGTATGGATGTGAGAGTTGGACTGTGAAGAAGGCTGAGCGCCGAAGAATTGATGCTTTTGAACTGTGGTGTTGGAGAAGACTCTTGAGAGTCCCTAGGACTGCAGGGAGATCCAACCAGTCCATTCTGAAGGAGATCAACCCTGGGATTTCTTTGGAAGGAATGATGCTAAAGCTGAAGTTCCAGTACTTTGGCCACCTCACACAAAGAGTTGACTCATTGGAAAAGACTCTGATGCTGGGAGGGATTGTGGGCAGGAGGAGAAGGGGACGACCTTGGATGAGATGGCTGGATGGCATCATGGACTCGATGGACATGAGTCTGAGTGAACTCCGAGAGATAGTGATGGATAGGGAGGCCTGACGTGCTGCAACTCATGGGGTCGCAAAGAGTGGGACACAACTGAGCGACTGAACTGAACTGAACTGAACTGAATGTATGTTTGCCAATGCTACTCTCTCAATTTGTCCCACTCTCTCCTTCCCCCACCACCCCATCTCCACAAGTCTCTTCTCTACATCTGCATCTCTACAGCTGCCCTATAAATAGGTTCATCAGTACCATTTTTCTAGATTCCATGTATATGTGTTAATATATAATATTTGTTTTTCTCTTTCTGACATTTCTTTCTATGTAACAGGCTCTAGTTTCATCCACCTCACTAGAGTAGACACATTCACTCCTTTTTATCTCTGAGTAGTATTCCATCATGTCTATGCACAAAAGCCTCTTTATCCCTTCATCTGTCAATGGACATCTAGGTTGCTTCCATGTTCTAACTGCTGTAAACAGTGCTGCAGTGAACACCAGGCTGCATGTGTCTATTAGAACTGTGGTTTTCTCAGGGCACTTGTATGATAGTTTTATTTCTAGGTTTTTAAAGGAATCTCTATACTGTTTTCCATAGTGGCTGTATCAGTTTATATTCCCACCAACAGTGTAAGAGTGTTCCCTTTTCTCCACAACCTCTACAGCATGTATTGTTTGTAGATTTTTTGATGGTGGCCCCTCTGACCGGTGTAGCTCGCACAATTTAATGTTAGAATTCTTTTGCAGAGGGGACATCTCTTCCTGTACTTCTTCCTGTGTATCTGTTTCAGTAAGTTTATGGATATGAATTTGGTAAAAGGTGTCAGCCCTCCTCAAAAAGGAGCTTCTGTGACACCATTACATCTTGAAATGAAAATTGAAGGTGAGCTGTGTTTTGGTTTAGAAATAGAAAGTAACCAGGTAATATTCCCTAGTATTTGTTTATGATCTGTAGGATGTTTTTGCATGTTAAGTAGCCACCTATTGTTGTAAGCTGGAATTGTTTTGAAATGTTTTATTTCTTCAAAGAAAAAAAAGCTTTTTTTCCTGGTTGAATTTTTTGTGTTAGTATGTTAGGTGTGAATTCCAGCCAGGACAAGAATGAGATGAATCATGAGTGAAGTTGGAGAAGGGAAGTAGCAATGGAGAGAACCTTTCTTTTGTCATCAAAAGTGGCTGTTCAGCAGATGCCCTGTTGCCCGGGTGATGGTGTATAGTCATCCCTGTTGCACTGCTCAGAACAGCACCCAACTTTAGAACAAGACAGTCTATTGCAATGCCTTTTGCAATAGGGCTGCCTGTACAGTGGCTCAAATCCAGCCCACCACCATTCAGTTCATTTCCTCGTTGGTGCTGGCAGGTTGAGGTACATGGAATATCTTTCTGATGCCTCATTTGGGGCCTGAATCCCAGAATCATCTCCAGTATTGACATTCATGAATGGACCCAGAACAATTGCTTTCAGGACGAAATACCTATACTTTGTGGTGTCACAAAATAACCCCTTGGATGTTCTTTCTGGAATGAATTCAGGAGGAAAAACCTTTAAATTAAGAAAAAGAGAAAATTTAAGTTATTCCTTTATTTGTGTCTAACTTGGGGGTGGTTAAAGAGGGAAGAAGGTGGCTCATATGTTGCAATAACATATACACTACAATAGTGTATATGTAATGGATATATGGGTAATAGTTATATCAGTTCAGTTCAGTTCAATTCAGTCGCTCAGTCGTGTCCGACTGTTTGCAGCCCCATGAATTGCAGCACACCGCAGCACACCAGGACATCTGACCCTAATAGCTGCTACCATAGAAGGTAAAAAAAAAATGCTACCTTTGGATATCTAGTCCAAAGACTCCACTCTGTCTTTCAGGTGGAAGCTAGTTCCCTATATGAGCTTCCCTGGTGGTCCAGATGGTAAAGAATCTCTTTGCAATATGGGAGACCTGGGTTCAATCCCTGGGTCGGAAAGATCCCTGGAGAAGGGAATGGCTACAAACTCCAGTGTACTTGCCTGGAGCATTCCATGGACAGAGAAGCCTGGATGGCTACAGTCCACGGGGTCACAAAGAGTTGGGCACGACTGAGTGACTAACACATTTCCTTTCCTTATATAATCTCAAGCAGAATAGTCCAATTATTTTCATTCTTCTTTCTTTTCCCTTCCCCTCTCCTCTCTTCTCCCCCACCTTTTTTTTTTTCCAGAGTATAAATTAACTGAATACCTAACAGCATGACTCAGCCCAACAGCAGCAAGCTGTGTATCCTAGAGACACACTCATTAGCTCCTTTTCCATGTTACCTGTGGGTTTTCAAGATGTTCTGATTTCCATGTCAGGATATTGGCTTCTATGGTGCTTTCAGTTACACTGTGGTTCTGAAGGCTAACGATGGCAAATGAGGCTCCAGAGCCCCATAACTGTGAGCGCTGCTGGTTTGGACAAGGAAGAGTGAAACTCTGAGGTTTGCACTAAATTTTAACATGAGAAACCAGGGATTAAATGTTTGGCATGTATTCGAAATTAAGAAGAAAGTTTTGCATTTTTATACATGTTCACAGTCTCATGTTCTAGGTGGAATATAAATTATCTTTGTTTTAGGGTAAAAGAATACAGAGTTAGAGGTAGCCAGATAGGGTTAGGTTAGCCCAAGGTTGCAGGGCCAGGTAATTGTTTCACAAAACAATTTCCCTAGACTAGTGATCTTCCTACAGGGTTCCTCTGGTGAGAATCTTATACTCCCTAGAGATGAATATCTTCTCCATCATCCAGTCATCCGTTGCTTAGATTTAGGCCGTTCTTAAATAATTTGGGCAAACTTTTATGTTTGTTTAAGTGGAGCATGTTTGCCTTATTACTGGAAGTGCATTTAATTTTTTCTAAAGGGTAATTGAATTATTCTGAAGTTGAATGCATGGTTTATGCACAGCAATATATTAGCTTGTAAGTCGGCAATTGAGGGAGTCACTAGGAATAAAACATTTCCTCCAAGCATCATAAGTATTTTAGGAGCTTACAATGTGAATTTTGATCACAGGCATCCTGTGTAGACAGGAGATTTAATTGCTTGTACCTGAAAAGTATACCCATATACAAGGCTGTTTAAGAAGTGAACGGGCACCCAATCGAGTTTGGCCTGATTAAATCATCCAGGGGGCATACCTAGTGGGAACACTGATGCTGTCATTACAGATTATCTCCACTAGGAGGTGCAAACAATGAGTTTATTCTGGGACTTGGAACTCTCTTCTTGAATTATCTAAAAATTTCCAAAGTCCACAAATTAAAAAACAGCAGACTTCAACATTCTAAAAGTCACGTTTCTTCCAAAAGTGGCACATTTTTACTGGAAATGAACATCAGTACTTTTTAATGCTTTCCTCACTGCATAGATGAGATTATTTTCCATAATTATGTTAGATGTGTCCACCTTTAATTTTTTTAATGCAAGAAATGATATTGGAAAAGGCAAAGCAGTATATCTTAATGTTCTTACACATCCATTCCTAGTTGCATGAGTACAGCATTGATAGAACATTTCATTAACTTCATTTTCCTGTTTTTAATAAGTGATCAGCTTATAAATTGATTGATTTATTTCTTTCTTATTAGCTCTTTGCCTGGAAATTCTATTTACCCAGTTTTTTGTTTGTTTGTTTTCATGTCTTTGTGAACAACCAAAATGATTATTATGTCATTTTTACTTATACATTATTTTTACATTTTAAATTATTTTACTTATATATTTACTTATATGTTAGTTATATATTATTGTGATACTATTATTAAGTGACTATCAAGTATCTTGGGCTTCCCTGGTGGCTCAGCTGGTAAAGAATCCGCCTGCAATACGGGAGACCTGGGTTTGATCCCTAGGTTGGGAAAATTCCCTGGAGGAGGGAAAGGCCACCCACTCCAATATTCTGGCCTGGAGTATTCCATGTATTGTGTAGTCCATGGGGTCACAAAGATTCAGACATGACTGAGCAACTTTCACTTTCATTAAGTATCTTAAAATTTAAGAAATAAGAGAAAATGTATTTCAGCTGGGGAAAAATTAAAAGAGCAAAGAAATACTTTATAAGCATGGAATCATTAATTGTGGCTAATCCTGAGATAATGTCTTATAAAATTTGTCTTGCCCCTACTGGGCTGATCTTGGTTAGTCCCTTTTGGTTGAGTCTCTGGGCTTCTGTTTCACCCTCACTCATCCTGGGCATGAGGTTTAAGTGAAGACACAACCAGAAGTGTCACTTCGGTGAAAGATGAATTGATGCTTTGGAACTGTGGTGTTGGAGAAGACTCTTGAGAGTCCCTTGGACTGTAAGGAGATCCAACCAGTCCATCCTAAAGGAGGTCAGTCCTGGGTGTTCATTGGAAGGAGTGATGTTGAAGCTGAAACTCCAATACTTTGGTCACCTGATGCGAAGAGCTGACTCATTTGAAAAGACCCGGATGCTGGAAAAGATTGAGGGCAGGAGGACAAGGGGATGACAGAGGATGAGATGGTTGGATGGGATCACCGACTCAATGGACGTGGGTCTGAGTGAACTCCGGGAATTGGTGATGGACAGGGAGGCCTGGTGTGCTCCGGTTCATGGGATTGCAAAGAGTTGGACACGACTGAGTGAGTGAACTGAACTGAAGAGGGAATGAGACACTTAAAAATGGATTTGATGGACTAACTTAAAGATTTTCAAGCCTTTAAAAACAAGTAACAGCTGGCTTTTATGTCTGTTTCAGAGGGGAGCTACCTTGAACAGTTTCAGGATTTAGATGAAGAAATGAAGACATTACACTATCTTTTGTTTTGTTGCTGTGGTTTTTATTTTGGTAAAAAAAAGAAGTGAACTCTCTCTTGAACATGTACCATTTAAATGAAACAACGCATGTTGTAGTTTCAAAATTTGTCATATAGAGTGTATTTTCCTACTTAAGAGAAATACAATGGCGCAGTTATGTGCTTGGAGGCTGTAATCTGTGGTACACACCTTGGTATGAGTGCATGTTTATGGCACATGCAGAGAGTAAAATGAAATATTAAGCTAAGATAGGAAATGATATCTTTGCCAGGTACATCACAGGTAAAGCCTTTTAACAATGGATATTACTGTAGGAGCCAACTCATCTTGACATCATTGAGATTAATTGATTAATTTGTAGACAGTGGCTTCTTGGTGCCCCACTGTAACTTTATCTGGCTGCTGCTGCTGCTAAGTCACTTCAGTCGTGTCCAACTCTGTGCGACCCCATAGATGGCAGCCCACTAGGCTCCCCCATCCCTGGGATTCTCCAGGCAAGAACGCTGGAGTGGGTTGCCATTTTCTTCAATGTATGAAAGTGAAAAGTGAAAGTGAAGTCGCTCAGTAGTGTCCGACTCTTCGCGACCCCATGGACTGCAGCCTACCAGGCTCCTCCATCCATGGGATTTTCCAGGCAAGAGTACTGGAGTGGGGTGCCATCACCCTCTCTGATCTGGCTGCTGCTGCTGCTGCTAAGTCACGTCAGTCATGTCCGACTTTGTGCGACCCCGTAGACGTCAGCCCACCAGGCTCTGCCATCCCTGGGATTCTCCAGGCAAGAGTCTCTTAGCGACCCCATGGACTGTAGCCCATCAGGCTCCTCCATCCATGGTATTCTCCAGGCAAAAGTACTGGAGTGGGGTGCCATTGCCTTCTCTGTTATCTGGCTAGTGTGCTGCATAAATATTTCTATTATATTTAACATTGTGTTTAGTTAAATCTCTGGTTGTTGGGATTAGTCCCTTTACCTTGATATAAACCAGAAATGTTTTTAGCCAATCTCTTTGAAAGAAAAGCTGTGAAACATTGATTTTGCAGAATCCCACATTTTGCAGGTTCAGTGCAAGAGTAAAAATATGGCTTTCCTCTTAAAGTATGGATGTTCTTCACGTATCAGATATATTTTTTCTTGTCAACATACTGTATTTACTACCATTTTGGGGATGAATATTTACCCATCTTTTGCTCTAAAAATAGGTACTTAACAGCATTTGTGGAGATCCAGCCTGAACAACAGTAATCAATTTGATCTGGCCTCCAAAACAGGTGTCATTTTGATAAATGGTCCTAATTAAGCTGAGACTTCAGGTAGGAAGCTGATTGAGTTAGTGCGTTGGCACCTATGTGGCCATGGCTGGACAAGTACAGATGTTACAGTGGGGTAAAGGCAGCACTTTATTAACTCCTGAGTCCAGTCTCCAAGTTTTGCATTTCCCATCATTTGATCAAAGCATCTCTGTGCTTTAACAGTGGTGCAAAGACACCACTGGCTTTAACTTTCATTTATTCATAGTGTTGCAGGAGAAAGAGGCAGCTATGGAAGTTTCCATTCTTTTGGGTCATTTCCCCCCTCCTCCCCCCACTGATCTCTATGCCGCAGTGAGACAAGTGCATAAAAATGATTAATTAGAAAAGAAGCCTCATTGTTTCCAACCCATGATTCATATTCCTTCTTTACAACATGGGTTTCAACAGCTGGAAACACAGCTCTTTTATGTCTTCTCGCATTAATTTCAGTATGGATTGTCTAGGTAAAGAATATAGAGGGTGCTCTCACTGCTTCCCATTTAGGGAGACTTTGGTGCAAAATGATCCAGGGACATGACCCTCTCTCCTGAATTCAGATTGCTTTGTGATCTCACAGTATCAGATTATGTCATGGACAGTGTTGCAACTGGGGACTGTAAGAGAAGACATCATTTCTTTTTCTTTTTTTCTTTACTTATTTTTGAGTTTCTTTTTTTTTGATGTGATTTTTGTTTTGTTTTGTTTTGAGGGGGAGATATTTGGGGTAAATATTTCAATAATCCAGTGAATTTAATTCAGTTGCTTCAACTTTCTAATGCAGAGATCAGCAAACCTTTTGTAAAGAGTCAAATAGTAAATATTTCGAGCTTTGCAGGCCATATGGTTCCTATTTCAACTACGTTCTTAACTTCTGTTGTGACGTGAAAACAACTATAGACAATACATATGTGAATAAGCATGGCTGTGTTCCAATGTAACTTTATTTATGAAATGCTAAAGTTTAAATTTCAGATAATTTCACAGGTCATGAATATTCATCTTTTCTTTTTTTCCCCTTGCAATCAATTAGAAATATATTAAAAAATATATCCTTAGCTGTGCATACATGCTCAGTCACTCAGTCGTGTCCTACTCTTTGCAACCCTGTGGATTGTAGCCCACCAGGCTCCTCTATCCGTGGGATTTCCCAGGCAAGACTATTGGAGTGGGTTGTTTTGGCTTCCTCCAGAGGATCTTCCCAACCCAGGGATCAAACCCATGTTTCCTGCATCTCCTGCATTGGCAGGGGGATTCTTTATCACTGGACCACCTGGTTCATTCGTGATCACAACCACCTCTTAGCCTGTGAGTCCTTTGCAAACAGGCAGTGTGCCAGTTTTGGTCTGTGGGCCCATTTGTTGACCCTGTCCTAATGCATTTCATGAAACACTGTGCTACACACAGAGAGTAAAATGTATTTAGTGATGGAACGGACACATCAAAAGTATGAAGTGTTATTCTTGGCTTCAAGGAACTTTTCATTCAGATGGAGAAAAAGTCAGCTGCTTAATATCAATGTTATAAAAGACAATGTAATTTAAGACTACACCCCAAACTATAATAGTAAGGGTAAAGGTGCAAAAAGTGAGAGGGGAATGCCAGTGTTCTGAGAGTCTGAACTCACAGCGTGGGATGATGGAGGTGGGTAGCCTGAGAGATAACAGTATCCAACAGTGGCTGTCAGTGAGAGGGTAACAGGCAGAAAGGCCAGGGGTCTCCAAACAGGAAATAGCCTGCAAGTGTCAGACATTTTTATCTCTCTTAAGCGGCAGGAGGAAACTAGCGATATTTTTTTTCTTCTCTATACAAATTTAAAAGGAGGTTTCTCTTAAAATACTGTGTTGCCATAATGACACCTGGTTTCACCTGAAGTTAACTATTCTCAAACCTTGAGATAACCAATGCATTTTTCTTACGGAAATGTTTGTCTTAAGCTATGCTAATGTCCTATGCATTTATCCCAAACTCTTTCTTCAAGTCGGTTCTGCCATTAGGCTCAGAACCTACTTGACAAACCAGTATATTATACTCAGATATTGTTTCCCTAATCTATGTAAACGAAACTATTTGTATAGTAATCTGTCCTTCTACAAGATTCAAGTTAATCATTTTATGGCCCAGGATGAACTATTTGGTGCCAAAATTATCCCCAAATGCATCTTATGGCTGAGGGGCCTGGTGCCATTCTGAGTTTTAAGACATTTCTTTCTTTCGTTAATGCTAGTGACTATATAACATCCAGCTGAAGACTAGCAGTGGGGTACTCTTTCTGCCCCCTTCTGATGCCTATGTCAGAAGCTTTCTCTGTCTCCTTTACACTTTAATAAAACTTTATTACACAAAAGCTCTGAGCAATCAAGCCTTGTCTCTGGCCCCGGATTGAATTCTCCTCCGGAGGCCAAGAATCCCGGTGTCTTTTTGTTCAACAACAACCTTTCATCAGGATGGGTTGTCAGAGAAGCGTTCAGATAGATGGCAGAGCTGCGAACTAGAGAAAGATGGATGCCAATACCTTCATTAGCTGTGAGGTTGATCACAGGATCACAGTAATGAGGTGATGCAGCTGGGATGGGATAGGCAGATGCCATGTGCCTCTGAGAAGTAGTGTGGGACAGGGTGTAGAAGTCATGGTTCAGAAATGGCAGAGAAAACTCTACTCAAGGGTGTTTGTGGATGGGTGCGAGAAAATGAGCAGGCTCCCGCTAAATAGAATAAACAAATCCTCAGAAAACAGGGTCTATTTAGGGTAAGGAAGAATCAGCACCCTAACATAAGCTTGAGAGGACAAGAATGTGAGTGTGTGGCCAGGAGCAGGGTGTTTCCAAAGGGCGCAGAGGAAAGGATTGGATGGGCATTAGCTATGGGAAGAATCAGTAGGAACGAGAAGGAAGGAATGAGCCTTAAGAAAATGAGAATGAGAGAAGTGATTGGTGCTTAAAGATGTTTAGCTGGGGGCAGTGCTGAAAGATGATAGCAAGGGAAAGGGGCAGAGATGCTGCTGACTGGTCTTGGGGTTCTGACTGAGACTAGAGGTAAAAAAAAAATACTTGGAAGGTAATCCGCAAACCTGTTCCCAAGGCAGATGTGTTGGGGTATGTAGGTTCCATATCTTCTATACCGTATAAGGTCTTGGTTGGACAAAGAAGAGGCCTATTTATTTTATGCATAAAAAATGAGAAAATTGTAAAGAATAAAGTCCATAATTTTGATTAACATGTTATGCATTTTTTGAATGATAAAGCAAAATAATGTATTGCTTGATGAGTACATCTGTTTTCCCTTATTAAAGTAGTGGGTTTTTTGTTTGTTTTTAGGTAATATGTTATCCTTGAATTGTGCCATGGAAATATTTCTTTTTCCTACAAATTAGAAAAGAGAAAATTACAATAGATGAAGTTCTAACTTCCCAAGTGGAGCCACTGTCAGGCTTTCAGGAATAAGACCCTATCCAGAGATAGACCCTTTTCTTTTGAAGCTGTAAAACATACCACATGCAAAAGGCTTGCCATGTCTCCAGAATGGGTAGGATATTACAATTTGCAGTATTGGTTCTATGTTCTTTTTATTCCTGTGCTTTGTGTAGTAATACTGTCCTACTGAAAGCAATAGCCAGTGGGGAAAGTTATTTTTGAACTTGACAAATATAGAGCATTCTCTTTATTATCCAGGGTTTGAAATAACTAGGAAAGAAACTATAATTTGAAGAACTTTAGCACAATAAATCTGAAATAGAAAGAGATTCAGTGATAAGGTCTGGAAAAAATATCTAAGAAATCAAAGTGATACCAGTTATGAGGAAGAGGAAAGAGACAGAGGAAATTGGGAAAACAATAAAAGAGATAATGAGAAACAATAGAAGAAGATGAAATGATAGAAATTTGTGTTTACCTGGGAGCTTTAATCCGGAAATTAAATTTGATAGGAGTGGGGGATTTGGAGAGCTTGGGAATCAAGCTAATCATGACTTGGATCTAGGAGGTTAGAGATGGGGTCTAAGCAAGTCAATAAACAGGAAATAAAAATTGTGAAGGCATTTAAATTTAATCCAGGGAGCTTTGGGGGGATTTTGTGCAAAGTTAAAAAGACATCAGGGAAGATAATTAGCATTCAGGGTATAGGAGCAGGAAGAAGCTAGAGAAAGGCATCTTAGGGTGAGTACAGGAGATGTTCCCTACTCTGTGTTGGAATGGAAAGTCACGTCAGCCTTCCAGGTTCTGGAATGGAGACTGACTTATGAACAAGACCCTTCCTTTTGGGTCCTTACCTATTGATCTGCGAAAATAAAGAAACGTATCATGTCTTTGTCTTTCTCTCTCTGGCTTACTTCACTTAGTATGTCAATTTCTGGGTCCATCCATGTTGCTACAGATGGCATTATTTCATTCTTATTTATGGTTGAATAGGGTTCCATTGCATATACGTATCGTGTCTTCTTTATTCATTCATAACCTAAGTGTCACTGGACACTTAGGTTGCTTCCATTTCCTGGCTATTGTAAGTAGCTCGGCAGTGAATGTAGAAGTGCATGTGTATTTTCAAATTAAGTTTCTCTTCAGATATATGCCCCCATACTCTTCTCCATAGTGGCTGTACCAACCTACATTCCCACCAACAGTGTAGGAGGGTTCCTTTTTTCTCTACGCTCTCTCTAGTATTTATTATTTGTAGACTTTTTGATGGTGGCTGTTCTAACTGGTGTGAGGTGGTAGCTCATTATAGTTTTGATTTACTTTTTTTTTTTTTTGTAGTGAGCTATATGAGCTGTTTGCATATTTTGGAGATTAATCCCTTGTCAGTCACATTATTTGCAAATATTTTCTCCCATTCCGTAGGCCTTTTTTTTTTTTATGGTTTCCTTTGCTGTGCAGAAGCTTATGATATTGCTTATATGTGGAATCTAAAAAAAGGACACAAATATGCTTATTTATAAAACAGAATTAGACTCATAGACATAGAAAACAAATTTATGGTTACTAAGGGTGGGAGGGCGAGGGGTAAATTGAGTTTGGGATTAAAATATACACACTACTATGTATAAGACAGATAACCAATAAAGACCTGCTATATAGCATAGGGAACCGCACTCAGTATCTTGTTATAATCTATAATAGAAGAGAATGTAAAATAAGAATATATATGTATATATGTATAACTGAATCACTTTACTGTACACCTGAAACTAATACAACATGGTAAATCAACTATATTTCAATAAAAATTTAAAAATATATATTACAGAAAAATAAAAAACAAAAAGAAAGAATACAAATAATATTGAAAAGCTTGGCAAGGTACAAGGGAAGCCTTAGATGCTACTTGTACAAACTTTCTTTGAAGATGATTGGATGATATGTCTCAAAAACCCTGAAAGCATCCATTTTCTGTGACTACATTATACTACTTTAAGGGACTGATTATAGGCAATGATAATTAGAGACGTCTTCAAAGATTTATGCCTATAGATGTTTATTACAGCTTTATTTATTATATCAAATTTGGAAACAACCTAGACGTATAATGAAAGCACATTGCTTAACTACATCTCAGCTGATTTATCCAATGTAATACAATGCATTTGTTAATATTGTGTTGCAGAAAAGATTTCATGTTGTTGGAAAATCTTTATGATAGGCTACCAAGTAGAAAAGACGTAGTTTCCTAAACCCAACTGTTGGTACAATATGGCAAGAAATATTTATATGAATGTGTGGATGGACATTGGATATTTTATCATTATGTTTACTAAGAGAAAAATGTATAGTAAAGGAAGGACTGTCTGGAAATCTGCCTTTTAAGAAGTCCTGTGGTTGATCTGCAAGATAAGAATTCATCCTGGGTAGGGTACACAGTCATTTGATGTCTGACGGTGGTCTATTGTAGCCCCATCAAGCAGAAACTGCTTTTTCACTCATGGCCGAGTACCTCAAAAACAGGAGAGACAGCTTTGGGGCCAAACATAGAATCAGGAAAGAGGAGGCCATGTCCTGATTCCAGCAGAGGTATGGTAGGATCATCCTTTGTGGCAAATAAATTCCTGTTTCTATACAAAGACCAAAACAGTTTTTTTAAAAAGAAACACATGGGGAGGCATGGGCTGTTTTCCCCTTGTTCTGTCTTACTGTTTTTAGACTGAGCCTTCCCTTTTTCTACATCAAAACCCCTGGTCCTTTGAGTGTTACACCAAATAGACAGACCACTTTCACCCCAAGTCTGTGCTGTCATCTGTTACTGATTGTCTGGTCACCCATCTGCATTCATTGGAAGTTTTAGTTCCTAATTTTCATAGTCTTATTCCCCTCCCTGAACCCTGTCAGTATTATTTCCTCAGTGTCTATAACATCCATCCACTCGTCCAGCTTGGTTCCTCTACCTTTTGAAGCAAGCATCTTTCATTTGAATACATTCTCATGGTCCACCCATCACCTCCATTGTACTGTCTTCATTTTCCTCCTTATCCAGTTGAGGGTCCGTGGCTGTGTACCCAAATACCTTTCCTGAAACATCCCTCAATTTTTTTTACCTTTCTCCCTCTGTTATTCATCTTGAGAAAAATTCTGATCCTATGAATATGCCATTCACTGTCTCCTTCCCAGTGTCGAAGCAGTTGAATATTCCTAGATTAAAAAAACACGTAGGAGGGCACCGTGGTATAACTTTATTTTTAAATGCATGATCACAAACCTCAAATAGTCCATCGCTGCTCCACTGCTTTATTACTGTATTACTCTAGCAGACTCACTTTCCCACTTTCTGAACGGCTGTTTCCTATCACCTGCCCTCCTCAAATCTCTTAAAACATTTCACGCATCTTTTGTGGTTGGTGACCCTGCTTCTTTCTCATTGAGAAGACAGAAGCCATCAGGGAGACACTTATTTATCTTTGTACTACCAAATCTGTACACTCACTTACATATGTCTTTCTTAGTATTATAGGGGAAATATCCCACCTTCTGGGGCTTCCCAGGTGGCACAGTGGTAAAGAATCCACCGGCTAATGCAGGAGATGCAGAAGACGCAGGTTCAACCCCTAGGTCGGGAAGATCCCCTGGAGGAGGAAACGGCAACCCACTCCAGTATTCTTGCCTGGAGAATTCCATGGGCAGGAAGCCTGGCAGGCTACCATGCATGGGGTCTCAAACAGACTCCATGAGTCCCCAAGAGTCTCCACAACTACACACAGCACACAGCATCCCTCCTTCTGTCAACTCCAGTGCTTTTATTTTCCACTGGACTCGAGCTCTAATTTTCTTCCTTCTGCAGGCCTTTCTTCTCTGCCTTCTCCCTTCACCTTGCCTCATTAATTTTCCTCACTTCCCAATCAGTGGGTAAAATCAGACTGAAAAGCTTGGGTCCCCCATTCTTCTCAATCATTTGCTCCATTCCTGTTTTCTTGATAATCACCCTCCTTTAAAATAATTGTCTACACAAATTCTAACACTTCACCTCCACTCTTGTTTAACTGAACACTCAGCTGAAACTGCTCTTCTCAAGGTCACAAATGACCTTCCCTTGGCCCAATTCAGTGGCCTCATCTTTGCTCTCTTTGATCTGAGAGTTCACTCGGCACTGGATTCTCTGGAGTACTACCCCCTTCCGGAATTACAATCTCATTTTGATTTCTTTAACTTTGAACTTTTTTTCTGTGTTTTTCTTCTCTCCTTTGATGATTTTTCACTCCTCTGTTACAAAATTTTGGTGTTCCTGCCCATTAAATGTGGGACTCTCTCCCCTCTTCTTTCCCTACACTTTCTCTCTTGCAGGTTTCACTCTGTAACCGTGAGATTAACATTGTGTTCAACTGCCATGTTGACATGTCCAGTTGGTTGTCTTACAGGCTTGCCAAGCTTCTCATGTCTGAAATGCAATCTTGGATTTTGTCCTCCTCCAGATTTGCCCCTCTTTTAGTCTGCCTTGTCTCCATAAGGACCGCCACCACATACCCAGTTGTTTGAGAAAAACACTGAGAGTCATCCTCACTTTGTCCCTTTCACCTTTCACATCCAATTTATCCCCCAGATCTATAGCTTTCACTTTGTATATATCTCAGAACCATCTATTACAGCCCATCACTGTCATCAATTTTCCAAGCCACATCACACAGTCTCTGACTTGAATCACTGCCACGGTCCCCAAACTGCCCCCGCTCCCAGTCTTGCCACCTTTCACTCATTCTTCAGCCAAAAGTGCTTTCTTTTTTAAAGTTAGATCTAATTTTGCTGCTTGGAGGAACTGTGGCCTCTTTACTATGGGCAAGAAGGTTCTTTGGTCTGCCATCCCTACCTCATTGTGTGCCTCTATCTAGTTTGCTACTGAGATTTCATTTTTTTTTGTAGATCTCATATTAAATGTAGTTAATTCCAAGAGGCTTTCCTCTAACCTTCTGACAAGAGTCGCTCATCTTGTCCTTATTATTCTCCAGCCCAGAACTATTTTAGTTTTCTTAATAACACTTATAATCTCTAAATATGTATATTTGCAGGTTTGTGGGATGTCTTGTCTGCTAGACTGGAAGCCCTCAAGGATAAAACCAAAGCCTCCTCTGGTCCCTGTTTTACCCCAGTTCCTGGCACAGTGCTTATGCACAGTACCTAGTGTGTTTTCGATAGGTATCTGTGAACAGAATGAATAGGTGACTGTTTGCCAAGTGTTGATTCTATTTGGTGCCGATGATGTGAAAAGAAAGGATAAAAATGATCCAGATTGTAAGATGATTACTGTGATGCCTGGGTGACACAGGATAAGTGGTAAGGATTGGCAGCACAATATGGGAAATGAAAAACATAACAGTGAGGTTTAGAACTTGAAAAATGACAAAATGATTATATCTTTGCGGGTATGAGGAAAGAGGGCGATGGAAAGGTCTGGAGAAAAAAATGCCGGGAGCTCAGTATTCTCTAACTTTTGTGGGAGATCTTATACTTAAAAAATCTTTGGGGCAACCTGACTCAAAAATAGAATTCACAAAACTACCTAGGAGAGAGTATAGTACAGAAAGCACGAAGGCATTAAACTTGAGAAAGGTTGTATAGATATTAGGTCCTCGGTAACTATATACATACCAGTGAGTCCATGAGTACACACCAAGGAACTGGTTAAGAGGAAGGTTATTTTCATGACATGCTTATTGATTATCAGAGAATTCCCTTGATGACTGTCTTGTGCTTTACAGTGTTCATATGAAAGACATCCCTTCATCTGGCTACATAAATGAAATCGATCATTTAGCAGCAGTTGGCTTATCATATTGCACTACTTTACATGAAAGATGCTATCCATAAAGGCAATCGTAATGGGTGGTTTAATAAGGCAAACACTGCTAAAGAATACAATTTAACTGTATTCTTAGCAAACACAATGCTTTTTGCAATGCATTCGTTTGTTTTATTAAAGCCAATTATACATTTGTTTTGGCTCGTTTTTACTGTACAAAAGACATTCGAAATACTTAATAGTCAATTACTGTGAGCGTGCAGATAAAAATAATGAATGTTATTAAACCAAGACTTCATATATAGGAGGCAAGGCAGACATGAATATAGCATATGGAAATTTGTCAGAAATTAATAACTTCTGTTTTAAGTCTTGGTAGAGCATTCAAGGAAGAAAAACCTTTAAATCAATAATATTCCTACCTGGGTCCCTGTTGATGACTGACATGATTATATCTAAATGGGATAATGGTGAAAACTACAATCAGGGTCCTCTCAAGAAAACTGGCTTTTCCCCAACGGCATCTTTGACACAACAGACAGGCAAATTCTTGGTGCTTAGATCTCTATATTTAGTCACTTTGGAATATTTGATGCTTTTTTTGAGTCACCAGAAAGGAACTCTGAACTTGCCTTCGTGAGATAAAGGAAAATTACATACAAATAATTGGATCAAGGAATGATGACTATACCTATAATAAAATTATAGTTATGAATTAATAAGATGTCTTATTGAGCAACCATTTATGTAGCATTCATAATATTTCAGGCTCACTACTAGATATAGAAGATATTTCAGGGTCAGTACTAGGTATATAAGGTAGATACAGTTCTTGCTGTATAAAGTAAAAAATTTCAAGGTGAAATGAAGCATTGAACAGGTTGTTCCAATGACGTGATATATGCAGCTTAGAGGAATTAAGAGTACCAAGAGCATTCATCTATGAGGGTTCTCCCCATGGAGATCAGGGAGGGCCTCTTGGAAGAAGTTACAATTAAAACTAAGCTTTCATTTAAGTAGGAGTCAGGCAAAGAGGACAGAGGAAAGAGCATGTGTGTAGGTTTAGGTCCTGGAGCCTTTGGAAAATGGAAACTGGCTCCAGACTGGCTGGAGCTTAGAGTGTTAGGAAAAGTGGCAGAGATATGCCCAGGAGATGGATTGAGAATGGTTTGGATTACTTTGTGCATGATAACAAAGGAGTTTGCTCAGTTCAGTCACTCAGTCATGTCTGACTCTTTGCAACCCCATGGACTGCAGCACACCAGGCTTCCTTGTCCATCACCAACTCCTGGAGCTTGCTCAAACTCATGTCCCTCAAGTCAGTGATGCCATCCAACCATCTCATCCTCTGTCGTCCCCTTCTCCTCCTGCCTTCAGTCTTTCCCAGCATTTGTGCTTGAATCTAAATGCTGGGGAGCCTCTGAAGATTTTAAGGAGGGTCAGAATGTGATCCAGTTTTTTTTTTTTTTTATCCTTTTAACCAGTGGTTCCCAACCTTTTTTGGCACTAGGAACCGGTTTTATGGAAGACAATTTTCCAGGGACTGGGGGTAGGAGGGTGGCCTTGGGATATGCTTCAAGCACACTACATTTATTGTGCACTTTGTTTTTCTCTTATTATTACATCAGTTCCACCTCAGATCATCAGGCATTAGATCCTGGAGGTTGACAGCCACTGCTTTGAACGGTTCTAGCTGTAGTGTGGAGAATGAGTGAGAAGGAAATAAACCTGGATGCAGGGAGATGAGGGAGGGAGGGTGTTAATACAGCATCCAGGTAAGAAAGCGTGGTGGCTTTCTTGGACAAGGATGGGGGTGGGTGTTGGGGATAAAGGCAAGTGGATAGGGTTAGGAAATGCTGATGAGGTAGAATGGCCAGTAGGTCAGTAGGTGGGTGGTTCTGAATCTCAAGAATGTAGACTAACCAGAGGTATGTTTGAAAGTTATCAGCATTTAGGCATATTGTAGGTGAAGTTACAGGAATCAGTGAGAGGCCTACAACTGTGGTCTTCTAATTGAGGTACCTGTGCTACGTAAAGACTCCAAGGTTTCTGTGGGCACACACATAGTGTAATTTTAAGGGAATCCAGTTGTTAGGTCCTCAAGCCCCATATGTTGTCTTCCTAAGATCAGTGTTCCTGAGAATCCTGCTGTCAAGTAGATTCTTCCCACATCCATCTCCTTTCACAGGGTTCTCCCGTTGACAAAAGAACAGCAGACCCGCAATTCATTCTTCATCCTCACTCTTCCTGATGCCTCTGTGAGCCCCATGTAAAAGCAATAGCATTTATATGGAGAAAGTGACTAACCCAAATGGGTAAAAAAGGGTATAAAGTCTTTTTTAACTCCAGTATTTTCTTTTTTTTTGCCTTTCATGAAATGAAAGGAATGTGTAATAGAAACATCAGCTGATAGATTATCAAAAATCATTTTGAATGCTAGGTGACTATTTGGTTTTTGGCATTTAACTCAGGAGTTTAAAAAATTGAGTGACATTGCTGTAATAAAACCCTTCCATTTCTATCTACCTATTTATGTAAAGAATGTTCTAAGCACGTTCATGAAAAATGGAAAACAAACCTGATGTAGAATATTGTCTAATTCTGGCAATAAGTTATATTATCCATGGACCCATGGAATAATTGAAAAGAAACCTCATTTTAATTAATTAATAGTTCCATATAAATGCTGTTTGACATAATTAATAAATATGTCAAAATATAAAATATGTTACATTGTGTTTATCAATTGCATGTAATGGTAATTTAATGAGAATTCAATCCAGAAGAAAAATGTTATCACTTACAAACTTATGGTTCCAGGATATTAAAAAAATTAAATTTACCAACATATTTTTTTGTAGAGATGTATGATGAGGTGATCAATAAAAGACTTTCAAGCATAAAATAGATCACATTGGACTGAAATTTTGCTGGCACAATAGAACAGAATAATAAGTTCCAAGACTGAAAAGAATGTTACAGTTTCTGATGTTTAAGAAGAGTTTATTCATGTATTTTTTTTAACTGGATGAAGGTGGGAATAAAATCACTAGTGATTTCACACATTTTAAATATTGGACATATTTTTAAAAAATGAAGTAACTTGTATTTTTAATATTGCTACAAAATTTACAAACCAAAGGCAATTATATCCTTTGCCGATGATACCTAGTACCAAATTACCAAATCTAGTAATTTTTGGATGTCAACTTAAAAATATTAGAAAGATTTTTCAAAATCATTTTAGCAGGTACATGACAATAAATGTTTTAGGGCTACTGGCTTAGGATGAAAAGAGAAAGGAGGTTAGGTCCACAAAAGCGTCATTATTCAAAGATCTTTCTATAGGTACCTTCACCAGTGTAACAAAGAAAGGACGCAAGAAAAGGCTTGCTAGATGTAGGTTTGTCGGTCATCTCTATGGGACTGGGATTAAGCCATTTATGAGAGTGCAGGTGGAGTCGGGAAGAGTATCCAAAGAGAGTTTAATGTTTAAACTAGCTGGTACAGAGATGGGAGCTTCAACCAGTGGCTGGGAAGTTTGTCTGGAGACTGGCTGACCATGATCCTAGAGTAGTATCAATCTCTTTGGTACGTGAGAGTCTTCACATGCTTATTGGCAGGAAATTCTCAAAGTCAATAGATAACATTGACTTTAAAAATTCTAGAAGTTATGTAGTATTAAGGGACCATAGGGTAATTTGCGGGGAAGGCAATGGCACCCCACTCCAGTACTCTTGCCTGGAAAATCCCATGGATGGAGGAGCCTGGTAGGCTGCAGTCCATGGGGTCACTAAGAGTTGGACACAACTGAGTGACTTCACTTTCACTTTTCACTTTCATGTATTGGAGAAGGAAATGGCAAACCACTCTAGTGTTCTTGCCTGGAGAATCCCAGGGACGGGGGAGCCTGGTGGGCTGCCGTCTCTGGAGTTGCACAGAGTTGGACACGACTGAAGGGACTTAGCAGCAGCATAGGGTAATTTGAGGCAGAGATGATAAATCATTTACCAAAGATGACTTTCAGGAATGGCAGATGGAATCTTAACTTATTGCTTTTCCATTGAAGATGTTATAAACTTACCTTGTACTTCCCTGTGGTATCTCTCACACCCATTTTGTAAAGCAGAAGTGAGATGAGAAGTGAGGAAAAGTGTGTGTGTCCCCTCGGCCTGACTTCAGAACTTTATCTCAACTCAAATGTCAAACCCCACAAATGTGCTTCCAGGCCAATCTCTCCTCTGCCCCTAGAATTTGATATTCCAGCATCTTTCTGGCACATGTCTTTCTCTCCTCCTAATTCCACCTTCAGAGTCCTCTGCATCTTTTAAAGGCCAGCCACTCTGAATTTTTCACACAAGTACCAGTATGCCACTTGTCCTCTATACCCGCCCTGTCCAGGAGAAAAAGAATACCAATGACAAATACGAGTCACTTATGTAATTTTTATTTTTCTAGTAGCTACATTGACAAAAGTGAAACAAAAAGTTGGAATTAATGTTACTATGCTTTATTTACATCATTTTATCTAAGATATTATCTTCTAATGTGTGATCAATACCAAAATTATTAAAGAGATATTTTATATCCTGGGTGTTTTGGGGTACTGTCTTCAAAACCCAGTGTGTATATTACCTTAATAGCACATCTTAATTTGAACTGGGTGCATTTCAAGTGCTAATAGCCATATGTAGCTAGTAGCTACCGTATTGGACAGTAAAAATCTGTATGATAATTGTTAGTGGTAAAAGTTCCATTTTTCCTGGCCGATTGTTTCTTGAATGTTCCAGTTTCCTGAGCAGACTGTAAGATCCTAAAAGGCATTTCATTGATGTTCTTAAGGTGCTGGGCTGTTAATGCTCAGCCATTGTATGGTATCTCCATCTACCACGTGTTGAATTATTTTGATTAATGAAACTTTTTGTTAAACTGCTTTGGTGATACCAGTCTATTGACTGGCCTTTTGGGAATAGGATAGCTCTTTTTGGAACAACAAAGCTGTCAGACTTTTAAATAATTGACAAGGCTGCTAATAGCTGTTGCTTGTGTAATTAGACAATCATTTAAATTTGTGAGCATCATGAGGGTGGGACTGTGGTGTCTTTTCAGTTACATCCAGTCACAACAGCTTTTATTTTAAGTATGAGCATCGTTCCATACAGATTAATAGTTCTTTGGAAGATATTAGATGCTCTTTAAAAAAATTATGAGTGTAAATTTTCCCCAGGGTACTTGTCAAGTTGGTTAATATTATCATGCTTATATTCGACTTCTCTGAGAACCTAGGTTTAAAAATAAATTGGCTTAGCTGTATCAACCAGTCCCTTAAAAAGTTTTCATGTTTCTTAGGGAAGGCAGAGAAGAGAAGTTTGCCTAGATTCTGAAAATGTCATTATCTCCTTCCAATAAGCCTTTATATGAGAGTTATGGCCTTCAGGATAAACAAAGTGAAAAAGGGCCCCTTGAGAATCTTAATTTGTTCAAACTCAAATGAATGTAGGGAGATAATAAAGCGGGTTTAAAAAGCTGGTCTGAACTTTAGCACAGTATTTTAAACAATTCCTTTGGGAAAATTACATCACTCTTACATGCAGGGTCAATGAAAAAACACTAATTATTCTGAGGGGTAGGAATTTTTTTTTTAAGCCTCCATCGTTATGATTGCAGTGATATGAATTCAATCTTGCAAATTCTTAAACTGCAGCTCTGTGACATTAGAAACCTTTGAGGTATACTGAATAGGGAGGAGGGTTGACAGAGTGATCACTTTGTTCTAATAACTTTATGCTAAAATAAATTTATGATATCAGAATCAGTTTTGTAATACAAATCCTTGGAGCAATTGCAGAGTGCAGGGATTTAAAAAAAAAATTATGACCACTATGTTAAAGCAATCAAGGTATGCTGATTTACTTTTAACTGATGCCGTTGATCTCCTGAAAGTTTTACCCAGGCGTTGGCAGTGGGTGGGGAGGGGTGGGGGTGTGGGGGCCAGCAATAGGAGATGTCATTGTGATGAATCAGAAATGCTTATTCCTATCACAATACAAAGCAAATTGAGTTGTTAAGTATTCTATTTTGGTATTAATCAAAGGGAAAAAAAATGAAGTGTGTTCTTAATCTTGTTCTAGGTAATTTACAGGTGGGAAAAGGATTATACAAGCTAGTTTTAAATTTTTACTAGAAGAAATGGAATTGAAATTTGAAGCCTCTGGTGCTAATTATTGAGGTACATTCTGCTAGGGGTTGAAGTCTATGGGTGGCTCATAACAGAAGTCTGTCAAATATGGTATATTCTGTACATTGATAATGAACTGTTGTCATTTTCCCTCAAGGGAAATCTGGATATATTGCAGTTTCTCTCTAAGGTAGGTATAGCTGTGTTTGAAAATAAAATTGTTGTTGCTGCTAATACCTATTAACTTTAAATGTTATTCACTTGTCTATGCTAGGAAGTCACAGCATGTACTGAACATTCATTTTAATCTCTTCCAGCAGTGGTGAAATTTTACTCCATAAGCCACTTAGATGAATGAGATCAGCTACTGTGGTGCTAATTTTGTGTGTTATTGCTAAATCATCTCAGATGATCGAAATAGAGCTTTCAGTCATGGTTTGCAATCAACACATGACATTGCAAACAATGAAGTGATTTTGGGGCTTGACTTAGAGCCAGCTCCTTGGTCATGATGTCTAGTTTGGACCTTACTACTCATGCAAGATCCAGAGAATGCAGTCAGTCAGAGAAGTGTATAAATGGTATGGCATTAAGACCCAAGCCTTAGGGTCTCCAACAGATGTAACTTAATTTTTTCCCTTTCAAGTCTTTTGACAATTCAGGGTAATAGCTGTCCATCCAAAGTTTCCCGTTAGTCTATGGTTTCTGCTTTCTCATATGTTTCCACTAATTTCTAGGGACCTTGCAGATGCCAAGACATGAAGGTCCATTCTGGTCCTCTCCGTGGATCTTATGTGTGGATCCCTGTGGTTTGCTCCAAATCTGCTTTGTTTGATTATAAGGATTAGGGATCTAGGTTCCCCACTTCCTCATCTATCCGGTGAACCCTGGACTTATCTAGGGTTCCTAGACAGCCTTTGAAAATTGTAGTAGTCTCCTGGTTGGTTTGGAAAACAGCGTATTCTTTTCTCAAGTAGGTCTCTTATGCATGCTAGCTCCTTGGCTTTTTAGATGCAAAAGTCCAAGAATTTGCTCCTTTGACTCTCTCCAAATGTCTACCTGTCTCCTAGATTGCAATAATGTGGGAGTGGAAGAGTGTCCTGGGCTAACAAGAAATATAGCTGAACCTGGAAAGCTGGGTTTGGGGAAGAGTATAGGGGTGCTGACCCTCTACACAGTTAAAAATCCATGTGTGACTTATGGGCAATCTCCTTATCTATGGTTCCTGTGTATTTCTTGGGATTCTGCATCCTTGGATCCAGCCAACAGGGAATTGTGTGGTGCTGTCGTATTTACTATTGAAAAAAAAAATCTGCATATAAGTGGAACCACACAATTCAAGTTCCTGTGGTTGAAGGATCAACTGATTAGACAGAAAAACTGCATCAGTTAATATGTCAAAAATACTGCTCTCCGTAAGAACAAACACACTGAATAGAGTTTAGGAAATATTAAAAAAAAGGATTAGGGTTAGTCAATCTGAGTAAAAGAAAGCTCTCTAAAATATGAATTATATATGTCATAATACATATATGAATGGCTTTTGTTTGGCTTGTACAAGCCAGTTAGTTACTCTCTCTCAGAGCGGTACCATATCTTTAAATACAATCTAGTCCAGTAATTTCTTTTCATAGTTGGGAAACAGAGACCCACAGCTTGCATGAAGTCACACAGCAAATATAGAATATAGTCAGTCCTCTGACTCAGAATCTTTGCTCATTTCTTTTCTCTTTGCCTGAGAATATTATTTTGCAATTGAAGAAAATTGGGTTAGCTATGAGGATGAACTTTTTTGATCCTAATAGGTTGAAACATTGAAATACATTATCAAGGACATTTGCAGTGGTTATTTTAGAAAATGGCTAGCCAGCTACCTTTTTGCTCTGGCCTGGGGGCAGTCCTGTGGAATGAGAGATGATATGGCTTATTGATGTCAATTTCTGTACCCTGGTTTTTAGATTACATGATTTTAAGGCAGATACTTCGGAAAAGATTTACAAATATAGACTTGATTGAAATATTTACTACAGAAGCTGCCCCTGTAGTTTCCCTAAACTCACTGTTATTTCCCGTGTGTGTGTGTGTGTGTGTGTGTGTGTGTGTGTGTGTAGGGAACTTTAATCTGCCCTTTTAAGCAAATGTAAGGAATTTTCAAGATATTTAAAAACAGAAGAGTGAAATTGTCTTTGGCTCCCTGGAGATGATTGAGCTGCACAGAACTTTAGCTTCTTCCTTACGATGGAATGGATTTCTATTGGGAGAGGATTTATAACTTTATGGGCCAGATAGTGTAAAAGATGTGACAGGCTTCAAAAACAATTTTTCAGTGGGACTATTTCTTGGCAATGGTAATTGATTTTGCTTAGTGTCTGCTAAAAACAAACCTGGAGGCCTGGGTTGCATAAAAAAGGAAAATCTAGAGCAAAGTATTCCCATTTTTGTGAGGATATGTAGAGATTTAGACAGATTTTAGAGAGATTACTTTGTCTTTCCTTACTCCCTGGTGGAGAAAGCTACATTTTGGAAAACGAATCAGACACTTCCTTTTCCTATAGTAATGTTTAAAATCTTAACTTCCAAGAAAAATTTTTCAGAAATTTTCTTTCTCATTCTGCACCCAGGATGCCTCCCCAGTTCTTGGGTCCTTTCCCTTTGGTGGCAGGGTGTCTGCTTACCAGGATTTTTTGGGTAGGGGAAACACCTGCTTGAATGCAGCCAACCCCACCCCGCCCGCACCTCCTACCCTCCCTACTTTCCTTCCTCTTTTGAAGTGAATGACGTCGAACTGCCAACATCAAGTAGGTGTTATCAGATGATAACATAACATGGCCTATTCCCCTCCCCAGCTTTACTGACATACAAATGACACAGGACATTTTGTAAGTTTAAAGTATACAATGGGATGATTTGATGCACACAAATATTGCAGAATGATGATTGCCAACAAGGTTAGTTCGCATCACCTCACATGCCTGCATGCTTGGTTGTTTCAGTGGTGCCCAACTCTTTGCGACTCTATGGATCATAGACCACCAGGATTCTCTATCCATGGGATTCTCCAGGCAAGAATACTGGAGTGGGTTGCCATGCCCCCCTCCAGGGGATTGTCCCGACGCAAGGATCTAACCTGTGTCTCCTGCATTGCAGGCGAATTCTTAACCACTGAGCCACCAGGGAAGCCCTCACCTCACATAATTATCTTTTTTTTGGTAGTGAAAACATTTAAGATCTGTTCTCTTAGTAGCTTTCAAGTATACAATACAGTACTGTTAAACTTAGTTACCATGCTGTATATTACATCCTAGGACTTATTCAACTTATACCTGGAAGTCTGTACCCTTTGATCAACATCTCTCCTGTTTCCCCCACCCGCAAGCCCTTGACAACCACCATTCTATTCTCTCTTTCTGAAAATTCAGCTTTTTCTAGATTCTTACATGTAAGTGGTGAGATAATATAGTATTTGCCTTTCTCTGTTTGACTTACTTCACTTAGCATAATGCCCTCAAGGTCCATCCACGTTGTTGCAAATGCCAGGATTTCCTTCTTTCTCATGGCTGAATAATGTTCCAGTGGGTGTGTGTGTGCACGCCTGTGCATGTGTGTGCATCACATTTCTTTTATCAATTCATCTGTAACAGAGCATATTTTAATATGATTGAAACTGAGAATCTATGGTATATAATTTTATTGAATTTGGGAATCTAAACTACATACTACAGCTTAATATTTCAGTATATTTAGTGAATTTGAGGGAGCTTTTAATTTTATGTAATCTCTTCAGGTATAATAATAGGGTTAGTTGTATTTCCAACATACCTTCCAGCTGTGTTCTCACTCTATGTCAACTCTGTAACATTAATCCCTTAGAGAGAAAAGCCTAAAATGTGGATCTAATTCAGAATTGATATAACACGAGAATAGTTAAGGTTATCTCATTCTCTAGAGTCTTGTTTTCCCTTTGAAGTATACAGGTGTATGTAAGCTTCCATTATTCAAATATTTGCCATAAGGATTTGTAGTCCTTTTTTTTTTCGCTAAACTCACCGTCTGAATCAACATCTCACTGTAATCAGTGTGCCTTTCGTGTAAAATGAAAACTATTTGTTGTTGTTGAGATCAGGCCAGAGGATGTAGAGTGAGGGGGCTGCAGTCTTGGCGCAGGATGTTGAAAAGTGTTAGCAGGACTTCCCTGGTGGTCCTTCGGTTAAGAGTCCATGCTCCTAATGCACATAGACCGGGTTCAATCCCTGATCAGAAAACTAGATCCAGTATGCTGCAACTAAAAATCCCACAGGCTGCAACTAAGACCCAACATAGCCAATTTTTTTTTTTGCATTTTTCTCTAAGGATCTTCCTCACTCTTTTGCCGGAGTGTTGGCCCCTTCCTGAATCCGAGTTCCTTTCTGCCAGCATCTGGGAGCATTTCCAACCAGGGTCTAATGTAGATAGGATCTTTAGTATCTCTAACACTATGTCATGTCTATTTACATTACAGTATGATTTCTTTGCACATGTAAAAGTAGAACATAATTCCCATTTGATACTATAAGAAAGGATTCCTTATGTACAGCATGCAAACATACCCTCCAAACACTTCATTATGTGCTAAAGAATTGGGTAATTGGTGTTTGAAATGATCTAATTTATATCATTCAGAAATCTTAGGTGGACTTGGATTGCTATATGGATGTTTGCAGGTGTTTTATTGATATTTGGGGAAACTGGATGGGTGTCTGGATGAGGTGGGAACATATTAATTTTCCCGATTAAAATAACAGTGTGATAGGCTTGCATCCCGCCAAAAATTGCTGTGTAACATATTTTCAGAAAAGAATTGATTCAGGTGAGGGCTGCCTATATTTCTGTCCCAAGCACACACACATGTATATTTTCTGTAGCAGGCTGTCATAGTAGTTATCTTGAAACCTTTGGCAAGACTCATCCTGACATTCGTCGTCCAGTTTAATTGATGTAGCTTCCTATTCTATTAAACAATACATTTATAACCTTTTGTGTATTTCTTGAAATTTTTCTTGATTTATGGCTGCATTCCTTCCACCTGTGTTCTAAAGGGTCAGCGCCCTTGCGTCTTCTCTCTCCTCCCTGCCCTGAAGACAACTTTTGATCTCATTGCTCTGCTGATCTCTTCATCTTAAACTCTGTTCTCTATCTCATCCTGCTGCCTCCCATTTTCAACTAGCAGCTTTTGTACACTTGTGTCCCAATGCCATCTCAAATATAACATAGCAGGGAGGAAATATATGATCTTAACAGCAGACCCCAGAAATTCCATTTTGGAGGCAGTGGACTTTGTCTATAAAAATGCCCTGTAAGCCAATTGATGCTGCAAATTGAGACCCTGAGAGAGAAGGTTGACAGATGACAAGGTGAGAAAAGGTAACTGAATTCCCCTAAATATCTCAGGTTGGTGCAAAAGTCTTTGTGGTTTTGCATTGTTGAACTTTGCCGTTTGATATTGGAGTACATCCTTAAATGTGGTTATTTTATACATCATTTTAATGTGTATTTCTCACTTTATTTATTTATTTATTTTGCTAATGACTTATTACTTGCTGTGTATTTTATATTTATTTTAGACTCAGGGAAATGATGTTAGACAAAAAGGAAATTTGAGTGAATTTCCTATTTGAGTTCAAAATGGATCATAAAGCAGCAGAGACAACTCGCAACATCAGCAATACATTTAGCTCAGGAACTGTTAACAAGCGTACAGTGCAAGTGGTGGTTCAAGAAGTTTTCAAAGGAGATGAGAGCCTTGAAGATGAAGAGCATGGTGGCTGGCCATCGAAAGTTGACAATGAACATCTGAGAGGATCATCAAAGCTGATCCTCTTACAACTACATGAGAAGTTGTGAAGAACTCGGCACCAACTATTCTGCGGTTGTTCAGCATTTGAAACAAATTGGAAAGGTTAAAAAGCTCGATAAATTGTTGCCACATGAGCTGATGGAAAATCAAAGAATTGTTGTTTTGAAGTGCTATTCTCTCTTATTCTATGCAACCAAGAACAATTTCTCAGTTGAATTGTGACATGCGATGAAAAGTGGATTTCATATGACAACCAGCAATGACCAGCTCTGTGGCTGGACCAAGAAGAAGCTCCAAAGCACTTCCCAAAGCTACACTTGCATCAAGCAAAGGTTGTGGTCACTATTTGGTGGTCTGATGCCTGTCTGATCCACTACAGGTTTCTAAATCCCAGCAAAATCTCTACATCTGAGGAATATGCTCAGCAAATCAATGAGATTTACTGAAAATTGCAACTCCTGCAGCTGGTACTGGTTGACAGAAAGGGCTTAGTTCTTTTGCACAACTACTCCTGTTGGCATGTCACGTAACCAAGGCTTCAAAAGTTGGGCTACGAAGTTTTGTCTCATCCATCATATTCACCTGACCTCAGGCCAACTGACTACCACTTCTTCAAGCATCTCAACAATGTTTTGCAGGGAAAACACTTCCACAGCCAGCAAGAGGCAGAAAATGCTTTTCAAGAGTTGGTCGAATCCCAAAGCATGGATTTTTATGCTACAGGAATACATAAGCTTATTCCTCATTGGCAAAAATGTGTTGATTGTAATGGTTTCTAGTTTTATTAATAAACATGTGTTTGAGCCTGGTTATAATGATTTAAAATTGACTGCTAAACCCCAGTTACATTTGCACCAACCTAATACAATGACCAGGGATTTGAGGTTAGGAGGGAATGACAGAAAAGGAGGAGGAGGAGAGAGGAGAGGGAAAGGCTGGAAAACTTACAAAGTAATAGCAGGGCCCACATTTAATTTACCCCTGTAGCTCTGGTCTCTAGGGCCGTGTGTGTGTGCTCAGCCGTGTCTGACTCTTTGCCTCTCTTGTGTCTCCTGCATTGGCAGGTGGATTTTTTTTTTTTTTTTTTTTTTACCACTGAGCCACCTTGGAAGCCTGGTCTCTAGGGCAGGGCCTTCATAAAGAAAACATCACATACTGGAAAAGCCTAATCATCCATCTTTTTTGTTTTAAATGCTAAAGTGTGTTTATTATTAAAATTTCAATCACTGTATACTTTTAGAAAGTGAAGAGGGCAAGCCTTGCCCTTAATTCCATCATTTGGAATGTATCCTCCCATTTTCTGGATGTATATAAGTTACTATAAATATATTTTTTTCCACAAAAGGGCATATTATTCTGTGGTGTACTTTTTCCTTTTAAGTACACCATGGACAGCTCTCCTGATTAGTCCTATGGGTCTACCTTTTGATTTCCAAAAAGCCTGGCCCTTTGAAATTTGTAGTTAATCTTCACAGTTCCTGCAGGAAGAACAAAGCTGGGATCTGTCTAAGAAAGTGATGTCATCTGGGGCCTCTAAGGTACAAAGAAGTGGAAAGCCTCAAAGGGATGGACAGACTCCAGAGAGAAGCTCAGAAACTGTTTAGCTTGGAGGAACCAAAGAAAGGAGGCTCTTTTTGCCTCAAAGGAAAAGAAAAATTGCTTTTAGAAGAAGGGACTTCAAGTTGTTCTAGAAAAGTGAAGGCTGTGTGTTCTGAAGACCCAAAGAAAAAAGCTGACTAGGTTAAATCCTGACCTTTTAGCTTTCTCCATAGAGTGAATAAGAAAGCCAACTTTCAGCAAGAATTGTAAATGGATTTCAGCAGTTTAAAAACCAAACGCAGGAAGAATGAGTCAGAGTAAATGGTGAAAGTTAGGTTAGAAAAGACATTCTATGATTCTCGCTTTTGTAAAGATCCTTAACTTTTTAGACTATTTAAAATATTTATTCAGGAAGAAGTTAATAACTTGCCACCAAGCTGCAACAGGTGAGGCACTGGAACAGGCCGAGAGGTAAGTAAATCTCTACCCACAGGGAGCTATGGTCAAAATTAGGGCAGTGGGACCTCCTCTACCACAGGATTGCTAAGAAAGCAAACAATTTTCACTTCATTTTATCTTATTACAGAAAGTCTTGTTGAAAACATGAATGGAAGTCATGTTAAAAAGTTGAGTAACATAGACTGGCAAGTTAAGAGTAGGGAGTTGTGGAGAGTAATCCCACAGAAGTGAAAATGTTGTAAAATCCTAGCTATGGCATCACGTTTGGTATATGGGTTTTCTTTTTGAATTTTACAATGTATATTTGTCTAATATACAAAAATTGCTTTAATATTGACTACATGTATGTGCATGTATTTAAGATATAATTTTCTACCTGAGGCTTTGGGTCTCTCAGCTTACTTGGCATGACTTTAGAAGAGAGAGGAAATGTATTTTAACAGTGAAGCAGGCTTTTTGGTTGTAATTTGTTGAGGGATTCAGCAGGCAATTATGATGCTGCCTTGACTGTGGACTTACCAACTTTTATACAAAATTTGCTGAGAAGGTTAAAACTAGTCTTTTTCTTCCCTTTATAAGAAATGTGTAGAAAACTGTATCCATATCAACAGCTCTAGCAATTTTGGAATCACTTAAATGCTTTCCTGATATTGATCTGTAATCTACAAATTTACGAATATCACCATTTTCTTTACTCCACACCTCAAACTGTAGACACAGGGTTTGACCTAATTTCCATCATGTCTTGGATGTCATTGAATAATGCTATTTCCTTCACAAATAAGCTCATAATTGACCAACTCATGTGTCATGAGCTTTTGATGTCTTGCTTTTGGCTTGCTTAATGACAAGACACGTTTTATAAATTGTATTGGTACCACAATCAACATTTTCATTTTTCTGTCTTCTATTCTGCTGGATAAAAACAGGAAAGAAACTAAGCATGCAAACACAGAAATGCTCCCGTACACACAATATTGTTGCCATCAGGCCATATTGCAGCCTGGTGTTTCACCAGGTGATCTCCATGTGGAATAGATGGTAGAGAGGGAATGAAGTTTCACTGTATAATAAATGAAAGGAGAGGTTGGTATGGATCTCAAAGACTTTGTCATGTGTATATTAAAACATTCTATCATCTCAAAAGTGCAGTAGTAATGGGACCTAGAAATTCCATGTTATTTCAGCTGTGTCCAAATTGTTAATTTACTTTATCAGTTCAACAGTGACCTCTGAGCCTCAGTTTTTCTCTTTTTCTAATAAGAGAGTGCTGATTGTTATCTCATAGAGCTGCTTTGAGGAGTGAGTGGTGTGCTTACAGTTTAGACAGCGTGGGCTGAGCCAGCAATGGCACTTCAGCCACTTCTCAACCAGAGGATGGCACATACCTGGAGAGCAGGGGCCATGCCTTTCCTCCCTTTTTGGGTCTTTGTACAGGTTGTTAAGAAGTACTTTTTGTTATTATTTTCCCTGGTCAGGATATGTACAAGTGATTTAGCAGCTGAATGGAATTTTAGATGAAGAGTCGTGAAACAGATATGGTAAGTTTAGGGATTTTTATGTACGCTGTACATGTTCAACTGCAGAGATAATTCTCGTCTGGATGTGTTGAGTTACACCCAACCCTTGGTTATGCTTGGTGAGGGTTGCAACATGTTTTAACACTCTAACCAGTATGCTTTTCAGAGAGAAAGAATGTGCTATGAATATTTGCTCCTGAATCACAGTTGAAATCTGGAATTGTCCCAGAAGAACAACATAGATGGTCACTCTCTTTGTGGCTGATGTTGATCATTTAGGATCTGGTTTAAGGTGGAGTGGTTCTCAAAAACACTTCCTGTTTCTGTTGAATTAATGTCGTAACTACATTCTAAGTATGAGTGGATATCTTCCTGAGGATGGTCTTTCTCACAAGTGTTGGTGATCTTTCTGGAGGCAAATCCTTGGCATCACTTGGCCATTCTTAACTGAGCAATGGTACTAACACCTTGAGATTAGTAGATTTATCAAGAGACAAGAGGATTCCCCTCTCCTAATCCAATCTCCCTGGTTTCTGACCCCATCTATGTCCTCTGTATCCACTAGAGGTGTCTATTAGTCTTGCAGTAACCCCTGGAATATAAAGCTCTCAGCTTCAAAGCCAAGGATTATTTAGATACAATTTGCAGTTTCCCAGTGATCCATATTAATATTCCTTTCCAGGATTGCTACATGGATTAGCATTTTTATCTGAGAGCTAGACCAGCTTTGGTGTTTAGAGCCAAGACTATAGCTGCCAGATGGCCTGGGTTGGAATCCTTGCTCTGTCCACATCAGTTTTGTGACCCTGGGCAAGTGACTTAATTTTTCCCCTTCAATTTCTTCATTAATAATATGGAGATAATCATAGTATCTACCTCATAGCCATGTTGCAAGGGTTAAATTAATTAATACATGTAAAATGTTTGCAACAGTGTCATACTGAGCAAGAACTATATAAATATTTGTAAGCAAAAAATGTAAGTAAAACTTCTAAATATTATCTGGTGCTAGTGATATTAAGCTTGAAGTGCTCACAGGCATACATGTAAGAGTAAAGGAAAGAACAAAAGAAAGGGAGACCGGTAGATAGCACTGGGGCGATAGAGAGAAGAACAGTAGGAAATACATTCTTGGGAGATTTAAAGAAGAAATCTCTGTCTTGGAAAATCCAGTATTTTATCAGGTATAAAGAATGCAAGAGACAAACGTAATTTTTCTTTGCTTTATTCTTTGAGCACCATTGAGTTTTTCAGGGATGCCGCTGCAGTCATTTTTGTTATTTTTAGTATTGCCATTGCTATCATCAATATTTTAATCAGTTATAATATATTAAACTTTGTTTTTGGCAATCTACTATATCATTTAAATGCAGTGGTCTAACCTCAGGACCCAGAGCTTTTGAATGACAGTTCTTTATTGAAGTCTGAATGAGACTGTTGTGGATGTGTGTGTGTGTGCATGTGTGTGTGCGTGTGTGTGTGTGCATGTGTGTGCTCAGATACTTCAGTTGTGTCCTACTCTTTGTGACCCCATGGACCTGCCAGCCTCCTCTATCCATGGGATTCTACAGGTGAGAATACTGGAGTGGGTTGCCATGCCCTCCTCCAGGGGATCTTCATGACTTAGGGATTGAATCTGTATCTCCTATGTCTCCTACCTTGCAAGCAGATTCTTTACCTGCTAAGCTCCAGCATGTCTATTGTTGAGTTCTCTGACTTCATGGAGCAGGAAAATGGAAACATTCGTAGGATTGAAAGGACAGCATAGAATCTGGCAGCAACAGCTCCTAAATCCTGGAGGGAGTGGTCTCATTGCTTCAGAGTGGGATAAACAAGCTCATGTTGTTATCAAATTTCCAGTTATCGTGTCAAATTTTAAAAAGTCAACAGCAAAGAACCCAAGAAGTTTAAATGTTAAAAGACACAGAAGAAAAAAGATGTGGGCATTGGAATGAGGTAGAATTGTATTCAGACTCTGGGATTGATTATATAAACCTTGTTAAGCTCTCAGAGCCTGTCTCTGAAATGGGACTGATACCTCCTCATATAGTCTCAGGTGGTAAAGAATCTTCCTGCAATGCAGGAGACCCCGGTTCTATTCTGGGGTTGGGAAGGTCCCCCGAAGAAGGGAAAGGCTACCCACTCCAGTATTCTGACCTAGAAAATTCACAGTCCATGGACTTGCAAAGAGTCGGACATGACTGAGTGACTTTCACTTTCACTTTTTTCATATAGTCAGAATAAGGATTAAATGAAATCATTCATGTCAAAGAAGCTGTTCTTAGTGGTACTTGGTGTAGGCATTTTCCTTTTCTCTATGATTCACTGGATTATCTTTGTCACGGAGATCATGCCTTTTTTAAAGTACATCTCCAACATCCCACACAGTGTCTGACATACAGCAGATCTTAAATATATATTTATTCAGTGTTGAATGAATGATGGTCTAACTAAATTCATTAATTCATCAACCATTAATTGAATAACCATTCTGTGTTAGTTACTGTGCTAAGAACTTGGGAAACAGAGATGGACGGGATGTGGTCTCCTCCCCACAGGGGCTTCTAGACTGGAAAGACAGAATCTACATGGTCATGAGTCCAATGTAGAGTCTGTACAAAACACTGTGGGTGCCTGAATGAGGAAGCACTCTGCTAAAATGGGGAGTCTGTTTAACAGACGTGAGATATTTGAGCTAAGCCCACCAAGTAGATATACAGGGGGAAGGGCACACTATACTCTCTGGAGCCGCAGTGGCTTTGGGAAGAGGATTGAGGTAGGATTCTAAAGATCTTAGGATAGAAGAATAAGAGAACATTGGGATTGATTGGGTGTAAAGTCTAGAGAAATCCACTTGTGGTTTGAACTGTACAAAGGGATTCTTCTATACTTTAAGAATGATGGAAAATATCTTATATTGAAGACTTTCTAATTTAACTATAGTGCTTCAATGCCTGAAAACAACCACTGTAACCTTTTCTGTATTAAATGTGTATGAATATGAGAAAACACAGTGGTTTTAAGATGAGGGCAAGGAGATAGCATGATGAAGTGGAAAAAGTACAGAAGAGTGTTTTCCTCAGTTCTAGGAGCTGAATGATTTTTGCATGAGTCACTTGTGTTGTTTAGGGCTACTTTCCTTTTAATTTTGCTTTGGTTCTTTCTAGCTCATGTTTTTAAGGTATTTAACTTTGATCATTTATTTTTTGGATTTTTCCATCCATCTCCTTTTTCTACCTGCAGTTGTTTAATTGGGAGTAATAATCAATGACTAGCCTCTCTGTCAGAGAGTAGTCATAGAGAGGAGAGCTAAATTTTTGTGTCCTGTTTATTAGTTCTAATAACATTTACATTACAGTATAAAGTTTAAACTGATGGCTGTATTAAACCATGATTTGGAGATATAGCAATATTTTCCATAATATTATTCCTCTAGGTGGTGCCTTCGCTTGGTGATGGCTATATTATATTGCCTCCATCTGAGCCCTCTACATACACAAAAAGAATCAAGAATCTGAGCCTTTTATTTTTGAAAAAATATTTAATTTATTTATTTAGTTGTGCCAGGTCTTAGTGGCAGCATGAGGGATCTAGTTCCCCGACCAGAGATTGAACTTGGGCCCCTGGCACTGGGAGTGTGAAAAAACCAAAGTAGATCCTTCGCTACTACCATATGTGAATATTCTTTGATGTTCTTACTTAAATCATTTGATTGGTACTTTGCTCTAGGATCTTATGAATGACTTTTTAAATATTTTCTTTTCATTGAGTGAATTCTCTAAGACTTTAGTCTGTTTGCCTCTTATTTTAATCCCATTTACAATGGGTGATGTTCTGGGCTTTACAGTAAAAGCCAAATGGGATTTAATTATAAGAACAGAAATTCATATATTTGGGCATATTATGATGTCTTGAAGTTTGTTTGATTTAACAAATTCATTACTTTCAAAATGTCTTTGAGTTGTGTATCCTAAAAATTTTATATTCAGTTTCACAGAAATTTGTTAGTAAATACCAATAAGTTTTAATAAAATATAGCAGAAATTGATTGTTTAGTAGTTGGAAAGCTAATATAAACACTGTAAAATAGTACATTTTAGGTATATATTTATAAGTAATGGTAGGCTTCAAACTGGGGCTAAAACTAGGAGAGAGCCAGTTGAAAAAACATAAAAAAAGGTGATAGGGCCTGTGAATGAAAACAGAAAGTTGGGTATATACTACTGTTTTTAAAATGTTAGTAAATATCCTTGATAATAGTTTTTCTGTATGAGATGTGCACAAATAAAACAGTGGTTCTAAGCTGAGGGCAAGGAGATGGCATGGGGAAGTGGTAGAAGCACAGAACAGTGTTTTCCTGAGCTCTAGCAGCTGAATGGTGTTTTGCATGAGTTGCTCAAGCTGTTAAGGACTACCTTTCTTGTCTCTGAAACCAGGAGAGTGAAATAGTTGAATTCGGAGGTCTTTAGAAATGTTCTTCGAAGCTCACTAAGTGGTGTGAAGATAGAAATATGTAGAGGCTGTGGATTTGTAGGGAAAACGTGTCCTACTGGGGTTTTTCAATGTTGAAATAAAGAGGGGGTTTTTTGGTACTAGACTAATACACTTCAGCCAGGGCTGGTGAACATGTTAGAAATTTATGCCAAGTACACAGGACACCTGCACCAAATTTCTCATAGAAGAAATTGAGAGAAAGATCAACTGCATTTATGAAGCTTTACTGGAAGTCCTAGAATCATCTTAAAAAGTAAGTGTACTTTGCCAGGACAGTGAGGAGATTTATCCCTTGTGGTGTTTACTTGGGGTGAGTGCAGGTCATCAGAACAGTGAAGCACAGCTGTAATCCAAGCATGTTTTAGAAGTAAGATGTCAGCATCACAACTAGGTACCTTCGTTCCCAGGACATTAGGGCCATTTAACTGTTTGACTCTACTGAATGAAGGTAAGGGAGAAAAAGGTAAGATTTTAGTTGCTGAAAAATAGAAATAAAAATAGGGTGAACAGAAGGCAAATGTCTTTTGTTTTGTTTTGTTTTAATTCTTGGGGGCAGAGGGACTTTTTGTCTTAATCTGGAATTTTGTGCTTAACAGTCAGACAGAGGCTTTTAAATGTCTGCTGCTGCTGCTAAGTCACTTCAATTGTGTCCGACTCTGTGCAACCCCATGGACTGTAGCCCAGCAGGCTTCTCAGTCCGTAGGGTTCTTCAGTCAAGAATAATGGAGTGGGTTGACATTTCCTTCTACATTTAATGTCTGGTGAAGTCTGAAACCCATGAGGATTCTAGTTACATATTTCTGCCTCTGTGGCTTGTGACTGAGGGTAACAGGTGATTTGTTTGGGAAAAATCAAGGAAATTATGACCAAACTTTGATTATAAATTTTCCTTACACAGTAAGTAATTTAACCACATTAAAGAAATGAAAAATCAGGCAACAAAGAATACAAAAAAAGATTCTCTGCAAGCAATGTCTGCAGACTGGCCAGCAGGATGGTCAGTTATGTGTTCCTTTACCCATCGTGGGCTTATCAGAGCAGAAATATAACCTTATCTAGCCCACCCACTATTGTACCATGCATAGACCAGAGAGTTGGGAGGGTCTCTTTTGCTTCAGCTTTCAAGAGAGAATACCTCTGAAAATCAATAGAACTAATGAGAATTGAAATCTGCAATTAACTCAAAATAGGTCCCATGGTATTATTGTTTATTTAAACATTTGACCATAGAAACTTTTTTGTGTATTAGCTCTCTGCATTTATTTATATTATTAAATATGAATGTCTACCAGTATTCTTAACCTGTTCTACACCTCAGGTCTCTGCATTGGTCTATAGAAGCCTGCAGTGACTTCTCAGAATAATGTTTTCAAATACATAAAATAAAATACAGAGGATAACAAAAGAAATCCTTATGTATTGAAAAATTATTTTCAAAATTGTACAAAGTGAGCAACTAAATTTAATAATACTGAAGTGAATATTTGAAAGTTGCTAAGAGAGTAGATCTTAAAAGTGCTCATCACAAGGAAATAATTTGTGATTAGGTGTAGTGATGGATGTTAACTAGATATAACTTTTATCTATATAAACAAATCATTATATTGTACACACAAAACTAACAAGTTACATGCCAATTATACCTTAATAAAATGTAAATTTAAAAATTATTTTTAAAAATTAATGAAATTCTGAAAAAAGCTAAGCTAAAAAAAGCTTTAAACATTATACAAAATAAAAATATGTTATGGGATAGATGTCTTTTAAGTACCATGAATTTGAAATAATGATGAATATAATTGGTATTGTGAGACAGATGTTACAACCTAATGTGTTATGAAAATGTATGCAAATTCTACAGGTGACTCAGCCACAGGATTGACTAATACTGTGATGATGTGTTATCTATATTCATAATTGAAAGAAATGTTAAATTTTCACTGGAGGTAGAGAAAAAGATGTTTTTCTCCCCTGTCCGAACCAGTGTACTTCCTGGTTTCCATCCCTGGACCCCTTGAGAGTTCAAGGACCTCAGGTTCAGAATTGTTTGTCTAGAAGTTTCCCCAGTCCACACTCTACAGTCGACTTAACTTTCAAAGAGAAAGGCAAAATGGATATAAATTCCCACATTAATAAAATAAGTGGAAAGTAAATCAATTCTTTAATATATAACCAGAATACTAGATCCTGATACAAAAGGTTGATGTGTTTTGGTATACCTGTCTTCTCCTAGCTTTCTCCTTAAGATGTAAGACTATTAATATAGTTCAGGTTATTTAAAAAAGCTGTGAGCTTTCAGAAAATGAGGATTATTTTTTGTACGCTTGTTGGATAGTCCTTAATATTTAATGAATCACAAAAGACTTGATATAGATTATAGATGGCAGGAACCAAGATCACAGATTAACTACACGGAGTCAGCTATTGGCTTACAAACTGCAGATCTGGACAACAGAGCAGCCACCGACCCAGGGCCAGGTCTGGATACTTCATTCTTTTTTTTTTTTTAAGATTGTTTGATGTGGACCATTTTAAAAGTGTTTATTGAATTTGTTACAATATTGTAACAAAAAAATTTAACAAAATGTAACAAAAAGTTCTCTTTTACAATCTGTTATTTTTGGCCCTGAGGCATGAGGCCTCCCCTGACCAGGATTGGAACCCATACCCCCTGCATTGGAAGGAGAAGCCTTAACCACTGAACTACCAGAGAAGTCCCTGGATATTTCATAGTGATTTACAGTCATTTATGTCTTGCCTTGTTGAAGACATTCCCAAGAGGAGAAACAGCTTCTTTGACAAAGAGCTCATAGTTAGTGAGGGGGCAGGGAATTCACTGTGATGACAGCCACATGTCAGGGCTCAGGATGGAGTCTGGTTTCCCAAGGAAAGAAAACCACTTTGTGGGTCACTTCATGGGGCTGGGAGTCCCCCAGGGTAGAAGATACATCTTCATCCTCCTCCTCACCTCTAGCTGGATGTTGGGAAGTTAGTGGCTTCATCTAGGTGATCAGATGGGATGTAGCTGAGTGGACATCATACCTGGAACACAAAGTATGTGTTTTATGATAATTTTTTAAAGCCTCAAATAATGCAGTTTCTCCTAGTAAAAAAATGTTAGGAATCATCTTCCACATTCGTACAGATATCACTGTGGCTCCATGGACTGCAAATACTGGAAGAGGTGCAGAGGTGAGGAGATGGGTGAGGTCTCCAGAATAAAGATCATGGAAGGAAATGGTGCCTTTTGTTAATGCACAGCCATTTTTTAAAACTCACAAGAGAAAGGAGCTTCCAAGGCTGTACATCAAAGTGCCAGCTTCTCCTTAGTTACCAAAACCCCTCAGATTCCTAGGGAAGTGTTTGAAATAGTCCTAGCTTGTCCACACCTGAGGGATAATTCACATGGTGCATGGACCACAACCAATTAGATTACTTCTGTTTCTGGCCCCAACAAATAATGAATGACTGGTCTCTCTTTAAAGATGCCCTGCCTATAAAGTAGAGCTTGACCCTCCCAGATGGCTGGCAACAGAAAGTAAACTGATGGACTCTGAGCTCACACCTATGGAACTCCAGTTCAAGCCCTTTTCTCAGCTTTAATTTAGAGTACAGTGAAGTGAGCTCTGGGGAGATGAGAGGCATTCCAGTTCTCCAAAGCCACCCCGTGTCACCATGGGTTATTTCTAAAAGGTGAAGTTATAAGGCTTAGTTTGCACAGCTTCAAAAAAAAAATTTGCAAGTGTTACAAGTTGACATTCCAAAATGCTGAAATTTGAAAATAACTTTTAAAAAGTTCTAATTAAGCAATAATAAGTGAGAATTGACATTTTCTACTATTCACTGAGAAGTTACTTAGCTAATAACCCTCTCTTTTCAAGTTCCCAACCCAAAGCCACTATACAAATATAGAATGGCATTGTGGTTCTGGTTAGGAAACTGGGGTCTCAACATCTAACCTATTCCCATTCCTCTCTCAGTCCGCCTGCAAATCACTATTGATATCACCCTAAATAGAAAACACAAAATAAAACAAAACAAAAAAAACAAAAAAAACCCAACGTTTACTGTTGCTTGGAAATTTTGAATAGAAATTGACTTTCTTTCAACAATTCTAATTAGCGCACCATAACACTACTGACTCTAATTCACTTAGGGTTCCTTGAAACACTCCAGATACTTTTATATAATACACAATGTGGAAAAATTCTACCTAGCAATCTTAAGAATTACAGACACATAGACTGATCCAAAAGTAGAGGTTTCTGATGGAATGATTAAGATTATGGGGAACTTGCGGACATGCTCTCTTGGAGGAAAGATCCAGGGAAAGGACCAGGGTGATCTTCCTCCAACTTTGCCCAGGACAGAGCCAGCTGCGCTTGTTGCCATAGTTCTTTCATTCTCAAGGACCATCTTCACATGGCTGATGGAATAGATGGTCATCCCATTTAATTGTTCAGTGAATTCCATGGTTTCTCAAGATAGAGTAGAAGAAGAACTGAAGTAGAATCAAACTATCTGGCTTCCAGTCTCTACTGAGGAACATGAGGCAGTTTGCTTAACTTCTCAGTGGCGTTTTCTTTATCTCTAAAATGGAGGTAAAAATCCCTACTTCACAGAATAGTATGGAAATTTACAAAATAAGCATGTATTGGAGAATACCACAGTAATGTTTGGCTAATACTGGATACTAAGTATTTTAGTTTGGTTGATCTGAATATACTGCCAATTACTGGGACACATGGCACTCATTTTTTTTTTAAAGGCACTCATATGTTGATTCATCTGATAGTCTAGGGAAAATATAAGTTGTTAATTCTTATTCTTTGGACAGAGTTCCTGGTTGTTTAGTTTACACAGCTTAGGACTGGAGACTCAAGTTTCCAGTCTGCCTCTATCTCCCTGTTTGGCTAAAGGCACATCACGTGAAATTTCTAAGATCTTTCTCCGTTTCAATAGTTATGAGGATTGGCTAAAATGGATACACTATAACTAGCATACTTGACCTCAGATTTTGATTAGGCTTTCATTCATTCAACAAATATTTTATTGTATGTCTGTTCAGTAGATGTCTAACTGATACACACATTTCCATTACTGATAAATTAGAAGTGAACAAAGTAAGTTTGGTGCCTGCCTCAAAGGAATTGTCAGTCTGGCTTCCTGAGCTGTGTTTTCTAAGCATTCCTGATAGACAGGCATCTCTCTTCTTATCCATCAACAGGGTATCTTAGATTTCTTCACCTAATCCTGTATAACATTTTCTAAATCTTTAAATCTCACTAAACCTCCTCTGGTTTCTACTTAAGTATTTTCCTTTCTGCTTTTTTCTCAGCAGGAAGAAGAAAATCTGCCCTTCTGACTACCTGAATATCTTTATGTTAATAAAAATCTGTCAGGCTTTGTCAAGGCTCTGCACTGTGTAATACCATGTGATTGCCTTTAGTACCATGATGAACTCAACTATTAGGTTGCATCTCTTAATTTTCTTCATGCTAATATAAACAGTTTTGTAAAATTTAGAGTATGAGACAGATTTTGTGAATGCTGTATTGTAACATTTGCAAGATGGTTCCAGTTGAGGTGAGAACTTGTGTAGGCTGAGCATCAAGAATTGTATGTGTGTGTGTAACCGTGCTAGGAGATTGGTTATTTTTGCAGTGATTGTGTGAGGACTTTACTTATGGGAAGAAATGGAGATGAAGCAGATTCTGGGTATTTAGGCCATGAAAGAGCCCAAAGGAATGGGCTTATCAAGAGACAGTTTGGGAGTAGAGAGAGAATCAGGCTTTGAGACAGTAACCAGGTATAGTTGGGTTCTTACCATTTACCTACGATCACAGTCTAGTTGCCCTTGGCTGCACTTTGATAAATCTTGCTGGGAGGAAGGGACTGTGTGCAGGCAGTCAGAGACCAAGAAGGCTTATCAAGTAATTCTCTGAGTGGCTGAGGTAGTTGATTAGAGCAGAGGGGGTAGAGGCAACAAAAGATAAAATCTAACATAGCTACATTTTGAACTGCCAAGAGTTACCTTCATTTATCAGACTGCAGAGGACATCAGATCATCTCACTTATCCTCTTGCTTCTTGACAAAATTGCGCATTAGTGAACCCTGGAAGGAGGTGTGTCTCACATATCAAATGACTGTAGAACAGAAGCTCAGCTAGAGTTAAAGACAACTTTCCTTTGGGTCTAGTATTTCTGATACTATTTTGTCAGTTCCTTCCTGGTGCTACTTCTAGGAAATTGACACAATTTTTCTATTACAGATTATTTAAATAATTGCAGAGATGTACATTTCTGAACAGGCAGGTACAAATGTTTCATGAAAAGAGGCATAAGGACTCCTCCCTGCCCCGTATTTGGGTTAACAAGATATCCATGCTTCTCAGTTGTATGCATGAGGCAGTCACATTTTATGTGAGGAATAGGTTCATAAAGACATTGCATTGTTTGAAACACACATAAGTCAAAACTAATTTTCCTATTGTAATAAATTGTAATTGAGGGGATGCGTTCCCAGACTTCATAAATCTACCACATTTCTAGTGTAATTTTACTTTTAAATATACTTTTTATGTATATCAAATAACATAAAAATAACACATGCATAAATAAACCTTGACCCTTTTCATAGCTTTTAATCACATCTAATTTCACTCCATGGTGTTTGATTTGAGGGGTGCATTTAACAGCCTCACCATTCAATGCATGATACTGTTATGGGATATAAAAGCAATTATAAGTTATAATATCACTGAACAGTAAAAGAATAGGACAATAGTCACAAAATAAATCCAGGAATGTTCCCAGGCTTTAAAGCCAAGTGTGGTACACGGGGTACTTTTATTTCTGATGTTTCTGCTTACCAGCCAAAGTACTGCTGGCTTGTGGGAATGAAAGAAATGCCATTTGTGGTCAGTCTGGTCAGCTTGAGCTTTGAAGGGACATGTTTCATGGATGACTTTAAAGTGTGTATGTGTGTGTGTGTGTAGGGTTGTATTACTTCAAATTTTTTTGTGTTATATATAATATAAAATATGTACTATTAATATGTATAATGTAAAAACTAAATCATGGATTTCAAGTTGGTATATTTCAGTTTTGTGTAAGAGAGAATGTCATATCTATATACAGTAATGGCTATCATGATTACTGATGTAATTTTAGAAATGATTTATTTCTATTCTTGGACCAAAAATCTGATATATGTTCTTATATTATGTCCCTCCACACCCCCCAATATCCACATGTTGACGTCCTACCCACCATGTGACTACTGGAAAGAGGGCCTTTAAGAAGGTGATTAAGATTAAATGAGATTGTGAGGGTGAAGCCATGAGCCAATAGACAGGGCTGGCTTCCTTATAAAAGAGGACGAGATACCAGAGATCTCTCTCTTTTTCTCTACTTGTGCACAAAGAAGAGGTTATATGAGCCCATGGTGAGAAGGTGGCTGCCTACAAGCGAAGAGAAGAGGCCTCAAAATGAAACCTGCCTTCCAGCACTTGATCTTGGACTTGCCAGGCTCCTGAACTGTGAGAAGCAAATTTCTGGTCGATGGTGGTTTGTGATGGCAGCCCAAGAGGACCAATATACATATCATCCTTTAACTCTGAATATCTTTAAGTTATTAGTTCAGTTTTAATTTTTCTAACATAAATAATTAGGACTTCTATAGATTTGATTGTCTTTTTTTCATATAAAACCTATTTTGGTTGAATTTAAAAAGTTGATTTATGAATTTTGTCTTCATTTCTGGGAACTTCGCTATTCATGTTTGCTGAATTTAACGTTTTGAGAATTCATCCGGTTACTCATTTAGAAATATGCTCGGAGGATGGAAGAAACTGAGGTAGCCACCTGGCCGGGGGAAGATGAAGACATGGTCTCTGTCTTCAACAGAATTATCTGCTGGGCAACAGGGGAAAGATATACAGACGTAATAGCACGGTAAGGCAGACCACGGTGCCTGGTAGGAAAGGAAGTCTGGACAGAAGGAAGCTAAATAACAGGCTCTCTCTCTGAGGTCTCTCCCTATCAACTTTTCAACCATTTGCCAGGACCAAAATCTTTCCTTCCTCACAGAGTTCACTCATGCTTTTCCTTTCCCTAGAATTCTCTTCTCCATCCATTCCAGTGCTAGAGCTCAACTCAAGTATTACTTCCTTATGGACATTTCCTTGAAACCCCTGGTTATGGAAGAGTCTTCCAGTTCTGGGCTAATATGTGCTTATATTTCTGGTACTTATCACAGGTACTTGTGGTGTTTTGGTAAATGTTTAACAACCAGCTCTGTTGGATAGGAGATACTTTCATTTGTAGTGTTTGCTCATTTCAGTGATGTAAATGTTCTCAGTTCAGTGGCGTCAAGCTACCACTGTGAAGTCATGGCAAGTAAAAGTTGAGAAGGTGTACAGTAGCAAGTCATGATGTAGAATTTCCACCATAAAGGTGAAAATACATATTTAAATAGTTTCAAGAGTGTAGAAAACAGTAAATTATTTACAACATGGTGAGCTTAAGGTATTTATTCCTTTTGTTTTTCATAGAATTAATTGAAAGTTTATATGGTTTAATTTTTAATATTGGCTGTTTTATGACTGGCTTGCACAATTCTAAAAATTCAGCAAAGAGCTCTGACAACTGGTGGAAGCTGGCTCCTGAACACCTTACCATTACATAATTATGAATGTGGTCGGTTGTTGCATGACTATCTTCTCCATGAGAATGTAAGCATGTAAAGGCAGGGACTGTTTTTGTCTTGCTCTATCAGTCATTTGCAGTAGGGACAACAAAAATCACCTAGTTATCCAAATAGGAAGGCCTTTACACAAGGAACTAGAGGCTTATCACACCTTGGAAAGGAAACAGATGGTTGGGTGCAGTTGACTTTCAGGAACCAAAAAGAAACTGTCTCTGCTTCTCCTAGTCTCAATGGGAACTGCTAGTGCTGATCTTAGAGGTTCTCAGAAACTAGCCTTTGCTCATGAGTCTTCCTGCAGCTGCCACCAAAGATGTCTACATCTTGTGTGAGCATCTCCTATTGGATGACTCTAACCTAGTACCATGCTGGGAAGGGCTGAAGAGTCTGGCTCAGAGGCTGTCCTCTGCAATGCAGAGAATCCACAGAAAGGAGCAGAGAGGATGCCAAGTTGCTCTCTCTCTCTCTTGCTCACTGCATACACCAGCACCTAGAATATTCTCTTAAGCATAGGAGCTATTCAGTATGTGTTAGTTAAATGATTGACTCCCAGGTGTTGAAAGTACATAACACAACCATGATAAAGAGTACTCAACTTTACAGCAGAGGCTTTATTTGGGCATTGCATTCAATTCAATTATCCTCCCTAGTACCTGTAGCATTCAGATAAACCAACTTATGAAATAGTACTCTGAAAGTTAATGTATAACTTACTTGCTTGAAATTTAAAACGTATTTCTGCCTATAAATGGTGTTGAGGTCTCTAGACTGGACCATGAAAGCCCATTTCACCCATAATGTTGCTGAAATGTAACAGTGATAATATAATAGCTCACTATCTTATAGAATATTCTGCAAGAAAATGTACTTCAAGTTCCAGTTGTGGTTCCCAACCCACATTTTCTGCTTTTGCATCTCTGGCAAGAATTATAGGAATTCCTCCTCTCCAATTCCTGTTTAAACTTTAAGTAACAGGAATAGGAACAGCTTTAGTCATGACAAGGAAAGTTAAGTTCTGAGTTCCCTAGTAGTTGGAGATAGAAATTCAGTGTAGGGATGGAGTTCTCCTGGCTATAATGAAAATTATATCTAAGAGACTTTGCATATAATCTATGATATTATTAAAGTAACTGTTTTATGTTAGTATTTTTGTATTATGCTTGTTTAATTAAAATCAGAGTTTTCACTGCAAAAGAATATAAGCTATACAGTTAAAGTTAAATTGGAAGAATAAGCTATGTCAAATTTGCATAGGAATTTTCTATAGTAGGTCTTACCAGATGAGAGAACCATACCTCGGGGACATTAACTCTGGCAGTTCTTAAAGGAATCACTTAGTAAATTACTGGTACAATGAACTAAAAGATACTTTAAAGAATACTAAAAAGTGCTTTAAGTTTCTGGGGGCAGGGATCATGTCTTAATCATTGTGTTATCCTTCAACAATTAGCACTGTGTTTAACTAACTGACATTCTGTGATTGTCAAATGAAATAGTGCACATTGTCGAAGAGATGCATTTAGACAAGGAAGTACAAACAAAAATAATCTGATCTAATCTCAGGACTTACATAACAGACCATTAGAAAAAATGAGTAAGAATTCTAGATTTACAAATAGGAAAACTGATATACAGTAAGGACAGAGTTAGAGTTTGGATGTATTGTAATCAATACGCTTCACTAAATAATTTGAATTCTTGGCCCCAAGCTCTGAGGTGCAGCTGTGACCAGCTCTGGCCAATGAGTTGTTAGGAGACGTGATACTTTTAGTCTGGAGCATTTAATTGCTAGTTTAAGATACTTGACATCTCTTTTCCTTCTACTATGTCGTGTTCCAGATAGTGATCATTGTTTCAGCCTGAGTCTCTGTGATGGATGGATAAAATGAGTGAGAGGTACATAATGTGACCACACAATTTTTCATTCAAACCAGATCACTTTTGACACTTAGAGGAGGCTTTGTTAATAATTTGGCTGAGGCAAGACACATAAACCAGGACTGTCGTAAGCAAATGGAGACACATGATCACAGAACTAATTCTCTGTTATCTTCAGCTCCTGAGATTGGGGTTCTTTGTTACTGCAGCATAACCTCCTATTCAGATTGATACATGGAGTCAGTGCCAGAATGGAAAATGATATTCTTATTTTTGATTTATTGCCTTTAAGTGAGTATATATGTATTATTTGGATTGCAAGTCTCAGAAACTCAAATTCACTGAGGCAAAGCAAAGGAATTTTGTAGCATTTGGAATCCAAGAAAAGCTAAAAAATGAAACAGTTCTAGGCCACAGATGGAGCTGAGCATCAGCCACAACCAGAGTGGAGTGGGATGGAATGCTGTCAGGCCCTTCACATCCACCTTCTGTTTCTGCTTCTATTTTTGTGGAGCCTACCTGCTTTTCACTAAGGCCAAATTTCCTCCATAGCAGGGCGAACCATGGCCTCCAGCAGCTCCTAAATCTAAATCTGACTGTGCGTGTGTTAGTCATTCAGTCGTGTCTGACTCTTTGCCACCCCATGGACTGTAGCTCACCAGGCTCTGCTGTCCATGAGATATCCAGGCAAGAATACTGGAGTAGGTAGCCATTGCCTTCTCCCAAATCTGACTGCTTCCATCATTAAGAATGACAGACTTACAGATGTTCTTTGAATCCAGTTTCAAAAATCCCAGGCAAGGATTTCCATTTGGCTCCGATTTGGAAAGATGTCAACTTCTTAATCAGCTGGCTGAGACTAGGAGATTGGGTCATAATATAGACCAGGGCAGTATCCCTGGAACTATAGTGGGGCAAGGAGAAGAATAGCTTTGAGGAGAAGAGTAGGGTGCTAGCAAGACAAAACACACTAGATATTTACTTCATATGTACTCATGGAACTGGGTGGAAACCTTTGGGAAGTCACGTGCTTAGAGCCTTCCTAGAGTTATTGCTGACATTTTTTTGAAAAAGTAATGTTGACATTTTTTTTCCCCACTCCCCAGCTCTCTTTTGTGACTCTTTTTAGATAAAAGCCTCATATTTGAAAGTAGCTGGATGGAAAAATGAGCTGTGAAGCCAAGAGACTGAGTAAAGTCAACTGACCCACCTGGGCATTGAACCAAAAATGCTGCTCTTTGTAGAGTTACATTCTAATCAACCAAGCTGAGCTGTGGGGACAGAAATGACATAATGACATTCAAAATGACTTTTTAAAACTGATCATAAATGTCCATCTGCAATTAGTTAACTTAGTCCTTAAAAAAAAAAAAAAACTAAAGAATTAGCCTACATCACCTTAAGTCTGCCTTCAAAGGTCAAATTGTGAGGTTTATAATTCAGCTGAAGCTCCAGCACTGGGTTTAAGATCTACTATTCTCCTCTTCTGCCTCATATGAGCGGTGAAATTTGAGTTTTCAATGTAAATTTGAAGGGTATAGTAGAAAGGCTATTCCCAACAAAGTTACCAGCCAAGGTCTCCTATAGCTCTGAAGGTACCTATGATTAAGGTCTGTGTCTTGATGAAAATAATTGCTTTAATTAGCTATTAAACAGGCTTTGGGGTCAGCATGACAATGGGTTTCTCTCTGTGTTTGATTTAGTGGAAGCAGTTAATGATTTTGTTTTTATTATCTTTACCCCCTGCTTCAGAATTATTTACTTAAGCACACGGAAGGCAACAGATATTTGTTATTATAAAATCAATTTCATGCCTGACTAGACCATCTCTTCCACCTCTGTCGTTACTCTTTGAGCTTTTGGTGTTATCTTGGGCTCATTTATGTTTACACAACTAGATGGCAATGGACCCTACCAATAATTATTTGGGGAATTTGAGTCATACAGCAAAAGACAGTGCATTTTCATTCTCATTTTCAGAGTGTTTTTGTGTATTCCTGTTCCCCCATTCCTATTAACATTTCTTTTTTTCCCCCTATTAACATTACTCATCAATAGAATAATGTTTCTTAAGGAAGAGTATCACATTGTACTTTCTCTAGTTATCTACATGATGTTAAGAATGGATTATATATCTAGAGAAAAAAATATGTAAAAGGACTGTATCCATAAGCTATCATTTTGGTTAAAAGCATTCTTCTTTGAAATCTTTGTTTACTGAAGTCATGTTCCTTTGTTTTCCCTAGCTTTTATGTAAGGCTCAAGGTGACAATCATAGCTTTTCTGAAATGTCAGTAGCTGTGAAGTTAAATAATCTAAATGCCAGTAACATTCTTCTTTTTTTTTTTTTTTGTGGTAGTGGTTCTGAATAAATTCCCAAACACACATAAAATTAGATCTGTAAAGTCTCTTTGTGCCTGTTAAACACAGCCTTGTGTGTGCGGGGTAGGAGTGAGCTGGCCTGGTTCTGATGGGATCTGCCCATTGGTTCCATCATGCCTTGATGCCCTCAGTTGCTGGCAGAACCCAGAAGAGTACCCTGTCTGGTACCTACCCTACTCCCAACAGGCCAGCTGCCAGGAACCATAATGCCGCTTTCTAATTCCATCACTTAATTTTCTACTGATTAGCTTTGACCTTCCACATCCAGCAAACATTTATTGAGCATGTACCCAAACCTGCCTGTTTGATGCTTAGCAAATTAAACGTTGGTTTTCATATTTAGAAAATGGGGCTAATATAAACAGTTACCTTATCTAACTCATAACAGATGTTGTAAGGATTCAAAACAGCAAACCATGAGAAAATGTGTAAGTTGTGATAGTTGCTGTGTAGAGGTTATTTTGTTTCATTGAAAGTACACATCTAGATATATGTTAAAAAAAAGTCTCTGTAAACCTGATCAGCTATTTTCTCCTAGAAAATTCTATGGCTCTTCATATTTCCAGGCTCCACACAACTTCAGCCTACCCAGAGAAGCCTTGCTTCAGTAGCTCCAGGGATCTAGCTTCCCCATGAAGTCTCAGTTGAGTTTTATCCTCTGCTTTTTTCTCATCTGCTGTTATTATAAATTGATTGCAATCAGGGACCATGTGTTAGCCTTTTGTGTACTTCATACCACTTCTGTTATAATGTGGAGCCTCCATTAGGTGCTTAGCAAACACCATCTTTCAAAAAAACACAAGTCTTCAGAAAGGTGACAGATTTTACAAGTGTCCTGGGAAAAGAGTGATGATTAAGTATATTGTGCTAATTAAATGGAATATATGCATTCATTAAAATTATGACTATGATGATTATATATTAACATGAAAATGTCACAGATTCTATTTTAATTCTAAGTGAAGAATATAGAATATAATTAAAATTATATTTATACTTCAATTACAGCTATGGAAAAATGTGAATCAAAGCTGGGAGAGAATGTGAATATGAAGACAGTTATATTTAGGTGATAGATTAATGGGCAAATTACTTTCTTTTAATACAAGGAAGCTATTTTCATAGTAACTAAAAAACATACAGTAATAATTTGGATTGTGGTCAACTAAGGAAAAAAAAGGTACTCAGTTTCTGGAAATGGAAAATAAAATAAGTTCTATAGACTTCACAAGCCTTCAGTGCATGAGCTGATTCTGATAGCCTTTTGCTTTAGCTTTTATCTTAAACAAAAATGAACACTCTCTTAATAATGGGGATACTTTAAGAACAAGGCTACCATGTCTTTGGAGATCCATCTTGGAATACTGCTACTTATCTAATAAGCTCCAATTTCAGTTTCCCCCCAAAAGTAGAACTGCCAGTAAGATATGGGAAATTCAAGACCTATGACAGTCTTAATTCCTTAAACTTCTTTTGTTCAAGATCCACATCTTTTGGGGACTCTTGTATCTTGTTTGTGTGACAAGAAACAGTTTCCAGTGTTTGAATCACCATGTTCTTTCCCCACATAACAATGTCCTGTGGGGTTTTCATCAGGGAAAAAAAGGCAGCATGCTGGAGTAAGATTTTGCTATGATTATCTCATCATCTCTTTTCATGTGCGGTGCCACTGGCAAAACTCTTTTTTAAAGAAGATTCAGAAAAATGATTGGCACTCGGTAAGTGGCTGATATAGAATAGGAAAAGCCATGAGCTAATTTGAAGTCTTTATATAATGTTCTTTGTTTAAAAAAAAAAAAGGAGAAAAAGCCCAAAATTAGAATACTAAGAACTAGAGCAGTCTTACACTGTACTGTTTTAATTGGCTGTTGCTCATGAGAAGAATCAATAATTTCTTTTGAAGTTTCACATTGACTGCTTAATTTTGATCAAGTCTTATAATTAATCAACTGTGAATAAAATGAATCAACTGTAATTTTAACCTTAGGTTTTTTTAATAGCTCCAATGATGTAAGTAATAGGTTATCTAATCTTATTCAAATCCTTGTATATGCTTTTAGCTGTATTTTGGAGGAGCTACAACTTATCAATTTACTCATGAGTTTCAGCAATCACATTTTCAGTACCTTTGCAGAACATATTTATTGAAATGTTAATGTAATTTTGTGTTTTTCAGGTATGTTACCTGTTTTATCTTAACCATCAAGTAATAGTATAGTGAGAGTGAAAGTGACTCAGTCATGTCCAACCCTTTGTGACCCATGGACTGTAGTGGGCCAGGCTTCTCCGTCCATGGTATTTTCCAGGGAAGAATACTGGAGTGGGTAGCCATTTCCTTCTCCAGGAGATCTTCCTGACCCAGAGATTGAACCCGGGTCTGCATTACAGGCAGACTCTACTGTCTGAGCCACCAGGGAATCCCTGGTTTTATCTTAACCATCAGGTAATAGTATAGTAGCACCCAGTATATTTCCAGGTACCATGGAAGCAGAGAAGTGAGTCAAAATCATCTGAGGGTATGGATACTATTCTCAAAGACCTTAGGATATAAATGGAGAAACAGACATGCTGGACACATACAAAACAATCCGAGAATAACTGACTTTCAAGCTGTCATGTTAACTGTAGATAAAGTGACTCAGAAAAGTAAGGAAGGTGGAATAGTCTTTGAGCTATTTGGGGGACGTGGAACTTGAGTGGATATTTGAATGATAGTGTGGCTGAGACTGCTAGTTTTTCCCAATATCTGCCTTTCCTTTTAGATAGGAAGAGAACCTAGCTGGCCAGATGAGGGCTATATTTCTCAGGCTTCTTGCATCTACATGTGACCATGGATCTAAATTCTGTATGATGGGTTGTAAGCAGGACGGTGTGTAAATTCCAGATCATGCCATTAACGTAAGAAGTATGTTCACCCCTTACTGCTTTCTGTCCGTCTTACTGGAAGGAACACAGATAAAATAGCGAGGGGCTGGAGGAACCAGCTTGGGTCATGGTAATAGAGTCATGCCAACATGGCAGAGAACAAGATAGGAGCCTCAGCCCCTGTCACCCGCAGCAAACAAAGTTGTCATGTCAGCTGAGAATTTCGTATATAAGAGAAATAAATGAATATCTTGTTTAAGCATGTCTCACTTTCTTTTTATTGAAAACTGAACAATTTATATAATATAATGTGGCAAATCAGGAAATCAGATTCCCTCCCTCTTCCTTGGGATTTGTTGTTTTTACTGTGTCTTGTAATAGTTGTTTGTTTAGTGATTTTTCTGAAGGAATTCTGTAAGCTCTGTATTTTTTGTCATGTGCCTTTTCTTAAATTTCTACCTAGTTAGCTTTGTCATCAGCAAATGGTTGGTCAGAGATTGCATTAAATTCCTGGAATGAATGAGCCTCCCAGTTTTTGCCTAGGTGGTCTGTGTGCATGTTGGGGTAGCCTTCACCACTCAGCTAGGCAGTTTATATCTCTGCCTTACTCTTCACTTCTGCTTGCCTAGAGATCAGCTGGAAGTGAGAGCTTCCTGTGTGTTCAACCCTGGACATGTGCACAGCCCTACACACGTACTTGGTCTTCTAGTTTCTCAGGAATATGTTGGAGCTTTTCAAATTCCCTGTGGGCATCTCTTTCCCCAGATTATCCTTTCAGTTTTTATTAGCAAAAAAAAAAATCCTTTTAGTGTATTTTTTTTTAGTAAAAATCTAAAATCCTTTTAGTTTTTTTGTTAGCATATTATTTTCCCCAGTTGTTGCCCACCACTTCAGGCAGCCACAAAGTTGAACAATTTTCTGTAACTGCTACTGAAAAGCATTCTGAAAAGAAAAGAATCTGGGGAAGGAGTTTTTTTGCTCTGAGTGGGTTTTGAGTCAGATCAAATACTGGAGACAGACTTTCAAGTGAGTTTTCCAGGGAAGCGCCATCCCAGGTGAATAAGGACAACTCTTTGGGAAAGAGGCATTGAAAGAGCTCCAGCTTTCCTCTGGTGTGCACCAAGCTGCTGATTTTCAGCCCAAATCTGACCTGGAGGGCAGAGGATGGCAAGTAAAATGCCACAATTTTTTTTTATGATACTCAGCTGTTCTTCTTGAAGAAATACTTTTCACTTTCTTGTGAACATTTGGGTAATTTGCAGAGTTCTGAGAAATTTTTTTTTGACATTTTTGCCAATTTTCTCATCACTTTTATGGAAGAGAGAATTTTTGGAGGTCTTTGACATCTTTTGACATTTTTGCTACACTCTCATCCACTTTCATAGCTTTTTCTAGGTATTACTTATTATTGTTTGGGAACATTGAGGTAATTTTTCACAACTTATTTGATATCTCAGTGGGGGATTTTGCTTTTACTCTTTATAATTATATTGGTTAGAACATGTCATGTTGTTGGTAGTAGTGGTCTGTCATACTTGGGAATACCAAATTGGGTTTCATAGTTAACATTTTAAAAACTTCATTTCTTATTGTTTACAAACAAGTATATCTTATTAACATTAAAATATAATTACTTAAGTAATACTCATGTATATGGCTATTTACTTTTCTAATCACATTACAAATATTAATGTCTTTAATTCTCATAACCTGTAAGGAAAATAACATTATTAGCCTCATTTGCATTAAGGAAACAAACTCACAGATAGATTAAGAAACTTTCCAAGGTTCATATAAATAGTAAATGAAAGAAACAGAATTTAAATCTAGGCAGTCAGGCTCCAGAATTTTTGCTGTTAATCGTTATGTTATGCTGCCTCTCCGAATAGTTATAATAATAATTCATTATTTCTAATATAAATATATATATGCTACTGCTGCTGCTAAGTCGCCTCAGTCATGTCCTACTCTGTGCGACCCCATAGACGACAGCCCACCAGGCTCCCCCGTCCCGGGGATTCTCCAGGCAAGAACACTGGAGTGGGTTGCCATTTCCTTCTCCGATGCATGAAAATGAAAAGTGAAAGTGAGGTTGCTCAGTCATGTCCGACTCTTCGCGACCCCATGGACTGTCACCTACCAGGCTTTTCCGTCCATGGGATTTTCCAGGCAAGAGTACTGGAGTGGGATGCCATCGCCTTCTCCAAATATATATATAACATTATATATATATATACATATATATATATATATACATACATACATATAATATTTTATTTATCCATTCATCCACTGATGGATACTTAGGTAACTTCCATATCTTGCCTATTGTAAATAATGCTTCAATGGGCAAAACAAAATGGAAACAGACTCACAGATCCAGAGAACAAACTGGGATTGTCAGAGGGGAGGGGAGTGGAGGGTTGGGTGAAATAGATGAATGGGATTAAGAGGTACAATTTTCCAGTTATAAAATAAATGTCCCAGGGGCATGAAATATAGGATAAGGAATATAGTCAATAATACTGTAATAACATTGTATGCTGCCAGATGGTTACTGGACTCATGGTGGACGTTTTGTCACGCATTTAAATGTTGAACCACCATGTTGTACACCTGAAACTGACAAAGTACTATATAATTCAGTTTAAAAAAGGAACTATCCTTTTGACATTCAATCAATATATTTCTTTCATTTTGTGTTGGCCACAATTTGGCAGTGGTTGGAAATTCTCAATTTGTGTCTACCCTTGTTTGGTGCTTAGGGGTTTCTTCTCAGTGTCACCTCACTAATATTGTTGTAATACTTTTTTTAATTTTTAAAGATTATTTGTATTTCACTCTTATAAGAGATCTAATGGGTTTTCCAGGTGACTCAGTGGTAAAGAATCTGCCTGCCAAGCAGGAGATGAGACTTTGATCCCTGGGTTGGGAAGATCCCCTGGAGAAGGAAATGGCAACCCACTCCAGTACTCTTGCTTGGGAAATTCCATGGACGGAGGAGCCTGGCAGACTACAGTCCACAGGGTGGCAAAGAGTCAGACATGACTTAGTGACTAAACAACAGCAAGAGATCTAATACATTTTAGAAAAAATGATTAAATTGTATAACAAATGGTAGGGAATTACAACTCCCTAAACATGAATTTTTGCTCTTGTGGCTTTAATTGTAAGAGGGCAAAGCTTCTGGATCTGTCATTTCTCCGACTTGGTGTTCTCAGTAGCTTGCAGCATATCACATTGGTGATTTCTTTTTGTCTGTCAACACAAAGCTTGTTTTGTGCAGTTTGCTCCTGCGTGGTTCTGCAAAAGTAATGTGTCACAGGAATTTTCTTTTTTGACATGTCTCTTACCTGGTGGTTAATGGCTGTGATGAAATATGTTTTCCTCCAGAAATGAACCATTTCTTCTTGGCTATATATTCTAGTCTTTGATGATATATTTGCCAAAAATTGCCAATGAAGCCTTCTTTATATTCTGTTCATTTAAAAAAGATCTACTATTTCTCCATTCTAGGTTTATTATTCCCATCATGAAGTGATGTGTAGCTGTAATTTATCAGGTATTATATTGTAAACCAATTGATTGATTACCTTCAACATAAGGGACTTAGTGTAGAGAAAGAAGAGTTGACAAATTCAGGATGTGTTCCATTCAATGACTAGTGAAATAGAAAGTAGGTTTCTACTAAATTGTGTGAACAATCAGAGAGCCGTGGGAGAGTATGTATCTTGTAATCAATATACAGTAAATTATGTTTTTCATCTGTCTTGTATCATATAACACAAAACCTGCTGGATGTATTTTTAACTGGAGTGTAATATAAAGGATAGGTCTGTTATAGCTTATCTTCAAAGAAGCTTTGTTTCCTAAACAAAATTTATCCTGTTGTACTGCAAGACGACAGCCATTTTCTGAAGCAACAGCTAGTATTGAGGTGGAATTGGGGTAGTATTGAGGTAGAATAAGAGGTCTACGTGACTGACATTCCAGAGAGGCAAAACACACATATTCAGACACCATATCTTTATACAACAAATGATGGTTTCAATATAAGATTCCAGTCTTCTTGAATTAAAGATATTGGTTTCTGATAGTACTGCTTCTCCTAAGGGCAGCTCTATTTAACATACTCCAGTGTAGCAACAGAAATTTATATCTTTAAGGATGGCTCATGCCTTGAGCTCTGAGAAGAAAACCAGCCGGTTTCTCATAAATCTGAGTATTGCGTGCGTGAGGAATAATCACAGAGGTGCATGATTTTTTTCAGTACTAACAGAAACAAATATGCAAAATTGCCACAAGAGTGATTTAGAGAACTGTGAGGAAAAAGACCAGCAATAAGGTCCCTCTAGCACTACAATAGAATTCTGAGGGTCGTTGTGGAAGTTTTGTCCTAATGGTGTTAAAGACAGCATAGTGTCACCAGGCTAAAGTGATTAAATTGCCTGCATTCAGATGGATTTATTAGACATCATGAAATGACTGGAATTAGTTTTTGGATGAGACCTAGATTCTACTTCTTGTTCTGATAGTCGTTATATGATTGTAGGTATATTTCCAAAAATGGAAAGCAAGGGAGTTATATTGGATTCTCTCCAAGGTTAATTAGATCTGTGAGTTCTTTTGGACTTCCCTCATGAAGCATCGGGCTTCCCTTGTGGCTCAGCTGGTAAAGTATCCGCCTGCAATGCGGGAGACCTGGGTTCAATCCCTGGGTTGGGAAGATCCCCTGGAGAAGGGAAAGGCTACCCACTCCAGTATCCTGGCCTGGCGAATTCCAGGGACGCTATAGTCCGCGGGGTCACAAAGAGTCAGACATGACTGAGCAACTTTCACTTCACTTCTTCATGAAGCATCAGATAATTCTGATGTTTTGTCTTTTGCTTGCACAACAATTAAAATGATATCTAATCAATGCTCCAGGAAAAACAAGAAAATTTGCAATAAGAATCTTCCACTTGGTGACATATCTGGGCTTAAGGCCTCTGGTCATGATGATGCTTATGTAAAGTTCCAAATTTCTGTCATAGTTAGGAAGATAATTTCAATAAATTTTATGAACTCTGTGGACAGGTTAACCTCTGTTGTATTTTAAATCTCTTACTTATTCTCAGTGGCTATTTTAAATTTTTCAAAATGCCTTCACACCTAGTATCTTCTTCAGTCTGCCCAAGAGAGTCTAGGGGTAAAACTTGCCACGAGTCTTCACCTGGAGCCGTTCTACCAAGTCACAGGGTAGTGGGGGGCTCTCACAAGGGGGGAATCTCAGTAAAGGTGGGAGGATGAGGGCAGTCTTCTGGAGTCAGTATCCCATGAAAAGAAAGTTAGTTAGCAGTGGGGAAGTCCAGCCAAGGTCAGGTGTCCAGAAGGAGTCCAGCTGGGTGTGCTTTGGCAGAAGCACAAGCAAACAATAGTAAAGGTCAAGGTCAATATCCTAGAGATTAAGAAATAATGAAGCAGGTGAAGTTCAGAAAAGAGACTTCAGGAGGTACTGGTTGGCCAAAAAGTTCGTTAGAATTTTTTCATAAGATGTTACAGAAACAACACAAATGAACTTTTTGGCCAACCCAGTACATCTATGCCTATTAACGATGGAATCCATGTGTTCAAAGAAAGCTTGCTTTACTCAGTTAACAAGTGAGGAACACATGAGGGTCAGTGGGGTCAAGCAGCTTACCTAATGATGTTCTTCCCCATGGCATGGGGTGCCAAGAATTAAACCTACATCTTTTTAGTAAGATCTCTTTAGCAAGATCTACTTAGTTCCTATTTAGTTCAAGAATATGTAAGTGCTGTTTTTTGAGAAACATGGGATCCATGGTTGGAAGATTCACTCTCTTGTGAGGCACCAGGGTTGGAAGCAGTGTTGTGAAGCAGTGTGCAGGTTACAGGGGTACACGAAAATCTGTGGCTACACGTTGGCGTCTTCAGGCTGCTTGTCTTTTTCAAGCATAGTGTTAAAATTCAGGGTTGTTATGAGCATGAATTTTTTAAATGTGTTATTGTTTAACGCAAAATTGCAAACAAGGAACACATGCCTGGTTACCTGAGGGCATCGTTGTTGGCTGGAAAAATCCATTCACTTCACAGCTGTCCCTGGTTCCAAAAGCCCCTGATGGATAACCTGGCTCAGCATCTCTTGAATATCTCTTCCTGACTGTGCTCCAAGCATCTGCTGTCCCAGACATACCATTTGCTTCTCGTTTCAGAGAGATGTTAGTGATGGATGGTGGGCTTCTTTTAAAATATTTTTTCAGATAAATATAAATGAATATTTGATCTGTTTATTTATGTTATTACCTTTCCATTCTTAATAAATTATTACTCATCTGGATTAAATCATTGTTCTTGCTTCATAATGCCCTCCAATGCTGCTAGGTCCTTTTCAATTCTCCATATACCTGGCCTGTGCAAAAGTTGCTATTTTATGACTACAAAGCATGATCTTCATTCTAGTTGAGCTTATGTTTCCTCACTTTAGGAAGTGTTTGTTGTGTAATATTTGAATATACAAAATATATACAGTAAAGTGAAAGTCACTCAGTCATGTCCAGCTCTTCACGATCTCACGGACTATACTGTTCATGGAATTCTCCAGGCCAGAATACTGGATTGGTTTGCCTTTTCCTTCTCCAGGGGATCTTCCCAACCCAGGGATCGAACCTAGGTCTCCCACATTGCAGGCGAATTCTCTACCAGCTGGGCCACAGGGAAGTCCAAGAATACTGGAGTAGGTAGCCTATCCCTTCTCCAGCAGATCTTCCCAACCCAGGAATTGAACCGGGGTCTCCTGAATTGCAGGCGGATTTTTTTTTTTTTTTTTTAACCAACTGAGCTATTAGGGATATGCAGCTATCAAATATATGTAGCCTAATTATAAAAAACACCCATATATCCACCCTTTCAATTATGAACTAGAAATGACTCTCTTTTCCCTTATCTTGTCTACCTTTCCTACTCCTCCTCTGTACATCTTCTACCTCCAGAGGCGGCCAGTGTCCTAAATTGCTTGGTAATTTATATTTTTTTAATCCCATAAGTTTGAATCTTTAAACAATATACCATTTAGTTTCTTTAATTTTGTAATCTCAGAATGGATATTGTGGCACCCAACTTCTATCATCTGCTTTTTTTTTTTAAACAGAATTATATTTTAAGAAGCCTCCATGATTTGCTTCGTTTACAGCAGGGCTTTTTAAACTTTACTGTGCACACAGATCACCTGAAAGCATGCAAGCATCTGGATGGATCCCGATTCAGTACATTCATAGTGGGACCTGAACTGTGTCTTGCTAGCAGCGTCCCAGGTCTTCTTGTTCACGTTTCTGGTTTGTGTCACCCTTTGATCAACGAAGGTATAGAGGGTACGGAATATACTGAATATTCCCAATTAATAGATTGTGACTTACCCTAAAAGAAATAAGGTCAGGCACGCATGTGTGTATGTTCAGTCATGTCCAGTTCCTTGCAACCCCGTGGACTGTAGCTGCCAGGCTCTTCCGTCCAGGGATTTCCCAGGTAAGAGTACTGGAGTGGGTTATCATTTCCTACTCCAGGGAATTTTCCCGACCCAGGGATTGAACCCAGGTCTCCTGCGTTGGCAGGTGGGTTCTTTACCACTGCACCACCTGGGAAGCATACCTTCCTGAAAATATACATTTTCATTGCATTTATTTCTGCCCCCCAAATGTGATGAAAAGATGGAGATGGTGGAAAGAATTATGAGGCTGACTCCTTTTGACCTAAGAACGATGATGAGCCATGTCCTTGTCTAAAAAATGCTCAGGTAACAGTCAACCAATCTCCCCCCTTTGATTGCTTTCTTGGATGCTTTTCTATCACGGTTCCTGTAGGGAGAATTCTGGGCATATTTTGTGGAAAGCTGGGATTTTCAGGCAATGATAATGTGCGTTGGCTGTGTATGGCTTGATACACGAGGCTTCTTAAGACCAAAGGTGTGTTTTTACTTGCCAGTCATGCACTCCATCAGCAAATGAATCTTTGCCTTTGGTGAGGTCCTAATAGTATAAGATAATCAGCGGGGAAGGGAAGAGCAGGGAGCCGTTGACAGAACTTTGACTCACTCTTCAATGTGATTCAGATGAAAGATCCACAGCACTGATAGGGAAATGATTTATCATTCTTGTATTCCCCAGTGCATCAATTTCAAGGAGCAGCTGACACTTCTGATTCTCTTAAAGATATACAATTTCGCGATAGTTTTACATTCAGAGAGATTAAAAGATAGTTGTTACTTAGTGCTATTTATTCTGCTCCTGAATTCACAATGTCAGGCTGTAAAATTACAATCACCTTCCAATTTCAGAAGGGCCATTGAGCCTTTGAGAAATGGAAATGGGGCCACATATCCCATGTTACTTAATCACATGGTCTAGAATGGGGAATTGGGCTCTTTGGCTCTAATGGGTGTTTACCTTCATGAGAGACATTAGTGTTTGGAGGAAAAAGTCGTGAATTACTTCACACAATATTTACAATTATTCTAAGAATTGATGAATTTGAGAAGTATGTTGTGGTTTTGAGAGTCTCCCTAGCTTGTTCAGAGATACAAGAGTGGAAGTGTAATTAAAGACAAGGGGCTTATTTTGTTGCAAGTGACAGAAACCCATTTCACATCTAAAGCCAAAAGGGAAATGTCTGTGCTCATATGATTGGCAGATGCCTCTGGCTCTCTAGCTTCAGGCATAGGTAGATCCAGGGCTTAATCAAGTTAACAACTCTCTCTCTCTCTCTCTCTCTGTGCAACTCAGTCCTGTTTTCCTTGGTGTTGGCTTCATGCTTTTCAGGGAGTGGCCAAGCTGGCCATCTACACAGCTTGAGGTTGACGTTGTCTGCTAAATGCCAGTCTCAGAGAGTGGAATGAGCTATTTTCTAAGTAGCTGAACCACTTAGTGCTTTCCTTCTTATCCTTTATTTTATCCTCTTCTCTTCTCCTTTAACTCTTTAACTCTTAATCCTTTAACTCTTAAATCACTCTTATTTGTCAATACAATGTATTCTTATTTCCATCCTTAATTACTTCCTGTCTTTCTCTGTGTACCTAAGATAATTGGAAGTTCAGAATGTGTGAGTGGGTAGGGAAGGATAGATAGTGTATGTTGATGTAGCCATTAAAAATGCTATTATTTAATAGTTCAGTTCAGTTGCTCAGTCGTGTCGACTCTTTGCAACTCCATGAATCGCAGCACGCCAGGCCTCCCTGTCCATCACCAACTCCCGGAGTTCATTCAAACTCACGTCCATCGAGTCAGTGATGCCATCCAGCCATCTCATCCTCTGTCGTCCCCTTCTCCTCCTGACCCCAATCCCTCCCAGCATCAAAGTCTTTTCCAGTGAGTCAACTCTTCGCATGAGGTGGCCAAAGTACTGGAGTTTCAGCTTTAGCATCATTCCCTCCAAAGAAATGCCAGGGTTGATCTCCTTCAGAATGGACTGGTTGGATCTCCTTGCAGTCCAAGGGACCCTCAAAGAGTCTTCTCCAACAGCACAGTTCAAAAGCATCAATTCTTCGGCGCTCAGCCTTCTTCACAGTCCAACTCTCACATCCATACGTGACCACTGGAAAAGACCATAGCCTTGACTAGACGGACCTTTGAAAGCAAAGTAACGTCTCTGCTTTTAAATGTACTATCTGGGTTGGTCATAACTTTTCTTCCAAGGAGTAAGCGTCTTTTAATTTCATGGCTGCAGTCACCATCTGCAGTGATTTGGGAGCCCCCCAAAATAAAAGTCTGACACTGTTTCCACTGTTTCCCCATCTATTTCCCATGAAGTGATGGGACCGGATACCATTATCTTAGTTTTCTGAATGTTGAGCTTTAAGCCAACTTTTTCACTCTCCTCTTTCACTTTCATCAAGAGGCTTTTCAGTTCCTCTTCACTTTCTGCCATAAGGGTGGTGTCATCTGTATATCTGAGGTTATTGATATTTCTCCCAGCAATCTTGATTCCAGCTTGTGCTTCTTCCAGCCCAGCATTTCTCAAGATGTAGTCTGCATAGAAGTTAAATAAGCAGGGTGACAATATACAGCCTTGACGTACTCCTTTTCCTATTTGGTACCAGTTTGTTGTTCAAATGTTCACAATTAATTAAGTGAAAGAGCTGATTCCCAAATAGCCATCGACTATGATATCTTTTCTTTTTTTTTCCTTTTATTAAATTGTTATTTTTACTTTATTTTACTTTACAATACTGTATTGGTTTTGCCATACATTGACATGAATCCACCACAGGTGTACTTGCATTCCCAAACATGAACCCCCCCTCCCACCTCCCTCCCCATAACATCTCTCTGGGTCATCCCCGTGCACCAGCCCCAAGCATGCTGTATCCTGCATCAGACATAGACTGGCGATTTGATTCATGATAGTATACATGTTTTAATATCATTCTCCCAAATCATCCCACCCTCTCCCTCTCCCTCTGAGTCCAAAAGTCCGCTATACACATCTGTGTCTTTTTTGCTATCTTGCATACAGGGTCATCATTGCCATCTTTCTAAATTCCATATATATGTGTTAGTATACTGTATTGGTGTTTTTCTTTCTGGCTTACTTCACTCTGTATAATCGGCTTTTAAAACACAAGTAGAATATCTAGGTGGATAGGTATAATGATATATGTGTGCGTGCTCAGTTGCTCAGTCGTGTCTGACTCTTTGAGACCCCTTGGACTGTAGCCCACCATGAAGTCTCCAGGGAAGAATACTGGAGTGGGTTGCCATTTCCATCTCCAGGGGATCTTCCCAACCCAGGGATCAAACCCAGGTCTCTTGCTTTGCAGGTAGATTCTTTACTGTCTGAGCCACCAAGGAAGACCTGGGAAGCTATAATGATATAAAAATAACAGCAAAGATATCCAGGGCTCTAAAGAGCTAACTGATTATAGCCAAAAAGGGAAGCCTGGTGTGCTGGAGTCCATGGGGTCGCAAAGAGTCACACAACTGAGTGACTAAACCGAAGTGAACTGATAGCCAAGAAAATGCTAATTCCAAAAGTTACCTTAGTATCCGTAAGGTTTTTCTCTTGAACAGTTTATGCTTGCCAGAAAAGGTCCCTTCACTCTCTTAATGGAAGATAGGTTTGTATATTTCGCTCCATTACCCTAGGAGCTGAGTGAAGAGGAAGACTGGGAATTTTAATACTGGGTAAAGAATCTGCCTACATTGTGGGAGACCTGGGTTCGATCCCTGGGTTGGGAAGATCCCCTGGAGAAGGGAAAGGGTACCCACTCCAGTATTCTGGCCTGGAGAATTCCATGGACTGTATAGACCTTGGGGTCTCAAAGAGTCGGATGACTGAGCAACTTTCACTTTCACTATGTAAACTTTTGCTTAATACTGCTGATTTCAGGATGGTACAAGCACATGCCCCTGACGATGCCTGAGGAGAGATGGATTGTGTGCGTGCATGTGTCTTGGGGAAGAGGTGCCAGGCTGAGCTGTGCAAAGCAGGGAAAGAGATCTGGGAGAGAAATCAAATTCCCTAGCCCCCGAGGCAGCACCGCCAGGGCTAAGCTCTTCTCTGGAGGACCTCAGACCCAAAGAGGTCTTTGTTGCCAAAGCACAGCATCGTCGAAACGGACTCCAACAGTCATATTCCCTAATCCCCAATGTTTTCTCATAAAAGTAAATCAGATGCGCTTCTATATAACATCCTACAAATCCCTGTCCAATTCCTAATTAAAAACCTAAATGAATCTCTTTTATTAAGGTGTACTTCCAAATGTTTAATATCTAGGAAATAAATCCAAGTTTTTTCATTTCAAGTAGTTTCGACCATAAAAATATACAGGAGATTTTTATATAATACCATGAAATATTTGAATTTTTGGCTATTTTAAGATCCTTAAGGAGCATTATCTCCTTAGAGATATTTTAAGATCATTAAAGAACGTTATCCACATATAGCTCGATATTAAGTCATTACTTAATATCAAGCTATATGTTAAAAATAGTTTAGTGAATATTTCAAAATGGAATAATACCTAACATCAAATTTAAAGTAACATTGATGATTTATTTTATTTTCCTTTACACAAAATTTAAAAGTCAGTAGCTGAAATTCGTTACAATACTTTTTATCCTCAGTTCATACAGGGATGAATATTCCTTCTCTTCTTAATTATTTTGCCATTAATTTTGTATGTTAGATATTGACATAAAATGGCAGCAATAAACAGGTATTAGGTGTGGTGTTTTTCTGCCTTCTTAGCAGCTAACCGCTTAGAACTCAAGGCTTTAAACTTTGAAGTATCAACCTAACATCTGATAACCAGCATTCCTCATCACTACATGGATCAAATAAAAAACCTAGTGTACACAAAGGGTGAAAACAGAGCCTAGCACTTGGTAACAGAGAAGGCAATGGCAACCCACTCCAGTACTCTTGCCTGGAAAATCCCATGGATGGAGGAGCCTGGTAGGCTGCAGTCCATGGGGTCGCTAAGAGTCGGACACCACTGAGCGACTTCACTTTCATTTTTCACTTTCATACACTGGAGAAGGAAATGGCAACCCACTCCAGTGTTCTTGCCTGGAGAATCCCAGGGACGGGGGAGCCTGGTAGGGTCGCACATCTATGGGGTCGCACAGAGTTGGACATGGCTGAAGTGACTTAGCAGCAGCAGCACTTGGTAAACATTAAATAAATGTTAGTTTTTGCTATTTTTCACTGGGTTCTCAAAATGTAGTCCTTGGACCAGCAGCATCAATATCACTTAGGAGCTTATTAGAGATGCAGATTCTTAGGTGTCACCCTAGATTTACAGAATGAAAAACTCTGGGGAGTGGGACCTGCCAATCTGTATTTGTAACACAGATCTGTAATACATCCTTCCAGTAATTTTCAGCCATGCCTAAGTTTGAGGGGCTTTCCTGGTGGCTCAGATGGTAAAGAATCTGCCTGTAATGTAGGAGACCCAGGTTTGATCCCTGGGTTGGGATGATCTCCTGGAGAAGGCAACGGCTACTCAATCCAGTGTTCTTTCCCTGAGAATCCCATGGACAGGGGAGACTGCTGGGCTATAGTTCTTGGGGTTGCATAGAGTTGGACAGGATTGAACAGCTAACACTTTTGCTTTCACTTTAAGTTTGAGAACCTCTTACATCATTCTTCTCTTAACTCGATTTGTAAACTGTGTTCTTGTTGTTGATTTTAACCTTTTTGTAAGTACACACGTTTGAATTTATTCCTGTAGGGTTTACACTTTATTTTGCCTCTTAATAAGTTATTGAAAACTCTTGGATTTAAATAACTTCCATTAGTTTACCCCTGTGATTATTTAAGAAAATATATTATACTTGTGGACTATATTACTCGAAACGTTACCAGCTAGAAATCAGCAATGTAGTCTAATGTATTTTTAAAAATATGCACTATGGCCAACTATGGTTAATTTGAGGAATATAAGGATGGCTCAATATCTAGGAAACTATTATAATTTACTGCATTAATAAGTTAAAGGAGAAAAATGCATACATGCTGAGAAAAAGTTTTTGACAAATTTAGCAGTCATGCCTCATAAAAAATTAAGCAAAATAGGAATAAAGCAAAAATACTACAGTATGATAAAGATTATTTACTAAGCCTAATAAGAAACATCATCCTAAATAGTAAAACACTAAATCCACATGCACTGAAATCAGGACAGAGAGAAAAACGTCTTCTGTTGCTGCTATCACTTAATGTTGCTTTGTTAAATGCAAGATGTCAGAAAAATAAAATAATAGCTACAATGAAAAAAATGTCTTTTTGCTGAAGATATTTTTTCTAAGCCTAGAATCCCTAACATATTCTAATAAACATGACTAGAATTGATAAGGGAACTTTATAAAGAGTCTAGTTTTAAGAAAATTTATTAAAAACTTTTATACTACTAATAGCCACTTAAAAATGGAAATAGTTAAAAAAAAGAGAAGTTATTAAAGGACTTCCCTGGTGAAAAAAAAGTGGAAATAGTGAAAGTATCTCAGTCACAGGAATGACAAAAAATGTAAAGTATTTTTTTTTTTACCAGAAAGTCACATAATTTGTATGAATAAAATTATAAGGTGGTGGCTCAGACGATAAAGCATCTACCTACTGTGTGGGAGACCTGGGTTCAATCCCTGGGTCAGGAAGATCTCCTGGAGAAAGGAATGACAACCCACCCCAGTATTCTTGCCCCCGCAAAAAAAAGGGGCTCAAAGAAATATTTTAGGCTTCCCTGGTGGCTCAGAGGTTAAAGCGTCTGCCTGCAATGCGGGAGACCTGGGTTTGATCCCTGGGTTGGGAAGATCCCCTGGAGAAGGAAATGGCAACCCACTCCAGTATTCTTGCCTGGAGAATCCCATGGACGGAGGAGCTTGGCAGGCTACAGTCCATGAGGTCGCAAAGAGTTGGACACCACTGAGTGACTTCACTTTCACTGAAGTATATAAAATGGTAAAAATAAATAGGACTAATATCTTGACCATAATATATAAACCTGATGCAATTTCATTTAAAATCTCAAGTTATTTTTGGAATTTAATTTCAAAATTTAAGGTTACAAAAAATGAATATCTGAGAAAAATTAGAATGTGAAAAGGAACAATGAAGATCTGTTTTTCTTATCAGATACCAAACTATACTACAAAATAACCTTAATAAGAAATATGTGGGGTGGGAATTAATGGGGAAACTTAATATGTGATAAAGCTGAATTTTATTTCATTATGAAAAGTATGATTTATTTAATAAATTGTGCTCACATAACTGGAAATCACAATAAATGGCTACCACTACATATATAAATTAATTTCAGCTGAGTAAAATATTTAAATTTAAAAATAAAATTCTAGAACAAAATTAATAGTTTATGTAGTAATATATAGGTTGTAAAGACCTTTCTAACCAAGGCAAGAAATCTAGAAGCTCCTGAAGAGTGTTAGGGTACATAAAGATGACAAGCTTGAGTACTGCAGATGCTACAAAGGCAATACACAGACCATAGCTTGAGATGTTATTTCCAATGTATATGACAAGTGAACAATAATCATATTAATAATCAAAGAAGTCTGGCATGGTGATTCTGACGGGGTTGGTTTTGTGAGGAGCTTGAATGATCACCCCTGACTTCTCAGCATCCCTTGTGTGATCCACGTTTTGCGATATGATAGGAGCTATTACTTTGTACTATTACCTTACTCTTGGAGTGCAGGGGGATCAAATCAGTCATTCGTAAAGGAAATCAACCCTGAGTATTCATTGGAAGGACTGTTGATGAAGCCGAAGCTCCAATACTTTGGCTACCTGATGTGAATAGCAGACTTATTGGAAAAGACCCTGGTACTGGGAAAGATGGAAGGCAAAAGGAGAAGAGGGTGGCAGAGGATGAGATGGTTAGATAGCATCACCAACTCAATCGACATGAATTTCAGCAAACTCTGGGAGAGAGTGGAGACAGAGAACTCTGGCATGCTAGGGTTGCATGCATGAGGTTGCAAAGAGTTGGACTTGACTTAGTGAACAAACAACAGCAACAAACTATCTCCTGGATATGAAACAAGGAAAATCTATGCATTGGGAAAAGGTGGGGAAAATTTTCTTGGGAAGATAAAGTGTCTGATTGGGAAGTAGTTTGATAATAAACTTTTGTTTTTAATAAAAAATATTGATGATACTGACAAGTGACTAACAAATATATTTACTAAAAAATAAATTATCTGAAGAGAAACGCTTTCTTGATCTGATGATATGAAGAGGGATGGAAATATAGTTTTGTGCGGTGACTGAGTTTTCTGTTAAAGACTTAACACTGGAAAGAGAAGTGCTGCTGGCAAAACCAAAAACAAAAACAGGATTGATTTTGGAAAGCTCATCTAGGTAGGATTCCAGTCCAGTGAAATTCATATGAAATAATGATCAGATTCAGTATCTAGGAAGACGCCAACGATTATTCATGTGCTTGTTTTTGGGGGGAAGTTTTAGAAAAAAGCACATTCTTGTTCCTATGGTGGAGTATTGAGTACATATCCTTTGTCTCATTTGTCAAACTGGTATTCTGTGGAAAATTACAGTAGGCTGAAAGTTCAGTTCAGTTCAGTCACTCATTCATGTCCAACTCTTTGTGACCACATGGACTGCAGCACGCCAGGCCTCTCTGTCCATCACCAACTCCCGGAATTTACTCAAACTCATGTCCATTGGGTCGTTGATGCCATCTAACCATCTCATCCTCTGTCATCCCCTTCTCTGCCTGCCTTCAATCTTTCCCAGCATCAGGGTCTTTTCAAATGAGTTATTTCTTTGCATCAGGTGGCCAAAATATTGGAGTTTCAGCTTCAGCATCAGTCCTTCTAATGAATATTCAGGACTGATCTCCTTTAGGATGGACTGGTTGGATTTCCTTGCAGTCCAAGGGACTCTCAAGGGTCTTCTCCAACACCACAGTTCAAAAGCATCAATTTTTCAGTGCTCTGCTTTCTTTATAGTCCAACTCTCACATCCATACATGACTACTGGAAAAACCATAGCTTTGACTAGATGGACTTTTGTTGGCAAAGTAATGTCTCTGCTTTTTAATATGCTGTCTAGGTTGGTCATAACTCTTCTTCCAAGGAGCAAGCGTCTTTTAATTTCATGGCTGCAACCACCATCTACAGTGATTTTGGAGCCCAAAAAACTAAAGTCTGTCACTGTTTCCACTATCTCCCCATCTATTTGCCATGAAGTGATGGGACCAGATGCCATGATTTTAGTTTTCTGAATGTTGAGCTTTAAGCCAACTTTTTCACTCTCCTCTTTCACTTTCATCAAGAGTTTCTTTAGTTCTTCTTCACTTTCTGCCATAAGGGTGATGTCATCTGCATATCTGAGGTTATTGACGTTTCTCCCTGTAATCTTGATTCCAGCTTGTGCTTCTTCCAGCCCAGTGTTTCTCATAATGTACTCTGCATTAAGTTAAATAAGCAGGGTGACAATAAACATCCTTGATGTACTCCTTTCCTGATTTGGAACCAGTTTGTTGTTCCATGTCCCATTCTAACTGTTGCTGCCTGACCTGCATACAGATTTTTCTGAGATTATGTATGTTTAGAAAATTTTTACTTCTGAGATTGAACCTAGAAGGGTTTTGATATATGTTATAATTCTCATATCATGGTATACTTTTATTATATAACACCACTTATTTGAGAATGGTGTTCTACGCAAGTCACTTTAGGATCATTGTACCTAAAAGACAGAGGTAGTCTGATCACTTTATTTTAGCAAACTAAGTTTTGGTAAAGTAATTTTAATTTTTTTCCAATAATTCATCATGGATTGAGTTGGGGAGGGCTATGTCTCTTCAAATGTTATTTAGAAAGGCCATTTAAATGAAAAATGCTTTATTAAAGCCAAACCACTGTTCATTATTCAGGTCATTTTTTGATCTATAGAAAGAAATGGATGTATTTGAAATTCTTAATTTCAGTTATGTTTATGCTAATAGTACAAAACTATGTATACGGTACTCCAACTAAATAGTCAATGGAGTGACGAATATTTACTGAGCTTGCTGAATGTTTACTGTGGTACCATATAGGCACTGAGAGGAAGAAAAAGTCTCACTCCAAGGTGAATTCATTCTAATGCAGAATTCATCTTGGTGAGTAAATAGCAAGATTATTAGAATAACTTTAATCTTCTTCCTAATTATTAATGACAACAGAAAACCAGTTTTCTGTTTTGTTCCATTTCAAATGATTTCAAATTTTAAAATGAAAATTCTAAATTACTTAAAATGTTTCTTAGACAAAGTAATGCATGCAAAACACAGGTTGTGGCTTTTATATGCTGTATTATCATGTCCTAATTTTCAAGTCACAGATTTATTTTGCAGCTAATGGATGATGACCTTCAGTAATAATGGATCCTGCAGTTTCTCTCTAGAACTGAAAGAATGTAGAGCTATGAAGGAGGTATGAAACTATCCCCTCCAGTCAAGATGATATTAAAAATGAGAGGCAATACAGGTATTTGTGAAACAATAGCAACTTGAAATGGAGCAAGAACAACTTGTAAAATTAGAAAATAATCACATTTAATTAGGAGCTTCACAATTTACTCTATTTGGGGAATTTTATCTAACAATTATTTGACATATTTTCAGAAAACAACAGCAACTCTAATAACAAGTTTGTAAAGGGCTACCGATGGTCTTCTACTCCAGTATTGGCGCTTTTAGAGCTTGTCTATAGTTTTATGCATTATTTTTGAAGCTTAGAACAAAGGTCATTATAGATTTTAGCACTTAACCATTTGGCATATCTGACTTACCTTTTCAGGGACCCTTTCAGGTAGAGAGAGAGCATCATATTTTCATATAGTGATCTCAGGTTAACTGATTCTTAGATGACTTTTATAAAAACTTTTCATATGTCTGCACAGATACATAAACATATATAATGCATATAAGCTCGTATCAGCCACTAACACACATATATGCATATACATATTCGCTCCCCAGTCAACATGTGTACCTATTTCCAGGGTCACTATTTTGTCATTCATGTCATATTTAATGAATATTGAATGTTTTACCTTTAACAATATTATGGCAACATGATTCTCAGATATTTAGGTCACAACTGGCTCTTAAGCAGTTAAGGGTTAATTTTGATATCACCTCTGGAGAATATTGGTAATAAAAATAAACTGGAAGCTGTCCAGAAACTGCTGTTTCCATGAAGCAGAAAGGAGGAAGCTGAGATGGAAAGTGTTCACAGGAAAGTGATACCCACAGCATCTTCACTACAGATTCCCCAGATTGAGGAAAAAGGGTGATAGAGGTTATTGCTTGTCCATGCACTTCTCTTGACATTTTCAGGAGTCTTGAGGTGGCTTGGTGGGGCAGTATCTTTAAATTATAGTTCAAGACAGAAGACCTATTGTGACTTAGGGAGCCAGTAATGGGACTAGTAATATCTAGGGGAGAGACATTACCTTTCTTGGGTTTTCACAGTTGGATGGATTTGGAAATGCTGTTTTGGCATTTTGTGCTGCTTTTCTGTAGGCAAGATTCTACACAGTGCAAATTCTATACAGGGAATTACTTATATACTTACATTGTTGTAATGCGAATGGTTATTTAGGGAGCTGGTATTATGATCATTTTTTATTACTGACACAGCATTTAAGTTAGTTTCAGAATAGTTCCTATGTTTTTTGAGCCCCTTCTGTTGATATTTCAGGCAATATGTTTGCGTGTTTATATTCCTAATTTGTTATATAAAGTAATAATTCAATGTGGCTGAAGTTACTACATTTTTTGGTTCACAAGCAATATTTTAAGTTGGAAGAAAAAGAGAATGACTGTTTTCTTGCCCCAGTGGAATGAACCTAAATAGGATAAAATAGGTGGGTGAAGAAATTGGTAGCAATAGTATTCAAATTAGAGTCTGTGAAAAAAGAAGACTGCAATTATAAGCTTAGACTCATATAAAATGGCCTAAATGAGGTTGTTTTATTCTGTGACCATTTTAGGGTAATGTTACTCTTGAGATTGTTGAAAAATGTACTGTTTGTTTTAGGTTGTGAAAATATGGATGTTGATAATGAAACTGAGGTTTTATTTTTTTCTGAATGAGGGATGTGAATTTATATAAATACCACATAAGAATGAAGGCATGTGATAGAAACCCTGCCTGATAGCATTGCTCTAATTCTATATTATTTAGAATTTCCTTTGTTAGTTGGATGAATAGAATGAAACTTATTTTAAAGGAGTTCTAGCAAGAAACAAAGCAGTTGGATTTGTATAATCAATTTAAAAATAAACAGCTAGTATATGGTTAAACTAGGGCTGTGGTAACAATCACATGAGGATGATCAATGGATAGGTTTTAGTCTCCAGCTGTCTCACCAGATGGCCACAGCCGGGTACTTTGTACCTTTTAAACAGGTTACATATAATAGAATGAAAATACTTCCACTTAACCTTATTCATTTGATGATAATATCTCAAATATTTTCCTTTTTTAGTTTTAACAGGGATAATACATCTTAAGTGTTTAATAGGGTAACGCTCACCAAATTTATTTATTGTTTACCCAAAGAGAAATACTCAAGTTAAGACAGTAGAGTTTTCCTTTGCTTTTTCTCCCAGGTGTCCGTGTGATTTAGAAGTAATTGCTGAAGAGAAGCCACGTTAACATAACAACAGTTGATACTGTTGCAAATCTGTCCATTTTAAGGCCCAGGGTTGTCCCCAAGGAGTGATCCTGACCCACTGCAGATGTTGAATTCTCTTTTTAAAAAAATAGTGCTGAGCCTGATACAGATGTTCCCACATTGCCCAGTCCTTTGATTAACCTCTTATGAAGTATCTGCCTACGGAAATCTCGATTAGGATGTTCCCAGGTATCTTATTAAAAGGCTGCCAGGCTTTATTGAGCCTTGTGTTTATACTTTGTGTTCTGTGGACAGTTTTGGTGCCGAGTAAGTGGAAAATGGAAAGCATTAGCATACACTAACAAGCATGTCTGATGTTTGATGCTGAGTTGAGTTTGAAATGGGAACCGTCATGGTTTGATTCGCTGATTGTCATGAAAGAATAACTGTAGTTACACGAATAAGGGGCTTCCTTGTGGCTCAAGCTGGGAAAGAATCCACCTGCAATGTGAGAGACCCGGGTTCGATCCCTGGGTTGGGAAGATCCCCTGGAGAAGGGAAAGGCTACCCACTCTAGTATTCTGGCCTGGAGAATTCCATGGACTGTATTGTCCATGGGGTCCTAAAGAGTTGGACACAACTGAGTGACTTTCATGGGAATAAGAGGGACCCTGATTTCCCATAAACGAGGTGCTGATGAAGGACCTACTTTGCTTCATTGCCGTGCCTATGTGCTTGCTGCTGCTACTGCTGCTAAGTCACTTCAGTCGTGTCTGGCTCTGTGTGACCCCGTAGACAGCAGCCCACCAGGCTCCCCCGTCCCTGGAACTCTCCAGGCAAGAACACTGGAGTGGGTTGCCATTTCCTTCTCCAATGCATGAAAGTGAAAAGTGAAAGTAAAGTCGCTCAGTCATGTCCGACTCTTCGTGACCCCATGGACTGTGGCCTACCAGGCTCCTCTGTCCATGGGATTTTCCAGGCAAGAGTACTGGAGTGGGGTGTCATTGCCTTCTCCGGCCTATGTGCTTAGTCATGTCCATTTCTTTGCCAGCTTTTGGACTATAGCCCGCCAGGCTCCTCTGTTCAACTGAGAGACGTGTTAATAGAATTTTTTTCTGTTATCAAATTATTGGGATTGGGTTTCCAAGTGTGTATCCACACTCTAATCTAGCTCTGAGCCTTCTCTATAGGACCAACTGGCCAAAAGTAGTTCTTTAAAGTTAAGTAAAAATTTAATAAAATTCAGAATTCAGTTTCTTAGTCACGTTGGTCACATCTCAAGTACTCAGTTATCTACCTATGGCAAATGGCTATTGTATTGGTAATGTAAATATAGAATATTTCTATCATTGTAGAAAATTCTACTGAATGGCATTGTGCTGACTGTTAAACACCCGACAGACCCATATGCTTACAGAATTTCCATTTATACACTGTATCCTTAAAAAGACTTCTTCAATGGGTTTGTGATTCCTATAAATTTATAGTAGTAGAATCAAAAGTATAAAATTTTCCCAAGAGGAATGATCAGCTCCCATTTCTTTTAGCTTATTATTTCATTCCTTTGATGAGAGTTAATACTAAGAGATTTCAGAATGACTCTTTGGAACAGCTAACATTTTTAGATATTTGGACAGTCCTCAACAAGAGACTTCTGAGGTTATGGTGATCTACTTATCTTTGTGAACTACAGAACTATGCAGAGAAAACCTGGTATAAAACTCCCAGTGTTTAGAAAAGTACATTTTCCAGGCTTTTTTTTTTTTTGGTATGTTATTTAATACTTTTCTATTTACATAGCTATTAAAATGCCTGAAATTGGTGAGATCATGATCACTTTATCCTGAAATCCCTTTTTATAATCTACTTTGAGTGAATGAGTTCAAATATTTTCCAGTTTCCCAACTTTCATATCTTTCATAATATTAAATACCTTTTCAAGTTATGCAGTTTCTTTAAAATGTTTTACCAGGAACACTGTCACTTCTTGTGCTAGATCTACCCTTCTCTATATTCTGAATTGATTAGGATTTGGTTTTTTAACACAGTTAATTGAATAGTCTTGTCTCTCACCTGGGCTTCCCTTGTGGCTCAGCTGGTAAAAACTTTCCCTGCAATGTGGGAGACCTGGATTTGATCTCTGGAAGATCCCCTGGGGAAGGGAAAGGCTACCCACTCCAGTATTCTGACCTGGAGAATTCCACGGACTGTATAGTCGATGGAGTCACAAAGAGTCGGACACGACTGAGCGACTTTCACATTCACTCACCTAGTTTGTTGTACTAGCCTATAAAGTGGTTTGTTATCTCTGATTTATCCCCTCTCATGTGGATCCCCAATGATGCTCCTAGGATTGTCTTCCTAAAATGCACATTTGATCATGTGTTTTCCTGGCTTGCTGAATTAGAGTCAGAGTCCTTAGCACTTGTCCAGTGGCCTGTAACAGCCTGGCTCTCATCTGCCTTCTAACTACGTTTCCAACAAACTTTTTTTTAAAACCTTCCCTCCTATTCTAATATATTTCTAATAAATCCATCGTCTTTATAAATGTCTCCCTTTTTGCATAGGTTCTCAACCTTATCTGTATCTATTTGTTCTTTGCAATGAGTATTTTATTTTATTGTACAAATTGAGCTGGTTTTCTTGACTTCCTTCTTTTCTATATTTTCATACATTTTGCCTGTTTTCTTTTCCTTTCACTCTTCTCAGAGGAAGAAATATCTCTTCTTTTATCAAAATAACTAAGGCCAAACAGTGAATCCTTCCCCATAGACTGTAGATTAAAGTAAATGAAGGTCTTTGCTGGGCATTCAAGGTGTGTCATGATTTGGTTCAAACCTGCTCTGCAAGTGTTAGTCCTCACGGTGGTCCATGCAGATGGAATTAAGTCTCTGTGCCTTGCTTTGCTTACTACCTTGCCTTGTCTGATGCTCTTCCTTCTAAATGTCATGTTCTCTTCCCTCATCTGTAATGATTTTTAAGCATCCAGACAAAAGCTATGTCCAGATGAAGGCATTTCTGATTCTCCTAGTGTGCAGTGGCTCTCCCCTATCTGCATTCCTACAACACTTTATCATCATGTCCACTGGCGTTCATAATCTCACCTACCGGAGGGGGAGCTCCTTGGTAACAATTTATTACTGATTCAGCTTTTCTGGTTCCCCATAATGCCCACTACATAATCTGGTATTCAGTTCATGCTCAAAAACATATTTTTAGTGAATAAATGAATTGTATCAATTATTTCCAAGACCAAACATTATATTAAGTTTTATTTACAAAACTATACCTATTTTAAATGAAAATTTCTTAGAGAAACCTGCTATTTTGGCTGCTCCATTAATGAACTCTGAGTTAGGATGGGAAGATGATCAAGTTCTGGCTTTAGCTGATTGGATATGGTGTGTTTAGATTACTGAAATGCTCAAGTTTGTTGGATTTAAACATAGGGAGATATCTTGTTTTAACAGTGGTTATGTCATGAATTCTTTGGTGTGCTTAAATGCTAAGGTGTCAGAATTAATCATGAGGTAAATAGAGATATGTTTGCACTTGTATGACTGTGGTTTTGCATGTACACAGACAAAACACATGGAGCATGGTGGAAGGAAAGAAATAGAGAAATGGGAAAGACATTCAAAATATAGCTATATGTTATTAGAAAGCTTGGTATTAAGATGAGCATTAAGATGTAAATTTTCTCATTGGGTTCACTGGCAAAGAACACTAGTTCTGAGAGTGAATGCATGGGTTTGTATTTGTTCATCTCACAGGGGATTCTCTCAGGTTGGGTGCTTTGCCCTTTTTTGCACATTCTTTGAATCCAGAGCCATCTCTGATAGTCCGCTACCTAAATCAAGATAAAGCAGCACCCAAATTGTTCTATGGCGATTGCAAAACTTTTTTTTTTTTATTACTGAACTCCATTTCAACTTCATAGATATTAATTGTTCCATCACAAAGAATGAGGTTACAGGGCTTGACCTTTTTGTCTTCTTCCTATTTTAAGGGCAGGAACTAACAGCTCAGCACAAGTGAGGCTCAGTACCTGAACTTTGTTGAGGTAGCTTTCACTCCTATCAAACACTTGAAATTAAGTAGAGGTAATTTCATAGTGAAGGCAAAAAATAAAGTTTAGCAATATCTATTGGACATGGGGGGAAACAATATATCTTTACAACCTGCAAGTTCAATAGTGGTAGAGAAAAATTTAGTTTGAAATATTTAATTTTTAAAGTGAGCTCAAAATTTCAGTACACTTAATTGATTGAACTCTCCAGTTTTACTGATTGTTTCTGAATCTGTTACCCTAGAAAAATTAGAAATCCAAGATGTCATGCTTCTTTGGGCTATTTCTCATGATAGGTTAAAATCCTACTAAATTCCAAGCCTTAATTCAGATCTTGGGAAATCCAAAGACAAATAAGACAGTCTCTACTTACATGTAATTTGCAATCTATTGGCTAAGATAGCCAAGTAAAGCAACTATGAGAATATGGCGACATACTTTGGATGTAAAACTACATAAAGACAGAATGGTGTTGCGTTCATTGCTGCATTCCTTGGCATATAGTACAATGACTTACACGTGGCAGAAGCTGAATAAATCTGTGAGATATTTTGGGGGATTTTGCGGAGAAAGAACTTGGAGAAGTGATACTTGATTCAGTTTATAGAGGGCCTCCCATAGATGGTGCTACTTGAGTGAAGTCTAGAAGAATATGTAAATGTCACCATGTATAGAAAAAATGGCCACCAGATGGGACTAATTTTGAAGGACTTATCAGGATGACTGAACAGAATGGGATAACACAATAGCATGAGAAAACATGGTTGTGTTGGATGGAGTATCCACATGTGAGACAGTAGAGGCAGCAAGTCCAAATTATGGAAAGACTTGGAGGATAAGCTAGATGTTACACTTTGGTGTGAAGGCTACCAGAGGTTCGTGAAGTATCTTTAACATAGTGGCATACTTAGGTTTGCTTTGAAGAAAAAAATCACTGTGACATTGATATTGTGAAGGAAGATGGTGGTGGAAATTGGAGACCAGACAAGTAAAATGTTGTAAATTGTAATATGAAGAAATCTTACCTACAAAGGTAAAATTTCCAGATTTCCTAAATCAGTGGAACAGATAAGTTTTTCTTTCATGAAAGAAAAGCTTAGAGAAGATAAATGTGGTGTTTTTAACAAGTGGTCTTTTTCACAAGTTGCTTTATGGTGTTATAGCTTGTATAGATATATACATAGACACCTCAATATGTTCACAAAATTGTCATATTTGCTCTAGTAGGTGGTAAAACTAAAAACTATTTAATGATAATGCATAATTTAATTTCTGTGTAAAGGTTTTTAATAATAATAAAGCTATAATGACTCCAGGAGAAATATTTTTTTAGAAGACTGGACTACACTTTGCATAGATGTTGAAAAATACCAGAAATGCCATTAGATAGAACTCCTTTAAGCCTGGTGTTTTAGAAGGAGACACTTCTGTTACTATGCAGTGGTTCCCAAGTACACCTGTGATTACCATCTTATTCCAAAGGAGAAATTTTTGAAACTGAGAGAAGATCCTGTTAATTGTTATTCTGGATAATAGGTGTTAATTGAGGTAGTTCCTGGTCAAACAAAGATATATGATCATATCTAAGAACAACTCACTTAGCTGTGGAAATATATTATTTGGTATATTTGTCATTCACAATGTTAGATTTTAATCCTTCAGCAATATACATTAAACAAAACAAAATATTAAGCAACACACTATATAATTTGCCTTTACGGTAAGATGTTGATCTGAAACACTTTGGCAAGAGGAAAGGACAAAGGAAACAGAAAGTTGATTGGTTGTGTTGCACTTAAACTCTTTCAGTAATAAAATGAACCGAAAGTAACTTTTGAGCCTTATTAGACTGATGCACATGTGCAGGTTATAGATAGGTAATGTGGGAGGAGCAGAGGCCATGAAAAGGGTTCTCTCTACTTTGTGACCGTGAGACAACATATAACCTGTCTGAACCTCAGCATCCTTCTTGTCTTTCAAATGAGTGCTGAAATCCACAGCATAAGAAAATCATTTTTCAAAGTTAGGCAAAATGCCGAGTCTTTACACTAATAACAGAAATGCATGTTGGACTAGTGATAGCCTTTTAAGCTCATCAAGGTGGCAAATAGAAAGGAGAACATCACTAGACTGCACGGCAGTGCAGTATACTGATGATGGAGGTATAAACTGATAAATCTGCTCGGGAAGGAAATTTGGCAATATGTATCAGAAGTCTCAGAATTAAAAAAAAATATTTTCATGCTCTTTGATTCTGAACTCCCTTTCTAGGAATTTGCCATAGGGAAGTAATCAGAATGTCATACTGAGATTTATGCACAACAAGATCCATTGTCTAGTTATTTATACTAGCATAGCAACTGGAAAGATATGTCTAGTATTGTGGGACTGATTAAATAGCTTATAGCATATGCAGCTGATGAGAAAATGACATAGCCCTTTCAAATTATACTCTTGAAGATTATTTAAGGACATGAAAAATGCTTATGTAAAGTTGTTAAATAGATAAATGGTTCACAAAATTGGTAGTATGATAATTGCTTTGCAAGAAATTACATATAGAATATGAAAAATATGAAATTTATTTATATATATGTGAGATTTATACATAATGACTAGAAGAATAAACACCAAAATGTTAACAATAGCAACCTCAGTGTCATGGGAGTAGAGGTAACTTTTCCTTTCCTCTTTATTCCTTTCATTTAGAAATTTTTTAAAATGTTGTTCGTGTGTTTTACAAAGGACAATACTTGTTACATAGCAATTTTGACTACAAAGAAGTTGCTAAGCTAGATGATTTATAATTCTAACTCTTTAAAAAAAAATTCTACCTGTTTCTTGCTACCAAACCATCTCCCTCCACCCCCCTCAGGTGTGCCTGCTGAAGTCATGTGACCCCCATGGACTGTAGCCTGCCAGGCTCTTCTGTCCATGGAATTTTCCAGGCAAGAATACTAGGTGCTAGTGGGTTGCCATTTCCTTCTCCTATAGTGCTGGTTCTTGTTCTATGGTCCTATAATTTTGTTTCAGAATAGGATTTGGAAAACTATACCCTCAGACTTGCTACTTGATTTTGTAAATAAAGTTTTATTGGAACATGACCATGCCCATGTATTTACATATTACACATGACTATTTTCCTGCTACATTGGTAGAACTGAGTTGTTCTGATACAGATATGACCCACTGGTGGCTAAGATGGTGAAGAATCTGCCTGCAAACCCAGGAGACCTGGGTTTGATCCCTGGATTGGGAAGATCCCCTGGAGAAGGAAATGGCACCTCACTCCAGTATTCTTGCCTGGAAAATCCCATGGGAAGATGAGCCTGGCAGGCTACAGTCCACTGGGTTGCAAAAGAGTCAGGCACAACTGAGCACACACACATACACACACACATGACCTGCAAAGCCTAAAATATTCATTTTCTGACCCTTTACAAAAAGCTTTCTAACCCCTTTTCTACAATGTTGAATCAGAGATATCCATCATTTAAAAAATCTAATTCAGTTAAACTACAGTTTAATATTATTATTTCAAATAAATATTGATATATGAAAATTCTATAAAAATTTACATGTTATTTTAATAATTTTAGGACTGTTAAATTCAAAAGGCCAGGAAAGATCAAGATCCAACTTGACTCATACTGAGGAGTCAGAGAAGTTTAGATGTCATTAGACCTAAGGAACATGAATTTATTTGTTACACATTAGTGACAACATCAGATCAGGTGACTGTCTATTGGAGAGCCGCCTTAGTTACTGGGAATGATGGTGATGGGAGAGTGGAGGGCTGGTTATTTTGGAGTAGGAGATGTCTTGGAGGTCACTGTGAACTCACTGATGGCCTGGAGAAGAGCAGAGAGAATAACATGTTTACAGTGTATTCCCCTGAAGGCGTCAAAGCTCAGCCATGTGAGAGTCACTACTGGATGTTTTCATAACAATTTTCCTGCTTTGAGTATTCCATGTTTCCATGCTTACAAGAGAACAGAAGCTTCTAATAATTCTTCTGAAATCCATTCCTACCTCTAGATAGTGGGAATTGTGTACCTGGATCTTATTATGGCAAGAAAACCTAATAACATTTTTATTGGAAGGAAATAAATTTATAGGAACACTATTGACAATGCTAAACTTAGTTCTCAAATATCATCCCTATTTGCTTGATATATGTATAAATATTTCTAAATTATTCATATTTATCTCCTAAGAAAATATTTAGTTTTAAAGTACTTCATAAATGCTTTAATTTTTATATTCCTTGATAGACAAGATACTTTGATAGTAAATTTTTCTTGAACCACAAAGAACATATAAAATGCATCATTTATGGAATTTCCTAACTTGTATTAGTGTTTATTCTTGTCAAATTTTAGACAGTTCAGTATTTATATAAATTATACAATTTATCCTTTAGAATCTGTACAGATTCTACTGTGTAAATTTATATATTGCATATAAAATTTTCAGTATGCATTAAAATTTTACATACGTTCTTTCACATTATCATATTTATATAAAATGATATCTACTTTTAGCAACTAATACCAAGTCCCATGTAAATCATTAATAGTTTAATATCCTTAGCAATTTTTATACATAAAAATAATTATCAGTGATTTATACTGCAATCTATATATATTCCACAAGAATATACAAAATATACCTTGGACATGCAAAGTAAGTCAAGACTTGTTACGTGCCTCCATATGAATTGTTGTCTGGTTCATGGTTTACTGATCCCCTTAGTTAAAATGAGCCCCCATTATTTTTGCTTCAAATCATCTATATGAAGATAAGTTAAATATAGTCTCTCTTAGAATGAAAGTCCTCCTTAGTAGTTTTTCTTTCTCAGGAGGAGCAGAGGAGCCCTGTTGACTGAGTCAGTTTCTCTGATCAGAAAGACTAACCACTACAATATTGTAAAGTAATTAGCCTCCAATTAAAATAAATTAATTAAAAAATAAAATTAATAAATAAGAAAGACTGGGTGTCTGCTCTGCACATATGCCCTTCTTGCTTCAGTGTGCAAGTCGATAGCTCCCTTTCTGTGCTCCAGGACTTCCATCTGGAAGTGTTTAACCCCATTAAACAATCTTTTAACTTTTAAAAGAAAGATGCACTTCCTTCCTTATAAAACTGGCTTCTAGATGATAAGAAATCTTAATTCTAACATATATTTTTTTGTCATCTTTTATACCAAGCAGCCTTCGAAAGTGCCTTATCTGGAGCGGGTCCTGGGTTGGGTGCTGAGTCTATGGACAACATTAATTCAAGTAAATACAAGGAAGATGCAGACTGCTCAACCAATGTTAAAATTAAAAAAATGTGTACATCAAATAGATAACTTAATAGCATTATAATTCCCAGGGGAATAATTATATACGAAAGGGTGGTAGGAAGCCATGAAATTTCTGTTAGTCTTCTACATTCAGTTAGTCTAGGGAAGCTATAAGAAGGGAGGGATTTTAAGATATATTTCAGTGAAAGAATGTGCCTTCTCCAATATCTTATCTTGGGTAGCAAATTCCTATTTTGGTGTTTTTCTTGCATTCGTCATCGTGGGCAGTTATTTAGACATGTAGACATAGTGAATCTTCAAACCAGTGGGAGTTATACCCATACATTTCTGCAAATAATAGGAATAATTATTAAATGTAGCTTCCTGGAAAAATTACAAAAAACCTTATCTCACTAGGAGTTGATAATATCCTAATTCTGGACTTGGAACACTATGGATAGTTTTTTTAAATTGCTACATTTTATTTTCTACGTGTGTGAGGAGTCTGAAAAATGAACTGCCAAGGTGTGCTTATTAATATAATTCATTAGATATGCTTGAGATTATTCCTGAGGATGAAGTGTCCATTAATTATGTTCCTTTGCTTGATGTATTGTGGCATAGGAAATATTGTAATTTATTGTATACTGAATTATTTAAAATTCCTAATAATAAGATAGCTCCTTCGATGGGCAGTATATATAATATGAATATGAATTCATGATACAGAGTGAGATTTAATAAAATAAAATTTATCACGGAGAACCAACTCCTACTTCATATACATTTTTTTCTTAATACACTTTGTATGTGCTGCTGCAAGAATGCTGTGATTTGCTTTTTGAAATTACAGCTCTCCAGAATGAGAGGGAAGCTTGATTTGATTAATTATGCTTACAAGCTGTTGGGTGGGGGGGGAGGGAAGAAAATGGTTTTGACTTTAGTTTTTGCATAATTGCTGCTTTTTGGATTTACATCACTTCCATCAGTTGTTGAGAAATGAAGAAGTAATTTATTATAAAGAGAGAGATAAGATGAAGAGTCGAGGGCATCACTATGGAGCAGTGATGACATTTAACTCCTGCTCTAATGTGGTGATCAGTAAGATGAGAGAAGGCATTTATTAAAATGTTAGTATCGCACTTTGTGGGTGTTTTTCAAGCTTTAAGAAAATAGTCATTCTTATATTTAGAGGACGATTTTTTAGATGACTTGCATTTTACTTAACTGACAACATTAGATGTTACATTAAAAGGAACACAATGGATTCCTTATGTACAGCTTTCTTGAAAGCATTTGTGATGATCTTTGAATTTGGTATTCATTATCCTACTTAGAAGTATAATTGAGATTCATTTCAGTTCTTCTTAGTCAAATAATCATAATGAGAGAGAAAATATTTATTGCTGGGAACAAGACAATGGTGTAGATGGGAAGCATTAGGAAAACAGAAAATATAAGCACCACAATAATAATAAAAAAACCCCAACCCTCTGAATTGTAGTCAGTCTAAAAATTAGATATAAAGGTCATTAAAATAATAAACATTATTTCCTTTTTCCTATAATTAATTTGTAGGTATTGCATCAACAGGGCTTATGTTATTAACTGTGTTATTAACTCTGGGAAATTAGGGGTGAAAGTAATTTCTGATGTGCCATTTTAATTCTTGTTTCCATTTCCATTCCGTTCTTATTCTTTTCTTCCTGTATACTCTTCATTCTGGCATCCAACAAGAACCCTTCTCAACAGCCATGTTTGGTTAAGATTATCTTTTTCTGTTCAAGTTCACAGCTTCATAAATATGCATGTCATTCTGGGGAGCAAAGATTCTGTCCATGATAATTTGCTGTCCTGTGGCATGCACGTTATAGCCTGTTACAATGGAGAAATTGCATACACGTGTTGACTGAAGAGAGTTTTACTGATAGGAATTTAAGAATTTCCTGGGAAGATTAGGAAAATTAACCTTTGTCTAGAGGGAAAGAAAGAAAAATTATATTTGGCATGTTTCTCCTATATTTGTACAAAATATTTACACAGTCTTCCACTGTGGAAAAACACTAATTTAAAATATTTTCTATGTAAATTTTCTGATCAAATGTATAATTAGCACAGTTTGCAAGTATTTATTTTCCTCAAATTTCATTCTTACATTGTTCTCAATTAGGCACTTGGATGGCATTATACTTTGACCTACTCTTAAGTTAGCATTTATCACTTTCTGGTTTCTATTATTCATTTTCCCCACTTAGTCAGACATTTTTCAGGAAGGGGGCATTTAGTGTAGCATCTGCTTGGTTCCACGCTGATCATGGCACATAGATGGTGCTCGATAGGTGCCGTTTAATTGAAAGATGACAGTCAACATCAGTGATGATCGAAATGAAGAGAAGCTTCATTTTTACTGTGACAAGAATGTAAATATAATGTTTTAAGAGGTTGGTGCTAATTTGTTTATTCAGTTCAGTTCGTTTCAGTCCCTTAGTCGTGTCCGACTCTTTGCGACTGCATGAATCGCAGCAGGCCAGGCCTCCCTGTCCATCACCATCTCCTGGAGTTCACTCAGACTCACGTCCATCGAGTCCGTGATGCCATGCAGCCATCTCATCCTCTGTCATCACCTTCTCCTCCTGCCCCCAATCCCTCCCAGCATCAGAGTCTTCTCCAATGAGTCAACTCTTCGCATGAGGTGGCCAAAGTGCTGGAGCTTCAGCTTTAGCATCATTCCTTCCAAAGAAATGCCAGGGTTGATCTCCTTCAGAATGGACTGGTTGGATCTCCTTGCAGTCCAAGGGACTCTCTAGAGTCTTCTCCAACAGCACAGTTCAAAAGCATCAGTTCTTCAGCACTCAGCCTTCTTCACAGTCCAACTCTCACATCCATACATGACCACAGGAAAAACCATAGCCTTGACTAGATGGACCTTAGTCGGCAAAGTAATGTCTCTGCTTTTGACTATGCTATTTGTTTATTAGATATATTTAATTGAATTCCTCTTCTGAGTAAGGTTAGCTTCTTTAGCAGCAAAAGTTTCACGAGTATTAGGGTACTCAGCCAAGTTCTGTAGTCCACTGGGGCTCTACAGATGGGTTTAATTTTAATAGAAATAATTTGCAAATGTTGCACTCATGTCCATTTTTCTGCAAAGAGAATCAAAACTTGTATTAGATTTTTAAAGAAGTCTGTGACTTAACCAAGATTACAAAATGACTGAGTTAAAAGAGTCGTTGTTTTGGTGAACATTCCAGATTTTGTTAGTCGTCACATGTTCTCTCTTTGCTTTGTCATTTGAATTAAATTTTGATACAAAATTAAGAACATATGTTCCTGTTCAACACTACATTCTATGTTTTAAAGTTTAAGAACACATTAATGTCCTTGCTTTTAACCATAAGAAGAGACTTTAAATGAGAGGAATATTGGTAGAGAAAATCAATAACTAAAAATATTAAGTGGGAAAGTATATTACAAAACTTATGTACAGTAGATATACAGTATATAATTAAATATACTTCACATAAGTACATATCTAAACACATAAAGACAAGGAAGATATCCTCAAAAGATCTGTAGTGATTATTCCTGGGTGGTGAATCTTATATATTTAATTTTTTTCCTTTTATCTATTAAAACCTGTATTTTAAAATCTGTTCTTCAAATCTTATTTAAAAATATACCCCTTCTACATCTAAGGACATAGAGAGAAGTCATCAGTCTGTAACCTGAAAGAGGGCTTTTACCAGAACTGTCTATGCTGGGTCTCTGACCTTGAATTTCCACACTCTAGGATTGTGAGAAACAAATTTCTGTTGTTTATAAGTTCCTTCCTATAAAAAAATATATATATATATATAAATATATATATAGTGAATAGTACTTAGAAGGTCTTTGTCTTAGAAGTTGTTCTTTGCATTTTGTCAGACTGATTATCTTTCTTTAAACATTTGAATATTCACACAAGCATGTACATATACACAAACATGTATTGCTGTTGTTGTTTCTTGCTAAGTAGTGTTTGACTCTTTGCAACCCCCATGGACTTTAGCTCACCAGGCTCCTCTGCCCATGGGATTTCCCAGGCTAGAATACTGGAGTGGGTTGCCATTTCCTTCTCCAGGGGATCTTCCCAACCCAGGAATTGAACTTGCATTTCCTGCATTGCAGGTGGATTCTTTACCACTGTGAAGCCCCTGTGAAGAAGCACCAGAGAACCCCATACAAACTTGTATACACGTACATATATACATTTACATATAGCCAACTAGAGAAAGCAGTCTTCTTGAATGACATTAGAACAATTTAAACATTATTGAAAAAAAATTTTATTTACCACTGTGTTTTGATGCTTCCATCGTCAATGAATCTATCCTTTGCTTAAAAGTTCTAGGTTTGCAGCGGGCTGAGGGGATATCTCAACCTTTGGGGCACAGGTTGAAAGTTGGAAGGATTTGGAAAATAGATGGACTGGAGAAAGTGAGTCAATTTTACCAGCCAGTGATGAAATGGGAGATTCCTGTGTTATCCATGCAATTAGCAAGGATACTCTCCACACCCTTCAACAATGCATGAACACTTTTTTCACTTCTTTCTGCCTTTTATCCCTTACAGAGTTACCCTGGATATTCACTGAACTATAGTTTAATTATGAAAATATTTCTATTTTTTTGGAAGCTAGAGAGTTCCCAGCAAATACTATGTTGCTGTGTTAAATGGATCCTTCTGACCATGCCCACCAAAACAAACAAAAAAGCTCCTCTCAAAATCATGGAATCAGATTCAAAAATGTTATTACCTTGGGTCCAGATAACTCTAATGAAACCAAGAAGACAAATGAACAAAAACGATCCTAAGAGTGAATTTTATCATATATTCTTGTTTGACAAACTATAAAATGCCACCATATTAGGTACCATATTCGTAAGAGGAATCCAAGTACCTACATGACCAGGTAAGTGCTTGGTAGAACTCCACCCCATTGTCAGGGTGTCATCAGGGAAGACGGATTTCTGAGGCTTAAAGAAGTACCTCAGCAATGTTGATGTCCTATGTGCTGTTTCTTTTCTGTCCTCTCATTTCACTGCTCAGAGCTTTTGGAACTGTGGAGCAGAAGCGTATATATATATATATATATATATATATATATATATATATACACACACATATATATATAAAGTGATCAAAGCATATGAAATTTAAACCTTAGCACTTGGCTGGGGGAACACTTTGCAAAGTCTTAACTGAAGAGGGCCAGTTAGGAGATGGGGTCAGCCAGAGTTGAATGGCCTTGGATCCACCCCTTCTCTGACTCTACTACCAGGCTTGTCCCAGGAATCATCGGAGGAAAACAGGTTGAAATATTGTTCAGTGTTTCAGCTGGGAATTATTCATCCCTCAGCTTGTAAACCCGCAGAAGGCAATGGCAACCCACTCTAGTGCTCTTGCCTGGAAAATCCCATGGACAGAGATGCCTGGTAGGTTACACTCCATGGGGTTGCAAAGAGTTGGACATGACTAAGTGACTTCACTTTCCTTTCCTTTTCATCTTGTAAAAGTAAACTAGATTTCCTTTGAGAAACCAAATTCTTCCACACATATGTCATATTTGAGGTGGACATGATTTGAGGCCTGCACAAATAGAACATTTTGTAGTGTCCTATGCAGAGAAATTGATTCAGAGATGGCATGAAGATGCATTGTGGTTTTCATGGGGATGGGTAAATCCAAGGATAATGCTAGTTTACAGCTCCTGGCAACTGTCCAGCCACCAAGAGGAACTTGAGAATAAAACCAATATGGAGAAGGGTGGGTTTCAAGATAGGTTTGCAGGCTTCAGTTCTTAAGTATATCTGTTAACTTTTTTCTTTTCAGCAGCCACTGAGTTCCTTTTTTGTTTAATCCACTTTAAACTTTATTTTTTAATTATCTACAGCAGAAAGATTCCTGACTGATACAGTATGATACAGTACCTGTTCCTTCCTGAAAAGCACACAGACTCTTAATAGCTGAAGTAGAATAGAGTAGCATCATTAGAATCAGCATAGAGTAGAATCAGCACCACAGAATCTGACTCAACTTTTCGGTTTCTTGGGATTTTTTTCTGGTAAGCTTCTGCATTCTAAAATTGGATGCTTAGCCCAGTAGCATTCAGCCCTTCAGTTTTCCCAGGTGACACTAGTGTAAAGAACCCGCCTGCCAATGCAGGAGACATAAGAGACACCGGTTTGATCCCTGGGTTGAGAAGATCCCCTGGAGGTTGGTATGGCAACCCACTCCAGTATGCTTATCTAGAGAACCCCAGGGATAGAGGAGCCTGGTGGGTTATAGTCCATGGGGTCTAGAAAGAGTTGAATATGACTGAAGAGACTTGGCACGTATGCACACACTCAGATCTTCTCTTCATACCTTTAAGTTTATACATTTCTTTCTAAGTAAAGAGTTAGTTGAACTTCCCAGGCTTCGATATATAATATTTTCCAATTTCAATTATGGTTCATTATTTGACTCATGAGTTATTTATATATTTTTAAAAAATCATGCTATTTTAACCTAATTGTCTTTGTTTTTGGTTTCTCACTTGATTTCATCATTATAGTCAGAGAATGTGCTATGTGTTGGAGAAGGCAATGGCAACCCACTCCAGTACTCTTGCCTGGAAAATCCCATGGACAGAGGAGCCTGGTAGGTTGCAGTCCATGGGGTAGCTAAGAGTCGGGCACGACGGAGCAACTTCACTTTCACTTTTCACTTTCATGCATTGGAGAAGGAAACGGCAACCCACTCCAGTGTTCTTGCCTGGAAAATCCCAGGGATGGGGGAGCATGGTGGGCTGCCGTCTATGGGGTCGCACAGAGTCGGACACGACTGAAGCAACTTAGCAGCAGCAGTGATATGCGTGATATCTGTCACTTGAAACATGTATGGACTTTTTTATGGTTTGCTATATGGTCAATATTCATAAATGTTCTAGATGATGTGTATAAATTATAGTTTATATTTTTTGTTAATTCTATTCAAGTTGTTTTGTATTTCTTTTGGTTTATATACTGCTATTGTTGTTCTGTGTCATCCATTAGTTACTGAAAGATACCTACTTATAATCTCCAAATATCATAGTGAATCTTTCAAGCTTGCTTGTTAGTTCTGACAGATTTTGCTTTATTTCTTTGGAATTTATGTAATTAGCTGTATGCAAGTTTAGAATTATTATATCTTCCTGAAGGAATGAAACTTTTAGCAATATGTATTTATATTCTTTTTTGCTAAAAATTCTCATTGGTTGAAATGTAAATGCATTTTAAGTTAACGTTATTAGCAATATCACTTTCCTTTTGGGTAGTATTTGCCTATAGATTGCTTTCTATCTAGGTTACAAGCAGTGGGCAAGTGCCTTTGTATAGTTGCTGAATTGAGAGCCTTCTTGCCACCTTGGATTCTTGTACTTGCTTTCTGTTATTTTTAAGGGTCTCCTTTATTTTCTTATTGTTTTGCAAGCTCAGCCTGCACTAGAACTGATTTTTTAAAAATATTTGTATTTACATCCATGTCTGATCCATGTCAATGTATGGTAAAAACAACCACAATATTGTAAAGTAATTAGCCTCCAATTAAAATAAGAGATTAACAAATACTTGTATTTAACATTTTTCAAGTGAAGTTGCTCAGTCTTTGGGACCCTATAGACTGTAGCCTACCAAGTTCCTCAGTCCACGGAATTTTCCAGGCGAGAGTACTGGAGTGGGTTGCCATTTCCTTTTCCAGGTGATTTTCCCAACCCAGGGATCGAACCAGGGTCTTCCACACTGTGGGCAGATGCTTTACTGTCTGAGCCACCAGGGAAGTTTATTTAATCTGGCATCTTGGGCTTCCCTCATAGCTCAGTTGGTAAAGAATCTACCAGCAAAGTAGGAGTCCTGGGTTTGATTCCTGGGTCGGGAAGATCCCCTGGAGAAGGAAATGGCAACCCACTCTAGGATTCTTGCCTGGAGAATCCCATGAAAAGAAGAGCCTGGTGGGCTACAGTCCATGGGGGTCACAAGAATTGGACACAATTTAGCGACTAAACCATCAACTTGTGAGAAATATTCTCCTCTACTTTCCGCCCATTTAAATCCTTATAATTCTTAAAATCTCTAAAGTTTCCTCTTTAGAGAGATTTTCAGTGTCAGACAAAATTAACCATCCTTCCTCTAAATTTCCTTATATTATTTATACTTTCATTTAGCACTGATTTCATTCAGTCCTAGTCAGTTCTCATTTATATGTCTTACCTCATTGCTCCAACAAGGTCTCCTCTCTTTCTGCCCATCTTCCTAATGCCATAGATTCTTCCCAGGGTGGTACACATTTCATGTCCCATGTGATAGTTACAAATATTCTACTGCTTGCTGATGTATTTCATTTCTGCACTCCTTTTACTGTCTTCCCTTATGTCACAGAAATACGACATTATGGTTCATAATCTTGCTTTGTTCTCTAATTTTATGATGTTCCCAGAAAAACACCAGAAAGAGGTTAACATATTCGTATCCTACCCCATCAGGTGACTGGAGTCTCTTTGCCTCCTGGATTCTGGGTAAGATGGACTTGAATCACCACTGCCCACTGAGCATACATCCCAAACCCTTCCTGGGCTGGAGCAGAATTGTGGTGCCCCAGTTCACCTCTGTCTTCAATCTCCTGTTCTGACAGGTTTAGCTGTTTATGGATCATATTCATATGCCATCCTTGCTGTTTTGTTCTTACCACATCAATCCAGATATGAAATTTATTTTCTTAATTTCCACAAGGAAACTCATTCACATAAGGCAGTTATTGTTTACAAAAATGTTTTGCTAGAGATTCAGATCCAGCAAGGCAAGGCAACTTAACCAGATTATTTTAGCATGCTTTTAAAGATAAAGTAAGTTAAATAAGTTAAATGTTATTATTTCTCATATCTTTTCTTAAAAATTATTCATCTATCCCATCATCAGAAATCATTTTTCTGATTACCTGCACCCCAACTTTTGCTCTAGGCTTACATCAACATTATGGCTTCTCTCTTTTCCCCAACTCTCCTCTTAATGCCCCAAATTTCTGATTATTTCTAGGGCTAAACAGTAGGAAAAAAAAAACCCCTTCACTTCAGTAGATCCGCATCCATCGAGTAACCTGTCTAGATATTTTCCTAAACTGAAACCTCTAGGATAGCTATTAAGATGATAGCATTTCATTTGCTTCTGCCCTAACTCAAACCTCTCTTCTTACAGCAGCTCGAGGCCAGCTTTGTGCTTTCTTGCAAGCCCTCCTTTAGCGATGTGGTCACTAGGAGGTAAGAACCCAGGTGGCAAAATCCAGCTGTTGCTAGCTATTTCTGGAGGCATGATCGAGCAGGCGGAGAGAGCTATGCAGCAAAAATGTTACCCGCGTTTCCTCAGTTGACTCCACCTGTTTTCTGAATATTGGTGTATCTTTAACATTTTTTTTTTTGCTTCTTCTAAACTTTCCAAGATAAGAAAATCTAGAATAGCTCTGCAAAAAATGGCCTATTTTTTTGTGGGGGGGGAGGGGAGTGGGGAGTAGGTAAAGGTGGGGTATGGAGGAAGAGGAGAAAGAAAGAAATGTAGAATTATATACATCACATCTTTGAAATTATGTAACTCAACAGACTGTGCCCATTAATCTAAGCCTATTCTATTTGAAAGAGGTAAATCAGTCTATATTTGTGTGAAAAATAAGCCAGCATCAGGAACAATAGCTACACTCACAAACATGGATGACTTTCAAAAATATACCTTGAAAGATACATATCTCAGAAAAGAATATAGTTAGTATTATTCAATTTAAATAAAGTAGAAAAACAGGTAAAACCAAACTATGAATTGTTTAAGGTTATGTACAAAAGTAGTAAATATAATTTGGAGATGTATGGGCATATTCTACCTATTGGTCTGAGAATGAGATGCAAGATGCAAGTATTTTATTTTATTACTGTTCCTTAAACTATGCAATTACATTTATACCCTTCATACTGTTTTGTATGTATGCTATACTTCAAAGTATAATAAATACATCCATTAGACAACAAAAGCAAAAAGAAAATACATCAACATACCAATATCAACAAAGCAGAGTGTATAAAAAATGCTTAAATTCCAATTTAATTCCTGGCATTAGGCCTGTCTGTGAATGAACAAATCTCACCTAAACGTATTTGACCTTGGGGAAAAAGTAAAGTACAATTGCTACTAAACAAAAAGCCTTTCTTATTGCTGAATATATCAACTGTAAAGGAGAAAATCAGTGACTCATGTCATACTACACCCAGTGTCTGCACAAAGGATTTAGATTAATTATTCTTGCGAAGTTCAGACATATTTCTCTAAGATCTTGACAACTGATATTGGTTGGTTATGACCCAAGCCATTATAAAGAAACAGACAGTCATCATTTCTGTGCAAATAGAAAAGTTAAAATATAGCCAATTATTATTAATAGTTGCGGAAGAAATAAAGATAAACATAACACATTATTTAACCTGATGGCTAGGAATCTGTTACTTGAAGTACAAAAATTTGCCTTTAAACACTCTCTTTACATTCAAAACAATAACTGCCACTATTTACTTTTAGGTTTTTGATAATGTCTCCTTTTAGAGATGAAAAATGAGAAAAATTCAACAGCTCTTTCTATACAGAATGTGTCAAAGCTCATGGTGAAATTACAGCTTTATATAATTTAGAATGTAATTTCCCCGTTTGTATGCATTAATATCTTTTCTTTTTACTTGATTCTTCGTGTCAACCAATATAACAAATGAAAATGCCATTTTGTTTATAAAAGACTGTGTTAATCATACAATTATGTGTATTTTCACAACCTTGGTGCCTTTTCAGCTAAGGATATTCTTTTCCTCTGTATTTTCAATAGCAAGCTTGCAAGTCCTCTGAATAGGTGACATAGATACCCAAGAGAGATGTGACTTTTTCCAACTTCTGTATGAAGTAAGACCATGTTCCCTTTTTCCCTTTTGTGAGAAAAACAAGAGTTGACATTATCGAGGAGCAAACCAGACATAACTTCAGCACTTGGCTTCTTTCCAGAACCCTGGAGTGCTCGCTTCTGGTTGTATATTTTTAAATTATCATCATTGTGTTAATATTTACAGTTTGTATTGAACACATCTTTGGAGCATATATTTGTAGGAAGTGCTGTTTTGTTTCCTTAAATCAGTACTTGCGGACTGCTGTAGCTATAAGATTACACACACACACACACACACACTACATATGGGTGCCTGTAGTGTGTGTGCAGCAGCAGTGTGTATGTGTGTGTATATAATCTTACACCTATAGTAGTCCATAAATGGGTATATGTAGTCCACATATGGGTGTATGTAGTATGTGTGTGTGTGTGTGTGTGTGTGAGTGTGAATGCATGTGAAAGTCTCACTTTAAGGAAGAACCAAAGAAGAACAGCCAAATGAAAAATCCCATAATTCTCTAGGTTCTAAGCATTCCCAAGATGCTCATCTCCATCGCCTCCTTGAGTTTTCTCCATATACAACATACTGATCATGGATTTGAGGACTTGGGAAGAAGTACAATTCCATCAATGGTCTTTATCCATCCAATACCATAAGGCCACCCTGCACGGGAGAAGACCACTATCCTCAAGTTACCATTTGGCCCCTTCTCTCCTAAATGATGAGAAAATTGCAAGTCACATCTAGTTTGTTAGTTTTATTTCAATTATGATAATTTTAGTTGAAAGCTAAATTAGGGCTTAATTTTAGTCACAGGCAGCAGGAGCAGATGCTACTTTTCTGGCTCCTGGACATTTCTTCTCCTTATAAGAACAAACATGCCATCCCCCTTCTCTTTTTTTTCACAACTTTATATATTATACATAAAGCAACATGGAAAAAATGGACAGGCACCCTTAAATCATGAAGAATCACCTTTTAGATATTGGTCATCTGTGAATTCCACATCAGAAAGAGTGAAACAAATGTTGTATATTGATGCATATATGTGGAGTCTAGAAAAATGATACAGATGAACTTATTTGCAAAGCAAAAACAGAGACATAGAGATAGAGAACAAACATATGGATACCAAGGGGAAAGGGTGGGAGGGATGGATTGGTAGATTAGGACCGTCACATATATATATGTCTCTCTCTATATATATTACTCTGTGGTATGCTGTGCTGTGCTTAATCACTCAGATGTGTCCGACTCTCTGCGACCCCATAGACTGTAGCCCACCAAGCTCCTTCGTCCATGGGATTCTCCAGGCAAGAATACTGGAATGGTTGCCATGCCCTCCTCCAGGGATCTTCCCAACCCAGGGATCAAACCCAGGTCTCCTGAATTGCAGATTCTTTACCATCTGAGCCACCAGGAAACCCTATATATGTATGTATATAACTAAGTATAAAACAGATAACTAATGAGAACCTACTGTATAGCACAGGCAACTCTACTCAATGCTCTGTGGTGAACTAAATGGGAAGCAAATCCAAAGAAGAGGGGATATATGTATATGTGAGATTGGTCCACCTTAATGCACAGCAGTAACTAACACAACATTGTAAAGCAACCATACTCCAGTTAAAAAAACAAAAGAACAAAAAACGTGTTAAAATAAATGGACATATGTAATAAAAAGAAAAGCAATGTTTGGCATGTAGATATTCATAAAGATAAATGTTAATTCTGGCTTAATATTTGTCCTCAGCTTTTCAAAATAATAGTTTTAATGAGATATAATTCACAGACATCCATTTCAAGTTTATGACTCAATGATTTTTAGTATATTCACAGAGTTTTACAATAATAATTACAAATGGAATATTTTCATCAACCCCAAAGAAACCTTGTGCCCATTATAGTCACTTCCAATTTTCCCCAATCTCTCCTAGCACCTGGCAACTACCGATCTACTTTGTGTCTATATAGATTTGCCAGTTCTGGACATCTCATATAAATGGAATAAAAATCTGTAATTTTTGATAACTGTCTTCTTTAATTGATCAGTGCTTTCAAGGTTCATCCATGTTGTAGCATATAATATTGCCCTGTATGGATATATCACAATTTTTTTAACCGTTCATTTGTTGGTAGACATTTAGGTTGTTTCCATGTCTTTGGCCATTATGAATAATGCTGCTGTGATCATTTATGTACAGGTTTTCATGTGAATGTATGTTTTCTTTGGCCTTCCCAGATGACACAGTGGTAAAGAATCCCCCTGAGAATGTAAGAGACTCAAGAGACAGGGGTTCGATCTCTGGGTTGGGAGGATCCCCTGGAGAAGGAAATGGCAACCCACTCCAGTATTCTTGCCTGGAAAATTCCATGGACAAAGGAGCCTGGTTCTATGGGGTTGCAAAGAGTCAGACACGACTGAGCATGCCCACACATATTTTCATTACTCTTGAGTCTATACCAAGTAATCAAATTGCTGAGTCACATGGTAATTCTATGTGTAAACTTTTGAGGAAATACCAAACTGTCTCCCAAGGCTGGTGCAGCATTTTCCCTGCCCAGAAGCAGTGTATCAGAGTTCCAGTGTCTCCCTGTCCTAAGCTCTTCATTCGTTTTTGTTGTTGAGCCACATTAATGTAAAAATCTATACTTAGCCTCAACAATACATTGTCAACACTGCAACCAATATTTGTCAAACTTGTTAGGACATTATCACATAAAGTTTAAGATTTGACTGCAGTCAAGGCTATGGTTTTCCCGGTGGTCATGTATGGATGTGAAAGCTGGACTATGAAGAAAGCTGAGTGCCAAAGAAATGATGATTTTGAACTGTGGTGTTGGAGAAGACTCTTGAGAGTCCCTTGGACTGCAAGGAGATCCAACCAGTCCATCCTAAAGGAGATCAGTCCTGGGTGTTCTTTGGAAGGACTGATGCTAAAGCTGAAACTCCAGTACTTTGGCCACCTCATGTGAAGAGTTGACTCATTGGAAAAGACTCTGATGCTGGGAGGGATTGCGGCCAGGAGGAGAAGGGGATGACAGAGGATGAGATGGCTGGATGGCATCACCGACTTGATGGACATGAGTTTGGGTGAACTCCAGGAGTTGGTGATGGACAGGGAGGCCTGGCGTGCTGCGATTCATGGGGTTGCAAAGAGTAGGACACAATTGAGCGACTGAACTGAACTGAACTGGAGAATGGTCTTTCTAGAGCTCTTTATTAGGAGTCAGAAAATTTACCAGTTCTAGAGCTCTCTGAATACTGGGAAGGCAAGGTTGCTACCCCCAAAATTGCTTTTCTTTGTTCTCCAAGGACATTACATAGGAGTCTCTGGTTATGGCTTCTGATGAGATTTGCCACTGAGTGCTTCAAAATGGCAGTGAGGTTTTCAGTTACTCCTCAAATGACTCCTTTCAAAACAGAAGAAAAAAAAAAAGACTACCAGAGCACTCTCTGACATAGTGTCTTGGGGGTTGTGTGTGTGTGTGTGGTCATGTCTGACTCTTCGCAACCCCATGGACTGTAACCCTCCAGGCTTCCTTTGTCCATGGAATTTTTCAGGCAAGAATTCTGCAGTGGTTTGCCATTTCCACCTCCAGGGGATCTTCAGGACCCAGGGATCGAAGCTGCATCTCTTTTGTCTCCTGCATTGTTAAGGGGATTCTTTACCGTCGGGCCACCTGGGGCTATATATTGGAGACTGAATATTCAACTTCACGTGTTTTCCTTCTTCGTTTGTCCTGAAAAGTCATTCTCATGCAGAAGTGAGCACTTGGCTCTTTTACTCACTGTTTTCTTAGCAAGATAGTTGTCTAATGCTCTTCCCCTTCAGATTCTGAAATTGTTGTTTATTTCTTCATTCAAAGCCTGAAGTATATCTGAGTGTGTTTCTTGACCTGAAATGGAACTGTAGGAGGAAGAGAGCACAAACCTTCACAAGCGCCTGGTATTATATTGTCTCTCACCCTGAAGTTTTCATTGAGATTGTGAGAACATTCACTTCTAATATGTTTTCCTCACTTTTTTGCAATTGTGCATAGCAGTGTTGTTATGGAAATAGACTGTGTTGAGGCATAATGTGTACAGAAAACTGACAAAGAAACACAAAAGGTTTGAAAGTGAGCCTTGTTGAGATTGAAATTGGGGTGAGATTCATCACATGCTCTTTCCCATTTGAAGTTTTCTCTGACATGAGAGTGGGTCGTATTTATTTATGATAGGGACATCATTTAGTTAACTTTAACACTGTCAGTGGCCAGCAGCCCCAGCATGGGCCCACAGCTGGTTGGAGGGCTTCTGGATGGCCTTCAGCATCCCCAACTCAGGGAACAGATGCCAAGACCTCGATGTCTCATAATGAGTGGGATCTTGGATCAATCTGGTCTCAAACTTTTGATGCTTCAGTGAGTCTGCTTCTTTTCAGAGACTGCTGCGTCTGTGCCAAGGCCCATTGTGGTAGGTCATTGACAGTCATCCAGATCAGACTGACTTGCCTCATGTGTTTGGATTTTATAATGTGGATTTCTGACCCTTGCCTAGGGCTGGGCTAGGCAATGGAGCAAGGCTAATTCCCTTGGTCCAGGTCCTATTTTGTTTTCCACAATTACTTTTTCCATCCCTTCTGGCTGTGATGAATAATCAGTATATTTTCTTTTTAACTCTAATAAAATTGGCTTTTAAGAAAAGAAACATAGGTGTATCCTCTTTTGGCTTTCTTATTTAATACATGGAGTACTGAGGGGAAAATGTTCTCTAACCCCTCTACTTTGAATCTGATTCTCTTGGATTAAAAAATGTATGATCTCTCCATGTTGAAGTCTCCCTACCCCCAGACCATTTTTCCTGGATCCTTGAGGATTGAGCCTCTACCTCCCTGTCTCTCTTTCAAATATGGCTCATGTCATATTTGCTGGTGAAGTCTATAACCATGAGGATAATGCTGTCTATATTCTTGCCTCTCATTTCCTTGGTCCTCCAAGGAAATGATTATGATTATGTTATGGTTATGAGTTTTTTCCTCTAGTCTTCTTCCGCTGGTCCACCCTGGATGTCATTATTACTGTTAATTTCAAGTCCTCCACATCTTAACTTTAAAAATACCATTTTCTTACCACCATGTCCTATGTTTCCAACATTTTTTTCTCTGTAGCATGACTCCAGAAAGTTTTCAACTTCTCTGGAACTACACTGTCTCTCACCCCTCTCCCCTTATGCTCTTTCTTTCCTCCAACTAATTCCATGATTAATGACTGTATTTTTCTCCCTTGTCTTTCACCTCAGTGTCTGACTCCTGTATTACTTCTTTGTACTTGCCTGGTGAAACCACAACCCTAAGTATATTCACTTCTCTGATCTGTACCCACACAGATGAATGTGACCAGAGCAAAATAGACAATCATACTGAGAAGTTTCATTTCAAGTCATGACCATTAATCTCAAATATGCCCATACCATGCTTCCTTAGTCCATTCAATTTCAACTTTCCTGCTCACTCTCATACCTTGCCCCCCAGACGCCTAGTACATTTTTTCCCATCCTCATTATCAGCTGATGACTTTATTTCTACTTAACTAAAAAACAAAATGGCAGTCCATCAGAAAAGAACTTCCAGATTCTCATCATCTCATCAACCTATATACTTTGCTTTTATAACAATGACCACAGACAAACTTTTCAGCACCTAAAACCAGTTTCTCAACCTATTTAGTAATTTCGACTGCTTTGTCTCTTCAAGAACTCCAGGAACTTCTGACTTGCATGAGCAATTTCCCTTTCTATTTGGTCCTCTCCTTCAGCAGATGAAAGTGCTGTTTATTTCCCCTGTTGAAAAACAGACTCTGCCTTGACTCAATATCTCTTTCAAGTTCTGCTCTCCTTCTCTACTCTACTTCATAACAAAACTCCTAAAAAGTATTTCCTGAATTTACTGTCTCCATTCCACTCCTTGCTCTCTTTCATGAAGCTTCTATAGTCAGGCTGTCTTCCTACCACTCCTTTGAAATTGCTTTGTTAAGCCCATTGGTGACCTCTTTTTAGCTAGATCCAGCAGTCAGTTGCAGTTCTCCTCTGGCCATATCTGTGCATTTGACATAGTCAATCACTTCCTTCGTTTTGAATGAGTCTTCACTTGGCTTCCGGGACACCATGCCCTCTGGGCTTTCCTTCTGCCTTGTAGTTGATTCTTCTCAGTCTCACCTGCTAGTTCCCCTTCACCTCTTCAACCTCCCTTTATTGGCACATTGCAAGGCTAGGTTTTGGACATCTCCTCCATCCCTCTCATTGGTAGTTTCATTCAGGCTCATGACTTTGTTTTTATTTACTTACTTTTTTGAACTGAATTGCGGACTTTCCTACTCAGAGTTCACAGCATGTGGGACCTGAGTTCCCCAACTAGGGATTGAACCCATGCCCACTGCAGTGGGAACGCGAAATCAACCACTGGACCATCGGGGAAGTCTCCAGGCTCACGACTCTAAATACCACCTGTGAATTATGCGTTCAAATCAGCATCGCCAGCCCGCACATCTTTCTGTCACTCCTCATGAGACAGGCTGGGACTTGGGACCCTTTCTCAGGGTGCTTGCCCTTGCACCTGGACAAGCAATTCCTTGAGCAACAAAACACAGAGAAACTGTGAGTGAGGGAGTGCATGAAGTCGCTCAGTTGTGTCCGACTCTTTGCGACCCCGTGGACTGTAACCTACCAGGCTTCTCCATCCATGGGATTCTCCAGGCAAGAATACTGGAGTGGATTACCATTTCCTTCTCCAGGGGATCTTCTCAACCCAGGGATCAAACCCGGGTCTCCGGCATTGGAGGCAGACGCTTTAACCTCCGAGCCTAAGGCACTAAAAATAAGTGCATACATATGCAGTTGGGGCGAATTATGAACAATAAGATACAAAAAGGCCCCAAACCAACTGCCACTTCTGAGGGAGGTGCCAGGAACAAATGCAGGGTACTGCCCATGATCCTTGCACAGAGCAGCACCAAGGGAGTGGGCAGACCACCTAAGCCACCCCTCTGGCCTGACCCCACTAATCTGCCTCTAGCTTCACTCCACTTAAAGAACCATCTCCCCCTTCCTGGGAGCGAGTGAGGACACCTGTAACTTGTTTTTGCTACCTTGTTCTCCATACCCCTTCCTTTCTTTACACGGCTTCATACTCTCTGAAGAACCTATTTAAAGTTGCAATCTGCTGCCTTCTGGCACTTTCTATTTTCCTTTCTTCTCTATTTTGTATAACATTTATAACCATCCAACGTGCTGTCTATTTTACATCTTGTTTATTTTTTACTCCCTCCCTTAGTAGAAAATAAGCTTCATAAAGGGCAGGGATTTTTGTCCATTTCATTCAATGCCAAGAACTGTGCCTGAAGAACTCAATAAATATTTGCTCCATGCATACCATGTGAATTTAAATTGGACTTTATTTCTTATTATAACTTACTAATTTCACAAATGATGCGAGGTGACAAGTCTCCTTTAAATGAACCACATTGAGGAACCGAAGGTTACTTTACCAACCCTCTGTGCCTCTGTGCTTGTCATGGGGATTTGCAGCACTAGAGGGTAGAAAACTAGCCTCCAGGAGGAAATTGATAGAGGCAGCTGCTAAGCACAAATGGGCTGGCAGAAGTTCCTGAAACTTCTTTACACTACATCTTCAAAAACTTTACAACTAACAGTTCACCAGTAGGGTTGAGGGCCTCATAAATAGCTTCAGGATAGGGGCATAAAGTACCCTTCTCCTTTACTAATTTTAATTGTAGTAAAGTAAAACATTTGAGGGCTTCCCCAGTGTCTCAGTGATAAAGAATCTGACCGCAACGCAAGAGCCACAGGAGACATGCATTGAATCCCTGGATCAGGAAGATCCCCTGGAGAAGGTAATGGCAACCCACTCCAGTGATCTTGCCTGGAGAATTCCATGGACAGGAGTCTGGTGTTCTATAGTCCATAGGGTTGCAGAGTCAGACATGACTGAATGACTTAGCTCGCACACACAAAACACTTGAAGGTAGTTGCTTGCCAGAGCTAAGGAACTTCACGACAGTTACTACCTGTTGTAGGTGGAATGTTGTCCCCTCTCAAAGAATATACTGGAGTCTTGATCCCCAGTTCCTGTGAATGGAACCTTATTTGGAGATATACTGTTGTGTTTTTTTTGCAGATACTTAACCTGAGATGAAGCAGCAGAACTATGTTCTTACAGAAGGGGGAAATGTGACAAATAGAGAGGGGCGATATTATGAAGACACAGACAGAGCATCATCTACAAGCTAAGGGATGCTGAGGTCACCAGAAACTAGGAGAAGGGTTGGAGCAGATTCTCCCTCAGCCCTCAGGAGCGAGTAACCCTGCCAACACCTTTATTTCAGACTTCTAGCCTCTGGGACTCTAAGACAATACATTTCTGTGATTTAAGCCACCTAATTTGTGGTGCTTTGTTACACAGACCTAGGAAACTAGTTCATTATTTTACTTTTATATTGCATACAGCTTGGACATATTATTTTAGGACAGATAATTTATTTAAACCCCAGAGCTTTAGATTTTAATTATCTAGAGAAAATTTCCATCCATCACTCACTCACTAGTAGAATCATGGCATGGATGACAACATTCTCAGATATCGAATGAAAAGAAGTATAATTTTACTTGCTTTTTTAATGTATCATTTATAAGGCTGACTTTACAAATAAAAGGACAAATTATGTATAACCATTTAATGCTAGATGTGAAGAAGTATTTTTTAAGAAATATTGCTCTACAAGTGCAATTCATAAAAACGTGATACCCCCTCTGAGCTTCCTGAGGCCAGATAATGTTTTCGCATTATCTTAAACATTTAACGTTAACTCCTGGGACTATGAATGGAGTCTGGAAGTAAGGGTTACTCTTTGAGCGGCTGAATTTTGTCATTTAAGTCAGATGAGAAAGTTTTCAGGACACTGTGAAGTTCATTTAAATTGACAGACTTTCATGTTAGTAGGAAGTGGTTTTCTATGTTAATATCTTTCCCTCTTGTATTCATTATGCATCTTAAGATATGGTAATATATACACAGAACTATGTTTTTTAAATACTTAATTTAGCTGGAAATTATTGTAAGAAAGAAAAGAGCTAAGATGAGAACAGTGGCTTTAAAAATTCCATAGTGATAATGAACTTGGAGGGAATCCTTGTATACTAAGTAAATTGTAGGCTAGAGACAATGGGAAAATATACTCAAGTAATAATACTGAATATTATCCAATTGGCTCTATTTGTGAAATCCATTTTAAACATATCTGATATATTCAATTACTTTTTTTCATGTTTCAAGTTGCTTTCCTCCAATTTTTATATCACAGTTTTAAATTTTCTTTACACTTAAAGATACTTGACAGTTTTGTATAATACATAAAAACCCTGAAGGTCTGGGCATCTATGACTCTTGCAGGCCTAGTAAAGTTTGGATCTCAGTTCTAGCTTTAGCTTTACTACCAACTAACTGGTGACCTTGAGAAAGTCTCTTCACCTTTTTGATTTCATTTTTGGCATCTATAAAACTTTAACAGTCTGTTTAATTTGCCTCTTGATGTCTTTGTGGAGCCTGACAAAATTTTAGATATGTGGTTCTTTCTCACAAGAATTTAGAGTCTGCATGGCACTGTTTGAAATTTTCTCTTGGTTTAGGTGGGGTGTCTTGCTTTCTAACTGGCTTTAGTGTCCTTTCATCAGTAGAGACCATCTTAGGACAGCTTATTTGAAAAAGTACTGCATGATCGGTGAGAATTTCAAGAGGGCTGTTGTGACTTAAAGAATGGAAAAGAAACAAACTTGAAAGTCTTTCATATTTTGCACAAGTGATTTCTTAGTGTCTAAATATCCATTGACTTGCAAAGTACCTATTTAAATGTTTCATCAGTGAAAGTGAAAGTTGCTCAGTCATGTCCGACTCTCTGCGACCTCATGGACTACACAATCCATGGAATTCTCCAGGCCAGAATATTGGAGTGGGTTGCCTTTCCCTTTTGCAGGGGATCTTCTCAACCCAAGGATTGAACCCAGGTCTCCAGCATTGCAGGCAGATTCTTTACCAGCTGAGCCACCAGGGAAGCCCAAGAATACTGGAGTGGTTAGCCTATCCCTTCTCAAGGGGATCGTGACAATCTGGAAATTGAACCAGGGTCTCCTGCATTGCATGGGAAGGCCTGAACCTATTTAAATGTTCCATCAGCAACAAGATGTAAACTTGCCTTTGGCAATATCTACTTGTGGAAAGGCAATGGAAATGCAGACTCATTGCACATATTGGGTCATAGGCTGAGATTTAAGACCATAACTGCATGTATGATGGCTAAGCTGGGTTCTCTGCAGGTTCTCTGCAAAGATTCCATGTTTATAATTCAGGGTCCAGAGTATAGGGCGATTTCCAACCTTATGTCCTTCTTCGGCAGATCACTGAAGTGATGAGTCTTCAGAGTTTTGTGTATTAGGACTTGTGGTAAACATCCGGTACTGACAAAGGAAAGGTGATGGGGCTGGCAGAAGGGTGACAATTTGAGCATCATGTCCCTTCTCTCATTTTGGAGTCTCATGGGGCTGGATGGTCCTGGGAACTCTGGGAAAGCTTGTAGCATCCTCCAGCTGCTGATAAGCTTTTGGAGTAACAGTGGTTCTGGAATTTGCAGGAGAAATTGACAAGGGTGGAGGCCCTAGTTGTGTCCAGAGTATAAAGATACAGTGTGTCGTTATAAACAAATTCTGCAAATGTGGCTTGGGGGGTAGGTGCTTTATAAAATTTAAAGTTTCTGTTGATGGCGGGATATAGCACATTGACCCTTGGATAGATGAAGGCAGAGCTCTTTGTTGCTTGTAGCTCCCAACAAGGGCAGGCTATCAGGCAAGGCCACAGGGAAGGTTGTTCCCATAGACAGGGTAACAGCAGGTTGGAACTGCAGGAGGTAGCTTGTGTAGGTAAGTGGGTTAGCTAGGTGTCATGGGTTCTCTGTGGATTCGATGTTTTGAATAATTCTGTAGGCTCCAGGGCATAGGGTCTGTCGTTAGTGGTCTAGTAACTGGCCCGGGGACAATTAGAACAGGTGCATTGGAGCCCATGGTGTGAGAGCCTGATAAAAGAAATGGTAAGGGTGTGGACTTAATTAGCTGGGTGGGAATGAGAACTGACTGGCCCCCTAGCCATGACCTCAAAAGTGGATCAAGATGGCATTTAAAACAAAGAAATGATATTACAGCAGATATAGGGCCTTTATAATTGCTTAAGTACCTAAATGATGCTTCTCAATTCTGCCAATGGATAGTGGATGGCAGGGGAGGACAGATATTCAAGGAACTTAAAGACTTTAGAGAGCACCACCCAACACCACTCAAACCTTGTGTGTAAATTGGCCATTGGGCATCTTGCCGTCCCACAGAGGCTGAGGATCTTGGTGGCATGGGAAGGGGCTGGTTGTTGCTAATAGGGAGTGGCTGGTGCAGGAGGTGTCATGTCCTTATTGAGGGCCATCCCCATAAGCAAAACAGCCTTGGGACCATGCTAATGGATAAGGTAGAAAGCACAGTCAGGGTTAGTTGTTGCTGGATCACTTGCAGGTTGAAAGGGGTTGAAAAGTCTCTAGATTCACCCAAGCCTTTTCTTGATCAAGAGCATGTCCCAAGTGATGGTGTATTTAGCATAAACGTTAAACCAGTCATTCAGTGGTTTTCACAGACCTCAGGGAGCAGCCTAAGTGGTATTGTGGCCCCAGTGACATGCTTGACTGCTGCCTTTGCCAACTGAGCCATACAGAAGCTTGTCCTAATAGCACTGGCCTCCATTTTTATGCCTTGTGTCTTTGGGTCTCTTGAACTACTGTAAGTAGGACTCTACTCAATGCCTACACCAACTATCCTTTAGCGGTAGCTGGGGTAAATGTTTCCATGGTGATTCTAACTTTTGGAATCAGGCATGTAGGAGGCGGAAGCTTGGGCTGGTCCTCATGGGTCCAGTTGACTAAGTTGCTACCTATGGAGCGTAGTTTTGCAAATCACATAGGGACTGGTATAATGCTCTTCTCTAGATTGATTTCCTTCAGCTTCTTGGATGGAGTCTTATTTGATAAGGTATTAATGGCCTGCATAATTCACTCTTTTGTTTTTTTCCCAAGGATGTATAGAAAACAAAGAAAAGTACTCCTTGTGGGTGTCAGTGGTAGAATAATCTCTTGTGTGATTAGGCTCACAGTGTCTTATAAATGTGGCCTTTCTTCAGTTTATCGGTGCCTCAGAAGTAATAAGCCTGTGTTTGACATTTTAAAACACTGTGAATTCTGGTTAGTTTATCACCATTTTCCTTAGTTATTTAGGCTCTAAATGTCATAAATGGTTGCACCCTCAAGCATCTGGTCGGAGAAGGCAATGGCAACCCACTCCAGTATTCTTGCCTGGAAAATCCCATGACAGAGGAGCCTGGTAGGCTGCAGTCCATGGGGCCTCTAGGAGTCAGACACGACTGGGTGACTTCACTTTCACTGTTCACTTTCATGCATTGGAGAAGGAAATGGCATCCCACTCTAGTATTCTTGCCTGGAGAATCCCAGGGACGGGGGAGCCTGGTGGGCTGCCATCTATGGGGTCGCACAGTCGGACATGACTGTGACTTAGCAGCAGCAGCAGCAAGCATCTGGTAATACACTGAAAGTTATTATCCATACTTTCATAATTATTTTGTATTAAAAAACTCTGATTTGTTTATTTTTATTGTATTTAAATAGTGCTTCAAAAAAAGACAATTAGATGTATAAGATTTAAAACAGGGAAATTTCCTTCTATCCTCTGTCCACCTCACTCTGCAGAGACAGCTACTTTATTTGAACTTCTACTATTTACTTGCATATTTCTGATAACATAATTTTTCAGCTTTAGATTATTCTACTGACCTATGGGTTATTTGGGGATGAATTATGCCCTTTTGGGCTTCCCTTGTAGCTCAGCTGGTAAAGAATCTGCCTGCAATGCAGGAGCCCTGGGTTTGATCCCTGGGTTGGGGAGATCCCCTGAAGAAGGGAAAGGCTACCCACTCCTGTATTCTGGTCTGAAGAATTCGTGGTCTGTATAATCCATGGGTCGCAAAGAGTCGGACACAACTGAGTGACTTTCACTTTGCCCTTTCAAAATTCATGTACAGAAACACTAGCCCCTAATCCCTCAGAATGTGACTGTATTTAGAGGTAAGGTCTTTGAAGAAGTAATTAAGTTAAAATGAAGTCATTAGGATGGGCTATAACTCAATCTGACTGGTATCCTTATAGATTAGGGCATGAACTTTCACAGGGGGTAAAGCCTGTGAAGGCATTGGAAGAAGACTGCCATCTATAAGGATTCAGAGATTGGTGATCTTGCTATGTGTTTACAAAGTTAGTCAAACTGCTGCCTGCTCCTGAAAGTATAGATGTCATATCTATTAAGTCAGCATTTTAGGGGAGTAGCAGAGAAAGCTTAGATTGTGCAGTATGCTGGCTCCTCTGTGAAACCTTTGGTGATATCCTATAAGAAAGACAAAAGGTTGAACTGAAAATGGTCTATTTAAAAAAAAATGGAGGTACAAGAATAATTAGTTTTTCTAAAAGACATTGACTTTGGCTATGGTCTGAAATCTGTGTCAGTTGATTAAAAAACCAAATTCTGTCCCTAAAACAAGCAGAGGCAGAGAGGTGGATGCTTAACAGGAGATGAAATGGGGCCCCCCAAAATGAGCCTGAGCTGTCAGGAGCTCCCATATTCTTCTGACTCTTTTGTACCTGAAAAGTGATCAGGCCTGAGGGGAAAGAATGCATAATGGGTGGTATTTCCTTGCTCAAGGCTCTGGTTTATCACTGCCTGGAGGCAGAGGCCTTCTGCTCACTGTTCTGTGACAGTCTGGATGGGAGGGAATTTGGGGGAGAATGGATACATGTACATGTATGACTGAGCCCCTTTGCTGCCCACTTAAAACTATTACAGCATTGTTAATTGGCTATATTCTAATATAAAATAAAAGGTTGTTTTTTTTTTCCTTTTCTTTTTTTTTAAAGCCAAGGGCTGGGCAGGGCCCAGAGATCTCGAGCAGGGACACTGCAGTTTCCGGAAGTAAAACTATCAGAAAGCAGAGAGACCATGCTTATTAAGTAATTGAAGAAGTGATTACCAAAGAAACTCAGATTAGTAGATTACATATAGCCTATGAATGCTGATCTCTTAAAACAATCCTCTGACATTGCCTCACGGCCCCTCCTTAAACTGAACTAACAGTGGGTTCCTATTGTTATTAGAAAAGACCCCAATTCTGGGAAAGACTGAAGTCAGGAGGAGAAGGAGAGGACAGAGGACAAGATGATTGGGTGGCATCACTGACTCAATTGGCATGAGTTTGAGCAAGCTCCTGGAGATGGTGAAGGACAGGGAAGCCTGGCATGCTGCAGTCCGTGGGGTTGCAAAGAGTTCGACATGACTGAGCAACTGAACAACAACTTTCGTTATTCAAATCTTGAGCAGGGGTTTCTTTTTTTGTGGTTTATTTGTTTGTTTTTTCACTTTATTTTACTGAAGTATAGTTGATTTACAATGTCGTGTCAATTTCTGCTGTATGGCAAAGTGATTCAGTTATACATATTCACATATTCTTTTTCATATTCTTTTCTATTATAGTTTATTCCTGTATATTGAATATAGTTCCTTGTGCTATACAGCAGGACGTTGTTGTTTATTCATTCTATGTAAACATCCCTCCTCCTTGGCAACAAGCCTGTTCTCTGTATCTGTGAGTTTGTTTCTATATAGTAGATAAGTTCATTGTGTCATATGTTAGATTGCACCTATAAGTGATATTATGCTGTCGGGGGAGTTTGTGATTTCCTTGGTTCTGTCTCCTCACAACAAAAATTTGAAGTGACAGACCAGTGTTACAGCTCAGTTTTATTTAGAAAGTAAAGGAAAATACTCCTGAAGCATGAGGACATGCCGACTCAAAAGACAGGAAGAGAAGAGAGGCCTCCCAGCCCAGTTTTGGCTCCTCTTTTTATATGTGTTTTCTCCTCCCCCTGGGCCTGCCCCATGTAAACTGGGCTAGCCAGGAATGCTGTTTGTTTTACCTGAGGTCCTCACTCCGGTCCTTGGACCTTCCTTTGTTCTATTTTCACAGGCTTTTCCCTTCCTTGACTTTCAGCCACCATTCTTGACTCCTTTTTCCTATTCTAACTACCTAACAATATGATATTTCTCTTTCTCTTTCTGACTTTGCTTAGTCTGATAATCTCTAGGTCCATCCATGTTGCTGCGAATGGCATTATTTCGTTCTTTTATTGGCTGAGTAGTATCCCATTGTGTATATATGCTTTCGTGTAAATTTTCTTTATCCTTTCTTCTGTTGTTGAACATTTAGATTGTTTCTATGTCTTGGCTACTGTGAATAGTGCTGCTATGAATATAGGGGGTGCATGTATCTTTTTGAATTTGAGTTTTCTCCCACGATATTCCTGGGAGTGGGATTGCTGGATCTTATAACAACTCTATTTTTAGCCTTTTGAGGAACCTCTCTGCTGTTTTCCATAGAAGCTGCATTAATTTACATTCCACGAACAGTATAGGCAAGGTAGGAGAAGGAATTTCTTGAGCATCATGTGTGTGTAGATTTGGGGGACAGTGCAAAAGGATGGCATTCTTTGTGGGTATAGCCACAGATTCTGGAAGACAGGTATCCAAGAAAGTCTCTCCAGAGAGTAGAACAAATTTTGACAAGTTTGCTGATGAAGAACTAGTTCTCTCTTTTGGGACAGAGTCCTGGCTCTTTTTGTCCAGCTGGGTGTGGTTTATAATGTGAACCAGGAAGCCCAGGGCAGTGTTTCCCAGTCCCCCTTTTTTCTGAATTACTTTGTTCTTTCAATTGCTGTTTTGGGGCTTTTATTGACTGTTGTATATGAGCTGTGTTGGTACGTGAGGTGTGGTTGAATTGCAGAGATCTGTCTCATGGTCTAAGAAGTGGATAACATGTCGCTCAAAGGTCCTGGACTTGGAGCAGGTGGAAGAAACTAATTCAATGTAGGAGAACAAAGAGAAGCACAACCCAAACATCACCTCCACATCAGGGGCAGTTGGTGGTTGATTCAGCACCGAGGATTTGGAGATAGATGAACCAGGGTGCAAACCTAACCTGTCATTTGCACCCTTAGGCACATTAACCTCTCCACAGTGCTTTTTTTTTTTTTTTCCATTATAAAGGGGATGATCATAATCCCTACCTCCCAGGGTTAGTGTTAAGATGCCATAAAGTAGTGTATGTGAAACACTTAGTAGCCTGTCTGGTAGAGAGAGAGCACACAGTCTATGTCAGCCACGTCCATCCGATTGGCTTCTGACCACAGTCAAACTGAGGTAAGCACGATGCTGTGCTTCTAGGTACTGAGACAGCAAAACTAGGTGCATTTCCTTGCGGGGGGTGATCCTCAGGAGTCAGTGTAAGGTTTCCTAAGCACACCAGCTCCTCTGCCATGATGTCCTTTCCTGAATGGTCTGTTTCTCTTGTCTAGCCCTACACGCTGCCTGTGCAGCACCAGACATCTTATAGCCCTGGTCTTAGGGCCAAATACGGTGCTATATAACACATGTTCAGTAAATGGTTTCTGAATGAATATCTATTTATCACTAATTCCATTCTTAAGTCAACATTTGTAAAAACAATGTTTTAGGTTTTCTTCACTTCCAGCTTATTTTTTAGAGAAATGTTGGATATTTTACTTTCTCAGCTGTAATGGGTAAACTGGCAAAATAAGAAAGGTCTTTGAAATTAAACCTTTTCAGAGGATATGTAGAAAAATAAGTCTTTTATTCCTGAGTAAGCTACTACAGTCTTGGGGAAATGGCAGTCATTTTCTGTGGAATAAAAGTAATCTATAAAATGTTCTTTTTATTTAGATATGTGTGCAGAATTTGGCCTGTTATCAAATGGGGAAAAGAGAATCTGAAGCATTGCTTTGAAAAACATTTACTATGTTTAAAAAGTGCTTTGAAATATAAGTGGTGTTAATTTTTAGATGGCATTTTCAATGTACAGGTTAAAACAGTAAAATAAAATTTTAAATGTAAACCAGTTAAAAATCACTTTTTGTTAAACTTGAGGCATATTTTCCTTGAAGATATTTGTCTGCTATTGGGACAGGCTTTTATTTCATTCTGTAGAACTAGTTTTTCTTCAATATGGCTGACCTTGCACTATGTGAATCGTGAGGAATTTATAAATATAGGTGTGTGTATGTATATGTGTATATATATATATATATATATATATGGGTAGTTTTCAATTTTTGCATGTAGCCCATAAAAAATTATTATACTTTGTAAATTATGTTATGTACAAATTCCTTCCTATGAAGAGATAACTCATCCAGTTCTTTGTGGTGCATTTCAAACTGAGATACTCTTACCTTGGGGATATATAGTAACATCCTGGGTTGCTGTGAAGCCCTAGGGTAAATATGATTCTTGGCATATCTACCTGAGGTGTCAACTTCACTGGAACTTTTTTTTTTTTTTGAGAGATATGAGGCTGAGAAACGGAGTTGAAGCTATATTATTTCTTAAACGGTAAGTAATATTTTTACAATAAAAAGTGGATACAATGTGAAATTGGATGAAAATTCTATGCACTTTTAAAACGAAAAATGGAGACTTAGAGACTACATCTTGCTTGTAAGAGTAGTGCTCCCAAACTCTACAGGATGCATCTTCATTCTCCTCTACCATTACTGAAAACTTTTAATCAATTTTGCATGTCTATTTTAATTACCATATGTGGAAGTGATTTGTAGGTTAGCAGATATTTGATCCTGTTAAAAATGTCCAAAAGACATTTGGTTCAGGCCAAAAGGCCCTTGAAATTTGATCTTATCCAAGATATCCATGAGTATATCTGGTCCATGCCAAATGGTTTGGGACCAAATATCAAAGGGCTTTTGGTGTGGACTAAGTATCTCCATGGATGTTTTGGATAGGACCAAATATGACCAAATATCAAGGACATTTTGGAGTGGACCAAATGTTTTATGAACGTTTTGGACAAGACCAAATGGTCCTGCAAATATCAAGGACCTTTTGGTGTGGACCAGATGTCTTATGGTCATTTTGGACAGGACCAAATGTCCTGCAAGAGATTTGTAATTTACATATCTTGGTTGATATATTTTGCTGTAAATCAGGAGTTCAGATGAACCCCCTGAAACTGAATGTATTCATGTGTGAGTATGTTTATATTCATTACCTTCTCTTCACCCCTGAACTTTCCTTTTATCAAAAGGGAATTAGGTATCAATAGGAGTTTCTTATTCTTTTGCATCAATGCCAACCAGACTCCTTAGTCTTCCTCCCAAAGAAAGGATTTTCATAAGATTTATGAATCAATTGATGGTAAAAATAATATTTTGGTTAGCCAAATTATCCATGGAAAAAAGACCCCAAATAAACTTTTTGTCCAACCTGAGGACTTATTGATTGAAAAACATTTTTTTTAACTTTGTCATTCACAAGATGGGGCTTCTATAAGCAAATGGTTACTTTTCACATTTTGACTCATTGAGATCCAGTGGCAGTTTATATTTCTCTGCATATTGTTATAGTTTAGCTCCTTGTTTACCACCCACATCTCCTTCCTTTAGACTATGAATTTTGTGAAGGGTAAGTACTGTGTCTTATTAGCTTCAAAGTCTAACCATTCAATACTATGCCTAGCTCTACAGTAGGTGTTGTGTTGAACTGAATAACAAACACGTTCATATAGTTCCCCTGAAGCGTCGCCCTTGTAACCAACAGAACATTCTGTTGCACATTAGTTTGAACTTAAATGATTTAATTATCATGTTTACTTGCTAATGCCATCCTATCAATTGTGTTTTTAACTTGAATGTTTTGAAGAATAGCTTCTCCTTAACAAGACAGAATCCAGACAAAGCAATAATCTGTCTTTAGTCAACCCAGACCTAATATGTTAATTCTGATTTAATTTAATTTTCCTATGCTCATGGCACTGAAATTTTCAAATGGTTCATTTGATGCTTAATTATCAGCTAAATTTTTTACCCTATCTAGAGAGAAGCCATGCTGTGTCGAGTGCAGCTCATTTATCTGGGCACATTTCTGTTCTTCTCACTATTGTTGGGGTTTGTGTTATTCAAAAAGAAATGCTTCCATCTGTGACTCTGATTTAGAGAAAATGGATATATTTCAGAAAGGGTTTCTAAGTATTCAGGGCTAAATACCATGGCTTCTCTCTCCATATCTGTATTCTGTACTCAATATTGTACTGCTCCTCTCTTCTCTTAAAGGGACCTGTCACAATAGCCAAACTAGCCAAAGATTCATGGAAACTTTCCTTTCATCTGAAAGGAATTATGCCCTAATAGAAGGAGTTTCTTTCTGTCCAGCATCAATAGCAACCAGACTCATTAGTCTGTTTCTTTTCTGTCTGAAAGGTACGCTATCTTGCTTTGCCCCACACTTCCTGTGTGTTTCCTATTGCTGCCGTACAAAATTACTACAGACTTAATGGCTTAAAACGGAGCAGGTCAAAAGTCCAGTATTTGTCTCTCTGGGCTAAAATTGAGGTGTTAGCAAATCTGCACTCTTTTGTTGGAGCTCGAGAAGAGAATTCGTGGTTTTTTTTTTTTTTTTTTTGGTCTTTTCCAGCTTCTAGAAATTGTCTGCATTCTTTGGCTTGTGGCTCCCTTCCATCTTCAGAGCCAGCAAAGGCAGGGCCAATTCTCACACTGCATGACTCAAACCTCCTCTAATGCCTCTTTCTTCCAGTTTAAGGACCCTTGTGGTTACATTGGACCCACCTGGACAATTCAGAATAATCTCTGTTATAAGGTCAGCTGATTAGCAATCTTCATTTTCCTTTGCCACATCACATTTTGTTAAACTTGAGGCATATTTTCCTTGAGGATATTTGTACCCATAGATTCTGGAGACAGGACCTTGACACCTTGTGCTGGGGCAGTGGGCAAGGATATTATCCTCATGACTGTAACTTCCATTCTTTTTTTCTGCTAATTCTTCAACTTTTAATTATCCTTCTACTCCCCTTATTTCTTTCTTGTCACTCCTTATTCATAAAAAGAAAAAAAAAAGTGAAGTCTCTCAGTCGTGTCCAACTCTTTGCAACCCCATGGACACCAGGCTCCTCCGTCCATGGTACTTTCTAGGCAAGAGTCTGGAGTGGGTTGCTGTTTCCTTCTCCAGGGAACTTCCCTCCTTTCTAGGCAAGAGTACTGGAGTGGGTTGCCGTTTCCTTCTCCAGGGAGCTTCCCGACCCAGGGATCGAACCCAGGTCTCCCACATTGTAGACAGACGCTTTCCGTCTGAGCCACCACTTGATCTTAGCCAAAAGGCCAAGAAAGCCTTTATTTATCCACTTGTTATGTTTTATTTATTTTTGCTTTAACATATAGCTGTATATGTAGGTGCCAGATGAAACCTTTTAAAAAATATTAACATTTTAATTTTCATAAAGACTCTACAAAGCTGTCCTAAGATAGGCACTATTTTCATCTTTGTTTTACAGATGAGGACATCGAGGCTTAAAGAAAATAGTTTGTCTTGCAGATTCTTTAATATATAATCCTTTTTTATTTATGCCTTTTACTTATGATGAAACCGAAAAATCTGTAGACTAATCAGGAAGAAAGAGATGCTTCAGAGAGGTAGGTATAATTGTCATTTCCTAGAGTGATTCTCAAAATTAAGACTTGCCCAAGGTCAGACAGTTGGTAGTTGATAGATACTTGGGATGCCAAGCATATGAGTTTTGTGTCATATGACACTGTGTTGCCTAATGAATATTTATAGATTTGGTTATGCATTGCCACCACTCTTTCTCTTTGTTATTGATTGGCTACTTTTTAAACATGGTGAGTAGGCATATTGCATTTGGGTATGTTTATTGAATTTGTACTCTCTCCTGTGGTGGTTAGTAACGCACACTGACCTTGAACTATCCTCTACTACGAAAAAGTGTTTGGTTTGTATTTCACGTCCTCTTTTTGAAGTTACTTTCATACTGGATATTTTTGTTTAGTGAAGGTCATTGCTTGTGAATAATGTCGTTGGTGTTCTAGACCACCCCCCTAAGAATCAGCGTGCTGAGCCTGCTGATTCAGGTCTTATGCAAACACCTGTGTTGCCCTTAGGTAGATGAGGGATATTATGACATGATCTTTTGTCTTGCTTTCTTATTATTTGATTGTCTGCATGCAAATAATAAGGACAGGAAAATTCTCTTTCAATTGTGTGTGGATTTGAACCAAAGTAATACAACAGAGCCACGTTTTCTAGGCAAATTATTTTCAGGTTTCATGTTGAAGAAACATTTGGGATAGTAATAATCTCACCCCACAGCATGGATTGAGGCAGAACTTGAGAAATGCCCTAGAATGAGGGTTACTGAGGGACGCTTTGCTGTTTGTTTTCTTTTAGAGATATATTTGCATTGAATTAGGCAGCCTTTGGGAGAAATCTTCCTCAAAGTGAGCTTACAGTGCCTTGTTTTTCAGAAAGCTATCATCAATCCTTGAGAAATGCAATTACTTAGAAAACAAAATATAGACTCCAGCAATTTACCTGAAATATTCCATATTGTTGTTTCAGAGTTTTGTTGTTATCAGGCTAGACAGCTTTTTTTCTAAAGAAGGTTTGTCTTAGTGACTAGATTAATTTTTAAGTGTGTGTGCATATATCTAGTGTCCAGTATCATTTACTGGAACAGTCTGAGGATATGTTGCCAATGGATTTCAAAAACCACTAGGTGTGAAAGAATTTTATTTGGCTAGTAGAATACATCTTGGCCCCACCCAAAATACATATTTATCATTTGTCTTTCCTTTGTTTCTTTCATGTCTACTGGAGGACAGTGTTTACATGTCATTCATTTGTGTCGTATACGAAAAGAGTAGATAATTTTGATTCCTTATCTATATATAGTACAGTTTTCTGCTGGAACCAGCTATGCTTGTTACCATCCTAAATATTGCTTAAAAAAATAAAGCCAAGAAAAACAGACACTTGTTTGCATTTTATTGTTAGAAAATTGAAAATGTACTAAAACTTGAGCACATTTCACACTGATCAAAATCATACCAGAACGGACCCCCAGTCAGCCTGTAAAGCAGACAGCCTTTCAGATGGCTCCCAGTGACCCCCCAGTGTCCTGGTATCAGTGGCTTCAGATAATCCCTTCCCTTTGAGTAACTTTCTTCTAACTTACAGAATATGGTAATATTGAAAAAATGTCACTTTTAAGAGCTCATGACTTCTTTTTTTTTCAAGTTTTTATTGGATTTAGTTTTTATTAGAATTATAGTGTTGTGCCAGTTCAATTTCAGGTATACTGCAAAGTGAATCTGCCATACAAATATATTGTTGTTCAGTCGCTCAGTCATGTCCGACTCATTGCGACCCCATGTGCAGCATGCCAGGCTTTCCTGTCCTTCACCAACTCCTGGAGCTTGCTCAAACGCATATGCATTGAGTCGGTGATGCCATCCAACTATGTCATCCTCTGTCACCCCCTTCTCCTCCTACCTTCAATCTTTCCCAACATCAGGGTCATTTCTAATGAGTCAACTCTTCACATCAGGCCAAAGTACTGGAACTTCAGTTTCACCACGTCTTTCCAATGAATATTAAGGGTTGATTTCCTTTGGAATTGACTGGTTTGATCTCCTTGCAGTCCAAGGGACTATCAAGAATCTTCTATAACGCCACAGTTCAAGAGCATCAATACTTCAGTGCTCAGCCTTCTGTAATAGTCCAACTCTCACATCCATACAAGACTACTGAAAGAGCCATAGCTCTGACTGTATGGACCTTTATGGGCAAAGTAATGTCTCTGCTTTTTTCATACACTGTGTAGGTTTTTCATAGCTTTTCTTCCAAGGAACAAGTGTATTTTAATTTCATGGCTGCAGTCACGATCTGCAGTGATTTTGGAGCCCAAGAAAATAAAGTCTGCTGCTGTTTCTATTGTTTCTCCATCTATTTTCCATGCAGTGATGGGACTGAGTGCCATGATCTTTGTTTTTTAAATGTTGAGTTTTAAGCCATCTTTTTCACTCTCCTTTTTAACCCTCATCAAGAGCTCTTTAGTTCCTCTTCTCTTTCTGCCATAAGGGTGATGTCATCTACATATCTGAGGTTATTAATATTTCTTCTGGCAATCTTGATTTCAGCTTGTGCCTCATCCAGCCCAGCATTTTTCATGATGTAATCTGCATATAAATTAAATAAACAAGATGACAATATACAGCCTTGATGTACTCCTTCACCAATTTTGAACCAGTCTGTTGTTCCATGTCTGGTTCTAACTTGCTTCTGGATCTGCATGCAGGTTTATCAGGAGGCAGGTCAGGTAGTCTGCTGTTTTCTTCTCTAAGAATTTTCCACAGTTGTGATCCACACAGTCAAAGGCTTTGTCTTAGTCAAAGATACAGAAGTAGATGTTTTTCTGGAATTCTCTTGTTTTTTTCTGTGATCCAGTGGATGTTGACAATTTGATCTCTGGCTCCTTGCCTTTTCTAAGTCTAGCTTCTTCATCTGAAAGTTCTTGGGTCACATACTAATGAAGTCTAGCTTGAAGGATTACTTTGCTAGCATGGGAAATGAATGTAATTGTGCAGTAGTTTGAACATTCTTTGGCATTGCCCTTCTTTGGGATTGGAGTGAAAACTGACCTTTTCCAGTCCTGTGGCCACTGCTGAGTTTTCCAAATTTGCTGGCATATTGAATGCAGCACTTTCACAGCATCATCTTTCAGGATTTGAAATAGCTCAACTGGAATTCTATCACCTGCAGTAGCTTTGTTTGTAGTGGTGCTTCCTAAGTCCCGCTTGATTTCCCATTCCAGGATGTCTGGCTCTAGGTGAGTGATCACACCATTGTTGTTATCTGGGTCATTAACATCTTTTTTGTATAGTTCTTCTGTCTATTCTTGCCACTTCTTCTGCTCCATATTTGTTTACCATATAGGCCATTACAGAGTACTGAGCAGAGTTTCCTGTGCTATACAGTAGGCCCTTATTATCTATTTTACATGTAGTGATGTGTATGTCCATATAGTTAAGGCTATGATCTTCCCAGTGGTCACATACGGTTGTGAGAGCTAGATGTAAAGAAGGCAGAATGCCAAAGAATTGATGTCTTCAAACTGTGGTGCTGGAGAAGACTCCTGAAAGTCCCTTGGACAACAAAGAGATCAAACCAGTCAATCTTAAGGGAGATCAACCCTGAATATTCACTGGAATGACTGATGCTGAAGCTCCAGTATTTTGGTCATTTGATGTGAACAGACAACTCACTGGAATAGTCCCTGGTACTAGGAAAGATTGAGGACAGGAGGAGAAGGGGGTGTCAGAGGATGAGATGGTTGGATGGCATATCACCTAAGTAATGAACATGAACTTGGGCAAACTCTGGGAGATGGTGGGGGACAGGGAGGCCTGGCCTGCTGCAGTCTGTTGGGTCTCAGAGAGTTGGACACAACTGGGTGACTGAGGAACAACAACAGCAACAATGTGTATGTATGATTTCTATCCTGATAATGGACTCTATTGGCTTCTTGGCTTATATGCTTTGATGAAACAAGGTGTCATGGTGGAGAAGTTCCCATGGTAAGGAACTGAGGGTGACTTCTATCCAACAACCAGTGAAGAACTGAATCCTGTAAACAACCACATAAACTTGAAGTAGGTTCTTCTGAAGTCAAGGCTATAGATGAGACTCAACTTTGATGCCTTCATTACAGCTTGCTAATATCCTGAAAGCTAGGACTCAGATAAGCTGTGCCTGAATTTGTGATCCACAGAAGCTATGAGATAATAAGTGTGCTCTGTTGTTTTAAGCTATTAAGTTTTATGGTAATTTTTGTACAGACATCGACAACTGGTATAGCCTGTGTCCCTGAATTTTTCTGCCCACACTTCCATTCTGTCATGAAATGTATGATGGGATTGCCAACACAGTATGTAATGGTTGGCTACACATCCCAACCGTATTCATGCCTCATGATGCTCTTTTGCTGTCTCTTTCCCTAATATTCAGGCTTGAGGAAATTATCTTTATCAGTCATTGTTCAGAAAATTTAATTTCATCAGTGAAACCAGCGGCCTGGTCAAAGTAGTAGCCTTGTATATATATTCCATCTTGGCAATTTGCAGAAATTTAAGAATTTTGTGTTGCAGGATTGCCTAATATCTGGAATCCATAATAATTTCTTCTTTCTGAGTAGACCATAGTTAACATTAATAGAAATTCATAATACAAATGGAATAGATGTTGGGCAGTGATATCACATTGTTTTTGGCCTTGGAATTCAGAGGATCAGAATATATGATACATATTCTGTGATTAGAAAAAATTCCACTCCTATCCTCTGCCTCCTTTTCCTGTATCTTTTTCCAATCATCTTTTGCATGCTAAGTTGCTTTAGTTGTGTCTGACTCTGTGTGACCCTATGGACTGTAGCCCATCAGGCCCCTCTGTCCGTGGGATTCTCCAGGTAAGAATACTGGAGTGGGTTGCCGTGCCCTTCTCCAGAGGATCTTCCCTACCCAGGGATCAAACCTGCATCTCTTTGTATCCTGCAGTTGGCAGGCAGATTCTTTCCCACTAGTGCCACCTGGGAATGACACTTTTTCTAGATACTTTCCCAGACTCCCTTATTCACTTCCTCTTCCTCCTGACTAGGCTGAGTGCCCCTACTTTAGCTTTCTAAAGTGCTCTTACTGAAGAGCTATTGTTTAATTATTGGTATTTCCCAATTGGCTTCAGGCCCCATAAGGCAAGGAGCTTAGATCTCTTATCCATTCCGTATCTCTAGCCCTTGGCATTTTCTCAGGTATAGAGTAAACACTCAGTAAGTATTTGTTGAAGAAATAAACTTTAAATGTCTATATTATGCAGTCAGAGAATACTTACCAATGGCATCAGCAAAAATGTAGGAGGAGGTGCTTGCCTTAGAAAATCTACAGGTTGTGGAGAGCCACTAACACTTTTCTGCAGTATTACAGTGGCACTCTACTGGAAAAGTCAGGAGTGTTGAGTATAGATTCTGCAAAAAGAAAGCCATCTAGGGAGGTATAACATTCAAAATCCATTAGAGTCACTTTGAGGACCTGTTACTGTGGTTCCAATTACCCAGCATCAGGAGGTGTTGGCTATTCATGTAACTCTAAAAGCTGTGGATTGTATCACATTAAGAGGATCTGCGGAATATGCCTGGGAAAGTACTTCAGCTTTTTGAAATCGTGCTAATCAATGACTAGCCACATAAGATGAAACGTAACTCTGATTGTGACATAGTTGGTAAATATGCCTTCCGTAACATTTTTTTTTTTCCTAAAAGACTATTTGTCAAGATTACTGAAACCAACATGTATACTAGTGGATTCAACGAACAATGGCTAAATGTTGTGTTGTGAAAGGTTGTCTCACAGAGGGACCTTGACTTGTCTTTACGACTGCAGACATCTGTTTTGTTATCCAGAGACCCTGCGTCCAGGGCAGTTAGGATAGTCCAGCTTCACAAAGGTCTTAACTGCTTTCCCAAGGCACTCTTCATAGTGGTGGGCACTTACAGGAACAGCCAATCTCCTCGTGTCTAGATCTCTTTCGGCCACACATGCTCTTGAAGATTAGAGTTTTTTTCTCAGAGAGGAATAAAAGTGAAGAAAAGCCTGATGACTAATCAGAGTGTCATTTGTTATATGTGGCAGCTGGTTTTTACTGATGATGTTGTAGGTAAAAGTTAAGGATATATTTTTTTTTCTAATAACTGATGATTTATTGGTTTAAAAAAATCATTTTACTGATGCAAAATAGTGATCGAAAGAAATTAGTTTACAAAAGGCTTCTAAAAATAGTTTGAGAGGTGGGGCCTGTCTATCATGTAAAACTCTTTAATTTTCTCTAGTTTATCATTTTTTGTCCAGAAGAACAGTATTATTCACTTGGTATTTCAAACACATGTGAGAAAGAAATTACAGGTTTCCTCCACCCCCATCTGGGCTGTCACCGATATGCCCACGGGCAGTCCTGGCAGCACCCTACGCTGATACTGTCATTGTACCATACTGTATTTAGCACTCACTAGGAACAGGGTGCAGGTGATCACATCGACAGCAATAGCGCTACAGGTAAATGATAAGACGACAAAACACAAAACGGAAACGAAACCAATCCCACAATCTCCAGTTCACCTGGACTGTAACTTCTTTTCAATTCTTTTCAAAGGAAACGACCACAGCAACGACAGACAGAGCTCCAGGGGGTTTCAAAGTGGCGCTGCAGAGGCAGGCTCCATGCAAAGATGGCAGTGCCATCTTGTCCCCACCGACAACCGTTATCACTGTCTTGAGTCACTGGATTGTGTATTATGTAACCAACTAGCATGCAGCATTGTCATCTTACAACTGATCACATGGGCAGTGAACAGTGGTCAACTCTGCCTTAAAAAAAAAAATCACCCCCCCCCAAATAAACCCCCCCCACAGTCCTGAAAATCTCTCAGCAGCAACTCTCAGGTAGTCATCAATAACCTAACAACTGAACTTTAAGAACAAAATCGAGAAGGATATTTTAAATACAGGCACCCAACAGGAAAAGAGGGTAAACAAATTTAGCTTTTACAAAATTAAAATTTCATGACAATCTATATCCTGCAAAAATCTGTCCTTAACTGATTCCTGATACCCTAAGTATTCTGTTCCCTATGCATAGAAATTTGTAAACCTAAATGAAAGATTTGATTTCACATTCAGTCCAGTGTTTGATTTTCATTTTCTTCTGAAGTTGCTATAATCTTATAGTATTAGTGTGATATTCACTTGTTTTCTGTTATTGATGGGCATTGGTCTGCTAAATTTAAAAAGTAAAGCAATCTATAGGATTTTAGCTTTTTTCCATATTTTAAATAAATAAGTCGAGTCAGGTGTGTTTGTGCATTCTGTATTAGATTTTTAAGGAACTTATTGTGGTGATGATTGTGTTTGAACCGTATTTTTCTTTGATTAAGTTTCTCTCTCTTTCCAAACAACTCTCTCCAAAAGTGCTGTATATTATTTTCAAAAATTTAAATGGAATGTCACACCTCCTGAATAAGTAAATATCCAGGGGTATTGTATTTCAACCCCATGAAGATTGAGATTCACTCCACTTCTAAGAGTATATTGATGGTGTAGCTTAATGCAAGTTTTAGCTTGCCTGTCGTCTTTCTATACAGCAAGCTTAGTTTTCAAATATGTATTATAGGACTTTATTGCAACACAAGGCAAATGTTTAAACCATTTTTTTTTTCATTTCAGCTCAGTAGAATTAAGAGAGGAAGAGAAAATTTTACAAATAAAATGTGGTTGAATTTTTTAATGCCAAGACCTTCATGTGTTTATTTAGCAAAGATTAAGGAGAATCTATTCTTCCCTGAAAGCTCAGTTGTTAAAGAATTCTCTTGCCCTGGTTCGATTCCTGGGTCGGGGAAATCTGCTGGAGAAGGGATAGGCTACCCACTCCAGTATTCTTGGGCTTCCCTTGTGGCTCAGCTGGTAAAGAATCTGCTTGTGATGTGGGAGGTGTGGGTTCAATCCCTGGGTTGGGACGATCCCCTGGAGAAGGGAAAGGCTATCCACTCCAGTGTTCTAGCCTGGAGAATTCCATGGGCTGTATAGACCATGGGGTTGCAAAGAGTTGGACACAACAGAGTGACTTTCGATTCAGTTATATAAAAAACTAAATGTTGCTGGTGTAAATGTTGACTGGAGTTGTGCAAAGGGGTACAGCAAATCAACAAATTATTTCAAGAGAAATCATATAATCCTAGTTCAGCTGGTACAAGAAGTAAAAATGAAACCCTCTTTCCTTAGTTATTGACTAAGGTGTTGCAACAAATCTTACACCAGGCTTCTGAAGGGAGTATTTGAAACACTGTTCTGCAGCCTCCTAAGAGTGGATCCAAATCTGCAGAGTCCCCTAAAACCCTAATTTCCTTGTCTGGATTAAATAGTCTTTCTTGTTCTCGTCATTATTCATGTCAATCCTGTAGCTACATTGACTCAGCCCACTGAAATTAGTATTGAAATAAATCCAATTTCCCAAGTCTATTGTTTTTCATCATGCTCACAACAGATGTTAAGACTTGAAAAGGTTGGAGCTGAACACGTCTGCCATTCCAAGTTAAGCACAGAAAAAGCCAGCTTACATGTTACCGTCACGGTCTGTACTCTTGTAAATCCTGTAATGTTTGGTGTGAGATGATTCTGCTAGTGTTGATCAAACCTGCTTATCAATCTGGCATTGTGATAAGTCACTTTGGAAAGTCTTGGCATCACATCCATCTGAAAAGCGCAGAAAAAGGTCTTCTGGAGCAGAATTATGATTTATACGTGATGTACTGTTTCTAGAATTAGAATCTGTAAAATGCAGGCTCTCCAACGCTAACTTAAATGTTCATTTTGCCTTCTGAATAAATTGCTAGACGTTCTTCTGCTGGACACAGATAAGGAAAAAAAAAAATTGACGCCAACCGACTCTAGGTAATAACAAAGTTTTACTTACCTAGGTGTTATTTTAGCTTTCCTTTCCTTCACATAGATAGACTAATGAAATGGAAAATCCTTGGCGGGTGTTTTAATACCTGCTAGTGTATTCTCTTAGAGCAGCGCAGTGAAGAGAGAGGGTTTGCAAGCTTTTAACATTATTAAAAGTCGATTTATCAGTAACCTTGTAGAGTTCTCATCTTCCTGGGTATCAAAAATACTCCCCACTGCTTCCTCCCTATTTGTTTCATCTTGAAAAATTTCTTTAGCTTATGTATTTCCAAAATTGCATTACTTTTGAATGTTATTAAAAGAAGATTTTGTTTGAGAAGGTGTTATTTTCCTAAGTAGTATCAAGATGCTGTTCCTTCGCAATATTAAACTGTCATTTAGGGACATGTTTTTATTTATTTATGTAGTTTTGATTTCAACTTTCCTTGGGTTAGGAAGATAATTAAGTCTTTTGGTTAAAGGTCAAATAGGATTAAAGATAGTAAATGAAAGATAATGAACCATGACAACAGTGACTGTCATATTTTAGTCACCTTTTTACATTTTTTTGTCATATTACTAAAATCTTGAAAACAAGGTTTGATTTGTTATAACTTAAAAATTAAGTGTTAAATGTTTCTATTAAAAAATGAGATTTTATAGACTAAAATTGGTAACCATTTCAGCCAAATTTGGAGATCTATCAGTCTTTAATTACATCAATACTCAGAAAAATAGAAGAAATCAAACTGATAAATATTGCTGATATATAAAGTATCTTCAGCCATCATATGTTTTTAGGACTAATATTTATTCCTTAGTCATTACAATTATAAAATAATAATAGCTAGAGAGAAATAATAGCTATAAAAAGGAAAATATGAGGCAAAATTATCATTATTTGTAGATGATAAAATTGCACAGCTGAAAAATCCAACCAGTCAGTTGTCTGACTACTAGAAAAATGATGATATTCAGCAAATTGGTTGGTTACAAAATTAATAGAAGGGTAACAGCATTAAAATTGACAGTATCAATATAATTTAGAGTATAAAATAGAAGGAAGGCAACAAAATTAATAAGAGAAATGTGCCAGACATAGATGACCAAGACTTAATTTTGAACTCCATGAAAGGAAAGAAGTTCCATGTCAATAGAAATGTCCAATATTATGAAGAAGTTTATTCTCTATAAACTAGTCTATAAATTCAATGCCTTCCCAATAAAATTGCCAGTCAGAAGATATATTACTACTGTATAACAAATTTAATGACTTAAAACAACAATAAATATTTATTAATTCACATAGTTTCTATGTGTCAGGAATTTGGGAGCAGTTTAGCTGGATGGTTTGGGACTGGAGTCTTTCATGAACTACTGTTCATTTTGAGTTGATTTTGAGGACAGAGAGACAGAGTTTTGTATAGAAGGAACACATAATTTCACTGTATTTCACCTTGTCCTTTTAAACTTTTCTTTTTGTTCTTGTCTGAATTATTCTTATAATAAAAATTTATTAATAATTTAAAATTTTCATCTGTGATAGGGTTTAGTTTTATGATATATGACATGAAACTCCATACATCTTCAGTTTATGTTTGGTTCCTCTGAAAAAGTGAATAATTTTACTGTTTTTTATTTTTAGCAGATAACAACAAATAATAATACAACTATTGTTATTATAATATAAAATGCATAGAGGTGACAAAATGGAAAAGAAAAGGTAATGTGTGATTGTGAGATTCTGGTTAAATTTTAATTTTTAATACCACTTTACTATTAGTATTAACAGTTTTATTTAAATAAAGTAGTCTGAAATAAACCCCATTAAAATGAAATTAAAGAACTATTTGCTATCAAATATGCTGGGAAGGATTGGGGGCAGGAGGAGAAGGGGACGACAGAGGATGAAATGGCTGGATGGCATCACCGACTCAATGGACATGAGTTTTAGTGAACTCCGGGAGTTGGTGATGGACAGGGAGGCCTGGTGTGCTGTAATCCATGGGGTCGCAAAGAGTCGGACACGACTGAGCCACTGAAATGAACTGAACTGAATTGAACTGATACAACCATATTGTATGTCAATATTCCAATTGTCAATCCTCTGTGCCTGAGGGCTGAATCTGCATGTTCAACCAACAGAGGAAGAGGATTAAATATATTTGGCAAAAAGTTCCAGAAAACTCCAGAAATCAAAATTTGAATTTTCTATACATTGATAACTATTTTCATTCCATAGTATTTACATTGTATTGGATGTTATAAGTAATCTGAAGATGATTTAAAGTATATCAGAGGATACATATAGGTTATATACAAATACTGTGCTATTTTATATTAGGGATTTGGCCATCCTTGAATATTGGTACCTGTGGAGTGTCTTGGAACCAATATCTTCTGATTCAAGCTAACTTTAGATGATCAATAATTTACCCACCTACCTAATCTATGTAAATAATTTCTCATAGAAAATATAAAAATCCGTTAATATGAGAGTCCATTGAAAAATTTAAGCAACTCAACAAAATGCTAATCAAAATGAGAAAGTGTCTGCCTCTGGGAACTGGGATGAAGTAGATATAACTGGCTAAATTCATACAGTATGAACATCAAAACAATTATGATAATGAATCATAACACATTAAATAAAAAGTAAAAGCATAAGTCCACAGCAATATATATGCTTAGGTGTATTATTTATATATATGGATATAAAGAGAGATCCATTTTTAATAGAAGAATGATAACTAATAATTATAGAGGAGACAGAATAAGAAAATCAATGTGACAACCTTTAATTCAATGACTGATCAGTTGAGGATCATCAGTGAATACTAAACCTTTTGGAGGAAGATGGTATTCACAGGATAATCACATGGTCTTGAAGTCTCTTCTCTCAGATTACTTATCTCTTACAGAATGAAAAATACATCTCTACAGTGAAAGCTACCTTATCCATGTGATCAAACCTAATATTGTCAGTGATGGAACAATCTGACATTGTATGTCTCCTGATTTGATGTTAATATCACCTAGGTAATATTCATGCCAAATATGTTAAGCTGAATCTAATCGTTGACAAGTCTAGAAAGAGGGAGATTGTGATAGACAGCTAGCCTGGATTCTTTAAATAGTTAATATTATGATTCATAAAAAAAAAGCAGAGGGAATATTTAAATTAAAAAGATTTAGAGAGACCTAATGCATTCCATGAAATTTAGATGCTGGATTAAAAATTAAGAGGAGAGGAAATGACAAAAAACTATGTGGGGGCCTTGAGAACAATTGGAACAACTTGAACATAGGCCGTGTGGGGCTGCTGCTAAGTCGCTTCAGTCATGTCCGACTCTGTGCGACCCTATAGATGACAGACCACCAGACTCTCCCATCCCTGGGATTCTCCAGGCAAGAACACTGGAGTGGGTTGCCATTTCCTTCTCCAATGCATGAAATGGGTCATAAATTGAATGAATATTAGTTTCTTAGGTATAATAATAGTTTTGTAGTTACTTAGGAAAAATATATTCTTAGAAGATGCTGTAGGAAGGAAAGAAATACACAGCTGACCCTCAAACAATGCAGGGGTTAATCCAAATATAATTTATAATCAGCAACCCTCTCTGCTTCTTCCTCATCTGCAAATTCAACCGACTACAGAACTTATAGTAATGTGTGTGTGTATGTGTGTGTGTGTATATACATGGGCTTCCCTGGTGGCTCAGATGGTAAAGAATCTGCCTGCAATGTGGGAGACCTGGGTTTGGTCCCTGGGTTGGGAAGATCCCCTGAAGGAGGGCATGGCAAGCCACTCTAATATTCTTGGCTGGAGAATCCCATGGACACAGGAGCCTGGTAGGTTTCAATCCATGGGGTCACAAAGAGTTGTACATGACTGAACAACTAAGCAGAGCATATATATATATATATATATATATATATATATATATATATGGAGAGAGAGAGCACATATATATTTATAATATTATATATATATATGGAGAGAGAGAGCATATATATATATATATATATATATATATATATATATATATATGGAGAGAGAGAGAGAGAAGACAAATGTGGTAAAATAATAATTGATGAATCTCAGAGAAGGGTACACTGGTATTTTACTATAATATTCTTTAGGTTTGAAACTTTGCAAAATGAAAAGAATATTAAGCACTGCTTAATGGCTTGCACTATTTCTGATGGATGCAATAGTAGGTTCTGGATGCCAACTTCATCTTTGCCTTTGGGGTGAAATCACAATCTTTGGAGAGGCTGCTTGAGAAGGATCTAATGAGGCAAGGTGAATGGAACTATTATTTTCACTAGAAACAAATTATGGTTGTTAATGTGAATGAATGTATTTTCAGGGCCCCTTTACCCAGGATCAATTTTTTCCCTCCTAAAACTGCTTCTACCTTTGATGGGTTATCTGCGCTCCATAATTGACTGGTGGTCAGAGTGTTGAACAGCTTATCATAAACACATTGCTTTAAAATTTTTGGACTGGATTTCTGAGTAGGAATGTGGAAAACTATCTAGTTCTATGGGCAAATTGATCAGTACACTTTTAGAAAACCTTGCTTCCCGTCATTAAAGTTTTCTTTCTTTTTAACCACTGACTGGTTCTACATATGGGGTTCTCAGACCAGCAACATCAATGTTACCCGAGAAACTGTTAGAAGTGCAAATGAAACAGAAATTGGAAGTGGAGTCTGGCAATCTGCAATTGCAGGATCTTTTTAGTTTCGGCTCAAACGCTCAGTTGTGTCTGACTCCTTTGTGACCCCATGGACTATAGCCCACCAGACAGAATCCAGGGACTCTGTCCATGGGATTCTCCCAGGCAAGAATACCGGAGTGGGTTGCCATTTCCTTCTCCAGGGGATCTTCCCACCTAGGAATTGAACCTGTGTCTCTGAAGTCTCCTGCATTGGCAGGCAGATTCTTTTCCACTAGCACCATCTGGGAAGCCCTTAATCTGGCTTAATAAGCTTTTCATGAATGAAATTGACAGGTCCCCTCATTGACACATAGGTGTCAGAAACGGCCACCAGTGGACCTGCTGCTGTGCAGAGGGACGTCACACAGATTTGGAGATTCTTCATACTGTTGGTCTGAACATGCTGAAAGCATTAAAAAATTCTGGGAGCTTTGGTGTAATTAGGTAGAGCTGCAGGAAGTGGATTGATCCCTCCAGCCTTGGCCAAGGGAAGATTTACCAGCTGAGTATCCAGGTAAGGGAGGAGTGGGCTTAGGGTGGAAGAGATGGGACACACGAGAGCCAGCCCATCCCAGCACTGGGCAGGGGCCTGGGAGAGGGACCTCGGCTGGGTCCTCCAGAGAGCGTGAGGACATAGTTCAGGAAGACGGGATGGAGGTGGACTGTTGAGTGAGCCTGGCCGAAAGTAGGGGCTGGGCCCATTGTTGAAGGACTGGGTGCTGGTATGATCCAAGCAAAGCAGCAGCTGTGGCTCTTCCTGGGGAGGTAAAAATAGACTCGGCTTTCAAGTTAAAAGAAGTTTGATGTTTCAGGTTAAAAGAGACTCCACTCTGCAGGGACATGAAGACCCCGGGGACACTAGTTTCTGGGCCAAAACTGGGTACCTTCTGGATAGTTTGTAGGACATACTGACATGAATAGGGGAGGGGGAAATGTCTCAGTGCTCCTTTGTTGGGTGTAGGACAAATAGGATTTGTGTTGAATCCCTCTTGGGCTTCGGGAAAGATTAGACCTTCATCTGCTTTGGGGAAAGGAGCAGGGAACAAGTCTCCGATACTAGTATAGGCGGGAGGAGCCGGGGAGGGTGCTGAGAAAATGTCAGTCACCAGCTATCAGTAAAAGAAAGGAAAGAAAGTGAAGTCGCTCAGTCGTGTCCGACTCTTGGCAACCCCAGGGGCTCTAGCCCGCCAGGCTCCTCTGTCCATGGGATTTTCCAGCAAGAATACTGGAGTGGGTTGCCATTTCCAGAGAGTGGCTAATATCCTGTCAGGCTTGGTTTCTATTGATAGCAAAGTTGCTTAATAGTCAGGTAGTAAAGAATCCACTTGCCAATGCAGGAGACACAAGAGATGTGGGTTCAGTCGCGGGGTTGGGAAAACCCCCTGGAGTAGGAAATGGCAACCCACTCCAATTCTTGCCTGGAAGATTCCACGGACAGAGGAGCCTGGCGGACTACAGTCCGTGGAACTGCAAAGGTTCGGACTTGACTGAGCATACACATGCATGATTTATGATGTTTTTGTATAATTAAAAAATACAAGAGGAGGCAAAAGGACACTTATATACCAGATATTCATGAGAGCTTAACCTGGAGCCTAAAATATTATTGGAAACACTATGTGAGAATGGTATATTAAATAAAAGTAGATGATATGAATAATTAGGCTATTAATAGCTAATGAACTGATTATCCCAGTTGAGAGAGTGCTTTGATGTACAGTATTGGATGTAGTATACCTGAGTGTAGTAAGGGGTATGCTTTTATCTCCATATTGTGAATGAAGAGGTTCAGGCTAACAGTAATTAAATTCACGACTCATTGCAAGAAGATTATGATTGTAGTCTAATCTTCTGATGCCTTACTTTATCATAAGGCTCTGCTGATCCTACTATGAAAATGTTTTTGGCTCGTTTTGAATGACTTTCTTTATTTCCTCTTATTCTGAATAATGTGGAAAAGAAAGAAAATGTTAGTAAGAAATTTTTGAAGATTCCTTTTAAAAAGATGTTAGGGAAAGCTAAGATGTCTCATCCTCCTGTGTCTGACTTTGGATTCTAAATCGTATCCTTATGAAGTAACACCTCACTAGCCTTTTCCCATCTGACAGTCTCAATTACAGTTGACCCTTAACAACAGGGCTTTGAGCTTTAAGTCCATTCAACCAGGGATTTCCCTCTCCCCGCCCCCCCCCGCCCCCCCCCCCCCCCAATAATAAATACTACAGTACTAGGCTTCCCAGGTGGCGCTAGTGGAAAAGAAGCTGCCTGCCAATGCAGGAGACACAAGAGAGGATGATTTGATCTCCGGGTTGAGAAGATCTCCTGGAGAAGGGCATGGCAACCCACTCCAGTATTCTTGCCTGGAAAATCCCATGGACAGAGGAGCCTGGCGGGCTACAGTCCATGGGGTTACAAAGAGTCGGACATGACTGAATGACTTGGCTTATACCATCTGAAGCTGGTTAAATCCCCAGATGAGTCTTGGATACAAAGGTACCTTGTTTGTCTGGAGGGTTCCTTATAAGTTATAAGAGTTTTCCAGTGCACTGAAGGGTTAGTACATTGTTCAAGGGCCAACTGTACTTGAAAACCATGTAAGGATGAGACTAAAAACAGGCAGTGAGGCTCCTGGCTTATTTTGGATACAGAGGAGTTTCTTACTTTGGGAAGTGGTTCAGCTAGAATACCTTTAAGGTCTGACTGCCAAGTCCATGAGGAGCTGAAAGTAAGTGGAAAACAAAACAAACAGAAAAGCCCAGTTCCTCTGAAGGCAAAGTAGATGAGACAAAATCTGGCTGCTTAATGCACCTTCCGCACTCCTTAGAGACACACCCAGTCTTGCTGCTCTTTTTGGAAAAGGGTCTGTTGTCATACTAAATGAGATAAATTAAAAGATATCCTTCGGATTCACTAATATACTTTAAAGAGGTATTCTCCTTACTATGCTTATATTAAAATAACCTTACGTACTACTGAATTAGTTTTGCTCCTTCTCTACGGAGAGGATGAAAGCAATGGACGATATTGAATTTTGTTGTACATTTGAATATCTTTGAACCTTTCTTAAGTACATGTGAATCAGAAACTTTTTTTTTTCATATTATAGTTATTGTGTTAAAGATTCACCTGGGTCCTTGAATTTCAGGGTCCATGAGCAGACATTCTTCTTTAGTGAGTCTAGGGTAGTAAGTAGTTCTCAATCTTGAATGCACATCAAGATCACCTAGGGAGTTTTGAAAATTCCCCACACCCAGGCTGTTTCCCAGACCCATGATGCCAGAATTCTAGGGCTAAGACCCAGGGATCCGTACTCCACATGCTTCTGGCTTGGGTGGTCCAAGAACCATCACCTAAGAAACGTGGATTTAAAGAATAAGTTTGTAAAGTGACCTTCAAATAATTATAATTTGTATTTTCCTGTTGTGTAAAATAAATAGTTCTTATGACAGATGTAATAGCAATGTTTAAAAATACTTTTAAAAGAAGAGCTGAAGTAAAATTCTAATTCTGTATGGCAAAACTTTATATAACTCTAAGATTATATTCTTAGACAGCAGTGATATTTTAAAAGCACTCTTTATTGAGAAATGAATAATTAAAAGATTTGCATTTTAAAATCTTTTGGTGATAGGGTGATAGGGTTCAAATATATTTTTGCATATCTGATATCTGCATGTTTTATTCCCTGTGCTTAATGTGTTTAATTAAATATTGATCCACACTTTACTAAAATCATAGTTGTTGATTCTGGTGCTGGTACAATCTTACTCTGCTTATACTCTGAGATAAACTCCTAATTTCCTGCTTCTCAGTTCTTACTGGCTCTTTCCCCTATTTTTTAAGACCTGTCTACTTCTTAGATGTTAACAATGATGAAAATGAAAGGGATGTAAATGAGAGAACGTTAAAGCTCTGTGCAAAATTTAAGAACAAAACCACATCACTCATTATTATTGTTGATGCAAACAACTCAGAAGTTTCTAGGACTCAGTCACATTGAAGTTCCTGGAGAAGGAGAAGCTGGCTTGATAACAGGGCTTTGATTTGAGATCTTGTTTTGTGATCTTTCCCTTTACCACTGGACCACTGCCCTCTTTTATTTTCCCCTAATAACTTTTTTGACTCTACATCCATACTGAGCAAATTTCTATTGATAATTCGTTGAAACACGTGTTACGATTTTTAGTTGTTTCCCCCTGTAAATGTATGAGGTCAAAGAGAGAGTGCACAGAGCACAATATTTCACTCCAAAAACCTACATTTCCCAGATTTAGTTCAACATCCCCTGCATGCCCACTCCACCCTGTATTGCTTGTTACTTTTTCCCTTTCCTTAGACACACTGAAATTTCTCCCATTTATTATGCATGTGTGTGTGTGTGTTAATTGCTCAGTTGTGTCTGACTCTTTGCCACCCCATGGACTGTAGCTCACCAAGGCTCCTCTGTGCTTGGACTTCTCCAGGCAAGAATGCTGAAGTAGGTAGCCATTTCCTTCTCCAGGGGATCTTCCCAAGCCAGGGATAAAACCCCAGTCTCCGCACTGCAGGCAGATTCTTTCCCATCTGAGCCACCATGTAATAGTTCATTAAATTGAGATTCTCCTTCTACACTTTCAAGTTGAAACCTAGAACTGACTCCAAAATTCAGGGCTCTCCAGCTAGAGGGCTACCCTATTTGGCTTAATGATGGAATGCTTATAAATAAAACATTCTTCAGAACTCAGTAAGAAGAGAACAGCTGTTTGTATTAAAGAATGTTATATGTAAATGTCTATTATATTAATCTTTACTTTATTTGAAGAAGATGTGTTTGCAATCTAGCTGGTAGACATGTTCCAATGGAAAAAGGATGCCTCTCACCATAAGCATTAATCCATACTTGAGCCAGAAAGCCTGATGATGTTCAGAGCTTTTAAGAAACCATAATTTTCTCCTTTGTTTTAAATTACATGGTATAATTCAGGATCTACAGTATAATTCTTCATTTTAACAGAAACATAATAAAACAGTCAAAATTCGATATTTTGCCAGTTATATTTATGCATTTGCTCTTCTAAGTCAACTATCAATTATTTAGAATTTGTCTGTTTTGGGTTTTACTCCATCCATTTTCCTCTTTCTCTCTTATTTTTGAGTTTAGACAAAACATTCTATATTTGCCAGGGAAATGAAAGGAGACTAAATAATGAGTAAGTTACGATATTGTAAAGGTTGCATAAAGGTTCAAAAGCAGGATGCGTCAAAACTGTTGACACATGCCAGTGTTTGTTACTAACGATCCAAGTCTTTGTGATCTTCCTAACTCCGTCTCTTGGTGAACATGTGTAAATGATGCGTTTATCTCAGGAAGCATTTATCTTTGTACCACTGGGATCTAGGAGAAGCTGCAATTCCATCAGAGTGTACTGTGTTTGGACTTAGGAGGATTAAGTCTGTGAAAGAAAAATGATGCCTCCATGGGGTTGTGCTTTTGGGGCAGGGAGGTGTGTGTCGGGGGTGTGTGTTATTCATAACCACGAAGGATAAGGACCCAGGGGGTTTCAACCAGGTTATCCCTTCCCCCTGGAGCCCCAAACCCCAAACCCTCCACTAGTGGGGCTAAATCTCTTGCAGCATAGTAGAGACAGGGACCCAAATTTCTTTGAGCAAAATTACCAAGCAGTGACTAGCTGACTCCCAGTCAGAACCAACCACAGGAGAGTGGGCAGAAGGCTATTTCGTTATTGAATCAAAAGATAACCCCCTGCTTGCCCAGCTTTCTGCACAGTGAAGCAGAAAGCAGACGCCTTCACATCCCCAGTTGCCTCAGGTCTTGTTAACAGATGTCTGATGACTCCGCGTTGAGGATAATCTGGGATCCCGTGATATGGCCATCCTGTGAGCTGCCACAGAAACCTTTCTGGGCAAAGCCAGGGGAAAGAAGATGCTGAAAGTTATTTTTGTAATCTATGCTCCTTCCAGCCAGCCCTGCACATCTATCAGCACCTCACTGGCCTCTGTCATCTGGACAGTGGATGCACAAGAAGACGGATGAACACGGGGGTTGAGGCTGTTAGATCCCTCTTTGGGGTGATTTCTAGGGCTTCGCTGCCCTTCAATAAGTACAAAATAGAGCAAAGGCTATAAAGCAGGGTGGGTTTCCCGCCACCCATCATGAGAGGGAAGGAAAAAGATGAGGCTTTATATAATTTTTGCCTGGAGAAAATGTGTGGGGAAAGCTAGGATGCCAGAGGACTGGTGACTATTTTCAGAATGAGATTTAAAAAAATGTTATCCTCTTTCCACCTCTTAATATTTTTTTTTAGAAGTTTGGTAAAAATCTGACAGTATAATTCTATTTGATGAGTTAGTGGATGACTTGAAACTTGGGGTTTCGCTAATACTAATGTAGCAAGTCACTTCTCTCTGATCTCAGCTCCTCAACAGGAAATAGGAGGCTTGGTTTACATCAGAGATCTATCCTCCAGGCTGCACCTTAGAATCATCTGACAAATGGTGAAGGCAAACACAAAAGAAAACTAACAATCTGATGACTGGTTTCTAGCCCTGTACACTATGATTTGTTTCATCTCTGATGAGGTCCAGACATTGATCTTTTTTGAAAACCTTCACCAACCCAAGTGATGCTCATGTGTAGCTAGGGTTGAAAACCAAAGATCTATACTTACAGTTATTTTCAACTGCAGTATTCTGTAATTGTTTATTTGCAACCTTTCATCCTCCCCTTAGAGTAATGCAATTTATTGGTTCTTTTGTTTATTCTGACTTTTTCTTAAAAAATTTTTCTGGCTAATATTTGTAAAATATTTTATGTAACGTATGTGAAAGTTGCAAAGCTTAACAGTCATATGAAAACCCATGAACTGTATATGAAATCTAGAAAGATGATACTGATGATTCTGTTTCAGGGCAGCAAAGGAGACGCAAACATAAAGGATAGACTTTTGGATACAGTCTAGGAAGGAGAGGGTGGGATGATTTGAGAGAGTAGCATTGAAACATATACATTATCATACGTAAAATAGACAGTCAGAGGGAATTTGCTGTCTAACACAGGGAACAGAAAGCTGTGCTAACATAGAGGGGTAGGATGGGAAGGGAGGTTCCAGAGGGAGGGGACATATGTATACCTATGGCTGATTCATGCTGATATATGGCAGAAACCATTACAATATTGTGAAGTGATTATCCTCCAAATAAAAATTAAAAAAAGAGAACCCATGAACTTAAGAAGTAGAGCCCCACAATTAGTTTTGAACTTGCTTATATGTTCCTCTGAATTCTTATATCTCCTGGTTCCCTCAAGGGTAGTCAAAGTTATGAACTTTGCCCTCATTATTTCTGTTTTTAAAATGTTCATTATAGTTACTCTGTGCATGTGTTTCTAGACAATATGTACCTGGTTGGCTTTTGCTGGATTTTGAGCATGATACAAATAATATATTCTGTGCTACCTTATACAGTTCTTTTTCCACCTGAAATTGTTTTTGAGTTATTCTTGCACACAGCTGTATTTCATTTGTTTTCTTTGCAGTATAATGTTCCATTTTGGTGAACATAGCAGTTTGATGGATCAACCTGCTGACTATGACTATTGGGTAACATGTCGCCTTACTCCACTTCACATCATGGACACACGATATTGTAAGCCTTTAGAATTTTTGCCACTCTGATGTGTATTGGTATTTCAGGGTGGTCTTAATTTGCATTTCCCTGATTACTAAACATTTTTAACATGTTTACTTACTATTTGAATTTTCATTTCAATGAAAGGCCAGTTCAAGATTTTTTGCCCGTGTTTTAATAGCGATTGTTTTTATTTCCTTATCAACATATATTACTTTTTTATCCATTTCTTTTTTTTTTTTAAGATTTTGGAAATTTTTTCTTTTGGCTGTGTTCGATCTTTGTTGCTTTGTGCAGGCTTTCTCTAGTTGCAGTGAACAGGGGCTCCTCTTCGTTCTGGGGTGTGGGCTTCTCATTGTGGTGGCTTATCTTGTTGCTGAGCACAGGCTCCAGACTTGCAGGCTCAGTGGTTGCAGCTTGGAGGCTCTTGAACACAGGCTCAGTATTTGTGGCACATGGGCTTAGTGGCTCTGTAGCATGTGGAATCTTCCCAGACCAGGGATCAATCCTGTGTCCCCTGCATTGGCAGATGACCCAGTGCATCACCAGGGAAGTAGATATTTGGGGGCTTTTTTACATAGTCATATCATTTACGAATTATCTTAGTCATTTATTTTTTCCTTATATTTTTGTGAGTTTTCTTCTCCTTGGTCCTTTAGTGCTTTTTGGACTGCTGATATGATGTTAAGTAGAAGTGGTACATGTCGGATCCTTTTCTTGTCACCAGTTTTAAAGGAAAACTTCTAACATTTCACCAGTGAAGCATGATATTTGCTGTAGAGTTTTGAGAGAGGCCTTCTGTTAAATCAGGGAAGTTCCTTTCCATTTCTAGTTTGCTAAGAGCACTGTTCCTTCTTTGGTAATCTGATTTATCATCTTATCATGTTTATAAAACATGCCGGCCATGTCTTATCAGTGTACCTTTTGGCTGTGATATAAGCCAAAAGCCCATATAAATTTTCATGTTTACTGCAGCATTCCTGAGACCTGAAATGGTGCCTAGTACTTAGTGGTTGCTCAAGAAATACTTGGGTGATTGACTAATGGTTCTCTATTCATGAATCAAGCAATATGCATATATTTTTTTGCATCAAAATATCTAGGACTGTGTCTGAGTATAGCAGAAACTCACTTATTAGTAATATGAGTAATCACAGATCTTTAAAACTTGCAGAATATTTAAGTACGATGTGGTGTATTAAATCAGTGGAATTTACACAGAACTAAAATACATTTGAAGGCCATTATAGACACAATGAAAATACTTGTAATGTTCAGTGAATAAAGAACAATAAAATATCATGTGTTCAGTTCTAGTGCAACAAAGTAAGTATATTGACAAAGGGTCAACAGGACTATGCCAAAATGAAAATATCTGTTCACTAGATTATTGAGCATATAGATGATTTGTCTTGACTTCTGGTCAAACCTTTCTTTAATGTTGCAATAGTACTTTTATAGTCATTAAGAAAAAGAACAGAAAGATGTTGTATGAGTTTTCTAGAGCTCCTATATTAAGTTACCATAAACTTGGTGGCTTAAAACAAAAGAATCTTAAAACAAAAGGAATCTTCCCCACTTCTTTTGGCTTCTGGTGGCTCCAAGTGTTCCTTGGCTTCTGAGTGCTTCACTCCATTCTCTGTCTCCCTCTTCCCATGGTCTTCTCTTCTCTACATATTTTACTTACGTGTGTGTGTGTTTAATATAATGACATTTATCGTTGCATTTAGGTCCCATTTGAATAATATAAGATGATCTTATCCTGAGATCCTTACCTTAATTATGTCTGCAAAGGTATTTTTCCCAATAGGATCATATTTACTGGTTCCCGGAGGTTAGGATATAGATATATTGTTTTGAGGGTCACCATTCAACCCACTCAAGACACATACTTTCCTGAAGCAAAAGTACAATATCTTCAAATGCTCCAGTATTTGGAGACCATGCACAGTCAGTTCAATCACTCAGTCGTGTCTGACTCCTTGTGACCCCATGGACTGTAGCATGCTAGGCTTCCCTGCCCATCACCAGTTCCTGGAGCTTGCTTGAACTCATGGCCATTGAGTTGGTTATGCCATCCAACCATCTTACCCTCTGTTGTCCCCTTTTCCTCCTGCCTTCAATATTTCCCAGCACATTGTACACATAAATGAAATAGCACTATCTATACACTACTTCTGCTTCATAGACTAAGCTTAAGCCTTTGATTTTGTGAAAATGAAAGTCATTCAGTCATGTCTGACTCTGTGTGATCCCAAGGACTACACAGACCATGGAATTCTCCAGGCCCGAATACTAGAGTGGGTAGCCTTTCCATTCTCCAGGGGATCTTTGCAACCCAGGGATTGAACCCAGGTCTCCCACATTGCAGGCAGATTCTTTACCAGCTGAGCCACAAGGGAAGCCCAAGAATACTGGTGTGGGTAGCCTATCCCTTCTCCAGAGGATCTTCCCAACCCAGGAATCAACCTGGGGTCTCCTGCATTGCAGACAGATTCTTTATAAACTGAGCTATCAGGGAAGCCCTGTGTGGATCTGAAACCCTGTGTGTATCACAATAAACTGGAAAATTCTTAAAGAGATGGAAATATCAGACCACCTGAACTGCCTCTTGAGAAACCTGTATTCAGGTCAAGAAGCAGTAGTTAGAACCAGACCTGGAACAACAGACTGGTTCCAAATTGGGAAAGGAGTACGTCAAGGCTGTATATTGTCACCCTGTTTATTTAACTTTGTGCAGAGTACATCATGCGAAATGCCAGGCTGAATGAAGCACAAGCTGAAATCAAGATTGCTAGGAGAAATATCAACAACCTCAGATATATCACTCTAATGGCAGAAATAGAAGAGGAACTAAAGGGCCTCGTGATGGGGGTTAAAGAGGAGAGTGAAAAAGCTGGCTTAAAATTCAACATTCAAAAAATGAAGATCATGGCATTCAGACCCATCACTACATAGCAAATAGATAGGGAAACAATGAAAACAGAGGCAGATTTTATTTTCTTGGGCTCCAGAATCACTGCAGATGGTGATTGCAGCCATGAAATTAAAGATGCTTACTCCCTGCAAGAAAAGTTATGGCCAACCTAAACAACATATTAAAAAGCAGAGACATTCCTTTGCCAACAAAGGTCTATCTAGTCAAGGCTATGGTTTTTCCAGTGGTCATGTATGGATGTGAGAGTTGGACTATAAAGAAAGCTGAGCACCGAAGAATTGATGCTTTTGAACTGTGGTATAGGAGAAGACTCTTGAGAGTCCCTTGGACTGCAAGGAGATCCAACCAGTCCATCCTAAAGGAAATCAGTCCTGAATATTCATTGGAAGGACTGATGTTGAAGCTGAAATTCCAATACTTTGGCCACCTGATGCAAAGAACAGACTCATTTGAAAAGACCCTGATGCTGGGAAAGATTGAGGGCAGGAGAAGGAGGTGACAAAGAATTAGATTGTTGGATGGCATCACTGACTCAATGGACATGAGTTTGAGTAAACTCTGGGAGTTGATCGATAAAGAGGCCTGGCATGCTGTGGTCCGTGGGGTCAAATGAGTCAGACATGACTGAGTGACTGAACTGAACAGAACTGAGAATCACTGCAGACAGTGACTGTAACCAGGAAATTAAAAGATGCTTGCTCCTTAGAAGAAAAGCTATGACAAACCTAGATAGTATATTACAAAGCAGAGACATCGCTTTGCCAACAAAGGTCCGTATAGTCAGAGCTATGGTTTTTCCAGTAGTCATGTATGGATGTGAGAGTTGGATAATAAAGAAGGCTGAGCAGTGAAGAACTGATGCTTTCAAACTGTGGTGCTGGAGAAGACTCTTGAGAGTTCCTTAGAGTGCAAGGAGATCAAACCAGTCAATCCTAAATGAAATCAGCCCTGAATATTCATTGGAAGGACTGATGCAGAAGCTGAAGCTCCAGTACTTCAGCCACCTGATATGAAGAGCCACCTCATTGGGAAAGGCCTGATGCTGGGAAAGATTGAGGGCAGGAAAAGGAGGTGACAGAGAATTAGATGGTTGGATGGCCTCATCGACTTTATAGACATGAGTTTGAGCAAACTGGGAGCTAGTGAAGGACAGGGGAACCTGGTGTGCTGTAGTCTGTGGGGTTTCAATGAATCAGACAGGAGTTAAGGCCTGGAGAACAACATATTTTAAAAAGGAATTTGGCTGTGTATTATTTTTATTAAAAGGACAAGAATGGGTAAACTTATTGATTGTGGTTTAAATAATTTATAAGTCCAACATTGATATGAAGGATAAGCTTTCTGTTTTGTTTCTTACATTCCTCCGAGTTTGGATCTTTGTTCATGTTGTTAACAAATATGTGATTTAAGAAGATGTAAGAGAAGCTTCACTTTTATGTGAAGCTGTGAATGTTAAGCAGAATCTTCCTCAAGCATCCTCTGCTTATTTCAATCATGTCTGTTCTCATCAATTTGATTGGAATAAGTGGCAGGGTTTTTCCCAGTGTAATCCCCGGGGGTCTACAAATCACAGTTTGCCTGACACACTTATCGACATTAAAAACACTGCCGTGCCTACCACAACTTCTAAGTTGCAGTTATCTTATTTTGCCATGATGTTAGTTTAAATCTGCTTTTCTTCTCCCTCACAGAATTAAAAACATTAAAAATTTTGATGGTGGTAATGTTGGTTTCTAACAGTACTTAAGTTTCATGTGTGCAATGTTGTATTTCTACCTTTGTATGCACTGGAATGTGTTCAACACTGAAACCTTAGTTTCCCTTTGTCGCCGTACAATTGACTCCTTTACCCATTTCATGCTCCGCTTCCCCTCTGGTAACCATCACTCCGTTCTTTGTCTCTAAATGTTTGTTTTTGTTTGGTTTGTTCATTGATTTTCTTTTGGAGTTTGCTTTTTATAATCCACATAGGGAAAAGTGAAAGTGTTGGTTGTTCAGTCATGCCTGACTCTTTGGTACCCCATGGACTGTAGTGCGTCAGGCTCCTCTGTCCATGGAGTTCTCCAGGCAGGAATACTAGCATGGGTTGCCATTTCCTCCTGCAGGGAGTCTTCAAACTGAGGGCTTGAACTCAGGTCCCCTGCATTGCAAGCAGATTCTTTGCCATTTGAACCAGCAGGGCTTTGTCTATATGACTTATGTGACTAGAGTAATATCCTTAAGGTCCACTGTGTCATCACAAATGCAAGATTTCATCTAATTTTATGGCTGAGCAGTATTGCATTGTGTGTGTGTGTGTGTGTGTGTGTGTGTGTTTGTGTATTCTTCAGAAGTAGAATAGCTGGACCACATGATAGTTCTGTGCTTTGTTTTTGAGGAATCTTCATACTGTTTTTCATAGTGGCTACATCAGTTTACATTCCTACCAACAGTGCATGGAGGGTTCCCTTTTCTCCACATTTCATAGAATTTTGATCCTGTTGATCATGCTGTGCATTTAGAGAAAACAAAATGACTCAATTTTTTTTTTAAGGGGAGCATTAGTTACAAAATTATTTGTCTATTTTTCTTCCCCCAAGCAGTCAAACACCTGACAAGGACAGTCCAACCTGTTTCTCCAGAAAGATAGGAACTGTCTTAACTGTTATTAGTTTATTCCTCAAAAAAGTATCCTATCATATGTCCTTATGTGATTATATTATCATTTTGCTCTGTACATAATTTCTGTTTATTTATATTGGTTAGTTAAAGGAAGTAAAAAGAATTTTAAAATACATTGGTCATACTTCCCTGGTGATCCAAGCCTGAAAATTTAGTAGACACGAGTTTCACCCCTGATCCTGGAAGATCTCACCCACTGTGCGACAACTAAGGCCGAACTCTGCAACTGCTGAAGCCCTTGAATCCTAGAGCCAGAACTCAGCAAAAAGAAACCACCACAATGAGAAGCCCACACACCGCAACGAGAGCAAGCCTGTGTGGGCAGCAACGAAGACCTAGTGCAGGCAAAAAAAAGTAAATTAATAAATACATCAGGGAGAGAATCTGATCTAACAAGCATTCAATAATTGGAGATTTTTTTTTTTAATACCGAATTTTTAAGGTTATTATTTAATGCATTTTTTTGTTGTTGTTCTTTACTTTTCTGGCAAACTTCGTGTCCTTTCCAGCTTTCCATCTTGGTATCTGCTACTTAACACTGTTTCACCTTGTGGGATTTCCCATTCTCTCATCATTTCATTAGTTTTCTCTTTCTTGTGGCATTTGCTGAATCTTTGTCCCTGTCTCTTTCTATAGATGCCATTCAAAGCTATAGCCTGTCTAAGAAACAGCAATCACCAGGGCCTTCAAGACACTCCTGTAGACAGGCAGGAATGCTCTCTTGTTCTTTTTAATTTCTATCCACAGAGAAAAAATTCAGTTGCTTTGTTTTCCACCAGAAGTTTGCTAGGGAACAAGGGCTAGGGCAGAGCCTCTGGAATCTTAAGGAGTAACACCCATAGCCTGTGGGCATCATGAAAAGGTCACCAGACATCAGAGAACAAGGAGTTCTGACTCCCTTTGTCACTGACTTCACAGGGTCTCCTGGTCAATATCTATGAAACAAAGGCGTGGAATAGATAATCTACAAACTATCCTCCAAGTCTAAATTTTATTATTATTTTCTTCTGACTCACTAGCTGGCCCAGGTAGACTGCATTAATTTCATTTATGAAGCAGGTTACAAGGGCCTTTTACTTATCTCGACCATTTCTGCATTTTCCTGTCATACCAGGAAGCTCTGCCCACCTCTCCCACCTCATCACAGCCAAACTCATCCTTGCTCATCTCACTCTAATCCCACAGACACGTGTTCTTTTCTTTTAACTCAGTAAGACCCTGAAATGCTACAGAATCTTTGCACTTGCTCTTTCCTCTGCTCCACGCATGGTTCTTTGGCTACTATCGTTCTTTTTCTTCTCATTCTGCTAATACAGGACTTGGCATATATGCCGCCTTCTTTGTAGTTATTGCTTGCTCCCTCTGTAAAGACCTACCCTTTCAACCACTTACCTCTGGCTCTTGGCTGCTTCCCATCACTTTGCTAATTTTATTTCTTTAAAAAAAAAAGTTAAAAAAATTTTTATTTTGGGTGTGCTTGGTCTCCGTTTCTCTGGTTGTGATGCGAAAGCTCAGTGGTCCCATGGCATGTGGGATCTTAGTTCCCTGACCCGGGATTGCGTCCCCTGCATTGGAAGGAAGATTCTTAACCACTGGACTGCCACAGTTCAGTTCAGTTCAGTCGCTCAGTCATGTCCGACTCTTTGCGACCCCATGAATCCCAGCACGCCAGGCCTCCCTGTCCATCACCAACTCCCAGAGTTCACTCAGACTCACGTCCATCGAGTCCGTGATGCCATCCAGCCATCTCATCCTCTGTCGTCCCCTTCTCCTCCTGCCTCCAATCCCTCCCAGTATCAGAGTCTTTTCCAATGAGTCAACTCTTCGCATGAGGTGGCCAAAGTACTGGAGCTTCAGCTTTAGCATCATTCCTTCCAAAGAAATCCCAGGGTTGATCTCCTTCAGAATGGACTGGTTGGATCTCCTTGCAGTCCAAGGGACTCTTAAGAGTCTTCTCCAACACCGCAGTTCAAAAGCATCAATTCTTCAGTGCTCAGCCTTCTTCACAGTCCAACTCTCACATCCATACATGACTACTGGAAAAACCATAGCCTTGACTAGACGGACCTTAGTCCGCAAAGTAATGTCTCTGCTTTTGAATATACTATCTAGTCCCACTAATTTTCCTTACAGCTTTTATCATAATCTGTAATGATCTTACTTCTTTGTGCTATGTCGCTTCAGTCGTGTCTGACTCTTTTACGACCCTATGGACCATAGCGCTCCAGGCTCCTCTGTGCATGGGACTCTCCAAGCAGGAATACTGGCATGACCAGCCATTCCCTTCTCCAGGGTATCTTGTGACCCCGGGATCAAATCCCTGTCTCTTACATTGCCTGCATTGGCAAGTGGGTTCCTTACCACTAGTGCCACCTGCTTCCTTATTTCCTTTTTATTGACTACTTCTAGTCTGCATGTAAGTACTTTAAGGGTAGAAATCTTCTCTGGGTTATTTCTGCTGTATCTCAGTGCTTAGAAAAATAGATAGATAGATATCCAAAGAAAACTTCACTGAATAAATAAATTTTCCTGAGTAGATCAAATTGCTCTTGAATAAAGCACATTTAATAAATTACCATGATCCCTCTAAGAATCTTTATCTTCAAGCTGGTGACCTGGGTCAGTGTGTATAGCAGGGTGCTTATTTTGGTTCTCAATTATTTGTCTTTTTTGCTTAGTAATATGTCTTAACACGAGATAAAAGCCAATTAACATGTGCCACCTAAACTCTAGAAAATTGTAATATACTAACTACACTTGACCTTGAATGAAAATTGAATGTTCTTATTTACTTGATGTGGAAAATACATCCTATGGATTTAATCACTTAAATGTTACTGGTGAAGATTTTTTAATGAATAGCGCTGTTTGTTGCACTAGCATCTAATTAGTGATGCCAGAGGCCTTGGAAAGATAAAACTTTCTCTCTGTGTGTATATTTTTAAGGCTATATTTTAGTGACAATTTCAGCCAACGTTTCTCTCTGGATTTATTTACATATTTTGTATTCAGTATTTTGAGTTCCTGGCATTTAAGTTCCTTAATACTCTGTTTTCTGAGCTTTGCAAGTCAGACAATATGGTAACCATGCCCTCAGAAGCATATGGAACCCCAAATGATCAACATAATCAAAGCTTCCACCAAGTAGGTGGTGTGACTCAAGTCATAAGAGCAGATGGAGTTAAAAAGGGTGGATAATAATATCCTAGAGACTAAGCTAAATAAAGAAAAATAAACTTGCCTCCATGGCCTAGCTAAGATACAAGTGTATTTTATCTTTTATAGAACATATGTGCAAACACACTACAACTACCGTTTGTGCTTTTTCTGGGTTGATATCTAAAATTGCTTTTGGGTTGTTAACTACAGATGCTAGTATGTTACCGTTGTCTTCTGTAAGGGATTCTTGGTAAACAGGCAAATGCTAGGAACCGTCGTGTTACCCTTCATGTCAAGGGTCAGATAACAGTGATTTAACCCAGAGATAAATTTGCTCTTTAGTGTTACATTCACATGACACTAATATGTCGTACTTTCAAAATGGACTGTAATGTTTTGTTCAGGAAAGTTGCATTGCTACAAAAATATTTAAGCCTGGTAGCATAACAAGAGCCTGACATATCAGGGCTTGAATTCCTGATCTGCCTTTTGCTAACATCTTCAGCACATTGTTTAAGACATCTATTATTTTCAGCAAATTCTGTAGCCCTTATGAAGTTCCTCATCTATAAAATGGGAAGAACATCACAGAATTATTGTGAGAATATTTTGAGAAGTATTGTAAATTCCTGGCATATAGTGCATAAATGATGATTTGTTCCCTCTTTTCTCCTTTCCCTTTCCCTTGCAACTTTGACTTTTGAAAGTTAGGGATTTATTCTTCCTAAGAAAATGAAGCTTAATTTTAAAAGCAAAAAAAAAAAAAATGCACACACGTACATATATATTGTAATTGCTGATGGTAGCTCTTAGGTATTTTTGCTGTATTTAATGAGATCTCCTAGGCATAGAGTATGAGCACTAACAAATATTCCTATAAAAGGAATGCAGGCAGTAGTTCTTGAGATTTTTTTTTCTCAATAAACAGGCAACAAATTTTATTATGGATGTACAATCTATAAAATAATAAACTAAATGATATATTAAGGCACAGACTTAGCATACAGGTGCTGACATCTGTACTGTTTCTGTCTGATGCATACCTTCAGTCAAAACAATTTTAAGTAATGTTATAAAAAGAATAAGGAAATCAAATGACTGTGCCAAAAAAGCAACATCATTAAAGAGTGAGAGAAAATCCAGAACGGGTATACAAAGAAACATGTTACAGGACCAGAGGTAGTCAACAGTGGACAAGCGTTTTCTTACAGAATAACACACAACTTGGGTAAACAGACAGTCAGTGAAATGCTTGGTAGAATTTATCCTCCTTCGTAACTGGGAAATCTCCAAGGCAGGCCTATTTTCCTTTATTTGTTGAGTTTTGATGTGCTTGATAGACTGAATTGTTACTTATACAATTAGTCTTGTTCATACTACTTTACAGTATTGGAGAAGGTTAGGAAAACCTCAAATCATGTTTCCAAAAATGGGGTGAAGAATATTATTGAAGAATGGATTTTAGGAATTCTTATAACCATGACTAGGTGCTGTCCAAGGTGCTAGACATACAGCAGTGAATGAGACCATCCCAGACCTCTTTGATTTGTAGTGGAGTGAGACTTACCTGTAGCTACTACAGTGAATCCCACATCAAAGATGCTTCCCCATGAATTTATCCTTGGGTCCTTGTCTCAGGAATATCTGACCTCTATCAGATAAAGTGGGAAGGGTTTCCATAAGACTTTAGGGGGCCTTTTCAGTAAACAATCCTAGAAGAATTCATCATGCATGTAGTATCTCATCCATCAATTAACGATTCCTGGGAAATGTTCCCTCCAGCGACTTTACCATCCATTCCCAAGGTCACATCCTGAGTCTTGTTAGTGTCTCTCTGGGCACATTATGATTTGCATGAGAGATGAGTGGGAGCTGAAATCCAGTCTTTGTTATTGTTCTCCAGCTGTGGGTCCTGGCACAGGGCTATGTCTGCTCATGGACAGAAGCACCTTCTAATTTGCCCAAAAGAGTCTTCCACTTACCAAGATGCACCCAGAGGTATACTTCTGCATAGACAGTGATGACTTTTTCTAATTTTTACAAGGATACTGTGTGAACTGGCAAAATGCTAGCTGGCTTGCACAAGTTCCAATTCTGACTCATAATCTGATGATAAGAAACTATCTCAGTGGCACCTCCAGCTCTTGAATCTCCAGAGCTTGAGTTCTAGAACTTAACTTGTCCTTCTCTGTTCCTGTTCTCCTCATGCCAACCCTCTCCACCACAGTATGCCTAACTATTGACTCACCAAGTCTTGTTGATTTAGTGAATACTGAATTTCTTAAATATTATTCTTACCACCCTCTTTCCATTCTATGCTTTTTCCCAACCCCACATAAACTTCCTTCTGGGTTATTGTAATAGATTTTCTTGATTGCAGCTTCTTTCCCCTGAAATCATTCCCCACATCACCATAAAATCCTAAATGTAAGGTTGCTGTTTGAACTGACTTCACATTTTCTAAAGCAATGTTTTTCCAAGTGTAGTCGATACAACCCTCCACCCCTCCCCCTCATCAGACAGTACCCGACAAAAATGCAGATTTCTTCACCATATTCGGATCTCCTGAATTACAGTCTCTGGTGTGAGGCATGTTGGGGGTTGGGATGGGATTTAGGATCTGCATTTTAATAACTTCCTTAGGGGATTCTTACAAACTTAGGTTAATTATTGCCTAAAATGAGTCTATACTTTATTAAACAGTTTGTAAGGAAAGTTTCTAGAATTTGGACACAGCATAGTACATAAAAGAACAATTTATTTTTTTGAGCAGAGAATGAATGGGAAAGAAGTAAAGTATTCTAATGTCAGTTTATATTAGAATAATGAGATGTTTGTTGTTTCTTTGAAAATCACAGTCTTCTGATTCCAACTGTTTTGAGAGGATTTGATTCAATCTTCACTCAGGCATAAATTTTGTTTTCCACACCCTCGATGAGTAGTCATCAAGCACTTTATTTTCAGTGAGGGATCTAGTGCTTCTTAGACGAGTCTCTTCCCGTGTTGGCCATCCACAGTTTGATCATGCATGTGCCTATGTTCATGTGCTTGTCTTCATAAATGACATATGAATGGCATAACAAGTATTAATTCCAAATTATCATGCTTTTTAAAATGATGATGAGCTTTCAAAAATTATTTTTAGGGAACTACTTTACCACTTAATAAAAAAATGATAAATTCCATTCAAAACATTTGTCAAAATGTTCATAAAAAAATCTAACCTTCAAGTGAAGAACTAGTTTTGGACAAAATAAAGGAGCTGCTAACATCTTGACATTTTCAAAAATAAATGGGTCCTTGCAAGACTATATTTACTTTTATATTCATGCATTTGTTTATTTAAAAAAAATCATTAAGGGACTGAGGTAGATTTTGGCCGTGTAAAAAAGAAATGAGTAAGACTTGGTTACTGCTCACAAACAGATCATAGTCTACAAGGAAAGAAAGATATGGGCATTATGAAGCATGGCTCAGGTGGTAAAGTAGCTGTCTACAATGCAGGAGACCTGGGTTGACCCTCGGGTTGGGAAGATCCCCTGGAGAAGGAAATGGCAGCCTGCTGCAGTACTCTTGCCTGGAAAATCCCATGGACCAAGGAGCCTGGTAAGCTACAGTCCATGGGGTCGCAAAGAGTCAGACATGACTGAGCGACTTCACTTTCACTTTCTTTCAAGTTATCCTGAGATGTTCATCAGGTAAATGAAAGCATAGAATCTGGATCAGGAAATCTGAGCAGAGGTAGCTTGTTGTAGAGATGTTATTATATATAATTATATTTGTGTTTGAAAAATGAGTATATTGTTGGAAAAAGACAGGACCTAAGATAGTATTTTCAAATATTTATATAAATTATGACTATAGAGGATAATCATATTTGGTGTGCTTCTTCCATGTTTGAGGCAAACTTTCTCTTCAGTTTGTACACTCAGTTCATATGCTGTGTGTTAGTTGCTCAGTCGTGTCCGACTCTTTGCAACTCCATGTATTGTTGCCCACTGGACTCTGTCAATGGAATTGTCCAGACAAGAATACTGGAGTGGGCTGTCATTTCCTCCTCCAGGGGATCTTCCCGACCCAGGGATCCTGCATTGCAGGCAGATTCTTTACCGTCTGAGCCACCAGGGAGATGTGTACACTCAATAGATACCACTCTTTCTTAGTTGTTAACAGAACTGAAATCAGAGGAACCTTTGTAAACTGAACTTTCTGTTCATAGTTTTCAACTGTTTTTATCCAACGATAGTGTTTCTATAAACTCTATTTACCAGGGGATTCATTCATTCTGAGGCCAGGAGTTCTTTGGCAGTGGGTTTGGCAGTGGCATTGGGATCTCAGCTCCATCCCTCACCAGCTAGTTACTCTGCTTCTTTGTACTTCAGTCTTACCATCTGTAAAATAGGATGAATCATATAGTACCTACCTTGCAGGATAGTTGGTAAACTTAGATGAGGTAGTACGTGTAAGGAGCCCAGAAAGAGCATGGCGCATAGAAATTTCTCCCGAAGTGCTAATTGTCATCATGAGGCACTGGAAGAGCAGTGGTTGTGGAGTCACAAAGCCGGACTTGGAGCATCCTCTCGGCAGTGTGCTTGCTCTGTGTTTTGATCACCTCTGCTTCACTGTGCTGGTGCCTGAAAGATGCTTCAACCAGGGCTGTTGGCATGGCTGAACCTAGGACAGCTCACACTAGACAGATGAGATAGAGAGCAGTTCTTTAGTTACACGTACTCACAGCCCGAGGAGGAAGATAGTGCAGTGTAGGGTCACACGGAGTTACTCTTGGGAACAGAATGAACAGTCAGGAACTCTGGGAGGCAGGCTTTGTAGTATCAACAGGATGGGTGTCTCCTAGCTCTCATGGAAGGATGGAGTCATCTTGTGTGAATAGTTTTGTGGGTTGACAAGGAATTAAACCAGCTACTCAGAAAAAAAAAAAAATCAAGAACTGCATTTGATCCCTTTGATAAGGAGGGCTGTTTGGCTAGAGGAAGTTTTCTATGGATGCAGAGAGGAGGGGGGAATTTGCAGAGAAACCACTGAAGACTCCCCTGATTTTACCAGATGTCAAGGTGGCATGAGATTGAACCTTAGCTTTAGGTCTTATATTACACTCTGACTCTGAGTACTTCAGCTTCATCTTGTAACTATGTTTCTCTCTCTGTAAAAGAGATATGACTTAAAATTAATGTGTCTTATTAGCTACATATGCCATGAAAATGCAGAGTTATTAACTGAATTTATTACTGAATATGATTTAGAAAGTACTGCCTATATTCTGATTATAATGCTCTGAAATAAATACCTTGGTAAACCCCACTGCATAAGTTAAGATTTTACTTACATTCTTACTGAAACTTCTTTTCTTTGTTTTACAGTCAAGGCTTATGTTTCAATATGGAAAATTAATGAGTTTTAGTAAGATTCGTGATAAAATAACTAACATAGCTGTCAAACTTAGCCATATAACTTTAGTAATTGCAGCCCAAGGGCCATGCACTTCTAGAAAGGGGTGAATTTAATGACATTTACCTGTAGATAGCAAACATCAGTTAATGTTTCTGGCTGATCGTGCTGGTTTACTTCTCAGATCAATATTTGCAACTGACAAATTATGTCAAAGTTATGAAGAGCTCTGTAATTAAGGACATTTCTTATCTCTACTTATCTACTGCTCTTAAACTAAGATTAATACATAATTTTATTTTTTTCTTTTTGGGTACATTTTATTAATGGGAATGAACAGTCAGAGAAAAGTGAGAGAATACATACATATATTTTAAAATTTTTTGCCGTGTGTATTTGAGTGTCTGAGTGTGTTACAAATAGCATATCCTTGATGAATCTACAGACTAGGTATGGAAGGCCAACAGTCCACTTCCCTCTGTGAAGTAAATTAGTACCCACATAGAGGCAAGTGTGAGAAGTGATGGATGGAGTGAGGATGGGAGAAAGGGACTCAACAGAAACCAAGTTCAAAGGATATTATAGGAATCAATCATGGGAGAAGAATTTTCTGGAGCAATGAGTCATACTGGATAACCGAGTTTGAAGGTCAGAGAGGAGTCGTGTTTCTGGGTCAGGTGTGAGGTTGCTGACTGATCCTGCTCTTTGTCAGGCCCTTGATAGTTTGTGTACAACCAACACAAACACCTATTGATGAGCTCCTAAATAGGGGTGAACACCTATGGATGGAAAACCTAAAAGGACCAAATCCTGGGAGCCAAACAGCTCTGCGGTACAACCTCTCAAGGAGAGGAGGACGTGGAGAAATGGGAGCAGCTGGCCGAGAGAGATGGACACCAAGTAGTGGAGAGTAGCTGGCTGGCCACAAGGTGAATGTGAGTAGGCAGATAGCATCTGACGGAGATTATGAGACAAGATGAAGTCCCGGCTTCAGGGTGAATGTTAGTGGACAGCTAGCATCGGAGGGAGGCCGGAGGTCAGGACGAAGTCCAAGAGCCTCATAAGGCAGGTCAGTGCGGCCTGTGCTCGGTTGCTCAGTCGTGTCCTGAGAAGGTAGCAACAATCTGGGAAATGTTCCGGTGCCCCAGGCAGCCTGGGAAGAAACGCTGGGGGAAGGGAGATGGTCCAGGGCAGATGGCGGCATTGAGACAGCTCCCGTGGGACCTCGGACCACATGGCGATTTCCTCTTGAGAACTCCTAAAGCCAGCAGAGGCAGAAGTGAACCATGAAAGGGGGAGGCTATTTGACACTTTGAAGTTATATGTTTGGAAAGAGTTCAGGCCATCACTGAGTTTATTAATATAACCTTCCATGGTATTACACTGAGGTGTCCTTAGTCTTTCAGCCTGTGACTATAAGTAAATTTAAATTTATTGTGATTTTCAAATGATATTAATAACCCTGAACTCCTCCCTTGTTTGCAGTTAAGTCTAATGTTGCTTTTCCCAGAAATTCCTCCGATGTTACATCCAAGATGGTCAAGGGTGGTAACTGAAAACCAAAGGGCATTCTTCACTAATCTTGTCTTGAATGATATTTGGGAAGTTGGGAGTATTGCTTCCTTTGCCAATGAGGGTTTTTAGTGTTGCTAAGTAGCTCTGTCCACTGCAGTGTCTGTGGCTGTGGGTGAGAAAGGCCCTTCCTTGCACTGTTGTTGGGCCTTGCCAGAGGTGCTCCTTCTTATGCTGAATTTGATTTTTCCAACTTGGCCTTAGTCAAGGCTCGCTCGACAGGGTTCAACAACATTGAGCATCAGAGAGAAGGCTCAATACCTTCATCCTAGAAGAACCCCAAGATGTAAATACCTACAACCCCTTGCCAATAACCTAGTCTCACCTTCATACACCAAAGGCTGTGTGTGAGAGACAAATCGATTTCATGCACTTACTAACTCAAGCTCAGATTCTTGTTAGGTTTAAGTCCTGTTGTAGACCCCAAAAATAAACACTGGTAACTTGCTTTGGATACATATAATTAAGAAGTGCTCTTAAGGTGATTCTTTCAAGGTTAAAATGCTGTCCTTCAGGACAGGGGTCCCCAACTCCCGGTCCTGTTGGGAACAAGCTTGCAAAGCAGATGAGTGGCAGGTGAGCAATTGAAGCTTCATCTGTTGCTCCCCAGTGCTCCCTATCTCTAGAATTACCACCTGAACCATCTACCCACCACCTCCTGTCCATGGAAAAATTGTCTTCCATGAGACCAGTCCTTGTGCCAAAAAGTTGGGGACCACTTCCTAGGGAGAAACTCTAGCTCTGAAACAGAATATGTGCTGATCGTTATCAAAAGACATTTCACTAACCTTGAAAAGATAAACTCTTCTGCTCCAACAACTATTTCATGTCCACAGGACTTCAATTAACATGCCTCTTTGCTCCCTTGTTCACACTGAAGCACAGCTTTAGTTGTAGGAATGTGTTGAAATCACAGTGAACATTGATAGTTAATTCCAGCTTTTAACCAGCCAGATAGCATTGTGAAGAAGTGGTTAAGGCACTCACTGGCTTGGAAGACAGAAAACCTTGGGTGGACTCAATCCTACTGTTTATAAGCTATGTGACTACAGAGAAGTTACTTCATCTCTATGGACATTGATGGAATTATAGGGTTTGGACAATGGTCCTCAAAATTTATTCTTTGAAATTATTTTCCATCTCTTAATTTGTAAAGGTACAGCAATGATATTGTTGGTCACAGATTATTATCTTACATAGTAAAGTAGATTTAATACCAAGGACAACTATAATAGTAATAATAATAAAGATTTTTTAAATTGAATTATGGTGTTTATGAGGTATATGTTGGTGTATCTGTTTTATGAAATTTAAGTAACTTGTATTTAACAGGAAGTTAAGTAAATTAAATCATGTATCTAGTAGGTAGCTCTTTTTATGTACAGAAAGTACATGCAGAAAAATACACAAACCAAAGTTGTAGCATGATTTGGACATAAAGAAACTGAAATCTAAATAAAAATGAATTAGGTAATAAGAGAAGAACAGGAATAAAATAAGAGAAGAACAGGAATAAATTGGGTAGAAATAGAAAAAAAAAGATCCATAGGTAAAAAATCCCTGGAAAGTTGTTTTATGGAAACAGATGGACTGAATGCCTTCAGGGACAAAGCAACAAAATTGATTCTTGAGAATAAATATTGATTTGACAGGAAGTCAGACAAACTAATTATGTGAGTAAGTATATCTATTGTATTTTAAGCAAACTGGCACCAAAAACAAGCTGGGAAGAAAACTTACTGCAGGTAGTTGCTGATGTAACTTGGGGTTTCTCCAGTCCACGGAGATACTCTTATAATCTGGAGAATGACACCTTCTTTCCCAGAAGTTCTCCCACAGGTCTCCCTTTCTCCCAGGTTTCCTGTTGGAAATCTCAAAGGCATTTTGACCCCCTTCTCTCCTTTGGTTCCTCTTCGTTACTTTCCTTTTTGCTCTTGTGTAAATGCTGAGCATCAGTTGAACAAGGGAAACACAGACCTTGTCTCCTGAAGCTTGCTTTTTTATTGGGGGTTACTTCTGGCTGAGGCTACGAATGCTATGAGAATGATCTTACCAGAGTGGGGTCTTGCTACGGTCAAATTCTGGTAGAATCACTGCCTTATTAATTTTTCTGATGTATAAAAGTCACTGTTTTACCTTTTATACATTCTTTTAAAAAATATTCTTTTCCATTATTACAGGATAGTGAATAGAGTGCCCTGTGTTATACATTAGGACCTTATGGTTTATCTAGTCACTGTTTTACTTTTGAACTAGAGACAATTGTGTATTCTGTGTCCCTATTGTTTTTCCAAGTCAAGGCCAAGTTCCTGATTTTGTAATTCGAAGATCTCTATCGGTTGTTTACTCCTTCCCTATTCACAGATCTTAGCTCCAGTTCCATCACTTTGTAGTGCCATCCATCCACCTAATCTATTCCCATCTGACTCATTATTTCTCTCCCCACAACTATTTATTTCATGAGATTCACCAAAGCCACATTTGCTTTATCTCTCTTTTCGGGGGGGTGTGTTTATTTATAGATTTGTTTCTTCTTTTTTGTTTTTTTTTAGTGAACCATTTGAGACTAAATTGCAGACATGATACATCACCTCTAAATACTTCAGCTGCATCTCTTAAAAATAAGGATGTTTTCCTACATAACCATTATCACATCTAAGAATTTAACATTGATTTATAATATTATCTAAAATACAGTATATATTCACATTTCTCCAATTTGGGGTGGAAAAAGTCATTTCTCTTTCTTTCCAGAATCCAATCAAAGAATTGTATTGTGTTAAACTGTTGGTCTCTTTAATATAGGACACTCTTGGACGATGTTTTGTGACACTGGTATTTTTGAAGAATGTACATGAAGTGTTTTGTAGAATATCCTTCTATTTTGATTTGTCTGCTAGTTTCCTTATGATTATGTTCTAGTTAAACCTTTTAGCAAAGATACTGTATAGGTAATACGCTGACTTGTTACTTTTTCTTTCTTCATGTTGCTCTCTTGGCTTGAAAGTTCTCCTACTTCTGTTTTGCAAACCCATTTTAGTTAAATTCAGAAAAATTGTTATGTGACCCTCTTACTGTACTAGATGATCTGGTTGTGTGATGGGAACATGAAGGGTATCCTTCCAGGAAAGCTTTATGATACACACCCTCCAAGGAATCTTTGATTAATACCGTTTCCAGTGATCTTGTCTGCCTGAATTTCTATAGCACTAACAATGGCCTATTAACTGTAAGATTACTAAGATTACTTATTTTCAACCTGGTAATATGGTATAATGTGTTAGTATATAATACATTAGTGTATATGAATGTATCGAACAAGTTTTCTTGTCCAGTAAGACTCTGAGTTCCCTTTAGGCAGATGTATGCCTTTTCCTATTTTTTTCTCCTGTTGGTTATAGAACTCAGCACTGTGATAGACCAAAGGCAGTGTCTAAGAAACATTTTTTGAGTTGATTCTGGTAATGGCTTCTTCATTTGAAAGCCTTTTGCCTCTTTTTCAAATGAAGGTAATTCTTAACAGTCTTCTGCATTGAAAAGTCGTGGCATAGATAATACAATAATATATAGCTTTGGAATGCATTACATGACTCTTGAAAAATCATCCTTTTATGTCATCCTTATTATGTTTGCTTAAGACCATGATCACTTTGTGTTCCTTGAGTATACATTTGAACACTGTGGAAAGATAATCAGAAGTGTGTTGAGTGATTCAGATTTTTAAATTAACCATGGGTGATCATCAAAGCAAATAATCCACACCTGCAAAATTAATCATTTAAACCCTTTGTCTACATGTAAGATTAGATGGTTGAACCGTTATGCTATTCTGTACAGGAATCATTCTTCTCATGGAGCTATTTATCATCTGTCTGTGTATGTTGGTTAACACATTTTCCTTTGGAAATAAAAAAGACAGCACAGAATGCAGAGAGTTATAATATTGTCACATCCATGTTGAACAGAATCCAGTGGGGAGGCTGGTATTTTTATAAAAAGTTCTTAAATTTTGCATTGTGCTTTGTTATTCTACATTGGGGGAAAAACATGGTTATAGTCATGGGCCAACTGGATCACTCCAGTTTCCCCAAAGCCCTGATATTGTCTGCCCCATACAGAACTAATCAATTACTAAAAAAGTGAAACTTTGATGCTTTACTGTTTGCCCGTTTATTTATTTATTTATTTTGGATCCACCAATGCACAGAAGCTTTGCATGATGCTCTGAACAGGGAGTTCCATAAAGCCTGTATTTTCTCCCACTTTGTGCATTAGGGGCCAATGTAGGTTACTGTGCCAGGTCTCTTGATTGCTTGCCATCTGGTACAGCTAAGGCCTCTGAGTCTTACAGCCATAGAGCCCCCAGCATGAATTTACCACCCATTCTGGTATAAAACAACCATTTGGCTAACTTTGATGATTTTTAAACTGTCAACTACCCCCTGGTCTGCCTTGACTGTCACAAATTCATCTGTGGTTTGGTCACTGGAAAATAAGCTTCAAGGTATTTAATCATATGCTTCTGGTTACATCCAAACAGTATGTGTTGCATTTGAATTTCTGGAACTTAATCAATGAGCAAGTGTGAAAATATTCTATATGGATATTCAGAATGGGTCAAAATAGCCTTGTTGAGTTATTTTAGTAATAAGTTAGATGTGGTTTTAAGAACAGTGAGTCCATGGATTGTAATTAGAAGAGTTTAATATTCACAAGGATGGAGTGTCATAGTTTCTAAAGGATTGCCATCATACTTATGCCTAATAAACATGTTCTCCATGAATATGTTAAGGCGATATTAATTTACTAAACAAGATGGTGATTATAAGCAACAATTAATTAAAATGATTTCAAAGACTTCTGCAAACAAAGCACATTGTATAAACAAACCTTTGAACTAGAATGGGTCCATAGGCCTAGATATGTCAAAAAATGTGATCATATCTAAAATTTCTCACACTAGAAAAAGAAAAATATCATTCATCTTAAACCTTTTTTAAAGCCTCTAAAACTTCTTGCCATTGGGTACCATCCTTTTTTCCTCAGTTCCACTGAGATATAGTTAACATACATCACTGTATGATTTTTAAGTATACAGCATAAAGGTTTGACTCATATATATATATATATATATATGTATTATGTACATAGTGAAATTATTACCCCAATACATTTGGTTAACATTGTTTCTAAAGATACAATACAAGGAAATAAAAGAAATGAGAACTTTTAGGATTTAATCTCTTAATATCTCATACACAACTCTGTGTGTGTGTGTGTGTTGCTTAGACACGTGTGTCTCTTTGTGACTCCATGGACTGTAGCCCACCAGGCTCTTCTGTCCATGGAATTCTCCAGGCAAGAATAGTGGTGTGGGTTGCCATTTCCTTTTCCAGGGGATCTTCCTGACCCAGGGATTGAACCTCAGTCTCCTGCATTACAGGCAGATATTCTTTACTATACAACAGTGGTAACTATAATTATCGTCTTGTGCATTACATCTCTAGTACTTATGTATCTTTTATTGGAAGTTTGTATATTTTGACCACCTTCTTCCAGTTCCTTCTCCTTCCACCCCCATCTCTGATAACTACAAATCTGATCTTTTTTTCATAATTGGCTGAATCCTTACCCTAGTAAATCTGAGAAAGATTTATGGAAATCTTATGGATTTGTCAAATATTCAGCAAGTTTATAGGTTAGATATAAACACATATACCAAATTGATATAAATAACTGTGAATTATTTTTAAAATCTACCCTGGGGGATATATATAGATTTTTTTTCCCTCTCTATGGGGCACACTGATATGGATGCTTAGCATTAAGAATATGTATTCAGACATTTATTTTGTGAGGTAGTGACTTTAAGTTCCCTAAACTCATCTTTTCTCTACAAAAAGTACTATGTATGAGAATTCGAGTATCTAATATTTAAGCTACTTTAAGTAGCACAAAGACTGTTAAAAATGGAAGAGATCTTCAAAAGCAACTGGCAGAAAGTCTTTATTTTATAGATGAGGAAACTCAGGACTCAGTAGCTGAAAGAACTTGTCCAGGATTTTAACAGAGACAGAGTCGAGATTTGAACTACAGATAGACTTCCCTGGAGGCTCAGGCGGTAAAGAATCTGCCTGCAATGCAGGAGACCTGGGTTCAGTCCCCTGGATTGGGAAGATTCCATGGAGAAGGGAATGCAGCCCACTCCAGTATTCTTGACTGGAGAATCCCATGGACAGAGGAGCCTGACAGGCTATAGTCCATGGGATGGCAAGGGTTAGATGTGACTGAGTGACTAACACTTTGACTTTTGACTTCCTATTTCTTATTATTCTTCCCAGATTCCAAGAGAAAGCAGAATATTTTAAATAATGTTGTGGTTACTGAGGACTACCTCAGTAAGCTTGTCTCAGCAAGGAGACAAGTAAGAGGTTACCAAAACCAAGCTGTCGCTTTCGAACTTGGCTTATAATATCTTTTCTTGCTTCCTACCCTTTGTTGTACTATGGATAACGGAATTTCTTCAGGCTTGAAATAATTTATTTTTCTTTGTTATTTTAAATTCAGTGGAATGTAAGAATGTATTTATTATTGATACAAACTTTTTATTTAAAGATTTATTTATAGTTATCTGTAACTTTAATATTAGTCAAAATACTGCAAAGGATATTTAATTCATTCCAATAAGGATGAATTGAATGATTTTCCTCTATGAGAGTCTTGTGTGTTAGTTGCTCAGTTGTGTCCGACTCTTTGTGACCCCATGGACTGTAGCCCTTCAGACTCTTCTGTCCTTGGAATTCTCCAGGCAAGAATACTGGGATGGGTTGTCATTTCCTTCTTCAATGGGAAGCTTGCAATCTACTTATAAATAGATATTAAACATATTTGTAAATGGCAATATGTTTAGATCATTCTTCCCTTTCTTTCATCAACCACACTCAATCTGTCACCAAACTCTGTGGATTTTTACCTCTTAGGTATGTGGCAATATATACCCTCCTCCTTCCCCTTCCCTCTAAACTGCTCTAATTCAGGCTGTATCACCTCTGGGCTGACTTTTGCCACAACTTTTAAACTGTCCACCAATCTCTTTCTTCCTCTCTTAATCCCATGCAGTCCAGCTTCTTATCATTGTCAAATGAATTTTTTAAAAATTTTCCAGTCACTGCACGGCTTAAAATCTGTCATTTGTTCCCATTGTTGAGTGGCTGAAGTTCTAGCTCCATGGCATCCACTCACAGCATCTTTTGCTTCTTTATCTCCCTGTTCTACATTTCCCCCCAATCTGATCCTCAATACCTAACACACCAGCTGCACACTCCATGTCTCTGTTCCTGTGACCTCTTGGACTTTCTTTCCAGTTCCACCTCCTCCTCACTCCCAACCAAGGAAGCCAGCAAATGCCTTCATCTTTAAGATGTATATCTTCTCTCTACTCCCTTGATAGATTGCATTCTTATTTGTTACATTTGATTCTCAATATGAATAAATTCAGGAACATGTTTTTTGGCCATGTATCCTCATCATCTTGTATTTGGAGAAGCTCAAATACAGTGGGTCTTCATTATTCATGGATTCCTTTTTGAGAATTCGCCTACTCACTAGAATTTATTTGAAACTGCAAAACAAATGCTTTCGTGATCATTCACAGATATGCACAGAATGGGAAGATTCTGAGTTGTTTGAAGTACACTTCCCCAGCTGGTTTGACACTGCCTTCTTGTTTCAGTTCTCATACTGTAAACTCATGTCCTTTTAACAGTCTATTTAGTGCCATCCTTTTCATATTTTTGTGCATTTCATTGACAATTCTGCTTTTTAAAATGCAACCCCCCAAAACATAATGATAAAGTGCCTCATGGGGAAATATGTATATTAAAGAAGTTCAAACAGGGTCTATAATACTGTTGGCAGTGAACTCATATGTCAATAAATCAAGAATATAAATTAAAATGAGGTGGCTTTAAACAGAAACACACATAAACCAAAGTTATGTGTTGATTGGTTGGAAATGTTGTGCCTGGGAGCTGGCAGGAGCTTAACCCTGTATTTTACCTAGCAGCAGTGATTGAATATACACGATTTCAGTGTTTGCAATGACTATACAGAACTACTGTGAATAATGAGAGCTCTCTGTAGATATTTGGTGGAAGGTCAGATGAGTAAATTAGAACCATTCATAGCTCTCCTCCCTTCCAGTTTAGTGGTTTATGAGAAGATCAGTTTCATTCTAACAGTCTCAATGAGGAAACCAGCTGAAACTCCTTTTTGCAAATATTGGTAGTCACTTTACCCTTTTCTCAGATTGAGTAACACAACACACTTGTGAATTACCATGGTGCATGGAAAGAGAAAGGAACCAGGCACTGAAGATCTAGTTTAAGCCCTGCGTCTCTTCCCTTGGATAAATCATTCTTTAAGATTATTTGATCATTCATAAAATGTATGTGAATAATATCTGCCCTACCCTGCTTACCCTATTGTGGAGAAGAAGGAGAGAAGAATGAGATAACTGATGTATAATTTCAACTATGCTGCATAAACTTGAAGATACATTATTACCATATATTCACTGCTTGACGGGAATGAATCCAGTCTTTGCTGCAGCAACTGCTTTTCTTTTCTTTTTTTTTTTTAAATTTTTAGTTTTTTATTTTTTAAATTTTAAAATCTTTAATTCTTACATGCATTCCCAAACATGAACCCCCCTCCCCCCTCCCACCCCAGAACATCTTTCTGGGTCATCCCCATGCACCAGCCCCAAGCATGCTGCATCCTGCGTCAGACATAGACTGGCGATTCAATTCACATGATAGTATACATGTTAGAATGTCATTCTCCCAAATCATCCCACCCTCTCCCTCTCCCTCTGAGTCCAAAAGTCCATTATACACATCTGTGTCTCTTTCCCTGTCTTGCATACAGGGTCATCATTGCCATCTTCCTAAATTCCATATATATGTGTTAGTATACTGTATTGGTGTTTTTCTTTCTGGCTTACTTCACTCTGTATAATCGGCTCCAGTTTCATCCATCTCATCAGAACTGATTCAAATGAATTCTTTTTAACGGCTGAGTAATACTCCATTGTGTATATGTACCACAGCTTTCTTATCCATTCATCTGCTGATGGACATCTAGGTTGTTTCCATGTCCTGGCTATTATAAACAGTGCTGCGATGAACATTGGGGTACATGTGTCTCTTTCAATCCCACTTCTGGGCATACACACCGAGGAAACCAGAATTGAAAGCAACTGCTTTTCTAACTTTGCCCACCCCCCAACCCTCTTTGTCATTCTTTTTCCTGGCATCTTTTTTTTTTTTTTTTTTGCAGGGGGGTGCCTATGTTGTACAAGCATGCAGGATCTTAGTTCCCTGACCAGGGATCAAACTCATGCCCCACTCCTTTGAAAGTATGGTATCTTAACCACTGGACTGCCAGGGATGTCCCCTTTCTGGTGTCTTTACTCATACTCTCTACTTAAGGAGAAAGACTGCCTTCATAGAAACCGTCCTTCATTAAGCATTTTGTGTGGTGTATACAATATACTTCAGTTCATACTTACAGGCTGACTTTGCCTTACAGATTTCCACTGGGGCACTCCTGTTAACTTATCCTTTGACCTGGGTCCAGCCACACAAGAAAGGACAGACTGGTTCACTGATTCATTCAATAAGTAGTTATTGAGCATCTCCTCTGTGCCAGGCACGATGATCAGAGATGCATTTGGAATGATGAGCAGGGAGAGAGTGATGCCACTGTCCTGATCCACAAGGGGTGGACTCTCAATAGTTCGCCGTGATAATAAAACAAATGGGAAGTGAAGGAGAGAAATGACACCTTACCTAGAGATGGGCTTGAAGGAAGTAGTGGGGTCCTGAAGCAGTGACCCATGATCTGACATCCAGAGTATTTCGTGGGAGCTAACTTGATGAATGAAGTGGGAATGGAGAGAGGCGAGAGTTTTGAGGGTCTCAGAGGAGCGTACAGCCTGTGCCAAGGCCCAGTGGCAGGATGGAATGTGATGTATTTAAGGAGCTGAAAGTAACTTGTGCAGCCAAAGAGCAGTAAGGACGTGGGAGCTTGGTAGGTGGAGAAGAAGCTGCACGTAAGGGAGCAAGCAGATCCTCAGGGTCTCAAAGGCAGGCTTTGGTCCTTATCTTACAAGCTGTGGGAAGCCATTCAGGGGATTTAAACATGGGACTTCCATAAACGTATTTAGATTCTGAAAGGATCCCTCAGCCTCCAGATGAAGAATGGATCTTAGAGGGGTAGAAGTAACCTAGAGGTGACCTGGGTAAACTCACATAGGAAGTTATTATAATTATCTGGGAAAATACTAAATGTATGAAGATTTGCTTTAAAACTTATAATTTAAAAAGCAAATGGTTCAAATAAAGTTAAATTTCTTGCCTTTAGTTTGAAAAGCTGAGTTAATAATTATTGCCTTCATACTGATGGCATAAATTTTTAAATAATGCTCATAGCCAAATAGGTATATTTGGTAACACCTAAAGTATATAATGATACTGTATATAAAGACTCTGATGCTGGGAGGGATTGGGGGCAAGAAGAGAAGGGGATGACAGAGGATGAGATGGCTGGATGGCATCACGGACTTGATGGACGTGAGTCTGAGTGAACTCCGGGAGTTGGTGATGGACAGGGAGGTACCCTTGGCAGTGACTGAACTAACTAAAGTATATAAAAAAGGTTGCTTGCTTGCCAGTAAAATTCTTGAAGTGGAGTGAAGTGAAAGTTGTTCAGTCGTGTCCAACTCTTTGCGACTCCATGGGCTTCACTTTTTAAAGATAGAAAAGTTAAGCACTTAAGAATTTAAAACGAGGGGCTTTGCTTGGTTGTGACAGTGAACATTTGAGGTTACTCTTTTGGAAAAAGAACTCAGGCTGCAGAACCTGTGATCAAGAAGGGAGATGGGCTTGTTTAGAGAAACAGCAAGAATCAAATTTCTTGTCATCTCATAAAATGTTAGTAGTGAACTTCCAAGCTAAAAATAATTTTTTAGGGTTGAGTTGGGGAAAATGAGCCAGCCAGAGTTTTAAACAGACCAAGATATCTTCTTAGTGGATGAAGAAGCAGGTTAGCATTCCAGATGCTGGTAACTGTTTTGAGCCCCTGATGCCAGAAAATTGTTCAGTAAAGAAATAATTGTGGGGAAGGAATGATCTCAGTCCTATGTCCTATGAAATTTGCTGTTGTTGTTTAGTTACTAAGTCGTGTCCGACTCATTGTGACCCCATGGACTGTAGCCCTCCAGGCTCCTCTGTCCATGGGATTTCTCAGGCAAGAATGCTGAAGTGGGTTGCCATTTCCTTCTCCTGGGGATCTTCCCAACCCCAGGATTGAACTCATGTCTTGTGCTTGACAGGTGGATTCTTTACCACTGAGCCACCTGGGAAGCCCATGAAATTTTTTATAATGTATCCATTTTGAATGATTGAGCACATAAAGAGAAACATGCTTTTTCCCACTATGTTCAGCCTCCCTTGGCAGATTGCAATCTCTGTGCTCTCTTAGCTTCCTCTCTCTACTGTCTGCACAGAGAAAGCAGGTAAATCAGATGTCTGGTTGTAGCTGTGGCTCCTCCATTGCTTGCAATTCTCCACAGCTCTTCTTGCGGTCCTTAATGCCTACTGAGGGGAGTGCTTTAGTTGAGGACAGGCTGAGCCTAGATTTCTTCTAGAATGCAGTGGTCACGGCTGTTAATGAAGAGTTCAGTAGTGTTTAGGGCTCAAAGTCTTGGAATAAGGGGCTATAGCCCCTTTTTCAGGATCTACTAAGGGATTAAACTTCTCTTCCAGTCTTAACTCCTATCTTGCTCTCATTTTAACTCTCTTGACAAGGGAGGGGCTCTTCTGTCTTTGTAGCCTCAGTTTTAAATCAGCATGTTGTCATCTTTGTAAAGCTATGCCTGAAGTTTGATAAATTAACTTTAAAGGTGACACCATGCATATCTGGTAGAAATATGATTTTGTAGAAAATTGTATAATCCTCACTGTTAGACATGAAGAAAGGGATGAATATAGCTCTTTGCCAATAATCGTTGTAATAAAGTGCTTAGAGTGTGATCCTATTATTTGAATTTTCCTTGCCTTACTATGCATTGTTTAGTACTACGCTACAGAATATTATGAGAATACTGCAAGCTCAAACTCATGTTTGCACAAAGTGAGGCTTAGATCTTTGAAAGAAAAAACATACATTAAGGTGAGAGAACTGTAATATCGAACACTCAGACTCGTTCAGTATTATATACTGTGTGAAAACTAGGACCTATTTTATCATTTTGTTTTGCTAACTGCAGAAAAAAAATTAAGTGGCGGATGTGACAAAAACATTAAAATATCACTTTGTCTTCCTAGTTATCCTAAGAAGATCTTTCTATTATGTCTTCCTTTGTTCATTTATTGCTTTGTGGTCTTCTCAAAAGGAAAGCTTTTGGCTAACACACTCATATAATTTGGAAGATTTCTGTTTGTTCCAGAGGATATTGGAGAGACTCTATTCCTTTTTCCAGCATCTGACTTTAAAGATAAATTGTGTTTTTGTAATAATAACAGTATTGTAGAATTTTTATAGTACTTCTGGAGAACAACGAAGAGGGGTATTTATTAGCATCCCCGTGAAGTCTCTAGCAACTGTAATCATTCCCTATTTTGTAAAAAGAAACAAACTAGTTAGGTCAGATTTATCTCTGACAGCCGACTAAAATCCATTCTCATTTCTAAGTAGGTGGCCTTGTGCTGAGTCAGCTCTCGTAATATGAATATGTTTTCTCTGTTTCTTTGGGGTCCCATATGACTCTTTCCTTCCAGCGTGTGTCAAACTACCCTCATCACCACAGTAACAGAAAGCATTTAGGGATAAGACTTCGTATACTGACTTAGGTAGGGACTCCCACCTCCTGGGCTTTACCCCAATGTGCCCGTTCACACTACTGTCACGGCACCTACCTCATTCAAACCACATTTTTCTATCTGTCTTGACCCCTGCTCTCCCCGGGTCTCAACAGTGTTGACTCCTTGAAGACAAGATTGTTAAAATATTTGCTTGTTTACTTGTAGTATTTTTTAAAATACTCTGCCCTGGGCACACTGTCTTGGGCACAGTAAACACTGGATTAATATCTAGTGAAGGAGGGCCATAAAGGAGAGAAGGAAAAAGAGAGGGAAAGAGAGAAGGGAAGGAGAAAGAAAGGAAGAAAAGTAGGGAAGAGGTATAGGAGGGACAAAGGATGGACTAGTCTGCCACTTCCTGGCTATGGGGTTGTTTGCCTCAGCCTCTGTTTTCCTATCTGTAAAGTGGGGGTAATGATATCACCTACCTTTTGTGGTTGTTCAGGGAATACATGCGAGAACCTTTTTAGAATATGCAATATGGCTCATTATTTTCTTTCCAAACTTTCCCTTTGAAAAATCCTATACTTCCTCTAGAAGTTTTTCCAAATGTGTCCCACCCAGCCCAGTTTGGAAATTCCAAGACTTCAGCATGTAGATACATAGGTTATACATTAGACTAAATTTGATGTTCTCTTAATGGTGTCCTTCTGATCTTTCCAAGAGGGCCATGTGGTATGCTGGAGCCACCTTTTCCCATCTCCTGAACAGTGACATCCTATTGGTAAATTGAAATCTGCTTAGAAACTGACCAATGTTTTCCTCCCAGACACAGGATGTTAGACACTTGCCAGCACAGCACTGCCCTAATCCTTCCTGCCTCCGTCTTACAGGTGGTCCTTGGGCACGGGCAATGGGTGTCCTATTTGTAACTGTCTCGTATGGTAATTCAATACATGTAAATGTCGCCAGCAATGATCTGACAGTAACAATTAAAAATGAAATAAATGTATGGCAAAGATAAAGCCAAGAAATTCAAGGAGAAATATGTTACCCCAAGTCTCAGAAATATCTGCCTTTTTAGACTGGACAAAGCATGTTGTAGAGTTATTAAGGACACCTGTAATACTATTACTGTATTATTAAATATTTGTTAATATCTTGAGTTTTTGATCCGCTCATCCTCTTGAATAATCCATTTTTGTCTATCTTAGTACACATTACATTTTGACAAAGGCTAACTCAACCATTTGGAGAAGATAATGGCAACCCACTCCAGTGCTCTTGCCTGGAGAATCCCAGGGATGGGGGAGCCTGGTGGGCTGCCATTTATGGGGTCACACAGAGTTGGACACGACTGAAGTGACTTAGCAGCAGCAGGAGTAACTCAACCATTGTTAACATGCATGTGATCGGTTCATGTTTTTGACCCACCAAAATGAACTGTTAAAAAACATCTTTTACATTTATTTGTGGATAAGAGAGTTTTATTGCTTCTCTTACAGAAAGATAGATGGATTGTTTATTCCTTTTTATCCCTTGAGGGCCTTTCAACCATAGAAAAGTAGGGGGCTGATTGCTAAAGAATCCTGAAAATTCCCTGCCAATCAAAACAAACAAATAAAACATTTAAAAAATCCATTAAATTCATTGTCCTTATACATATAATAGGGCCTGCAACAGAACTGCAATGATATCACACATATTAATCACTTAGCAAGTGTCAGTTTTTGAGCAAAGGCTTTACATATTCTATTATCATTTTATCCTCACAACAAGCTTGGGAAAGTTCTACAGCAGGTATCATTATCTCCCCCATTTTACAGATGCGAAACTGAGGCTTATGGCTGTTATGATTTGCTAAGAAATCTAGTTACTAGATTTACAAAATTACTAGACATTTCCTTTGCTGCTGTACATGGAACTGAATTATGGGTTCTGAGCATTCTCTGATTCTTTCCAATTGTGTGGACTTGAGCAAGCTGCGACGCCTATCTTTCACTTTTCCTGCTGTGTGATGAGGCTAGTCTACCTGGTGGACTTACGTGACTGTTGAGTATAACACCATGTGTGCAAAGCTCATTACTTGGAAGTATTGCCCATGTGCTTTCTACTCTAGTTCTTATCATGGCTGCTATGATAAGGAAGCTTTCTAAGAGTGGCCTTCCTTTCTCATTTAGGTTCTTAACTATTCATTTTTTAAAAAAGTTTTTAATTAATAGGAAGAAAGTCAGGCTGCTATAGTAATGCTGTTGTGTTGTGTTCCACATTTTGGAAACACACCCTAAGGTGAGCCCCAGTGAGTCATGCCCTTGTAAAATCCACCAGCCTTGAACAGTGAATAGAAGTTGTGAATTGCTTCTAGCAAAAAAAGATTTGACAAATGTGATGAGTTATCCCTCCTGTGGAGATGTTTTGTTATAGAATTCTTTGTCTCGGTGGATAAGAACATCAGATTCTCCGGCTGGCCCTGAGAGAGTAAGGTGTTGTGTAGTGAGAAACCAACAGAGAAGATCACGTGGCGTGGAGCTGCAGACAGCCTCTAGGGCAAGATGGTGACTTCCAGATGACATCCAGCAAGTACTGGCTATTCACTGCCATGTGAGCTTGAGTGAGGACCCCATGCTCCAGAAAGGCATACAGACTGGCTGATACCATGATTACAGCCTTGTGAAAATTTAAGCAAAGGACCCAACAGCTTGTACCAAAACCGTTATTTTAAGCCACATCTATTACCGTATTTGTGGTACTTTGTTATGTAGCAGTTGATAAGAAATATATATATATATCTATTCAAGTTTCTGAATACCTGGCAAACTTATTCATTTTTGCCACTTTAGCATTAGACCTTAAATTATATCTTAAATTTTATTTGTAATTGGAGCAAAATAAAAGCTAGTTTTTAAATTGTCAGAGGGCTAGTAAATTTTCACTACTGACATATATAAAATGACCTAGAACAGAAACTTTTCAGCTCCTAGAGATGTTAGTCTAAACCTTGTCTTTAGTAGATGAGAAAACTGAATCACCTTTACACTGCATCCCATTGCCTCTGTGCATTTTGAAGTTTTCACTGAGATTTTTTTATAATAACCTTTATATTGTTTATTTATGGAAATGAAGAAATGCCCAAAGTTGCATTGTACAAATATAAGGAACTTCAATGTTAGCTCTCCCCATTATAGACAATCACTAAAGGTTACCAGAGTGGAGGTAAGCAGAGACATATCTGAGGGTCATCCATATTCACCGCCTGGTGCCAGTGGTCACGGCATTCCTCTTCTCATGAGCTCTCAGCACATCAGCTTCTGATTTCAGATTGGGAGACCAATGAATAATAAGTTTATCTGGTGTGTACTGCAGAGGATGCAATGTTTAGTTGAGCCGTTGACTCCTTATGCCTGTAGAATAAGTAAGAACTCTATACTGTGCTTGGTAAGGTCTTCCTTCACTTTCTTTCCAAGGAATACTGGCCTTAAAATATCCACCTCTGGGTTTTGTTCTCTCAACTCATTACAAGTTTAAACTCTGCTCTTCCTTCAGACAGGGAAGCTCAAGTCCTCCATTGCTGCCTCTGCTCATCTCAGCACACTGGCATGTTCCATTTGATTTGGTAGTGCTGAAATCAAACACACACACACGCACACACACACACACACACACACACTCTTTTTACTCTTGGCTCCCGAAATAGGCTATAAATGTCTCAGGTTTAGAGAAGAGTGCCATACACCAGTTTTTATCCCCCACAGTATCTAGTAATATGACTTCATAGGTATTAATTCGATGTTTGTTAACTGATTAATTAATTAATTGGTTAGTATGGATAGGAAGTGGGTAATGGATATAATTAGAGGGCTGATAACAGGAACGCATCACAGTTGACAGGAAGTAGGAAGTTGCTAATAGCTGTAATTAGAGACCTAATAACAGGAGCATATCAGGAAGGCATGCAATAAGGAGACGAGGCCACAGGGAAGAACAGACAAGAGAAGAGACCTTCAGGCTGAAGAAATATCCCATCAGTGGTGCAGGGCTTTGTTATTTTGGAATTTGGAGAGTAGCATAATTCTCTCACAATCTCTGGAGCAGAAAAGATATGTTGTGGTTTACATCTGATTTGTTTCTTCCCTCATATCTATCTATATGTATCTATGTATCTAGATATGTACCATTGGGTTGAAAGAGTCAGACATGACTTAGAGACTAAAGCACCACGACATACACCTGTATATCTGTCTATTTATCTATCGATCACTGTGATGACTTTGCTTCTTGGAAGGAAAGCTATGAGAAAACTAGACGGTATATTAAAAAGCAAAGACATTACTTTGCTGACAAAGTTCAGTTCAGTTTCTCAGTCGTGTCTGACTCTTTGTGACCCCATGAATCCCAGCACGCCAGGCCTCCCTATCCATCACCAACTCCTGGAGTTTACCCAAACTTATGTCCATTGAGTTGGTGATGCCATCCAGCCATCTCATCCTCTGTTGTCCCCTTCTCCTCCTGCCCCCCATCCCTCCCAGAATCAGGGTCTTTTCCAATGAGTCAACTCTTCACATGAGGTGGCCAAAGTATTGGAGTTTCAGTTTCAGCATCAGTCCTTCCAATGAATATTCAGGACTGATTTCCTTTAGGATTGACTGGTTTGAGCTCCTTGCAATCCAAGGGACTGTCAAGTGTTTTCTCCAGCACCACAATTCGAAAGCATCAATTCTTCGGTGCTCAGCCCTCTTTATGGTCCAGTTCTCGCATCTGTACATGAGTACTGGAAAAACCACAGCTTTGACTAGGTGACTTGACATGGTCAGTGTAGATATGACATCATTTTTAGATCTGTATTTGTTTATTGAGGAATACTTTACATTGATAAATAGATAATTTTATATGTGTAGTTTGATGACTTTTGATAACTATGTGCAGGTATGTTCAGTTGGTCGGTCCTGTCCAACTCTTTGTGCCCCCCTGGACTGTAGCCCACCAGGTTACCTTTGTCTCTGGGATTTTTCCAGGCGAGAATACTGGAGTGGGTTGTCGTTCCTTACTCTGGTTGACAACTGTGTACATTCATATAATTCACAGTCTAATTAAGATATAGAATTTCTATCATTCCAGAAAGTTCCTTGTGGACCCTTTGCAGATAATCACATTTCCCAGAAAACAAAATCATTCTAATTTCTATTAGTTTTCTCTATCATAGTACATCATATGAGTGGAATCACAGAATATGTACTCCTTTGTGTCTTGCTGCTTTTCTGCGTTATATATAGTTTTGGATTTTTCTGGGCTGTTTTATTTATTTATTTATAGTTGACCTATAATATTAAATTAATTTCAAGTATACAGCATAGTGATTCAGTATTTTTACAGGTTATTCTCCATTAAAATTTATTACAAGATATATTGTATAGCACAGTGAATTATAGCCATTATCTTACATTACATTTTTGACATTCACCTGTGTTGTTACATATACTGAGTGGCATTTCTTTATATGAAGATATAATTTGTCTATCCATTCTTCTATTGCTGAATATTTGAGTTTCCAGTTTGAGGGCTCTTAATGAAGTTTCAGTGTATATTCTTCTATGCATCTTTTGTGGATATATGTTCATATATTCATATATCACATGTTCTTTCAAGAGATATCTTCATTTCTCTTATAACACCTAGGAATGGAATCACTGAATTGCAGGGGAGACACATGCGAACTCTTAAAGAAACTAACCTTTTCTAAAATGGCTTTTACCATTTTCATATTCTTAGTAGAAGTGATTCCCAGTTGTTCCAAGTCTTTGCTGACCTCCGTCTGTCATTTCAGCCATCCTCATGGCTGTGAAGAGGCTCTCGGTTATAGTTTTCTTTTTTGTAAATTGATTAGAATTGGAGTACAGTTGGTTTACGGTGCTGTTAGTTTCAACTATACAGTAAAGTGAATCATATATCCCCTCTTCTTTGGAATTTTTTTCAATTTAGGTCATCACAAAGCTTCCAGTAAAGCTCTCTGAGCTATACACTAGGTTCTCATTAGTTGTCTAATTTACACATAGTATCAACACTGTGTGGCCAGTCCCAATCCCACATTTCATCCCACCTCATCTTCCTTTTTGGTATCCATACACTGTTCTCTTCATCCACGTATAGTTTTCGTTTCTGCTGTTTCCCTATTGACTGGTGAGGAAGGACTTTGCATGTGCTTGTCAGCCATTCAGACATCTAACTTTGTGAAGTGTCTATTCACATCTTTTGTCAATGTTTAATTTGTTTGTTTTTTGTTATTAATTATTTTAATGTAATTTGAACATTTATATTACAAACTATTTGTATATTGACATTTATTATGTATTTAATCCATTTGTCAATGGGAGAAAATCCCTGCCAGAGTGGTTTACTTATCCTCAAATAGACTCAGTGAAGTTTCAGTACCTTTGCTGCAGAGTTTCACACCAAAACCAGAGCCAAAGCAGGTGTTGCTACCATCTGAGAGTGATAATCATTCACAGATGCTACATATGGTATCTCTAGGAACTCGAAGTCTACAAATGTAGTTCTCTGCATTCTTACACTTTTGTGACTTAATCATCCCCTTCCTACACTTGTTTTAATTTATCTGTTAAAGGTGAAAAAAATCCCTGTGAGATTATGAGAGTAATTAATTTCTATGAATTGAGTATTTAAATCATATCTTTTTTTAGATGAAAGAGTGACTGTCTCTTTTTTGTAGGGGCCATTACATTCTATGGGAGCTTCCCAGGTGGCGCTAGTGGTAAAGAATCCGTCTGCCAGTGCTGGAGACATAAGAGACCTGGGTTCGATCCCTGGGTTGGGAAGATCCCCTGGAGGAGGGCATGACAACCCACTCCAGTGTTCTTTCCTGCAGAATCCCATGAACAGAGGAGGCTGGTGGGCTACAGCCCATAGGGTCACACAGAATTGGACATAACTGAAGCTACTTAGCACACATGCATTACATTCTGTGGGCTTCCCAGATGGCTCAGTGGCAAAGAATCCACCTGCCAGTGCAGGAGACATGGGTTTGAGCCCTGGTGCAGGAGATCTCCTAGGGAAGAAAATGGCAACCTACTCCAGTATTCTTGCCTGGGAGATTCCATGGACAAAGAAGCCTGCCAGGGTCACGAAAAAATTGGATATGACTTAATGACTAAACAGCAACATTACCTTCTATGTACAGTAGTGTAGCTGTGCAATTTGAATGCTTTCATTAGCTTGTATCAGGGTCATTACAATAGTGACAGCTAAGAAATGTTAATACATACTTAGAAAATGTGTTTGTTAATGGTTCTCAGGCAAAGACTGTGACAGAACTGCCCCTAATTCCATAAACATAAGGCATATTAATCCCTTTAGTTGACAGGTGCTTAAATGGGCAGATTGGATGAATAATTGGGTTGTTCTCCTAATCCTTAGCTTTGAATATAAATGAGAAATATACCAATATTTTTATTTATCTTCAGTAACGTCTTCTAATTGATTTATTTTAAAATAAACTGTTTCTGCAGAATAGTGTTTTTTTCAACATCTGTTGTTCACATGAAAAAGGTTGTAATCATAAAACATTTTTTAAAAGCTCATACCTTTTAACACTCAACTCTCTTTCCATATCCCATATGAAGGACTGGAGAAGTCATCCTCCAATGATTTCATTTTAAATGACATTAATTTTTTAAGGGAAAAAACCCCCCAATTCCCTAGGAAGAAGCTGAATTCCTCTGGAGGATGTTCTGTGCCTTATATGCCCCCAGGATACAATTTACTGTTCTACTGTGACCCAAAATTTTTCAGGTAGTTTCCAGAAGAGCCTAATATACTCTCAGGAGGCAGCACTTGTCCTGGAAAGACCCAGCTCAATATTTCTCTTTACTTGACGACAGTGAAAGAATTACTTAACATTTTAAAGAGTGGGCTGATATATTTCTGAACCTTTTGTTGCTGTCTCTCATCTGTCAGTGTGATGAAGGATTGGGAAAAAAATTTAGAGTAAGTGAGAATTGTGGCAGGAGAGACATGGGAGACATTTTAAAAATATCGGAAGAAAAGTTTGGGGAAAAAGAAACTTGGGGAGTTCTTCAGTACCAAATGAAACCAACAACAAGCCAAGAAGCTCCCAAAAGGTCAGCACCTTAAAAACTGACAGTGCAGCCAATATCTCACACTAAAGCCATAATGAATGAGAGAAGGACGGTGAGAGACCGGGGACAAGGAGGTCAGGTTATGAAATGTGGTACCACGTCCAGAGGGACCCCAGGGCAGGGAACATCTGAGTAGCCAAATTATGTATGGGTATGTATATATATACATACATATGTGTGTGTGTGTGTGCTAGGTAGCTTTAGCCGTGTCTGACTCCTTGAGACCCCCATGGACTATGGCCCATCAAGCTCCTCTATCCATGGGATTCTCCAGCAAGAATACTGGAGTGGGGTGCTGCACCCTCCTCTAGGAGATCTTCCCAACTTAGGGACTGAACCCACATCTCTTCTGTCTCCTGCACTGGCAGCCAGGTTCTTTACCACCAGTGCCGCCTGGAAAGCATGTATATATATTTGCACCAAGTTTAGGGCTGATGACTGAAGAAAAAAAAAAGCATAACTTAAAAGTTGAGAATTGTGTCTAACTAGGCGGACTTACTGAGGACATAAGGCCAGGAGACGGCCTCTCAGATAGCTCTGTGGGACTGCTCTGAAAAGATAAGGGAGGAGGCAGCATATATAGGAATTTTTGTCAAAAAAAAAAAAACAAACAAAAAAAACACCAGACAAACATGTAGTTGAACAGCAAAAGATTATTGCTAATTGAAGAAAAATCAGACATTTCAAGATACTAAATTTAGCACTTTTCTAGGTATGGGAAGATTCAGGAGCCTGTGTTTAATGAGATACTTTCTTTGGTGTGCACCTTGACTCTCTAGGGCCAGGATCCTGTTTTTCTCCATCCTGATTCCCCTCAGGGTGTACCTTTGGGGGTGGCTGCAGAGGCTGATGGCTTGATGACTCAATATTTACTGAAATGGCAGGTGACATTGTCCACAGGCTCTTTCTAAATCTCATGTCCAGGCTTCCCAGGTGGCTCAGTGTTGAAGAATCTGCCTACCAATGCAGGAGACAGGGGTTTGCGGTCCCTGATCCAGGAAGATCCCACATGCCTCCGAGCAACGAAGCCTGTGCGCTACAACTATTAAGCCGTGTTCTAGAGCCTGGGAGCTGCAACTGCTGAGCCCATGTGCTCTAACTATTGAAGCCTGCACCCTAGACCTTGTGCACACATTGAGGAGCCTGCACGCTGTAGCTAGAGAGCAGCCCCTGCTTGCCACAACTGGAGGAAAGCCCACGCAGCAACAGAGCCCCAGCACAGCCAAAGATAAATTAAATTAGTTTTTAAATGTATCAGTTTTATGCCCATACATACCGTCATTTGTCTAAGCATTTGAAAACTTAGACAGCTGTACAAAATTTTAATTGATTAGCATTTGTAATGTTAACAAATGGATTTGAGTGAATTTTATATTTTATTTGGATAAATGATGTTGACCATGTTTGGTCATGATTGATGGGAGCGTCTGGAAGGAAGGAGACATAGCTCTTCATTTTCTTACCTTCTGGGTCTGACGCAATCCTTGTTTCTAGATACATGAGGAACCTCAGTGGATGGAGTAAATTCGGACTCAAGAGCTTTCTACCTGACTTGGCTACTTCATAATAATGGCCTTTCTTTTCTTTTTTCATCTGAGAAATAATTGATAGATACCACTGTATAGGTTGAAAGTGCACAGTATAATGATTTGATGGACATACACTGTAAAATGATGGCCACAATAAGTTTAGTGAACATCTCTCATCTCATATGTGAACAAAAAAATATATATTTTTTTCATTGTGATGAGAACTCAGTAATTTTTGTATATAATGTATAGCAGTGTTAATTATTTTAATCATGCTATATATTATATCTCTAGTACTTATAATGATAGCATTATATTTTACTATAATTATTATATTCATAGTTATAATATTTATAAGTATAAAATTGTGACATTTAAATTATTATTAATAGTGATTTTTCTTGATAGAATGCAGGAAGCCCTTTTTCTGAAATAGAAGTGCATCTACAGGGTTGCCACATTTTCTCCCTTTGTGGCTGTAAATTGCCTTTCTAATGCAAAAAGATTACCTGTGGCATAGCAAGACAAGAATCCTTGGAATGATTGTTTCCACTCACTGGTATTAAAAGGTCGGGCTGTACAGAAAGGGACAAATTAGGAAGAAAAATAAGATTTCAGAGTATTGCTTACATTTTCTTTTAAGTGCCTTTGGTGGACTTCCCCTGGCTCAGATGGTAAAGAGTCTGCCATCAATGTGGGAGATCTGGGTTCAGTTCCTTGCTTGGGAAGATATCCTGGAGAAGGAAATGGCAACCTATTCAAGGCTTCTTGCCTGGAAAATCCTAAGGACAGAGGAACCTGGCAGGCTTCAGTCCATGGGATCACAGAGTCAGACACAGTTGAACAACTAACAATTTCATACTTTTTGGTGTACTTTTCAAAGAATCGATTTATCTTCATAAACTCTCAGGGGTGAGTTTTGAGCCAATTTACTTTTCCAGCAAGATAGGAAATCTCCCAACTTGGAAAACGTAAAACAATAAAAATAAATGTATAACTGAATCACTTTGCTGCATACATGAAATTAACACAACATTGTAAATCAACTGTATGCCAATTTTACAAACACACAAAAAAATAGAAAATAAAATTATCAAGCCAGTTCATAAGACTGGGAAATATTTTTCCAGCTCCCTTTTAGCTATGTGATTAGTTTCGGTTTCTTGAAATTAGTAATCCTTTTATGGTAGGTTCCATGCTTCCCTGGTGGCTCAGGTGGTAAAGCGTCTGCCTGCAGTGCAGGAGACCTGGGTTCGATCCCTGGGTCTGGAAGATCCCCTGGAGAAGGAAATGGCAACCCACTCCAGTATTGCTGCCTGGAAAATCCCATGGACAGAGGAGCCTGGTAGGTTAAAGTCCATGGGGTCGCAAAGAGTCGGACATGACTGAGCACACTTCCACTATGCTAGGTTCCATAACTGTTTAAAGAGCTGGAATACTAATGTCATCAAACTGTTGTGTTTATTTTGGATTAGTTCAGTTCAATGTAATCTCAGCCTTTTCTAATCTGTTTTATATTTTTATGTAAACTTTAATCTGGTATCACACGCAGGTAATTATGACAGCTCCTTAATACAGTAAAAAAGAAAATATTCAACTAGTACTTTGAAGCATGTAGGACTTTGTACCATAATTCTCAGACACGGTGATGCTGATTTCTTTATTCTCAAACACTAGTGAATACAACCATTGCTAATTCATATACATTTTGCTTAGATTCGTGAAATTATAGTACTTTGTTTGCATATTGGTGAAAATACTGCTGCTGTTCATTAGCTATAAACTTGAAGGGGAAACTGCAATGTGGATCCATCCAGCTTTGGAAGTTTGGAATCAGAATATTTAAGTTATCATTTGTGGTCTTCCCTGGTGGCCCAGTTAGTAAAGATTCTGCCTGCAGTGCAGGAGACCCAGGTTCAATCCCTGGGTTGGGAAGATCCCCTGGAGAGGAAATGGCTACCCATTCTAGTATTCTTGCCTGGGAAATCCCATGGACAGAGGAGCCTGGTGGGCTACTGTCTATGGGGTCACAACGAGTCAGTCACGACTGAGTGTACTTTATAGCTAGAGAGATTTTCAACCTACTCAAATCTAATGGGGAGGTAAGCACTGGCTATAGAGCCAGTGGAGTTAGAATAACTCTAGAGTTACTCTCAGTTTTCCTTGGAATGGCATGAGTTTATAAGAAGCATGTGTTCTTTTCAGGTGGAAGAACTGTAAAATGTAAGAGAAACACTACAACCTGTTTAAGTCTAGCATGTCTTCCCACATCAGGGGGTGGGGACAGTGCACATCTCGGAGTCAGATAAAAGTGCATCTCAGGTATTTAGAATCTTCATTGCCAGAGGATACTCTAAGATCAGCTTTTGGTCTGGACCATCCATACTGTTTTCTTGGGATACTGTGGAGGAGAGACCAAAGTGGGTAGAAAGTCCCCTGTGTTCTCATATTGACTCATTACGTCTGCATGCATTAAGCCTTTTCTGTAGACAAGATACATATACAACTGTACATTGAAATAGAGTTTTCTTGTTCTCAAGGGAAGTTGAATCCTATAATTATTCTCTACTTCAGCCTCTGGATATTTATATTAACATTCTACAATGTAGTGATTTTAAAAACTGATGTTATTTGTAAGTGTTTGACTTTGAGTTTATAGAATGTCTTTGAACTGGATGTATTTGTTAATACTGAAACTTACTGTGATAATTTGTTACTGCTGAAGCAAAATATTTTTTGGTAAAATTTGAAACATAGGGAAAAGCTGTTTTTAAAGGGTCTAACAATTTCATCTGATGAAAAAATAGGCCACATTTATCTCTTCAATGATAAATCCTCATATACTTCTATAGGGAGTATAGCTCTTGGATAGATTGGGATCATATCTTTGCTCAGCTAGCTATTCACTGCCTGTTTATATTTAGGCAGCTTTATTAAGGGCTTCTCTGGTGGCTGAGATGGTAAAGAATCCAGCTACAATGCAGGAGACCAGGGTTTGATGCCTGGATTGGGAAGATCCCCTGGAGAAGGGAATGGCTACTCACTCCAGTATTCTTGCCTGCAGAGCCGCATGGACAGAGGAAGACTGGAGTCCATGGAGTTGCAGCAAAGAGTCAGATACGACTGAGTGACTAAGCATGCATGCACAGCTTTATTAAACGTTGCTTTTTTTTCTTTTATCTGGTGAAATGGGAATTATAATAATATTCACCTGAGAGAGTTGTGATGGTTAAATGCATAGGACCATGTGAAGTGCCCTGCATCAAGCACATATTAGGAGCTCAATAGACATTCATATTTTATATCCCACACTTAGTACAGTGTCTTGAACATGCTTAAATTATTTATTGAATAAATAAGTCAGTCCTTTGGGGCTCTGAGAACAAAATTGATTCTGAAACACATGGGTGGATAGGTTATACTCATTTTGGTAATCTGTTAAATGTATTCCTGAGTTAAGTGCTAATTACTTGAATCAATAAATAAGATTTTTGATGACCTTAAGACACCATGAGGCATGTACAGCAGCAGAAGAAGCTGTGCCTCTCTGTAAGGAACTTACATTACTCTCTAGGTGGGGGTGATAAGACCTGAACATTGGAAAAGTTCAAGAATAATATTGAATTAAATAACTGCTAAAATGATTAATGAAAATGATTTTAAAAATGATTCTAGTAAGTAATGGAGATAATAAGAATCTTAGGAGCTAAATGAAATTTCAAGCCTCAGAATTCAGGGGAGATTTAGTTACACCTCAGAACTTCAATGGGCTTCCCTGATAACTCAGCTGGTAAAGAATCTGCCTGCGATGTGGGAGACCTGGGTTTGATTCCTGGGTTGGGAAGAGTCCCTGGAGGAGGGAATGGCAACCCACTCCAGTATTCTTGCCTGTAGAATCCCCATGGACAGAGGAGCCTGGCAGACTACAGTCCATGGGGTCACAAAGAGTTGGACACAACTGAGCGACTAAGCACAGCACAGAATTTCAATATGGGTAACGTTTGAGATTTTATGCATTTTTGCAACTGATATTCTGTTTTTCCTCCATATTCATATTTGAAGTTGTTGTTGTTCAGTTGTAAGGTTCTGTCTGATTCTTTGTGACCCCATGGACTGCAGAACGCCAGGCTCTTCTGTCTTGCACTGTCTCCCAGAATTTGCTCAAATTTATGTCCACTGAATCAGTGATGCCATCCAACCATCTCATCCTCTGCGGTCCCCTTCTCCTTTTGCCTTCAGTCTTTCCTGGAATCAGGGTACTTTCCAATGAGTTGGCCCTTTGCATCAGGTGGCCAAAGTATAAATACATGTTTTACATATAAATATACATTATATATAAACTTTGTATAAACATATATAAGTATAAAATATATATAGTAAATATAAACATTTATTTTTATACAAACTATATATTTAGCAGTATATAATATATAAATAAAGTACAATATTTATGGTTTACTGCTTGAGGACCAACATGACCTACTAGATAAACAAAAATGAATGGAAAATATCCATAACCTGGAGCATATTGTACAAATATGCACATAACAATGAGATATAATATATGACCCCATGGAATTCTCCAGGCCACAATACTGGAATGCATAGCCTTTCCCTTCTCCAGGGGATCTTCCCAACCCAGGGATCAAACTCAGGTCTCCCACATTGCAGGAAGATTCTTTACCAGCTGAGCCACAAGGAAAGCCCAAGAATACTGGAGTGAGTAGCCTATTCCTTCTCCAGCAGATCTTCCCCAGTCAGGAATGGGGTCTCCTGCATTGCAGGCAGATTCTTTACCAACTGAGCTATCAGGGAAGCCCCTATAATATGATAAGTTCATTCAACCAGCATATTCCACATGGGGAAAGAAACTGAACATCGTTTACATGTTCTTATTACTAAATGGGCAGTGTGTTTGCTAGGGCTGCAAAGGTGAAAAAGATACAGATCTGACATTGAGGACAGGAGAGTCCAAAAGCGGATGAGTGACAGACAGGCATATAGATAAACACAGCAGCGACGCACAACAGCTGGAACAGATGCTCGGGAAGCCAGAGAAATGTGATACGTGAGGCTCCATTAGAGAGAAATAGGGGGATTCTGAGTAAACAGAATGACCTCTCGTGGAGAAATCAGGGAGGACTTCATGAAGAAGACATTTGAGTTGAACTTTGTTGGGAGATTATCTCAATAAATTCCCCAAACTGGACATATTTGTTCACATCTGATATGTGCAGATTTATATGGGGACTCCTGCACAGAATACTCTATGTTTTAGTATTCAGCCCCAGCACTGTGTCTGCGTATAGCAGAGGCTAACAAACATTTGGGTGAATCAAAAATATTGCATGTACATTGTGCTTTAACAGAAGGATTACTGAGGTTAAAAAATTGCTGAACGGCATTCCTGGTTCTCGTTTATCTTTGTATCCCCTCCAGTGCCTAATACAGTGTCTTGCATCCTGTATGTGCCTAAATAGTTGTTAAATTTATGACTTCTGGGTAGAAGTTGTTGATAATTAGGCTTGTGTGGTAAGTAAACATGTCAGTTTCCCCATGCTGATGTGTCAGAGCACATGGTAAATTTCAAAATGTGTTTGTCATTGTGGTACTGGTACAAAATGAGATATAGATCTCAACTAAAAATAATAATAAACAGGAACTTATATTTATTGAGTGCTTCTAATTTCTGTATGCTTGTGATAAGCATTTCACACGAATCATTTCTGATCTTTAAAATGAGCTGCAAGTAGATCTAGCTGTTTGGCAGATAATGGAATTAGACATCGAAGTGAATGGGCTGGGACTTCCCTGGCAGTTCAGTGGCTGAGACTCTGTACTTCCAGCTCAGGGGGCGCAGGTTCAACCCCTGGGCAGGGAACTAGGATCCTACATGCCGCATGGTATGGTCAAAAAAACAGAAAAATTAAAAAGGCACCAGAAGTGAACTGACTTAATCAAGGACACAAAATTAGTAAGACCTGGAAATGAGTCTAGAAGCAGAAAACTCCTGAAAAGATTCATTACACAGCATAAAATAGTCTATGATGATATAGTCTTTAAAACATGTGTAAAAATAAAAGTTTACTTAATAAATAGGAATGAGGTTAATTTTAGTGGGGAAAATTTCCATTTTTACCTTAAACAGTATTTCAGTGTAAATTCCAGATGTATTATAGAGTTAAATGTAAACAAAAGGATAAAAGGAAAAAAGAAATCATAAAAGCACCATAAGGTTAATATTTTGTCATATTCCTCTGTAGATAGATATTCTATATATAATATCAGTAAAAGAACAGCAATAAAAATAAAGATTGATTTGACTATGTAAATATTTACACCTTCTATAAATCAAAAGAATCAAAATTTGAAAAGCAAATGACAAGTTGTGAAAGCACAAAATATGCATTAATAGGTTAAGATTCATGATAATGTAAGTATCATAAATCAATAAAAATTATAACTTCTTAATGAAAAATAGGCAGAAGAAATGAACAAGCAGTTTTCCAAAGAAATACAAATTGACAATACATATGTAAAAACACGTACAACCTCACTGATATTCAAAAACTAAAGCCATAAGGAGAGGTCTCATATTATCTACCAAATTGTTAAAGATTAAACAAAACAGAACTTTGTCCTGGGGAGAAACTGTGAATATAACACTTGAATAAAGTAGTGGATATTTGTTGCAGTGTTATCTCTAAGAGTGAAAAATTTTAAAAATATTTAATGTGTAATAGGAAAGGGTTAAATTATGATTTCTTAATCATAATTATTAATCAAAATTATTCCAGTTATATCCCATGGAATATTAGTTAGCCACATTATGGATAATATTTAGTGATACAGAAAGTACCATCTCACATTCTCTTAAACAAATAGCACAAACATAGAGAATATCTTTTGAAAATTTTGGATCCTGCTGCTGTCTAACATTTGACTTAAAAATCCATGATAGAATTCCTTTCCTCTAACAGCTAGCTTTTGATGAGATGAAAAACAAACTGTTAGAGCTTAGGGTTAAATTATGAATGCATATCATGTTTGCAATTATGTTAAACACAGCAACAAAGTGTTACATAAATTAAACTGGACAATAGCCAAATTTCCTTCAGAGGATGGCAAAGTCAAAAACTAAGAATGAGATTTTCAATGTCTCTTTGAACCCCCATGGTGAGTTTTACTCTTGTTGTTACAGTTCTAATTCTCCACGAATGGCCATGTTTCATATTAGATCTACCCTTAAGAAATGAGGTATTTTAATAATGTGTATTAAGGAGATAAAATTTTAAAAAATGTTCACATAGAACACTTTTTTCAGAGAGAAGATTTATTCCATTGTGATTTACTAAATGTTAAATTAAGACATCATTTTTCATCATTTTTGTCCATAGTTGATTAGAATAGTGGAATTTTAGAGTCTGAAGGGATCTTAATGTCATTTAGTCTGGCCTTTTAATTTGTGTACATAAAATATAGGGCCCCCAATGATGTATTTACCCAAAGCCAGATTTTTCCTAGTTTCTTGATTTCAGTGACAACTCAAATCCTTTGATTCCTGTTTCAGTAGTCTTTCTTAACCCAGTGCTCCTTCTTGTGGAGTAAATATGGGCTTGTTTTCATTTTGCACAAAATCCAATCTCAGGTGTTCAAAGAAAATGATATGTTTTATAAGAAATGATGGAGTCTTTCTTAGAACCCTGTGATATTTGGGCAAGAAATTAAACTTCACCTCCCTTAAAAAAAATACACACACAACCCCAAACATCACTTGGGGATTCAACAGATTTTATTTTCCTGAACGGAGTCATCAGAGTTATAATAATTAACTACATTAAAACATCTACATCAAAAGTGTAGATTTAAAAATAGAATATTTTATGTATAACTGAAAAACTTAGGCTGGGTATTTCTGCATTCCAATTACAGTTCTTTAGGGAATGGGGTGACCTGCTCATCCATTTTGCATCTTCTCACAGAGTAACATTAATCAGAAAATTACAGTTCCGGAGGGAAGTTGTCTGGGAACATGGTGTTCAGTACAGATGGGGTGGGAGCACAGGAGAAAGGAGAGGAAGAGTCAGCCGGCTCCTTCACCTGGGAAATCTCAGGACTAGGTGAGGAGTCCCCAAGTCGTGTGGATGGAAAGGACACAGTCCAACACAAGTCTTAAGCCCCTCAGAGCCCAGTGATGCATTTCCGTTATCTTGCTAAGCTACAGCAATTTTCATTGCCTTTTAAAGGGAAGAAAAAAAAAAAAAAGAGCACTCTGCTTTTATTTGGAATCAAGGGCACACCACTTCCCGAACACTGTCTTTGCTGGTTCTGCCTAATGAAGCAGTTTAGGCACCACGTGACTGGAATAGCTGGAGTTGGCTCTGCAAGACCAGCTTGCAGAGCCGTCGAGATGAGCATATGGGCTCAGAAGACCTCTGATTGGCTTTAGAAAATAATGGTTGATGTTCTCTATGGATCTTGCAGGAGAATCTTACTGAAAAAAGACATGTATCATTTATGCCACTTCCTTCTGTTACTGGCAGCCCTGCAAACGATCTGGAACAGGTGGGCATACCAATAAGCAAAGGATGTGCTTTATAGCCTGTCATACTCCACTTAGCTTATTTTGATGAAGATATATAAAGGGAAGACCGCATTTGCACTTGATCTTGTGTTAGGAATCTGTAAAGCCCTAACAAAATAAAAGGGATGATTTCTCTTTGCTAAGTCAGTTGACTATTAAAATTGAGAATAATTTTCTTGCAATTTCACAGGACAGGGTTTCATCGATGGCAGCCATCATTTGGGGCAGGAGGGGGAGATGCAGTCTATCAAAAACAGATAAAGAAAAGCCACACCACAGCCTGCTGTTTCTGCTATTTTGGATGATCGAGCTCATGCGCAAATGAAATCATGACAGATTCATTTATATGAAATGGCCATTGCTGATCTCCTTGCCAGAAACTAGATTGCTTTTTTATTTAGGAGATTTGCCGAGCAGTCCTTGGCTTTCTTAGTTAGTGACAAAATGGCACCTGGCCAAACTGCCTCTTCTCATCCAGTTGGTGTTGCCAAGATCTTGGGATGCACACATTAAAATACATTTGCAGTCAGCTGAAAAAAAAAATTTTTTTTCTGTTGAGATGTTTAAATCATTTGCAGAGTTGGGTTGGGGGAATACCCCCTTTAGCATAATATTAAGATTAATAGCTGAAATGGTATAAATTTTGCAGTCAATAACCAGAGGGTTATGAATGAAAAAAACAAAAACAACTTATGGGTGTTTTTTTTTTTTCCATTAATGACGTTTACTATTATTGATCATCTCTGAAGTGCTTAAAGTATTTTCATTGCTGATTATACAGGCCAAATTTATTGAGCAACTGAACTCAATACATTGATTGGAGAACAAAAAGGTATTAGGTAGTCACAAAGAAGAATCTTTTACAGGAGTAAACTCTTAAAGCTTGTTTCTGGAAAGCTCACTTTCTGCTGTCCACCATCCCTTAGAGCGGGGTTCCCCAACCTCTGGGATCTAATGCCTGATGATCTGAGGTGTCGCTGATGTAATAATAATAGAAACAAAGTGCGCAATAAATGTAATGTGCTTGAGTCATCCAGAAACCTGGTCCCTGAAAAAACTGTCTTCCATGAAATTGGTCTCTCGGGCCCAAAATGTTGCCTGAGAGAGACAGGCTGCTTGCTTACTTGCAGAGACATGGGAGGACTCTTCTTGTGCCAGCTCACCTTCATAAATTCTTAGCAAGGAGGCAGGACTTAGTAGAATTATTATCAGATATGTGAATATATTTCCTAGTTTTATTTTGCAGTTTGCTTCTGCTCCTTCTTCTTACAGGCACCAATTGTTGATATGTTTGGTAGACTGATAATATTATTCATTTATTGAGTGACCACTGTGTACAAGGCCTTCCCTGATAGCTCAGTTGGTAAAGAATCCACCTGCAATGCAGGAGACCCTGGTTCAATTCCTGGGACAGGAAGATCCGGTGGAGAAGGGATAGGCTACCCACTCCAGTATTCTTGGGCTTCCCTGTGGCTCAGCTGGTAAAGAATCAGCCTGCAATGCGGGAGACCTGGGTTCAATCCCTGGGTTGGGAAGATCCCCTGGAGAAGAGAAAGGCTACCCATTCCTGTATTCTAGCCTAGAGAATTCCATGGACTGTATAGTCCATGGGGTCGCCAAGAGCTGGACAAGACTAAATGACTTTCACATTCACTTTTCACTGTCTACACGATGCCTATGTTAGGAGCTGGAGATTGAACACAAAATGAACAGATTCTTGCTACATTGAGCTTGCATCCCAAAGCACACTTTTCTTCCTTGCCCTCCCTCATAGCCAATTGAGAGAGAGAAGGATCAAGTAGTTAAGATAAACACATCAACTTGTGCTACTGATGAGGTAATTAGTGAACGTGCCTTTCAACTTGGCAGCCCAAAGGGCTTTGCTAATTAACATTTGACTCCTTGATTAGACTTTAAGGTACATGAGAGATGGAGCCGTATCTGTTTTGTTGGCTACCATCTATACAGGGTGGAGAAGGCAATGGTACCCCACTCCAGTACTCTTGCCTGGAGATCCCATGGATGGAGGAGCCTGGTAGGCTGCAGTCCATGGGGTTGCTAAGAGTCGAACACGACTGAGCGACTTCACTTTCACTTTTCACTTTCATACATTGGAGAAGGAAATGGCAACCCACTCCAGTGTTCTTGCTTGGAGAATCCCAGGAACAGGGAAGCCTGGTGGGCTGCCGTCTATGGGGTCGCACAGAGTCGGACACGACTAAAGTGACTTAGCAGCAGCAGCATCTATATAGGGAAAAGCGTAGTGAAATAACGTGACATAACATAACCTATATATGATGTAATATATAACAGTATAAATACACAAACATGTAAGTATGTTTATGTGTGTATATAGAGTCAATTTTACATAGGTACAGGTGTACATGTATAGAGTCTATTCTCATTATTTGTGGCAGTTACATTTTATAAAGTGACTGTGAACACTGAATTAATGAGTGCTAATTGTTCCTAGAATTAGTGGATACTAATTGCAAGTTTGGATGCCTGCAAATCTCTGGTCACAGCATTTTCATCAAGTAATCAATACACAGTGTTGTTTTATGTAAGTTTCTGTTTAAAGACACCTTATTTAATGTCTATTGTCAATTCATTAACATTGAGCTCACGGCCAGCAGTTCTATAACTCATACCTGAAAGGAAGTTTATCTAACACACGTATTTTCTCCAAAAGACACATTAACAGCTTTCTTGTGTCTCTAGTGCTTAGGACACTAGACAGCACTTCAGCTCTACTTGGGGACCATTTTAAGCAGCAAAATTACCAAGAAAAAAAGCACAAAATTGTAAAAAAAAAAAACCCATGGCACTAAATAGAGCACAAAAAAGATGCTTGTTTGCAGTATGAGAGTTGAAATAAAAAGGCAGAATGTTGCCTATTCAACCTCATTTGGGAACATGCCCATTGGGTGACTCAAAATTTTTGCTGCCCTGAGCATTCAGTCTGAATGATCGTGAGAGTGCGGGAAGTATTGATTTTGGCATTACAAATAAATTTTAGCGAGTGGATGATTTTGCAAATACGGAATCTGCAAATAATGAGGATTGATTGTATAAAGAGATATACATTAAATTGCACCTTCTGCCTTTCTCAGTGAGTTCTGAGCTGTAGATTTAGCTCTGGATGGATTGTAATCCAAAGCTGGGGATGCAGTTGCAAGCTCAGAGGAGGAAGGACAGATAAGCCCCTCTCTGTCCAAGTGCAGCACTCAGCACTCTAGACCTCTTCCCTCTTCCTGGTAAGCGACACAAGAGATGCAAATGGTTCAGTGACTCCAGCAGCCCACGCGAAGGCTGGGCCCACTTCCCAGGAGCCCTGAATACTGAACCGGAGAGGAAATGGCTGGAGGAGAGGATGCAAGCGGTGACTGTGTGGAAACTCTCAGGCGGCAGCCTGACCTTGCTCTCTGTTTGGGGTCAGATTCCTGTTTCTCAGCTGTAACTCCAGGCTTCACTGAGCCATCACACACTTCAGAATCCTGCTGGCCCAGCCTCCTGGAGACCAAGCTCTTCCCAGCTGACTGGCAATCCTTTCAAGGCAGGAGTGACCTGACCTACCTCCGCATCTCTGGAAGCCCAAAGCTTAGCAACAGGGCGTGGAGGACCCCCGTAAATGCCTTCTTGATGGGTTAACTGTCTTGAGGCTTTTCGCAAATTTTTAAATCAGACTTTTTTCCCCCAAGTGTCCATTGAATAGGCAGATGCTGTAATTCCTTTATTGAGGAGAAAAGGCTTTCATTCTGTAATTACGGAGGCAAGGCAAAGATCATAAGAATATTCAGTTGTAACAATTTAGTATGAATGCTTCTCAGTTAAAATGCAATTAATCAACAAATGTAAATTACTAATTATGAGTTCTTTTTCTGTTTCAATGTGGAATCATCTTTCAAATGTTGGTAGCACGAGGAGACTAAAACTGCATAAATGTGTAGGGAGAAAAATGGAACAACTAATTTAGAAAAAAAGTAAATTTGACCAATTTGTCCTGGATTGGGCCTGGACAGAGCCTAGCTGGATTCTGTGGTGGAGTATTTACAAAACACCAGCTCTACTTGGCATGCTATTTTGATGATGGTAGAAAGATAAATATGTAGAGAGAGAGATCACCAGATAGATGACTTTGTATAAGACGGTGTGTTAGTTCCCAAATGTTTCTCAAACAGGTACTGCAAACTGAGTGACTTTAAAGAACAGAAGTTTATTATTTCATAGGCCTGGAGTGCTGATGTCTAAAGTCAGGGTTTCAGCAGGGCCAGGCTCCCTTTGAGATGTGTAGGAGAGAATCCTTCCTTGTCCCTTCTGATGTTTGCCAGCAATCCTTGGCACTCCTGTCTGGTAAACATCACTCCATTCTCCGCCTCATTGTCTCATGGCTGTCTTTGCTTCTTGTGTCTCTGTGCCCATGTGGCATTTTCCTCTTATGGCACCAGTCCTGTTGGATTAGTGCTAAAGTTGCTTCAGTCATGCCCAACTCTTTGCAACACTATGGACTATAGCCTCCCAGACTTCTTCCATGGGATTCTCCAGGCAAGAATCCTGGAGTGGGTTGCCATGCCCTCCTCCCGGGGATCTTTTCAACCCAGGGTTCAAACCCGAGCTACTTATGATTGGATTAGGGTCACCTCTATTGATTTCATCTTAACTTCATGACATCTGCAAAGACTCTATTTCTAAGTGAGGTCATATTCACATGAGGGGTTAGGGGTTAGGATGTCAGTATATCTTCTGGTGAACACAAATCAATCTATAATTGAGGGGCTGCTCCCTAGTGGCTCAGGTGTTAAAGAATCTGCCTGCAATGCAGGAGACCTGGGTTGGGAAGATCCCCTGGAGAAGAAAATGGCAACCCTTTCCAATGTTCTGGCCTGGAGAATTCCGTGGACAGAGGAGCCTGGCAGGCTAGAGTCCATAGGGTTGCAAAGAGTTGGATACGACTGAACGACTTTCACTTTCACTTTATGTGGTTCATGAAAATCTTGTGTATAATTTTGGGGTACACCCCTGTAGTCACAGCTTGTCTGTGGCCGGCTTCTCTGTTTCTCTGTTACTGGGGGTTTTCCTTTTCTCCAGGCACCAGGAGCAGTTCACACACAGCTGATAATTCACACACATCTACCTGCCTTGGAACTTTATCCTCTCATCCGCTTCATTCTGTCTGGGCAGGAGGAGGGTGCTGGGATTACCTGATGAGTGCTTACATTTATGTAAAGGAATTCATGATGCATCTTCTGTTGTTGTTCATCTGCTAAATTGTGTCCCAACTCTTTGTGACCCCATGGACCGCAGCATGCCAGGTTTCCCTGTCCTTCACTATTCCCAGAGCTTGCACAAACTCTTGTCCATTGAGTCAGTGATGCTAGCCAACCATCTCATCCTCTGTCACCCCTTTCTCTTCCTGTCCTCAATCTTTCCCAGCATCGGGGTCTTTTTCAATGAGTTGGCTCTTCATATCAAGTGGCCAAAGTATTGGAGCTTTAGCTTCAGCATCAGTTCTTCCAATAAATATTCACGAGGCATCTTTAAGTGAAAAAGAAAGCCAAGTTTTGGAGTTTGAAAGGGTCCCTATGTTATGTCTACTTTTCTGGGGATCTTTGTATATTTTCTTCTTCCTTATCCCTTATCCAGTCTCTTTATCAGATTCATGAGAAATTTACTGACTGCATTGTGAGATTACACTTGGAAGGATTCTGCTGGATAAGGAATTTTACTTGAAATTTTCATTTCTTTTGGCAGTAGGTGAACATTTGAAGCAGAGCTATCTTTAAACCAACAAATATACATCTTAAATATTTACAAATAGTTCACCCTTGATGATCAAATATATACTAGTGTAGGATTTATGACTGTTTCATCACAGCAGAGTCCATGTTTGCCCTTTTTATGTCACCCTATGTCCTATAGACAGATATAATAAGCAGATCTTCATAACCGAGACTAGGACGGCTATGTAGATTGGTATCTGGTGCTTTTGACTTACCTGTGTGGTTTTCCTTTGGTTTGAGAAACAGTTCTGCACAGTCAGAGAGTAGTACTGTTATCCTCATTTTGGCCAGATGTTGAGTCAGTGCAAACCCTTCACTGAGGTTTCCACAGTTAGCAAATGAGATTGTGCTCTTAACCTCAGTAATTTTAATTCCAATTTTACTTTCTTTCTACCCCACTGCCACCTTTTATGCAATTTAACACTTGTTTGTCTGCCATTTTTAAGGAAATTTCGCCACATATAATTTACTTTTTTTGATGTTTTACTGAGAGTTCCTGACAGATGCTAGACTTATACTGACTGCCCTGGAGGTTATTCATGGGTGGGATTTAGAGTCGCATCAGAAAGCTAATAACAAATGTTAATTACCATTGAATTATTAAAACCTTGGTTTTTTCTTAATTATTATTTTACAAAACACCCTTTGTTTAGGCTAGCTATAAAATTAGGATTGCTTTGTTACCATGGGTAGAAGAGAACGGAAATTTGTAAAATACTAAGTCATCCATTCATTCATGACTTCCTCGCTCCTTGGTGGAGAACTTTAGGATGCTATCAGTGTCCTAAGTTCTCAGTGAAAGGAAGACGGTTATAACTGCTCTATTGTTGTTTTTCAGTTGCTCAATCTTGTCTAACTCATTCCAGTCCATTTTAGTTCGCTGATTCCTAAAATGTCGACGTTCACTCTTGCCATCTGTTTGACCACTTCCAATTTGCCTTGATTCATGGACCTAACGTTCCAGGTTCCTATGCAATATTGCTCTTTGCAGCATCAGACTTTACTTCACCAGTCACATCCACAACTGGGTGTTGTTTTTGCTTTGACTCTGTCTCTTCATTCCTTCTGGATTTATTTCTCCACTCTTCTCCAGTAGCATATTGGGCACCTACCGACCTGGGGAATTCATCTTTCAGTGTCCTATCATCTTGCCTTTTCATACTGTTCTTGGGGTTCTCAAGGCAAGAATACTGAAGTGGTTTGCCATTCCCTTCTCCAGTGGACTACTTTTTTTGGCACATGCCCTCTGGCACATGGATGAGTAAATGTTTATGAATGAATGCATATTTTCATGCCTTGGCTCATTTTCTCCACAATTCAGTTTTTCTTATCCTTACATAACTTGCTTCATCATTTGTGAAATAATTATCACCTTCGTCTGATAGGGAAGTTTCATGCTTCCCTGTCTAACATTGATTTCTTATAGCACAATTTATCTAAGAGGTATTTTTGTAATTAAAACAAAGTTACAGCACACTCTTAATGTGTGCTCTTTGCCATGTATTTTGAGAGCTATGAACCGTGGTTGTGGAGAAGACTCTTGAGAGTCCCTTGGACTGCAAGGAGATCAAACAAGTCAATCCTGAAGGAAATCAGTCCTGAATATTCATTGGAAGGACTGATGGTGAAGCTGAAACTCCAATACTTTGGCTACCTCATGCAAAGAACTGACTCAGTGGAAAATACCCTGAGCTTGGGAAAGATTGAAGGCAGGAGGAGAAGGGGATGACAGAGAATGAGATGGTTAGATGGTATCACCAACTCAATGGACATGAGTTTGGGAAAACTCCAGGAGTTGGAGATGGATCGGGAAGCCTGGAGTGCTGCAGTCCATGGGGTCACAAAGAGTCAGACATGACTGAGCAACTGAGCAACAACTGAGAACTTCAGCAGACTGTCTTGCATGCTTCTGGCCCGGCTGCCTCAGCACATCACACTAAAAACTCTTCTAACCAGTAAGCCCGCTGGGCTGTTCTGAGTTGAGTGGGTTCTGCAACATGTGAACTTTGGTCTGTAGCATTCTCTCTCTGTGTCGCTTGTTGTTATAAGACTTTGATGAACTTTTCTTCAAAACAAGGGTTTCCTTTTAAATGTTGAAATGTGGGCTTTATAAAAGTGGTGTGAAAGTTCCTCAAATGATGTTCTAGACAATAGAAGATAATATTGATCAGGAAATTAGGGATTAGTGGAAGTCCTTTGACATCATGAAGAGAATGCATATATCCCTGTCAACCAAAGTTGATGGTTTGCAGTGATTGTGTATGGTCAGGATCAGTTAGGAATGATATCTGGAGGAGTCTATAGAGGAAGGTGTTCCATGGTTCCATGAAATTTTTGAGGAGGTTGAAGGAGGAACTGGCTCTGTGTGAGGGATGTCCATGGGGACTTCCTCTCATGTGACTTGCCTTAGTGATAATTTTCTTAGAGCCCTATCTAGGAATGCACACACTATCCCCAACTCTTATCCTCTAAATGAGGTGTGTGCATACTCTTGGAATCAAATGCAAACTTGTGAAGAATATGATTGGAGGGATCCAAAATAACAAACTGGCAGGGAGCCATAATAGAAAGTAACACTGTCATTTATCTTTTATTTTTAAAGCATTTTTGGCTTTTTCCCTTTTTTCCTTGCTTTCTTAAGCATCTGGTCCTATCACTTAGCTTATACAATATTATCATAACATCATAGGTAATATACTTCTAATGTGGACATTAAGAGAAGCATACGTACGTAACAGTAAATAATAACACTAAGATGAAAGGAATGTATAATTGACACAAAAATCATCAATGAGTAATAGAAGAAATACACAAAACCTCCTTTACTTATATTTTAGGAACACATATATTTCCCCCAGGCTTTATAGGTTTTTGAAAAGTGAGCATCCATATAGAATCTATTTGCAAACTCTGCTTTCTTTTAAGATGTGGGCCCCATCTTTATTCTAATTCTGGTGAAAGTGAAAGTGGCTCAGTCGTGTCTAACTCTTTGTGACCCCATGGACTATACAGTCCATGGAATTCTCCAGGCCAGAATACTGGAGTGGGTAGCCTTTCCCTTCTCCAGGGGATCTTCCCAACCCAGGGATTGAACCCAGTCTCTGCATTGCAGGTGGATTCTTTACCAGCTGAGCCACAAGGGAAGCCCCTAATTCTGGTATGCTGGATTCAGGTTAAAGTCCTTGCTGTCAGTGGACTTATTGGTATTCTGGGTCCTGGATCCAGATTAAAGTCATTGCTCTCAGCAGATTTATTTCCTAGTGGAAAAGGTAGGAAACAAACAATGCCCTCAGGTAGTGAAAAGTCAGTGAGAAATTGAATGGGTTAACTTCATGGAGAGTGTGCTGGGATGGGTGAAGGTGACTCTGAGATGGGGGACCAGCAAGGCCTCAAGGAGTGACATTTGAACACCCACATGATTGAGAGTCCAGCCATTTGAAACTCCTTGGAAAAAGCATTCCAGGCAGAAGGAACAGTAGGTGCAGAGACCCTGTGATCGGAGCCCATGTCGCCAGGGTGGGGACCAATGAAAAGAGGTCAGTGTAGCTGGAGCGGAAAGGAGCTGGACCTTGTTGGCCATGGTCAGGATTTTATAGTGTTCTGGTGATGCTGGACACTATAGGAGAGGAACTTGTGTTTTTCTGGCTGTTGTGCTTACTGAGAGTCAACTACAGAGGGTGAATAATGTGGAATGAGGGAGACCAATTAGGAGGCTGCTGTCGCTCTCCAGGTGACTGAATGATAACAGAGCCTATGGGCTTCCAACCTACTTCATTCCCAAACATGCAATTGTATTTTAGCAGTGCTAATCCAGATTATTCATATGCATTGCATACTCTAAGCCTGTTATCCCAACTTTACATTTCATGAAGACTGGATTTGAAGCTACCACAGGGACTATTCATGCTCCGATTACAAGGGTATGTTTCTCATAAAGCATAATCATTCTCCAGCCAGTCCAGTATTATGAAATCCAATTGCACTGATCACATTGATCACAGGTACATTTTACCCAATGTTGACATTACTCAACCAGTGAATTACAGAGCAATGGAATATTTCCAATGAAAATGAAGACAACTCAAATTATTTCTTTTTAAAGATTATTTTTGATGTGGATCATTTTTAAAGACTTTACTAAATTCTTTACAATATTGCTTCTGTTTCATGTTTTAGTTTTTTGGCACCAAGGCATGTGAGATCCCTAACCAGAGATCCAACCTGTATTCCCTTCATTGGAAGGTGAAATCCTTATCACTGGTCTGCCAGGGAGGTTCCAAGATCTCTCACAGTGTATTTAATGGGTATATTTTATGGATATATTAAGTGGGTATATTTTATGTTCAATGGGTAAAACATGTTGATGTTCAGTCACTCAGTTGTGTCCAACTCATTGCAAACCCGTGGACTATAGCACACCAGCCTTGCCTGTTCTTCATGATCTCCCAGAGTTTGCTCAGACTCTTGTCCACTGAGTTGGTGATGCCATCCAACCATCTCATCCTTTGTTGTTGCCTTCTCCTCCTGCCCTCAATCTTTTCCAGCATCAGGGTCTTTTCTAATGAGTTGGCTCTTCACATCAGGTGGCCAAAGTATTATGGCTTCAGCTTCAGTGTCAGTCCTTCCAATGAGTGTTCAGGGTTGATTTCCTTTAGGATTGACTGGTTGATCTCCTCACTGTCCAAGAGACTCTCAAGAGTCTTCTCCAGCACCATAGTTTGAAAGCATAATTCTTTGACACTCAGCCTTTTTTATTGTCCAGCTCTCATATCCATACATGTCTACTGGAAAAATCATAGTTTTGACTATATGGACCTTTGTAGGCAAAGTAATGTCCTTGCTTTTTAATACACTGTCTAGGTTTGTTATTGATTTTCTTCCAAGAAGCAAGCATCTTTTAATTTCATGGCTGCAGTCACCTTTCACAGTGATTTTGGAGCCCAAGAAAATAAAAAGTCTCCCACTGTTTCCATTATTTCCCCTTCTATTTGCCATGAAGTATGGGACCAGATACCGTGATCTTCGTTTTTTGATTGTTGAGTTTTAAGTCAGCCTTTTCACTCTCCTCTTTCACCTTTATCAAGAGGCTCTTTAATTTCTCTTCACTTTCTGTCATAAGGGTGGTGTCATCTGCATAATTAGGGTTATTGATATTTCTTTCCACAATCTTGTTTCCAGTTTGTACTTCATCCAGTGCAAGAATTGAAATAAACCAATTCTTATTTAATGATTGTACTTATAAATGATTTTAATCAGTTTCCAAACACAAAACAATAAAAAATTTTAATAAATTGCAATAATTGCAAACCCTAAAGTTGTTTGCTAGCATTTCATGGAGAAACATAGTGCAAAAGCATTGGCTACATCCTGTTTTTTGACCAGCATTCTTTTACGCCATGAACTTGCAATCAACTTTGAATTGATAAACATAATAAAAGAAACTTTTGTGTGCCTGTTTGGAAGATTAATGCCTCTCATTTTTTTTTCATTGATCTATACTTAAGGTAGGTGATAATAACCTAATGTATGCATCAAGATAATGCATAACTGGGCTATGTAGTTCTGCAGATACATTTTAGCAGGTTGACTGGTGTGAGCTACCCAGGTGAGAACAGGTGAGTAGTGAGTCTGACCACTTGTTCTGGGGAGAGGCTGCCTTGGCAGAGCCCAAGCTTGTCTTTTAAGAAGCATGTGGTAGGCGTCCCTGCTGGCCTAGTGGTCAAGAATTCACCTGCCAACACAGGAAACATGAGTTCTATCCCTGGTCCAGGAAGACCCCACATGCCGTGGAGCAAATAAGTCCACAGCTGGAGCTTGAGTGCCATACAGCCCATGCTCTGCAACGAGAGAAGCCATCATAATGAGAAGCCCTTGTACCACAACCAGAGAATAGCGCCCGCACAGTGATGAAGACCCAGGGCAGCCAAAAATAAAATAAATAAATCTTAAAAAATAGAGAGGCATGTGGTTTGGGGAAAATAACCTCTTGCCGCCTCTCATATCTCCACTAAGTGGAGTAAACATGGTACCAGCCTCTTAAGATTATTGTGAGGATTAAATAAGTGATATGTTTAAAGCACCAGAACAGCAAACACGACAAGCCCAAAACAAATGTGAGCTTTTATTATTCTATCCTGCAGTTTGCTGCCCAAAGCCTTAAAGAACTTTGCAGTTCTGCTTTTGAATAAAACCTCCTAGGTAAATCTCCCTTTGGCATATATGAGAAAAATCTTCCAAGCTCATATTTGACTCTTCAAACATAAAATGTTTGTGTGACATATGAGTTCATACAGAGGTTTTCATTACTTAAAAAAAATAACAAGAACAAAAATAGACAACTCAGAATTAATTTGTGCCTTGCTTGTGGATTGCTCTTTTTGTTTGTTTCCTGAGATTCTTTTTTTCTTACATCTAAAAAATGAAAAGTCAATTATTAACCTTTGTTAAGTTATGCATATGTAATATTGTTAATTACAAGTCTTCTTTTGTATATGGATGTGTGTGAGAGAGAGACAGAGAGAGTGAGAGAGAAACTATCCTAACCGAATTCCAAAGCTTTGCACAAAAAAATCAGGAGGGACAGTAAATAACCATTCTCTATCAACTCCAGACAGTCAGCTGATTTGCCGGTGCAGTTTGGTACCCAGGCCAATTACCAGAATGAAATTTTATTTGGCCTATATATCACAAAGAGTGGTTTCCAGGGCTTTTCAATTGCTTAGATTTTAGAAAATACCGCTTTTCTCTAGAGTAGGTGAGATCTTTTCATTTATTGCAATATGCCTTTCCTAAGTAAGCAGGCTCTGTGGTTGGTTGGTATTGTGGATGTTTGAAAGGTTCTAGAAAAACAAGTCCATGCCCCTGAGAACCCAAGGGAGTTGAAGGAGATCTTCATACTGTCACTCAGAATATGGAATTGCCATTTTCGCAGATCAAATATTGGTAGTCCCATAAGATTGACCCTAAATTGGACTTTTTAAAAATACAAAAATTCTGCTAACATGAAAAGCTGGTACCCTTGCTCTAAGACCCCATAGTGAAGAGGAGAGGAACTGTGTTTCAGGCTGGGGTCTCTTCAACCTGTCACAGCTGTGTAATTATGTACAGCTAATAAGCTTCATAACCTCATTTCAGGGTTACTATTGTTTGCATTGCCTCTATTTGTGTTTTTAGAATCCAGCTTGTAAACCCTATAATTAGGAAGAAGTATCAAAGTGCCTACTTACACACTTTTTATTTGTTTTTTGAGGTTGTAATTGTCTATAAGCATTTGCATGGCTGACAATTCGGCAAACGGAATGGTTTCCAAACACCCTCATTGCAGCCTTCTTGATGGTGCGTTCCCGTTTCATTCCTCACCTTGAAGCTATTCTTTTTTTTTCCCAGCTTTAATTTCACTCAAAAGCAGGAAAATGTTTATTTTCAATTAGAGTCTTACATAGCTTGACAGTCTTCCTTTGCCATCTTAAAGGGATCTGAGAAAATTAAAATCAAAGACATAAGTCATTTGACTTCTACTAGTCAAAAGATTACTGCTTTTCTCTTCTGTTATGGGAAGAGTTTGGAGATTTCCCTCTTAAGTCAGCTGTCTCTAAATTCTTGGTGCTATGTGCAATTAGCTGATGACAGTCCTTCTACAACTGGTCTTTGGCTTTTAAAGAGTTTCTTCTCCTCTTGTTGTTCCCATAAGGAATGTGTTGCACAAATCGAAGTGAACTGATTTTGATGATACTTACTCCCAGACAAATAACAGATTTGTTCTTGTTCAGTTGCTCAGTCATGTCTGACTTTTTGCGACTCCATGGACTGCAGCACGCCAAGCTTCCCTGTCCTTCACTATCTCCTGGAGCTAGCTCAAATTCATGTCCATTGAGTCAGTGATGCCACCCAACCATCTCATCCTCTGTTGTCCCCTTCTGACCTCAATCTTTCCCAGTAGCTCTTTGCATCAGGTGGCCAAAGTAATAGATATGACTGCCCCATCTTTGGGAAGGTTTTAGTTCTGTTTTGTACGACCTTAACATTGAAAAACCAGTAGGGTTATTCTTCTCTACCTGTTGAATCATCTGGGAAGATTTCTAAAATCCTGAGATCAGGTTGAAATCCAAAACAATTAAATCAGAATCTTCTGGGGTGGGATCTGGGCCTCAGGAGTTTTTATATCTCCTCTGGTGATTCTAACAGCAGCCAAGAATGGGAAGCATGGAGTTAGATAATTAGATAAATGTTTAGTGGGTAAGGCTATATAAATTATTGCTTAACCCTTAGAACAAACATGGTGCACTGGATTTAAATGGACTTGGATCTGAAATCCAGGTCTCTCACTTGGTATGTGACCTTGGTATTTGACCTTACTCAAATGCTTCTGAGCTCCTGTTTTATCAGTTGTCACATTTCACAGATGACAGTGTTGTTGTGATAATTAAAATCCAACAGATCTCCATGAATTTCAGCTCATTTCTCTTCCCTTCTTTAATATAGAGTATTTCAAAGGATACTTCAGTGATTAAATATGTGGTTTTTCTTTCCTGGTGGTTATTAAGTGGCTCATATATTTTATTTATATTATCATTTGTAATATGTATCATTCTATAATACATTTATAACATATGAATTTATAAAATGTTTAAATTATGAAGCACTATAATTTGGCTTTATGATATGAAATATTGTGATTTGCCTTTATGATATATTGTTTATTATCATGCATTTATTATTATTTTGCTTTTAATTTAAAAACAATTTTAGGATTGCAAAAATAGTACACAGATAGAACTGAGCCTTTTCATAACCCTTTACCTGGCTTTCCTTAATGTTAACTTTTGTACAACAGTCATACCTTTATTAAAAATAACAAGTCAACATAGATACAATGAATGCTATTAACTAGAGGACAGACTTTATTGTGATTTCACCAGTTTTCCACTAACATCCTTTTTCTCTTCCAAGATCCAGCCCAGGATCCCACATAGCATTTAGTTGTCATGTTTCCTTAGTTTTTCCCATTCTCTTACATTCTGTGGCAATTCTTGATCTATCCTTGTTTTCAGGCTTTGACATTTTGAAAAGCACTGGTTAGTTATTTTGGAGAATGCCACATATTTTAAGATTTTTTAATGCCTATTTATGGATAAAGTTGATGTATTTTTGACATGAATACTGCCAAAGTGATATATACCCTGTTCAGTATTAGGTACATGATATTGATATGTATAGGGCTGTTTAAATAATTAATATTATATTTAGTGAAATTAGACTTTATAGAGAGCTCTATTAGTTTCGTAGGGCTGTCATAGTAAATACCACAGACAAGATGGTTTAAACAACAAAAATTTGCTTCACAATTCTGGATGCTAGAAGTCTGAGATTGAGGTATTGGCAGGGTTGAGTTCAACCACTTCTCCTTGACTTGTAGGTGGCTTTTTAAATTTTTTTTGTTTTCACATGGTCTTGACTCTATGCATTTCTGTATCCTCATCTCTTCCCATAAGGAAACCAGTCTTATTAAATTAGAGTCCATCCCGTTGACTTTGTTTAACCTTCTGCTCTGCTCTGCTAAGTCACTTCAGTCGTGTCCGACTCTGTGCGACCCCATAGATGGCAGCCCACCAGGCTCCTCGGTCCCTGTGATTCTCCAGGCAAGAACATTGGAGTGGATTGCCATTTCTTTCTCCAATGCATGAAACTAAAAAGTGAAAGTGAAGCTGCTTAGTCGTGTCCGACTCTTAGTGACCCCATGGACTGCAGCCTACCAGGCTCCTCCTGTGGGATTTTCCAGGCAAGAGTACTTAGTTACCTTTAAATGTTCTAATTCCAAACACAGTCACTGTGGATTAGGACTTCAACATATGGATTTTCCCAGATGGGGGGAATGGCACAGTTTAGCCCATCACAGGTGCTTCTCAAGCAGGGACATACACTGAAATAGAAGTGGCATAGGATTTTGCTGGGCTGATGAGTGATCTGCAATACTTGGAAACAGAAGCAGCTTCTTGGCAAATTGGTGGGATGATCACAGCAATCATAATGAAATTCACTGAGGACAAAATGCTCGATGGAGAACCAATCTGCTTCAGCATTAAACAGAAGATAGTTGGTTAAAGAACATGATGGGGATGGGAGGAAGGCTTGATCCTTGGAATTACTTGTTGTTCAGTTGCTAAGTCATGTCCTACTCTTTGCGACCCCATGGACTGCAGCACTCCAGGCTCCTCCGTCCTCCACTATCTCCTGGAGTTTGTGCAGATTCATGTCCATTGAGTCGATGATGCCTTGGAATTTTAAATGAGTCTAAAAAAAACTGTGTACCAGTACTCCATCTGTAAAAGTCAGCATGATATGGGATGCTGCAAGATATTTAAAGGGACAGAAATCTTTTTAAAGAAACACTGAAAAGGGCTTATTCAGCCAAAAAAAGAAATTGCTGATTGGGGATTTAATTATATCGGAGGACTGTGTGTGTGAGGGAGTTCTTAAACCAAGGAATGACCAGCTGTTTCAAAACTTTACAAGAACAGATTTCAAGTAAACAGACTTAAATGGCAGTGAATGAGATTTAGAGTAGAATAGAATAACAATTTTCAGACATAAAATTTGGGATTTTTTTGGTGGTTAAATACCGGTTCAATAACAGATGGAAGAAGCATGATTTTGTAAGAACATGGGTGTTGGGGTTAGGTACCTCTGTTTTAGCTACCAGCTCCCCCATTTAGCTGTATGATCTTGGACCCAGAACTTAAACCCTAGACTCATTATTTTTAAGGCTGAAATGAGCTACTATAAATAATTTTAGCAGATTTAATGTAAATTTAGCAGATGGAGAAGAGAACTTGCCACTCAGTAATTGTTAGTTTGATTGATTGTTACTCCCTTGTATAATTTCATTTCTTAGATGTGTCTAAGAGATGCAGCCGGTATGCTCTGCTCAACCTAAACTGGCATAGATGATATTATTTGAAGTTCAAAGAAATGATATTTTGAGTCTTTTTAGCTCTGAAGACTTTACATTTTCTATCACAAAGTGATTTTGGGGCTTAAATGCCTAACCTTCTGAGAATCCAGGTAAAACAGATAGGCTGTCAGTTCAATGCAAAATTATAGGGGCTAGGTAAAACTGTTTTTGCTGTCAGAATAATGCAGGGGCTTGTGTTTGGGGAAAAGCCTGAATTATTTGACAAATAATAGTTTATAAAATTCAGCTACGGTTAACCACCGTGTATTACTGGATTTCACAGAAATATTTTTCTATTGTAGATTTAAACTCCTTAACAGATAATAAACCCTGACAGAAAGGCATGTAAAATCGAGGGGCTCATTCATGGAATCCAAATTGACGTTGATCACTATGCCTTCAGAAATTGCTGTAGTTTGCCTGCTGGGTATTCACTCCCTGAGACAACATTGCAGCCGGTGTCTCAGCTTAGCTTTGGGCTCTAATTTGGGGTATTACACTTTTAAGTTTGAGAAAATCTCACAGTCTTTCAATTTCCCATGTATGAATTTAAAGTAGCCCTAATTTCTGGCTTCATGGGAGTTATTGATTTTAAGTGTATGCAGATGTATCCTAGACCTCAGCAGCATGAGGAATACAAACGATGTCACATTTAAATTAAATTCAAACTGCTCCCTTTGCCTGGTACACTGTAGTACATGAGATTTCTTCCTTCTGGATTCTTCTGGATGACCTCCTTTCGCTGATGTTTTTCCAGGACAGTGCCTCCGTAAGCCTGTGCTGCCAGGCTGGGTACTGCCTGGCCTTTGATCCACTAAAGAGAGCTGACTTCAGGGTTTCCCGGGGCTACGGTTCCTGGTCCTCACTGTTGCCATGATTAAAGCCTCCATCCCAAATATCTGCTTGTGTTCCCACCGGGGCTTCTGCTGCCCTCTTTGCTGGCCTCAGAGGGCCCTGATCTTCTCTTTACCACCATGGAGATCCAGTCACTCCCTACAGCAGCAGCTCAGATGGCCCAGGAGAAGAACACCACCCAGACAGACTTCTCATTGGTCACTCACTTATGGCTCCTGTCAAGCTTCCCAGGTGGCTCAGTGATAAAGAATCTGCTTGCCAGTGCAGGAGATATGGGTTTGATCCCTGGGAGGGGAAGATCCCCTGGAAGCGGAAACAGCAACCCACTCCAGTGAGATCCCATGAGTAGAGGAATCTGGTGGACTATAGTCCTTGGTTTCCCAGAGTCAGATGCAACCGAGGACACGGGCACACACTCATGGCTCCTCTCACAGGTCACGAGTCCATCCAGTCATTCCACCCGATGCTGCTTCCTTGCTCAGTCATATCATACCGCCCTTCCTGATCACGGGGTGCTCTTTAGCCAGCCCACTGCCTGTCTCTATCTTTCAGAGTCATATTTCTGCCACTATTTTTGTTTACTTTTGAGGAATCTTCCTTGGGGTCCAGGCTAAGAAAATAATACCAAGAGAAAAGGTGGAGTTCCTGTCTTCCCAGTTTATTTCCACTTCCAAGTCTCAAGGTCTTTGTCTCCAAGGTGATTGACAGTGAAGACACCCAATCCCTTCAGGTCCCATCCTCTACTCAGGGGCGTGACTTTAACCTTTCTCTCCCCAAAGGCAGTCACATTCCAGAAAGCTGTAGTCCCGCAGTACTAAACTTTTCCCTTACCTTTTCCTCTGAGTTACAAGAACAAGGACAGATCCTTTAATTAAGAAATTCCTCAGTGTCTGTGGATTTCATTTTTTACCTAATGCTGAGCATTGAACTTCTAGGCTGAGTTTTGTCAAGCAAGTTCAGTTCCTTTTCAGAGATTTTCTACCATCTGAATGTTCTTGGGTTCTGCTTACTTGGGAGCAAACAACTTGAATAAAATATATACTTACCAGAAGACCAAGCAATACTTGCCAAGCACTATTTCTCCAATTAAAAGACTGTGTGTGGAGGTACAACTTTTGTATTTTACAAACTGTCTCGTGTGGGTCAACTTTGTTCCTCAAAGCCCCAGCCTCTCAAACTTTTGAATGTGCAGTATGTCCTTTGTTTTATATTTGCATAAATTAATGATCTACACCTGTGTCTTTTTAGAACAAAGGCAGCGTCAGCACTAAGGTATTTTACACTCTTCAAATTTCACCCCCCAATGGTACTAACTTTGAAATTAGTGGGGTTTTCCCCCTCGTAAGACTCCAGATTCTAATCCCGTAACCCAGAAAGGAACATTACTCTGTCCCCACCATAGCACATGGCCGGGAAATAGGACTTTCCATTTCTTTTTGCCTTTTCCCCTTTACATTTGGGACTAAAATATTTGCCCAAATGATACCTTATCCCTACCTTGGGCCAGCTAGTGTGCTCTCTTATGTAAGAATTAATAGATCCACAAAGTTCTTCAAAATTATAGCTAATGAAGTCAGTAGAAACATGCAAATTCCCTTAGTGGGCATAGATTATATTTACTACATATTTTAAATTGCTGACCTGATCTTAGAAACTTTATTATATTATACTTAATGATGTAGGTTATCACATCTTTAACAAATAATGAGAAATTTTATTTTTCCTCTTACCCCTTTGTTCTTTTCTTTTAAATAATATCTTCGCTAGTAATTGTTAATAAAGGAGAAAACCATTGTATTGAATTATGGTTCATTGGCTAAAAGGCTCCATATTATTTGAATTATTTACTGTTTTGTAGCATTTGCATTCTCCTCCAAATTTAGCAGTTTATTTGTAATGCAGCAATATTATAATCAGGCTTACTCTGAAAAAGCTAATGGAGCTAGAAAATAAAAGTTTCACCAGCCTCACTCAGTCAGGATGAAATCATCAGTTTCTTCATACTAAATGTTCTTTAGCAAAAGGTCAGCAAACTCATCTTCATTCTTATAAAACGTAGGCGGAAATGAGAAGAATGTGAAAGACAAAAATGAGAGAATCAAAATTACTTATAATTATATCTCTATGCAGTAATAATAACTTTATTACTATGTTGCATATGTGGCTTGACATTCTAAATGAGCTGTATGAAATTAATACCAATAAAACTATAAAGACAATTACTGCCAATTGTGTAAAATAAAAGGCCTTTAAGCTCTTTTTAAAATATTGAAAACCATAAGTGAAGAGTGCATGGCAATTTTCCTTCCTTTTTTTGACTTTAAATCTTAAGTTAAAAAAATCCTAAGTCTTATTTAGCTAATAAATGGTAAGAAAAATGAATTTGGTAATTGGCCAAAGTCATGGTCTATTTAACTTTTCTTAAAAGCGTTTTCCACGAATTTGTGTTCTGTCTTTATTTGAGGTGAAATAATTGGATGGTGATAAAATTCTCAGTTCTGATAAGAAAAAGTCTATAACAATGTTGTACTTAGTGTTCTAGTTCCTCAATTGAGCAAAGGTGTCATCTTTATGTAGTGGAAAATGTAGTCATCTGAATATTTCTATATTTTCCAAAGCTAGGCAAGTGTGCCTATGGTTATTAATAAATTTTAACTAATATTGCCTAATCCCAAGAACCTTAGAATGTGGTTGAAGATTAAATTAAATTAAAATAAGGTCTTTAGGGTGGGCTTTAATCCAATGTGACTGGTGTCCTTATAAGAAGAGAAAATTTGAACACACACTCATACAGAGGCAAGATGGTGTGAGGGCCCAGAGAGAAGGAAGGTGGCCATCCACAGTCCAAGGAGAGATGTCTCAGAAGAAATCAACCTTACAACCTTGATCTTTGCCTTCTAGCCTCCAGAACTGTGAGAAAGTGAATTTTTGTTGTTTAGGCCAAGTCTGTGGGACTTCCTATGGCAGCCCTAAGAAACTGCTCCATCACCCAGCCTCTTCTTCCTATTACTTTGCTACATGTCAATCCTAACCATCATAGCAGTTGCCTTAGTTCCTTACCTTGACTGGTGGCTGCCTCAGTCAAGGTAGGTGAGGTTTGGGCTTAGCTGTTAGAATGACTCCCTAGAGCACCCTTGCCCTCTAGTCAGATGACCCTTTGACCTCCAAATAGAGGTCAAGTTCACCCAGACTTGAGAGCTAGCTCTGAAGGGTGCCAGGGAGTGTTCTAGTTGGCTCCACATCACAGTCCTTTCTGCCCCTAACCTTAATAGGTCTTGGCCTTACCAGCTTTACCAAGATCCCTTATTCTCCTCTCCCCAAGCTTCCCACACTTCCTCTTGCGCTTTTTCTGGATGATCTGGTCTCTAGATAGAATTAGCTTTAATATGATTGCTTTTATGAGGGCTGACCATTCCTTATTTTTTATGTCCTTGTTGTTGCTCAGTCACGTCTCTTTGAGATGCCATGGACTGCAACATGCCAGGCTTCCCTGTCCTTCACTATCTCCCAGAGTTTGCTCAAATTAGTGTCCATTAAGTCAGAGATGCTATCTAACCATCTCATCTTCTGCCATCCTCTTCTCCTTTTGCCTTCAATCTTTCCCAGCATCAGGTGTTTCCCAGGTCTTTATGTACTTATATTCCAATTTCTACACCAGTATATTTTGCTTATGTTTTATCTCCTCTGTAAGATTATTAGCCTTAATTAATTCTCTTTATAAATTGTAAAAAGTTAATTAAAAGAATTCTAGATTCAATGTCTCCCTTCTTGATCAAATAATTCCATTTTACACCTATAATTGAGCTTTTTGTCTTGATGGACAGAACCATTTTTGTCTGCTTGTTTTGTGTTTTTTTTTTTTTTTTTTTTTGCCTTTCTTTATAGGTAAATTCCAAAAACTACCCTCAACCCAATCCATCTTATGTTCTTGGTTTCTGAGGGTGTCAATATTTTATGGTAGACAATGCCTTGAAACACTTTAATAGTTTTAAAAGTGAAAATTCAAAATGTGGTGGTTAGGGAATTCCTTGGTAGTCCGTTGGTTAGGACTCCACATTCTACTGCCAGGGCCCTGGTTCAATCCCTGGTCAGGGAACTAAGATCCCACTTTTGAAAGAGTGGTGGTTAAATATGACCAACAGCTAATGTTGTTTAAGAAGACAACGGATGAAATGGTGGTCCTCAGTTTCCCTCCATTCATTCTCAAAACTTGACCATATAGATTTCCACATTTCCGTTTGTCTTTCCTCTCCAAGAGAGAAGTATCTTCATTCCTTTCCAAGGCGGGCCCCTCCTGGGAGTCTGTCTGTATTTTCCATTACTCTGATTTTGCACAAACTCTTCTGTGTGAAATGTCTCCTCTCTTGTGTTAGCCTCACACACTGACCATGCAGCCAACCTTCTTTTTCCAAAAAATCTTCTCAAACTCCTGACTGACACTTAGATTCTCCTTTTTCTGTGTCTTCTTCAAAGTTTGACTTTCAGCCACTGAGACACATAACTCTGGGTAACTGTCTGTAGCCCAGCTAATTCCACAACTTCCAAAAGCAGAGAATGATAAACAGTGCTAGGATTTCTCACACATGGGTTCCAGCCATACAAGGAGAGTTCCTTCCTCCTTTGACCTCTTAAACCCCACTTCTAAGCAGAGCCTTTTCCTTAAACTTGCGAATAAAATCTGGTTCCATCTTTGAAAACTAAAAAAGGAAAAAAGAATAAAAAAGCAAAAAAAAAAAGAAGAAGAAAAAAAAAAGAAAAACTCCTTTTGTCCAGTTTTCCCCTAAACCACCACCATATTTCTCCAGTGGTCAGAATTTTTAAAAAGAAGACAGGTATAAAAAAAAGAAATCACAAATTTTCTATACTTTATATCCCACTTGCTTCTCAGTTCATTAAATCTGCCTTTAACTGTCTCTACTTTACTGGCATTGCTCCTCTGAAGGTCATGAGTGAACTCCAAAGTACAATGTTAATAGAGTCTTCCCGGGCCTTATTTGTCTGATCTGTTCACAGCAGTGGACTCTTGGCTGACTTCCTCTTACAATTTCTATTTCCTTTGCTTCTAAAATGTAGTTCTTTCCTAATTTCTCTCTTTTCTCTTTATCATTCTCTTTGGATGCCTTTTCTTTCTTGAACCAGACTCCAGAATGCCCAAGTCTCAATTTGTGGCTCTTTCTACTACATAACTCACTCCTGCCCTGCATTCTTCTAGGGCACAGTCATTTTACCAAAAAGCCTTACCCCCAAATGTAGATATTCAGATATTTTATCAGTCCAAAGGAAGGGAAATCAAGGGTCAACATTATCATTTTCTGGTTTAAATTTGTAACTCTCATGTCTTGCAAAATTTTGGAGTTTAATTGTTCAAGCTGCATTTATCTGTACTTTTGTATTAATCTGTATTTTTAAATGATATATCACTTATGTCTATGACCATCTTATCATACTGTATTTACAGTACAGTGTATAGTTATCAGTGTAATATATCTTACAATCAAAACACTTGAAAATATTTGTAAGTTATACATGTTATTGGCTGAGTTGTTTTTCCCTAAATTCCTATGTTGGAGCCCTAACCCCCAGTATTTAAGAATGTGACTGTACTTAGAGATGAGGTCTTTAAAGATGGGCCCTAATTCAATCAGACTGGGGTCCTTATAAGAAGAGGAAATTTAGACACACAATTACTAGGCCTGTGTGCTAAGAGAGGAAAGGCCATATGAGGACATGCCGAGAAGGTGGCCATCTGCAAACCCAGGAGAAGGTCCTCAGGAAAAACTAACCTACTGGCACCTTTACCTTGGACTTCCAGCCTTCAGAATTGTGAGAAAACAAGTTTCTGCTGTTTAAGCCTCTCAGTCTGTTGTATTCTGTTAGTAGCAAGCTACTAACAACCCAGTCACAAAAGTAAGCACTCAAATATATTGTATTTATTGATAGAGTTGGAGAATATTAAAGGGGTAAGGGGCCCCCCTTTTTCTCTTTTCACCGTTCTAGTTATCCTGTTATTTTTTTGTGGGAACAGTCCTCAGGGCAGTGGTTTAGAAGGCCACATTAGTTAGTCCTCAGTCATGTCTGACTCTTTGCAACCCCATGAACTGTAGCCCACCAGGCTCCTCTGTCCATGGGATTCCCAGGCAAGAATACTGAAGTAGATTAGTAGATTGCCATGCTCTCCTCCAGGGGATCTTCCCAACCCAGGGATCGAACCCAGGTCTCCTGCATTGCAGGCAGATTCTTTACCGTCTGGGCCATCAGGGAAGCCCATAGACCATGGTTGTTACCAAATAGGGTATGTGTGTTCTTCAAATAACCTGAACCACTCTGTGGTCCATTCCCTCTTTGTCTCTTTACTAAGGTAATCTTAGTTCTGCTCTTTGAGTTCTGAGTTTCCCAACTCAAGTTGCCTCCCTGCAAACCAGGCCCATTCACCTACAGGATGTTAATTTACCCTCCTTCCTGGAGATCACCCTGACTACCCAGTCTGCACTGATCTCTTCCTTCTCAGCCTCAGTCCCTTGTTCATGTTATTCACTGAGGTTGCTCTTTGGTGGCTGAATATCATTGTCAGTTTCATTTCCTTGCTCAACCACTTCAATGCTTTATCTACTTTGCTTCAAAGATTTTTTATATTCTGGAGGCGAGGGATGTGGTATCACTTCTTTTTCATTTTTCCTCTTCTCCCACCATCTCTGCCACATCCTCATCTCAAATGAGCACATGGGGACACTTAATTCTCTTTAACATATTTTTATTTTATATTGGAATATAGTTGATTAACAATATTGTGTTAGTTTTAGGTATACAGCAAAGTGATTCCATTATACACATACATGTATCCTTTTTCAAATTCTTTTCCCATGTAGGTTATCATAGAGTATTGAGCAGAGTTCCCTGTGTTATACAAGAGATCCTTATTGGTTATCTATTTAAAATTCTTGAATGAAGTTCAGAGGATTTGACAACTCTGATTCCTCATGACTATTTAAAGTAGAAACAAGGGATTAGAAACAGGGCTGGTAGGAAGTATCAACATGTAAGAAATGAATAGACTGTTTGAATGCAGAGAAAGATTTATTATGTGACACTACGCTTTTGCCTTTTCTTGCTCAGGGTCTTTTTTTGCTGTAGTCAGTTCATGATATGCTAGGGGAAAGAGAACTACTGTTGACGGTTCACTGCATCTGATGAAAAGGTACTTAAATTATTTAAGGGGAACTTTTGTTTTCCCAGTAACTCTGGTGGGGATACTTCTCATGTTAAAAAGTATGAGAATGGGTCTCTTTTCTAATTTTTCTTTCTTGCTTGTGTAAATGCACAATAAATTCCTTTGACAGTCAGAGGCACAGACAAATGTTATTGGAAATCTCCAACCCGTCTTAGAGAGGAGTAACACTTTTAACAGTGAACTCGCTGGGGAACATCTGTTATGATGTCATGACTTTTTACTCTTTACAAATGTCAGCAACATTCGTCTTTTAAGAGTTTCATTGCTCTAAATGTCTATTTCTCGCCTTTTGTTCATTCATTCAATACATACTCTGTTGTATCGAGGGACTGATGTCTGTTTTCACTTCAATCTGGTTCTTGTGTCTATTTATTCTATAATAATTCAATTTCCTTCCTTCTCCACCTTAGATATATAAAACAAGTACATTTTCAGATTTAACATATGTATAAATTTTAACCATGTTCTGACAAAGATCTTGGCGTGTAACTTGGTATTTCGTCATGCTGCTTTTTCTCATGTGGAATTCTTATTTTACAGATAAGATCCAGAAAGAAGAGGTGCCCTATTTAAGGTCTCATTTCATAGGGGTAGAACTAGAATCCACATCCAGATCTCGTAACTTCTAGTCTTGTGTTTTTTCTCTCTTATTTCCTTATTTGGCTCTTTCTTGTTTGACCCACTTTAGCTCACTGTAGAGTAGTTACTTGGGCATTCCAATGTTATTCCCATGTCTTAATCAGAGGAATTGACTTACTATAAACACCACTTCACTAAAAGTATATTGAGTCCATTCAAAGACCTCCTGATTGTTCCAGACCAGTAATGCCTGCAGGTTATGCCAATGAAACGTCTCAAGAATCTTGAGACATTATCTATGTGGTCCAGTGGTTCCGAATCCTGTTGCCTTTCATGATGTAAACTATTATGACTATATGTGGGCTCTGGAGCACTGGAGGCAACAGTGGTTCCACCTGAAGAACCCCAGCAAGACTTGCTGTAGAGACTTTGAGAGGAAGGAGTATGGCGAAGGTTCTAAGACTTGGGATAGTTTTTGGATGAGAATTCAAAGTGACTCACTGACTTGCACAATTCTTCTGAGATGGTGAAGCAATTCATTTCCATTGATACTGAGCCAGGAGTCAGGGTCGAATTCACCATTGCAGATGCTCAAATCAGTCTGTTTAATCAATTGGTAATCAGTTGTTTAAAAAAAAAAGTATGGAAAAATTTTGAGGAAAGCATGTGCAACTGTGAAGCAAACTAGAATATTGGCTAATTATGAGCAAGCCTGGACTGTTAAAAAGAAGGAATAACTTTGTCACTGTTTTCTTTCAAAAATCACAAGGCACAGCAGGGGGACTAGGACACCAATTTCCATGTAAAATTATGTTATTTAGTTGTTTTTCTTGTTTATCATTCTTCCTTACTAGAATGCAAGCACCTTGATGGTCTAGTTCATTGCTGTGTTTCCAGCAGGTAGAAGAGTGTCTAGCCCATAGTAACGAGTGCAGCTTGGATGAAGAAGTAAGCAATCTCCCCATAGTTATAATGGAGTAAGTGCTCTTTCCTAGTGTTCAGCTTCCAGAGTCAACATGTAGGCAAAGACTTAATTCTAGTTATAGTATAGAATATGATTGTGGTAGGTCTTGATGTTTTCAGTTCTGATAATGAAAATGTAATTGTCATCACAGATTTTCTTTATACTGTGTGTACTATGATTCTGACCCTCTAAGGAGTGACATATATGGGCTCACTTGCCCCCCACTCTGAACTAGTTGCACTCTAGTTTTTCCCACATTACAGATTTCCATACCGCTGGAAGAAACAGATGAGGAGAGGTGGAGAAAAGTATTGAGTGTGGGGCAGGGGTCTCTTCCTTTGGTTGTAGATCCTTCTGAGCAGTTTGCTTTTTAAGTCATGGGCATGTGCACTTTGATTGAAGGTAAAAGTGAGTTTCCTAATGCAGCCTGTATGTGGGGTTGGGGTGTATAAAGGGAACCACTGTACACTTTCATGCAGTTCAACCATATACATATGCCTTCTTGGGAATGACCAAAGTGATAGCCTATATCACAAGGCATGTAAATTTCAGAACACTAACCAGTTATTCTGGAATAAACCCTAATATGGGAATAAGCCAAAAAGAAAGTTGTATTATAATGAGGGCTTTCTACTAATGGACATTACATGTTTAATTAAAATTGACTTAAACAGTGAGGTTTCACTCTTATTTCTGTGAGGTGAATGAAATTTAAGCATCAAGAACACCTTAGTGATTCAGTAATCAATATTAATTTCTTAATACTAAAATCTTGAAATTCTAATTTTCTTGGTGAATACAAATGGGTTTGTATGCAAGTGACATTTTATACTGTGCTTTCTGGGTTCAGTATGATACCTGAATGATATGGCTTCTTATATAGGACTATATTTAGTAGACTTCACCTTTTTATGGGCAATAAAAGGATTTGAGCATGATCAAGTATACAATTATATGGTATATAAAACAGATATTGTTACCCTGCTATTTATATATATGACATCTCTTAGAATAGTGATGCGAGACCAAGGGTTTCATCTGGTAATTTCTTTTAAATAGACTGAATGGATGGTGTCCGCTGAAACAGCATTTTAAAGAATTTTTCCTCTCATTCCAAACTGCCCTTGAAGCTTGTAAACACATTCTTTGACAATCACAAGATTTAGAGCATACTATACTCAATCTGAATAAAAACGTAATCTAAATGTAAGGAGAAGCTGTAAAAAAAACATGGGGTATCAAATGTAGTGAATGACCTCAGCGTCGTTAGGGGTCAATTGTGGAGTCAGAAATGAATCACCCTGCATTAGGGATGCTGGATGCTACAATAGGTTGTGAAAATTGGAAAGAAATAGGTAAAAACAATAGGTCAAACCTATTACATGGGCCTTTTTCTTTGGCGTAATTTTGTACTGAAAAGCGTTGAACCAGATATCACCCAGTGTTTACCGAAGAAGAAAATGCTGAAGCTATTATGTTTTTTTATGAAATGTAACAATCGGTTGGGCAAAATGTACGTCAGAGGGATTCTTGACATCAGTGTTGGTAACCAGAGTTTATGACTACCAAAAAAGTTTTGTTCACTTATAGTTAACATTTATCGTTTTTTAAAAAATAATTTGAAATCATGGCTTATATTTTATGAAACCTAAAATGCCTTTTTCAAAGAGCAAATAATATCCATTATTACCAAAACATTACTTATTAAAGACTGAAAATCAGCCTTGTGAGAGTACCCTGAATTATATATTTTCCTTTATATCACTTTGGTAGAAAAAATAATTTAAAATTATGATGTTAGGGTTTTTAATTTTAAAAGTTTTATTTATGGAATTCTTTGCAAGATAGCTATCAATCTTAAATCTATATCTTAAGATAAAAAATGAGTTCCAGAGGAAGTTCATCTTTTTTTTTTAAGGCATAGGATTTCTTTTTAGACCACTGAACTGAAACTAAATTAAATCAGCCACATCTTATTATGCATATTGACCTACCCAATAGTAATACCTTCAAATATGTATGCTTTTTGTATTATAACTGCTATTTAATAGTAAAAGAATCCTGTATGTGAGAGAAGACTAGTGCAGGGTTACAAGTGGGAGTATTTTTCTCCTCTCATAATGATAACAGAATATGATTGACAACGTCTTTGGTGTGACCTCCCTCTTAAAAAAGAATACTTGGCACTCCCAGCTGCCTGGAACTGGGCTTCATTATTCCTATTCCATGGGTTTCTTTTTTATTGAATTCATGCATTGCTTTGGTAGTGAAAAAGACTAAGAATGTTAGTGGGCCCCTGAGAGCTGTGTAGGTAAGATCTTTTATTTGAAAGTGGAATGTTCTTGATGAATTCTTATTTGCAGAGACAGCCAACACTGGTGTGGGCATTAGAGTCCAGTAGGACCATGCTGTTATTCCATAGACATGGAAAGGAAGCCGAGACCCAGAAAGACAAGCAGTCTGCCCTCTAGACATGGTCCTTCTTCTGCTTTGCTTAGTCCAGTTTGTGAGGCTAGCGTCATATCCAAGCAGAAACCTGGAATTCCTTTGTCATTTCCACACCTCTTTTTCTAGGTGTTTCTTCAAGTCCTCTTTTCTTCTGCCTCTTTCATCTGCAACTCACCCATATCCTCTCTACAACCCTCAGTATCTGGATTATTGCAATAGTATTCTCCATACTCCAGACTCCATGATGGGCCTTCCCTGGACCCTATATAAGGATGCTAAACTTCTACTTTAGTCCCATTCAAATTTACCAGCTGAAGGAGACCTGGAGGTATCACTGACATAGCAAGGTCATCAGCTTTCTCAAATTCTCCTCAATTGTAACTGCCAAGGCCCATTTCCTCTTCCACCTCTTCTTTCTCTCCTATTCTTCTCTTTTGTGTCTCAGCTCCCAGAAGTCCTTCTCTCATGCACTCCTGTCTCCAGAGAACTTTCTTCATTTCCACCTAACTGTCTTCTGAGGAGGGGGTGCTCTTCTTCCTAAAGATGCAATCTCCGGTGCCTACTGTGGAACTGTCCATGGTACATTGCTCTTCCCACATCCTCTTTCATTCTGGCCTAAAAACTTGAGGATGATAGAACTTATTTTTCTCTCTTGGCGCAAAGCTTCTGGGTTATCTTTACAAATCAGCTCACTAAATAATCTTAAATTCTGTACTTATTTTATATCAATAGACCCACTTACTCCTATGTATTTCTTAAGTAATCAACCGTTTTCACTATTCCCATATGTGCCACCAAAATGTCTCCACTGTAAATACGATCATATTTCCCCTTTGCTTACAGTTTGTCAATTAAAAAAAAATCATTTACACTAAAGACTAAAATATTTAAAATGGCATCTAGTGCTTGTCCTAGTGTATCTCGGGCTTAACTTTCAGCCCTTATTTCATATAGGTCTCTTGAGCACAGCTTTGTTCAGGATATTTCCATGTCTGTTGCAGGGCATGGTACCTAAGAAATACAAAAAAGGGTTCTTATCTGTCCCATCACTTGTGCTTCTAAGGAATCATGTTCTTTTTTTGCTCCTGTGGCTTTTCCCTCCATCTAATGCTCCTGCAGCTTTTCTTCCTTCCCATCCTCTTGACTCTCTAGGTTTTACTCTGGAGGGCCTCTCCTAGGGAGGCTTTCCACCCACTGCCCAAGCCCTCCCCAACAAGGTGCTCTTCCACGTTATTTCCGTAACTCCACTGTAGCACTTAGTCTGTATTACAGTTCAGTTTAATTGCCTGTCTCTCTTAGATTATGAGAATATTTGTTTTTTTTTTCATCTTTACATGCCATGTCTAGCAATTTAGCAGGTACAGAATGAGCATAATTTTTGGATAAGGTACAATTTTATGTCTTTTTCCCCTTGCTTTTTAGGATGAACAGGTATAGTCTGGAAACCTCAGAGCAGTCATGCTGAGTATGAACTATTGTCTAAAAAACATTCTCTTTCCCCTCCCACCCCAGGAAGACACTGCTAATGCTCTCTATGACATCTACCATGATAAACCAGGAGAAATAAAAATTATGTCTTTGCTATGAGTCTGCATGATCCCAGTTCCTGGAGAGTTTCTATGAGACAGGATGCTTCTGACTCAGTCTCCTGGCTCCCTTACTCAACTCTACCTCATGGTCAATGGCTCTGTTGTTACCAAATACCACTACTAAATAGACCTCTTTATAGACTAAGGCCATGTTAAATCTGAAACAGACAAATAAGTAAATGCACATGCATGCCTAGATTTATCTGCAGAAGACCCTACTCCTGTGTGTGTATAATATATAAAAATGTTTCTAACATTTATCTATCTACTTACCTACATCTATGTAAATATTCAGAACACTACAGTGATCTAGTTGTCTTTTAGTAAAGAAAATGCAGGTAGCAGGCTGTCTAGCTATTTAGTACAATAGGTTTACTTCTTAAGAACACGTTCAAAAACAATGAACATCAGGTCCTTCTGCTGCCCTTCTCCAATATAAAAAGAGATCATGGAATTTCAAAGAATTTTGCACAAATAAAAGGTGTTATACATTATAGTAAGTGTTAGTTACTCAGTCGTGCCCAACTCTTTGTGACCCCATGGACTGCAGCCCACCAGGCTCCTATGTCCATGAGATTTTCCAGGCAAGGATACTGGAATGGGTTGCCATTCCCTTCTCCAGGGGATCTTCCCAAACCCAGGGATCGAACCCTGGTCTCCTGCACTGCAGGCAGATTCTTTACCAACTGAGCTACAAAGGAAGCCCCACATTATATCATATTACTTGCTAAAATTCTAATCAGACTTAAGAAAACTACACAACAAGTACATAGGTTGGATTTTAAAAAACACATTGTAGAGCAGCCCCAGGCTAGCAAGACCTTTTATGCCTTCTGCTCCCAGAGACCCCACCAGTCTTCCATGTGCTGCCTACTTTCCTCTGACCTCAAATGAATGTTTTGCTCAGTGAATCTGAAACTCACTCAGAGATAGGTGGTTCTCATAAATGCATTGGCTTGAACAAAATCATATTTTTGGGGTCATGCTATTGGCTTTTTATCAGTTTTATGAGCCTTTTTGATAGACTGTTACTTTCTTGTTTTCCCCCTGGTATTTGCCATAGGGACTTTTACGATTTGTTTTGAGACTCATTTAAAAACTTGTCTATTCATCTCAACAGAACATTGATGTTTGTGAAATATCTCACCATTGTTGACTATTTATAGAATTGTTGTGAGATCTCCTCATTTTTAGATAAAGATGCCTTTAAACATTTGGTGTTGAATAGAGGCCCCTGCCTGCCTACCTCTGAGCTTTTTTTTTTTTTTTTCCTGCCTAGATTGGTATAACTATTGAGTATTCTTTCCATGCCCTGGAGGCTCGCCATCCATCTTTCATTCTTCAGTACAAATATTTACCAGTCCCTCAAGAAGTTGAGATGATTGTCTTGAGCATACAAATTTCCCAAGAGGTTTCTGGCTAACTTGTGCTTAGAAACGGTGCCTAGAATTAATAAGAAATTATGCTCCGGTGATATGTTCTCTGCCGAGGGAAAGGCAGTAACTGTTCTTGCTCATTATGAAATAGCTGTGGCCCAAAGTGCAGTTGTAGACTTGTCATATAGCATGTGGCAGCTCTGCTAAAGAGGTAAAATTATGTTATTGGCAAAACAGCCTGGGTAGGTATCAAGTATGCTGGCGTTAGACTAACATTTGGTTGTGACTTGTGAAATCATAATGGAGACTCTTGAAACCCCTGTGTGAAGACCCCAGCTGGAACCAATAGCTGATTTTTGCCATGTCAAAATACCCACCAAAATTATGGAAGGAGATTTAGTCTCTTATGGCTGGAGCTATACTTGTGCAATTTTATTTCTGACTCTTTTTCAAGTTTCATAGAACACAATTTCCTCCAACATAGCAAAAACCACATGATGTTAGAGTGGGAAAAAGAGATAGATGGTAGTCATATTGCTCATTTTTCTACAATTAAAAAGAAAAACCCTCAATGATGTTGATATAGATAACACAATTTTAACCTAGACAGCATATTAAAAAGCAGAGATATTACTTTGCTGACAAAGGTCTGTCTAGTCCAAGCTATGGTTTTTCCAGTAGTCATGTATGGATGTGAGAGTTGGACTATAAAGAAAGCTGAGCACTGAAGAATGGATGCTTTTGAACTGTGGTGTTGGAGAAGACTCTAGAGAGTCCCTTAAACTACAAGGAGATCCAACTAGTCAATCCTAAAGGAAATCAGTCCTGAATAGTCATTGGAAGGACTGATGCTGAAGCTGAAACTGCAACACTTTGGCCATCTGATGCAAAAAACTGACCCCTTGGAAAAGACTCTAATGCTGGGAAAGGTTGAAAGCAAGAGGAGAAGTGGACAACAAAGGATGAGATGGTTGGAAGGCATCACTGACTCAATGGACATGAGTCTGAGCAAGCTCTGGGAGTTGGTGATGGACAGGGAAGCCTGGCATGCTGAAGTCCATGGGGTTGCAAAGATCTGGACACAACTGAGCAACTGAATTTAACTGAATCTTATTTTAAAAGGCAAAATACTTTTTTAAATTTTGTATTTCCAAATTAAGCAAGATGGTTTTATATCTGTTTGCATTTTAATTTTGTTTTAGTCTAAAAGATAACAAACATGGTCCTCTTATCCAGCCCTGCGTGTTTGGCTAGAAAATGTGGAACTACCTTGTCTTAGCTTTCCAAGCAATGGTATTAGTTTAATTCAGATGCTGCACTTTGAAATTTTAGCTAAATATTGAAGTTTGAATTCTCTGCTTCAGCTTCATTAGTGGTGATTAGGTAACACAAATGCATCTCTGATTTATGCATGTCTAAAAATGATTCTGAAAAGCCATCTTGTTCAGGGTTGATTGTTCTTGTGTATGATTTGTCCTGCAAGGCTATCTTCTTCAAATACTCTGATCAAGGAGGCCACCTTTGAGAGATAACACTGGCAGACCACATGTACCCTGCAAAGTAATATTATAGAAGCAGTTCTAGAAATTGAGAAGACAGATATTTTTGTGATAATGAGAGACTGGGACTAAATTTATAGAAAACAGATTTACACTAAGACAGTTTTTTTTTTTTAAGATATATTTCTAAATTAGTTTCTGACATTTGGGAGTATTTTGACAGTACTTCATTTGTATAAAGCGTTATATGTAGCAGCCTCATTGACTTGTTTTTGTTTAGTCTGGTTTTTATGTGATCATTTTTACCTCTGTTGATTTGGTGAAAAATAATTTAACTTTTTCTTTTTTTTTTTTTTTTTTTTTGAGGCTCTAGCTGGCACGAGAAAACTCTGAATCCAGCCAGGGATTTTTATATGCCCTAATTTGTGCATTGCAATGAGCATAAAATTTGCATCTAGTTTTATTTTTCAATCTCTTTACTGGTATTTCTGTAATGCAAAATTAAATGTTTCAGAGCGTTAATTAACCAAGGAGAACTATAATCATCAACAGAATCTATATAGGAAACCTGTGAAATTCGTAGAGGCTCAGAACTTGAGAGTAAAATAGCCATGTTTTGAAACAGTATCATTGAGTTTGTGCTGCAACCAAATGACACAGTTGAGCAGAAGAAACCCAAGTGTTGAAGGAGACATTTTTTCATATTCCAGGGAATTGTAAAAGTTTCCCTTTTTCATCTCAAAAAATTGACCAAAAATAGAGACAGAAAAATGACTGAACTGAAGGTTAATATTTTGTGGGGAGGCTGCCTTCATATACAGGGCCATAAAAAGTCTGATTTCAATGTTATTGAAGTTTTATTTTTAAAAATGAGTATTAAGAAGATTTTGTTTTCTGAATGTGTTTTAATTTTATTTGAATTCCCTAGTATTCTAATTCAGAGACAAAGGACTTTATTACTCACAGCACAACAAGCGCATAACACTACATATAACGCTACACATACTGCTTTATACAAAAATGAAGCCTTGTGTCTTAAGTGATAAAGGGAATTGTTAGAATATTTGAAGCAGGCAATATGACTATCTCTCAGGTCTTGGAGAAGTTCTTCACTTGGCTTTTTATTCTCCCTTCACTACCAGAACTACCTATGCTGGGATAAGACACACTCCTATATTTTTTTCCCAGGGGGACTGGAAAATCCATAGCAATTTCCTACCTTGATATCTGGGAGGTTGATCCTATTTTCCCAGGGGTAAGATTTGACTCCTTGTAGGGAAGAGATTTTACTCTGCTTGTAAGCTATCGTGCAAGCCTGCCACAGTTTCAGGCATGCTGGCCAAAGATATGAGACCCTTGGCTCAGAGACAAAGGACTTTATTACTCACAGCACAACAAGCAGCATGAGCTTCATGGTCGCTTTGGTTCTCTTCTCTGTTTCCCCCTTGCTTGCCCTTTGCCCCCACCCACCTCTCCTGCCCCAAGTCACCCCATGGAGGTGGGATTCTGGGTACACAGCAGTATACCTAGGATGCTGGGCACATAGCAGATCTGTGGCGCAGCTGAGGACCTCTGAGTATAGGAAATCCAATATTTTATGGTGGACTGTGTGTAAACCAGACCAACCTTTACCTTGGAAGGAAACACTGTTTTTATCTTCTAAGGATATTTGCCATCCAAACACCCTTGAAAAGATGGGCCAAACAAAAGCTTGGACAGCATGTGGAGAAACACCTTGGAGAATTGTGTCATGTATGGATATGAGAGTTGGACTATAAATAAAGCTGAGCACCTAACTATTGATGCTTTTGAACTGTGGTGTTGAAGAAGACTCTTGAGAGTCCCTTGGACTGCAAGGAGATCCAACCAGTCCATCCTAAAGAAAATCAGTCCTGAATATTCATTGGAAGGACTGATGCTGAAGCTAAAACTCCAGTACTTTGGCTATCTGATGTGAAGAACTGACTCATTGAAAAAGACCCTGATGCTGGGAAAGATTGAAAGCAGGAGGAGAAGGGGATGACAGAGGATGAGATGGTTGGATGACATCACCGACTCAATGGACGTGAGGTTGAGCAAGCTCTGGGAGTTGGTGATGGACAGGGAGGCCTGGCGTGCTGCAGTCCATGGGGTCGCAAAGAGTCGGAAATGACTGAACGACTGAGTGACTGAACTGAACTGCTAAGTGAAAATATCTGGACTCTGCCTGCTCCCACTTCTCCACAAATAGTGTATCGGGTGCTCTTTCAGTGGCACATGAAAAGTAGAACTAAACTGGTTCTAGTGTACTATTTTTAGTACAGTCACAAGTTCATGGTCCATTCCTTTGATCATGCAAAATCATCGCACACCTGGAAATCAACCACAGGAAACAACAATTTGTCATGGCACCTCCCAACACCTGAAACTGCTTTCTACCCCCATCTCTGAGTAGTCTGGTAATTTTGAATATTTCCTGGCCAACTTTTGCTGACTATTGTTGAGTCAGGTTTGATCAAAATATTAATATAGAAAGGAGTGTCTTAAAGATAATTGCACTTCCATTTATGGGCCTCCTCCCCTGTATTTTATTCTTTTTATCTTACCCTGTTGGTTATTATTGGAAAGAATTGTATGAAATCTTTGAAAATGTGGTGATAGGAAAGGAGAAGTGTCTCATCTTTAGTCTCGCCTCTAACCTCTGACCTCCAGCCAGCTTGCTTTTGACCTTCTAAACTAGGGCTCTTTGCCCTGGTTTGTCAGAGCTGGTGAAATTTCCAACCTGAGTGGCTGTAGATGGATATGCCGGAGTGTTTGACCAGTAGTGATGTCAAGAGTTGACTATATTACACTAGGTGCTTTCAAGGAGGATCAAGGGTCTGGAAATTAGGGCATATCTTAGGGACTCAGGTGTGGGCCAGGAAAGATATCATAGTGGAATGGAGATGTCCCCATAGATGCTACTGTTGCGTCTGCTCAGTCCTGTCTAACTCTTTGCCACCCCATGGACTGTAGCCCACCAGGCTCTTCTGTCCATGGGATTCTTCAGGCAGGTATGTTTGAGTGGGTTACCATTTCCTCCTCCAGGGAATCTTCCTGACCCAGGGATCGAACCTGCATCTCCTCCAGGTCCTGCATTGGCAGGCAGATTCTTTACCAACAGCACCACCTGGGAAAGCGTTAGTCACTCAGTCATTTCCAACTCTTTGTGACCCCATGGACTATACCTCACCAGGCTCCTCTGTCCATGGAATTCTCCAGGCAAGAATACTGGAGTGGGTTGCCATTTCCTTCTCCAGGGACCACCTGGGAGGGCCCACTATATATAATAGCAGTCATTGATTTTGGGGGTAATTCAATGAAAAGTGTAGTACCATGAAAATTTGATTTTGCCGTGTAAACCTAACATTAATTTTAGTCGTTTATGTGAACGACTTAACATTTATCTCTAATTACCAGGCAGTACAATGATTATTCATATTAAATAAGTGTCAGATCAATGTTTTTAAGTTGCATTGATGATCACACTAAAATCTGCTCTGCGCGATGCTTCATCTTCATTTGGACGGGCATCTGCTAAAGTACAAGGCTTTCTGCTTACAGCCTAAAATGTTTGGGGTTTTTTCATGGATGGAGAGATTCATTTGCATTACAAAAGGTAAATTTGTAGGCAGGCTGACTGTGGGTCACTATGAACAGTAGAATCCTTGCATCTTCGCTCAATCGTGCCTGACTCTTTGAGACACCATGGACATTAGCCCACCAGGCTCCTCTGTCCAAGGAATTTTCCAGGCAAGACTAGTGGGTTGCCATTTCCTACTCCAGGGGATCTTCCTGACCAGAGATCAAACCCTTGTCTCCAGCATCTCCTGTGTTGGCAGACAGATTCTTTACCACTGTGCCACCTGAAGAGTGGTTAGGAATAGTAGGAAAGCTGTCATTTTAAGACTTTAAGCCTAACGGCTAATTACCTAATCCTCCTCTTGTTTGGGGGCTTCCCAGTTGGTGCTAGTGGTAAAGTCCCTGCTTGCCAATACACAGGATACCTGAGTTTGATCCCTCGGTTGGGATGATCCCCTGGAGGAAGGCATGGCAACCCAGTCCAGTATTCTTGCTGGAGAATCCCATAGACAGAGGAGCCTGGCAAAAAGCCCATGGGGTTGCAAAGAGTTGGACACAACTGAAGTG